>NC_136063.1:1945917452-1947146918 GCF_964261635.1 Lissotriton helveticus | reverse complement strand
GATGCAACAGCGGCACAAAAGAGGCGGAAGGCCATCATAAATCTGTCCCTAACATTTTAAATGATTGATTCAGGATGACGATAAGGTGTGACCTATCCAGAGGTTTGTTTGAGGTGAGGCCTACTCAGGGTTGCAGATGAAATTTAGGCTTGTTGAAGAGTACAGAGGAGATAATACATGTGCAGGCCTACCAATGAAGTGAGTCATGTCCACTTCACTCTTGAACAAAGGCCAGACCTCTTCTGTGTCCGTGGACAGGCCTAAACCTCATCTGCACCATGTGATTCGTAAAGTTAGGAAACACAGGTGATGTAATTGAAAAATGTGGAATTTCTTTTCCTCATTTCACAATCACATCACCTGTGTTTCCTTTGCTTAGGTATCTCGTAGTGCAGATGGAGTCTAGCATATCAAAGAGTACACAGAAGTTGAGCACTGTATACAACAATTTTGACATTTACAGAAGATGCAGCTTCTCCATGCCCCCTACACAGTCCTAAATGTTTACAGTTTAAACTGACGGTATCTTGTTGGAGATGAAGTGAGGCCTGTCTTGCAACATGGTGCATCTTTTGCATCACTGCTGCATCGGTTTCATGTGGCACAGGACTTTACAGCATGACACATCTGCCTAGATGCATCAAGTTGTAAATATGTCGCAACATAGCAAATCTTTTGCACCGCCGCTGCGTCACAAAAGTGACGCACAGCGGCGCAAAAGAGGCACACGGCTATCATAAATCTGTCCCTAACATTTTAAATGATTGATTCAGGATGACGATAAGGTGTGGCCTATGCAGAGGTTTGTTTGAGGTGAGGCCTACTCAGGGTTACAGATGAAATTTAGACTTGTTGAAGAGTACAGAGGAGATAATACATGTCCATGCCTACCAATGAAGTGAGTCATGTCCACTGCACTCTTGAACAAAGGCCAGACCTCCTCTGTCTCCCTGGACAGGCCTAAACCTGATCTGCACAATGTGATTCGTAATGTTAGGAAACACAGGTGATGTAATTGAAAAACGTGCAATTTCTTTTGCTCATTTCACAATCACATCACTTGTGTTTCCTTTGCTTAGGTATCTCATTGTGCAGATGTAGTCCAGCATATGAAAGAGTACGCAGAAGTTCAGCACTGCATGCAACAACTTTGACACTTACTGAAGCCTCAGCTTCTCCATGCCCCCTACACAGTACTAATTATATACATTTTAAACTGACGGTATCTTGTTGGAGATGAAGTGAGGCCTATCTTGCAACATGGTGCATCTTTTACACTGCTGCTGCGTCACAAAAGTGACGGAACAGCGGCGCAAAAGAGGCGCACGGCCATCATAAATCTGCCCTTAACATTTTAAATTATTCTTTCTAGATGCTGATAAGGTGTGGCCTATCCACAGATTTGTTTCAGGTGAGTCCTACTCAGGGTTGCAGATGAAATTTAGGCTTGTTGAAGAGTACAGAGGAGATAATACATGTGCAGGCCTACCAACGAAGTGAGTAATGTCCACTGCACTCTTGAACAAACGTCAGACCTCCTCTGTCTCCTGGAACAGGCCTAAACCTCATCTACACAATGTGATGCGTAATGTTAGGAAACACAGGTAATGTAATTGAAAAACGTACAATTTTTTTTGCTCATTCCACAATCACATCACCTGTGTTTCCTTTGCTTAGGTATCTCATTGTGCAGATGTAGTCTATCATATGAAAGACTACGCAGAAGGTGAGCACTGTATGCAACAACTTTGACACTTACAGAAGCCTCAGCTTCTCCATGCCTCCTACACAGTTCTAAATGTATATCATAAATACAAAAAGTACAGAATTAATTATACATGTTAAATGGTTTATTTTTGCTGTTCTCAGAATATATCAAATTTCACTAAAAACAGTGACTTGAAGGTATTCATCATATAACAGCGGGGGGGAAAAAACACAATCAAAATGATTGTGTTTAAAAAACCCATATAACATAACCAATCAAAAAACAGAACTCCTTAAAATTAACTTACTTTCCATGACGTCGAAGGATATCCTATGAACAGCTTACACTCTGTTGTGCTGTTATTATTTTCAGCCCGCCACTTTCTGAAAGAAAAGCTCCATCGTTTTGACAAATATGTTACATACAATAAATGACTTCTCGCTCTCTACCACACTTTTCCACAAGGCGAAATCGTGTAAGAGCCATTTATAACTCTTGGAATTCTTCTAAGCAAATCCCGTCATTTTCTTTTTCCGCAACTTTCAGAAAGAAAACGTTCAAGATCACTTTCACAATCTTGTACTAGTAATATCTCACCCTTCTTGCTCACTCATGTTCCACATTTCCTATGACACTGATACTGCTTACTATGAAGCAGACTTACACTACCTCTATGACTACTACAATTATTTAATTCTCTACATCACTTTTAATCACAAAGCAATTTAAAACAGTACATAAAATTATATCAACCCCTAGAATCATTATAGGCCAGTTACCTACCCTAAATTCTTTCTTCTGAAAACAGAAAGTGAGAATATTTTTCATAAGATGTGTAATAAGTGGATGTTGTCAAAGGACCATCATGTCATATAATAGCTGCAGTTAGAATTTTTTTTCTAAAATCAACGAGTGTGTAGCCACAACATTTGAAATTAAAGTTGAAAACTTATTTTCATCAGGTTTATATAGTTGGAATTTTTAAATGACATTATAACCAAATGTTTGTTCAAAATATGTTGACAGCACTGCAGACTTACATTACCTCTACTCCATGTTTTGATTGGCTGCTTGAATTAGCTTATTAAAAGAAACAGTTTTTCTGAACTCATTCAAAGTGCAGTTATTTTTCCATGACGTCAAGTGTTATGGTAAGAACACCGTTTGCTTTGGGAAATACTCTGTTGTCCTTTAACTAATCCGTGCCCACCACTTTCTGTAAGAAAACCTTCTTTTTTTTCAGGAACTACTTAAAACTGAAAAATAACTTTTGACTCTGTACTACACTTATCCTCAAGGCCAAATAGTGTAGGAGACATTAGAACCTCTTGAAATTCCTCAGAGCAAATCCCGAGATTCTTTCCCTAAAATGTTGGTTGTAAAAACACCAGGTAAGAATTTTTAAGGTCAAAAGGCAATTTTTTTTTGAAAGTTAAAACAGAATCATTGCAGAATGACCAGCCATTTCTAGACTTCAAATAAGCTGTGTAATGTCCTGATGTTGTTGAAGGACCGTCATGATATATAATTGCTGCAGTTACAAAAGTCCTTCCTTATATTGACAACTGCGAAGCCACAAATTTTTTTATTAAAGTTGTCAATTTTGTTCCATCAGGCCTACATCGTTGGAACATTAAAATGACATACTGGCCATATGTTCGTATAAATAATGTGGACAACATTTCAGACTTACATTGGCTACACTCCATGTTGTGATCGGCTGCTTTTACTAGCTTATTAAAGGACACTGATTTACTGTCTGGCAAAGTTAAATATATAAATTTTTCTGAGTCTACACTAGTAGTACTTGATACCCTACAGTTCTCGCAGTCATGCTGCCATTGATAAGAAAGCCCAAACAGGTGATCTACATCTACACCTTCATCTTGCAATACATCAAGCATATACATTAAAAACTCCTGACAATCTTGCTGAATATTTTGAGAGAACTCTGTTTGACCTGAAAATTTGTCTAACAGATTTCGAATTTCAGACACACTTTCTATTTTTGTTCTATCAGTGCTACATTTCTCTAACACAGAATTCAACAAACTGCAAAATCTTTGATCCGAATTGACCACAATCTCTTCTTTTAAATTTTCTAGAGAAAACAAAACATTAACCACTACATTAGCATAGCAGTTGACACCAGAACTGTTTTCAAATTGAAAACCAACAACATCTTCAACAAAATCCTTTTTCTTTCTGCTTATAATTTCTGGTTCATCGACTTTTCGTCTTTTTGCTACAACCTCTCTACTATTGGTCACATTTCTTCGTTTACGGCCTACCACACGTTTCTCAAACAAAGGATATTGAGGCAAATGTGGCGTATACTCTCTTCTTAACCTATTGTATTCCTTAACACAATCTAGATCCGCACAAATGTTTGTGACATCACACTCAATCAAGTACAATCCCGATAAAGTTCTGACTCGTGACAATGCCACATATGCCATACCCTCCTTGAACACAGAACTGCCAATATTCACCAATGCACTGTCTACACTTAAACCTTGCGATTTATGGATTGTCACCGCATATGCCAAGCAAACAGGAAACTGCATACGGCGAACATATAAGTCTTTTACAAGCAAAAACCTAGCAGAGCAATGACCAATTAGCTGTACTTCCTCAATGCCATCAAATTTAATTTTTAAAAATTCAATTCCAACTCTATTTCTTTATTTCTCAAAATCAACAACATTACCCATTGATCCATTTACCAGACCTCTTTCAACATGTAAATTCCTTCTTAAAATTATACGGCAATTTAAGCACACATTCAGAGTCTTTTCAAAACCAGCAGTTTTAGATATAGTCTTCTCTAATGAATCCAATTTTGATTTCAAATTCTCAGACAAAATAATTGTTGCTCCCATATGCTCTACTCTGTCAATAGCTTCCAGTTTCACAATCTCTTGGTTTTCTAAATGCAACATTTTGTTGTTGAAGATGGCACATTCTGCAAGAGTTGGCATCAAACATATTCCAGATTTCTTCTCAGTAATTTTCTGAAAAATATTCTCAGGCACAACGTCTTCTTCTGGATACAAATTTGACAGTAATCGTGCATGTAAAGCTTCTTTCCCATGCTCGGTCACTTTTCCGATTCTAACATCTTGTAGAATATTCTTATAATCTTCATCCTTCGCTTGACGCATATTTTCACGCAGTTCAGCATAATTGAAGTTTAACCATATATTGACGTTGCCAATACTCCCTAGGCACTTCCTGGTATCTTCATGCGTAAGCATTTTTAACACAGGTTGTCCTTTCACTGGTGTCAGCTGCAGAAGATCACCGAAAACAATGATGTGTTTGCCACCAAATAACACATCATACTCTGTTTTGAGAACTTCTTGCATTCTCAAATGCACAAAGGCAAGCATGACATTGGAAACCATGCTTACTTCGTCAATGATAAGAAGTTTCATTTTCCTCAAGACTCTTGAAACTTCACAACAAGCATCTCCAGATAACTTGTGGTATTGTAATTTGTTATCATGCTCCACTGGCAGCATCAGTAGACGATGCAAAGTAATACCTTTAATGTTATGTGCTGCCAGTCCAGTTGGAGCGGTGACAACACAAGACAGCGATGACTCAGTCCTTTTCTGCAAATAACATGAAATTGCTTTAATGAGGAAACTTTTTCCAGTTCCCGCTTCTCCACTCACGTACAGTCGGACAGGCTTCAACGACGTACATGAGCACTCTTTCTTCTCATGACTTAATCCATGATCTATTTGGTTGGTAACTTCGTCATATATTTTCCTCTGCTCAACGTTGAGTTGTCTTTCCAAGTCTTCTAAGTTAACCGCATCCTCCTGAGCATGTGCCATGGCTCTTTCCACTTCAATCATGGCAGTGGCAGCTTCATTTTCGATAACTGGTCCTCCTAGTGGATCCTGACTCAATGAAACAGAACTCTGACTGTCCTGAGAACTGTCTCTAGCAATCTCGGCTGCAATCGTTGCTTCCTGCTCGATTTCCGCATTCAACATTTCTAGATATTTGGGAAAAACAGGACATTCTATGGTCTCCTTGGCGGCATCGAAAGAGTCTTCGTAACAGAGGAAATCTCCAAGCAGTTCCTCTTCTGCACGCCAAGGCTTGAAAAGTTGCAAAAGTGCTAAATAGAAAAACTCTTTTCTTTCAGGAGATTCGCCACTCAATTTTCGATGGTTTACCAAGTGGCATTTTCATTGCTTGACCAGACATCCCTCACTTCCAATTACAGCATACACTCCTTTATCAATATCTTCTTTGATGTTCCTCTTGAATATGTAATTTTGTAGAACCTCATACAGACAAACATTCTCGAGGTGACTGCTTCTATTTGGATAATATGTATCCAACATGTTGGTCTTCAAAATATCTGTACTGTTTGGCTCCTTTTCCGCCAAATACTGAATTTCCCGTACAGGTTTCAGAACTCGATTACGCGTTGCAGCAAGACCAAGACTCGCCCAAATGAAACTCCTGGATTTGGCATAGAGACTTGCTGAAGACAACCGGTCAGAACATTCGTAAGCTCCGATTTCTCAATGCGACAACATCTTCAGACTGAAACTGTACAACTTCTTACTGAGGCTCCTTTCATGGGAAATGTCCTCCCACATATCCTTCAATTCTGTCTTTTCTTTTTTGGTGATGTAAGATGTCACATACCGAGCCACAGCCATACAGTTATCAGCCACAAACTGTATATCCATGTTAGCATTCCACATGGACAAAATCACTGGGTTGTAGTCGTTGATGTACTTGGACTCTTCGTTCCTTTTCAAATTGTACGTATTTTTGGGTGATTTCTTCATCACATTATGTCGCAGTGAAGACATCAAACTGTTCACTCTTCCTTTAGAAATCACCGGTCGTGGAAAGGCGAAACGACATTTTGTGTAGAACTTGTCCTTGTTTCTGAATTTACGACGACAGTACTTTCCACAAGGATGGCTTTGGAAGCGTAAAACTTGTTCTCTTAGGCTTTTGTCTTCCTTTGCCTTTGGAACAGCACATGTAGAATACTGTTCTATGAAACTCATCACTAAGTCATCCGGATCTGTTCCAAAATTGGGTGCATCTTTGATCCACAGCAGCATATGTATATGAGGAGCACCTCTTGCTTGGTACTCCTTTCTCCAGAAGAAATCCAACACCTCTCCAAGAGGTGGATTTTTCTTGTTCATGATGAAAGACATCATAGCTTTAAATCTATGATTGAAGTACCTGCATACATTCACTGGATCCAAGGAGCACAGTTCTCCGGGTGTCTTGAATTCGATATTTTCAATGTTTCCATTTGCCTCTCGTAAAAATTCAAGTAAATCTTCCCAGCCATACTCGGCACAGCTGAGAGTGAGGAACCATGTGGGAGCTCCTCAGCATACATTTTAAATCACCATGACGACGGTACCAGTACTCATTAGTACCACGCTGACACGCCATGAGATTAATCAGGTGAGAATCCAAAATACTGTCTTGCACATTGACTTTATCCATAAAGTCACTTGCCGAGATATTTTGCATCTGTACACCACTTTTCAAGATGTAGTTCACTGCATATGACAGTCCAGACAGATCGCTTTCAAACAGTAGATGAAACAAATAGGGAATGCATTGACGAAACCTAGGATCTTCTGCATACAATCGTAAAGTCCGGTATTCAGAAGCAGGAATTTGATCAGGTCGTTCATCATATCTTCCTCCTTGACCTGTTGGAAATAGCTGTGGGAAACACCGAGCTTCCAAACTTTCCTCCCAAACACTAATGGGACTTCTTTTGGCTTGTTTCATTTGAAACAACTCAATAGCATTCCCCATGACTTCCTTGGAATGCAAAGGATGAACCCTATAATGTTCATATATTTCTTCATTTTTAGAGGCTTCTACTTTCTCAATTTGACCAGCACACAAATCGCTATCCTCTTCTTCACTTACTTCCTCTTCTGCAACATATACATTCTTGTAGTACTTATTGTTTTTCTTCAAATACAATGTTGCCTTTTTGACTTTCCTAACATCCACTAAATCTTGCCAGATTTTCTTACTCTTTGTCGGAACCCCATTAACTAAGATAACCAGAGGTTCCTCTTCCACTTTCTCTACTCCAATTGTATTAATGTTTTTCTTCAAATCTAGAGGCAAATAAACAACTCTTCCCTTTAATCCTCTCTGTAAATCCTATGGAGGCAATTTCCCTGTCTTTGGCTCCATTCGTACAATAGCCTGAAAGGGATGGATACTTTGAATCAAAATGGATTCATAAGTATTTAAATCCTTCAATTCAGAAGGAATCTCAACCAATTCCAGATTATTATGAACCGCTCTAGCAGGCATCCGGTTTTGATTTAATTTGTTACAACAATAAGTACACACACGTTGATCCAATCCCAAATCAAAACAATTTTCTACCATCAAGTATGTTGCAAAATCCTTCCATTCACTATTATTTTCACTTTCACTTTTCGCATATAAATCCACTAACTTAGTCTGATTCTTATAATAAGTGCGTCGACAACACACACAAGTAAAATTAGGCCTCTCACTTGATTTCACCTGAAACGTGGCAATTTCTTTCTGAAAATTATCTGTACTGGAAACCTGTACACTATCTTCCACATTACCTTCTTCTTCTGGGTCAATTTCAACATTCTCCTCTTTACTTGCATAGTAACAAAACTCAATTTCTTCACAAATATTCTTCACATCTACTTCAGAACCTTGCAAAAGAGCAGTGCATAATTGTTTAAGCATAATTGCTGGACTCTTAGCATAATACAACATTCTAACTAATTTCCTCACTTTATTATGATGCACTGCTAGCATCCTGAAATGATGAAAAACACTCTGGCACGCTCTCCTGGAAAGACAAGCCAGTGAATGACCATGCAAACCAGTCACTTCTCTCACTCTGCAAGGATCTAATTCTTGCAACAACTTCATTTTCTGTTTTAAAGTTTTCTTATTAAATGTCCGTACAAAATCACAAAGCAAATTTATGGAATCCTGTCGCACACTGCAAATACTACTACACTTCCAGGTATACACTGGTCCCTTAGGACGTCTTCCTAAAACCTCATTACCTAACACCTCTTCTGCCTCTGTTGTCACAAGTTTTTCTTTTTCAACTGGACAACCATCTTTCACCTCATAAGCTCGACCACTGGTGTCAACTGCATGCACCAAATCATAATCCTGGAAATAACTCTCCTCATTAAAAAATGCCTCACAACTTGAACTATGCATCCATTCTCCTGAAAAAACTTCACAAAAATTACTACGATTAACTGTTCTCTTCCATCTACTATTTCTTTTGAAATCATAAATTGCCTTGTTTAGCTTCCTAATTCTATTGATTATCAAAATAAATAACTTTCGCTTAATTTCAAATGCCTGATCAATAATTTTCTCAACTTTTTTTTTTCTCTTATAAAAAAACACTTTCTGTTGACCTTTCTTAATATTTTTTAACAAATTGCCAATTATCCTTTTGCGGAACATTCGACTACGAATGTCCCTAAACTGATTTTTCCTTCTACTACCATGCACAGAGTTATCTCCTGCTCTAGCAGTAACATTTTTGATTGGCCTTTCCTTTCCGTTTAAATTGGTTCTCTTTTTCTGGACTAAAACATTTTCTGTAGTACTACTTTTTTTTCTACAAATGTTTCTTAGGAATGATTTTGTTGTCTTACCCGGAGCTTTCTTGGTGACTTGACGAGTTTTTATTGTAGAGGACTGCTACAAGCATTTAGTAATCTGCTGTCTTTGACGTTTTGTAGCCTTTCGGTTTCGTTCTTTAGATGGCATTATGTACTTTTGAAATGATCTGCAGTTGAATCTGTGGTAAAATATAATAAAACATGTTATTAACCACTATTACCAAACAGTAAATCAATAACAGTCGTCAAAAATTTAACACACTACTTGTCAATTTTACATACAATAATTTTTAGTGCATTGGCAAATTTAGTAGTCACAAATAGTAGCAAAGAAATGGAATGCTTCTACATTTGACCTCTGCTCTATTATATGTGAATCTGAACTAATTTTATGAGCATATTTGACTATTTTATTAAAGACACTACACACAAGCTGTTTTTGAAGTTGTGTTTAATTTTAAATGAAACGGTTTACATGTTTACTTTTCATTTCCAGTAACTTTTAAAAATAAATGTTTATAGTTCCATAGGCTCAAGCAGGTCAGCTTCCCACCCTATGTCATACAATTCTGACAAATCGGCATCCTCATTATGTTCTTCATCATCCTCAGGATTTAAATCATCCGAGGGATCTACTTCCACTGATGTTTCAATCACAATTTCAATGATAATATCGAGATCAACAGATTGCTCATTATCACTCATGCTTGATGTTGTTGTTATCTTTAAAGAAAGAGAACAACAATGAGATGTTGCAGAGTAAGAGACAAATCTCAGAGACTATAATTGTAAAATTGTTTAACAAGAGTAACATTTTGCAGATATTATTTAACCATGTCCAGCGATGCTGAGGAGGTGAGGCCTATGTCCAATTTTTCAGTGAACAGGACTCATCTCTTCTTAACCTTGGATAAGCCTCACCAACACTGTGTCCCCTGCTAATACTTAAATTTAAAGGAGCAGATTTATGTTAACTGGCGCATCCCCAGGGATGCAGCAGTTAACGTGCGCCACTGCTCTGCCACCCATGATGTGCCGCATTTACAATGCAGAGCACCATTGAGCAAAAACAGCACAGATGCGTCACGCATCTGTTCCACAAAAACGGCGCATTGCACGAATCACGTCGTAAGCGCGACATGTCTACTGCAATGCACAGGGGCAAGCCACACATTGCATGGTGCATCACTCCTTATGCCTGTTTCAAACAGGCGTAAGGATTTGATTCAGCAATGCCATAAATGTGACTCAGTGAAATCTTCTTAATTTTACTGTGTTAGTTTTACAGGGCTTTCATGCAAATGACTGGCCACCCTACAACAAAACGCTCACATGAAATCTGACGCAGGTTTCATGTGGCACAGGACTTTATAGCATGACACATCTGCCTAGATGCATCAAGTTGTAAATATGTCGCAACATAGCAAATCTTTTGCACCGCCGCTGCGTCACAAAAGTGACGCACAGCGGCGCAAAAGAGGCACACGGCAATCATAAATCTGTCCCTAACATTTTAAATGATTGATTCAGGATGACGATAAGGTGTGGCCTATCCAGAGGTTTGTTTGAGGTGAGGCCTACTCAGGGTTGCAGATGAAATTTAGGCTTGTTGAAGAGTACAGAGGAGATAATACATGTGCAGGCCTACCAATGAAGTGAGTCATGTCCACTTCACTCTTGAACAAAGGCCAGACCTCTTCTGTGTCCGTGGACAGGCCTAAACCTCATCTGCACAATGTGATTCGTAAAGTTAGGAAACACAGGTGATGTAATTGAAAAATGTGGAATTTCTTTTCCTCATTTCACAATCACATCACCTGTGTTTCCTTTGCTTAGGTATCTCATAGTGCAGATGGAGTCTAGCATATCAAAGAGTACACAGAAGTTGAGCACTGTATACAACAATTTTGACATTTACAGAAGATTCAGCTTCTCCATGCCCCCTACACAGTCCTAAATGTTTATAGTTTAAACTGACGGTATCTTGTTGGAGATGAAGTGAGGCCTGTCTTGCAACATGGTGCATCTTTTGCATCACTGCTGCATCGGTTTCATGTGGCACAGGACTTTACATCATGACACATCTGCCTAGATGCATCAAGTTGTAAATATGTCGCAACATAGCAAATCTTTTGCACCGCTGCTGCGTCACAAAAGTGACGCACAGCGGCGCAAAAGAGGCACACGGCTATCATAAATCTGTCCCTAACATTTTAAATGATTGATTCAGGATGACGATAAGGTGTGGCCTATCCAGAGGTTTGTTTGAGGTGAGGCCTACTCAGGGTTGTAGATGAAATTTAGGCTTGTTGAAGAGTACAGAGAAGATAATACATGTTCAGGCCTACCAATGAAGTGAGTCATGTCCACTTCACTCTTGAACAAAGGCCAGACCTCTTCTGTGTCCGTGGACACGCCTAAACCTCATCTGCACAATGTGATTCGTAAAGTTAGGAAACACAGGTGATGTAATTGAAAAATGTGGAATTTCTTTGCCTCATTTCACAATCACATCACCTGTGTTTCCTTTGCTTAGGTATCTCATTGTGCAGATGGAGTCTAGCATATCAAAGAGTACACAGAAGTTGAGCACTGTATACAACAATTTTGACATTTACGGAAGATTCAGCTTCTCCATGCCCCCTACACAGTCCTAAATGTTTACAGTTTAAACTGACGGTATCTTGTTGGAGATGAAGTGAGGCCTGTCTTGCAACATGGTGCATCTTTTGCATCACTGCTGCATCGGTTTCATGTGGCACAGGACTTTACATCATGACACATCTGCCTAGATGCATCAAGTTGTAAATATGTCGCAACATAGCAAATCTTTTGCACCGCAGCTGCGTCACAAAAGTGACGCACAGCGGCGCAAAAGAGGCACGCGGCTATCATATATCTGTCCCTAACATTTTAAATGATTGATTCAGGATGACGATAAGGTGTGGCCTATCCAGAGGTTTGTTTGAGGTGAGGCCTACTCAGGGTTGCAGATGAAATTTAGGCTTGTTGAAGAGTACAGAGGAGATAATACATGTTCAGGCCTACCAATGAAGTGAGTCATGTCCACTTCACTCTTGAACAAAGGCCAGACCTCTTCTGTGTCCGTGGACACGCCTAAACCTCATCTGCACAATGTGATTCGTAAAGTTAGGAAACACAGGTGATGTAATTGAAAAATGTGGAATTTCTTTTCCTCATTTCAGAATCACATAACCTGTATTTCCTCAGCTTAGTTATCTCATTGAGCAGATTTAGTCTAGCATATCCATGAGTACGCAGAGGATGAGGACTGTATCCAACAGAGCAATGTACATTACTCACCTCCTTTGACACTTACAGAAGCCTCAGTTTAATTTCTCTCAGTTCAATATTTATTTAAAGAAGCACACAAAATATGACCTTCTCATAAATGTGAAAAGCGTTTAAAAAAAAAAAACAATTTTCTGGTCATAATTTGAAAACACAACACAGGTCCTATGTAGAAGCACATCCTATCAGTACTTAAATTAGCCAAGCACACATGGGGGCGTATTTACAAGGACCTTACACCACAGGGAAATACCTTAAATTAAAATGGGGAAAATAACATCAAAGGGACTCAAAGGCCTTTTAAATATGCCCCAAGCAGCCTATGAAACTCTAGCAGTACATATCAAGAAACTTAAATGACTTCAATAAACGTTTTTAAACACATCAAGTAAAGCAGTTATTCAACTACATTCATGGGGAAGTGACTTAAAATGCACTAACACACATGAAAGCGTATTTTGAAGGCCCTTAAACCATTTTTGCATCACTTTTAACATGGCTATGTAACTCAAAGAAACAAAATCTAAATTTGCCAAGCACACATTGGGGTGTATTTACAAGGACCTTGCACCACGGGGAAATGTCTTAAATTAAAATGGGAAAAATAAAATCAAAGGGACTCAAAGACCTTGTAAATATGCCCCAAGCAACCTATGAAACTCTAGCAGTACATATCAAGATACTTAAATGACTTCAATAAACGTTTTTAAACACATCAAGTAAAGCAGTTATTCAACTACATTCATGGGGAAGTGACTTAAAATGCCCTAACACACATGAAAGCGTATTTTGAAGGCCCTTAAACCATTTTTCCATCACTTTTAACATGGCTATGTAACTCAAAGAAACAAAATCTAAATTTGCCAAGCACACATGGGGGCGTATTTACAAGGACCTTGCACCACGGGGAAATGACTTAAATTAAAATGGGGAAAATAACATCAAAGGGACTCAAAGGCCTTGTAAATATGCCCCAAGCAGCCTATGAAACTTTAGCAGTACATATCAAGAAACTTAAATGACTTCAATAAACGTTTTTAAACACATCAACTAAAGCAGTTATTCAACTACATTCAAGGGGAAGTGACTTAAAATGCCCTAACACACATGAAAGCGTATTTTGAAGGCCCTTGCACCATTTTTCCATCATTTTTAACATGGGTATGTAACTCAAAGAAACAAAATCTAAATTTGCCAAGCACACATGGGGGCGTATTTACAAGGACCTTGCACCACGGGGAAATGACTTAAATTAAAATGGGGAAAATAACATCAAAGGGACTCAAAGGCCTTGTAAATATGCCCCAAGCAACCTATGAAACTCTAGCAACATTTTAAATACACAAATTTCTTCATAATTTTCTCCTTAAAGCATACTATTCTCTATCTAAACTAAATGAATTTTTTCTCACCTTAGCAAATACTTTTTGAGTTTCAAAACAGTCTCAGACACACACCAATTTGTCTTCAGCAGAGCAAAAGGTATGCACTCCAGAGGCTGCAACCAACAATGGCACAGAAATGCTGTAATTCATCACACATATCTCTCATGTCACCCAATCAAAACTCTTCCCTCACTTCTTTCAAATCAACACCCTTCCCCCCTCTGCCCTTTCTGCCTTTTTTCCATAGCAACCACCTCCTGAAAGACCTCTCATGTTTGCAAGTTCACACAACAATGTTTCAATTGAACTCTGAACTCTCAGTACACCTGCGTATCCAGTGCAATCTTTCATAAAATGATTTTTTATTGACCATTCAAATTACATCTTTCAAAGAACTCATCCATGCACCCTAACTTTCTGTTTTCAGCAATCAAAATCCACCAATCACTGCTACTGAATATTTACCACAGAAACTCCACAGTTTTTTTCATTACATACTCCTACTGTTTCAACTGCCATTTCATTACCACACTTCATCTGACTGCAGCAGAACCTCCTCTCACCATGTTTTCTGTCTGGATTGTTGGACATAGTTATATCCACTGGGCTCAAAGGTATGCTGATAACAGAAATTTACACAACCTCAATTTACAAAATATGGAAATCAACTGGATTGGCCACAGAGGATTAAGATGTCACCAATTGGTACCATTGGTGAAAACCTTTTTGCATTTGCCAAAACCTGACCTGTTAATTGTGCACTGTGGAGGAAATGACCTGGGCACTTTGACTGGGGTAGGTCTGGAAATGCTTTTAAAGGACACCTTTGAGCAATTGATGGCACTATTTCCTCAAACTGCCTTGGTATATTCAAATATATGCCAAAGACAGAAATGGAGGTGGTCAAACCAATTTTGTCCACAAATTGAGAAATCGAGGAAGCATGTAAATAAATCTGTTTCAGCTTACATGAGAGACCATGGAATGGGCTCCATCTACAACAATAACTTGCGTTACTACATGCAAGATATCTACAGAGCAGATGGAGTTCACTTCTCAGATGAGGGGAACAGAATTTTCATCCTCAATTTAAGACTGTGCATTGGTACCTACTTGTAGGTACCTACATCAGCCACAGGACCCAAAAGCTCTTTTCAGAGCTACCCTACATCTGATCACTCACAATTATTATTTTACTCTAACTTTTTTCACTAATTTTCACCAAAGTACGCTCCCCGGAGCGCTACCCGGTACGCGCACCGGACGCTAACCGCGCGAAAATTTGAAAAAAAATGTTTTTTTTCCGCACATATGGGCCTCCTCAGCCACCCTCAGAAAACCTAGGGGTTCAGGATACGTCTACCGTGCCCCCTTCTACCCATTCTCAACATTATTTGCCCTCCATCTTGTATCTCAAATCTACCGAAACACAAAATGGAGGACTCCCGTAACGCTGCCGGTTCGCGTACCGGGGCGCGCACCGGGAAGCGCTCGCTCAAAAAAGGTGGGAAAGTAATATACAGAAAAACCACTGGAGACACTTTCACCAAATATAGATTAGCTCATACTACATACCAATCCCTACCATTTTCACAAATTTGGTTGGGATTCCATTTACCCATTTAGCCTGTAGACCTCTCTAAATACCCTGAGGTAAATTACTTCACAAAACACATCTGAAGTGTTGGAATTGACAACCAATTAAAATGTTACTTTCATTTTCTACTTTTTTTACCTGACATTTGATTGGTTATGTACCTGAATATATATAAAGAAAGAGAGAGAAACACAGCCATTTTGACTACTACTTCCTGAACTACATTGCAAGATCATTTTCACTGACAACTTAAACTTGTTTTTAAAAGGTAAGATGTTATTTTATAAATTTGAAAACATTTTCAGATAGTTATATACTATCCCTCTGTAAGAGTTAGACATTGAGAAAGGCTTGTTTATTATAATTATGGATTGATTTAGGTTTCTGTGGTATAATTATGAATTTACTTAGGCTTTTTCACAGGCACTTTTTAATAGTACTACTTCACGCCTGAAAAGTACCTGTCTGAACTTAAACCCAACAGTGCCCTATCTCTACTGATATATTTATTTTTTATGCAAATTTCAGCACAAAAATGGAAGGAGAACAGAATGTTTCCTTTGAAATTGTTGAGGAAATCATTGAACCCATTGACTTGGAATTCATGGATGAATCACGAGACCATGAACTTCTACAATGTGTAGAATCTGTGGATTTCTTACTTCAATATGAGGACGGTCAAATGTGGGAAGTTATGTTCAGTCAAAAAGAAGACTTATCGGACAGTCAAATGTTAGACGTTCTATTAAATTTTGAAAAAGAATCAGAAAAATAAATTTATATTTAATAATCAAAAATTGTTCGAGTCTTTAATCATTTTTATATCTAATTCATAAACTAGTACCAAATTGATTATAATGTAAAGTCAGACTTATAGTATACTGTGCAACTTTATATTATCTCCAATGTGTATTTAACATCTCTTTATCATCTCCTGCCTCCATATTGTTTCTGCTTTCCTGACACACTATGGTATGAATTCCATATTCCACAATAACTTCTGAAACAACATGCAAGATATCTACAAAGGAGACGGTGTATATTAATTTTTTGACTCTGCATTGGTACCTACATATTGCTACTTAAATAAAAAAAACGGAAAAAAAACAACAAAACGAACAATCAATAAACATACAATATTTAAAAAGTCTATCATTCTTTTTTCCTTATACTACGCTCCCCGGACCGCTTCCCGGTGCGCGTACCGGGCGCTCCACACGCAAAAAAAACGAATTTTCTTTTTTTCTTTTCCCCCGCGGGGCCCTTTTAAAGCCTCCACATCAAACCTAGGGGGTCAGGGAGGATCTGCTATGCCCCCTTATGGTCATTTACCCCTTTGTTTTGGCCTCCTCTTGTCTCTCGATCCTACCGAGAGACAAGATGGCGGCCGCTCCGGACTGTTTAGAATGTTGACAGACACCGGAGAGCCAATCAGCTTCGCTTCGCGAAGTTCCGTTACGCGTCAGGTACGCGAACCGTGGCGCTGCCCGGAGCGCGCTTACAGATATATATATTTTTTGAACGTTAATTTCTCAAAATCCACTGGAACACATATATTGAGACCTAGCAAAGGCACATCGGGCTACCAGTCCCTACAATTTTGCCAAGTTTCGTGGAAATCCATTCAGACGTTCGAGCTAAAAGTGAGGCCAACCGCCCTATGGGAAATTGCATGGGAAAAACGCGTTTTGGGACCCCCTTTTTTCTCGGCCGCCCGTTGACAAAACCCCCCCAAATTTTTAGGGGCTGCTCAGAAACAAAATGTTCCATTTTCCTGAAAATTTCAGCCAATTCCGTCCTCAAACGCCAAAGTTATTCGACATAGAATTTTAAAAAATCCCATAGAGAAAAAATCCTAACTATATATACCTACTGGCGATCGCCAGTAGGTAATATATATATATATCCTCAAACGCCAAAGTTATTCGACATAGAATTTTAAAAAATCCCATAGAGAAAAAATCCTAACTATATATACCTACTGGCGACTGCCAGTAGGTAATATATATATATATATATATATATATTCACTGAAAAAACCATAGGTTATAGACCATATATAGTTAGGAATTAGCATTTACAAAACCTTGAAAATTCACTGAAAAAACCATAGGTTATAGACCATATATAGTTAGGAATTAGCATTTAAAAAACCTTATTTTACTCACACAAAACCATTGAAATTCCATATATAGTTAGTTGCACTAACTATATATTGCGCACCCGCAATCCACTGCTGATCATGTCACATATTACATCATTCATGACATGGTCAGTGACATCACTGATGACATCACTGATGACATCTCAAATGACATCACTGATGACATCACTGATGACATCATCCAGTGACTGTGTGTTTCTGTAAAGTTTAAATATGTTTTAGATATTGAAGAATGAGTAGATGTATAACTGTCTGGACGAAGGATTTAGTAGGTGCATGACTGAATGTATGAGTGAGTGATTAAATGTGTCTCACTGAGTGCATGGGTTAGTGACTAAACTGTCTTAATTTGTGCATCATTATGTCTGTTGTTCTGTAAACTACTGCATGTGTTGATCAGTAGCTATATGATTAACTATATGGGTTATTGATTGATTGTCCAAGTATTTGTATGGGAGACTGAGTGTGTGTGTGGCTGGCTGGGAGGTGTGTGACTCTGTGCAGATCAATGTGTACTTGTATCAATGATTGTATAAGAAAGTAAGTATGTGTTACTATATGTTTGAAAATGTAAGGTGCTCTATGTTTAACTGTATAGACAAGAAAATGGAAGTGTGATTGATTCTTTACAGGACTGACTAGGTGTGTGAGTAACTCCATGGATGAGTGGCAGAGTGTGAGTGTCTGTATAGGTGTATGAGTGCATATGATAGTGTTGTAAAGATGAGTGATTGTATGTATGAATGATTGTATGGGTGAATGAGTGAATGTGTGTGTAGACGTAGGAATCAGTGAGTACGTATGTAGTAACTAGTATTGGTGTGTCAATGGTTTCAAAAATTATACTCTGTATTTAACACTGGGTGAAACAGAGGTTATATTAAAATGTGAGGAGATGCATTGTATTGTCACATGAATGATATCATCAGTGATGTGGTCATTGATGTCAAATGAGATGTCATCAGTGATGTCATCAGTGATGTCATTTGAGATGTCATCAGTGATGTCATCAGTGATGTCACTGACCATGTCATGAATGATGTAATATGTGACATGATCAGCAGTGGATTGCGGGTGCGCAATATATAGTTAGTGCAACTAACTATATATGGAATTTCAATGGTTTTGTGTGAGTAAAATAAGGTTTTTTAAATGCTAATTCCTAACTATATATGGTCTATAACCTATGGTTTTTTCAGTGAATTTTCAAGGTTTTGTAAATGCTAATTCCTAACTATATATGGTCTATAACCTATGGTTTTTTCAGTGAATTTCAATGGTTTTTTAATAGCAAATATCATAAGCTGTCGAATGTCAAGTACGTGGTAAGTGAAAACATTTTCGTGTTTATGCACACTGATCTGCTTTGAATGGTGCCCCCCCCCTCATTTCTATTAGGAGTACTCTCTCTTTGCAGATAGTGAAAGGTAGTTAACGCAGGCCTTTGCCCCCGTTGTAATCCGTCGTGCCTGCTTCTCTCTCCATTTGATTGATTGTTATCCAAGTATTTACTGTTTTAGAATTAGTTCTCTTTGGTTCATTCTCTATTTACAAACAAACACAGAGTCGCAATACTCTGTTTAGTCTTTGCAGATAACGAAAAATCGTGTAAAAAAAAAGAAAAGGAATCGAGCAAAATCAGTAGGCCACTAATGGGATCTCTTTTTGACCTCGCTAAAATAGAAACATTAGGAACAACCCCTCATGACAAATACAAAACTAGTGAGATGAACTGAACTCCACACAATGATGGCTGCAAAACAGCTCGGCTCCGCCACCCACCCCGCCCAAAATAACGATAAAGAACGGCTGCCATGATTGGTTGCGGAATGACCACAACGGAGCTACGAAATGGTGCTGCTCTCATGCTAACCCCAGCTTCGGTCTGAAACATCCAGAAACACTGTAGACTACCAATTCGATCAGTTCCGGTAGCGCCCCAATGTAACCCGGTAGAGAAGAACTAGCCCTCCCCTCTTTGACTGATGGTTCTTGTTGCCTGTCCCTTCTGTTGTCATTTAACAGAACTATTTAGCCTGCTGAAAGGGGTTGTGTTTCGACCGCTGGTTGGTGGAGACATTTTGACTATATTCTGGACCTGCGTTGTCGCGTAATGCGTCATATGACGCGCCGCGTTAGCGCATCCGGAAGTCATCCGGGGCGCGCAGCGCGTAACGTAAGCATAACAAGTCATGTGACTTGTTAATAAAACTTTTCATTGGTTCATTTTACTTTTTTTATTCTAATGATGAAAGCCTTGGTCATATCACCTAAAAATTACGCTTTTAATTACTTCCGAACATTATTTTCTCTTAAATATATGTTATAATGTTCCAGGCTAATGTACTTTCCCGGAAATTTTACAACTGTCCTGCAAGTAAAATATATTCTTTTTTCGAGAAAAAGAGCGTTTCTTCGTCCCATGACGGAGCCGTTGAGCAAAAGAGGGTCGACCTGCTGTCTTAGTCGCCGATACGCCTGAATATGAGATTCTTATCGATCACTTTATGTTGCAGGAATAGAAAACACAACAGCCCTTGACCATTTATCTTTACTGCGTTCCTTCGTATTATACCTTTTACCCTTCATGTAATTGGTCTGCTTTATTTCACTTGCCTTTTAATGATTCTAAAACAGTGACTATTATTAAAAACTTTACCAATGTATACACTACTACCATGTTTTCTTTTAAAAACCTTTATTGTGAAAATTTCATTATACAAATACGAGCCTAAAACCACGTGGGCCTGCCACGGAGCAAACTGTAATCGTATATGATGAATAGACATTTACACTGTAGAGGAACGTAACGGGCGGGCCATTAGGTTGCAAAAACTAAGGTGTCTAACAGTTACGGAATCGGTGGACGTACATTTTATAATTAAAATACGACAGGGCCAGTTACAATAAAATTATCTAGATATACATTTGCGGGCAAGTACCATGGGTGACGTTAATTCGAATTTTCAACAGTACAGTAATCAATAACACATCAGAACTTAATATCAATAGGGATGTCGAAATATTCAATCAATTCTCGTCCCCGCCCGCCATGTGCTTCAAAACTGCATACGTATCTCGTGATATCAAGGTTGTGCAACCAGTACACAACAAGGAGTTACGAGTCCCATTTATTCCGGCGCCATTTTGGGCGAGGACGGGCAGGTCCAGGATATAGTCAAAATGTCTCTACCAACCATCGACTATGATGATGTTCATATGCTGTATTTATTAGAGTAACACTCATCTGCCCACATGAAATTAATTTACCACAATCTAAACATGTCATTTTAATCTTTCCAAAGTTCTTCTAAATATTTGGGACCGTTTCCCTTGCCTCTGAAGCTCTCAGTGCCACTTCTTTAATGAATGTACTAGCAGGTCAGGGGTTCTCCTCCAAATCTCTCTTTTATGCAGCACTATAATTAATTGGTGCCACCTCTCCATATGACGATGCATGGTATAGTTACCACAACTATATTTTTTTTCGGTTCCTCTGGAGAGTTCATCGTGGCAGATGAAGCGTGTAACATACCGGGCATTTACCTTTTTTTGCATGTACAGGAAAGGAAAAAAAAATCGAGCGTCCGAGTTCTAAGGTGTCCCAGGGCCATTTTAGTGAACCAGGCCCAAATCCAAAGAACAGCCATCTCACAGGCTAATGGGGCGACCCACGCCGAGTTTCAGCATTGTAGGATGACCACACAAGTACAGCAACTTGCTAGACATCACCTCGGTGCCATCCGGATCTCGGCGCCCCACTGCAGATGAAGTGCCTCTCAACTATGAAACCACCACGGTGACATCCGGATCTTGGCGCGTTGTGCTGCCTTCGGCCTATTCGCACATCGGTCCGCTACTGACGCCATCTCACAGGCTAATGGGGTGACCCACGCCGAGTTTCAGCATTGTAGGATGACCACACCAACTTGCTAGACATCACCTCGGTGCCATCCGAATCTTGGCATCTCAACGCCTAGTGGTATCTTCCATACAGAAAATATTGTTACGCTGCCTTTGGCCCCATTCGCACATCAGTCCGCAACTTAGACATCACCTCGATGCCATCCGGATCTTGGCATCTCAGCGCCTTGTGGTGTCAGTCAGAAAATATTGTTGCGCTGCCTTTGGCCCCATTCGCACATCAGTCCGCTACTGACACCATCTCACAGGCCAATAGGGCGCCCCACGCCGACTTTTACCATTGTACGATGGCCACACCAGTGGCACAACTTGCTAGACATCACCTCGGTGCCATCCGAATCTTGGCATCTCAACGCCTAGTGGTATCTTCCATACAGAAAATCTTGTTACGCTACCTTTGGCCCCATTCGCACATCGGTCCGCAACTTAGACATCACCTCGGTGCCATCCGGATCTTGGCATCTCAGCGCCTTGTGGTGTATTCTCTTCAGAAAATATTGTTGAGCTGCCTTTGGCCCCATTCGCACATCGGTCCGCAACTTACACATCACCTCGGTGCCATCCGGATCTTGGCATCTCAGCGCCTTGTGGTGTCTTCTACTCCGAAAATATAGTAGAAAATATTGTTGCGCTGCCTTTGGCCCCATTCACACATCAGTCCGCTACTGACACCATCTCACAGGCCAACAGGGCGCCCCACGCCGACTTTTACCATTGTACGATGGCCACACCAGTGCCACAACTTGCTAGACACCACCTCGGTGCCATCCGGATCTTGGCATCTCAGCGCCTTGTGGTGTCTTCAAATCAGAAAATATTGTTGCGCTGCCTTTGGCCCCATTCGCACATCGGTCCGCTACTGACGCCATCTCACAGGCCAACGGGGCGCCCCACGCCGACTTTCAGCATTGTAGGATGGCCACACCAGTGCGGCAACTTACTAGACACCACCTCAGTGCCATCCGGATCTTGGCGCGTTGTGCTGCCTTCGGCCTATTCGCACATCGGTCCGCTACTGACGCAAACTCACAGGCCAACGGGGCGCCCCACGCCGACTTTCAGCATTGTAGGATGGCCACACCAGTGCGGCAACTTACTAGACACCACCTCGGTGCCATCCGGATCTTGGCGCGTTGTGCTGCCTTCGGCCTATTCGCACATCGGTCCGCTACTGACGCAAACTCACAGGCCAACGGGGCGCCCCACGCCGACTTTCAGCATTGTTGGATGGCCACACCAGTGCGGCAACTTACTAGACACCACCTCGGTGCCATCCGGATCTTGGCGCGTTGTGCTGCCTTCGGCCTATTCGCACATCGGTCCGCTACTGACGCAAACTCACAGGCCAACGGGGCGCCCCACGCCGACTTTCAGCATTGTTGGATAGCCACACCAGTGCGGCAACTTACTAGACACCACCTCGGTGCCATCCGGATCTTGGCGCGTTGTGCTGCCTTCGGCCTATTCGCACATCGGTCCGCTACTGACGCAAACTCACAGGCCAACGGGGCGCCCCACGCCGACTTTCAGCATTGTAGGATGGCCACACCAGTTCTGCAACTTGCTGGACACCACCTCGGTGCCATCCGGATCTTGGCGCGTTGTGTTGCCTTCGGCCTATTCGCACATCGGTCCGCTACTGACGCCGCCTCACGTGCCAACGTATTTTCTCCGCATTTTATACCCTATGCCGCATAACAGGTCATGTGACTTGTTTATAAAACTTTTCATTGGTTCATTTTACTTTTGGTTTCCTAATGATGGAAGGCATGATCATGTGACCTAAAAACAACACTTTTCATAGGATGAAAACTTTTTTTTTTTCCCAAACGATGAAAGCCCCACCTTGTTTCTGGATGTTTCAGACTGAAGCTGGCGTTAGCATGAAAGCACCACCATCTCGTGGCTCCGTCGTGGTCATTCCGCGAGCAATCATGGCAGCCGCTCCCCACCAGAAGCCTGCAGGAGTCGGAGCCCCCAAAACTTTTGATGAATTCTCAAGGCGGAGGGGACGCTTTCGAGAATGGGGTCCAAGACCTAGCAGACAAGCGTCCGATTTCCAAGGTGTCCCAAGGCCATTTCAGTGGACCAGGCCCAAAAAGGAAACAGCCTGCCGCCATTTTGAGAGTCCTGTGACAGCCGCCTATCGCTGCACCGCAAGAGTGGGCGCAACTCAGCTGAATTGCGGCTTTTGACACAGTGGACCAAAAACGGACGGAATGGCAACTGAAACGGTAAAGGGGCGCCCCACTACAACAGATGACACTCCACCTGGAGAGGCCCGTTCACGCCGCCTCCCCCGGGGCGCTCCACGCCGTTATTCGGAGCAGCATTGTAGGATACCAAAACCAGTGCGGCAACTTACTGGACATCACCTTGGTGCCATCGTTCTGCTGCCTTGGAACTATTCGCGCAACAGTTTGCTACTGATGACCCACCCCCCGCGACGCCCCATGCCGTTATTTGCTGGGTGGCAACTTACTAGACATCACTTTCGTGTCATCTAGATTTCGGCGCGTTCTGCTGCCTTGGAACTATTCGCACAACAGTTTGCTACTGATGACCCACCCCCCGCGACGCCCCACGCCGGAAATCTGGACGTTGTGCTGCGTTGGGACTATTCGCACAGCCGACCGCTACTTCGTTGTTTTTCCCTAAAAATGTTTATATGTTATTACTATTTTTGTTTTCTTGTATATATTTATAAATTATTAAAGTTTTATAATCTTACTACTTTGTCGGAGTGCTATATATTTTTAATGTGACACATAATTGTAAAAACTTTGATGTACAAACAGTCATCCCTGGAATCTTCCGCTTCAGGCTCGGTCCCCTCCCCAATCACAATACAGGATGGTTTTCAGATAATAGCAACGCTTCTGCTGTGACGGATCTCATCGAGTGTGGGCCTTGATCTACTATAACTCCTTTGAAGAGGGGTGATTCTTTACAGCTGTGGCCATAAACTACATCTGCAGGGCTAGCTGATACCCTAGGACCAGCCTGGACAATCGGACACAGAGGAAAAGGAGTGTCAGAGGGTGCGGTAGTGAATAGGGCGAAAGGGAGGTGTCGGGCGGGCACAGGGTGTGATTCTCAGGGAACAGCAGCGCAGATGGGGGAGGTTTATTACCCATGCATAAGACAGAGAGCGGGGGTGACCACTGCCTGGGGGAGATGCTTGCGAGGGTGGGGAGCCATGCTAAGGATCGACAGCGTGCACAGAGTGGGTCTGGTCAAGGCATCTAAAATGGCTGCCGTGCACGACAAAAGTGTGGCATTTGAAAAAAGACAAGATGGCGCAGACAATGTTTTTCAACACTTCCTGATTTCCTTCGAATCGAACGTTAACAGACGTTGGGGCATATTACCAAAGTTAAGCGATATTTATCCCTAACGATGCTTAGCAACGATTTTTTTACCGTCAGAAATTATCGCAGATAAACCTTGCTATTATCAAGGTTTATCGGAAATACGATAAAAAACGACCGCAATGCATTAATATCGCTGAAAACTCAGCGATATTCATGCATTACCGAGCTAATGCTCTTAGCCATGTTATCCACCTCCCATTGGATAACATGGCTAAGAACTGCTCAGGGCAGGTGGTAGCTTTTGGAGATATTCGCCCTTATCTCGAATATTTCCAAAAGTTGATAATAGGAGATAGCGATGTTAGCGACTGTTTCCAGTCGCTAACATCTTGGCATGCCCACTTTGCATGTCATTAGTGATAAATATCACTCACATGCAAAGTGGGGCCCAAGATGGTCGCTATCTTCTACTAGCCGTCGCTAACTGGTGTTAGCAACAGCTAGGTAATACACATATAATTTTATCTCCGCGAAGCGGAGCGCTGTTACAGATATATATCTTGTTTCTGAACGTTAATTTCTCAAAATGCACTGAAGCACATATATTGAGACCTAGCAAAGGCACCTCGGGCTACCAGTCCCTACAATTTTGCCAAGTTTCGTGCAAATCCATTCAGCTGTTCGATCCTACCGAGAGACAAGATGGCGGCCGCTACGGACTGTTTGGAATGTTTACAGACACCGGAGAGCCAATCAGCTTCGCTTCGCAAAGCTCCGTAACGTGAAAAGTACGCGAAGCGGTGCGCTGTTACAGATATATACCTTTTTTTGAACGTTAATTTCTCAAAATCCACTGGAGCACATATATTGAGATCTAGCAAAGGCACATCGGGCTACCAGTCCCTACAATTTTGCCAAGTTTCGTGCAAATCCATTCAGCTGTTCGATTATTATTATTTTTATTTTTTTTTGCCCCGCGGGGCCCTTTTAAAACCTCCACATCAAACCTAGGGGGTGAGCGACAATGTACTATGCCCCCTTATGGTCATTTGCCCCTTCGCTTTGGCCTCCTCTTGTCTCTCGATCCTACCGAGAGACAAGATGGCGGCCGCTACGGACTGTTTGGAATGTTGACAGACGCCGGAGAACCAATCAGCTTCGCTTCACAAAGCTCCGTTGCGCGAAAAGTACGCGTAGCGGAGCGCTGCCCAGTCCGCTGTTACAGATATATACCTTTTTTTGAACATTAATTTCTCAAAATCCACTGAAGCACATATATTGAGATCTAGCAAAGGCACATCGGGCTACCAGTCCCTACAATTTTGCCAAGTTTTGTGCAAATCCATTCAGCTGTTCGATTATTATTATGTTTATTTTTTTTTGCCCCGCGGGGCCCTTTTAAAACCTCCACATCAAACCTAGGGGGTGAGCGACAATGCACTATGCCCCCTTATGGTCATTTGCCCCTTCGCTTTGGCCTCCTCTTGTCTCTCGATCCTACCGAGAGACAAGATGGCGGCCGCTACGGACTGTTTGGAATGTTGACAGACGCCGGAGAACCAATCAGCTTCGCTTCACAAAGCTCCGTTGCGCGAAAAGTCCGCGAACCAGTGCGCTGCCCGGTCCGCTGTTACAGATATATATCTTTTTTTAAACGTTAATTTCTCAAAATCCACTGGAGCACATATATTGAGACCTACAAAAGGCACATCGGGCTACCAGTCCCTACAATTTTGCCAAGTTTCGTGCAAATCCATTCAGCCGTTCGGGCTAAAAGTGAGGCCAACCGCCCTATGGAAAACTCAATGTTAAAAACACGTTTTGGGACCCCCCTTTTTTCTCGGCCCCCACTGGACGAACCCCCCCCAAATTTTCAAGGGCTGCTCAGAAACAAAATGTGCCATTTTCCTGAAAATTTCAGCCAATTCCGTCCACAAACGCCAAAGTTATTAGACATAGAATTTTCAAAAATCCCATAGAGAAAAAATCCTAACTATATATACCTACTGGCGACCGCCAGTAGGTATATATAGTTAGGATTTTTTCTCTATGGGTTTTTTGAAAATTCTATGTCTAATAACTTTGGCGTTTGTGGACGGAATTGGCTGAAATTTTCAGGAAAATGGCACATTTCGTTTCTGAGCAGCCCTTGAAAATTTGGGGGGGGTTCGTCCAGTGGGGGCCGAGAAAAAAGGGGGGTCCCAAAACGTGTTTTTAACATTGAGTTTTCCATAGGGCGGTTGGCCTCACTTTTAGCCCGAACGGCTGAATGGATTTGCACGAAACTTGGCAAAATTGTAGGGACTGGTAGCCCGATGTGCCTTTTGTAGGTCTCAATATATGTGCTCCAGTGGATTTTGAGAAATTAACGTTTAAAAAAAGATATATATCTGTAACAGCGGACCGGGCAGCGCACTGGTTCGCGGACTTTTCGCGCAACGGAGCTTTGTGAAGCGAAGCTGATTGGTTCTCCGGCGTCTGTCAACATTCCAAACAGTCCGTAGCGGCCGCCATCTTGTCTCTCGGTAGGATCGAGAGACAAGAGGAGGCCAAAGCGAAGGGGCAAATGACCATAAGGGGGCATAGTAGATCCTCGCTGACCCCCTAGGTTTGATGTGGAGGTTTTAAAAGGGCCCCGCGGGGCAAAAAAAAATAATAATAATAATAATCGAACGGCTGAATGGATTTGCACGAAACTTGGTAAAATATTAGGGACTGGTAGCCCGATGTGCCTTTGCTAGGTCTCAATATATGTGCTCCAGTGGATTTTGAGAAATTAACGTTCAAAAAAAGATATATATCTGTAACAGCGCTCCGCTTCGCGTAACGGAGGTTTGCGAAGCTGATTGGTTCTCCGGCGTCTGTAAACATTGCAAACAGTCCGTAGCGGCCGCCATCTTGTCTCTCGGTAGGATCGAGAGACAAGAGGAGGCCAAAGCGAAGGGGCAAATGACCATAAGGGGGCATAGTAGATCCTCCTTGACCTCTTAGGTTTGATGTGGAGGTTTTAAAAGGGCCCCGCGGGGCAAAAAAATAAATAATAATAATAATCGAACGGCTGAATGGATTTGCACGAAACTTGGCAAAATTGTAGGGACTGGTAGCTCGATGTGCCTTTGCTAGGTCTCAATATATGTGCTTCAGTGGATTTTGAGAAATTAACGTTCAAAAACAAGATATATATCTGTAACAGCGCTCCGCTTCGCGGAGATAAAATTATATCTGTATTACCTAGCTGTTGCTAACACCAGTTAGCGACGGCTAGTAGGAGATAGCGGCCATCTTGGGCCCCACTTTGCATGTGAGTGATATTTATCACTAATGACATGCAAAGTGGGCATGCCAAGATGTTAGCGACTGGAAACAGTCGCTAACATCGCTATCTCCTATTATCAACTTTTGGAAATATTCGCGATAAGCGCAAATATCTCCAAAAGCTAGCACCTGCCCTGAGCAGTTCTTAGCCATGTTATCCAATGGGAGGTGGATAACATGGCTAAGAGCATTAGCTCGGTAATGCATGGCTCACTGGTTAGAGGAGGCAGACCTGGAAGCAGAGGTCAGCCCGGGACCAGGGTTCAATTCCCGGCTCGGCGGGGTCTTGAGTCCTAAAATGTCAATGGACTCGACAATTCTCGCTCCGGTGCCTACTCGATTCACGGGTTCACACTCTGCGACTCTGGGCAATAGCTTGCTTAATCTCCACAACGGCCCCTCGCGGCGGGATGCCTGGCTTTCACCTTGCGGATACCCTGCCGGGGGTATCTCACAGGGGAATACCAGGACGGGTTCCCTAAGCAAGCGCTTAGAAACCGCTCGGTGATTTGCGCTATATAAATTCCTGTACATTTACATTTACATTTACATTTACATGAATATCGCTGAGTTTTCAGCGATATTAATGCATTGCGGTCGTTTTTTATCGTATTTGCGATAAACCTTGATAATAGCAAGGTTTATCTGCGATAATTTCTGACGATGCTTAGCGGTAAAAAAATCGTTGCTAAGCATCGTTAGGGATAAATATCGCTTAACTTTGGTAATATGCCCCAACGTCTGTTAACGTTCGATTCGAAGGAAATCAGGAAGTGTTGAAAAACATTGTCTGCGCCATCTTGTCTTTTTTCAAATGCCGCACTTTTGTCGTGCACGGCAGTCATTTTAGATGCCTTGACCAGACCCACTCTGTGCACGCTGTCTATCCTTAGCATGGCTCCCCACCCTCGCAAGCATCTCCCCCAGGCAGTGGTCACCCCCGCTCTCTGTCTTATGCATGGGTAATAAATCTCCCCCCATCTGCGCTGCTCTTCCCTGAGAATCACACCCTGTGCCCGCCCGACACCTCCCTTTCGCCCTATTCACTACCGCACCCTCTGACACTCCTTTTCCTCTGTGTCCGATTGTCCAGGCCGGTCCTAGGGTATCAGCTAGCCCTGCAGATGTAGTTTATGGCCCCAGCTGTAAAGAATCACCCCTCTTCAAAGGAGTTATAGTAGATCAAGGCCCACACTCGATGAGATCCGTCACAGCAGACGCGTTCCTATTATCTGAAAACCATCCTGTATTGTGATTGGGGAGGGGACCGAGCCTGAAGCGGAAGATTCCAGGGATGACTCTTTGTACATCAAAGTTTTTACAATTATGTGTCACATTAAAAATATATAGCACTCCGACAAAGTAGTAAGATTATAAAACTTTAATAACTTATAAATATATACAAGAAAACAAAAACAGTAATAACATATAAACATTTTTAGGGAAAAACAACGAAGTAGCGGTCGGCTGTGCGAATAGTCCCAACGCAGCACAACGTCCAGATTTCTGGCGTGGGGCGTCGCGGGGGGTGGGTCATCAGTAGCAAACTGTTGTGCGAATAGTTCCAAGGCAGCAGAACGATGGCACCAAGGTGATGTCCAGTAAGTTGCCGCACTGGTTTTGGTATCCTACAATGCTGCTCCGAATAACGGCGTGGGGCGCCCCGGGGGAGGCGGCGTGAACGGGCCTCTCCAGGTGGAGTCTCATCTGTTGTAGTGGGGCGCCCCTTTACCGTTTCAGTTGCCATTCCGTCCGTTTTTGGTCCACTGTGTCAAAAGCCGCAATTCAGCTGAGTTGCGCCCACTCTTGCGGTGCAGCGATAGGCGGCTGTCACAGGACTCTCAAAATGGCGGCAGGCTGTTTCCTTTTTGGGCCTGGTCCACTGAAATGGCCCTGGGACACCTTGGAAATCGGACGCTTGTCTGCTAGGTCTTGGACCCCATTCTCGAAAGCGTCCCATCCGCCTTGAGGATTCATCAAAAGTTTTGGGGGCCCCCGACTCCTGTAGGCTTCTGGTGGGGAGCGGCTGCCATGATTGCTCGCGGAATGACCACGACGGAGCTACGAGATGGTGGTGCTCTCATGCTGACGCCAGCTTCAGTCTGAAACATCCAGAAACAAGGTGGGGCTTTCATCGTTTGGGAAAAAAAAAAGTTTTCATCCAATGAAAAGTGTTGTTTTTAGGTCATATGATCAAGCCTTCCATCATTAGGAAACCAAAAGTAAAATGAACCAATGAAAAGTTTTATAAACAAGTCACATGACCTGTTATGCGGCATAGGGTATAAAATGCGGAGAAAATACGTTGGCACGTGAGGCGGCGTCAGTAGCGGACCGATGTGCGAATAGGCCGAAGGCAGCACAACGCGCCAAGATCCGGATGGCACCGAGGTGGTGTCTAGTAAGTTGCCGCACTGGTGTGGCCATCCTACAATGTTGAAAGTCGGCGTGGGGCGCCCCGTTGGCCTGTGAGATGGCGTCAGTAGCGGACCGATGTGCGAATGGGGCCAAAGGCAGCGCAACAATATTTTCAGAATAGAAGACACCACAAGGCGCTGAGATGCCAAGATCCGGATGGCACCGAGGTGGTGTCTAGCAAGTTGTGGCACTGGTGTGGCCATCCTACAATGGTAAAAGTCGGCGTGGGGCGCCCTGTTGGCCTGTGAGATGGTGTCAGTAGCGGACTGATGTGCGAATGGGGCCAAAGGCAGCGCAACAATATTTTCTGACTGACACCACAAGGCACTGAGATGCCAAGATCCGGATGGCACCGAGGTGATGTCTAGCAAGTTGCTGTACTGGTGTGGCCATCCTACAATGGTAAAAGTCGGCGTGGGGCGCCCTGTTGGCCTGTGAGATGGTGTCAGTTGCGGACCGATGTGCGAATGGGGCCAAAGGCAGCGCAACAATATTTTCTGTATGGAAGATACCACTAGGCGTTGAGATGCCAAGATCCGGATGGCACCGAGGTGATGTCTAGCAAGTTGCTGTACTGGTGTGGTCATCCTACAATGCTGAAACTCGGCGTGGGGCGCCCCATTAGCCTGTGAGATGGCGTCAGTAGCGGACCGATGTGTGAATAGGCCGGAACCAGCACAAGGCGCCAAGATCCGGATGTCACCGTGGTGGTTTCATAGTTGAGAGGCACTTCATCTGCAGTGGGGCGCCGAGATCCGGATGGCACCGAGGTGATGTCTAGCAAGTTGCTGTACTGGTGTGGTCATCCTACAATGCTGAAACTCGGCATGGGGCGCCCCATTAGCCTGTGAGATGGCGTCAGTAGCGGACCGATGTGCGAATAGGCCGAAGGCAGCACAACGCGCCAAGATCCGGATGTCACCGTGGTGGTTTCATAGTTGAGAGGCACTTCATCTGCAGTGGGGCGCCGAGATCCGGATGGCACCGAGGTGATGTCTAGCAAGTTGCTGTACTGGTGTGGTCATCCTACAATGCTGAAACTCGGCGTGGGGCGCCCCATTAGCCTGTGAGATGGCATCAGTAGCGGACCGATGTGCGAATGGGGCCAAAGGCAGCGCAACAATATTTTCTGAAGAGAAGACACCAAAAGGCGCTGAGATTCGGTTACCACCGAGGTGATGTCTAGCAAGTTGCCGCACTGGTGTGGCCATCCTACAATACTGCTCTGAATAACGGCGTGGGGTGCCCGAAGGGGGGGGGGGCGGCGTGAACGGGCCTTCCTAGGTGGAGGCTCGTCTGCTGTAGCGGGGCGCCCCTTTACCGTTTCAGTTGCCATTCAGCTGAGTTTCGGCTGCTCTTGATGCTACAGCGACAGGCGGCTGCAACAGGACTCTCAAAATGGCGGCCTGTTCTTTGGATTTGGGCCTGGTCCACTAAAATGGCCCTGGGACACCTTAGAACTCGGACGCTCGTTTTTTTTTTCCTTTCCTGTACATGCAAAAAAAGGTAAATGCCCGGTACGTTACACGCTTCATCTGCCACAATGAACTCTCCAGAGGAACCGAAAAAAAATATAGTTATGGTAACTATACCATGCATCGTCATATGGAGAGGTGGCACCAATTAATTATAGTGCTGCATAAAAGAGAGATTTGGAGGAGAACCCCTGACCTGCTAGTACATTCATCAAAGAAGTGGCACTTACAGCATCAGAGGCAAGGGAAACGGTCCCAAATATTTAGAAGAACTTTGGAAAGATTAAAATGACATGTTTAGATTGTGGCAAATTAATTTCATGTGGACAGATGAGTGTTACTCTAATAAATACAGCATATGAACATCATCATAGTCGATGGTTGGTAGAGACATTTTGACTATATCCTGGACCTGCCCGTCCTCGCCCAAAATGGCGCCGGAATAAATGGGACTCGTAACTCCTTGTTGTGTACTGGTTGCAGAACCTTGAAATCACGAGATACGTATGCAGTTTTGAAGCACATGGCGGGCGGGGACGAGAATTGATTGAATATTTTGACATCCCTATTGATATTAAGTTCTGATGTGTTATTGATTACTGTACTATTGAAAGATGTCATCAGTGATGTCATCAGTGATGTCACTGACCATGTCATGAATGATGTAATATGTGACATCATCAGCAGTGGATTGCGGGTGCGCGATATATAGTTAGTGCAACTAACTATATATGGAATTTCAATGGTTTTGTGTGAGTAAAATAAGGTTTTTTAAATGCTAATTCCTAACTATATATGGTCTATAACCTATGGTTTTTTCAGTGAATTTTCAAGGTTTTGTAAATGCTAATTCCTAACTATATATGGTCTATAACCTATGGTTTTTTCAGTGAATATATATATATATATATATATATATATATTACCTACTGGCGGTCGCCAGTAGGTATATATAGTTAGGATTTTTTCTCTATGGGATTTTTGAAAATTCTATGTCTAATAACTTTGGAGTTTGTGGACGGAATTGGCTGAAATTTTCAGGAAAATGGAACATTTTGTTTCTGAGCAGCCCCTGAAAATTTGGGGGGGGGTCGTCAAGGGGGGGCCGAGAAAAAAGGGGGGTCCCAAAACGTGTTTTTGCCATGCAATTTTCCATAGTGCAGTTGGCCTCACTTTTAGCTCGAACGGCTGAATGGATTTCCACGAAACCTGGCAAAATTGTAGATATTGTTTGCCCGATGTGCCTTTGCTAGGTCTCAAGATATGTGGTCCTGTGAATTTTGAGTAAATTAGGTTTAAAAAAAGATATATATCTAGAGCCGCGCCCGGTACGCGTACCGGGGAGCGCTTCAGGCGTGCCACGCGACTTGCGCACGGCAAGCTGATTGGTTCTTGGGTGTCTGTAAACATTCGAAACAGTCCGCAGCGGCTGCCATCTTGTGTCTCGGTAGGATTGAGACACAAGAGGTGGCAAGAATCAAAGGGGGGAAATGAGCAAAAGGGGGCAGGGTACACCCCCCTGACCCCCTACTTTTGATGTGGGGGCCATAAAAGGCTCCCACAGGTGAAAAAAAAAAAATCGATTTTCGCGGGGGGGAGCGCCCGGTACGCGCACCGGGGAGCGTACGGGGGAGCGTACCATGGAGATTAAAAATGACAGACTTTTTAAAAAAAAAAAAGCTTCTTTTTATAAATTGGAGGTAGTTCTGAAAAGAACTTTTTTTTTGATTTTGTTGTTTTATATATATTTTTTTTGTTTTTGTTGTTTTATATTTTTTTTAGACTTTTTAAAACAATTTTATATTTTTTTTGGATTTTTGTCAAGGGAAAAACAAAACCAAGGATTCCAAAACTGCTCAACAGGAGCAAAAAAATTTGAAAATTTAGGGACTGGAAGAGCAGCGGTGTTGCTGTTACTTTAGGGCAATGAGTTCAACACTCTGCTCCCCATAGCAGAGCAGTTCGTCACACTCCGTGCACAAAAATTTGATGCCTGCAAACACCGGCTGAATGTTAGGGACCATTCTTCCATGGGGTGGTCCCGAAGGTGTTGCTCCACCAGTGGAGGTGCTGCCGCCATCTGTTGGTACATTCCGTGCCAGCTCTCTGACACTCTCCCTGGCAAAGTTGTTAGGGTGTCTTCTTTTCACATGCCTGATCAAATTAGCATTCCCAAAACTATATTTTTTCAGAGGATTGCCTCTGGATAAACTACTCCCACATATTTTGCAGGTTACTTTGGGAGCGTTGACTTTTTTCTGTCCTTCAGGGATGTCGTAAAATTTCCAGATGAAATGGGTTTTTTTCTTTTGCTGAGGAGGGTCCTCATCTAAAAATCCATCTGAATCACTGCTGGATGACTCTCTTGCAGCCATTGCTGGAGATCAGAAAAGTAGGAGATAGAGTAGACAGAACAGCTCTTGCTCTCTCCAAGTACAAAGCAATAGTGAGAGAAATGGGTGGGTTTCACACAATTTGGAAAAAAAAAACTTCTGAACCAATGAAAAGTGTTATTTTAAAGTCACATGGTTTGACGTGCTTACGCTACGCGCCCCGGGGCGCGTCCCGGGCGTGTATCGTAAGCGCATCGGGGTGCTTACGTTACGCGATCGTATGCGCTTCCGGGTGCGCTTACGCGGTGCGTCATAAGACGCATCTCGCGCGCCGCGATACGTGTCTTATGACGCAAGGCGTGGTGGCTACGCGATACGTCACGATGTTGTTTTCGTTCGCGGCAATAGCGCTTCCGGGACGCGCATCAGTACGCGCCCCGGGGCGCGCCGCAAGATTGCGCTTACCCGTGCGTTCACCTGTCCGCGCCCCGGGAGCGCACCAAAAATAATATAAAAAATAAATAAAAAAATTATAAAATATAAAATTCGATTTAAAATGTATTATTTTTATAAAGATTTGCTATTAAAAAACCTATGAAATTCACTGAAAAAACCATAGGTTATAGACCATATATAGTTAGAAATTAGCATTTACAAAACCTTGAAAATTCACTGAAAAAACCATAGGTTATAGACCATATATAGTTAGGAATTAGCATTTAAAAAACCTTATTTTACTCACACAAAACCATTGAAATTCCATATATAGTTAGTTGTACTAACTACATATCGCGCACCCGCAATCCACTGCTGATGATGTCACATATTACATCATTCATGACATGGTCAGTGACATCACTGATGACATCACTGATGACATCTCAAATGACATCACTGATGACATCACTGATGATATCTCATTTGACATTACTCATGACATCATTCATGTGATGATACGATGAACCTCTTCAGACTCTAATATAACCTTAGATACACTCAGTGTAAACAGACACTCACAGACTGTCACTCATCCATGGAGTTACTCACACACCTAATCAGTCTTGCAAAGAATCAATCACACCTCCATTTCCTCAACTATATAGTTAAACACACCTTACTTATTGAAACATATAATAACACATATTTACTCTGTTATACAATCCCTGATACAAGTTCACAATAATCCATACAGCCACTCACACATTCACTGGCTCTTATGCACAGTTATTTATATATGTCAACTACCACATGTACTGTGTTTTACATATGTACTTACTTTGACATGTAGCACTGAGATATCCATTCACTCACCAATACACTCATGCACACAGTAAACCGCCCATACAGCTGTTTCCACATGCACTTTTGAACCCATACATCTAGTGAATCAACTGCTCACACATCTATGCACAGAGTCATACACCTCCCAGACACCCACACACACACTCAGTCTCCCATACAAATACTTGGCCAACTAATCAATAACCCATATAGTTAGTCATATAGCTAATGATCAACAATTGCATCAGATTACAAAACAACAGACACAATGGTGCACAATTTAAAACAGTTTAGTCACTAACCCATGCACTCAGTGAGACACATTTAATCACTCACTTATACAGTCAGTCATGCACCTACTAAATACATCAATCAGACACTTATACATCCACTCATTCTTCAATATATAAGACATATTTTAACTTTACAGAAACATACAGTCACTGGATGTTGTCATCATTGATGTCATCAGTGATGTCATTTGAGATGTCATCAGTGATGTCATCAGTGATGTCACTGACCATGTCATGAATGATGTAATATGTGACATCATCAGCAGTGGATTGCGGGTGTGCGATATATAGTTAGTGCAACTAACTATATATGGAATTTCAATGGTTTTGTGTGAGTAAAATAAGGTTTTTTAAATGCTAATTCCTAACTATATATGGTCTATAACCTATGGTTTTTTCAGTGAATATATATCCACTGCTGATGATGTCACATATTACATCATTCATGACATGGTCAGTGACATCACTGATGACATCACTGATGACATCTCAAATGACATCACTGATGACATCACTGATGACATCTCATTTGACATCATTCTTGTGCTAATACGATAAACCTCTTCAGACTCTAATATAACCTTAGATACACTCACTGTATACAGACACTCACACACTGTCACTCATCCATGGAGTTACTCACACACCTAGTCAGTCATGCAACTATACAGTTATACACACCTTACTTATTCAAACATATACTAACACATATTTACTCTCTTATACAATCCCTGATACAAGTTCACAATGATCCATACAGCCACTCACACATTCAGTGGCTCTCATGCACAGTTATTTATATATGCCAACTCTCACATGTACTGTGTTTTACATATGTACTTACTATGACATGTAGCATTGAGATATCCATTCACTCATCAATACACTCATGCACACAGTCAACCGCCCATGTAGCTTTTTCCACATGCACTCTTGAACTCATACACCTAGTGAATCAACTGCTCACACATCTATGCACAGAGTCACACACCTCCCAGCCACCCCCACACAAACTCAATCTCCCATACAAATACTTGGGCAACCAATCAATAACACATATAGCCTCTCGTATAGCTAATGATCAACACATGCAGCAGTTTACATCACAACAGACATACTGATGCACACATTCAGACAGTTTAGTCACTAACCCATGCATTTAGTACGACACATTTATTCACTCACTCATACAGTCAGTCACGCACCTACTAAATCCTTCATCCAGACACTTATACATCCACTCATTCTTCAATATATCAAACATATTAAAACTTTACAGAAACACACAGTCACTGGATGATGTCATCAGTGATGTCATCAGTGATGTCATTTGAGATGTCATCAGTGATGTCATCAGTGATGTCACTGACCATGTCATGAATGATGTAATATGTGACATCATCAGCAGTGGATTGCGGGTGCGCGATATATAGTTAGTGCAACTAACTATATATGGAATTTCAATGGTTTTGTGTGAGTAAAATAAGGTTTTTTAAATGCTAATTCCTAACTATATATGGTCTATAACCTATGGTTTTTTCAGTGAATTTCATTGGTTTTTTAAAAGCTAATATCTGTAGCTGTAAAATGTATTCTTCTTTAAATCCAAAAATATATTTTATATGTTTATTAATAATTTTTTTTTAAATATTTTTTTTGTTTGCTCCCGGTTCGCGAACCGGGAAGCTTCCCGTTAGCTCAATTTGATGCCGCGACCCGGTCCGCGAACCGGTAAACGTTCCGTTTGCGCAACTGCCGCATTAGAAATCAACATCGTGACGAGTCGCGGAAGCGCGACATATCACGTTGTCGCGTAATGCGTCTTATGACGCGCCGCGTTAGCGCACCCGGAAGTGCTCCGGTACGCGAACTGAGACGCGAAGCGCAGCTCCCCGGAAGCGATCCGGGACGCGTCGCGAAAGCGCGACGTATCGCGTTGCCGCGTAATGCGTCTTATGACGCGCCGTGTTAGCGCACCCGGAAGTGCTCCGGAGCGCGAACCGAGGCGCGAAGCGCAGTGACCCGGAACCGATCCGGGGCGCGTTCCGCAGCGCGTAACTTAAGCGTAACAGGTCATGTGACTTGTTAATAAAACTTTTCATTGGTTCATTTCACTTTTGGTTTCCTAATGATGTAAGGCTAGGTCAGGTGACCTAAAAATAACACTTTTCATTGGTTTAGAACTATTGTTTTTCCCAAATGATGAAAACCCCTCCTTCTTTCCTCACTCTGACTTTCATCTTTGTGAGAGGAAGACCTTTTTTGATATTTGAGCAATGGCTTCATTGGTAGCTTCAGCTGGTGGACCCCCACCACCACCACCACCTCCTCATGGGAAGAGAGGACCACCTCCACAGTTCATCAGCAACACAGAGGAGGAAGAGGATGAACAAGAGGAAGAGGAGACAGAGGGACCACAGTTTTTAGAAGAGGAGCCCCGGGTTTCTCATCGTAAAACTAGTTTTATTTGGCAGTTTTTTTCAATCCCTGAAGGGCAGAAAAAAGTTAATGCTAGATGTGTGACGTGCCTCATATGTAAAGAGGACTTATCTAGAGGCACCTTAAAAAAGTATAGCTTCGGCAACTACACCATGCACCGTCACATGCTGAGGTGGCATCCACTAAACTACAGCCGGGCAGAGATGCGTGACCTTCAGGACAATCCTCAAACTCCTGTGGCCAGGACATCAACACAGATATCTTTGTCAGGGCCAGAGGCACGGGAAACCGTGCCAAACATTCAGGACAACTTTGTCCATATGAAGTTTACCTGTTTATATTGCGGTGCATTACTCTCATGTGGCAATATGAGCATTAACTTAATCAACAGAGTATTTGAAAACCACAAGTGCTCTAAACGCCCCAGAAAGTAAATTTTTTTTTTGGTCCGGTTGAGCCCTTTCCAATGCCTGTTTTTTGTTGTTTCCCCTCCAAAAAAAACAAAAAACCCATAAAAACTGTTCAAAAAATACAAAAAAAACTAAAAATGTTCAGAAAAATAAAAAAAAAATATAAAACAACAAAAACATTTAAAAAAAAGTTCTTTTCAGAACTACCTCCCCTTTCCAAAAAAATTGCTAGAATGTTTAGCACTCTGGCAAGCTGTATTTCTTTTGGTTCGCTTCCTGGTTCGCTCGCCGGTACGCGAACCGGGAGTGAACCAAAAAAAAATTTAAAAAAAAAAAGAAGAGTAAGTATAAGGGAAGTAAACAGAGAGTAATGTTAAAACAAGGACAGCTATAGGGTCTACACCAGAGATACTGTTTAATAGATTTATTTACCGAAGAAAAGAGGGAAGAGGATATAATTGTGAAAAACAAAATAGATAAGGAAGTGAAAGAAAAAAAGGAGAGTAGAAGAATAACAAATAAAATGGGAAAAATAACATCAGAGACACTCAAATGCCTTATAAAGAAGCAGACACCATTATTTCCTTGTCATAAATTTTAAAAGCATTCCTTTTCCACAAAAACGATTTTCAAGTCATAATTTGAAAACACTGCACAGCTCCTATGCACAAAAACACCCTGTCAGTACTAATACTTCACATTTTCTCCAATTACAATTTCTCAAAGAAACAAAATCTATTTGTAAAACACTTGAGACAAAGCAACATTTTAAAAACACAACTTTCTTCATAATTTTCTCCTTAAAGCACACTATTCTCTATCTAAATAAAATGAATCTTTTCTCACCTTAGCAAATACTTTATGAGTTTCAAAACAGTCTCAGAAATACACCAATTTGTCTTCAGCAGAACAAAAGGTATGCACTCCAGAGGCTGCAGCTATAGAAAGCACAGAAATGCTGTAATTCATCACACATATCTCTCATGTCACCCATTCAAAACTCTTCCTTCACTTTTTTCAAATCAAAACCCTTCCCCCCTCTGCCCTGTCTGCCTTTTTTGCATAGCAACCACCTCCTGAAAGACCTCTGGTGTTTGCAAGTTCACACAACAATGTTTCAATTGAACTCTGAACTCTCAGTGCACCTGCATATCCAGTGCAATCTTTCATTTAATGATTTTTTTTGACCATTCAAAATACATCTTTCAATATAACTCATCCATGCACCCTAACTTTCTGTTTTCAGCAATCAAAATCCACCAATCACTGTTACTGCTTCATTAACACAGAAACTCCACAGTTTTTTCCATTTTAAACTCTTATTTTTTCAACTGCCATTTCATTGCCACACTTCATCTGACTGCAGCAAAACCTTCTCTCACCATGTTTTCTGTCTGGATTGTTGGACATAGTTACATCTACTTGGCTCAGAGGTATGCTGATAACAGAAATTTACCTAACCTCAATTTACAAGATGTGGAAATTAAGTGGTTTGGCCACAGAGGATTAAAATGTCACCAATTGATACCATTGGTGAAAACCTTAATGCATTTGCCAAAACCTGACCTGTTAATTGTGCACTGTGGAGGAAATGATGTGGGCACTTTGACTGGGGTAGGTCTGGAAATGCTTTTAAAGGACACCTTTGAGCAATTGATGGCACTTTTTCCTCAAACTGCCTTGGTATATTCAAATATATGCCAAAGACAGAAATGGAGGTGGTCGAACCAATTTTGTCCACAAATTGAGAAGTCGAGGAAGCATGTAAACAAATCTGTTTCAGCTTACATGGGAGACCATGGAATGGGCTCCATGTACAACAATAACTTGCGTTACTACATGCAAGATATCTACAGAGGAGATGGAGTTCACTTCTCAGATGAGGGCAACAGAGTTTTCATTTTGAATTTAAGACTCTGCATTGGTACCAACTTATAAGTACCTAAATCTACCATAAACCCAAAAGCTCTTCTCAGAGCTACCCTTCATCTGATCACTCACAATTATTATTTTACTCTAACTTTTTTTACTAATTTTCAACAAAGTACGCTCCCCGGAGCGCTACCCGGTACGCGAACCGGAAGCTAACCGCGTGAATTTTTTTTTAAAAATGTTTTTTTTTCGCACATATGGGCCTCCTCAGCCATCCTCAGAAAACCTAGGGGGTCAAAATATGTCTACCGTGTCCCCTTCTACCCATTCTGAACATTATGTGCCCTCCATCTTGTATCTTAATTCGACCGAAACACAAAATGGTGGACTCCCGTAACGCTTAAGGTTCGCGTACCGGGGCGCTCGCCAGTTCGCGTACCGGGGCGCTCCCCGGGAAGCGCTCCATTAAAAAAGGTGGGAAAGTAATTTACAGAAGAAACCCTTGAGACACTTTCACCAAATATAGATTTGCTCATACTACATACCAATCCCTACCATTTTCACAAATTTGGTTGAAATTCCATTTAGCCATTTAGCCTGTAGACCTCTCTAAATACCGTGAGGTAAATTACTTCACAAACCACATCTGAAGTGTTGGAATTGACAACCAATGAAAATGTTACTTTCATTTTCTACTTTTTTTACCTGACATTTGATTGGTTATATACCTGAATATATATAAAGGAAGAGAAGGAAACACAGCCATTTTGACTACTACTTCCTGGTGTACATTTCAATAGGATTTTCACTAATCACTTCAACTTCTTTGTAAAGGTAAGTTGTTATTTTAAAAACTGAAGTATATTGTGCACTATAAGTTAATATGGTAAACTTTTTCTGATAGTTATATACTATCCCTCTGTAGTAGTTATAGATTTAGATAGACTTATCTGTTATAGTTATGGATGGAGTTAGGTTTCTCTTGTATAATTATGAATTTACTTACGTTAAATCACATACACTTTTTTATATTCCTACTTCCACTCTGATACTATACACTGCCCAAAGATAAATTCACTGATAAAAACTGCCTATCTAAAATGAATCCCATCAGTGCCCTATCTGTACTAATATATTTTTTTTTTATCCAAATTTCAGGCAAAATGGAAGGCGAACAGAAAGTTTCATTTCAAATTGTCCTGCAAGAGACCAACCAAGAAATAATTGATCCAAATTATATAGAATTTATGGATGAAACTTGGGACCAAGAACTACTGCAATGTGTGGAAGCAGTAGATGTCCTCCTTGAAAATGAGGACATTTTACACACTCAAACATTACAAGCTATGTTCAATGAAAATAACAACATTTCAGACAGTGAAATGTTAGACATTTTATTAAATTTTGAAACACAATCACAATAATAAATAATTGCTTAAAAAATAAAGAAATTAAAAAATAATCAACAAAACAAACAATCAATTAACATACAATATTAGAAAAGTCTACCATTCTTTTTTCCTTTTAGTACGCTCCCCAGAACGCTTCCCGGTTCGCGGACCGGGCGCTCCCCACGCAAAAAAACAAAAAAAATTATTATTTTTTTTTTTTTGCCCTGCGGGGCCTTTTTAAAGCCTCCACATCAAACCTAGGGGGTCAGGGAGGATCTACTATGCCCCCTTATGGTCATTTCCCCCTTTGTTTTGGCCTCCTCTTGTCTCTCGATCCTACCGAGAGACAAGATGGCGGCCGCTCTGGACTGTTTAGAATGTTGACAGACACCGGAGAGCCAATCAGCTTCGCTACGCGAAGTTCCGTTACGCGTCAAGTACGCGAACCGGAGCGCTGCCCAGAGCGCGCTTACAGATATATATCTTTTTTTGAACGTTAATTTCTCAAAATCCACTGGAGCACATATATTGAGACCTAGCAAAGGCACATCAGGCTAACAGTCCCTACAATTTTGCCAAGTTTCGTGCAAATCCATTCAGCCGTTCGTCCTAAAAGTGAGGCCAACTGCCCTATGGAAATTAACATGGGAAAAACGTGTTTTGGGACCCCCCTTTTTTCTCGGCCCCCCCTTGACAAACACCCCCCAAATTTCCAGTGGCTGCTCAGAAACAAAATGTTCCATTTTCCTGAAAATTTCAACCAATTCCGTCCACAAACGCCAAAGTTATTAGACATAGAATTTTCAAAAATCCCATAGGGAAAAAATCCTAACTATATATACCTACTGGCGACCGCCAGTAGGTAATATATATATATATCACCTACGGGCGGTCGCCAGTAGGTAGTTATAGTTAGGACCTAGCTACCATAGGAAATCCACAACATTCTATTGGGAATAACTTTGGCGCCGGTGGAGGAATTTGCGTGTAATTTCCCCAAATTTAGGCCAGCTTCACTGCGCTCCTTCCCTGAAAGTTTTGGGGGGATTTGTGAAGTGGGGGCCGAGAAAAAAGGGGGGTCCCAAAACGTGTTTTCCCCATGTTAATTTCCATAGGACGAATAGACAAGGTTACAGCCCGAACCGCTGAACGGAATTTCACCAAACTTTGCAAAATTGTAGGGACTGGTACGCAGAAGTGCCTTTTCTATATTTGGTGAAAATTGCTCCAGTGGTTTTTAGCAAAATTAACTTAAAAAAATATATATATCTATAGGCGTGCTTCCAGCGCTTACAGGTACGCGTACCGGGGAGCGCACCCGGCGCGCTACGGGAGTGCGCGAGCTGAAAGCTGATTGGCTCTCGGGTGTCTGTTAACATTCTAAACAGTCCGGAGAGTCCGCCATCTTGTGTCTCGGTAGAATCGAGACACAAGAGGTGAAAATAAAAAGGGGGAAATAATTAAAAGGGGGCAGTGTAGACATCCCCTGACCCCCTAGGTTTTCTGATGTGGGCCTAGAAGGACCCTGAAGGGCTAAAAAAGTTAAAAACAAAATTTGGAAGTTTTAGCGGGGTAAGCGTTGGGTGCGTTCCCATGTACGCTTACCGGTACGCGTACCCTGAGCGCACCACGGGGAAAAACAGAGTAAAAAATTAGAGCAAAATAAGAATTTAGAGTGCTTAGAGGTAAGGTAGCTCTGAAAAGAGCTGTTGTGTTATGTGGGTGTTTTTTGTACCTACAAGTAGGTACCGATGCAGAGTCTAAAATTCAAGAGGAAGACTCTATTCCCCTCCTCTGTAAAATGTACACCATTTCTCCTATAGATCGCTTGCATGTTGTAACGCAAGTTGTTGTGGTATATGGAACCCATACCATAGTCTCTGAGGAAAGCAGAAACAGATTTATTCACATGTTTCCTTGCTTTCTCAATCTGTGGACAGAATTGGTTGGACCAGTTCCATTTTTGCCTTTGCCATATATTAGAAAAAACAAAGGCAGTTTTTGGAAAAAGTGACATCGATTGCCCAAGATGTCCTTTAAAAGCATTTCCAGACCTACCCCAGTCAAATTGCCCAGGTCATTGTCACCACAGTTCACAATTATGAGGTCAGGGTGTGGTAGAAATGTAACAAGAAAATCCCTGTGTTCTGTAGCAGCCTCTAATTGCTGAGGGAAATTATCCCTAAGGGGTTTCTACAAAAATATTAATATTAAGGGGCGAACTCAACGATAAACCAATGACTGTAAGCAACAAAATTTCACTGTGATTCAGTAATGAGCATGTACAAACGAATAGAAATCAAATTGTGATTTATTTGAACCTCCCAACTGGGTTACAATCTAAAATAAATTAAAAACAACTAAAAAAACCTTTTGTGAAAAGGTCAAACATTCAATCTAATTACACTTTAAAAGTATTATCGAGACAAATCAATGTACAAAACAAGTCGACGCGGCGTTTCGGTGTTTTTCAATCTTTACACCTTCATCAGGACAAACATATCTATTCTGGAGTATCTATAAGTTAAACAACAGAAGTTTAGTATCATTTTATGTCTAACAGTTACATCACCACAGTTTGCTTACTCTTTTTTTTGAGACTGTTTACATCCCCTTAAGGCTATCTATCACCATACGTAGAGCCTAAGCATCGCCTAAGCAATTTCTCGTACCCCACTATTCTGCAACTGTTCACTCTGTTATTATTAGTGAGCAAAGTCTGATACCTGCAATGTGGTTACAGACTCAAGTTTAGACAATATCATCAGGTCTTTTCTCTTGGCGTGGACTAGCTTGTGATGATTGAGCCACGATTGGAAGCTATAGAAAGTATAAAAAGATATATTATAGCCCCAGATCCTATGAATGACTAAATCTCACTTTTTGATGTCTAAATGGCTTGAATATTCTCAATGGGCCATTTACCTTTTGATTATGCCTCAGCGTTTTCACATTGCACGGAGGAACCACCGTATATCAGTGAGAAAGGCTCTCTCAGGTCTGGATTTATGTTTGATGTCCTGTGTCAATAAATAAATACATGCCTTCCCTTAGTTGATTTTGGACTGTAAGAGGCAAAGAAGGGGGGATAATTGGGCAAGAGGATAGGGTGGGTATTTGGCGGGGCGCGTGCTTATAGTCCCTCCAAACGGTACTCACCAACCCAAAATTGGTTAGATTTGCCGGTGTGCTCTTTGAATTATGCACCTCCACTTGGGTGTGGTAGATGCATAGAGGATTTTACCAATGGTATCAATTGGTGACTTCTCAATCCTCTCTGCCCAATCCACATAATGTCCACATTTGGTAAATCAAGGTTGGAAATACCTCTGTTACTTGTATATTGTTCACTCCAGTGAACAAAGCTATGACCCACAAACCAGACTTTTGGCATCTTGAAGGTAGATGTGCTTGTATTCAGATGAGTTGTGGAAATGAAATGGCAGTTTTTAGGAGTTATGAAAAAAAGTGGTTGAGATTCAGTGCACTTGAAAAACAAGAAATGATTGGTGGTTTCTTAAAATTCACCACTGAAAATTAGGGTGCATGATTTTGTTTTTTGAAAGAATTAATTTTAATGGTTGAGAAAAAGTCATTGAAAGAAACGTTACACATGATTAGCTACTACATTGAGAGGTCAAACACACTTGCTGGATTCTTTTGCAACATAGTATGATAAACGTTTCAACTGGGTTAGGTGGGAGTTACCATGGTAACAGGGTGAATGAGCACTGGGGGGATGGGTGAATATTATGTGAGTTTCAAAGTGTTGAAATGTCGAACCAATTAAAATGTCAGTTTGGTTTTGAAATAGTGTGGGAAGAATTTTTATTGGTTAAGTCCAGGGATATGTGTGAAGAATTACAAGGAATCTGGGCCATTTGTGGTTGCAGTGTTGGAGGTGCATTTCAGAGATTCTGCTTAAGAAAATCTGGTGTGTGTGACTGACACTGTTCTAAATCTTCTAAAGCATTTTTAAAGGTGAGTAATGATTCATTTAATATAGATAGACTGCTGTATGCACTATGGGGAAGATTAAGAAGCATATTGGGCTTGTTTATTCTTGCATTGTGTCTCATGTTTCTATTTAATGCTGGTAAAAAAATAAATGGGACATATTGGAAATGTATTTTGGAAATGAGTCAGATTTCTGCCTTGTAATGTAGTGATTATTTAAATGGGCTGTGCTCTGTGTGTAAAAGATTTACTATGCTACATGTTTTTGGATAAAATGTAAGATGGTGATTGATGGTGAGATGGTATGAGCACAGACGCACATAGTGGAGACAGAGACAGACATGGTAGATTACATGTAACATCCTGGTCATCGCCTAAGATCACACTGTGAGTCAAGCTTGATTTTAAATGGACCTGGGTGAATAATTTGCTTAGTTGATGTGTTTAAAAATATGGGAATACATGTATTCTTGAAGTCAGTTAGGCTATAGGATATGTACTAGTAGAGAATCTTAAGCAGCATGTCTGTCAGGCCTCTTAGTTCTCAAATAGGCTCTAAGCTGTGCAATAAAGATCCAGGGTGTGCCGTTGAAGTGAAAAAGGAATGTTATGTCTTGCTTATATATATGTGGTCTGTTTTTGCCAGTAGAGACAGTGAAATAGTATGAGCAGAGACACACAAATTGCTTGCAGAGACAGACATAGTAGATTACACGTAACATCCTGGTCATGTGCCTAAGATCACACTGTGAGTCAAGCTTGATTTTAAATGAATCTGGGTGAATAATTTGATTAGTTGATGTGTTTACAAATATGGGAATACATGAATTTTTGAAGTCAGTTAGGGTTTAGGATATGTACTAGTAGATGAGAGTTAGAGAGATGGGGCAGGCACTGACTGAGATGCAAACTGTAAGCAGACACAGGTGACATTATAGAAAAATGTGAAAATATAATTCCTTATTTCATACAGACACTCAGTGTGATCCTTGTAAAAAACATACATTTTACGAAATGGCACACATCAAGAGAGAGAGATGGGGCAGGCACAGATTGAGATGACACACAGGCACAGAGTGAGGTGAGACACAGGCACAAAGTACCCTTTAACCTTAGAAATGCAAACTGTGAGCAGACACAGGTGACATTATTGCCAAATGTGAAAATTTAATTCCTTATTTCATACAGACACTCAGTGTGATCCTTGTCAAAAATGTTAAAGCCATACTTTTTACCATAAAATATTTACCAGAGTGAGATGAGACACACGCAAAAAGACAAATGACACACACAAAGCAAGAGAGATGGGGCAGGCACAGAGTGAGATGACACACAGGCACAGAGTGAGGTGTGACACTGGCTCAGAGAGAGATGAGACACAGGCACAGAGTGAGATGAGGCACAGGCATAGAGTGAGATGAGAAACAGAAAGAGAGAAATGACACACACAAAGAGAGAGATGGGGCAGGCACAGACTGAGATGAGACACAGGCACAGAGTGAGAAGAGTTACAGGCACAGAGTGAGATATTGCAGGCAGAGAGTGAGATTAATACTGAAACTGTACTGCACTGTTGCTGTGACAGAGTTGCTGTGGTATAAACTTACTTATGTTGTAAACTAGTGTTTTTATCGTTTACTTATTGTAATTGCTATGTAGTATGTTTGTAGTGGTCTATATTATGTTATTTTTTCTTTACCACAGATTATAATCATCTATAGAAAGATAAAAGAATATGGCGACGAAGGAAAGACAACAAAAATTTTATAAACATGGTTTATGGTCCAAGAAAACTGAAATACAAGATTCATCCAAAACACAATCTTCAGTGAAAAAAAGAATGCTCCTGGTAAGCAAACTAAGGACTTTTTAAGAAAATTAATGAAATGTAAAAAAAAGATGTTCTTTCAAAGAAAAAATACCCATCTTTAAATAGAAAGAAAAAACTGTGCCCCTCCAAAAATGTTACACCTTTAGAAGGAGATGATATTCTCTATAGCAATAGAAGGAGAAATCAATTTATTGAGATTCGTAGACAGATGTTTTATAACAGAATAGTTTCAAATTTATTAAAAAATGTAAAGATGTATCAAAAGAAGAGTGCTTTTTACAAGAAAAAAAGCATAGTGAAGATTGTGGATCAGGCATTTAAAGTGAAAAATAAATTATATTGTTTAGTAATCAATAGAATTTGTACACTAGATAAGGTAATCAGTGTTTTCAAATCAAAATGTAAGTGGAAAAGAGTAATTAATCGGACTAATTTTTGTGATGTTTTTTCTGGAGAATGGAAGCATAGTTCAAGTGGTGAGCCATTTTTTAGTGAAGAAAGTTACTTTCAGGATAATAATTTGGTGCATGCAGTTGACACCAGTGGTCGAGCATATGAGGTGAAGGACGGTTGTCCGGTTGAAAAAGAGAAAATTGTGCCTAGAAATACAGAAGAAGTGTTAGCTGATGAAGTTTTAGGGAGATGTCCTAATGCTCCAGTGTATACTTGGAATTGTAGTAGTATTTGTAGTGTGCGACATGATTCAATTGATTTGTTTCTCAGTTTCTTACAGACATATAGTAAGAAAAGTCTCAAACAGAAGATGAAAATGTTGCAAGAGTTAGATCCTTGTAGAGTGAGAGAAAAAACAGGTTTGCATGGGCATACACTGGCTTGTCTTTCAAGAAAAGTATGTCAGAGTGTTTTTCACCATTTTAGGATGTTAGCAGTGCATCATAATAAAGTGAGGAAATTAGTGAGAAGGTTGTATTATGCAAAAAATCCAGCACTTAAGCTAAAACAGTCAAACAGTGCTCTTTTGCATGGGACTGAACTACATGTGAAGAACATTTGTGAAGAAATTGAGTTTTGTTACTTTGGTGAAAAAGAGGACCGTGCAGAAACTGATACAGTAATAGAAGGTAATGTGGAAGAGAATGTAGAGATTTCAAGTATATAACAATTTGAACATGAAATTACAAAGTTTAAGGTGAATTCAAGTGAAAGGCCTAATTTTTCTTGTGTCTGTTGTCGACGAACTCATTATAAGAATCAGACTAGATTAGTTGATTTATATATATAAAGCGAAAAGGAAAATAATAATGAGTGGAAGGATTTTGCAACTTATTTGTTGGTAGAAAATTGTTTTGATTTGGGTTCTGATCAACGTATTTGTAAATATTGTTATAATAAATTAAATGAAAACAGAATGCCTGTTAGAGCTGTTCATAATAATCTGGAGTTGGTAGACATTCCTTCTGAATTGATGGATTTAAATACCTATGAGTCCATTCTGATTCAATGTGTGCATCCTTTTCAGGCTATTGTTTGCATGAAGCCTAAGACAGGGAAATTGCCTCCTTCAGATTTACAGAGAGGATTAAAGGGAAGCGTTGTTTATTTGCCTCTAGATTTTAAGAAAAATATTGATACAAATGGTGTAGAAAAAGTAGAAGAAGAACCTCTGGTCATTCTTGTTAATGGTGTTCCAACCAAGAGTAAAAAAATCTGGCAAGAATTAGTGGATGTTAGGAAAGTCAAAAAGGCAACGTTGTATTTGGTAAAAAACAATCACTACTACAAAAATGTATATGTTGGAGAAGAAGAAACAACTGTAGAAGAGGACAGTGATTTCTTAGCCGGGCAAATTGAAAAAGTTGATGTCTCTAGAAGTGAAGAAATTTATGAACATTATGGTGTTCATCCTTTGCATTCCAAAGAAGTAATGGGGAATGCTATTGACTTGTTTCAAATGAAAGAAGCAAAAGGAAGTCCCATTAGTGTATGGGAAGAAAGTTTGGAAGCTCGTTGTTTTCCACAGTTATTTCCAACAGGTCAAGGTGGACGATATGATGACCGACCTCTTCAAATTCCTGCAATTGAATACCGGACTTCAAGATTATATGCAGAAGATCCAAGGTTTCATCAATGCATTCCATATTTGTTTCATCTACTGTTTGAGAGTGATTTGTCTGGACTTTCTTATGCAGTGAACCATATACAAAAAAGTGGAGTATATCTGCAAAATATTTCGGCAAGGGACTTTATGTATAAAGGCAAACTGCAAGACAGTGTTTTGGAATCTCAGCTAAATAATCTCATGGCATGTCAGCGTGGTACTAACGAGTATTGGTACCATCGTCATGGGGAATTAAAATGTATGCTAAGAATCTTAGGAACTCCTACATGGTTCCTCACTCTGAGCTGAGTATGCTTGGGAAGACTTACTTCAATTTCTATGAGAGGCAAATGCAAACATTGAAAATATTGAATACAAGATACCTGCAGAACTGTGCTCTTTGTATCCAGTTATTGTATGCAGGTATTTCAATCATAATTTTGAAGCTATGTTGTCTTTTATCACAAATAAAAAAAAAACTCCGCTTGGAGAGGTTTTGGATTTCTTTTGGAGAGAGGAGTATCAAGCAAGAGGTGCTCCTCACATACATATGCTGCTATGGATCAAAGATGCACCCAAATTTGGAACAGATTCAGATGACACAGTGATGAGTTTTATTGAACAGTATTCTACGTGTGCTGTTCTGAAAAGTACAGAAGAAAACAATTTAAGACATCAAGTTTTACGCTTTCAAACCCATCGTTGTGGAAAATACTGTCGTCGAAATTACAAATCCAAGGACAAGTTCTACACAAAATGTCGTTTTGCATTTCCACGTCCAGTAACATCGAAAGGAAGAGTGAACAATTTTATGTCTTCTCTGCGACATACTGTGACAAGAAAATCACCGAAAAATACATACAACCTAAGAAGAAATGAAGAGTCCAAATACATAAATGACTACAACCCAGTCATTTTGTCCATGTGGAATGCTAACATGGATATTCAAAATGTTGCTGACAACTCTATTGCTGTGGCTCGATATGTGACGTCTTACATCACAAATTCAGAAAAGACGGAACTGAAGGAAATGTGGGAGGAAATTTCACATGTATAAGTAAGAAATTATTCAGTTACAGTCTGAAGATGTTGTCGCATCGAGAAATTGGAGCATATGAATGTTCTGATCGGTTATTATCACCAAGTCTATATGAGAAATCTAGAACAATCATTTGGGTGGGTCTAGGTCTTGTTGCAACACGAAACCGAGTTTTGAAATCTGTACAAGAAATAGAGTATTTGGCGGAGAAAGAACCAAACAGTACAGATATTTTGAAGACAAACATGTTGGATACATACTATCCAAATAGAAGTAGTCATCTTGAGAACGTTTGTCTCTATGAAGTTCTGCAAACCTATACTTTTAACAGGAACATCACAGAAGATATCAATAAAGGAGTATATGCTGTAATTGGATGTGAAGGATGTCTGGTGAAACAAAGAAAAGGCCATTTGATTAATCATCGAAAATTATGTGGTGAATCTCCTGACAAAAGGGAATTTTACTATTTAGCTCTTTTGCAACTCTTTAAGCCATGGCGTACAGATGAGGAACTACTTGGAGATTTTCTCAGTTATGAAGATTTGTTCAATGCAACCAAGGATACCATAGAATGTCCTGTTTATTCAAATTATCTGCAAATGTTGAACCAGGAAATACAGCAAGAAGCTACAATTGCAGCAGAGATTGCTAGAGACAGTTCCCAAGACAGTCAGAGTTCTGCTTCATTGAGTCAGGATCCACTAGGAGGACTAATTATCCAAAATGAAGCTGCCACTGCCATGGATGAAGTGGAAAGAGCCATGGACGAAGCTCAGGAGGATGTAGTTAACTTAGAAGATTTGGAAAAAGAACTAAACGTTGAGCAGAGACAAATATATGATGAAGTCACAGAACAGATTGAGCATGGTTTATGTCATGAGAAAAAAGAGTGCTCATGTACATCATTTATACCTGTCTGACTGTACGTGAGTGGAGAAGCAGGAACTAGAAAAAGTTTTCTGATTAAAGCAATTGCAACTTATCTGCAGAAAACAACTGAGTCATCGCTGTCTTGTGTTGTTACCGCTCCAACTGGGTTGGCAGCACATAACATTAACGGGATTACTTTACATCGCTTATTGATGCTGCCAGTAGAGCATGATAATAAATTGCAATACCACAAGCTATCTGGAGAAGCTTGTTGTGAAGTTTCAAGAGTCCTAAAGAAAATGAAACTTCTTATCATTGATGAGGTAAGCATGGTATCAAATGTAATGCTTGCTTTTGTGCATTTAAGAATGCAAGAAATTCTTAAAACAGAGTATGATGTGTTATTTGGAAGCAAACACGTCATTGTTTTTGGAGATCTACTGCAGCTAACTCCAGTGAAAGGACAACCAGTGTTTAAAATGCTTACACATGAAGATACCAGGAAGTGCCTAGAAAGCATTGGAAATGTTAACATATGGTTAAATTTCAAATATGCAGAACTGCTTCAAAGTATGCGACAGGCAAAGGATGAAGATTATAAAAATATTCTAAAAGATATAAGAATTGGAAAAGTAAGTGAGCATGGCAAAGAAACTTTACATGCACGATTAATACCAAATTTGTTTCCAAACGAAAACATTCTCCCAGAGAATATTTTTAAGAAAATTGCTGAAAACAAATCTGTCATATGCTTGATGCCAACTCTGCAAGAATGTTCAATCTTCAACAACAAAATGTTAAAGTTAGAAAATGAAGAGATTGTGAAACTGGAAGCTATTGATAAAATAGAGCATGAAGGAGCAACTATTATTTTGTCAGAAAAGTTGAAATCAAAAATGGATTCTTTAGAGAAGACAATATCTAAAACTGCTGGTTTGGAAAAGACTCAGTATGCATCTTTAAATTGTCGTATAATTTAACGACGTAATTTACATGTGGAAAGAGGTTTAGTAAATGGAGCAATGGGTCATGTTGTTGATTTTGTGAATTACCGAAATAGAGATGGAATTGAATTTCTAAAAATTAAATTTGATGGTATTGAAGAAGTACAACAAATCAGTCGTTGTTCTGCTCGATTTTTGCTTGTGAAAGATTTATCTGTCCGCCGAAAACAGTTTCCTGTTTCTTTGACATATGCAGTGACTAGTCATAAATCTCAAGGTTTAAGTGTAGATAGTGCTTTGGTAAATATTGGAAGTTCTGTGTTCAAGGAGGGTATGGCATATGTTGCTTTATCTCGAGTCAGAACTTTATCTGGATTGTACTTGATTGATTTTGATGAGACAAAGATTAGTGCAGATCTAAATTGTGTAAAAGAATATAATAGGTTAAGAAGAGAGTATGCTCCAAATTTACCTCAAATTTGAAAATCGTGTAGTAGGCCGAAAAAGAAGAATTGAGAAAAATTGTAGTTAAGTTGTAGCAAAAAGAAAAAAAGTTGATGAACCAGTAATTGTAAGCAGAAAGGAAAATAATTCAGTTAAAGATGTTGTTGGATTTCACTTTGAAAACAGTTCTGGTGTCAACTGCTATGCTAATGTAGTGCTTAATGTTGGGTTTTTTCTCCAAACTGTACAAGAACAGATTGTTGAAAATCGTGATCAAAGATTTTTTTTTTTTTTTTATTCTGTGTTTGAGAAATGTAGCAGTGATAGAACAAAAATACAAAGTGTTTCTGAAATTCGAAATGTTTTAGACATATGTTCTGGTCTAAATACATTTTCACAGAATATTCAGGAAGATTGTCAGGAATTTCTAATGTATATGCTTATTGTATTGCAAGATGAAGGTATAGATGTAGAAAATCTTTTTGGCCTTTCATATAAATGGCAGCATAACTGCGACAATTGTTCCTTTCAAGTAGTACTACAATAGACACTGAAAGATTTATATATTTGACTTTACCAAACTGCAAATCAGTGTCTTTTAATAATCTAGTTAGAGAAGCAAATCAAAACATGGTCTGTACTCAATGTAAAACTGCAATGCTATCAACATTTACACAAAGATATGGACAGTATGTAATTTTAATGCTCCAACGATGTAGACCTGATGGAACTAAATTGACAACTTTAATTAAAATTTTTGTGGCTTCTCAATTATCAATTTCAGGAAGAATCCTTGCAACTGTAGCAATTATTTTCCATGATGGTCCTTTGACAACATCAGGACATTACACAGCTTATTTAAAATGTCAAAAAGGCTGGACTAATTGTAATGATACTCAATTGACTTTCACACAACGTTTGCCTTATCAGTTACCAAATTCTTACCTGGTATTCTTAAAACCGAAATTTTAGGAAAGGTAATTGACCTATGAAGATTGGAGCAGTTAATAAAACTTACTCTGCTGTTCAAAATTACTTTGTGAGTGAGATTGATTAAGATATTAAAAAAACTTGTAGTTGTCATGGAGGTAGTGTAAGTGTATCATATAGTGAGTGATATGACTATTATAGGAAATGTTAATCATGAGTAAGCCAGAGGTGAAAAGATAACTATTGTTTCATGATGTAAAAGATGTTGGAGGTTTTCTTTCAGAAACTCTGGTTAATGGAAGTTTAGGAATACTATTGAGTAATTTCCAAATAAAAGGACTTTCCATATACTATTTGGCCTCGAGGAAAAGTACGTGGATCAAAAGTGAGTTAAGATATGTTTTTTCTAAATTTTACATTATTTATTGAAACGTGGTATGGGTTTTTTAAACACATTCTTTTTGATTGTGTTCTTTTTGCCCGCTGTCATATGATGAGTAATATTGAACTCACTGTTTTAAGTGAAATTCAATATATTCTGAAAACAGCAAAAATAAACCATAGAACATGTTGTACAAGTTAAATTATATTTTGTATTATGAAATATATATTCTACTCCCCTTGTCTCACGCTCACTAACCTTTTTCCACCCTCTATCACTCCTCTTAGCTCACCCTCACTACCCTTCTCTCACCCTCCCTCACCTCCCTTCCCTTATTCCACTTCCCTCACTTATCCTCATTCCCCATTCCTTAACTGCCCTTTCCCTTTCTCCCATCCAACACTTTCCAGCTGTCAGTCACTCTACTTCACTTCCCTTCCCCTTCTATCCTTTCTTTGCTCCTTCAGTAATTCCCCTTCACTTACTCACCTTATTCCACTTCACTCACTCCTTCTCTCACTCCTTCTGTCCTCTCACATCCTCACTCCTCTTCCCTCACTCTCTCACTCTTAGCCTCACTCTCTCTGTCCTCTCACTCTCTCACTCCTCTTCCGCAACGCTCACTCCCTATAACTCACCCATATTCCCTCACTTACCTTTCTTTGCTCCCTTACTCAGTCCTTTTCTCTCACTCTTTCCTTCACTACCTCTATGTCCTCACTCCCTCAGTCCCCTTGTCTTACAATCACTCGCCTTTATCCACCCTTTATCACTCCTCTTTCCTCAACCTCACTGCCCTTCTCTCACCCTCCCTAACCCCCGTTCCCTTACTCCACTTCCCTCACTTATCGTCATTCCCCATCCTTAACTGCCCTTCCTCGCACTCTGCTCCCGCAGTCACCTTTTCACAGTCCCTCAGTTTCACTCCCCTTCCCTTCTTTCCTTCATTTGCTCCCTCAATCATTCTCTTTCCCTTACTCAACTTACTCAACTTTACTCACTCCTTCTCTCACTCCCTCTGTCCTCTCACTTCCTCACTCCTCTTCCCTCATCCCTCTCTGTTACCCTCACTCCCTCTGTTTCCTCACTCTCTCACGCCCCTTCACTCACCCTCAACCTTCCATCCCTCATTGTCGTGAATGCACCCTCACTCACTCCTCCTTCCTTCTCACTCACTCCCCTTTCCTTATTTATTTTTGCTGACACACATTCCTTTAGTATCTTACTCATCTTCAGTTCATTTCTCTCTCCCCCTCTTCCTCTCTGTCACTGAATCTGTCTGCCTCATTATCCTCTTGGTAATTTGCTCACCCTCTATTTCTTTTTCCCTCTCTTTGTCCTTCACCATTCCTTTGTTTCCCTTTCTGTGTCCTTCACTCCTACTTTATATCTTAGTACCCTTTTTTGACTTTTAATCTCCTGCGTTGTTTCTTGTATTTTGAAATATATATTATAAAAATTATAACTTATTTTTTTTCCTCTTCCACAGATATTAAATTTAGTAAAAATATGTAATTTAGTTTACATTACTTATAAGGTAAGTTTGACAAACAACATTTATTTTCTCATCACTCTTTTCCTTAACCTCACTACTCTTCTCCCACCCTACCTCACCACCGTTCCCTTACTCCACTTCCCTCACTTATTCCTATTCCCCATGTTTACTACCCTTTCCCTCACTCCCCTCCCACACTCAACTTCTTTCAGTCCCCCTTCTTCACTTCCCTTCCCCTCTCTTTCCTTCCTTCGCTCCCTCAATCACTCCCCTTCCCTTACTCACCTTACTCCAATTCTCTCACTCCTTCTGTCACTCCCTCTGTCCTCTCACTCACTTTCTCACTCCCGTTCCCTCACTCCCTCTCTCCTAGCCTTACTCTCTCCGTCCCTTCACTCTCTCACTCCTCTTCCGTCACACTCACTCCCTATAACTCACGCACACTCCCTCACTTAACTTTCTTTGCTCCCTCACTCAGTCCCTTTCTGTCACTCTTTCTTTCACTACCTCTATGTCCTCACTCCCTCAGTCCCCTTGTTTTACACTCACTCGCCTTTATCCACCCTCTATCATCCCTCTTTCCTCAACTTCACTGCCCTTCTCTCACCCTCCCTCACCCCTGTTCCCTTACTCCGGTTCCCTCACTTATCCTCATTCCCCATCCTTGACTCCCATTTCCCTTTCTCTCTTCATGCACTCACCTTTTCCCAGTCTCTCTGCTTCACTCTCCTTCCCCTTCTTTCCTTCTTTTGCTCCCTCAGTCATTCTCTTTCCCTCACTCACCTTACTCCCCTTTACTCACTCCTTCTCTCACTCCCTATGTCCTCTCACTTCCTCACTCCTCACTCCTCTTCCCTCATTCCATTTCTGTTACCCTCACTCCCATTGTCCTCTCACTCTCTTATGCCCCTACACTCACCCTCACTCACCTTCCATCCTCATTGTCGTGAATCCACCCTCACTCACTCCCCCTTCCCTGTTACTCACTCCCCCTTCCTTACTCCCCTTTCCTATACGCCTCATTATCCTCTTAGTAATTTGTTCTCCATCTATTTCTTTTTCACTCTCTCTGTCCTTAACCATTCTTTTGTTTCACTTTTTGTGTCCTTCACTCCTACATTATCTCTTAGCACCCTTTTATGACTTTTAATCTTCTGCCTCGTCTCTTGTATTTTGAAATAAATATTATTAAAATTATAAGTAATTTTTTTTTCCTCTTCCACAGATATTAAATTTAATACAAATATGTCATCAAGTTTACATTACTTATAAGGTAAGTTTGACAAACAAAATTTACTTTCTCATCACTCATTTCCTTAACCTCACTAATCTTTTCTCAACCACCCTCACCCCTGTTCCCTTACTCCACTTCCCTCACTTATTCTCATTCCCCATGTTTACTCCCCTTTCTCTCACTCCCCTCCCACACTCACCTTCTTTCAGACCCCCTGCTTTACTTCCCTTCCCCTCTCTTCCCTTCCTTTGCTTATTCACTCATTCCCCTTCCCTTACTCACCTTATTCCACTTCACTCACTCCTTCTCTCACTCCGTCTGTCCTCTCACTTCCTCACTCCCCTTACCTCACTCCCTCTCTCTTAGCCTCACTCTCTCCGTCCCTTCACTCTCTCACACCTCTTCCATCACACTCACTCCCTATAACTCACCCACACTCCCTCCCTTACCTTTCTTTGCTCCCTCACTCAGTCCCTTTCTGTCACTCTTTCCTTCACTACCTCTATGTCCTCACTCCCTCAGTCCCCTTGTCTTACCCTCACTCACTTTTATCCACTCTCTTTCACCCATCTTTACTGACGCTCTCTGCCCTTCTCTCACCTTCCCTCACCCCTGTTCCCTTACTCCAGTTACCTCACTACCCCTCATTTACCATCCTTCTCTCCGCTTCCCGTTACTTTCATCTCCCACTCACCTTCTCTCAGTACCTATGCTTCAGTCCTCTTCCCCTCCATTTCCCTTCCTTCGCTCACTTACCTTACTCCACTTCACTCAGTCCTTCTCTCACTCCCTCTGTCCTGTCACATCCTCATTCTCCTTCCTTCACTTCCTCTCTCTTAGCCTCACAACCTCCGTCCCCTCACTCTCTCAGTCCCCTTCCCTCATGCTTACTCCCTTTAACTCTCCCACACTCCCATACTTACCTTTCTATGCTCCCTCACTTGTTGTGTTTCTATCTCGGACCCTAATTCGATATTCCCGATGTATGCCCTTATGTGGTTATAATAAACAGTATCCTTATAAAGGCATAAGAATCATATCCATATTTAGTAATAGCCCATGCAGTCCACATACGGCAAGGCTACTCCTATGGACTCCTAGAAAGCACAACGTGTTCTTTAAACAAACCAAGCCTCCAGCAGCCCGGGAATTCCCCCTGCTTTTGTTTTGATTTGCACAAGAACTCCTGGAGACCAGAAAGAACTGTTAGTTCTTGGTGACATCTTATGTCCAACCTTACGTCAAACACTGCACCTTTCAGGTATAAATATACCAACGTTGCCTTAAGCAAAGACACGGTGGTTTGGAGCAGAGCGGCTATCTACTTGCCCGACGCCCAGATGATGTGAGAGCCGAAGAAAGCCGACCCTCCCTTTTGACGTACTGAGAGAGACGCTGTTTTTTTCTCCAGCCGAGAAAATCCAGCTCCGGTGTTTCCAGTCACCCTTGCGGGTTGCTGGGAGATCGAGTCCTGAGAGAGAGATACAAGACCTCCTACATTCTAGAACCAAGGTACGGAGTGGACTACCCCCTTAAGAGATTTCTTGATTCAGATTCTTGGCAAAAAACCAACTTAACTTAAACTGCAACTTACTTACTCCTTCCCACGTATTAGGCTTAGGTCAGGTACACCGGGGTAGGCGTATCTTAGAAGCACCAGTTGAGTATGTTAGTCAATGTTTTTATGTATGTATATATTTTATCCATTTTAAAGTATCATATGGCTAAGAAACCATATCAATGCTTTTACAGTATTATTTCATAATACTCCTTTTACTGTAGGCACTTTATTTCATGATAAGTATTGTAATTGTGGCAATTCATTTCTCTTGCATGAGAAAGAAGACTGCTCAATAAATAACACCTTTTATTGAGAACGCCCGTCTCTCTATTTCTCTGCACTCTGGTGAAACTAAGTATGCACGATTGACTGAGTAAAATAGTTGTCTGTTGTTTTCACACGACTCTAGAGATACACTCTTTATTCTGAGGGAGAAAAGTTGTCATGTTATATGGTTGTCAGAAGCTAATCCCTTCTTGTCTAAATCAAGAGAGTTAACTCTTTCCTGAACATTCGAGAAAGTTTCTATTGACCTCTGAGCTAGCTGGCAAAACTAATTAAGTCTAATATAGTCAGTAGAGACCTAGATGACCTCAGTCCTACGTCTACACTGCTGTCTATAATATTCCAATGTGCAGAGCCTATTGGGAATATAGAAACTACACTACATGGCCCCCAAGTTGGGCGCCATGTAGTGTAGTTCCTATATTCCCAATAGGCTCTGCGCATTGGAATAATATAGATATCAGTAGAGACCTAGATGACCTCAGTCCTACGTCTACACTGCTGTCTATATTACTCCAATGCGCAGAGCCTATTGGGAATATAGGAACTACACTACACACTCAGTCCCCTTCTCTCACTCTTTCCTTCACTCCCTCTGTCTCCTCACTCCCTCACTCCCCTTGTCTCACGCTCACTTGCCTTTATCCACCCTCTATCACCACTCTTTCCACATCCTCACTGCTCTTCTCTTACCCTTCCTCACCGCCATTCCCTTACTCCGCTTTCCTCACTTATCCTCATTCCCCATGTTCACTCCCCTTCCCCTCACTCACCTCCCACACTCACCTTCTTTCAGTCCCCCTGCTTCACTTCCCTTCCCCTCTCTTCCCCTCCTTCGCTTTCTCACTTATTTTCCTTTCCTTTCTCACCGTACTCCACTTCACTCACTCCTTGAGAATATGTAAAGAATATAGCTCTTTTTCGAAAATTGGAGGTAGTTCTAAAAATAACTGTTTTTCTCTTCTTTTTTATTTATTTATTTATTTATTTATTCGAACGTTTATTTATTTTTATTTTTTCCGAACGTTTTAAAAAAAATTGTATTTTTTTGAGAACAAAAACAAAACTAGGGAATGCCAAACTGCTCAACAGGAGCAAAAAAAGGGGAAAAATTAGGGATGGGTGGAGCAGTGGTGTTCCTCCTTCTTTCGAACAATTAATTCAATGCTCTGCTCCCCGTAGCAGAGTAGTTTATCACAGTGTTTGCATTTTATTTTTAAATCTCCAAACACTGGCTGGAAGTTCGGGATTAAATGTGCTGCTTCTCTTCCCGAAGGTGTAGCTGCTCGGGTGGAGGTGCTGGCGCCATCTCTTGGGTGATTGTGTGCCAGGTCCCTGGTGCTCTCCCATACGAAATTATTTGGGTGCCTCCTCTGTACATGCCGGATCAAGTTGGGATTCCCAAAACTATATTTGCGGGTGGAATCCCCACGTGACAAAGTTATGTCACATATCTTGCAGGTCACTTTTGCTGCATTAACTTATTTTTGCCCCTCTGGGAAACTAAAGAACTTCCAAATGAAGTGCTCTTTTACTTTTCTCTGGGGAGTGTCCTCATGTAGGAATTCCAGATCAGAGTCTGAAGCGGGCTCCCTGGAACCAGACATCTTTCCAAAAAAAGAAGTATTTTCAAGAAGAATGGAGAAGAGGTGTTCTCTCAGCAATTGCAAAGAGGTAGTGAGGGAAATGGGTGGAGACTTTCCTAGTTGTGTAAAAAACTGTTATTAACCAATCAAAAGTGTTGTTTTAAGGTCACATGGCTTGACGTGCGCTTACGGTACGCGCTCCGGGGCGCTTCCGGGGGCGTTTACGTGGCACGTACGTAGGCGCTTACGAAGGCTCTTCCGGGGGCGCTTACGCGGCGCGAATGAATGACGTGTTGCTCGATTTTCGGATATGTGTTTAAAAGTCAAAATACAGTGATTAAAAATCAAAAATACTACTTTTGTGAGTATGCCACTGAATGTCTTGTATTTACTTTAAATACATACATATATTTTTTTCAATCGCGGGAATAGCGCTCACGCTCCGTGTACAGCTGCGCTTACCGGTACGCGCTCCCTGAGCGCTCCAGGGTTTAAATATTAAAAAAATGGAAAAATACATTCCAGAAATAATATTATAAAAATATAGAATATTAGAGCCTTCTCGCGGTCACTCCATGCAAAGCGTACCAGTATTGCCAGTCTTCCCTTGCACGACTGGGCTGTATGTTCTGCCCATGCGTCTAATAATAAGGGGTCAGGATTTTCATAGGCCGGTATCGTGAAAATTCTGAGACCTCTCGGTACTCGGTACAGCCCAGTCGTGCAAGGAAAGCCTGGCAATACTGGTACGCTTCGCATGGAGTGACCGCGAAAAGGCTCTAATATTGATCAAAGAACTAGAGCATGAATTGGCCAAAGAGGAGGATCAGACAAAATTGGAAGAAAAACGTGAATTGATGAAAAAACGTTAAAAAAAGTATGAGGAAAAAATAAAACAACGAAAAGAAGAGAAATTTGAAAGGGATGCGAGGGATTACAGCTTGGGAAGAGTATTGACCTTCTCCAAAAAATATGACAATCCCCGGAAAGAACTCAGAAAGAAGATATCAGGAACCCCAATAACGGTTCCAGAAACCTCCGAATCCTCAGCAACAGGAGATGAATTATCAAGTGAGGACGGACAAACAGAACCGTCGCCTTTTCACGAGGAATTCAAACTGATGTGCAAGCAACAACTGGAGGGAGGAAGGGGGAAGCCTCCAGAAAGAAGGGCGGGAAGAGGAAGACGAGGCGGGGGGGCTGGAGCAAGAAACATTGTAGGCTCACCACCCGTGACCCGCAGCAAGAATTTCTACAAGAAGAAGACTTAGAGGAGGATGAAAATGTAACCATCATTAACCTGACATCGAAAAATCTGACTGCAGAGGAAGAATCTATTCTGAAATTGGGACTTTCATTTTGCCCCCAGAAGAAATTTGAGTTTGCCCAAACAAGAATAGATTTATTCAAATCTACTCGAAAACTTAAGTTGCACAAGTTCTTTAAAATGAAGCCGCCACCCAAGAAATCTACGGCTGTGGAAAATATGGAAGTGAGCGGCTTAACATGTAAAGACTTGGAAGGAATAAGAACCATTGAGGAATTGAGGATGGAAATAAATGAGGATAAAGTTATGGACATAGGAAACACTCAAACGTTGATGAATTTGGAAATACAACAGAAAGGAGGGGTGAGCAATTTTAAACCAACCTCTACGTTTATGCCAGTCATGTCAACAGATGCGATTGACACTTTCTCGGAAGCTGTGTTAAAGGATTTGAAACGCCTACGAAATTACACTAAATATAAAAAGAAAGATCTAAATTTCACGATTAAACAGCAGTTGGCCCTTAAAAAACTGTGTGAAGACTCTTCTTGGGTATGCAAACCCTCAGATAAAAGAAGGAATATTCTTTTGCTAACGAAAAAACAGTATGAGACCGATTCTTTACACCAACTTAATGATACAAAAACGTACATTAGAATAAGTGAGCAAATCTACAACAAAAGTGTAACAGAGTATCATGAAATGATCGCAAAATGGCATAATAAGAATATGCTAAATTCTGATGAATATTTGTTTCTAAGATGTTTGAGCCCCACAATACCGGCTTTTTATTATCTTCCAAAGGTCCATAAAGACAAATGTAATCCACCTGGGAGACCTATAGTGGCCTCTCAAGGAAGTCTAACTGAACATCTATCATTATATATAGACTATTTTCTTTTCCCTCATGTGGTAACGTTGAGATCATACTTAAAAGACACTAAACATTTTTTAAACTGCATCGACAGCATGGTCTGGTGTGAAGGCTATAGCATGATGGTCTTAGACATAACGATTTTATACACGTGCATTGCACATGATGATGGACTAAAAGCAGCATTGGGTTTTCTGAACAAACGATCAGCAATGTACTATGAACACAATAAGATGTCTGAATTCATCGAATTTTATTTAAATAACAACATGTTTCTGTTTGGTAAGCAAATATTTAAACAGATGTCGGGCATGGCCATGGGAACCTGCTCCGCCCCCAGCTTTGCGAATCTTTTCGTAGGCTGGTGGGAGGAGCAGGTGGCCTGGTAAGAGACTAATCATGAATGGAATGAGAAAATCAAAGGGTGGTATCGGTACATCGATGACCTTTTTATCATTCTAGATGGTCCGGTGGAAGTAGCTACGGCATACATTGATGTGCTAAACAGAAATGATATGAATCTGAGATTTTCCGGAGAGATAAGCAACATAGAAGTGAATTATCTAGACCTTACAGTGTACATAAAAGACGGGAAATTGCAAACAAAATTATTCCCTAAGCCCACTGCAGGGAACTCTACACTCTATGCCACTAGCAGCCATCCTAACCAACTGATTAAAAGCATCCCATATGGGGAGATGCTTAGAATAAAAAGAAACAACTCATGTGACTAAGAGTTTCAAGAGGCAGCGAGAAAATGCATAACCAGATTTAAAGCTAGGGATTATGAAGAGGGTGTGGTAACTGAGGCTCTAAGGAAAGTGAACAACCTGGAAAGAAATGAGCTACTTAAAACCAAGAAAAGAGAATCAGAGAGTGGCACTTTCAGGTTGATCACTACATTTTCAGAAAATCCAGGGGACATAAAAAGAATCCTGAGAAAGAACTGGAATATCCTTATGACGGATAACACTATTAGACAAGATCTACCACCCATCCCGTTGATCACATTTAGTAAAGCCAGGGCATTAAAAGATCACCTTGTACATAGTCACCATGAGAATCAGAGTATTCAACCACAGTTGAAACAATTAAATGGTTTTTACCCGTGTGGCCGCTGTAAAGCGTGCAAGTACAGTAAACGCACTTTATCTTACAAGGTTCCTGGCCTAAAAACACCCAGAAGAATAAACAAATTTTTGACATGCACGACACCTTATGCAATATACTGTTTAACCTGTCCCTGTGGAAAGAGATATATAGGGAGTACTACCCATCTAGTTAAGATACGAATTTTGGAGCACATGCGGGCTATAAACAATGCAGATGCAACCTATCCAGTTGCGCGACACTTCAACACTGCTCATGGACGCAACAGGGATCTGTTGTCATACGTGTGCTTAGATAGTGTCCCCGTCAGTGTTAGGGGAGGTGACCGTTTACAGAAATTAAGACGGTTAGAATCACGATATATTATCGATTTACAAAGTAAGGTGCCGAATAGTCTGAACATGCATGAAGAATTAGCAGTGCATCTGGGCTAGAATTATGTAAAGTATGATTTCATGGGTAGGGCTTTTTCTCCCATTATTTGTCTGATATTTTAAACAAATGTATATAAAAGGATATAGTGTTTCGATATACTGTATTATAGAAATGAATTTGAACTACTATTGGAGTCGTGATTAGTGATACTTATGTACATGGAATGAATATAGTACTAGCGTGAGCCCATCCAGGGCATGATAGAGTGAATACGATAGAGGAATGAATTGATAGCCCATCCAGGGCGGATTAATGGTTGATTGTTAGACCAAGCTGGTCTACGTTCAAGAATTCAAATATTCGAGAGATTTTTTGAGATTGCTAATGTTAGCGATGTGAATAGCGTATCCAATTACTTTTTGCATATTACAATATGGAGGCATGTTCGTAGAGTAAGGAATAGGAATAGTCCTCTTTCTATGTGCATGATAGTATCACGTGACATATATATATATATATGATTGGCCGTGGTGCGAACTGTGTAACAAATTGATGAACGCTGAGCGCCGAAACGCGTCATGAAGGCTGAGCGCCGAAATGCGTCTTTGATGTGTTAAGATTTTGTGAATAAAACACTTTGAAAAAACCACCCCGTGAGTGCTGCTGATCTGAAACAGGTCGAGTCCTGTAGGATGTTGGGAGCAGTGTGTATGTGACGCGTACACCCCCATCAAGCAGGCACCCGCTTGTGAGTGCGGCAGGCTGGTGTTGTCAGGAGCGGAGGAGATATATATATATATATATATATATATATATATATATATATATATATATATATATATATATATATATATATATATATTACCTACTGGCAGTCGCCAGTAGGTAGTTATAGTTAGGACCTAGTTTCCATAGGAAATCCTCAACATTTTATTTGGATTAACTTTGGCCCTGGTGGATGAATCTTTGCGAATTTCTCAAAGAAGATGGCTCGGTCCGCTGCGCTCCTTCCCTGAAAGTTTGGGGGGGAATGGTGAAGTGGGGGCTGAGATAAAAGGGGGGTCCCAAAACGTGTTTTCTCCATGTTATTTTCCATAGGATGTTTAGACACGGCTACAGGTCGAACGGGTGAATGGATTTATAAGAAATTTGGCAAAACTATAGAGTCCGGCTCGCAGATGACGCTTTTTTTGGAATGGTGTAAATCTGTTCAGTAGTTGCTGAGAAAATTAAAGTTAAAGTCAATTATATATCTATAAGCGCGCACGGGTGCGCGGACTCAAGCGGCTGCGCGCGAGCGGAATTTTTTTTTTGCTGCGTGACGTCTGTTAACGTTCGATTCGAAGGAAATCAGGAAGTGTTGACCGCCATTTTGTCACTGCGAGTAAATATATTGTCATTTCAAAGCGTTGGAACATGGAAAGGGGAGAAGGTAGAGATTGTTTTGCTGCGTAGGTTCTCTCAGGGTGTGCAGTAAGGCCCTTAAACGCGAAAATATATATATTTCTTTTTTTTTTTTAAAGTTGCGGGGTGCGCGCACTCGGGCGCGCACACCTATTTACAAGAGTGTGAAAATGGAGATAAATTAGAAGTTTGAGTGCTTTGATATAAGGTGGCTCTGAAAAGAGCCCTTGTGTTAATTGAGTTTTTTCTGCATTTATAAGTAAGTACCGATGCAGAGTCTGATGTTGCAGAGGAAGATTCTGTTTCCCTCATCCGTGAAATGAACACCATCTGTCCTATAGATGTCTTGCATGTGGTAACGCAAGTTGTTGTGGTAAATAGAACCCATGCTATAATCTCTGAGGAAAGCAGAAACAGATTTATTAACATGTCTCCTTGCTTTCTCAATTTGTGCACAATGTTGATTGGACCAATTCCATTTCTGTCTTTGGCAAATATTGGAATATACCAAGGCAGTTCGTGGAAAAAGTGTCATCAATTGTCGAAAGGTGTCTTTTAGAAGCATTTCCAGACCTACCCCAGTCAATGTGCCTAGATCGTTCCCACCACAGTGCACAATTATAAGGTCTGGTTCTGGGAGATGCATAAAAGTTTTCACCAATGGTATTAATTGGTGACATCTTAATCCTCTTTGCCCAATCCACGTTATCTGCACATTTGGTAAATCAAGGTTGGAAATTCGTCTGCTTGCTGCATATTTTCCACTCCAGTGAATATAGCTGTGTCCTAAAAGCCAAACCTTCATTTTCAAGGCAGATGCACTCGTACTCCGATGGGTTCTGGAAGTGGAATGGCAGTTAGAAGCTGAAAGTCAGGATAAAAAAATGGATGAAGCTTGGTGTGGTTGAAAAAGGAAAAATGATTGGTTGATTCTAATACGTGAAGATTGAAGACTACATTGCATGTTAATGTTATGTAAAAGAAAAAGTAGTATTGGGTGTGAAAAAAATGACATGTAACAGAGCTGTGGATAGGCAGGTGTTTTTGGAGGGAAAACAGTGTTGTTAGTTTGCTGTAGAACGTTGAGATATGAACTTTTGACGTGTGCCTTCAGCCAGGTGCAGAATGAGGTGTTACCATGGAAACAGCCAGAGATGGCAGTGGGTGATGGGTGACTTTTATGTGACATTGAAAATATTGTGAGGGACAACCAACTGAAATGTAAATTTGAATACAAAATTTTGCGGGAGGAAATATGATTGGCTGAAGAGACATATATGAGTCTGTATTGACTGGATATCTGTGCCATTGAATTTTGGTTGCAGTGATAGCAGCATAATTGAGACTTCCGTCAAACGAATATCTCCACCGGAGGACACCCCTAATAAAAAGGACATATATAAAGAAAATGCGGATTAGCCGCTGTATCGTGCTAGCAAATAAAAGAATATAAAAATCGTTAGGAAAAACAAAAGGAATCGAGTAAAATCAGTAGGCCACTGATGAGATCTCTTTTCAACCTCACTGAAATGGAAGCATTAGGAACAACCCCTGAGGAAATATGAAACTAGTGAGGAAAGCCGAACTCAACGCCATGATTGCTGCGAGACAGCTCGGCTCCACCGATCACCCCGCCAAATTAACGACAAACCCTAGGCAAAAATTAGAAATATACAACACTATAGCAAAGTAACAGGTTAAAACGTTTTTATTTGAACAAAAATATATTAAACAACTATTTACATGGCAAAGGGCTGCAACAACAAACCCACAATGCATTTCGCCGTCTGCTTGACGCCGTTCCTGTCCCTCCTTCCCCAAAGTAGCAATATTGGGCTGCTTTGGGCTACTTTCTAGTAGGTTTTTGGGCGTCAGAAAGTCTACAAAAGCCGTTGGCGGCGGCCTGGGGTGGAGAACCATTACGCAAATAGTCCGGAGGCGACACCACGCGCCAAGGCCTGTCCCCAGGATGAACCAAGGGACCCGTTCCTGGGGCCGTGGCAAAGAGCGGCCGGCCGGAGAAGGCATGGGCCCGACCCGGAATGTACTGGTCCTCCCATTCCCTTCTTCTCCCGGCGCCTCGCAGGCCACGGAGGGGGGGATGTCTTGCATATGCCTCCGACCCCCCCCTCTTCTTCATCGGCTGGTCCGGCCATAACAAATGTCAGCGTGACGCCGTGGGGTGCACTGGGAGGGAGAGACGGCGCGGACGAGCCTCTCCCGCCTCCCCAGGTGGAGGCCCCTCAGCTGCACCCCCAACGCTCCACACACCCGGCAAAGGGTTCATCCACTCTTGCAGTATAGGGACGGTCCACACACCCGGCAAAGGGTTCGTCCACTCTTGCAGTATAGGGATGGTCCACACACCCGGCAAAGGGTTCGTCCACTCTTGCAGTATAGAGACGCTCCACTCACCCAGCAGGGTCTCGTCCACTGTGGCGGTGCTACGACGCCTCACCCAGCAGGCTGGAGTCCGTCTGCTCATTTGACCCAGTGACTGCCGGTAGCTGCAGAACTCCTAAAAATGGCGGTCGACTTTGCAGGAATGGGCCTGGCGTGAAAAGATTGGCCTGGTCGCCTGTCAACCAGAAAATAGGCCCCTGTCCAGAGGCGTTCTCCTCAGCTTTGAAGATTCTACGAGAGTTGCGGAGGGCCCTCGACCTGCTGATTTGATCAGTTCCGGTGGAACACCAGTATGACCCGGTAGGAAAGATTGTTGCCCCCTCCCTTTTCTTTGATTAATGGTTCATGTCACCGGTCCCTTCTGTTACCCCTTAGCGGAACTTCTGGACTGCTGAAAGAGATTCTGGTCCAACCCCGAGTTGGGGGAGACATTTTGACTATACTTGGACCCGCCTGACCCCACCCAAAATGGCGCCGGTACAAACGAAACTCGCAACTCCCCGTTGTGTTCCGGATGCTCAGACTTGATATCATGAGATATGTATACAGTTTTCGAAGCACATGGCGGGAGGGGATGAGTATTGTTTGAACATTCGGACAATGAATTGATATTAAGTTCTGACGCATCATTGATTACAGTATTATTGAAAGTTCGAATTTTTGACACTGATGATACTTGCCCACAATGAATTCTCGATATGATTTTATTTGCACTTATCGTACCTTGATGAAATAAAACGACCACCGTCTCAGTTATGTTTTCCTCAGATAAATATGTCCTCATGTACAGTTCCAGTCTGCTACGTGGCTGGCCCACGTGGTTGCAGGCCTGCATTTGTACGTCAACATTTTTTTAAATAAAGATTTTGTGAAAAACAAATATAGTCGTAGCTCTTGGATTGGTAAGTTCGAATACATAGCCATTGTTTCCGACCTACGTAAAATACAGGTGAAATAAAGCAAGTCGATTACTGAAAGGTTAAAAAGCAAAGTACCTAGAAATATTGAAAATGTGAATGGTCCAAGTTTGTTGCGTGTATTTTTTTTACTTTTGTGCAACATAAGGCAATCGATAAAGGCCCCGGTGTTCTGGTTTACTTTGTATGCCACATGTCTCAGGGAAATTGTTTCAGATGCCCCTAAACCAGACCCGGAACCACTGTAGACCACCCCGCCTCCTCGAAGGAGAACACGAGTTCACCCCACTTTACACTGACTGCCCTTTTGTTTCGACACCCCCCCACACAAGATCCGCAATACCACACGTGGGCAATCTATGCAATGTGTAGTCCATCAATGATTATGCCTCCCGCACTACCAGTCCCTCTGGGCTTAAAACGCCGAGATGGAAAGGACTGCACCCCGCGGAGATAGGTCGAATACGTGGTAAGTAAAAGCTTTTTGGGTTTATGCGCGCGGATGTGTTTTAAAACGCTGCCCCCACCCCTTCTTCTTCCCCTTCTTTCTGCAGGTCACATTGGAACATCGACTAAAGTATGGAGAAGACCTAAGCAACACGCCAGGGTTCCGGGGGGGAAAATGATACATTAACCATGGGGACTGCCCCGAGGACATGATGAATATGGGTGATATGAATGCAGGCGTGTATGACCGGATGTGTGTAACTCGACTGGACATACGTTGCACGCGTTGACTCGATAAGAGAGATGTTTTTGTACGACTTGAGTGATGAACGAACGACCGATGGAATGGGGAAAAAGGGGGTCTGAGCATGGCACCTATACACGACGAACAATGCAACCAAGTGATGTAATATGTGACGTCATCAGCAGTGCATTACACGCGCAAGTTATAGTGAGTCCAACTAACTATAACGTGGAATTTCATTGGTTTTATATCAGTAAAATTTCCACCTAACTACAACTGGTGTCAAACCTATGGTTTTTTCAGTGAATTTCATAGGTTTTGTAAATGCTACTTCCTAACTATAACGTGTGTAAAACCTATGGTTTTTTCAGTGAATATATATATATACATTAAAAAATCAAATTGTATGTTTATTTTTTTTACTTGCATTTATTATTTATTAATTTTAAGGTTATTTAAGTATTTTAAGTATGTTTAAGTTAATTATATTTATTATTGCATTAATTTTTTATTACTTTTAAGACATTTTAAAAAATTAGATATTTTGACTAACTATATTTTTTACAACAATATTTTTGATTCAATATTTTTGTAATTACCTGTTTGGAGATAGGAATTCGATATTTTTGCATTCTATATTTTTTCCTCTGTATTTTGGTAGTTCTATATTTGTGTAATCGATATTATGTAAGTGATCCATCACATTTATAGTGCCCAACAACAGGGTGTAGACCAAAACATGCTTGAATCGTGTTGTTCTTTCTAGTCGCACTGGTCGCCCTCACTAAGTGATCTTTTAAGTTACGTCCTCTCTTAAATGAGAACAGTGGGGTTCCTATGTTAAGCTCCAGTGGGTCTAGTACTGACCAATGCTTTTTTACTAGTTTGGACAGTTTATTGCTAACTGTGCTGAATGTGGTGACACAAGTAATCCTAGTTAATGGTTTCTTATCTTTTGGTTGGAGTAGGTGTTCTCGATGGGCGTACCATGCTCTTTTCATTGTCCGTCTCACTAGTTTCCTTGGGTGTAAGTTGGATGTAAGTTTTTTGCATAGAATCTCGGCCTTCTGAAAGAAGTCATCTTTAAACTTGCAGTTGTGCCTGATCCTAAGAAACTGGCCATATGGGAGGCCATCCCTGAGTGCCCTTGGGTGAGCGCTATGGTAGTCAAGCAGGGTGTTACGCTCAGTTGACTTTCTGAAAAGGGTACTGTATAGTTGTTCCTCCACGCACTTAATGGTAACATCTAGGTAGTCTACCTGGTGTGTGTCATAAAATAAATGTACATTTTAGATCTGGCTAGCTCGAGTTTAGCCATTTGCATAATTCCTTCAATGCATCCTCGTGTCCGCCCCAGATCATCAGGACATCGTCGATTTACCTGTGACAAAGGCGAATTTTGTCATGGTATGGATTTGTGTTGTTGAGAATGATGTTAGATTCCAAGTCATCCACGAACAGAATGGCAAAATTGGGGGCAAAAATTGCCCCCATGGATGTACCCTTACACTGTCTATATTAGGTGTCTTTGAATAAGAAGTAATTCTTAGTGAGAGTGATCTCAAGTAAACTAATTATGAAATCAGTAGGTACTCGATGTGCCGCTGGTCGGTTATTTAGATGTTTTCTAATCACGTCAATCCCCTTTTCTTGCGGGATATTCGTGTACAGGGACTCAATGTCAAGAGTGATAAGGAGTTCTGTATTAGGATGGAAGGGTTGTGATTTGATTAGGTTGATAAGGTGAGTAGTATCCTTAATGTAGATCTCTGTGTCCCGTACAAGATCCTTTATGAAAAAGTCAAGATACTTTCCTAAAGATTCCAGGATAGACCCGCACCCTGAGAGAATTTGTCTGCCTGGTGGTTGTCCTGCGTTTTTGTGCACTTTGGGCAGTGTGTATAGTACCGGAGTGCGTGGTTTCTTATTGTTGAGGAACAAGAATTCATTTTCACTAATGAATCCTTTCTCCAGAGCTTCTTGGGTGATCTGGAGGATGTCTTCACCGATATTTTTCACTGGGTTGCTGATCAGTTGTTCATAATGCGCCGTGTTTTTCATTTGGCACAGAATTGTAAGTGCTTCGGTCTTGGATGGCAATCCCTCCACCTTTGTCACACGGTTTTATCACAATTTCCTCATTTTGTTTAAGCATAGGCAGGCTGTTTTTTTCTTCTAAACTGATATTGAAAGGGGTAAATCTATAGTTGTCTTTTAGTTTCACCAGGTCTCGTAGGACCTGATACTCAAAGGTGATGACCTCTGGGGGCATAGTGCCACCCGATGGATTAAAAGTAGACACCAGACGTAGTCCCGTAGTATCAGTCTGTTTGGGGTTATCGCGACCTTGAAAAAAGGCCTGTAGTCTCACTTTTCTAAAGAACTGCAGTACCTCAGTCTGTACTTTAAACCAATTGGGTTTCTCCGCAATAACAAAGGATAGACCTCTGCTCAGTAGAGCAATGTCTGTGGAGTCCAACTGATGGAGGGAAAGATTGAATATGGGTATTAACTCCATATTATTCTGCGGTTGGATCTCTGAGATACAGTGAAACACACAAGATGATGGATGGAATGTTTCACATTGGCAAAACATTCACCACCAGTCACAGTGTGTTTTGCTGTTCACCCTATGTGGGAGGGGTATGCCCAGACGTGGGTCCCGTGCTCACTACGCCATTGGAGTCAAGCTATCCTGGCTGATGACAGCTGATAGCCAGAATCCGGTCCTAGGATGCTTGATACCGGTCCAGGGAAGACATGGCTTGGCAGTTCGGGCTGGACACACACGCATACGCATACACTGAGTGTGTTCATACAGCAGATGCGCACTGGTACTGAATGGGCTTCTCATTTTTTTATCAATACTTTCACCGACAGTAGCTCTGCTCACAAGGCCGTATCACATAAAGATGGTATAACAAAGCCCAGTGGTATATGGGCCAAGAGATAACTTGAATGAAGGATGATCCTGAGTAAATGCAAACAGACAACTTACTAACAGGATCGCTCATGTACATGAGACTACATGTATGTCCAATGATAACAACACATTACCATAGGTCTAGGAGGACAATCATGTTGAGGTAGTAAAACCTAGCTCCTCAGTTCATTTCATCCATCAAAATACAGATCAAACCACTTCATAGGGACACCCAAGGGATCTCATCATTAAGGCTTATATGGCTGTTGAGTTTAAGCACCCAATGTAGTTCCTTTCTAAAGAGAAAAGTTGAAATGTCAGTAATGTGTGTCGGAATAAAAGGTTGTTCCAATACTGTCCATTTCAGTTTTTGTGGAGAGTGTTGTGCTGTGAGAAAACGGTTGGTTAGTTTAGTAGAGGTCTTTTGGCACCGAACAGTGCTTTTGTGTTCCAAAATCTGTGTTTTCACACGGCGAGTGGTCATACCCACGTTGCGGAGTGTGCGTGGACAGGTGATAAGATAAATTAAGTTACTGCTGTTACAGTTGGTATGACTAGTCAAAACCCAGGGTTTGGGCATGTCAATGTCAATCTCTGTAGTATGTGTTGTGTGCGGGCATGCCGCGCATCTCCCACAGGGAAAGTGTCCTTGCACCGCTGGTAGGCCCCATAGACTGTCATATTGTGTTTCGGAAGTCTCACGTGGGCGTGTATGTACTAACCTGTCTCTGATGTCGGTACTGCGTCTAAAGGCAAAGAGGGGACGGGGATGTGTATAACTGGAGTCTGACAGTATAAAATAGACTCACAGGAAAGAACGCTGGCGCCACTGTCCAGGGAAAGCATTGATAAAAAAATGAGAAGCGCATTCAGTACCAGTGCGCATCTGCCTTATGAACAGACTCAGTGTATGCGCATGCATGTGTGTCCAGATGTTTTGCATTGAGTTAATTGGGGATACAATCCTATGTGGTCTCTAAACTTTCCCTAAGACCATCCCTTTTGAACTTTATTGTGTATTGTTGCAAAACGCTCCCAATTGAAGTGCCAGACACTTGTAGGAAAAGACGATCTTCAAATTTGAAGACATTTTCTTTCATTGCTATACGGGCACAGTTGATAATGAAGGAAACTGGAGTGATTGAGTCAAGGGCTTTGTCCAACAGTAATGTTTCTATTGTAGAAAGAGTTTCGTCCTGAGGGATACATGTATATAAGGATTCTACATCAAAAGAGAAGAGGAAATCACTCTCTGTGTCGAATTGAATATCTTCAATCAACCTCAGGACGTCTTTAGTGTCTTTCAGGTAAGTTGGCATGTCCACAACCAACGGACGCAAGAAATAATCCACAAAGGTGTAAAGAGGTTCCAACAGAGATACGAGTCCAGAAATAATAGGACGTCCAGGTGGAGGTATTAGATTCTTATGCAACATAAGGTAGTGCATAGAAATACGGACCGATGGGGTGACTCTTACCAGGAACCCAGCTTCTTGTCCAGTTATCCAGCCGTTAGAAAGTGCTTCTTCGACTAGAATCTTAATCTCTTGTTCCAATCTCTTTGTGGGGTCCTCCCATAAAGGTTTATAAAACCGTGTGTTATCCAGCTATCTGTGACATTCCGTCCAATAACAAGAGGTGTCCATTACAACAATGCCACCACCCTTATCAGCGGGTTTGGTTGTAATAGTGCCGTCAATAGCCAGAGATTCCATGGCTTGACGTCCCTTTTTGGTAAGATTCTGGTACTGTCTGGTATTTTTGGCACAATTGTTGAAACCTGAGTGGTCACAGCCTTCTCAAAAGTTAGGACTTGTTGGGGATCTGATTAGAGAGAGGATTAAATGTAGATTTATTTCTGAGACCCGTATTTGTGTCACCCACATCCGTACTGTCTGACGGTTTGTCTCTGAAGAAAAAATCAAGGCGGATCTTTCAAAAAAACTGTGCAAGTTCTTGTTTGATCTGAAAAGTAGCACCATGATACAATGGTACAAAACCCAATCCTTTTTTTAAAAGGGCCTGTTCATCTTCATTCAGAGCACGGCTGCTCAAATTGATGACTATATTGTCTTGTTGCTCGAGCCTGCTTGAGCTTCCGTCATGCTCTGGGTAGAATGAGCAGGTGGGTGGTCTGCCCAGTGAACTTGTGCTTGCTGGTACCGACGTTTGCCTCTGGACCTGCTCCGGCCATAACCTAAAAACGGCTGGTTGGGATACATTTAGGGTTGTGGCTGGTACAGAAACATATGTCCATGGGGTGGCAAATTCAGGTATCCAAATGGTCCAGGAGTCCACCATTGTGGTGGGAATATAGGAGGAGGAGGACCACCTCGCTGGCCCCTTCATTGGCCCCTATTCCTGTGGGCTGAGCCTCTTGTAGTTTGAGCACCCTGATTGGAGTTATCTGAGTCACTTGACCATTCATCACTCCCTGACGTGGAGTAGTTGGACTCATACCTCCTGCCTTGTCGATTATATTGGGGAGGCACATATTCTGCACTTGTGTAGGGGTATACTTTCTCCATTGAGATACGTGCCAGGTCCTTCTTGAATTGATTGATTTTGGTTATCAAAACTGAGTCTTTAAATTCTTTGTTTTTCTTGTTGTTCTCATCATTTTGTTTCTTAAATTGTGTGCCTGGTAAAGTGACCCTGATTTGTGATTCTGGAGATTGTATCTCAATCAGGATTGTCTCTGCGATCCGCTTGGCCGTATTGATTATAAGTATAAACCAATCGCGCGTGAAGTGCCAGGCCACAAGTGACCATTCTTGGAGAAAGACTCTATCATCCAAGAATAAATGTGGAGTATTTGTAACTATCAGACCTGCGGGTGCACAATTGCGTCTCAGGTATTCCGTCATTATAGCACCGTGTATATAAACACGGGAATAGGATTTCTTGAGTAAGAGAAGTTTTGCCCAATCATCTCCCTGTGTTACCGATCCACCTTGAAAACTGTCAATAATACTAGGTGTAATTAAAATGGATTGAGCAACTGTGTTGTCAAATACCAAGCCTTGTCGTTCAGCCATTGTGAAAGATAGTGGAGAAAAAGTCAGTGTAATAAAGTCCAAGGGCCTAATATCTATACCTCAAAAGGGGAGGCCACCCTGTTCGCCAAGAAAAATCCTATTAAGAATGGAACTTCAGTTTTTGATGCCCGTTGTAAAGGGCGGGCCCTAGGCCCTCATACTGGAAATGACTGAGACGCAGGACACACTGCTTACTCGGTGCAACTGGCCCAGAGCACGTGCGCTCGGCCTCTTTTATTGGTACTGTGTCACATGACCAGTGACATCAGTGGTGGGTGGGTGTTAAGTGTAAATACAGAGTTAGCACTAGAATGCTAACAGATTCTAGGGCACTACATCCCTTCCCAAATTGGTTAAATATTAAACCAAACGGAAAAAGTCCAAAACCTGTGGGGGAAGGAAAACACAGAAAATGACATTGGACTTGCGCTTTCAAAATGAGTCTCTTTGGCTGCTTGCAAGCCGCAGGCAGTATAGTTCTTGCGTTCAGAACTAATAATTCTCGGTGGCACGGTTCGCAGTTGTTCGGCGGGTTCACTCTTTGTCGATGCTGTCTGTCCGGTGTTCTCAGCTCTTCCTTTGCTTCGCTCTGTAGGTGATGAGAGATAGATGGATGACATGGGTGTCAACAGTCTTCTGGTTTTGTTCTCTCTTCTGGCTTTGTGATGTTTCCGGGCAGGCTTTAGTGTTGACTCTTGGCAGGTGAATAGAGTAGGTGCAAACATCCCTCTCACTAGGATGCCCCTCTCGCCGGTTTTCCTCTGCCACAGGATGTCCGGGAGGACCTCTTTGCCAGGTTTCCACTGGACTGGTGTTTTTGGTCGCGTTGCTCTACCATAGCCTTCGGGCCGTGAGCAGGGTGCTCCACGAGCCTCACCGGCGTGTCCTAGTTCCACCTGAAGGTTGAGATGTCGACTCTCTTCATTGCTCTCGAGGCTTTCATCCTCTTGGGTCCTGCAGACGTGCGTCTGTAGATCTGTCTCCCGTGTGGGACTTGCTGCCACCAGAGTTCCTTGAGGCCTCTGCTTCTTGGGTTGCCACGAGTCGGTGGGGAATGGTCAGTTCATCAGCTGGATGTGTGAGCACTCTCGCCATTCGATCTTCCGCTCAACCCCAGAGGTAGATGTCTTCAACAGTCTATCTTTCTCTCTTCTGCATTCGCCATGTGGACGGATGACTCGTAGGTGGTTGTCTTTGGTCTGCTCTGCCGGTGTTCTTACCAGGCTTGTTCTCCATTGCACTCCGGTGTTCCAGTGCCTGTCACCTTTCTTCTTTTCTTAGTGGCGGTGGCCACTCTGTTCTTTCTTCCTTCTTCTTAACCTGACAGTCGTGCCACTCTGATTACTTCTTCCTTCTTTTCTTCTTAGTGGCAGTGGCCACTCTGTTCTTTCTCCTTTCTTCTTGAAGTGACTGGGTGTCACTCTGACTTCTCTTTTCTTCCTTTCTTCGGTGGCGGCGTGCCGCTCCGATCTTTCTTTTCTCTTCTCCTCTTTTCGCGACGTACCCTGTTCTTTCTCCTTTCATCTTCTCTGGCCAGGCTTCCCCATGCAGCGCGCGCACTCTGCACGTGTCTTCCTGGTCTTGTCCTAGTCCTAGGACACTATCTTCTTGTTACTCACTTCCCAGGGTTAGCGTCGCGACCTTCACATCTTCTTCCTGTTGCTTTCGTTAATTTGTGTGGTTGAAGTTCGTGGGTCTAGGTCGTCGGACCGTGCCGTGTCTGAACTTCTTGGACGTCGTGCTGGTCCCTTCTGCCAAGGTCTGGCAGGTAGGATTTGTGGTGCTGAGCTTCTTGGACCTCGTGCTGGTCCCTTCTGCCGATGTCCGGCAGGTAGGCTTCTTGGTGCGACCATCTGGCTCGTCGACTTCGTGCTTTGTGACCAGGCTGAGTGGTCAGGTTGCTTCTGTGTTGAATCTTCAATGCTGCGGGTTGTCAGCGCAACCATTTTCTTTTCATCGCAGTTGAGTTGCTTTGGTGCGCATCTGGGTGGGCTCTTCATGTCTTCACTTGTGACTTGCTGCTTTGGGCTAGTGCTGTCCGCACTGCTGCGCATTTGCGTCATGCGCTTTCGCACATCCTGGTGCTGGGTTCCAGAACCATAGTTGGTTCGTGTGGGGGTGTTCCTACTTTCGCCATTCTGCTGCAGCGATGGCCTGTGGCTACTAGGCATCGCTGTCTTCTCTTCTGGCGTGGTGTAGAGGCTTCTTGGGTGTTTGCTTCAGGAGGGTTGCGTCACCACTCCGTTGACGTTCTTCTGGTCTTGCTTCTTCTGTTTGGTGATGGTTGCGATTCTTGTGAACTTCTTCGCGTGGGCGCACTTGTCGCGCGTTCTCTTGGATATCCTGTGAGGAGTCGCTGCACTCCTGGCGCCCTTCTGGGGTTTCTGGCGCTTTCTTGGGGTTGTCTTCACGCTCTTCTGTGATTCTGGTGCGCTGCTGCGCATTTACCTTTTTTTTCTTCCTCGGCGGTGTGATGGCTTGTAGACTTCTTTGGGCGTGACGGCGGGTAGGTTGCTGTACTTCGTAGTCTTTAACTGCACACCTTCCTCTTGCTTTGTGGCGCGTTCCTCTCTTATTGCGAGTAGCCACCTGCCAGCAGGTGGTTCTCTATCAGTCTTTAGGCATCGCTTGTGTGCGCCACGTATTCTTGGCTGAGCTGTGTGATTATCTGGCTTGTCGCATGCTTGTTTCTTTTTGTAGTATTTACCTTGGCTGTTACTGTCCTATGCGGGGAGTCTGCTGTTCTGTGGTACCCTTGGGGGCTGCTAGGGCAAAGCTGCAGTGATCACTCGCCTTGCTGCAGGCTTATCTATGAGCTGTTCGATCCCCTTTACTGCAGTGTTCCTAATAGGCCACTAGATGGCAGTGCAGATCAGGCAGCTTTCCACCTGATGCGTGTCTCGCTGGTCGTGGCTGGGTGCTACCTTCTTTATAGCCATTAGTGAGGCATCCACCTTCCCAGCGCTGGATGTATTACCAAAGTTCTATCCCTGCTGGTAGCTTTCTCCAATCGTCATTGGTGGGGAACTTGCACTACTGATTGTTTACAATGCGCACCCCTGAGGCCCTCACGCTGTGCAGCCACACCGCTTCTGTCTCTGGGCTGCTGGGGCCTCGCAGTTTTATTCACTTGTTCCCCGCCCCCCCCCCCCCCGCCGCAGCAGATTCCCATTCTTCTCTCTGCGTGGCGGTGGAGAAAATGTTGGCTCAGTCTTGATCTCACAGCGCTGCATGCGGGGAGGCTGGAGCTGGCGCCTGGGGTGCTGTCGCTCCTCTTCGGGCTGCGAGGAGCAGCCGATTCTTTCACTCACAGGGCTGGGGTCAATGCAGGCAGTCGCCTCCGGACGTCGCCTATTTGCGGTGAGTTTTCTGGGCTGCTCGGGGGAGTTTATTGATGCGGTTACCAGCTGCGGGCCGGGTGCTGGATCTCACCTTTCTCCACCCCCGCCGCCTTCACAGCACACGCGGCGCGGGGAGGAATTAGGAGGAGTTAGCGCTTGACGGGTGGGCTCCGTTTGAACTCCAGTTGATTGCGGGTGTGCTCCGCTTAGGTTGTTCGGCGCCTGGCAGCTCCCCTCACGCTGCGGGCGCTCTATGGTAGATTTTATCACCCCGCCGCCGCAGTTCACACACACGCGGCGGGGGATGCTGCAGGCAGGCCGCGGGTGGGCTCCGCTGGTCTTGTCTTTATTAACGGGGCAATATCTGTCGCCGCTCACCCCTTAGGGGGGCACAGTCTGTGTTTTTTTAGCGGGTGAACACCGCTTTGTATAGTTCTGGGCGGCGCTGTCGCGGTTATGATCATCGTGGGTGGGCTCTGCTTTTGGTGCTTAACAGTCTGGGCTCACCTTCGGCCGACGGGCCTGTTCTTCCGCGGGTGGGCACCGTGATGGCTCCGCTTGTCTTTTCGGGGCACCGCCACGGCAGGCTGGGCCACGGCAGGCTGGAGAGGTGCGGGGTGAGCTCCCGGTCACCTCCTCCTTCTTCTCTAGGCTCGGGGCTCGACACACGCCCCACGGGCCTCTCGGCGGCCGGCTCGATTCTTCGCAGGGGGTGCTCTCAGGCGAGCAGCATTCTCTTCCCCTTTTCCTTGATGATGATGAGAGCTGTGGCACGCGTGGACACAGCTACCCTCGTCGCCATTGTAAAGGGCGGGCCCTAGGCCCTCATACTGGAAATGACTGAGACGCAGGACACACTGCTTACTCGGTGCAACTGGCCCAGAGCATGTGCGCTCGGCCTCTTTTATTGGTACTGTGTCACATGACCTGTGACATCAGTGGTGGGTGGGTGTTAAGTGTAAATACAGAGTTAGCACTAGAATGCTAACAGATTCTAGCGCACTACACCCGTGAAAAGGACAACTAGACCCGCAGCCGCGGCTGCTCAAATGCAACAATACACAATAAAGTTCAAAAGGGAGGGTCTTAGGGAAAGTTTAGAGACCACATTGGATTGTATCCCCAATTAACTCGATGCAAAACATCTGGACACACACGCATGCGCATACACTGAGTCTGTTCATAAGGCAGATGCGCACTGGTACTGAATGCGCTTCTCATTTTTTAATCAATGCTTTCCCTGGACAGTAGCGCCAGCGTTCTTTCCTGTGAGTCTATTTTATACTGTCAGACTCCAGTTATACAGAGTGCTTTGGTTGTTTTAGAACGTGACTGTTGATTTTATTGTGATCACATCCGCACCAGAGGTGCACAGGCATCTGGTCTCTGTCCATTATATAGGGCGCATGCGCGTTGGTAAAGCATCACAGGCGGTGACGCATGAGCACGAGTGCCAGATAGGAGAGCCACTGCCTCACCTGAAACTTATCGGCATGTTATCTGCTGGTATATAACAAGCCCCATTGCATGGACACTCACCTCCCGCCACAGGCACTAACAGTCCTGGAGTACCAACGGACAGGTGAGTGTCAGGCTATACCCGGGTTTTGTGTTTCTTCAAATTCGGTAATTTTTCGACTTGTATTAATGCTGCCTCCTTCAGCTGGATTTAGTTGTTGCTAGCTTTTAGCTGTGCGCTAGTTATTTTTACATCTTCATGGCGCTGTGAGTAGTTTTTTCCTGGCATTTCTACATGACCTATGTTGAAAAATACTCGTATTTAGTCTATTAAATGCAAACATTTACTTTCATTTTTGTGTCATATTCAAATGCAGAAAGGGTGGTCTTTCAGGGCTCTGAAAGTTTAAACATTCCCTATTTTGTAAATATTCTTGTTTTATATATCTATATGTTGGCCTTTTGTATACCCTTGCCTGGGGGTGTCTTAGTTTGCCACTTAAGAATCCAAACCCCTTAGGTTAAAGTCAGGTCTCTAAATAAGATTAACATACTCATAGAGTTGTTGAGTATATACGGTGTATACTTTGATACACATGCCTCATTTCCTTTATAGAGTGGTGCTTCCCTCCTGAGCGGTTGCCAGGTTGAGGTGAGATCCTTTACTCAGCAGTTGCGGGTAAGGTGTCTCTCATTTTTACTGTTTGCTTTCACAGATTCATTTTCTAAAATCAATGTTTAACACTTGCTTTATTGCCTGACAACACGTTTTTCTCACTTTTTTCAGGTACATTTTCTTCATAACACAGACGGACCTATGACTGCGTCCATATCTGATATCCTTTTTTGTTTACATCACTTATACCATAGCAGCAGCATCCCTGTTTTTAGGTCCTGACTAAAGCCCTGTCCAAGTATGGACTATTGAGGCTGAAACATGTTGACCATTATCATCCACTACACCGAAGCGGTTTAAATCTATACCGCTGGGGCACTGCGTTTTAATACTGGCAGTGGGCATATCTGTTTTTTGCTCATTAGTCAGTTTTAGTCTTTGCTTTCCTCACATTTATCTTGGTTTGCGCTGCATCCTCACTCACACTTTTTGCTCTACATCTGTGGGTTTAGAACACCCTTCATACTCCTAAAAACATCCCAGAGCTCCTCCCTCTCAGAGAGGGGGTTGTAGCCCTCAAAGGAACTAGGGGTTTCCTTTGGGAGGAAAATTCCATGTGATGAAGCATGTCACCTTTGGTGAGTGAGGGATTTCATCCTATAAAGGGATCTACCCACAGCTAGCTCTGTGAGCATTAGTCAATAGATTTGTGTTTATTCAGTTTATCAATTAATCACTTTTTTTAGTGCCATTCACTCTTCATCTCATATATGCTTTTCCGAGTACAGACACTAGGATTTCACAATGTTTTGCATCGAGTTAATTGAGGATACAATCCTACGTGGTCTCTAAACTTTCCCTAGGACCCTCCTTTTTGAACTTTATTGTATATTGTTACAAATCCACATTGGTCAATGTGGATTAGTTTGGGAAGATAGGGAAGGAGGTGCTTGGCTAATATGTTACTGAGTATTTTATACTTGGTGGGTAGTAATAAAAGGGGCCGGTAACCTGACATATCACGGGGTCCCTATTTGGTTTGGGGAGAGATGTAACTAGTGCTTCCATAGTAGTTAGTTGAAGAGTACACATCTCATAAGCCATCTTAAATAACTTCTCTAGGCATGGGGCCAGTTTATTAGCATACGCCGAATAAAACTCGGATGGCAGTCCATCCAGACCCGGGGATTTATTCCGTGGGAGGTCCTTGATGGCTTCTTTTATGTCAGTTTTAGTTATATGGGCTTCTAAGTCTTTTTGGGCGTTAATTGTCAGTTTAGGATTTGTGAGGATGTTAAAAAAAGCTGTTATGTGGTCATGTGATGTAACAGCCTTACTGCTTTGTGTAGGCACAGAATGCAAGGTTAATCTCTGCTTAGGTAAGCACAACAGTACCATCAGGGAGAGTAATTTCCAGTATTGGGACTGGGGGGAGCGTTACATATAAGACGCGCTAAAAGGGTACCCTATTTATCTGCCTCTTTATGAATGTATTGGGTGTATGCACTATAATGTAGCTGGTGAAGCTGTTCGAAGAGTTTGGCGTGATGGATTCTGGCTTCTTGTAACTGTGCTTGTTTTTCCGGGTCAGCAATAGCTTCAGTTTCCAATTTATTCAGGTTGTCCTCAACCATTGGAAGATTTTTATGCGTTTGCTGCCGGGCTTCTACAGTTGCCCCTTTTGCTGTGCCCCTGATCACTGTTTAAAGGCATCCCATTCAATCAGATGGGAAAATGCAGAATTATTATTCCCTATGAAATAATTAGGAATGACAGTGCTTAATTTATCTCAAAAGACCGAGTCCTCCAGGATTTGTGGCCATAACCTTCTTGTCGGGACATGGATGGGCACCCTTCCCCATTTAAGAATTAGTTCAAGCAGATTGTGGTCAGAGAGTGTTCATCCCATAGCCCAAGCCTGAAGAAACTCTGTTTTAGTGGATACAGTTCCTCAGACCGGGGGTGAGAGTGTTCCAAATGGATGTCTACATAACGTTATAATCCCCTCCAAGGACCCATGAATATACAACCCAGTCCGATAAGACTACGTTGAGGTTAGTGAGATTGGGGTTTTGTTCATGATTAGGGACATAGGCACTGCCAGTAACTATTAGCATACCATCTAGACTACCCTGTAATAATACATAACGTCCTGCTGTGTCTATACCCTGTTCTACAAGAACAAATGGTACCCCAAACCAGATCCATATAAGTGCCCCCCTAGCAAAGAAAGAGTGCGATGTATTAAATATTTAGCCTTTCCATTTCTTTCGCATTTTTGCCACTTCTGAATCAGTTAGATGTGGTTCTTGAATAAGGGCTATTTGCACTTTCGGTCTGTTTAGTTGGGCATAAATACGGTGACTCTTGTTGGCTGATCCCATTCCCCGTACATTCCATCTCAATATTTTGTATTTACCCAACACAGCCATTCAAGATCAAACAGATACAAGGAAACATCCTAGGGAGGCACAAGAAATACATTACATCATAGAAAATAGGGTGAGCCAGGAACCCATGAACCTCCAATGAACTACAAATCCCAATACTAGGGCCAACGGCTAAACTATGTTGGTACAAACTTTTCCCATAACATACTAAATCCAAGCGTTTATACAATGTAGTATCTGAGGGGGGGGGGTCCTATACCATGCATGACTTCACCGGTCCGGACGGAGCTACGCTCATGGCGGGACCCTATAACATAATAGAAATGTAGCAGAAATCCAGGGAGGAAAATACCAAATATGTATGCATTGACAATATCTGACTTTCCTCTGTCCAGCTGGGTCAGATCTTTAATTTTAGCAGTCCTTTGTGCACAGATCCATTGTAGCTGTACCCAAATAAGTCTTTTGCAATCTGCGGAGTGATTGAGGAGAATAAAATATCCTTACTTTCAGAATCGAAAGGCATCAAGTTATCATCTGACTATACCAGAGACGGCACGTGGGTAGGATCACACATTGAGGCAATCTCCATTAATGCCAATTCCTGCTCAATGAGGGTCTGTTCCACAGGTGGTTTCTGTGTGGAATGTTTTCGTGTTGGTCTGTTGCGTCGAGGTCCACGTTTATTTTTCCATGTTGGGACACGCTGCATTTGTTGATCCATAGCGGCCAGTGTCTGAGAGGAAAGGGTGGACTCTAGCCAGTCATTTGCCGCCTCAGGACATTAAAAAAGTGAGATTTCTGAGTGTGTATAATATTGAGTCGTGCTGTGAACAATGGGAGTATTACAAATTGAGAGCCTGGATTTTTCGCTTAAGTGGCTGTTAGGATGCTCATTGGCGTTGCACTTGAACAGTATTGTCCGGGTAAAGAGAGATTTGTGTGTGCTCATATTGTATTGGAGCATTTTCTCTAGCCTTTTGAAGCAATAAATCATGTTCCCTGGAATTCAGCATATAGTCTATTAATGGCCTGGGGGGCATTCCTGCTGTTGGTCGGCCCGTGGGGATCCGGTGTGCTCTTTCCACACAGAAAAAGGTGGAGAGGTCTTCCTTGGCAATATGCTCTTTTAGCCAAGTTTCAACAAATTGGGTCACATTGGGGTCTTCTGAACATTTAGGCAGTCGAATAATGCGAACGTTTTTACGTCTGGATCCGCCTTCCGCATCTTCAGCTCTGTCAAGTATGATGGCCAATTGTTTTTGCATTTGCAATAAATGATCAGCATGTTTTCTATGTTGTGGTACTCTTTCTAGTAGCGTTTGTGTATGGTCCTTGACAGTATCAGACTGCGTATTATTATCTCTCACACAAAAAAGCGGAGAGGGTCAAACAACTACTCTACCACCCTGAATCCCCTTGAGTCAACATAATACACACATGAAGGGGTGGAGAGGAAAGACCACAGATAACGAAGAACACAAGCAGTGACACAATTGTGTATATTTGAAAAAACTGCCCTCACTCACACACAAATGTGTGTGACATGCTTCATCATCAGGTCTGCTACAATGCCCTGGCGTAGCCACGCACAGATCGGAGCATGGGGAAGGGGATCATAAAACACAAAGACAAAAACAAATTCAGAACAAAACAGTGTTCACAACAGAACGTGTCAGTCCAAGACTGGGTACAGTGACAGAACAAAAGTGCAGTCATAGTAGTGAAGTTAAAACTGGCTCATGGATACCCGTTATGCCTTTATTCGTAGGTTCCAAGGTCAGGTTTAAAAATGAATGAAGGATGGTGGTGTTAAGAAAGGAAATCAGGAACCAATAACACCCCTCCTAAACTGCTAGAGTCAACATGTTTCGACCTGAGCGTGCCCCCAATCAGTAGGTCACATCGGTCTTCTTCAGGATGTCTATCCGTCCCAGTCACATGAAAAGCCCCCTTACCTTAGTCAGTTGCTAAGGAGGTAGTAGTCGATCTATTTGATCTTGACCATGTGGATGGAATTCCGCCAACACGGAATACACATACAGCGGAGAGATAAACAAGATTCTAGAATTGTGATCTAAACAAATGTCTTACCCATATTACAGTGTTCAAATTGATTTACCCTCCAGTATTATGAAGTGTCCTTGTATGAAAAGTAATATTCTCATGTCCCCATAGGCATCTGCTTAGATAGTCAGTCTGCCCCATAGACACATAATGGTTCCAAAAAAGTTGAAGCATAGAAGTGTGTCCTTAAATTCATTATTGCTACAATGTCTTCTGCCTCTTGTATCTGGACTCCCTTGCAGCAGGAAGGGTAGGCGTGGGTAGGTCTCTGTTCAGTCATCGAGGGTCACTCCACCAACGCCGGCAGTGGAGAGTATTCGTCAGACCGGCAAGGGGAGGCCACACCCAGCCATATTGCTGAGCTACGCAGCTCGTCAGAAGATCCGTCCACGGCCCCTCGGGTCAAATCAGGGTTTGCAAGATCTCTAATTGGACCGAATATTGTCTACAGTGCCCCAGTGCTGAAAGGGGAAGCAAGTATCAAAAATTGCCCATGGAGTTTATAGGAATTACAGGTTGTAGCGGGTCCCGCACAGGAGCTCCGTCAGTGTGCGGCAGTCATGCTCGGCAGTTAGCCACGCCCCTAAGCTTCAGTAGGTTAAAGAGCATTTGCTTGCCACACATGGCCCCGGTCAGTGTTTCCCCTTAAAACTGCTCCCAGAACAAAACAAAATACTGACCTTTTCGGCAGAAAGATGTGGGTGTCAGGCATTTGACTCTTCTCAGGAAGAACAGCTGAGCAGGTTCATTAATTTCAAATGACTCAGGGTGAAGCATACCCATTCATAGTTAAGTGAAAAGAGACACCTGAGTAAAAGTTGCCTTTGTTCCTGGGCCAGTTGCAGCCAGCTTAGCATGAGACTGCTCATTTCACAGCTGACTGGGAGACATAGTCATCTAGAAGGGTTCTGATATGTTGGCTTTTACACAGTGCACTGTGGTATAGTTTGCAGCAAGGGTTGCCCATGATAACTCTACTCCCACTGGTTAGGGAGTGTCTGGGAGTCACCTTTACCCACTAGCAGGTCAATCCCACAACTGTGGCACCTCACCTCCAGGTTATCAATCTGAACCACCTGTTTAAGAACAGAAGAGGAATGGACCTGTTGTAACTGACCTTTGTGGAGACCTGAAAGTCTAGAATTGCTCCCAACTGTTCCTAGGACTGTAAAGTTGTCTCCAAGTGTCCGCTGCCTAGATTGCTGTGTGACTGCATGGACAAAACAAGCTGCAAGAGGCACTTTTCCTGGAGTGATCAGCTGACCAGCAGCAACGGGACCAGAATTGGAGCCTGTTGGCTGCCTCTTCTGAAGTGAGTCCTGACCCCTAAGTGTTGTCCCTGAGGTCTTGGGAGCTTTAGATGAGACCATGAGCATTTTGTTCAGAAAGTGAAACGCTGGAATGTTTTTTCACTACCATGACCCCAGAACTTCAGCAGGACCTTGCAGCAAATGTGTTTGGCTTCAAGAGGAGTCTGTAGGTTACATCTTCCAGGCTAGTCTCACAGGAGGAGTTTGAACTCAATAAAAGAGACACACGCCTGTTTCGCAAAGGTAAACTTACATTTTTGTGTAAGTTTGCAATTGTTTGCTGTTCATAAAGTTAAATTACTAGTAGTATCTTCATGACTGCAGAGTCTCTGCACATGAAAATAGGGGACAGTCCTATATTTTTATTTGCGGAGACTCCACATTTGTAAATATACCACTAGTAAAATGCTTTTGTGAATAGCAAACAATTGTAAACGTACACAAAAGTGTAAGTTTACCTTTGTGAATCGGACAATAAAGGCCTACTTATTTATTTGGTGGTCCTCCTGCGGCACGGCAACCGCTCAGTCCGCAAGAGGCCTGCAAAGGCCATGATGCCTTTGCCCACCAGATGGAGAGTTGAATCCAGGTCAGGCAGGCTGTGCTGCGGTGGCCTCAAGTCAGCTGTTGTGTTGGGCTCATAGAAGAGCTTTCACAGCAGCTCGCCACTGTGACAGCGCCTGTAGCATGTTCCTGCAAGGTGTGACATGCATGCCACACAGTGCAGGAACTAAACTGCAATTCCAGGGGGGTACAACATGTGCACCCTGCATGCACTGCCCAGGCCCAGCAGTGGCAGGGGCTCTGTTAGGACCATCTTAGTTGCCTCTCTTTTCATGGCAGGCTCACAGCCATGAAAGAAACGGTGGACAGGCAACTAGTAATATGCTAGGCGATGTCGCGGTGGCACCACCAGCATATTGCTGCCACCTTCTGCTGTGTGACCGCCAATGAATCCTGGATCCCCAGCAGACACAATGGTCCTGTGGCAGTCTGATTGCCACACTCATAATACTATGGGTGGACCCACAGTGGTGGAAGTGGTCGGACCGCCACTGTTAGTACGGCTGTCTTGTGGACCACCGTACTCATATTAAGGCCCTAATTCCAGATGTAGAAATCTTCCTCAGGTGAAGACTTCAGACTTCAGAGGGCCCGAAATTTGAATTTTCCTACTCAGAACTTTACTAGCCAAAATCAAAGGCTTCAGTGGGACTACATCCAATGACTATGTGACTTCAAGAGGACTTTGCTGGATACAGCCTACAAACTTGCCAGATGGAGCATTTTGTATTCAATTTCAGTGACAAAGTGCCTGATTTAGAGTTTGTTGGATGGGTTACTCCGCCACAACCTGACTGATGATAAACTACTTTCTTACAATCTCTACTACATGACTGCTGCAGCACAGTCTGTCGAAAGATTTACATCTTTCAATTAATTCATCTACAACACAATCAGCAATGCAATCATTCTCTCAGCATGGTCAACTCATCCAATCTAGTTAGCTAAACAGTTATTGTACCTCGGCACTCTGATATTAGTTTTGCATAGAAGCAAGTGCTTCTATGGAAGATAGTTCCCTGTCCTGACCTTCTTATGGAGTCACGACTTTTAATGAGCAAAATACACATCCAATATTTAAATGTATATAGAGAACATCCAAAACATGAGATATCTTTGCTGTTTTCATTTCATATTTTGCACAATTATTGTCTATTCAATGTCATATTGTTGATACATCTTACAAAACTCGTTGTTAGGGGTTCTTCTGTACATATATCCCAGAGAAAAACACAACAGTCAGCCGACACGTGTTTCATTACTGGAAAGTAACTTCCTCAAGGCTTTTATTGTTTCCTAGTTAGGATACGTCATGTGCAGCTTTCGAAATTTCTCAAAGACGAAGGATTGATGAGCCTTGATTTAAAGGTTGAGTTGCCTCTCAATCCTATTGTTCAACTTTCTATTCCCCAAACATTACAGAAGTGTAATCCTTATCCAACGGTTTCGCTCAGCTGTGTGTAATGTATTTGTCCACAGCCAGTTAGTGAGAGGTCCAAATCAAGATTAGATGGGCCTGTGTTTAATATTCTGAAAATGCGACGGCGTACGAGAAATAGTGCTCCAGTATCAAAATTTCTGTCAATCCAATGTGCGAATCCAAGCACATATTGTCAGGGATGGTATCTCAACAAATGTGTCCTCAAACGGGTAGGACGCCGGGTGCGGCTGTCCGACTATACTTCCCTTAGATGACCTGGTTCTCCATGACATGCGGCAGCTTCTCAAGAGCATATCAAAGCTCTTCTCTTAGCGTTTAAGACTTCTTACCTCGCTTTGCTCAGGGACATATCAGGGTTCCCAGCATCCCATTTGAGCAAAATGCGATGCAGGGCGTGCCACAAAATTCATTTTATTTGTTAAATTGTTTACTTACCTCCAATTATCAATATTCTGGTGTTTAGCACCCCCCAGGCTGCCCCTCCCCCACCCCGCCTAACTGCCCCACAGAACTCCCTCCACGGGCCGCGGCTGAACTTGCATAATCTTGAGGAAATGTATTTTTTGATCGACAATCTTTTTACAAGACTCCATTGATTTTTGCATTGCCATCTTGTGGCAAACACTTTTCACACGACGCACCTGGTTGTTTTTCATAATGTATGAGGAAAATCTATCGGCACGACAAAAATCCATTTTTGTGGGCCTGCATTTCTGCCCAGGATCTGTCACCCACCCAACCCCCTGTTCTCTGCAGCTCATCAGAAAGCCACATGGCCCTCACCCCGAGTGAATAATTCATTTTTCCTCTAATGCTCCCAGCCTGATAAAACATCCTTCACACCATGATCAGGTTATCCGGACAATGGTCTGACTGCTGAACTTTCATCCAGACAATCGGAGAATGACTCATGAAGGCGGGGCTTTTGATCAAAGCAACTGGGCAAAGAAACCTGAGGAAATCAAGCCCCGATCAAAGCAGAACTAACAGTTGACTGTGTACCTTGCCTTGACCAGGTCACTAATGGCAAACACCACCTGGATCCTGCTAATCAACAACAAACACTAGCCTGAATGAACAATGGTCTGGCAGCCAAAAGGCTGCAATAAGAAATGTATAAAAAGGCTTGTTAGCTACGGATTTAAGTAGCAGCCTCCTTTGTCTTGTCTTTGACTAGCTTGGGACTCTGTTCCATAGCCTGGGCTATTGAAATAAATCTGGGTTCCTCCTGCAGACGAAGGCTCCTGTGTCTCCTTTTACTACGTATGAAGGGTATGAAAGATTTGGGCGGTTCCCCCGCCGCTGAGACCCTGTAAGTGGGTTATTCCGGTTCTTCAAATGGCGCCCGAATAGGGACTCCATGAGTACAGATGTCAGGCTCCGTGGACGTGAGGAGGTGCATGGAGAGACTCTGACGGAGGCGCCCTACCCAAGGATACTTGTATGCCGGTAGACCGAACGACTCACCCGGTATTCCTCCCCACCCGGTCTGGGCCACTTGACCGCCTTCTCACTGGAGTCCCCTAGCAAATAATTTCTGGAGCAGGACACAGCCCTATGTCTGCAGAAGAGAACTACCCCTGTAAGGTAAGGGTGGACTGATCATCCACCAAGTCTGTCTGTTATTGACTTTCGCAAAAGCCAATTTGTTATTGACTTTTGCCAAAGCCAAGCAAGCGAGGTAAATTTTTAAAACCCGCTGGTGTCTGTTCTGTATGAAATCTGTATGAATAATTGACTTTGCCAAAGCCAAGCAAACGAGGTGAATTTTTTACCCGCTGGTGTCTGTTCTGTATGATTCCGCTATTTAATTGTCCTTTGCAAACGACAAGCAAGCGAGGTGAGTTTTAGGAACCCGCTGGTGTCTATTATCTGTTTTTAAGCATGCCGGTCAGTAGTAAATTCAAGAGGTTATGTTGTTGTATGTGTACACGGGGCGCCCAGCTAGAGGAGGCCTGCCCGCTTCCTCCAGAAGGAACCCCATGCCATACCATGTATATTAAATATGGCACCTCTGCCATAATGTTTTCCTCGTTTTGGGTGAAATACACCAAGAAAAGTAACGCGGAGTTACAGTGGCCATTTTATGGCTTCTTCGATTCCCAAGTCCTCACAAACTTAGAGGAACAATTAATTAAAAGAAAAACGTGCCCGTCCATGTTTGAGTCTGTCCGGTTTTGGAGGAAAGAGATAGAACAGAGAGCTAGGAAACAGAAGGTGCAAGAAAGAAAACAAGAACGAATGTCTATGGCCGACCATGCCAGAGAAAATTTGCAAAATAGAATAACAAAATCCGTAGAAATAGCCGATAGGGAGTATGGGGCCCGGGTACAGAAATGTTATCCAGTCTGTGAGGAAAAAGGGAAGGTCCATATAGAGGGGGGAGAAGAAAGTGATTCATTGCTTGATACCATGCTAGAAAGCACTCCTGCATATGCCCCAATGTACCCTGCCCTGATGCCTCACACCCCGCATGTCCCCCTTCCACCACCCGCTCCAGCCCCCACTGCCCCTCCTACTGTTCTCCCTGTCACACCAGCCCTCCCAACCTTTCCCATGACTTCGACCACACACGTTTACTCTGTCCTCGCCGAGGGAATGACAACAAGTCACCATCAGTCCAACCCTAGCGGCTTTACCCCTACCCGTCCTTCTCCTGCTTCCCCGTGGTCTACAGTCAAGCAAGACTTATGTAAATTATTTAATTCCCCCGATTGGCCTCCTTGCGCTCAGCGGTCAGCTTTTCATCCCTTCAAGAGAAAGACCTACAGAGGCAACAATGTGAATGTTGGATGAATAACAAAAATATTTATTCCTTTAAAGAAATATGGTCCACCTTTTCGCAATGGACAATTATGGAACAAACCACCTGGGCTGAATACATGTGTGCTTTGGTCATGCAAAAATTTGAGAAAGTGTCTGTTCAGATACCTACCGGATTGATGGACCTTAGGTCACAAATAAAGAGAGGTGATGTTCAGGTAGAGGGGATGTTTGGTGCTATATCCGTCTTAGTAGCTTACCGTGACATGACTGCCTTTTCAAATGCCCCTTTTGAAACAGCTATGCCAATGAGAGAGGCGGGCTCTGTCTTTGTTAGTGCACTCACCAACGCCCAAAATAATGGCAGAGGGGCTGGTGAAGCAGATTGGCGCAGGCTTTGGGTTCATGTTCCTTGGAAAAGGTCAGAAGTAATGCAATTAAAAGGACAGTTACCATATCCCCGGAAGAATCCGGCTGCCTTTTACTGAGAATTAGGCCAGATTATATCCGCAGGTAGTCTCGTTCTTGAAGATATAGATTTACTTTTTGGTGTGGTTGTACCCACTGAAATTTGGGACAAAATTCGGCATACTGATCACAAAGTGGCATTGGGGGGTAAATGGGCTGACCTAGAGGCTAAGGAAGAAGCAAGGGTAGGAGGGACCAAACCAGAAACTGCCATCCTGACTTTGCCCAGTAAAATAATGACATTTATGAAAACACTTGTACCAGAAACTTTCATAAACTGGGATAAAATAACCGCCTGTAGACAGCAAAAAGATGTAAATGTGGCTGACTTCTATAACCGTTTTGAGACCGAGTACAAGGGGCATAGTGGTTTGGATCCCCGGACCCCAGGTTCTGGCCCAGTGTTTGTCGACAAATTTGTCAGCAACTTACTTCCTGAGATCTCTGCCAGGCTTAAGAAGGTTGAAAGTACTTGGTCTGCCCAAACTATGACGGGTATCTTGGCTATGGCACAATATCACGAGAATAGGGAGAACGAAGATAAAGATAAGGAAAGTAAGAAGGTTAGGGATCTTAAAACTAAGGCACTTTTGCAACAAGCTTATCCTCCCCGATGTCCTGATGCCCGCAGGATTTTTAGACCGCAACCCCAACTCCCTCCAAGGGCTCGCCAGTCCACCCCCTCCAGCCCTCAAGGTACGGGAGCCCTCCAAACAGATCAGTGTGCTTATTGTAAAGGGTATGGCCATTGGATAGATGAGTGTCCCGTATTAGCTGAAAACATAAGAACAGGGAGGAGTCGACATCGCACTCCCAGGGAAGCGAGGCCAACTCGGGATCATGGCCCGCCCCACCCACAGGATAAAGGATGTAGGCCCAGGGATGATGCCCCCATCCGGCAGCGCCCGACCAACAGGTTTGATGGGAACAAAGCAACACGCATTTATTATAATGTTGATTATGACTAAGTTGACGAGACAGGATCCTACCAAGCATGGGACAGCCAGGAAAGGGGTATTACAAGAGTGCAAATTCCAGTGGATCAAAAGGGTCCGTATGTTAAAATGTCAGTTGTGGGGAATGATAAGAATTTTCTTTTGAATACTGGGGCCACCAGGTTTTCTATTGCACGTCTGTCAGTCCCGGAGGCACCCCTTTCTGGCAATATGAATGTCTCCGTGGGTTTTGCAGGGACGCCTGTGACCAGTCCTGTCTCTGAACCCCTCCCTCTCAATATTGGCCCTGCACATGTTGACGCTCCCTTGGTCCTTACTACAGGTTGCAGTGAGAACTTGCTAGGTTTGGATTTACTAAAAGCCCTGTATGCGACCATATCATGTAGTCCCCAAGGTGTATTCCTAACAATCTCTCCGACTGCATCTTCCTACATGTATCTGTCTGTCCTCTCCCACCAGAGTTGCAGTCTTTACCTTCCTCCCTCTGGGCATCATCAGACACTGATGTAGGGTGTCTCAACATACCACCTCATGTGGTACGCATGCAGCCAGGTGCACTTCTCCCCCGCCTTCGACAGTACCGACTGCCCGCGGAAGGAGTAATGGCCCTGTTGACAATAATATCCGAATTGATGGACAAGGGCGTAGTAGAGGAGACACGTGGCAATATCTGTAACAGTTCCATTATTCCTGTTCTTAAAAAGACTAATGGAGATGATCTCTCCCCTAAAATATACAGATTTGTGATTGACCTGAGAGCCCTTAACAAAATAACAATATCCCAATATCCTGTTGTCCCCGAAATTATTGCCCTCTTGACGATGGTTCCCTCTGATTCCACACACTTGTCTGTCATTGACCTAAAGAATGCCTTTTTCAGCATACCTATACATCCTGACAGCAGACAATTTTTTGGTTTCTCCCTTGGTGGGCGGAGTTTTAGATTCTGCCGTGCCCCTCAAGGATTTACCGAGAGCCCCAGTATCTACAGCCAAGCCCTAAAAAGCCAACTAGATTCCTTGGAACTTCCTGACAATTCCACACTATTACAATATGTAGACGACCTCCTCATTGCTGCAAATTCTGCCCCAACATGTAAAGAAGCTACTCTCTGTCTGTTACGCCACCTTGCCCTCCACAACCACAAAGTCTCTTTGAAAAAGCTTCAGTTTTGTCAAGAGAAGGTGACCTATTTAGGTCATCTCCTCTCGAAGGAGGGAAGGCAACTCACCGCTGATCGTGTGGCCATTATCAATGCAATGATGGCCGCACGAACACAAAAGCAGGTGCGAGCCTTTATAGGCCTAACCTCATACTGTAGACAGTGGATTTCCAATTTTTCGGTCATGGTCAAACCCCTTCTTGCCCTCACCACCAAGGATGTATCAGACAGATCCTTTACATGGACTACAGAGCATGCGCGGGCCTTCGAAGAGTTGAAGAGGGCCCTGTGCACTGCTCCAGTCCTCGGTACCCGTGACTATAGAAAACAATTTTTTCTTTATGTACATGAGACAGATGGCTGCGCATACTCAGTCCTGATCCAGATGTTTGGAGGTCACCAACGGCCATGTGCCTATTTTTCAGCCACCTTAGATCCTGTTGCGAGGGCTCTCCCAGGATGCCTACGGGCGACAGCTGCGGCCGCCCTCATGGTTAGTCAGAGTGCGGGAATCGTCATGAACTCCCCTCTGACTCTGATGGTCCCCCATTCTGTAGATACCCTCCTTAACTGTCAATAAATTGAGAGAAGACCCCACAAGTTCCAGGGAACAGGGTACTAGGGACAATGTAAAGTCAAAGGACGATCCCTGGACAAGTTAATATAAGAGAATCCTATAGCACTCACTAGCAGTATATATTCCAAATAATATTGGGGTCACTGATCACAGACTAGTTTGTAACGTTCACAGTTTTTTTATTAAAAAAAACATATTTATTAAAATTTCAGTATGAAGTCAATTATACTGAAAACATAAAATATAAAAAAATTATCTTTTTTATACCAACACACCACAATATGCAATAAAATTAAAAACAAAAGGACATTATCATGTTAAACTATACAACACAAAAATTGAACAAATACACATTTTCTAAATTAGCAACACACTTTCATCCTTGAAGAAAAAGATAGACGAAGGAAAGGAGAAAACCCCACATGCAGGAAAAATACCGAATATTTTGACAGATAATTCAATTCAACCGCCTACAAAGTGATATACTAAGATTTCTGGTATTACAATATGCAAGATATCCAGAATCCCAGAGGCTTGAATTTCATATAAGGACAAAAAGCGTCGACGCGTTTCGGTGTATCAGACCGTAGATATGGTTACACCTTCATCAGGACAGTATCATTCGGGGTCATCTGGTTCAGTTAACAGATATCCTTGCTGTGTATGAGAGAATTATTGGTCAGTATAAATAACAACCTTTCTTTTTTTGGCAAGATCTTCAAATTAAATTGCCCTAGGCCAGTTAGCAACATTTTTCTTAGCTACATCTATACAAGTTTTCGTTAAACCGCTACCTTCAAGTACTCTCATTACATTTTTTATTATTTACATCAATAAAGTTATGTCGCTTTTCCTGGGCTCCATTACAATGTAGTCGATGACCAGTGCTCTTTTCACTACGCTAATGATGTCTGGCAGGACTACTAACCTTAGTATAAGGATGCTTGTTATATATGGCAGTGTAGATCAATTTTCTCACACCGCCTGGACTGGGATGGGAACAGTTCAACCTTCACTCTAGTCCGATCTAGTGACAGAATTAATCCGTATATTAATCAACATACTGCTTATTTTAACGTATCCAGTTTGTAATGTCTAGATATTTAAATCAAAAGTTTGGCATTACCGTTTTTTGATTAAAAGGTTTTGTGGAATATTTCTTCCTTCGCTTATTTGCTCGACCTCTAGGTTCCCTGGTAATGGGATATTTCCTCAATTTTGTTGCGTGCGAGAACCCTTAATCAAGAACAAAGGAACCTATTTAGGTACGCCATACAGTTAAATAACATAGTTCGGCTCCAACCTGATAAATCTAATCTCTACATACCTTAGATTATCAAAGGTGTCCCCTTCCCCGTGGTTTGCTTTGTATTTCAGACTCGTATCTTGCCTCGTGATAACGATTTGTAGATATTCACGTATGTCTGTTTGGGAAACGGGTCACATTGTTTACTACTGCCGGGCGGACACAATGAATCTAACAAATGTAACCCCACTTTAGTCATATATTCTAGTTTGCCTGGTACTGGGGATTTCTTTTCTCGATAAAGAAGGTGGCACTATTATTTTTAAACACCCGGGGCATGAGAAGATTTATAACTTATCTAATTGTTCGCGCTAGTAGCCCAAATTATATTGTGCTGGCTATTACGGCAGAGGGTCTAACAGATCTTAAAACACCCGACTTGCCTAATGTGTTACTTCTAAACACAAATTCCATTCTCGGTCTAAGATTCAGCGCGGGAAATATCGCGAAGTCATTATTTTCCCTGCTTACCTCTTAGTTCTTCATGCAGCGCTCGCCACGGGTACATCCGTTCTTATATTTTCCGTTTGGTCTAATGATGCTTTTTTCAGTCTCTTATATATACGGTGCCCCATGTTAGATGTATCACAGCTGTGGGATATTGTAACCACTGCCTTTCCGCGCATGCGTAAGAGGGTGCTTTCTTTCCTCGCAAATTGTGGCCATTTTGGGAAAGGATAGGTAACCAAATACGTTCAGCGTGGCTCTTAGGTCATAGCCTAAGTAATCCTTTCGTATATAGGTTTAGATGATATCGCGCACTTAAAAACATACATTTACCAGTATGAACACAGCTCTATATCATGAGATGGGAAAATACCCATTACACAATCCCACACATGCGTGGTAGAGAGGTACGCCTACCGCGAAAGCGGCGGCCATTTTGCAACAGTTATTTATTATTAAGGTTGACATTTATATCGCTGGTACTGGATTAGAATGCATTTGGGAATTTATTTAAATCAGTGAGTCCCACTCCTCCCTGGTATTCAATCCGTTTTTTATGGTGTTAAATTTTATTATGTACCACTGTACTTGCTGTTTACGTCTTTTTGTACTATTCCCCAGCCTAGTCTGTTCTTTTATTTTTTCCAGTATTATCCATTTGATATCAGTATCGCTATGGTTCTTCTCTTTCCAATGGTCTACTAGGGGGGCGTTATATTTTTGAAGTCGAATTGCTGATTTGTGTTCCCCTATTCTGACCCTTAGTTCTCTACCTGTTTCCCCTATGTAGCCAAGGCCACATGGACATAGGATCAGGTATACCAAGTTCTTACTTCTACAGTTGTTAAGTGTATTTATCTTGTGTTTAATATTATTCAGGCAAACTTCTTTAGTTACTAGACATAGGTCACAGACACTACATGATCCACACTTATGATTACCTATTGCTTTAGTGCCCATTAGGGTTTTTTGTCCTTCCACTATGTCATCTCTGTATGTGTGCGCCAGAGTTGACCTTAGATTTTTATTTTTTCTGTATGCATAAAGTGGCCTTGGTAACTTAGTTTTGGTTCCCTCATTTAGAATTTTCCAATTATGATTGATGACATTCTTGATTTGATTAGCAATTCCCGAGAATTGGCTTACCATCACGATTTTGTCCATGGTTAAGTCTTTCTCCTTTTTGTCTAGAAGGCTTTCTCTGTCATAGTAACGTGCTCTTTTCAGTGAGCGACTAATGAGTTTTTTAGGATACCCCCTTTCTATGAACTTCTGTTTGGTGGCTTCTGCATGTCTGTAGAAGTCATCACGAGAGGTACAATTCCTTCTAAGACGGAGAAATTCTCCAAACAGAATATTATCTTTTTGACTTTTGGGGTGGTAACTGTTGTAGTGTAGAACCGTATTACGGTCAGTTTTCTTTTTGAACAGTTCCACCACAAGTTGATTATTGTCTGCCTTAATACTGATGTCTAAAAAATCTACTTTTCTATTGCTGTATGTGGCTGTGAATTTTAGGTTTTTATCCCCTAAGTTGATCCACGTTAAAAATTCTTTTAACAGTTCTTCAGTACCTGACCAGATAAAAAAAATATTGTCTATGAACCTCACCCAATTTCTAATATTCTCATAGAAAGGACTAATTTCATTATATACATGCTTGTCCTCAAATATACTCACATAAATACACGCCAGGCTTGGAGCGCAAGTTGCGCCCATGCTTGTCCCTTTACAGTGAATGTAAAGGTCTTTCTTGAAGAGAAATATATTATTTAAAAGTACCATTGATACGCATTGGACTATAAAGTCTTTATTTGCACCAATAATTTCTGTCTCTCTCAATAATGTTCTAATTACATTTATTGTATCTTGTTGTGGAATGTTTGTATATAGTGACTCTACATCAAGAGTCACCATATATTCTCTGTCTTCCTTAAAGTCTAGTCCCTCCACCTTGGTGATCATATCAGAGGTATCTCTGATATAAGATTTTTGTTGCTGTACTAGAGGTTACAGAAACTTGTCGGCATACACACTCAAAGGGTTCCAACAAAGAGTCAATGGAGGCCACTATCGGTCTTAAAGGTGGATCCTCCATACTCTTGTGGACTTTTGGTAGTCCATAGAAGGCTGGTGTTTTAGGATTCTCATTATTTAAAAATTTAAATTCCTCCTCCGTGTTCATTCCATTTGATGTGGCATTAGTCAAAAGAGATGCTACTTCTCGTTTTAGGGACTCTAGTCTATGTTGGGTTACCCTGGTGTAGTGTTCTGGGTTAGATAGGAGGGATAGGGCCTTTTGTTCGTAATCTGTTGTATTAAAGACCACTACCCCCCTCCCTTGTCTGCAGGCTTTATAGTTATAAGAACATCTTGAGCCAAGGAGTCCAATGCCTCTCTCTGGTCTTTGGAGATGTTATGTTGTAAGAAATGCTTTTTCTCAACAATTTTACCTATTTCCAATTTGACCATACTTTCAAAGATATCTTCCCTGCCCAGAATCTTTTGCACAACTCCAGAAATGAAAGGCCCAACACCACAGCACAAAGGAGAGGCAAATCAGCACACATCACACCATCACAACCAATCACACACCATACACATCTCCACCACCATCTTCACACCTGCACTTTTCACCCATTTGCACATCACACACCATGGCACAGACAAAATGCCAACATTCACTGACAATGATTTGTCAGTCATGGTAGATAAAATAATCAGAGTAGAACCACAATTGTTTGGATCCATGGTCAAACAGACACCATTAGCCAGAAAAAATCAAATGAGGGAAAGGATAGTCAACAAAGTCAATGCAGTAGGGACCACCCCGCACACCCTGCGGGACATCAAGAAGAGGCGGCATGACCTCAAGAGCAGGGTGAAAGAGTGTGCAAACAAGAACCATGAGCTGGCTCAAAGGACTGGCGGTGGCCCTCCTATTCCACCACTAGCATTCACTGAATGGGAGGAGAAGGTGCTTGCCATACTGCATACAGAGAGTCTCACAGGAATACCTGGGGGAGTGGAGGCTGGTAAGTACCAACACATGTCTCCTATTACACTGCTATGTACTGTCTTGCACAACTAGAAATCTACACATCCTAGACCTATATGCACTTACAAACAACACACACTTCCCAACACATGTCTCACATTTCTAACATTTCCTTCCTGTGAATCACCTCAAAGGTAGCTAGCAATAGTCCCATGGGAGCATGTGTACAGGCAGCCAGCACCACAATTCCCACCAGGTACTGTTGTCCCCCAGCTGAGCAGGATGGAGCACTCCTCCCACCCAGAACCATGTGGCAGACATTTCATTGCACTCCTCAAACTTAAAGGTAGGTAGCCATCTTAACAGTGAGGGGTGTTTGTGTGTAAGAAGCCAGTACTACAACTCCCACCAGGCACCCTTGTCCCATAGCTGAGCAGGATGGACCTCTCCCCCACCCAGAACCATGTGGCAGACATTTCATTGCACTCCTCAAACTTAAAGGCAGGTAGCCATTTTAACAGGGAGGGGTGTTTGTGGGTTGAAAGCCAGCACTACAACTCCCATCAGGCACCCTTGTCCCACAGCTGAGCAGATTGGAGCACTTCCCCACCCAGAAACATGTAGCAGCCAATTCATTGCTCTCATCAAACGTACAGGTAGGTAGCCTTCTCCTGCTCTCTTTTCTGACAGCTGAGCAGGATGGAGCACTCTCCCCACCCAGAACCATGTGGCAGTCATTTCCCTCCACTGTGTCACCGAACAGGTAGGTAGACAGTGCATGCACCCTGCCAAACTTCTCAAAATGCATGGAGCCATATGACCACATCAGGCTCACATGTCAGGCGACCATTGGCATAGAACCAAAAAGCCACATCCAGTGTGCAGACAGTTAAGCGCTTGTAACTGTCACAGAAATAAAACTTTGACTCATCAAGTCACATGTGAAAGAAATTCAGGACCCAATCATTCCAGAATGGAATGTGTACTTGCCATAGTTACAGAGCATGAAGGCCCATATGAACACAAAACTTGCATGGTCAATCTGACAAACAAAGTAAAGTAATGACATGAAAAAGGTATGCATAACATTCCAATGGCTAGTTCTTACTGAAATTGGTTCCATGAAGAGTATACAAAAAAGACGCATTATTAAAAGTTGATGTCCTGCAAGTTGGTAGATTATGACATGTCCTTGTAATCATAAAATCTGTACGTGGGACATGGTTTCAATTCAGACCGTGGACAAGTAAAGTATATACCTCAACACCATGTCATGATGCTTATTACCTTGGTGTATCAAATGTAACATCCAAAATTCTAACACCAAGCTTATGGAGTGAACTTAAATGACCAGTTAACCTCTGTTCAACAGGAGATCCACAAGCAACTACAGCATAAAATACCACCAACCTCCAGAGCCTGTCTCCCCCTCGGAACGTGAACTCTCTGATGCAGACTCCCTACGTTTCTCGGATGAGGAGCAGCAACCTGGCCCCTCAGGACAGCCAGGGCGCACTACGTCTCAGGACCTCATTGTCCCCACCACCACCACAGCAACAACAACCGCTCTGACTCCTGTTACAATGACCTTTGCGGCAGCCACCACCACCATCACCACGGCTGCCTGGAACACTCTCCCTGCCTCAGTGGTTACCAACACCACCACACAATACGAGGAGGCCAGGGAGAGTGTGCAGGTATGTCGAGTCCAAACACCACTGGTCAGCATCAGCAGGGCAGGTGGGATGGCAACTGGGGGACAGTCAGAGAAAGACACTGACACAGAAGACCTGGCCACCGTCTCAATAGTCCTTGGGGCATATGAAGAGAACCAGGGGGAGATGGGCCAGGTTGTAGAAGAAGTGCATGAGCGCCGCCTGCTGCTGAGGTCCATGGACACACGTATGGGCTAACTTGTGGACCTCATGGGCCAGCTTGTGGGTGTTCTGAGGGACAGCTCTACCCCCCTCAAGTGGCCCGCCTGCTGATACTCCCACCACCTCAGCTGCAGCCACAGAGAGAGTTGTGCTGCAAAAAATGACTCCTCAGACACCGCTGAGCCTGCAGCAGAGGCCCCCCTGCCAGACGTAGGAGGAGACATCCGAGAAACACCATGGGAGGATCACGTGGTAAAGCACCAAACAAAGGAAAGTTGCTTAGCCAGCCATGATGGCACTTGTGTTGCCCTTGACATTGACTTTGGTAACTATCCTTTCCCACATTGCCATGTTGATGGTAGGAATCTATTGTACTGTGTGACTACATAAATGTGGTGACTACTCTATTTGTCTCATTTACCATCACTGACAACTCATAAGTTCACTTTGCTCAATTTTATAAACAATCACTTCTCTTTCACAAAAACTTATAGAAAATAAACACTCTTTACACACCTATGTCTTTGTGTCAGTTCCATGTTTATCACTGTATGTACAATGTCAACTCAGATTCCAATGTACCACAAGCTCTGATTGTGACAAGGCATTGATAGGGTGAAGGAACCTAGAAAGACACAAGAGAATGACATTTACTTGTCAGTTAATGCCACAACAGCTAAGACACACACTAGTCGTCAACGTACAAAAACCAGCACACATAACAATGAGCGACAACATCAACATAGCCATGAGGTATGTGGAAAACAATACCCAGTGCCACACACATCAGTCATTAGCACAGAGATAACAACAGCTAGCAGTCAAAAAGATCATTGATGCCTTGCCACTACCTTCAAAGCCAACAGACAATGTCACTGTTGTACAATATCACTTACACTCAAGGGAAGTAGTTGTCGATGACCTATTAACGCAGGTCAACACCTTCCTCTTCTCCACTATCCTCGTCACTGGGCATGTGTGGATTTGCAGGGGGGGCATCTGCTGCTCATCATCGTCCAGGAGCAGGGGTATCTCTTTGTGCAAGGTCAGGTTGTGGAGCATGCAGCATGCAACTATAATCTGACACACCTTTTGGGGAGAGTAGAGTAGTGCACCTCCGCTCTTGTCCAGACACCGAAATCTAGAAGCCCAAAAGCATGTTCCACTACAAAAGTGTCCTCCCATGTGCATCGTTTTAGTGGACTTGGCACATGGTCCTTGGGTTCCTCACTGGGCTCAGCAACCCAGGCCGTTTGGGATACGCAGAGTCACCAAGGTGTGAGATACACAGACCAATTTTGTAATATATACAGTAGATGAGAACAACATGTCACACATACAGCACACTACTTGACTCTGCGTACAAACCCACAAGCCACACACCCTCCGAAAGCAGATTTGCCATCAATTGTGAGATGATGCTGTTACTCAGTATGTTGGAGTCATGTGCTGATCCGGGAAATTTGGCACAGACATGGGAGATATGAATATCCGCTTGGCATACCACTTGCTCATTAATTGAATGGAAATGCTTCCTGTTACAGTAGATGTGCTCACGTGCATGTGGTGGAAATAGGCCAACATGTGTGCAGTCAATGGCTCCAACCACATTCGGTATGTGTCCAAGATTATAAAATTCACCCTTCATATCTGCCAATTCATGTCTCCTTGAAAAGTGGATGTTGCGGTCCTTGTCGGACAACAATGCGGACAGGGCATCACATAGCACCATGCTGAACATAGCTTCAGACATCCCAACGGCCATGGCCACAGTGTACTGAAAGAAACCGGTAGCAAAGAAATGAAGGGCTGCCATCACCTTAACTGTTGGCGTCAACTCAGTTGGATAGGTTCTGTGAGGCCTCAGATGGGGATCCAACTGACCACATAGGTCTTGAAGTGTAAGGCCATCCAAACAGAATTTCCTTATGATGCCCTCATCCTCCATGTTCGCCAGCACTGGGAACAGGCGATGCACATTTGGTCATCTCCTACATAATATGAACGAGGACACATGTAAATGTAATGCCCCAATGAGATGAGTCAAACATCCTACATATTGAGTCACACAGAGCCAACATTGACTGGACTGTAACATCATCTGGATGCACAAGTCACGTGCCGAGACACCTTGATCTCATGTAGTCATACATATGGTCAGTATGTACATACAGACTACTTCTACTGGTAAATGGTACACTCCTACATCTTGTGTCACCAGCCCTGGGTGTAGGTGACACTGCACATGTGGCAAACAGCAACACTGCTGACTTCTACGTAGCTGCTGTACCTGCTGAGGAAAATGATATTTTGCCTGACCAGAAAAATGTCCACTACATACACCCTATGTTACATTCATGTGCATGTCACCCATGCATATTTCTCGTAGTGGCCTGAATCACTAGGCCTCTGCAAACATGTCCTGCAAGTCAAGTCATCAAAGTCTCCCAAACGTTAAGCTAAAATGAAGGCCCATGTATTTTGCATTTTGCATTGTGCACTTTTAAATAAATATCGTACTGAGCCCTTTTTTTGTGGTTGGAGCCTGAAACTACTTTCTGAAACATTGTCTTCATGACTCCTGGCACATTGAAAACTGCAGTCACGTCAGCAAGAAGCCTGCCAAGACAGTGTTATGAATAACAGTTATCTGTTTTGCTGTACAGAGTGGCATCCCTGCCCGGTGAGGAAATGTAAACAGAACCCGTTCGCGACAGATAAGGCCTAACTCTCTGTCTCAGCCCCCATGCAATGAACGGAGAAATATATGCTTTTCTGATTCTTAGTGGTGAACAACCTTTTGCTTCAGACAATACATCCCCTATCATATCAGATTGTACAAGATGTGCTTTTCGCCCTGACACAAGAGATGTCTCTGCTAGGCCGAAAGTCAGCTCTCCTCCCAATTACACGTCAATTGCACGCCATGCTCGAGTTGCACAATTAGGGCAGAGTTCCAGCTGGTCATGCAAACTCCTCCCCTAAGTACCCACCCACCTATGACATCTACCTATCATCTACCTATGACTCATCAAGTGTACGCCCACATGCTCTTATCTCTTTCTTTCTTGCTCTGCCTGGAGCGCTCCTCCCTATGTACAAGGAGTAAAATGTATATATTCTGTTCATTGTTATTAAATGTTAGAAGACTCTTCCTGAACCTCAGAGGTGATGGAACATATTCTCCCTTTGACTCGAGTTATTGGAATAAAGCCCATTTTAACTTGGACACCACGGATCCTGTCTCTCATTTGATGCATGATACTTTGTTAATGCCTAGAAATTCTGCCAGGGTAATATTTTATTTACCACATTAATTGGCGCCCTTGAACAGGGACATGTCCCTTTCCCCACTCGCCGGAGTTTGTAGGTCTAGTCTTTGCCCCCTTCCACAGCCGTGACAGACTTTAAAGTGTACACGCCATTGGGATTACCCGCTACTCCCTCAGGCCCAGGAGGAGGACGGACTGCGACCAGGCATCCATGTGAGGCGGTGAGGAATGCGGATCGTCTCAACCCAGAGCCCAGCCCGTGAGAGAGCAAGGTCCGAGGTCTCCAGAGGTCCACCTGTTCCAAGGCGCATGCGTAGAAGTCCGAGGCCTTCAAGTTTCAAGATTCTGCTTCCCGGTGAGTACCACTATGGGGAATGCATCAAGATTCAAGACGTGCCCATGGTAAACGTGGGCGCGGTCAAGACGTGTCTCATTCACGTGAGACCGGTAAAGACGGGCCCACGGTTAAACGTGGGAACGGTCAAGACGTGTCTCATTTTTGAGACCGGTATGGTTGTACTGTATTTCAGTGCATAAAGTTTTTCAAGTACATGTTTAGCTCTCTGTATCAGTTTAGGTTGTAACTGTTTTAGTGTTTAATATTTGTTTGTGTGTGAATGATTGTTGATTGTTTCAGTCTATTTTTGTGAATATTGGTTTCAAACATGCCACTGTTTTCAAAGTTACGTCAGATAGGGACCAGAAAAGGTATACTAGAAGAATCAGTTAACATCCCGCCCAGAGACACACCTGGTCATTATATGTATAATAAGCATGGATTAGACGCCATTTTGTTTTTAGAGTTATGGGTAGACTACACCAAGGACCTGGAGGAAAAGTATAGATGGCCAATCTCGGGAACATGGGATCCTGAATGTATTATGAGGGTGGAGGAAGCACTATGGAAAAGGAAGTCAAGACCCTCTCAGAAAGATGCCATCGAATTGTGGCGCAAAGAGTCACATAGGAGAACAGAGAAAGAATTGAATAAAGCAGATAGAACTAGACAAGCTGGGGAGAAAGCCAGAGAAAAGGAACTGCGGGAGGAGGGGGAACGTGTCAAAACAGAACAGACTGATAGGGAAAGAAACGCCGTTGTCAATGGTATTTATCCCGTTCTGTCAGAAGAACTAGCTAAAGTGACCACCTCAGAAAGATCCAGTAGGCCGCGAACGCCACCACCTGTACCATATAGAGTACATAGAATAAAGCCGACAGCATCTGAAGCATTCATTTCCTCGTATCTAGACGAGTCCCTTCCAGACTACGTTAATGCAGGTTTTCCTCCACCCCCACAAGCAGATCAGCTCCAGCAACTTCAGCAGCAGCTAGCAAAAGATGACGTAGGTCCCGGGGAAGTGGGAGGGGTGCCTACTGTAGATGCAGCCATTCCATTTTGTGTATATGATACAGAACCAGGAAAGGGTTCAATGGTCGTGATTTCACGTAGACTAAGACAAGCTGTTGCATATCTAGAGACATTACCAGACATGAAAGATCACCTAGATAGCATGTATCGTTTTATTAGAACGGGGGAGGGACCAGATAGTATAGCACAAGCCATGGCACAGAGAAAAGTAGGGGTTAAGAATCATGTCTTACGTTTTATTATTAACTGCCTGATCAGGGAACAAGACGAAGGAGACGGAGATGTAAAGCCAGGTTTGATAGAATGGAGTGATCACATAGATGCCGGTAGACATGAGAAACAGGGACAGATAGATGCCATGTACAAGAAAATACGAAAGGAAATAATAGAAAGGCACAGAAAAGAGTCTGAGGAGAATGGTGAGTTATCAACAGAAGAAGTAGATGAGCCAAAAGACAAAATGAATTATGTAGGAAAAGCGCGACAGTTTGACAGACCCAAGTGCCTTGATTACCGTAAACAGCGGCCAGCTATAAAAGAAAGGTATTCCCTTGAAGCTCTATTCCAAGCTACTGAGAAAGCACTGAAACAATGGATAGGGAGTGAGAGACCTCCCACACAACACGAAATAGAGTTGGCCCGGTCAGCCGCCCAGTGGGTGTCCAATGCCAATATATATAGTAGTGATATAGTGGCTCAGACCTTCTTAAGCCTTCCACCGAACGAACAGCGTTTGGCTGGTATTTACATGGTTCAACACTTGATAACGTTGTATAAAAGTCAGCATTCTGATCCTGGTCACTTGCATAAAATACTTGACGACATTTTACTAGATAGATGGACAGGTTTAGATACTGAATTAATTAATGTAATCCTGGATCAACGACATAAGTACATAGATTCTCTGACTACATACATGCCTCCAGTCTTACACCATGACAGACATAACATACACATAGACAGACAGAACCCCCTACAAGAGGTTCATCCCGTTAAGAATGCGGCCAATGAGTTACAACGGGTGTATGTTTACACCCCCTTAACGAAATTAGAGATTCTTGAAATGAAAAAGATGTTGCCTTGTCATGATAAAGACCATGGGGGATTTCACCGTGAATTAAAAGACATCCTCCGCATAGGAGATTATACATACGCTGACATTCTGAAGCTATTAAAAGTACTGTTACCTGCAGGGATTTATGAAAAGCTTAAGGAAAAAGACTGGGAAGTGGGTGAGAAAAAGTTAAGTTGGGATGCATTGGAAACAGAAGAGAAGGGCAGGGCCCCAGGAGTTGGTCTTGGAGATAGAGCTAGAGAACTACCTGAATTCCTGATACAAGTTTTGCCAAGATTATTGATTACTAAAAAGGAAGATTGGGATGCTATTTCAGCATGTAAACAAAAGCAAGACGAGGACACTAGTGATTTCTATTCTAGATTTGAGAAATGCTTTACTATTAATAGTGGCCTTAAGCCAGGTAGCGAGTCATTTCCACATCTTTTTGTGAGCAAATTAGTTGAGAATTCCTTACCCCAGATCAAGAATAGAGTACTGAAGGTTGAGAGTACTTGGCAAGCAAACAGCCCTTCACAAATGTTACAGATGCTACAGTATCATCAGAATAGGATTAGAGAAGAGCAGGATCATGAAAAGAGACGCATGAAAGAGACACAAATGAAGGTGCTGGTTGCCCAGACGGTACCGGCGACTTCAAACAAACATAACACAACACCTGTCAAAGGGAACTGTAACTATTGCAAACAACCAGGTCACTTTGTAAAGGACTGCACTGTTCTGAAACACAACATTGCTACAGGCAAGACAAAAGAGCGACAGTACACTCCTAGACAGAATAACACGCAACAGAACACGCAACAGACAGTAGCGAATTATCCTCCACCACCGCCTGTTAATGCCACACCACAAATGTATCAGTACACACAGTCTGACTATCCAGAGTATCAACAGTTCTCATGAAACAGCCTCGAGAGGGAAGTAGGCTTGCCCCTTATTGAGGTTCCTGTAGATCAAGAGGGTCCGTATGTACATAGTCGTGTTCTAGGTCAGGATTGAAAGTTTCTGATTGACACGGGGGCGAGCAGAACTACCATCAGTCATGACGAGGTTCCAGGGGCACCTCTCTCGGGCTCACAAAATGTTTCCCTGGGATTTTCAGGAAAGCCTATTGTTAATGAAGTGTCTAAACCGGTCTCCCTAGGGGTTGGTCCACTGTCACGTACCACTGACTTGCTACTTACCAAGTCATGTCCAGAAAACTTACTTGGTATGAAGACATTAAAAGATCTAGGAGCAGTTATCTGCTGTTCTCCAGAAGGAGTACGCCTGTTCTTACGTGATTTTAAGGGACATTAAGTACTGACTGATTTTGATCACAGACTCAAGAACGTGCCACAGATCCTGTGGGCACAAGGACCGACTGACGTAGGTTACATGGACATTACGCCTCACCATGTCACACTCAAAGCAGGAGTAGTACTTCCACGTATTAGACAATACAAGTTACCACCAGACGCCGAAACAGCATTACTGAAAATAGTTGACAAATTTATTGCACGGGGGGTAGTGGTAGAGACAGTCTCAAATGTATGTAACTCGCCTGTCATTCCTATCCTTAAAAGATCTGATCCTAGTGTACTGCCAGTGTACCGATTGATTATTGACCTGCGAGAACTGAACAAATGTGTAGTACCGCAATATCCAGTGGTGCCAGACATTTCTTCATTGTTGACTGCTATTGATTCAGAGGCTACTTACTTTACTGTTATCAACTTGAAGAACGCTTTCTTTAGTGTTCCCATTCACCCAGACAGCCAGTACCTGTTTGGATTTTCATTAAAAGGTCGTAGCTTTGTCTTTACAAGAGCTCCTCAAGGTTTTACAGAAAGCCCTAGTATTTACAGTCAGGCTCTGAAGAGACAGCTGGACAGCATTCACATGCCTTCCAACACTGCGTTACTACAGTATGTGGACGATATCCTAATTACAGCACGTTCAGAAAAAGAATGTGAAAATGCTTCATTGACAGTTTTACATTTTCTGGCAGACAAGGGGCACAAGGTGTCCCCTTCGAAGTTGCAATTCTGTGAAAAGCAAGTAGTGTACCTAGGACACTTGCTTTCCAAAGAGGGGAGACAGCTAACACAAGACCGTATACAGCTCATTGCTAACCTTTCACAGCCCAAGACACAAAAGGAAGTACGTGCCTTTATTGGCCTCACTTCATACTGTAGGCAATGGATTCCCCAGTATGCCTTTCTAGCCAAACCACTCATACAGTTAACTACACAGGAGGCAGGGGGGACTGTCCTCCCTTGGACACAAGAACACACCTTGGCATTCGAGGAATTAAAAAGAGCTTTATGTCAAGCGCCAGTGTTAGCGACTCCATGTTACAGCAAACCTTTCATGCTTTTTGTAACTGAAAGAGAAGGAACAGCGTTATCTGTTCTCACACAAGATCAAGCAGGAAAACACAAGCCTTGTGCTTATTTTTCTAGCACGCTAGACCCAGTGGCCCAGGCTCTGCCTGCATGCCTGAAATCAGTTGCAGCAACAGCCCTAGCCATAAGACAAAGTGACTCCATAGTGCTGGGCCACCCTCTGACAGTACAGGTTCCACATGCAGTGGAGGTTCTCTTAAACAGAACTCAGACACAACACTTGACTGTAGCAAGACTGACAGGATATGAACTGACATTATTTCAACCACACATAGAGATCAGACGTTGTAATATTCTGAATCCTGCAACACTTTTGCCCTCAAGTACAGTAAATGCACCATCACATGACTGTGTGGAACTAATGAATATAGTGACAAAGCCAAGACAAGACCTGACAGATATTGCACTTCTAGACCCAGACCTAACGCTCTATGTAGATGGATCATGCATGAGAACAAGTACAGGAGAGTTAGTAGCAGCCTATGCTGTGACCACTGATAAAGAAGTCATAGAGACACAGAAAATAGACACATTGTCAGCACAAGCAGCAGAGCTCATCGCTCTGACACAAGCCTGCATAAGAGCTAAGCACTTGAAAGTAAACATTTATACTGATTCGCAATATGCCTTTGGCGTTGTTCATGATTTCGGGGTACTATGGAGGGAGAGAGGTTTCCTGACCTCCCATGGGACCAAGATTCAGCATGGCCAGCTTATTCAAGCCCTGTTAGAAGCAATACATTTACCTACAGCCATTGCTATCCTGAAGTGCAAAGCTCACACCAAAGTTACAGACACCATTTCCCAGGGTAATGACCTGGCAGATCGAACAGCCAAACTTACAGCCCAGACACCAACAGACACGACAAGGACAGAGGTACCATTACTGACAACATGTATGACAGTCAGGGATCCCACTCAAGACGTACTCGACATACAGACACATGCCACTGCAGATGAGATAAAGAAATGGACTGAACAAGGAGGGGTCCAGACTGACCAAGGTTGGATGACTAAGGGAAAAGGCACATGGTTTCTCCCAGATTCCATGGTACAAGTAATCATTAACACAGCCCATAGTCCAGCACACTTAGGAGAAAAAGCAATGTTAGACAGCTTACAGAACATCTGGTTTAACAAGCACATGCGTGCAGCAGCGAAGCAGAAAGTACGAACGTGTATGATCTGTTGTCAGTTCAATCCAGGTAAAGGCATCCCGGTGGAACAAGGCGGATTTCATCCTCCTGACCACCCTTTTGAGGTTCTCCAGATGGATTATATCCAAATGGACAGATGTAGAGGTTACAAGTACGTCTTGGTAGTGTGTGCACTATCTAGATGGACAGAAGCTTATCCAGTTCCAGATTATACTGCTGTAACAACAGCCAGACAATTAGTGCGCGAGTACTTCCCCAGGTATGGATTACCGCGGGTGATCTATTCAGATAACGGCCAGCCATTCTCCTCTGAATTAATGAAACAAGTGTCCCTTCTGTTAGGTTACACATGGAAGTTCCATTGTGTCAGACACCCAGAAGCAGCAGGCCTTGTAGAAAGACATAATCAAAACCTCAAGACAAAATTAGCAAAGGTCTGTGCAGAGAAAGGCGTGGATTGGATGGTAGCCCTGCCGGTTGCCCTTATTTTCATGCGTATGGTAGCACATTCCAGAACAGGCCTATCTCCGTATGAAGTGGTTTTCGGTAGACCGCCAAATATTTGGAGGATATTTTGGATATTTGGAGGTGTATTTATAGAGCGCTGCGTTCGCTCCGGAAGGAGCATCATGGCGCTACAAGACCTTGATACCAGATCACAGAGTAGTGTGGAGGGGGGCTAGATTGAAGCTTTGGACCAGTCATCGGGAAGATTAAAAATCCAAGTTTTGAGGAGTTTCCTAAAAGGTTTCTCGAGCGTCTGAAGTCTAAGATGTCTTGGCATGCTGTTCCAGGCTCTAATAGCCAGGGCACTAAGAGTTTTACCGCCTTTAGATTTCAGGTTGGATTTAGTAGTGGTCATGAAGTTTTCTTGTGAGGATCGGAGGGAACGACTAGGGTTGTAGTGAGGAAAGCGTCTGGTGAGATAAGAGGGACCTGATTTGTTAAATGCTCGGAATGCGACAGTGAGAATCTTGAAGAGTATTCTCTTGTGCAGGGGGAGCCAATGTAAGGTTTTCAGGGCTGCGGAAATTGAAGATTTACGTGGAAGTTTTAGAACAAGGCGGGCGGCGGTGTGCAAGACACTTTGGAGTTTCGACAGAGTGGATTTCTTGGTCCCTGCCAGAAGGCCATTACAATAGTCCACTCGTGAGAGGATGAGGGCCACTGTGACTGTCTTTCTGGAGTCAAGGGGGAGAAAATCAAAGAATTTTCGCAGGGATTTGATTATGCCGAAGCATTTACCTGCTACGGACGCGACGTGGAGATCGAATGAGAGGTCAGAATCAAAAAGGACTCCGAGGTTTCTGGCCGAGGTGACAGTCTGAGGGGGAGCTACAGAGTTGTCAGGCCACCACAAGGCAGGGCAGAAAGAGGCATTCTTTCCAATGGGGAGGATCTCGGTTTTATTTGAGTTACGCGGAGGTGGTTGGCGTCCATCCATTGGAAAACTGCCGTTAGGCAGTGTTTGAGATTGAGCTCTGCCTTGTTGGAATTGTCATCAAGGGGGATGATAAGCTGGGTATCATCGGCATAGGAAGTTACGGTTATGCCGAAAGATTCTATCAGGGTGAGAAGAGGGATAAGATAAATGTTGAAGAGGAGGGGGCTTAAGATAGACCCCTGGGGGACTCCGGAGGATACCTTTTTCTCGCTTGATTGGAAGGAACCAAGGGTGATGGTTTGGGACCTATCGCTGAGAAAAGATCTAATCCATGATAGGGCTGAGTTGGAAATACCGATATCAATGAGTCTGTTGATCAGGATGGAGTGGGAAATGGTATCGAAAGCTGCCGTGAGGTCAAGAAGGATCAAGATCGCCTTCTTCCTTCGATCTTGTACGGTTTTAATGGTGTCGGTCAGCTCGATTAGGGCGGTTTCAGTAGAATGTTTGGGCCGGAACCCGGATTGCTGGGGATGGAGTAAGTTATGAGTTTCCAGAAAGGTCTTTAGCTCTTTGTGGACTAGCTGTTCTGTTATTTTACCCAAAGCGGGTAGCAGGGTGATAGGGCGGAGGTTGGTCAAGTCCGTTGGGGATTTGTTCGCTTTTTTCATAAGTGGCTTAACCACTCCTTTTTTCCATGAAAGAGGAACAGAGCCGGAACTAAGGGATAAGTTGATTATTTCATTGATAATAGGGTTGACTTCGTTGATGATGAGGTGAAGAATCTTTGGGGGGCAAGGGTCAGAGGGGGAGCCCGATTTACAGAAAAGGATCGCTTCTTTGGTCTGCGCCAGGGTCACTGGAGTGAGTGAAATTTTTGAGACTGTTAGCGGCCAGGCACAGTTGGTCTGGTTCGAGGGTATTGTGTATTGGGGGGGGGGGGAAAGTTTTTTTGAATGGAGGTAATTTTATCGTCAAAGTAATCCGAGATCTTGTCACATAGCTCTTGTGATGGGGGGATTTCGGGTTGAAGAGCTTTGGGATTGGTGAAGGTTCTTACTATTGAAAACAAAGTTTTTTGTTTTTGCCTGGCCTCTTTAATGGCATTTACGTAATAGGTTCTTTTGGCCGATTTGATGGTGGAGAGGTAGATTTTCCTCTGCAGTATATAGGAGCTTCGGTCGCTATTATCGTAGGTTCTTCACCATTTCCGTTCTGCTTTCCTCCAGAGCAGATGTGCGGAGGCTAAATCGGGGGTGAACCAGGGAGCTTTGATTTTAGTTTTCTTCAAAGTACTGACCTGGTGATTGGATGGGCATCGTTTGGCAATTTCTAGTGCGAGCCAGTTGTCAAGGCGGACTGCATCTCTGTCGATGTTGCCGGATAGGGATGGTGCACTGGTTGGGGAAAAGGGATGGAGGGTTAGATTTTTCTGAACCGTTTTCCAATTGGTAGAGTAAGAATGGGGAAGAGTGCATTTATAGTTGGTGGAAGGGAGGCCGCTGGAGATATGGAAAGGGATCAGGAAATGATCAGTCCAGATCTGGGGTAGGGGGGATAGGGTAGTGATGGAGGGGAGATTGGAACAAACACCGTCCAAGGTGTGACCAAGGGAGTGAGTAGGTAGCTTGACGCTTTGTTGTAGGTTGAAAATTTCAAGTGTCTGCAGGAAGTTGCTAGTTTGGGGGTCGGCGTTAGACTCAAGGTGCAGGTTAAAATCTTCCAGTAGGGTAAAGTGGGGGTAGCGTAGTAGGAAGTGTCCTAAAGCGTCGTTAAGAGAGTCTAGAAACTTAGCAGCATTGCCTGGTGGGCGATAGATCAGGCCGCCGGAGAGGGAGAGGGATTGTCTGAGTTTGATGGAAAAACCTAGTCCCTCTGCGTCCGTGAGAGGGTCGAGGCAGAAGGTGTGGCAGTTAAAGGTGTTCTTCAATATAATTGCCACGCCTCCTCCTCTGCCTTTCTGTCTGTCCTGTCTATGGAAGGAGTAACCCTGGGGGAGGGCTATAGCTATATCGGGGTTACTGTCTTTGGTGAGCCAGGTTTCAGTGATCATGAGGCAGTCAAGATCATGGTCAATGATAAGGTCGTGGATGTCCTGACTGTGCCTGCACATCGACCGTGCGTTTATCAGGCCACCTTTGAAGGGAGGTCGTTGGTTTTTTTGGGGGGTATGCAAGTCGGAGTCGAAATTGAGTGACCAGCGACAATTAGTGCAGCTGGTGGAGCCGACTACTTTTGGCAGATCGAATTTACAAGGACAATCGGACCTGCCTCGGAGGTTACGGAGGTCGTTGGAAGCATACCTGATATTGTGGGGGGTTTGGGCAGAGGTTACTGCGCCTGGCGCGGTCTTGGCGCGGACGGGCGCAGACGGGCTTGCTTGGGCGCGCCTTCGGCGCGCAAATGGCGCTCCCGCTGCGCTCATCCGCTGCGCGTCCTATGTAAACACATTTGTAGAAGAAGGAAGTGGGCGTGGCCTCTAAGTGGGCGGAGTCAGCGCGCACGCCGCAGGTGATGGCGGCTGCAGGCAAGAGGATAGGAACAGCGAGCAGCTTTTAAGATCAGCTGGGCGCTTTAAAGTGAGAGCGAGCGAGCGCTAAAATTATGCTTCGTTTTCTTTAAAACACAGATACAATGGTGACACCACACATGAAACAAAGTGCAGTGGGAAGTACAAAGTGAATTAAAACAATGGAGTACCTCCAGCCCCGGCTTTCCGCCTCAAGACTGGGTCAAGGTTTGCTAACAGCCGCTAGTGAATCAGCGGGTTAAGTAGGGCGAAACAAGGGGGCGTGGCCTCTAAGTGGGCGGAGTCAGCGCGCACGCCGCAGGTATATGTGGGGTACGCCTATGCCCAGAAAGATAACTGATGTTGACAGTAACATGCTGACAGATTACCTGGCTTCCTTGATGTCTGCACTACTCTCTTGTCGTTCACAGGTTGCTGCCGCCTTCCCTGACAACACCCAGGTCAAGGAACACGCCATAGTCCCAGGGGACTTTGTGTGCATCCGGAATTCTGACCGATCAAGCCCCCTTGAGCCGCACTGGAAGACCCCGAAGTTGGTGCTTCTTACCACGAGGACCGCACTGAAAGTGGAGGGACGCAAGGGCTGGATCCATGCCCATCACGTTAAGCGCTATTTTGGACAATGTGGAACATTCGAAAAGAACATTGACTTTAATGACACAACAGACTTTGTGCCGCCTTTGCTTGAAAAGACCCCTCAGCAAGAGTATAGGTCCAAACTAAGATCTAGTAAGTCAGACGTAGTTTAATTGTTTAAGCCCACCCGGTGGTGAATCGGTTAGACCAGTTTCTGACATGTATAAGATCACATATGAGAATAGCAAGATGAGAGATAAAAAGGAAAAATACTGCAAGACATTACGCAGCAGATGGATTGTTACCTTGATCATTATTTTATTCTGTGCATTGTTATAATTGGTGTTAGTTTATTGCTACTTGTTTTCTTTTTCATTTCCTCACATATACATTCATCCAGTATGCATACGTGACCAGCCAGACCAGCAATGCAACTGAGTGCTTGGTATGTGGCCAACTACCCCTTTATCAGAAAACAAAGGGAGTTCTGCCGAAATAGATTCTAAAAAAAATTCCGGAAAAAACGCCCATTGGATAACATGGCAAATCGCACCTCCGCACAAAGCATGCTTTTTCCACCACTTCCACAGCTCAGATCCTTTTCAAATTTGGCATCAAAGTAGTCCAAGCGATGCCCTACATTCTCACCAAAAAGCAGCCGAATCCCTCCACTGGAACGGGTACTAATTTCCGCTCAAAAACACGCCCCCCCCAAAACGCCAAACAACGCCAAAATCCCTCAACACCTTGTTAAGCAGCATGTTGAAGCGAAACATCTTCAAAACGTTTTCTCCGAGCACTTGAAAGAGATCCAGCTCTCTCCTGCCTAACATAATGACAACATACTCTGCACAAACCATGACCACATGGCGCTATTCACAAGCCATATTTACATGAAACTCAGCAAGTTATAATAATGACATGCTCTTCATAAACCATATTTACAAGGAGCTATTTACAGGGAACTTCACTCTCAGAAGGACTTTCTCCTTTCAAAATGTTACGCCATACCTATTTCATTTGCGGTCAGACAGCTTATGTACATCTGCCCTTAGACTGGGGTGGAACTTGTTATATAGCAGACAGAAACAGCGTGGGAGCAATATACAGATTTCAACAAAGGTTTCTTTTTCTTTGTTGGCCCCGTCCAAAATAGTAAACTGATACGCAAATTAACAAGAACCCTTGAAGCAGTAGTGAATGTGACTGCATCTGCCCTGGCGACTTGATCCAGGAGCAGTTTGCCATGATACTATCTCTGTCTGCAATGTGGCCTGGCGATTTGCAGACTTTGTGCCACTGCTTGCGTTCCCCATCCATATGTACAAAGGATAAAGATGAAGAAATGATTCTGTATGATCAGCTATACGGTCTCATGAATATAGATGTATCCTGAAGGGTTATGTAGGTGACAAGGAGGGAACGAGGAAAATGATATTTTGCCTGACCAGAAAAATGTCCACTACATACACCCTATGTTACATTCATGTGCATGTCACCCATGCATATTTCTCGTAGTGGCCTGAATCACTAGGCCTCTGCAAACATGTCCTGCAAGTCAAGTCATCAAAGTCTCCCAAACGTTAAGCTAAAATGAAGGCCCATGTATTTTGCATTTTGCATTGTGCACTTTTAAATAAATATCGTACTGAGCCCTTTTTTTGTGGTTGGAGCCTGAAACCACTTTCTGAAACATTGTCTTCATGACTCCTGGCACATTGAAAACTGCAGTCACGTCAGCAAGAAGCCTGCCAAGACAGTGTTATGAATAACAGTTATCTGTTTTGCTGTACAGAGTGGCATCCCTGCTCGGTGAGGAAATGTAAACAGAACCTGTTCGCGACAGATAAGGCCTAACTCTCTGTCTCAGCCCCCATGCAATGAACGGAGAAATATATGCTTTTCTGATTCTTAGTGGTGAACAACCTTTTGCTTCAGACAATACATCCCCTATCATATCAGATTGTACAAGATGTGCTTTTCGCCCTGACACAAGAGATGTCTCTGCTAGGCCGAAAGTCAGCTCTCCTTCCAGTTACACGTCAATTGCACGCCATGCTCGAGTTGCACAATTAGGGCAGAGTTCCAGCTGGTCATGCAAACTCCTCCCCTAAGTACCCACCCACCTATGTCATCTACCTATCATCTACCTATGACTCATCAAGTGTACGCCCACATGCTCTTATCTCTTTCTTTCTTGCTCTGCCTGGAGCGCTCCTCCCTATGTACAAGGAGTAAAATGTATATATTCTGTTCATTGTTATTAAATGTTAGAAGACTCTTCCTGAACCTCAGAGGTGATGGAACATATTCTCCCTTTGACTTGAGTTATTGGAATAAAGCCCATTTTAACTTGGACACCACGGATCCTGTCTCTCATTTGATGCATGATACTTTGTTAATGCCTAGAAATTCTGCCAGGGTAATATTTTATTTAACTTCTTGCTTAAGTTGCACAGAGCACAACTTTTCTACACAATGAGCACAGTGTGTGTAAGCTGATCAACTATCAAAATGATAATGATAATGTGGTTAGTTCATCATTACTGTGGGTTGATTAGGCATCTCACACATTGACGTGTTCACAATTATGAGACTACATTACACACCAAATCTGTGTACGTGCACACAAATATCATATGTGACATGTCAGGAAGTACATGACAATGCATGTAATCATGTGCACTGACATTGCATGTGTGGGCATACATGAGTTTAATGTCACACTTGCATTTAACTTTGCAAACAGGTGCCAGAATACATTGTAAAGGTATAGTGTTTAATGATGAAAATTAGCTAGTGCCAATGCAATAGCACTATGTGTTTATAGGTGTGGTAGGCGTGCTCTGCCACCACGGGCCCGGTCATTGTATATAATTGAAAAATACCAAATTGCGGTAGGGACCACCTGGACCCTGCGGTGTGACACCGCCAATGCCATTGCAGCAAATGGGAACCGTGATCGCGGTAGTGCAATACAATTTTGAAACCCACGGTAGGTGTGCACCGCTATTACGGGCCCCGTCATTGGATATAATTGAAAGATGCAGGATTGTGGTAGAGACCACCTGGACCCTGCGTGGTGACACCGCCAATGCTAATGCCATTGCAGCCAATGGGAGCCGCGATCGCGGTAATGCAAAACAATTCTAAAAACCCACGGTAGGTGTGCTCCGTTACCGCAGGCCCGGTCATTGGATACAATTGAAAGATGCAGGATTGCGGTAGAGACCACCTGGACCCCGCGGTGTGACACTGCCTATGCCAGTGCCATTGCAGCCAATGGGAACTGCGATCGCGATAGTGCAATACAATTTTGAAACTCGCGGTAGGCGTGCTCTGCTACCACAGTCCCAGTTATTAGAAGCAATTGAAAAATGCTAACCAGTCAGACCAATTGCAGCAGCAGAGTACCACTGAAACAACCCAAAGGGCCTATAAATGTTTGTGAGAGAGCCACACATGTCACTTGCATTCAGACACTGCTGCTTGTCATTCATCATCACCAACTGCTGCTGTTCCTGTATTCTGGACCCAGTGATGGCGAGAACTGAGAACATCAGGGCCCTTCCCTTCACCACAGAGAAACTGAATGTCCTGTTGAATGAGGTCCTTTCAAAGTATGGGAGGCTATATGGTGTAAAACCAAAGGAAATGATGGACAGAGCGTTGACAATACAAGCACTCACCCCCAGTCAACTGATCTGGGTTTAATCCATCACCATTCTTTAGCCCACTCTGCCACCCCAGTTCAGACATGGCCATATGCAAATCAGTCTGACCCTGTGCCTCATGGGAACAGTTCAGCCTGAACTGCCAAGCCATGCCTTCCCTGGACTGGAAACAAGCTTCCCAGGACCGGTTTCTGGCATTGCAGCCGTCTTCAGCCGGGCTAGCTTGAATCCAGTGGCAAAGTGAGCAAGGGACTCACGTCTGAGCATACCCTGCCAACTTATGGAGAACAAAGCAAAACCAAAGGAAATGATGGATGGAGCGTTGACAATACAACACTCACCCCCAGTCAACTGATCTGGGTTTAATCCATCACCATTCTTTAGCCCACTCTGCCACCCCAGTTCAGACATGGCCATATGCAAATCAGTCTGACCCTGTGCCTCATGGGAACAGTCCAGCCCGAATTGCCAAGCCATGCCTTCCCTGGACCGGAAACAAGCTTCCCAGGACCGGTTTCTTGCATTGCAGCCGTCTTCAGCCGGGCTAGCTTGAATCCACTGGCAAAGTGAGCAAGGGACTCACGTCTGAGCATACCCTGCCAACTTATGGCGAACAAAGCAAAACCAAAGGAAATGATGAACGGAGCGTTGACAATACAAGCAATACAATCCTGAAGGCAGTCTGGTCGGGACTGGGGATGCGCACAACATCGCCTATCGAGGCGGGCTGGGCTACGGACTCCTAGTCCTGATCACAACAAACTTGCGACTAATCCCGCTCGGTGGGTGGCCATGACAGAGTACCCGGCACCGGAGGAGGACGGTGGTCTGCACGCTTGTCCTGGCCCCCAGATGCTCGTCCTGGCCCCCAGATGCCCGCTGCTGCACTGGCGATCTCGTAAATCAATACATCCCCCGTGTACCCTACATGCATGATCGGGCAGCTGCAACTCAATTTGTTTTTCACAAACCCGATTGGTACCGCTGCTTTTACCGGGTCCTTTCGTGAGCTGACCTGCAGACCGTGCATGAAATTGATGCACAATACCACGATTTATAGCTGATGATGACCCCGATGTCTGCACAACTCCTGCTACACAGGAACTGCGCAAGGTATTTACATTGTTCAGTGTTAATTTTTAGACTCTCAATTTAGCCTTTTCACTGCCCAAAATGGCTGGGGCCATAAATTGGAGCAATAAATCGCCTCCATTACTTCCAGACGACCACGAGGCTGCGGTCTGGGGTCACCAAAACAGAGATAAGACTTCTCCTCCCCCACCAAGCAACCTAGATACTGGACTAGCCCGACCTGCCCCGGATTACAAATCGAAACTAAACTCTCTATACTTTCACAACAACGGACAGAGGACTACTATTCTTGTCTCTATCTCTCCTACTTGGCGGCCTTCTTAGACTAGTCTTCCTCATTACCTATCTCTCCTACTTGGCGGCCATCTTAGACTAGTCATCCTCACTGGCGGCCACCTTAGACTAGTCATCCTCATTAACTATCTCTCCTACTTGGCGGCCATCTTAGACTAGTCATCCTCACTGGCAGCCAACTTAGACTAGTCATCTTCATTAATTGACCTTACCTAAGGCTAGTCACAATTTTATTCCTATAGCTCTCTGTAACTACACCTACCCACACACCCTCCCTCCTCTACCTACCCCACCACTCCAAACATGGAACGCACGGGCAAGCACATATATAAAATTAACTACCCACCCGAGCTCACCAAAAAAAACGCCAAACGTTTCAAACACAACTTCCTGAAGGCCCACCCTGAAACCCCTTTCGTGGACACCTACTTCTCACTGAGCAATGGAGCCAAGAGCACCGATATCATCTTCTACACTATACGTAGAGCACAATGGAGAAAAGCGCTCCTCTCCTTACTCACTATCTCCACCACCAGGAAATCCGCTCATGGCCTAACACTTTCTATCACACCATCCCAACTCTTCCAAGGCCGCGCTACCATCACTATCTACAACAACGGGATCATCCTATTTCAATCCACAGACAGGAACCTTGACCTACTCGACAACTTGTCCCCCACTTTCAAAGAACATATCTCCAACCGTCTGACCACCAATCCAAGCCCCTCTGACTACACAACACCCCCTACCCCTAATCACCTATCTTCCCCCACCCTCAACCACTCTAAACTAGCACAGCATCAGAACGTCACGCACCTCTCCCCTCCCCCCAGCACGATAGTCACGCACGAGTAGTGTGGCTCACTGGTTAGAGGCGGCAGGCCCGAGAGCAAAAGTCGGCCCGGGACCAGGGTTCAATTCCCGAGGCGGCAGGGTCGTGGACCTTGGTCAGCGGACTCGATAATTCTCGCTTTAGTGCTTAATCTAATCAGGGGTTCCACTCGGCAACTCTGGGCATTAGCTTGCCTAATCTCCACAACGGCTCCACCAATTCCGGGGATGCCTGGCTCTACCTTGGGGACTCCCAGCAAGGGACCATCCCACAGGGAAAGCCAGGACGGGTTCCCCAGAGTTATACAGCGCCAGGAAACCTATGGACGGGTAGCAGTGCGCTTTACAAGCTCAAAAACATTTACATTTACATTTACCCTCCCGCTGAAGCTACTTCACACCCCTCAATCACAGGCATAGATCACTCCCCTTCATACATTCTCCACACCCCCACCCCCCCCTGCCCCCACCTTAACACCTCCCTCACACTACCTACTAGTCGCCCAGAACTCCCCACCTCCCTTAACTTATCTCCCCCCCGCAACAGGTCCATCTCCCATTCTATCTCCCCCCCACTCTCAGTCCCCACTACCCCACTCTCCCAGCTAGTCTCTCAGAACACACCACCCCCTTACCTTAAGTCCTCCTCCTCTCAACAGGACCCTCCCCATTCCATCTCCCCCCCATTCTCAGTCCCCACTACCTTACCTGCACCCCCACCATCGCTAGCCTGCACTCAACCCCCTACTCACCTACGCCGCCTCCTACCGACGTCATCACTCATACCACCAACCTCCACCCTACTTCATCCACACCCTTCGGCCCCAAAGTCTCTCACCTTACGAATACCAACCCACATACTAATACCACAGAGCCCGGCACTAACGCCAGCGCACCCCCCCCACTCTAGTACCCTATCCAATCACTCACCCTCGGTTCCCATCCCCACTCCCACTCTGGACAAGATTATGTCCACCCTCCTCCAAGTCATAGAAGATCTTCACACTATCAAAGAATTTCTCCTCATACACCCCAGACACCCCTCACCCATCACCGCTTCCCCGCCCATCAAATCGCCCTCCCTTCCCACTGACCCTCTCATTCAACATTCCCCACATTGGATCTCTATCCCCGGTCGCAATCACACCAACCGCCCCCGACGAGCCTTCAATCCCCTTTCGAAACACGACATACACACCCTCCTCCGTTCATATGTCCCAGTTCCCCGTAACCACACAACCACACACCTTTCCATACCGACGATTCACTCAAATCCCCTTAGGCCCCCCACACAAAACAACAGAAGCTTCGTCCCCAATAACCTTAGAAAAGTCCCCCTCTCTCTAGAACCTTCTACCACCCTTTTCACTCCCCGACTCAAATGCATACTACTCAACTGTAGATCGGCCCCTAGACACTCCTCCGACATCGCGGATCTCATCATAAATATGGACCTTGACCTAGCCATTCTGACCAAAACCTGGCTTACTGAATCTTCTACACCTATAATGGACATTTTAGTCCCCCCCAACTACCACATCATTAGACTTGACAGGATCGGCAAGATGGGCGGGGGAATCGCATGCATTTTTAGGAGCAACCTCTCTGTTACTAAAGCCACTTCTCCCTCCCTCACCTCCTGTGAACTCATATGCCTCGATGTCACCAGCGAGGGCAAACCTGTATGCTCTCTACATGTCATCTACCACCCACCCGGTGACAACCTCACCTTCACCCAACAACTCATGGACACGATCTCAACCAATTCCGGATGGCAGAACACTCAAATCTACCTGGGTGACCTCAATCTCCACTGGAACGATCACAGTGACGCGGTGGTGAATAGTCTTAAAACTTTCCTCAACGCGCTTGACCTCACCCAAATCTGCAACAGCCCGACCCATGACAAAGGCTCTATCCTCGACCTTATCATCGCCAAAGAGGACTCCACCCAACTGGGGGCAATCCAACCCTGTGACTGGTCAGACCACCACATTATCACATTCTTCATCAGCGAAAAAGTTAAACTTAACCCAGCTCAACCCACCAAATCCAAGATTTGGAAAAGGGACCTGAAGAAACTCAACCCCAACTCCTTACCTTCCCACAGCTGCAATCTCCTCCTTCCTCCTACTGGCGCCTCGGACGTACTATCTCTAACCAACCTCTACCTCAACTCTATGACCTCAATAATCAATGAAGCCTCCCCCCTGCAACTGAAGAGAGTCTCCACCAAGAACTCTAACCCATGGTATGATGGTAGACTCAACGAAGATAGGCGTACCATGCGAATGGCAGAGTGCAACTGGAGATCAGACCCCTCAGCACTGCACCTTAAAACTCTTAAGAAAAAGAGAAAAAGAGAAACGCCTACTTTAGGAAAATCAAGGGCTACAAGACAGATTTCTTCAGCCACCAGCTCGATCAAGCAAAAAACCGCCCAAGAAAACTGTTTGAACTAGTCAAAACTCAAACCAAGGAACAACCTCTACAATCAAACAGCACAACAGGCGATATACCATCCTGTGAAGACTTCTCTGCTTTCTTTGAGCTAAAGACTGATAACATAAGAAGCGATCTCCTCAATGATGTAAGCTGCTACTCCAGCCCCAACAGCATAACTTCCACTCAACCTAAAAACAACGCGGCCTGGTCTTCCTTCGACACCTTCTCAGAAGAAACAATTAACAAACTGCTTGGCACCTTGAAACCCTCTAATCACCTCACAGACCCCTTACCTGCTAATGATGTAAAAGACTTCATCCCACTGCTCCTCCCACTTTGGACTAAAATCATTAACAGCTCTCTTCAACAAGGACTTATCCCTGACTCCCTCAAGGTGGGACAAGTCACGCCTATACTCAAGAAACCTACAGCTGACCCTGCTGACCTAAACAATTACCGCCCTATCACCAATATCCCCACCCTGGCCAAACTGCTGGAAAAATGCATACAACTCCAACTGACAAAACACATCGATCAGTTTGACCTCCTCAACCCTCATCAGTCAGGCTTCTGAGCAAGACACAGTACGGAAACGGCTATGACACACATACTTGATGACGCCCTCCAAATCCTAGATCATAACGACACCTGCCTCCTCATCCTACTTGATCTCTCCTCAGCATTTGACACCGTCAAACATGAGAATCTACTTGAGCTGTTAAACACCGGAATGGGTCTATCTGGGACTGTTCTCAAGTGCTTCACTTCCTTTCTACATAACCGGTCTCAAAAGTTCAAGATCAACAACGTGTTATCCCCATCTGTGCCTGTAACATTAGGCGTCCCACAAGGATCTTCCCTATCCCCAACTTTGTTCAATCTAGTCATGGAACCACTCACCACTTTGTTACAAGCATCTAATGTTCACTTTCACATGTACGCCGATGACACTCAACTCTATCTCAAACTACAATCACCGGAAGACATCAAACTTCTGAACTCTACCCAATCATGGTTGTCCGATAATCACCTCAAACTAAATGCTCTGAAAACTGAGTTCCTTCTGATCTCACCTCCTACGAAAATCTCCACCACCCAAACCTGGCTCAAGCACCTAACTGCACTCAATGTCCAACCCACTATTGTGGACTCCGCGAAATCCTTAGGCATCACACTTGACACCAATCTCAACATGCAGCAGCATATCAGCAAAGCAACTAAGGGAGCGAATTTCCAAATCAACACTTTGAGGAAACTTAAACCCTTCCTCCCAGCTAAGGACTTCCAAACTGCAGTACAAGCCCTAGTCATACCACGCATAGACTACGGAATCGTCGCTCTCTGCGGACTCCCCCTATCAACAACCGCACCCCTAAGAGCCTCCTTGAATGCTGCAGCAAGACTTATCACTGGATCAAAAAAACATTCGCATATTTCCCCTGACTTAAAATCCCTGAACTGGCTGCCTTTTGAAGCCAGGATACAGCTGAAAATCGCTTGTATGACTCACATGGCTGTACACCACAAGTCACCCAATTACCTCACTCAAAAGCTGACTATATCAGGGGGCTCGAGATCCACCAGAAGCACAAAAAATCTCCTCCTGAAACCGCGAAGATTCCAGAAGGAAAAAACATATAAACGCTCCCTCTCTGGAATGGCACCCAGGATCTGGAACGCACCCCCTCCCGAAACAAGGGTTATATCCTCCACTGCTTTTTTTAAGAAAGAAGTAAAAGCCATCCTTATGGCTAAATTCACTTGAACTCCTTTTTGGATATATCGAACACGTTGCACCGACTTTGTATTATTTGCTTATCTGATTGTCTAACTGTACTTTTTGTTTTATCTGATTGCTATCCTATTTTGCTACTCACTTACTACCTACAGTAATAGTACATAGAATGGTGATGGATCAAACCCAGATCTTTTGACTGGGTGTGAGTGTTTGATTGGTTCAGATGCTCCGTCCATCACCACCCCCTTTTGTACCGCCTTGGCCGCCATAAGTGTGGCAGGGTATGCTCAGATATGAGTCCCTTGCTCACTTTGCCACTGGATTCAAGCAAGCCGGGCTGAAGACGGCTGTAATGCCAGAAACCGGTCCTCTGAAGCTTTTTTCCGGTCCAGGGAAGGCATGGCTTGGCAGTTCGGGCTGGACTGTTCCCATGAGGCACAGGGTCAGACTGATTTGCATATAGCCATGTCTGAACTGGGGTGGCAGAGTGGGCTAAAGAACGGTGATGGATCAAACCCAGATCTTTTGACTGGGTGTGAGTATTTGATTGGTTCACATGCTCCGTCCATCACCACCCTCTTTTGTACCACTTTGGCCACCATAAGTGTGGCAGGGTATGCTCAGACGTGAGTCCCTTGCTCACTTTGCCACTGGATTCAAGCAAGCCGGGCTGAAGACGGCTATAATGCTAGAAACCGGTCCTCGGAAGCTTCTTTCCGGTCCAGGGAAGGCATGGCTTGGCAGTTCGGGCTGGACTGTTCCCATGAGGCACAGGGTCAGACTGATTTGCATATAGCCATGTCTGAACTGGGGTGGCAGAGTGGGCTAAAGAACGGTGATGGATCAAACCCAGATCTTTTGACTGGGTGTGAGTGTTTGATTGGTTCAGATGCTCCGTCCATCACCACCCCCTTTTGTACCGCTTTGGCCGCCATAAGTGTGGCAGGGTATGCTCAGACGTGAGTCCCTTGCTCACTTTGCCACTGGATTCAAGCAAGCCGGGCTGAAGACAGCTGTAATGCCAGAAACCGGTCCTCGGAAGCTTGTTTACGGTCCAGGGAAGGCATGTCTTGGCAGTTCGGGCTGGACTGTTCCCATGAGGCACAGGGTCAGACTGATTTGCATATGGCCATGTCTGAACTGCAGTGGCAGAGTGGGCTAAAGAACGGTGATGGATCAAACCCAGATCTTTTGACTGGGTGTGAGTGTTTAATTGGTTCAGATGCTCCGTCCATCACCACCCCCTTTTGTACCGCTTTGGCCGCCATAAGTGTGGCAGGGTATGCTCAGACGTGAGTCCCTTGCTCACTTTGCCACTGGATTCAAGCAAGCCAGGCTGAAGACGGCTGTAATGCCAGAAACCGGTCCTCGGAGGCTTGTTTCCGGTCCAGGGAAGGCATGGCTTGGCAGTTCGGGCTGGACTGTTCCCATGAGGCACAGGGTCAGACTGATTTGCATATAGCCATGTCTGAACTGGGGTGGCAGAGTGGGTTAAAGAACGGTGATGGATCAAACCCAGATCTTTTAACTGGGTGTGAGTGTTTGATTGGTTCAGATGCTCCGTCCATCACCACCCCCTTTTGTACCGCTTTGCCTGCCATAAGTGTGGCAGGGTGTGCTCAGACGTGAGTCCCTTGCTCACTTTGCCACTTGATTCAAGCAAGCCGGGCTGAAGACGGCTGTAATGCCAGAAACCGGTCCTCGGAAGCTTGTTTCCGGTCCAGGTGGCTAACCGGGCCTTATGGGCCTAGCGGCGCAGGGCACACCTGATATCTCTGGGTTCACCTGCCTTATCAGACAGAGACACGAGACACTCTGTTCGGCATAGAAAATCAGGTTTATTAGCTGCAGCTAAGCACAGTGGTCCTAGAAGTACACCAATGGTAAATTCTCAGGAGACTGCCACTTTACTCCGTGGCGCACAGGCTTTTATACCATACATATTTACAATACCCACTCCCAAAACATACAAAACTGACAAATGAGAAAAGTTTGAAAACAAGCTATGGAGTATCTTGTATACGCCCTGCTTTCAGATCCCGTGCTCTCCGCTCCCCTCAAGTTAATCAACGCTAGTGCATGTAATTCAATTTGCAGGTGGCAGGACGTATTTGCGAGCCTCAAAGGACAGTTGTGTAACAAGAGAATACACAGAAAGAATAGTGAAGGCCAGTTAAATAGGATAAGATAAAGGAAGAATGGTGAGACCCACACAACCAACTAAGACAAGGATCAATCAGTCTAGACATGGATTAACTAACTCGGCCAGCTCCTGACATCGGTTTCTTAGGCAAGGACGAAAGAGTTATTCTTTAACAGGAGAGGCGAGCAGCTGAAAAGGCAAAAACACTATGTTCGCCGTGTCGCCTGAGTGAGGGCAACACAAAATGGCGGCTGTTACAAAATGGCGGCTGACTACGAAGCGAAGTCGAAAATCACGGAACCTCAGACCCTCCTTTTGCCATTACTCAGGCAAAACACAAAGGACTCACGCTAGTCTGAGTCAATGTCGATAGTCATGAGGTCATTAAGCTGTTGCTGCAACATCATCTTAATATTTTCTGTTTGCTGTGACATAGGCTTTGGGACACACAAAGTGGCACAAAGACCACAGATAGCGGGGCCACATTGCAAGCAGAGACAGCAAGAGAAAATGATGACCAAAATCATCCCGAGGAAAGTTAACACTTTCCATCCCCATGTGGACATTAGTCCCCAAAACCATCCCATCACAGACCAATTTCCTGAGTCCTGATGAATAGACTCGGAAATGACATGTAGCTTAGAAATGGCTTGGTATACTGTAGGAGCATTATCCGGAATGTAAATGCAGCAACTAGACCCAATAAATTTACAAACTCCTCCTCTATCAGCAAGAACAATGTCTAACACCATTCTGTTTTGTAAAGTCATAAGACGATCCGCCTGAAGTTCAGCCGGCAAATTACTCAAGGCTCCGGAAGTCACATTTATCGTAGCCTCAACAACACGAACCAACTGTCTAATGTTTCTGCTATTGACCATTGGGCCCCAAAAGGGGAGAAACCCTTTAATGAAGTCTCCTCCCTCTTGTCCAGCTGTGTCTCCAGAATCAATAACCCCTCTACCATATCTTTTCCTGTGGTGTCCTGAAGGAGCAGTGTATATAGGGGGAAGTAGGACGTCTGCGCCCGTCCGCGGCCGGCCGGGGCTAGGGGCCATTACCCCTGGCTCTCGCCTCCAATATTCAGCCGCGGCTTTGCTCCGACTGCGGGGCCATTGGTCCCTTGATCCCTGCTCTATTCATCGGATTGCACTGCTGGGCTGTAACTCTCCCTGTCACGCCTGTCCATCTGGTTGCCCATCCCCTCACGTGTCATCTCCGTCCCCCGCCCCACCCATCACTGATGACTCTCATCCTCCATCATTATCTATCATATTACTTAATACTAGATCTGCTGCTAAACATCATCATGAACTTTTTACTCTTTTAGACACTGATAAACCCGACCTTCTACTGCTTACAGAAACATGGTTCACTGAAGCTTCCCTCCCTTCCCTCTTGGCCACCCTTCCCTCCACTTATTATGCCATCCGCGCCGACCGTCCTGGCGGGAAAACAGGCGGAGGCGTTGCGCTTATCGCCCGCTCAGATTTCCAGTTTCAAGTCCTCCCTTCTCCCTCCCTGGTCGGAATCGACTATTTGGTGGTCCGCTCTTCCTCCCTTTCACCCCATCTAGCCATAGTGCTTGTCTATCGTCCTCCTCAACAAACTCCCTCTTTTCTCCCGGCCTTTCAAGACCTACTTGGCACCCTGGCGGTCAACTATGCCTCGGTTTTAGTCCTCGGGGACTTCAATTATTGGCCTTCGGACCCTAAGGAGTGCGTGTCATCTAAGGATTTTTCAGAAACTCTTCTTTCTCTCAATTTTGTTTCTTTTGTCCACTCCCCTACTCATATTCACGGGCACATCCTCGACCAGGTCTGGTCCCTTAACTGTACCCTCTCCACGCTGGTGATTGCCCCTTGCACTTGGTCCGATCACTTTATTATTTCGTTTTCCCTTAGTCTTTTAGTAGCTAAGACCCCTATGTACATTAAAAATTCCTGGGCCCGTAACTGGGGTAAGGTCAACTTACCTGATCTTTCGACCGCACTCCTGGCCTCTCTTCCCCAGCTATCCGGACTAGATTCCGCAGCCCAAGCTTCAGCCATTGATTCATGGCTCACGGAGGGAAGCGATTGTTTAGCTCCTCTCCGGCGTACCTCGATTAGGCGCCCTAAAGACGCCAATCGATGGTTCAACATCGAGCTGAAGGAATTGAAGCTCACTGTTCGTAGGGCTGAACGCAAGTGGAGACTGGATTACTCTCCGAACACCAGGACCCACTACGTTCACCTCCTGGGGACCTATAAGCGAAAAATCATTGAGGCCAAGAAAGCATATTTCTCGGCGAAAATCTTAGCGGCCGAGAATCAACCAAAGGAGATTTTTACCATCACTCATGATTTGGCGTTCTCGGACCGGACCACACTTAAGCCCCCCCCTTCCCAGAAACTCTGCGATTCATTGAACTTGTACTTTGTCGATAAAATCACGACAATCAAATCCAATATCCCTCCGCCTTCTCCCTCTTTTGTTGACCCCCTCCTTCACCCATCCCCTGCCACCTTTACTTCCTTTCCTCCACTTTCTGAAGAACTCCTTTTGTCCCTTCTCCCTAAAATTAAGTCCGGTTCCCCATCTGATATTTGCCCGGCTCATATTCTACGGCAGATTTACACTGCCTGCCCGTCGCCCCCTCTGGGCTTCCTTAACGATTCACTAGCCCGAGGGGTTGTTACTCCTTCGTTAAAAGCCGCTTCTATCGTTCCCATATTGAAGAAGCCGGGAGCCGACCCTTCTGTGATGGCTAACTATCGTCCCATCTCCCTTCTCCCTTTTTTGGCGAAGGTGCTCGAGCGGCATGTGACATCTGCACTCAGCGCCTTCGCCGAGGAGAACGGGAGGTTGGCCCCTTGTCAGGCGGGTTTTCGGCCAAGGCACTCAACCGAGTCAGTGGTGGTGTCAGTATCTGACTCCCTCAGAGAGGGTATGGACTCCGGTAGACCTCAGGCGCTGGTCCTTCTTGATTTGTCCGCCGCCTTTGACACGGTGGACCATTCCATCTTGCTTTCCCGTGTCAAGGCGGCGGGCGTAGGAGGATCAGCCCTCATCTGGCTCTCGTCCTTTCTGAGGGACCGGACCCAGGCGGTCCATCTTGGGGAGTTTTCAGCTACCCCCTGCCAGGTCCAGTGCGGTGTCCCCCAGGGATCTTCTCTTTCTCCTTTACTCTTTAATCTCTACATCGCTCCGCTCATCTTTTCTCTACAGCACCTGGAGGTCTCGGTATTTAATTATGCCGATGACCTCCAGCTCATCTTCAATCTCTCTTCTAATTCTGACTCTATTTCTAATTTCCAATCTACTCTATCTTTCATCAGGGACTGGATGAATCTCAACCACCTGAAACTCAATCCCGATAAAACTGAACTTGTGGTGACGGGTGGTTGCTCCAGTCCCTGGAATTCACTCTTCTGGCCCCCCTCCTTTGGTTCCCCTCCCACGCCGGTTTCCTCTGTTAAGACTCTGGGTATCAAGCTCAACAACCAACTCACCATGCACTCCCAGATTGGTTCTGTGGTTTCTTCTTGCTTCCTTATTCTTCGCACCATTCGTTCTATTTCCCGCTTCTTTTCTTTCCCTGCACTCAAGCTAATTATGTCCGCACTGGTCCTGTCCCGCCTGGACTACGGGAACATTCTGTATAATGGTATCCCTCAGTACAGCCTTCGTAAATTGCAATTAGTGCAAAACCAGGCTGCCCGTCTTGCCTTTGGTCTCCCCAAATTCCACCACTCCTCCCCTCTCCTGAAAACCCTTCACTGGCTCCCGGTGCGGGAACGTGCCTTGTTTAAACTAGGCTGCGTGGTGTTCCAGGCCAGGACTGGCCTGGCCCCTCTATTCATATCATCGGCCATCAAGGCCTATGTCCCTGGCAGAGACCTCCGATCCTCAGCCCAACTCCTTCTAGTTGTGCCCCGCTTCCGGAAAAAGAAACAGGGTGGCTCGAAATTTTCCTTTCTTTCCCCCTTGTTTTGGAACTCTCTCCCTTTCTACCTTAGGTCCCTCACTGATTATTCCGCTTTCCGCAAAGCCTTGAAGACCTTTTTATTCCCTCAGACTCTTCCCTAGATTTTGTCCAGTTTCCAGCCGCTGCCTCAGTGACTGTCCCCGCTCAGTGGGCCGCCTTCGACTTTAGCGCCAAGAAACCGTTTAGGTGTATGTCGCGCTTAATAAATATTTTAAACTTAAACTTAGGAAAGCTATATAGCATGTTCCTGAAAAATAGTCAGGAAGCCATGTGTAGGCCCTATCATGACTAACGAAATATGTACCTTGAGATGGTACTAACAGAGAAGAAATCAAAGGGGAATAGACATAGGTATGGGAACAAACATTCGTTTCCTGTTTATTCTTCTGACCAGTTATTTGCAAACACAGGGTACCTTCTTGAGGTACAGTCCAAATCGGTAGGGATCTTCTTTCTTTGGCCCTGTCAGTGAGGCTCGTAATGTAGCGAGTCACATTCCAACCATCATATGCCCGTTTCTCATCCACGGGAATCTTACTAATGTCAGCAATTTTGGCCATAGTCACTATTCCTTTAATCAAAGGACTATGACTATAATCAGATCCACCAGTATAGATATCACCAGGAGGATATCGGAGTTGGTTCTGATATGCATTGGAAAACATAGCCAAATAAGCCCAAGCGAAAACGGGAGAACCAAATATGGTATCCGTTTCTCAGCGTTATGGGGCAAAAGCACACAAACCCAACAATCGGTAGTATTAACTACCAGTTGATGCTGATGTAACAACTGAATGAAAGAATTGTTCAAATATTCTGGTCTCCTAACTTGTTCGTGGTCTGGGAGTGTGTAGAACTTATGCGGAGAGTCAGTAGGGGAAGAGAGCAAAGAAAAAGAAGTCGGAACAGGTGCTTGCTGCATAGTGTGAACAATCCAACCCACAAAAGCTAATAAAATATATAAACACACTAGAATGCATAGTGCTACGTCACATCGACTAAATAGCAATTTCTTATACTTGTTTCTTTTCACAATCATAACATCATTCCCTTCCATCTAAGTATCCACTACTCTAAAGGTGTTGCTCACGATAATCTTCCTAGATCACTTGGCTGTGATTATTAGCCGTCCTATGACACTGCAAGTCCTGTTGACCTAGTCACTATTCAAGTCACAGCTCAAGACTCCTACCGTGACCCTGCAACTTGATGGATAGTGGAAAGGAAATGTCTTTTTAAAAAGGCAATCAAAGGGTGCCGCTCGCAGTCGGTTTAGGACTCTGCGGATTTGTCTGCCTGTATTGGAGGAGAACCGTGCCTTGGATCAGTGGATACCACCGGAGACCGGGACTGCGAGGCCCACCAGGCTGTGCGTTTGAAGATCCCGCACACCTGCCGCCTCTTCCCGGGTCTCCTCCCCTCTGCTTGCTCAACCCACTGGCCCTTTAAAGACGACTTGCGGCCCCCGCTCCGCGGGCGCCGCTCGCAGTCGGTTTAGGACTCTGCTGATTTGTCTGCCTGTATTGGAGGAGAACCGTGCCTTGGATCAGTGGATACCACCGGAGACCGGGACTGCGAGGCCCACCAGGCTGTGCGTTTGAAGATCCCGCACACCTGCCGCCTCTTCCCGGGTCTCCTCCCCTCTGCTTGCTCAACCCACTGGCCCTTTAAAGACGACTCGCGGCCCCCGCTCCGCGGGAGCCGCTCGCAGTCGGTTTAGGACTCTGCTGATTTGTCTGCCTGTATTGGAGGAGAACCGTGCCTTGGATCAGTGGATACCACCGGAGACCGGGACTGCGAGGCCCACCAGGCTGTGCGTTTGAAGATCCCGCACACCTGCCACCTCTTCCCGGGTCTCCTCCCCTCTGCTTGCTCAACCCACTGGCCCTTTAAAGATGACTCGCGGCCCCCACTCCGCGGGCGCCGCTCGCAGTCGGTTTAGGACTCTGCTGATTTGTCTGCCTGTATTGGAGGAGAACCGTGCCTTGGATCAGTGGATACCACCGGAGACCGGGACTGCGAGGCCCACCAGTCTGTGCGTTTGAAGAAGCCGCATACCTGCCGCCTCTTCCCGGGTCTCCTCCCCTCTGCTTGCTCAACCCACTGGCCCTTTAAAGACGACTGGCGGCCCCCGATCCGCGGGTGCCGCTCGCAGTCGGTTTAGGACTCTGCTAATTTGTCTGCCCGTATTGGAGGAGAACCGTGCTTTGGATCAGTGGATACCACCGGAGACCGGGACTGCGAGGCCCACCAGGCTGTGCGTTTGAAGATCCCGCACACCTACCGCCTCTTCCCGGGTCTCCTCCCCTTCAGCCTGTGCCCCACAATATAGGTAACTCTCCTACGCGTGTGCGGGACGAAGGCCGGGACAAAGCCCGGACAAAGGGTGGACCCTCTGAGGCCCTCCGATGCCTGCAGAGCCTGGACTGGACCCGTCCCCCTGTTCTTTAATCCATCTTTGTCCCCTCTTCCCGTTGCTGCTGTAGTTAACATTATAGCTTCTTATTGTATTATTCCTGCAGCTGTTATCCCCTTTTGTGCCTTTAGTTTATTTTTATCACTTAACGTTACCCATTGCTAGACATTGTTAATTGAATGGTACTTGTCATCTACTTCTTTACAAATTTCATATAATTAGTTCTAGTTGTAAAACAATATGTCTGCTCGCGGAACCCGAAGTCAGACAGCGGCAAGTGCTAAATCCAAAACAAAAAAACTAACTGGCACTTTAGATAATTTTATCAACCGCATCAACTCCTTAATTGACCAGGGAATAGTACTTATGGAAAGGAGGGTTTCGATGGACCTTGCCCAAGCCAAAAGATCCTCATTAGGCAATATAGCCCTAGCATGCTCCCCGATCAAAGCTTTAAACAGCTCTGATCCTCACCCAACACAGTTAGATGCCAGACCGCACATCCCAACTAGTTGCCCAACACTACCGCTCGATCCTTCACCTATGAGTGCACCAATTCCAGCTGCCCCTTTGTCACACAACTTATTATCAATACCAGTTGAAGTCCACCATGAGAATAACTGTTCTCAAAGGGGCAGTTTGGAAGGCGCAGTTCCAAAAACAAACCAAATGACCCACAAGGTAAATACCATCAATCCTGTCTCACAAGAGACGTTGGGTCATATTGACGGCGAGACTGGTGCAAGTGTCCCCGTCGAAGAAGGGAGGGATCTATTGGGTAACAACGACAATGCAGGGAGTGATAAGGTCAAACTTGTATCCCATCCCTTACCATTGGATATCCCAGATGACACAATTTCCGATAGTAGTTTGGTTAGTATTCCAGATGACAGCAGTGGCGACGAATCCTCAGTCGACCAAGAGGATAGGAATGCCTCCTTTTTTAATTCCTTGTCCAATCTTATCAAATCACTACTTCTGCCCCTGGAATCCAGATTACAGAGCATTGAACACCAGCTCGAGGCCATTCTCTTGGCACAAAAACCCAAGGAAGTTAACCCTGCCCTTAATGCCCCCACTGTACCATCCTCTGCTCGTAATCATGCGTCTATTTCCAAGAAGAACTCTATAGGGGATATTCCCGCCCCCAAGTCCGGCCCGCCCAAAATACCAATCCCTGTGAGTAAAAAAAGCCTGTACTAGCCAGCCATCCACCGTTGCTCCTACCCACACTCAGAGTGGTACTGATCTTATTACTCCAGCTCCTAAAACCCCCTTACCCGACCATGAGAAGTTAAACCCACGCCGGAATATCAGGTTACCTCCAGAAGCCTGTCCATATGTGATAGTTTTGACTGGCGTCCCTGAACTTGCCCCTGCCATTTCTGAACCATTTTGGGCACTTAAGAATAAAATCTGCCACTGGTTAGACAGAAATTACCCTCCACCTCCTGGTCTAAACAACAAAATGCTCATGGTGGAGAGAGCCCCTTGGGTAGGTGGAAAAAAGAAAAGCTTAAAGGGAGATTGTGTTGTTGTCACATTTGAGGACCCGCGATTGGTGGAATACATTTGTTCCGTTCCTCCGTGTGACAACAACACTACGATTATGGCCAAACCCCTGTCATATTTCTATATGTACACGGAGTTTCATGATAATAGGTGGAGTTGGCTGAGGTCGTCCAATATGGGGAGGGGGAGGAACAGGAGGGAGAACTTCAACTACCAGATACCCCCTAAGTGGGGTGGGAATGAAGAGGAAGGTTGGAATCTAGTTGGCAGGAGAGCAGGGAGACCATATTTGGGCGATCGACAGCCGAATGGGGATTGGTTGGGTCCACAGCTCAACCATCCTCTATTCCCTGTTTCAACCATTACAGTGGTTTGGAAGGGGTAGACTGACTTCCAACACAGTCCCCTGGACAATCTGGAGAGAGAGTTGAGCCCGCTTCCCTGGGGGTACGACTCAATAGTACTAGTAGGGATGTTTTAATTAATATGGCTGCCATTAGCCCAGGCAGAGCAGAAAGGGAATCTAGCACACTGATCTCACCAAAGCAATTATCCATAGCCCAAACGTCTATTAATATCTTGTCTTGGATCATAGCAGGCCTAAAAAAAAACCTTGATGACCCTGATTGGAACGATTTTATAAATACCTTTCACATATGCATGTTCCAAGAGACTTTGTGTCCTCTGCCACAATATAAAAATGGATACTCAACCTTTTACATTCCTGCAGTTTCGACAGGGAGAGGACGTCCCCCTGGAGGTCTACACATCTGGGTAAAATTAAATTTGAATTGTGTCATCACTGCCCATAATACAAACTCAGACGACATTCTGCATATCTCTATAAAAAGTTATAATAATATACTCAAACTCTTCTGTGTATACGCAAGAGGCTTACCGGGTGGACAAGCTTCACCTACACTAGAGTTGCTAGATAGAAAGTTATCATCCCTCCCCTTGAGATCTAAAATATTTGTGGGGGGGACTTTAACTGTACTTTTGAGCCTCTGGACGATGAAGATTTAATGGGTTTAAATAACGAGGATAGGAACAGTTAATCAACAAGGAGGGATGAGGATTTTGTGTGTCCGTTTCTTTCCCCAAAGTAATGAATTTTTAATCAACAAAATTGGACACTTGTAACACTGCTCAACCTTTGGTTCAGTGTAAATAAGGAAACCCTCAGAGAAGTCAATGTTTGAATGGAAATTGCGGTATATTGTTTCATCCGCCCCACATTGACAATCACGCAGTTATCATAGGGTTATTCCTATTAGTGTGTACTGCTTGCCTCATCCAGAGGCACCTCCAGTCTCGAGTGCAGTGTCCAGAGACAAAAGGACTTTCCCACAAAAAATTGTTAAAAATGAAAATGTACGCCAAAAAAGGTTTATTGCAGGGCAAATTTCCATTAGTTAAAAAAGTAGTAAATACTTAGTTTAGGCCGAGTTACTAGGCCGTATAGTATTGCAGGGATAAGGTTGTCGACATGTTTCAGCTCTATTGGGCCAGGAGGTCTGTAGAGCTTTCGTCAGGACTTACATAACAAGATAAACAAACATGAAATTGTATACACATATAAAACTACTCACAAATACTTGTGCGGTAATCCCATACTCATAGCATTATATGAGGGTTGTGTTCTTCACGATCTATGGAAGAATGTACATTAAGGAGTTTTAGCTGGTAACATTGACTTTTATAATTTTTCAGGTGGGTTAGCGCAGAGCCACAGGTAATAATTTTATTAACACTGGGATTACTCATGAAGGAAGGAAAAATTAGGAGGCTATCGATACATCTTAGTTGAATGTGGGCGCTAAGTAATCTCATTAGCTGATATCTAAATTAATTTCAAAGTTATGGGTACCGGCTAAGAGATCTCAGGTTACATACTGTCGGCACCGTACGGGTGCATTTCTGTATTGTATTCATTTGGCGCAGCAGGGTATACCTGTTGTTTATCTTGTAAAACCGCCATTTTACAAATTTGTGACCGTTAGCTCTTATTGCTGTTAAAAAGCCTACCCTGACTGTGTTAGTGCTGGGGAAGTTGGGGACGGTCACATTTTGCTTATAGAGCATTGGTTTTATTTCAGAAACATTGGTCAAAGGTGGTTCTAGTCGTGTACTCGTTCGAATACATGCCCTCTCATTTTAGTCACTAAAGAAGCCGTGTTAGCTTTTAAAACACGCAGTTAGATCTTACCTGTCGTGTAGGAAAACTCTGCTTCCAACGGGGGACAACTTCTTGTAATGCAGAGCTGCAGTAGAGCAGAGACCTCAATGAGTATGGGAGGAAAAGGAATCATACGTCTTACCCAGGTTCAGGATCGGAGATATCTTTCGCCATTACCTGCGCGGAGGCTACACTCTAGCCTTGTGCTGACTCTGCCCCCGGAGTGCGGAAGTCGTGTTGTAGTTCCATTATTAAAAGGCGGTAGGGCGTTTTGGATTGAAAGGCACATTAACAAATCATTTTCACTAGTAGACATGATGGTGAAGAAAGGGGGTTCGGAAAATCTCCGTAGGCGGTCACAACTTAAATTACAATATGTAATCCCTTGGGGGATATTAATTCGAAACGATAGTTATTCATATGCGAAATGTTATAGTCAAGGATTGATTACATCTTTTAGTTGGAATCTAGTGAAGGCACACAGAGAAAGCAACGGGCAGAATTTCGCATCTTATCAAGTGAAGGTACTCATGTTTACTTTGCAAAGTGATGCCAGGCGATATTGTCATTTAAACCGAATTCAAAAGTACGCAAGCGTCCACCCATCTTTGCTCCTTTTCGTATAGCACCTTTTCCACATTACCGGATTTGTTTGTCAGCATCTCAATGACTGTCCACTGCATTTCTTCATGGGTGTGGTTCATTTCCAAATAATGTGAGCACAACTTGGTAGTATTCTTTTTTAACCTGATGTTACTCTTGTGCTCTCCTATCCTGAGCTTAACTTTACGGCAGGTCATTCCAATATATTGCTTCTGACATGGGCACTGAATCATGTAGATAACATGAGATGAATTACAGTTTGTGAACTGCTTCTGTGTCCATACAAAGTCATTCTTCAGTTGTAAAGTTTTTGTGGCTGTTGTTGTTTTGCAAGCAACACAGGTTCCGCAAGGAAAGTGTCCTGACAGGGGGGTCATGTTGACACTGTTAGTTATTGGCAGTCGAGTATTGGGCCTAGGGCGGGTATGCACCAAAGTGTCCTTAAGGTTTTTGGTCCTTCTATTCGCGAACCTTGGTCTTGGCCAATTGAACTGTCCAGTGTTCACTATATGCCAGTTCTTTTTTATCAACTTCTGGATGGCGTAGGTAGCTGGATTAAAGGTGGTCACACACGTAGTTAAGTCTTTTACTGGTTCTTTTTGATATGTTTGGAGGAGGCACTCACGAGGTTGGTTGTCAGCTCTTTTTTTACATTTCTTGATGACTCTTTCAGTGTAGTCCCTCTTTCTTGATTTTTCGCATAGGCCCATTGCTTGTTCTTGATAATCACTATTCTTGCTACAATTTCTTTTGAGGCGCAAGAATTGACTAAAGGGCAAATTGTCTCTGAGAGGCTTGGGGTGATGGCTTTTGTGTGACAACAAGCTGTTTTTCGCTGTCGGTTTTGTATATGTTTTCGTCTGTAGGATACTCCTTTCATTGAAAATTGTCAGGTCCAGAAAATCAAGTTGGTTATTACTGGAAGTGTGTGTGAATTTTAACCATGGATCCAGGGTGTTGAGCCATAACATAAACTCTGTCAGGTCTTGACCAATGTTCCAAATAAGGAAAATGTCATCGATGTATCTCTTCCAGTATATGATACTGGAAGAGAACATGTTGGTTTCGTTAAGGACAAATTGTGTTTCAAATTGGCTCACATAGAGTCCTGCCACCGAAGGCGCGAAGGCGCTGCCCATGGAGGTACCATGGGTTTGGAGGTACAGCTTGTCATTAGATTTGAAAAAAATTTCTTTGAGTGCCAGCCTACAACATTCCAGGATAAAGTGTCTTGGTGTGTTATACTGCCAGGTCTCTGAGTAAAGGACATCCTCTAGCATCTGTAGTGTTGTATCTTGAGGGAGGCTTGTGAATAGGGATTCCACATCTAGGCCTACTAGAAGCATCGTTTCGGGATCAAAAGGCATGTTTGAAATCTGTAGTAAAAGATCTCTTGTATCCTTTAGGTAAGTTTGTGTTTTTTGAACAAGAGGTTTCAAGAATTCGTCTGCGAATTTTGAAAGGGGCTCGAGCACGGATCCAATTCCGGACACTATCGGGCGCCCCGGTGGTGGTGTCCTATTTTTATGGGTTTTCGGGAGGGAGTAGAAATAAGGAGTAACTGGCTCCCTTACCATTAAGAAAACTGCTTCTTTTTTGGATATCCACCCTTTAGTTTCAGCCTCATGTACCATGATGGATATGGTATTTTGGAGTCTCTCAGTGGGGTCCACTATGATTCTCTGGTAAAATCTGGTGTCTGAGAGGAGAGCTAGACATTGTTGGTTATAGCCTGCCTTATTGAGGATTACTGTGCCTCCCCCCTTATTTGCAGGTTTTATCACCAGGTCTTCGTTTTTGCTCAGATCTTCCATTGCCAAACGTTCCTTCTTTGTCAGGTTTTGAAAAACTTTGGTCCTGCTCGTGTCCATATTATCTATTCCTTTTAGGAGAGCTTGCTCGAAGGTGTGAAGTTCCGGCGGAATGCAGGATGATGGGGGGTTGAAAGTTGATTTCTTCCGAAGGGTTGTGTCACCCTCTTGTTGTTTGGTAGTAGTATTGGAGAAGAAAGCTTTTAGTTTGAGAGTTCTGCAGAATTCAGCCAGTTAACTTTTGATTTTAAAAGTGTCTATTTTTGGGGTAGGGACAAAGCCCAGTCCTTTATTTAGGACAGATATTTGGTCGCTATTGAGCTCTACATCTGAAAGGTTGACGATTAGTGATTGTTCTTGCTGGTAGAGGGTTGTGCTGCTGCCATGCTCCGAGTTTGGACATTCCTTTGCTGGTCTTGCCAGGTCAATGACTTTCTTTTTCCTCGGGGCTGTGGGCGGCCTCGGGATAAAAAAGAAGGTTGTTCTTGTTGGTGCTGATTATGCTGTCCCGGCAGTTGTTGGTCCATCATTTGGGGCATCTGTTGCATCCCTTGCATTCCTTGCTGGAATGGATCGGCCCAGCCTCCGTAGTGTGGAACAAATGGTTGGTAATATGGCATGTTGAAGGTGGGGTGGTATGGGCGTTGCCATCTGTTTCCTCTTCTTGGGCGTTGGTGTCGAAAATTATTTCGGCCTCTAGAGGGGTTGTAATCATCTGAACTATTAAAAGAATTATTAGATGAATTTTTACCAGTGGATTCATTGTCTGAATTTGCTTCTGAGAAAACATAATCCTCCTTGATGTATGGGTGCATTTTTTCTTGGCTGAATTTCTTGATATCCTTTGCAAGTTTCTGTAATTTGTTCTGCATCAGAAACTCTCGTGTTTCTTCCATTTCCTTTGTCATTTCATCCAGTCTTTTTTTATAGACTTGTGGGTTAATGCCCTTTTTCAACTCATTTTCACAGGCTTCTATTTCCAAGAGTAGTGCTTCTGAGAGTCGTCTTGCTGTCTTGATAATCAGGACTAAGTAGTCTAAGGTGCATTTCCATGAGATGGAAGACCAGTCTTTGCGGAATGCCAAATCATGGAGAAAAATTCGGGGAGCATTTCCTACCCATAGGCCTCTAGGGGCTATTTTGGACCTTAAATACTCTGTCATTATGATTCCGTGAATCGCAGTTCTTATTTGATTCTTCTTCTTCTCTGATAGAGTATCCCAGTCATCTGTTTGGGATAGGGCTTCTGTTAAGTCTGTATTATTGATGAGTGGTTGCGCCGCTAGTAGTTCATCAATATCACTTGCATCATAGCTTAATCCCACAATTCCTTCCATGATTAAAGTTTTGTCTAGAAAACGTATTTATAACTTTCAGATCCCGCAGCTGTGCGCTGCTTATATAAACTGTTAATCATTGAGGTCTCTGCTCTACTGCAGCTCTGCATTACAAGAAGTTGTCCCCCGTTGGAAGCAGAGTTTTCCTACACGACAGGTAAGATCTAACTGCGTGTTTTAAAAGCTAACACGGCTTCTTTAGTGACTAAAATGAGAGGGCATGTATTGGAACGAGTACACGACTAGAACCACCTTTGACCAATGTTTCTGAAATAAAACCAATGCTCTTTAAGCAAAATTTGACCGTCCCCAACTTCCCCAGCACTAACACAGCCAGGGTAGGCTTTTTAACAGCAATAAGAGCTAACGGTCACAAATTTGTAAAATGGCGGTTTTACAAGATAAACAACAGGTATACCCTGCTGCGCCAAATGAATACAATACAGAAATGCACCCGTACGGTGCCGACAGTATGTAACCTGAGATCTCTTAGCCGGTACCCATAACTTTGAAATTAATTTAGATATCAGCTAATGAGATTACTTAGCGCCCACATTCAACTAAGATGTATCGATAGCCTCCTAATTTTTCCTTCCTTCATGAGTAATCCCAGTGTTAATAAAATTATTACCTGTGGCTCTGCACTAACCCACCTGAAAAATTATAAAAGTCAATGTTACCAGCTAAAACGCCTTAATGTACATTCTTCCATAGATCGTGAAGAACACAACCCTCATATAATGCTATGAGTATGGGATTACCGCACAAGTATGTGTGAGTAGTTTTATATGTGTATACAATTTCATGTTTGTTTATCTTGTTATGTAAGTCCTGACGAAAGCTCTACAGACCTCCTGGCCCAATAGAGCTGAAACATGTCGACAACCTTATCCCTGCAATACTATACGGCCTAGTAACTCGGCCTAAACTAAGTATTTACTACTTTTTTAACTAATGGAAATTTGCCCTGCAATAAACCTTTTTTGGCGTACATTTTCATTTTTAACAATTTTTTGTGGGAAAGTCCTTTTGTCTCTGGACACTGCACTCGAGACTGGAGGTGCCTCTGGATGAGGCAAGCAGTACACACTAATAGGAATAACCCTATGATAACTGCGTGATTGTCAATGTGGGGCGGATGAAACAATATACCGCAATTTCCATTCAAACATTGACTTCTCTGAGGGTTTCCTTATTTACACTGAACCAAAGGTTGAGCAGTGTTACAAGTGTCCAATTTTGTTAACGAGGATAGGAGCCAGATTATACCATCACTAGCCCTCGCTCCCATTAAGAAACGGACTGCGAGAGCAATTCAGTTAAATGCTCTGGTCTGGGAACATAACCTACGGGCTCTAAATGGGCGAACTGTTTCCGACCGTGATGGAGCAATGACTTTTAATAGGCTAGGTTGCCCATCACGGATTGATTATATCCTTCTGGATACGCAGTCGTGGGTTAATCTGGTGGATATGAAGGTTAGACAAAGATCAGATAGTGATCACAACCCTCTATGTATGGTAATTCATTGGGGAGACGGGGTCAGCAAAAGGGGAATTCTAGAGATGACTACTAAAGAAGTTTTTCCTTCAAACTGCAATCGTAAGCTCAAGTGGAATGCAGTTAGGTGTGAAGAAGGGAAACTTGACAGTATTAAAGAGCTAGTTATGGCCGAATCCCGTGCCCTGGCATCTGTTGCTCTAGTGGCCCCCCATCCTACGGGGTCAAATTTACCAGCTATGTATAAGTACTTAACCGAGAAAATTGGAAAGTTCTTTACTAAAAAATCCAAGGGGACGTCATTGACACACCATAAACTAAACAAGGGTAACCTCTGGTACATAGCTAACTGTAGGAGGAAGAGGAAAGCCATTATGTTGGCTATAAAAAGTAAGGACCCTTTAGCAGAAGAATTGCTAGACAAGATTATCACAAAAGCATAGCGACAGCTAAAAAGGACTGGGAGGAGCAGCATTGGCAGGAGCTCAAGGAGGCTGCCTATGGGAAAAATCCTACTCTTTTTTGGAAATTAATTAACACTCTTGATAGACGAGGGGCAGAGCATATTTTAAACCACATAACCGAGCACCAATGGTACTCTCACTTTTTAAAATTGTACTGCGAGGACAGTGTGGAGGGCCAGCCAACATCTCCTGCTTTGGGTACCATGAGCAAGATTAGAACAGAGCTTGGTGCCAACGAAGAGTCCTTTTCACCATGTGAAGTTCAAGACGCCATCCTTAAGATAATCCCGGGAAAGGTGCCTGGCCCTGATGGCCTCCCGGGGGACCTATTGTTGTACGACCCCAAATCATGGGCAGACTTCATATCTATGATTATGAATTTAATTCAGTCTGGCCACCCAGTACCCGAATCCTGGAAAGGTGCAGAGGTCATTACCATATTTAAAAAAGGTGATAGAGGGGACCCTGCCAACTACAGACCAATTAGTTTAATTGATACCATCCAAAAAGTAGTTGGCAGGGTCATCATAAACCAGACAGAGATGTGGCTAATGGAAAACGATATCTTGACCCACTTCCAGGCCGGGTTTAGGAGCAATGTAGGCGCCATGGACCAGGTCTCTAGATTCTGTGCGGTCTTCTGGAAGTCTGTGTCTGTTGCCAGGGGGAGTTTATACCTGGCTTTTATAGATCTGGGAGGTCCTTCTGGACTTGGGGTTCCCTAGTCATTTATTGCAGTTCATAATTAAACTTCATGAAGGAAATTACGCAAGGATCCGATGGGGGGACCAGGGGCAACTAACTCGAGGATCCCCGTCAGCAGAGGGGTACGGCAAGGTTGTGTGATGGCCCCGACCCTGTTTTCTCTTTTTATAAATGGGGTGGTGGATCATCTGAGAGAGGACCCAGCGGATGCCCCTGTCCTTGCTGGGGAGAAAACACCCACACTCCTCTTTGCAGACGACACCCTCCTGTTGTCCAAAACCCCCAGCGGCCTGCAAAACCTCCTTGATCGTTTTAATGTGTTCTGCAATGACCGTGGGTTAACGGTAAATACTGCAAAAACGAAGTTGATGGTCATGTCCGTAAAAAGAAATTATAGGAAGGTTCATCTCTCCTTGAATGGGTCCCCTCTAGAGGTAGTGGATGAATTCGATTATCTCGGGGTTAGAATTGGTAACAAAATGAATTGGGAATCCCATCTGTGCAAAATGGTTTTAAATCTTAAAAGGGTTTCCGGTGCTATCCTAAAGAATCAACGTCTTTCATCAGTAGACCAGTAGCCCCTGCCCTAGCGGTCTATGAGGGGAAGGCGTTAGCCTCTGTGGTCTACGGATCCGAATTATGGGGCACTGAGAATATTAAAGCACTGGTGGTGGCAGAGAACAAGTTCATGAGAGACCTAGTCTCACTCCTACCCGCGACCCCTTTGAAACCATTATTTGCTGATATGGGCAAAAGATCTATCTCTGAAATAGTCCAACTCCATCCATTACTATTTTGGGTGCGCCTTAGAAGGACCCCAGAATTAGCAAAATATGCTTTAGTGCTGGACGAGCTAATTAGCCTGAATGCTTCAAATAAAATAAAGTGGCTAAATAATTTAAAGAAGCTTGTGGTATCTTTGGGATTGAGCGACTCCTGGGCCTCCCAATCCCCCCATAAAAACAAACAGGGAAAAAACTATACTGGGAGTGGATAGAGGCCAAGGTTCTGCTCAACCCAAATTGGGGTCCCTTAACGGAGAAATTTTTCGAACATAAGCATGTTGTAAAGTTAGAACCCTTCTTGGATTTCATACAAACCCCTCGAGACAAAACTTTATTTCTGAAACTCAGATATGGAATTCTCCCTTTTAAAACTTTCATGGCAGGATGGAAAGAAAGGAGGGAAGAGGACCAGAAATGCCCAGGTGGTCCTTGCCCGGAAGAATCCCTGGCCCATTTCCTCTTTGCATGTAAAGCGTACAAACAGGCCAGAGATAAATGGTTGAAGCCAGTCTGTAGAAAGCTAGGAGTTAGGGACCATAGATCAGCCCTTCGCATTATTGTTTCCGACACCTCTTGCATGGTTATTGTTTGCGGGGTTGCCAAGTTTTTGGCCAGTGCCTGGATTATCCGGTTAAGGTTGTTGTCCCATTCGTGCACAGATCATGACTCAGTATGAATTATAACCATGTTATTTTTTTTCAGTTTTAATTGTTTATAATGTTGTAACGTTTTTAGGAGGATTGTAATACCTGAAATCTATGTATGTATTTTTATGTTTGTACTTTTATGATACATGTATCGAATAAAGTATTACAACAGCAATCAAAGGACAAAGAAAGAAAAAAAGTTCAATTAATGTTCAATTGTCTTTGGACACCTTAGATCTTAGGTTGTACCGGGTCTTGCCAGGTACCGTTTGGTCCTTAAACAGAGTCTCTGGGTTAGTGGTGTCCAGTCTTAGATGTGGTGGTACAGCTTCTTGTAGCACATCATCATCTTCTTTTTCAAAGTTTGTCCAGTCCAGGCGTGCACTACTAAAAGGTACAAATCGGGGTACTTTCTCACCTTCGTTAACGCCAATGCCTTCTTCAACCCACTGATCATAGGGTAAAGGCAGGGGTACCCTCTTACAGTGCACACCGTTGACCCAGTTTTTCTTTCCGGCGACCTTCACAGCTGTACGTGTTGTTAAAAGGACTTGTCGCGGCGGCCCCCAACGAGGTTCCAAATTCTTTTTCCTCTGAAAATTCTTCACACAAACATAATCTCCAGGTCGGATGGAGTGACCTGGATCTGAGGAAGCCTCTGGTAAAGCGTTTTGGACCTGTTGATGAATAACGTAATTTAGTGGTGAGGTCATACAAGTAGTCAACCAACAATGGGTATTGAATGTCAGAGTACTTTTTAGGTCGCGGGACTCCCCAAACATTGGCTGGGCGTCCAAAAACGACCTCATAAGGACTAAGTCCTAAACGAGAATGCCCAGTTGTTCTCGGAGAGAGAAGTGCCAAAGGTAAAGCGTCAGGCCAAGCGAGACCCGTGCTGGCCTGAATCTTAGCTAATTTGAGCTTGAGAGTGCCATTATAGTACTCTACCAAACCCGCTGACTGAGGATGGTTTGCCGCATGGAACTTCTGTCTAATGCCAAGACCCGCACAAACCTTCTGCATAATTTGACCCACAAATTCACTTCCATTGTCACTCCAGACAATGCGTGGCAAAACTTTAGGGGGTAAGCCTCTATCCATCTGGAAAAGGCACAGACCACCACAAGGACATACTTGAGGTTGTTGGAATGTTCCATATGAATGTAATCTATTTATAAAACCTCAAAAGGATACGTAGGGGGAGAAAAATGACCTGCCGGAGTTGGGGTTCCCTTTCCTGGATTATGCATTAAACAAACAATACAATGCTTCACTACATTTTCCGCACATTTAGGAATACCTTCATTCTGCCATACTGGAGCCAGAAGCTTACATATTCCTTTCACACTGATATGAGCTAGACCATGCGCCATAGTAACTACAGGTAGTACATAGGCATCTGGTAACAACCATCTTTGGTGTTCCGACAATTCCGTCCAACTTCCTGTCTCATCCAACATTCCCATACTTTCTCTCCACTTGCTTAATTCTTTCTCAGTCGCTTCTGCTTGAATCATCTTCACACTTTCCACTGTGTCTTCACACATACCTCCTTCTCTAACCTAATTTGCAGGGCCTGCAACATACATATGGCTCTTAACATTTCTCGCTGTTTCCTTCGCTACTTCATCTGCGAATGCATTCCCTCGACCTACATCATCAGTAATCTTCTTATGCGCACTGCACTTTACAATCCCTATTTGGGTAGGCAAAGTAAGTGATTCAAGAAGATCAGTAACCAACTGACCATGCTGTATTTTAGTTCTATGGGAAGTAAAGAATCCTCTTTCCTTCCACAAGCGACCAAAGCTATGAGCCATGCCAAAGGCGTATTGGCTATCGATGTAAACAGTCACTCTCTTTCCCTTCGCTAACACACACGCTCTTGTCAGCGCAATCAACTCAGCTGCTTGTGCTGAATAGTGTGTGATACATGCAGTTTCTACTATCGTATGCAAAGTGGTAACAGCATAGGCTGCAGTCGTATCACCATTAGGAAGCTTAAAACATGAACCATCCACCCATAGGATCCCATCCGGGTCCACAAGTGGTGTATCTTTTAGATCTATTCTACCTTTTGTTTCCTCCCGTGTTCGGAGAAGACAATCATGCTGATTTTGTGTACCCTCCTCTTCTGGAGTAGGTAACAACGTTGCTGCATTCAAAACATTACATCGTTTGATGTGTATGTGGCTTGCTAGAAGCGTCAACTCATACCCAGACAAACAAGCACTCGTCAGATGTTGCATTTTCGTTCTATTCAAAAAAGTATCTACTGCATGTGGTACCATAACAACAAGAGTATGATCTAATACCAATCCAGCAGATTGACGAATAGAGATCGCTGCTGCTGCTGTTGCTCTGAGACAACTAGGCAATGCCTTGGCTACTGGATCCAAAGTAGCCGAAAAATAGGCACATGGCCTTTGTTTGTCTCCAAATTGTTGCGTTAAAACAGACAATGCACAAACTTCTCGTTCATGCACGTAGAGTGTAAAAGGCTTAGTATAGTCTGGAGTACCCAACACAGGAGCTGAACACAAAGCAGTACATAAGTCAGAAAAACTCTTCTGACATTCGTCAGTCCAAGGAAGAGGTTGGGGTGTGTCTTTCAAAGTAAGTGCCAACAAAGGTTTAGCTAGTAGAGAAAAATTTGGGATCCACTGTCTGCAATAGGAGGTAATACCCAAAAAGGCACGCACTTCCTTTTGCGTGGATGGCACAGACATTTGTGAAATTGCATGAATATGTTCTGGAGTCAATCGCCTTCCCTCCTTCGACAAGAGATGACCTAAATAGGTAACCTCTTGTCGGCAATACTGTAACTTAGAGGGTGACACCTTATGATGTAAATTAGACAAGTGGTGCAAAAGCAAAATAGTCGCATCTTTACAGACATCTTCCGAATCACCAGCCACCAATAAATCATCCACGTACTGTATTAAAGTAGCACCGGAGGGCAAAGAGAAGAAATCCAATTGTGATTTAAAAGCTTGGCTATAGATGGAGGGAATCTCACAGTAGCCTTGAGGTGCACGTTTAAATCTAAAGCTTCGGCTTCCGAGAGAGAAACCAAAGAGATCTCTACTTTCCTCAGCAATAGGAATACTAAAGAAAGCATTCTTAAGATCAATAACTGAGAACCAAGCAGCCAAAGCAGGTACCATTATGGGCAAAGCAGTAATGTCTGGGACGACAGGAAACTGAGAACAACAATTTTGTTGACCTCTCGAAGATCAATCACGAAACGATACACAGGTGGCTTGGAAGGATCGGTACGTTTAAGAACAGGCAAAACAGGACTGTTGCAAACGTTTCCTCTTGTTTCTTCAATGACACCTTTCTGCACTAAATCATGCACAATAGCCAACAGAGCTCTTTCACCATCGCTAGAAATCTTGTATTGAGGAATACGTGGCAACTGAACATTTGGCTTGACAGTAATCACGTAAGGAGGAATTCTGAGCAAACCAACATCATTCGGACCGTGGCCCAAAGCGTAGCAGGAAGTGAACGCAATTTGAGTGGTAGTTGATCTTTAGACAAATACATAGGAGAAATCAATTTATCTCCCAACATAAGATGTACACCAGAGGGGGAACAATACAACGTTGCATGAAGACGTTTCAATAAATCAAAGCCCAACAAATTCTCACCGCAACCAGTCGTTAAATTGAGCGGTGCTTCCAAGTCGAAAGGACCAATAGAAATAGGTAAGGGACATGAAACTGGGTTGCTAACTGGGGCGCCAGAGAATCCTACAGAAACATTCGTTAAGCCAGATAAAGGTGCCCCAGGGAGTTTGGAGTGAATAATAGAACTTCTCATTGCACCAGTATCCAAAAGAAACGGCTCTGAAACACCCAATGCAACAACGTTAACATAAGGCTCATCCTGATCCACTGGAACTGATACCACTCCCTTGCTTTGTCCACGGCTGTCCTTGCTATGGAAAAATCAGAATTGTCGTTCTCAATACAATAATCGTCATTGTAATACTGTGCAGACTGAGAATTCTGCTGATCAAAATAATTCATAGTATTCTGTGGGGGTAAGGAAGCCTCGTCCTCTACCACTGGGTGCTGACTGAAAACCACCACGGCCTCGTGGCACTGATAGTCCACCATTACGTTGCAATAAAACCGGACAACTATTCTTGAAATGACCTTCCTCTTTACAATAGGCACATTGATTAGGACCTAACAAAGCTTGTGGAACAAATGATGTAGGTTTCTGTAACAGTCTCTGAAACTGTGGAGGCTGTTGCAATTGATTCTGAGCAGAACAAGGGGGATAAGCTTGCTGCAAAAGAACCTTCGTTTTCAATTCTTTAGTCTTTTTCTCTGCTTTTTCCTTTTCTTCCTTATCCCTATTCTCATAATATTGAGCAGTAGCTAATATCTGGGCAGATGAAGAAACGGCCCACGAACTCTCAGAATCTTTCAATTTATGCAATAGTTCGGGAAGTAAATGAAACACAAATTTATTCACAAATAATCGCTGTCCACCCTCCGTACTCAAATCTTGACCACTATGGTCGATGAATGTTTCCTCGAAACGAGTAAAGAAATCAGAGACACTCTCATCTTTCTTCTGTTTACACGCAGCTAACTTGTCCCAATTAACTTGGAGGGCAGGCATCATCGTTTTCATTAAAGCTATTATTCTACCAGGCAATTCAGTGATCAAAGCATCGGGTTTAGCACCACCTACTTGTAGTGCATCTGCGGCAGCTAAAGCAACCCAAGTACCACCCAAAGCTTGATCATGATCTTCCTTACGAATCCGAGCCCATATTGCTGGAGGAACTACATTACCCATCAGTAAATCAATATCTGCCAAAATTATAACACACGCATCAACGGTCTGGGACAACTCCTTATAATACCCAGCAGGATTCTTACGAGGGTCCAGTAGAGACTGTTTAAGCGCTAGAACTTCAGATCTTTTCCAAGGGTCATGTACCCATGTACGCTGGAAATGAGCAGGGACACCTGGAACATTACCTGCTTGTGGAACCGCTTCTCTCCATATAGGGGGAACTTCTCGCATAGGATAATGTTTCACTTTATGCCTTACCGCAGGATCCGGTTCAAGAGAAGCTTGAGAGAAAAAGGAAGACCTAAAAGTGATACGTGTTCGAACAGCATCCTCGACATCGGGACCCACAATAAGACCCTTATCGAAGGTAACCTGTATATCAGATAAACCCCGAGGAGGTAAATCCAAACCCATATCACCCCATCCTTTAATCAGGGTATTACACATAACATTAAAAACATATCTCTGCGTAGGCGCATTCCACTGAAGGAAAGTATCCAAGATATCATGAACATTATACAGTGGACCACTCATGATCCAATTGCGGGCAAGAGAATCTAACCTAGTTAGTTCATCAGTATCTGGAATTTGACTACGAGATTGTCTTCGGGACGAAGCAGGAGTCAAATTAAGAGACCCGAAGAAAGGCGACAAGAGACCGGAAACAGTATCAACCAATCGTTGACGAGCTGTAGGTGAATCAGACAGTAAAACTGGAGACATCGTGTTAAGCATAACAGGAGAAGAACTATCAATAGTAAAAGAAACAGGCGGTGAAGGAGACAGAGGTACAGAAGTCGGTGGCAAAGGAGGTGGGGGTGGAATTACTGGAAGAGGCAATTGTGGAGGAACTGGAATACCTGGTTGGACAATAGGTTGCTGAACAATAGGTTACAATGGAGGTGCATTAGCACCTAATACATAAGGTGGAGGTAATCGCAACAGCTGAGACATGAAAGGATCTTCATCAAGATCTTTACTTTTTGTGGGAGGAGTCAACACTGGATAACTTCTATCTATTGCCATACGATGCTGCCGTTCCGAAACGTCAATCATTTGATCAACTTCATTATCTTTAAACTGTTGCGCAGCCTGTAGGATCGTCATATCCTGTGCTTTCCTATCCTTTTTCGCTTGTTTAATTTCTTTCTGTTTGGCTTCCTTACGCCAGAGGCGGAAAGAGTCAAACATTGCCGGCCGGGCTTTTCTTTTGAACAAAATTGCTTCTAAATTGTCTAATGTGTCAGGCTCAAAGCTACCATTTTGTGGCCACTGCAGAACACCATCTTTTTTTGTATATCAAATCCATGTTTCATTAAAAATAATAGTACCAAGCCCATGTTTGGAATAGAGCTCATAAGTGGGAGTTCCAACCGGAGAAATTGGACAAGAGTCCTCGAGCTGGGAATCCCTGTTACAACTAAACAACAAAATTTCCTAAACTTACTAAGTCTAGGCATTTCGTAACGAACTGGACTATTCTCAAACTTCAAGGGGTTTAAGACAATTATTACAGCACAAACGTACTTACCCCTCGGCTTCGACTAATGCATTGGTCGAATAAAAACCCAAAACAAGAGTGGGAGCTACCCACGTATACTTAACTAAGTATTTTCTCACGCCACAGGTGTTCGCCTAACGTCTCGCGATACCAATCATCACCAGGGGCCAAGGCAGGGCGACAGTCAGGGCAGCAGTCGTCAGCAGCCGTCGGAAAGGATTAGCCAAGCTGAAAAAGTCCGTCGGTCCACTCCGACATACAGGGGTCGCTCTCGTGGTTTGCGAATCCTCCAGAATTTTCTCGCAAAGCTCCTCACGAACTTCGGGCTGAACCGCTACCACTGAAGTCGCCCAACGTTGGGCGCCAATTGGAGAACCGGGCCTTATGGGCCTAGCGGCGCAGGGCATGCCTGATATCTCCGGGTTCACCTGCCTTATCAGACAGAGACACAAGACACTCTGTTCGGCGTAGAAAATCAGGTTTATTAGCTGCAGCTAAGTACAGAGGTCCTAGAAGTACACCAATGGTAAATTCTCAGGAGACTGCCACTTTACTCCGTGGCGCACAGACTTTTATACCATACATATTTACAATACCCACTCCCAAACCATACAAAACTGACAAATGAGAAAAGTTCGAAAACAAGCTATTGAGTATCTTGTATACGCCCTGCTTTCAGACCCCGTGTTCTCCCCTCCCCTCAAGTTAATCAATGCTAGTGCATGTAATTCAATTTGCAGGTGGCAGGACGTATTTGCGAGCCACAAAGGACAGTTGTGTAACAAGAGAATACACAGAAAGAATAGTGAAGGCCAGTTAAATAGGATAAGATAAAGGAAGAATGGTGAGACCCACACAGCCAACTAAGACAAGGATCAATCAGTCTAGAGATGGATTAACTAACTCGGCCACTTCCTGACATCGGTTTCTTAGACGAGGACAAAAGGGTTATTCTTTAACAGGAGAGGCGAGCAGCTGAAAAGGCAAAAACACTATGTTCGCCGTGTCGCCTGAGTGAGGGTAACACAAAATGGCGGCTGTTACAAAATGGCGGCTGACTACGAAGCGAAGTCGAAAATCACGGAACCTCACAGGGAAGGCATGGCTTGGCAGTTCGGGCTGGACTGTTCCCATGAGGCACAGGGTCAGACTGATTTGCATATAGCCATGTCTGAATTGGTGTGGCAGAGTGGGCTGAAGAACGGTGATGGATCAAACCCAGATCTTTTGACTGGGTGTGAGTGTTTGATTGGTTCAGATGCTCCGTCCATCACCACCCCCTTTTGTACCGCTTTGGCCGCCATAAGTGTGGCAGGGTATGCTCAGACGTGAGTCCCTTGCTCACTTTGCCACTGGATTCAAGCAAGCCGGGCTGAAGATGGCTGTAATGCCAGAAACCGGTCCTCGGAAGCTTGTTTCCGGTCCAGGGAAGGCATGGCTTGCCAGTTCGGGCTGGACTGTTCCCATGAGGCACAGGGTCAGACTGATTTGCACATAGCCATGTCTGAACTGGGGTGGCAGAGTGGGCTAAAGAACGGTGATGGATCAAACCCAGATCTTTTGACTGGGTGTGAGTGTTTGATTGGTTCAGATGCTCCGTCCATCTCCACCCCCTTTTGTACCGCTTTGGCCGCCATAAGTGTGGCAGGGTATGCTCAGACGTGAGTCCCTTGCTCACTTTGCCACTGGAATCAAGCAAGCCAGGCTGAAGACGGCTGTAATGCCAGAAACCAGTCCTCGGAAGCTTGTTTCCGGTCCAGGGAAGGCATGGCTTGGCAGTTCGGGCTGGGCTGTTCCCATGAGGCACAAGGTCAGACTGATTTGCATATAGCCATGTCTGAACTGGGGTGGCAGAGTGGGCTAAAGAACGGTGATGGATCAAACCCAGATCTTTTGACTGGGTGTGAGTGTTTGATTGGTTCAGATGCTCCGTCCATCACCACCCCCTTTTGTACCGCTTTGGCCGCCATAAGTGTGGCAGGGTATGCTCAGACGTGAGTCGATTGCTCACTTTGCCACTGGATTCAAGCAAGCCGGGCTGAAGACGGCTGTAATGCCAGAAACCGGTCCTCGGAAGCTTGTTTACGGTCCAGGGAAGGCATGGCTTGGCAGTTCGGGCTGGACTGTTCCCATGAGGAACAGGGTCAGACTGATTTGCATATAGCCATGTCTGAACTGGGGTGGCAGAGTGGGCTAAAAAAGGGTGATGGATCAAACCCAGATCTTTTGACTGGGTGTGAGTGTTTGATTGGTTCAGATTCTCCGTCCACACAACCCCCTTGTGTACTACAATTCAACATCAGCCCTCTCCCCGTTTTGCTTTATGCGGACAAGACCGTTCTTTATGTAAGGGAGCCTCAGGTCAATTTAGATCCTCTCATTAGAGAAATAATCTGATTTGGTCGATACTCAAGCCTCTTCATTAATTGGAATCATTTGGTGATTTTCCAATTGACTCCTAGCACCAAGTCCTGGGAGTTTGAAATCCCCTTGGATTGGTGCACGGACTCCGTTAAATACTTAGGCATTCATATCCATTTAGAAACAGCCTTTATCATACGCCTCAACTAGGGGCGAGCAGTCAGCTCCCTCTAAGTGCAAATAGAGCACTGGATAAACTTGAAGTGAAGTTAAATGAAATTAAATGAAATTTGATTTATTGAGCGCATGGCTGCCCAAGAGTGTCCCAGCGCTAAAGAACAAAGAGCAGACTGAAGAGGGTACCGTTATTTAGGGATCACTGGGAAAAAGAAATGTTTTAAGAAGCTTCCGGAACTTCAGATAGGTGGGTTCGGTTCGAATAATGCCAGGAAGGGCATTCCACAGCATTGCTGCATTAACCGAAAATCGACGGCCCCCGGAGCGCGCCTTCCTCTCTCTGGGGACCTTAGCCAGATTTCCAAGGTCAGAACGGAGAGTCCGAGAAGCTTTGTAAGGGCAGATCAAATTCCTAAGAATAGGGGGTCCCTTACCCTGAAGTGACTTGTGGGTTATGCAGGGAGATTTAAATGTTATTCTTTCACGGATCGGCAACCAGTGAAGAGATCTCAGTACAGGCCTGGCCGAGGATCTTAGTGAGGAGCCGGTGAGCACCCGAGCTGCTGAATTCTGAACACGTTGGAGGGTGTTGATGGTTGCTTCGGATGCCGCCAAAAACAGGGCATTGCTATAGTCCAGTCTAGATAATATTAAACCCTGGATTAGCAGTTTCCTGGAATGGAATGGCAGGAGTGGAAGAACCTTCCGCACAGACCGAAGTAGGCCATAACATATGCCTGCTGTTTTCTTCGCATGTGTCCTGAAAGTCAGGTCTTGCTCAAACCACACCCCTAAGCTTATAATTTCGTCTTTCGGGGCGGGACGATCACCCAGACAGGGGTGCCAGATGGACTTGGGTAAAGCTGTTAGTTGGTGGCCCAATAGCATGAGATCTGTTTTGGCTCCATTCAGTTTGAGCCGAGAGCTTGTCATCCAGGAATAAATTCCCGAGAGACAGGCAAATAGATTTTCTGAGCAACTCTCTTGGGATAGCGAGACGACTAGTTGGGTGTCGTCCGCATAGGTGACTATTTTAATCCCAAAAGGATTAACCACATCCTCCAGTGGGGCCATATAAACGTTGAAAAGAGTAAGGCTCAATGAAGAGCCCTGAGGCACTCCACAATTGAGGGGGATGGATTTAGAGAGTGCGTTGCCTTCCCAGATCTGAAAGGTTCGGTTGCTCAAAAAAGATGAGAGCCATTGCAAAGCCATGCCCGATACGCCCAGTCTAGCGAGGCGCTGAATTAAAATTCCATGGTCCACGGTGTCAAAAGCTGCACTTAAATCCAGGAGGATTGCCACAGCAGATCCCCCTGAATCCAAGATGCATCTTGCCTCTTCCGCCACCGCTATCAGGGCAGAGTCGGTGTCCTGACCCGGGCGGAAGCCCGTTTGGGAGTTACGCAGCAGCTTGTTGTTTTCCAAAAAGGAGGAGAGCTGCTGGTTGACCATTTTCTCCGCGATTTTACTGAGGCCTGGTAACAGCGATATTGGGCGGAAGTTGGCCAAGTCAAAAGGTTCAAGCCCTGGTTTTTTTAGGAGGGCCTTCACCATGGCCTGCTTCCAGCTAGGAGGGACAGCACCACGAGTGAGGGAAGCATTTAAAAGTTCAGTTGCTAGCGGGGCGATGGCATCTGAAGTCCGCTTAAGAATATACATAGGCGCGGGATCAGACAGGGAGCCACTTTTCATAGAGGACAGAACTTTGCAAAAATCTTCCCTGGATATAAAGGTGAAAGAGTCCAGGAAGGGGCCAGGAGTAGGGCAAGGGGTAGGGGCAGAGTGGTCATCAGAATCAGAAAGTGGCACACTATATTGTAAACTTTCTAAAGATTTTTGGATTTTAGTGTCAAAAAAATCCGCTAATTGGTTACATCTTGATTCTGAGCTCTCCTGCCTAATTGGGGGGAGGGTACCTTAAGGAGTTCCTTTACTATCTTAAAAGTTTCCCTGGACGAGTTAGAAGCGGATTTAATTTTCTCTTCGAAAAAAGCCGCCTGGGCTTTTTTCAGGGAGGCTTTATAAAGCCTCATAGCAGATCAATAGGCCGCTTTATTGTTGGAGTCCCAGTCTTTTCGCCATATGCGTTCTCATTTTTTGCAAGTTTTTCTAAGATCTCTGAGTTCTGTCGTGTACCAAGGTGATTTAAACACTATTCTTCTTTGTTAAACTTTTTCTGGGTAATACCATATCTAGGGAACTAATCAGCCAGCTTTGAAAATCTATATCCGCCACTAATGGATCTGGATCCGGCAAGGGAGCTGTTTGTTCAAGTGTCAGGGTCAAGCTCTCCATGTCCATCGCGGGTAGAGTTGTGATTCTTAAAATGGTGGTCCTGCCCAAGTTTTTATATCTTATTAACAACATCCTGATTCCCCTCCCCAACCCCTTTTTTCTGACAGTACGATCCCTCCTTATTAGATTAGTTTGGGGGGGGTAAACAAAGCTTGCGTTCGATGGCAGGTGCTTACACTACCCCATGAGAGAGGGGGTTACGGAGTCCCGGATCTCCACTTATACTAACTTGAAGCCCAGTGCAGCTACGCTTATGCATGGTACCACGCAGATGCCAGGATCCCGTTACTGCGGCCAGAGTCTTAACCGAGAGCCTATCCACCTAGAGACCCAAATGACATTCAAACTGTGTCCACCAACAGCTGGGCTTGGGAGAAGCTGAGGTGAATTACTGGCACTGCCACATTGTATTCCACATCCCTCCCTCTCCCCAATCCCCTCTGGCTCCCAATAACAGGGGAGAGAGTGGTATAGCGTACGTTGGCTAAATTTGGGATTACAAAAATGGGAGATCTCTACCCTGATAGCCATGTAAATGTAAATGTAAATGTAAATGTACAGGAATTTATATAGCGCAAATCACCAAGTGGTTTCTAAGCGCTTGCTTAGGGAACCCGTCCTGGTATTCCCCTGTGTGATAACCCCGGCAGGGTATCCGCAAGGTGAAAGCCAGGCATCCCGCCGCGAGGGGCCGTTGTGGAGATTAAGCCAGCTATTGCCCAGAGTCGCAGAGTGTGAACCCGTGAATCGAGTAGGTACCGGAGCGAGAATTGTCGAGTCCATAAACATTTTAGGACTCAAGACCCCGCCGAGCCGGGAATTGAACCCTGGTCCCGGGCTGACCTCTGCTTCCAGGTCTGCCTCCTCTAACCAGTGAGCCACACTTCTCCACTACCTTGCGGGACTTTGGACGTTTCCCCGACGCCACGTTTATGGACTGCTCCGTATTGAACCAGATGCATTCAGCTCCTCACACCGAGCTGCCTGGTTTCTCGATCGAACCCGAATCCTTTGCTCCTCTGTCTCTGATCATTAATAGTGAACATGGGATTCACCTCATCTCTAAACTATACAGAGACTGCTCAGAGATCATCCCAGTAAAAGATGACAAGCGCCGTAGAGACTGGGAGGGCGACTTCTGCCGCCCAATCACAGATGATCAGTGGGCTGAATGCTGCGTGGTCACAAAGGATGTCTCCCTAAACAGTAGACACACAGTACTACAATTTTAATTCTTGCGTAGAGTGTACATTACCCCATCCAAATCCCATAAATTGGACCAACCCAGGTCCCTCTCCTGTCGTAAATGTGCTGCACCTCACGCTGACTTTGCCCATCTTACATGGACTTGCCCACTCCTACAGCCGTATTGGGAGGCAGTCCATTAGACTCTAGGTGAAATTATCAATCTGCCCTTGGTTCCCATCCCGGAAGTGGCTCTGCTGGGCTATGTAGTCAATTTTCCTTTAAAGGTGAAGAAAAATGCGCCCTTAGTTTATTGTTAGCCAAAAGGAAGGTAGCTATCCATTGGGGCCGCAGATCAGTCCCTACATTGAAGAGCTGGATGGGTAGTTTGGCATCATGCAACACAAATAACGAGATATACACCACCACCTCCCCACCTCATCTTGCCCAAGGGACATCTGGGGTCAGTTCAGGGCATACGTAGAGTCACATCAGCAACCCCCTGTTACCCAAATGGCACAAGGCATAGTCCCGACTGGTGTGGGCCAACCGGCCAGTCGATTTTACAACATGATTGATACATGGTATGGTGAATGTTCTAGTGAGGATAATTTCTTTGCTACAATACTGCTTTTGTGTCTATAATACACTAGCTGTGATGATTGACAACTGGACAGGTGGGCGAATCTCCTACACTGTGGGGTTGGCCCTGAATGTGGGTCTTTGTTTTCTCTTCGCTATCTGATAGGACTCTTTGATGTTTAAATACATGACTTGCCTGTACATCCTTGCTTAAGTACTATTCAACAGTGTGAACTGTGACAGTGACCAATCATAGTTTTTATAGTGTTTATATGTGAAAATGTACATATAAAGTTTCAATAAAATAATTTTATTGTCAGGTTTGCAAAATTGTACACATGTCATATTAGGATGCACTACCACAACAGAGGTGAGTTCTATCCACAGGATAACTTTTTGGTTGGCCAGGGTTGGTCATATCTGTGGGATCTTTCTTGATCTGTGAACAGCAATGTTAATGTGTAGGCATCTGGTGTAGGCCTGTCTTCATAGTCACATGAGTATATTTGAATGTGTGCACTTGAGTAGTCATACAGTGTGATTGGCCAGTCATTGTCAGAAGTGTTGAGGTGTATGTGTCCATGTACATGACACCTACACACATGTATGATCCAGGTAATGAGTGCCTGAGTGTTTACTTTATCAGACATGTGCTGCAGTTTGTGGGCACGTGTAGGAGTTGTAAGTTGAGCACTGTGCAGTGTGTCGGTGTGACCTTGCAATCCTGGGGTACACCTACTTATTGTAGCTGTCAGTTGTGAGTATGCAGAGTGTGTCACTGCAATGTCTGTGTTTTGTTGATCAGCCATGGGTCTTGTTTACGTTTGTGCTCACTGTACTGACCTGCCCAGCCACACTGACATTATATGTGACTTTTCTCACACATTGCTGTCACTTGACTCATTTTTGGGACAAGTATAGTATGTGGTATGACGAGTCATACCATCCCCTATAGGTGCTTTTGATGCCTACAAATTGTGAGTTACTCCTCTATGTGGTTTTGCATTGTACAGTCCTCACCTGTCCAATACTGATGTTCACACCACTTCAGTCTCATTTCTTCCACCCCATGCCTTGCCAGTGTGTGACCCTCACCACCACTTCATAGTGTGACACAATACTGTGAGAGGATGATCTGTGTAGAGGACCAATGTGCCACTTAGGACATTATCACAATTTGTTATGTGGTATTTTCTTCTACTTGATTGCAGTCATGGTTGCTCATGTGCAGTGCATATTTTGACCAGCACAGTCCTCTAGTCATGTTGCATGCACCTGGGCTTTCCTGAGTTGTGCAGATGTGGGTGATGGCTAAGGTGTATGTCTGTTTGCTGAGGTACTGTTACCCTTCTTGAGTGTGATGTGATCTGTGTGCTGTGATGATTTGTAGTGTGGACGTTCATGGTGGAACACTCAGATATGTGTGATACTGGTTTTCAATCAATCAATCAATCAATCAATCATGACATTTGTATAGCGCACTACTCACCCGGAAGGGTCTCAAGGCGCATGGGGGAAGGGGTCCGCTACTGCTCGAACAGCCAGGTCTTGAGTTGTCTCCTGAAGGCGAGATGGTCCTGGGTCAGCCGGAGGTGGATGGGGAGGGAGTTCCATGTCTTGGCCGCCAGGTAGGAGAAGGATCTGCCTCCGGCGGTGGCTCTTCGGATGCGTGGTACGGCGACGAAGGCGAGGCTAGCGGACCGTAGCTGGCGGGTGGGCGTGTAGAAGGTCAGGCGGTCATTGAGGTACTTGGGGCCCAGGTCGTGGAGAGACTTGTGTGCGTGGGTGAGGAGCCTGAACGTGATCCTCTTGTTGACAGGGAGCCAGTGCAGGTTCCTCAGGTGGCCGGAGATGTGGCTGCATCAGGGGATGTCCAGGATGAGTCGGGCGGAGGCGTTCTGGATGTGTTGGAGTTTTTTCTGTAGCTTGGCTGTGGTTCCGGCGTAGAGGGTGTTTCCGTAGTCCAGTCGGCTGGTGACGAGGGCCTGGGTGACCGTCTTCCTGGTTTCGGTCGGGATCCATCAGAAGATCTTGCGGAGCATGCGTAGGGTGTGGAAGCATGATGAGGAGACGGCGTTGACTTGTCTGGTCATCGAGAGGGAGGAGTCCAGGATGAAGCCTAGGTTGCGTGCATGGTCTGTTGGCTTGGCAGCGGTGCCCAGGGCTGGAGGCCACCAGGAGTCGTCCCAGGCGGAGGGTTTTGTTGGTGTTCACACACTGCTTACTTTGCCTGTACTGCTGCCAGTGTATGTTGCCATGTACTTGCCTGGTGTGCATCCCTGTGATGTCTAGCTGAGTTTGCTATGTGATGAATTGGTATGTGCATATGTTGTGTTTTTGTTGTTGATGGATGCAGTGTTTGGCCTGTGTTGGCTCTTTCTACTGACAGGTGCATGTGTGTGTGATGTTCTATTTGCATGACATTGTGTGTGAGTAGTTTGTGCATTGTAATAGATTCTGAGGTGTGTTGAACTTGTAGTGTGCATTTCTTGTGTGAATTTCACATGCAGCAATGTGGATTATTGTTCATGACATTCTTTTGAGTGCACATTTGTGCTATGTCCTCCTATATAGGACACGTCACTTGTCAGGAGTGTGCATGTGCATGCTTGTGCTGCACATTGACACCATGCTCACTTGATAACTCGTGTGGTGTCTATGTCTGTGTTAGCAGATTTGTCCTATTGATCACAGTTAGTGTTCATGATTGACATTTGATATGCAATTTTTTATTGGGTTGGGGTATGGTGTCTGTGCATTTTTCCAGAGTGAAAATATTGTGTTTGTCTGTTCTGTCTAGGGACACATTACCTATCCACTGTTTGCCTGCACATGGCTGAGCTCGTTGGACTTATTTGGATGTTGTTTGTGAGATTTGTGTTTGGCTTTTGGTTTTTGATCTGCATTGGTTCAGACTTCCCTCATGTGTCCTTGGTTGTCAGGAAACTCACAGGACATTATTTGAAACTTTATCTGTGTTTCTCACAGGACTTGAGTAGTGCATGTGTGAGATGGGTAGATGAGAGGTATTTGTGAAGATCTTACTTGGGTTTGACAGTCAGGTATTGTGACAATGGGCCATGTGTGTTGTGCTGGTGTCAAGGTATGTATGGCTATCATTCCAGTGCCAATGGTTAGCTTGGTTTGCTGTATCCCAGAGATATTGCATAGATGTTACTCTAGTTTAATTTTAATCACTGTGCCACCCATGTCTGATTTGATGGTCTAAGGGTAATGTGACATGTTCCTCCTCTGGCATGTCTTGTACAAATGCTATGTGGCTTGTTACATGGTATTCCTGCACTGTGCACTCCATTGTGGGCTAGTCTATTTATTGTCATACATTACTGCTGACTTATGGTGTGTGTATGTGGCAGAGTTTCTGTGTGGGATCTGTCTGAGGGACTTGACATGCAGTGTGAACAGTTCCATGATTGTTAATATGCAGAGTGACTCTTCATTTCTTAATTTACTCACTTTGATTCACATGAGTGGAAGGCAGGCGTGAGGAGTAGGGTTATCATGCCCCTGACCTTCTGTGCAGGGTTTTCATCTTCACCCCCACCTTCCCAGTCAATATACCTTGCTCTTTGAAGTATGAGGTGCGAGGTCGAGCCACACCTGACTGCTAATTAGAGCATGGGGGCACAAAAGGAGGACACAGCATGGGTAGAAATGGATGTGGGAAGCGTGCTGTAGGATGTGACCAATTGATGCGGGGCACCATGTGGGTAGGGTGAAGGTGGGGCCCTAGGCAGCTGCCCACACTGCCCACGCCTGGCACCGTCCCTGCCTACTACATTGTGCGCAGGTTTTTCAGCATCTTCACTGCTGCGGTGACATGACCGGGACATTGTAGTGATTTCTAGGTTGATGGGTGACCCCGATGCGGAGGTGTCAATTTCTATCAAGCAAGACATGTGTAAGTACACTGGGAGATATGTTCCTGTCTCCACCACGGTGTCTGATGTAGACAGGAAACGTATTTCCGCACAACAGTTGTGTGTTGTGGTGGTATGAGGAGATGTGTTATTTACTTACCTGCGGTGTTGACCGCAACAATGTCTTATCTGCTGGTAGTGGATCAGGTACAGCAGTGGAACGGCTAAAAGAGATGGATCCATAGGGGTTAGGAACATGTGCAGGTGACCCGGATCTGAGTTTATATCTCCTCAGTTGTGCTTCCGCCATCTCCGAGTGGCTGGTTTCTCCGCTGCGTTCTGATGGGCTGCTTGAGGCATCATGATTTGTCCGGCGGTCTTAACGTCATTCAGCATGGCGATCTTTCTCTATTGGCTCCCTCCTCCACCATTGCAGAAGGAAATTTCTGGCGGATGCCAAAACTCTGCAGCGGAGAGGAAATGGGCTACCATTGCCCATTGTGATATGGTGGACGCGAGGACAGCCGCAGGAATGAGGAAATTGACCCTTTCCACCAACACCGCGGGTGTGCCAAACACCGTTATCCTAATGAGCCCCTTAATAACTGCTGCAGTTACTACATAGGGTTGAAGAGCAACTGCTGTGATTAAGGCATAGTATATTAAGGAAGAAACAACTGTTTGAGACCAGTTAAAAGATCATTGTAATTTTAAAAAAGCAGTTACAGAACCGTTAGCGTTGCCTGCTAAATAGAGTATTATTCCATCCATTTAGTATCCACATACAAAAACGCTACAAAAAAGACTCTTCTTGCTAGTGTCACTTATGTGACGATCAATTGTGTCCAGCCTTTAGGGTCTCCTGACTTTTCATTACATTTCAGAAAGTGTAACATTAAAAACTTTGGCCTTAGTTGCCTAAAATGTGCTAAGGATCTCTGCTCACAAAACAACATATACTTGTCAAAAAGCGTGACAAATACCATCATTACATGTTCACACTGTAAGAAACCCAAATATGATGGGACCAACATGTGGAAAACCTCAATACCATTAACAATAACAGAATATAAACACCAGCCTCACTATAACTTCTTCAAATGGATGCAATTAAATGCCCATCCTGCTCAGACTGGGACTTTATTTTCCCTTACTGCACGTCCCTTCTTTAACTCATTGATTAACATTGGCTACACTAAGATAGGCCTGGAAAAGCTGGCAGTGGCTTAGCACTAATGCATAAGGATATCTGATCAGGCATCACTATTGACTGCCCCATTTCTTGTCTCAATGACATTTGATTCAATTTCCTTCAGTTCCACTTCCTATAAGACCATTCCTCTCCATACAATCTATCACTTCAAGCACATAGTACATGCCTCAGTAACCGCATAGATGAATTTCCCCGGTCACTGAGCCTATATTATTCTACTTTATGTACCTGAGAGGTCTAAATATCCCTTAAATCTAAAATAAATCCTATATCCACAGCTCCTATATAGCAATTTTATAGTAATTTCACACATATTATACCTAGGCTGATTTGACTCTGGGATGCCTTTTAAAATAGGTCATCTTCCTTCCAAACAAAAAGGTCAAATGAAACTATTGAGCAGATTGATAAGACCATCAAACATATCTCTCAAAATAATTAAAACATTTTGCATCGAAAATATTAAATTGCGGCGGGACATATCACAGACAAGAATGGAGGTAAACAGTGCAAAAGGCAGCAGTGGCCGGCACAGGTAGGCGCAAGGGGGAGGGACAGGGTGCGGCAGGGGGGAACCTGACAGACGACAGAATAGGTCATATTTATTTATTCAATTATAACCATTCCGTCGTCTGTTGACTTCACCCCCTCCTACCCAGCCCCTCCACCCTACCGTGTTTACCTATGCGGGCTGCTGCTGGCAGCAGGGCCTGTCTGTGCCAATTGCTTTGGTGACAACACAGGAGCATGGTAGGCCAAACTGCAGAAGAATAAGGTACCACTGACCCAGAAAAGTAGTTAGTGCTCTCTGCTCTCTGCAAGCTCGAGCGATAACTGTAAAGAACCAGTTAACACCATTTGGGGCATGCTTACAAGACATAATATATGTGCAGATCAAGGCTGTTCCACCTGAGATCGTGGATACAGCGACCCTTACTCCGGAACCTAGATTAGGTAGGCAGCAGAGGTGTGCTCGGCGGTGTTTAAAGATGGAAGAAGTCCTAAAGGACAGTGCCCTGGAGACCTGACCAGAACGCTCCCTGTTTCTCCAGCGCAACGGGGGCCAGAGGGTAAGCAACCTGAAGGCCGTCAAACTGGAGTGAGAAAAGGACAATAAGCATGGTTCAGTGATAGAATATCGATGTAACAAACATTGATGTTCTAAATATCAATGTAGAAATATAGGATGCAAAAATATCGACTCCCTATACTTAAACAGGCAAGTACAAAAATATGGATACAAAAATATTGAAGTAAAAAATATAGATATAAAAAATATCAAATTAAAACTATATATAAAATAAAATAAAATAAAATATATTAAATACATTACATTATAATATTATTTTTAACAAACTAAATTGAATTTAATATACATTTTAACTAACTATAAAACATAAACTTAATTAAAAAAACACACACACACATAATAATTTATACATATACATATATTTAGCTATTATCTTTATTTAATTTGTAAACTTTATAATTATATAAAAATAAAATAGATATATCAATATTTTAAAATAAAAAATCATTTTATAAAAATGTAAAACATGACATTATTTGAAAAAATTCAAACTTACATTTCGCAATACAATAAATGCACAGTAGGGAAAGTGCTGGATAACAAAGGGGTAATAATTACTATTCCCATTCCAGCGAGTGCAACAGTAAGGAAAGTGTTGAATAGTGGAGGCGTAAAAATGACTATTCCCACTCCAGTGAGTGCAACAGTAGGGAAAGCTTTGGATAGCGTAGGTATAAAAATAAATGCAGAGTAGGGAAAGTGCTGGATAGCGAAGGGGTAATAATTACTATTCCCACTCCAGTGAGTGCAACAGTAAGGAAAGTGTTGGATAGTAGAGGCATAAAAATTACTATTCCCAATCCAGTGAGTGCAACAGCAGAGAAAGTGCTGGATTGCAGAGAAACAAAAATTACTAATACCATTTAAACAATATAAAAAAAAATAATCATAAAAATAAATGAACTATATTAAACAAATATACATTTAAAATATTAAACATATAAAAAGAACACATATATTATAAATTACATATAACAAAAAGCTACAACTATTATATAAAAAAATAATAAATATATTTAAACACCATATTTATTTAAAAGGAGCAAATTTTAACAAACAAAAAAATGATGTAAAACATACATATTTTATTTCATTTCCTACCCTATAACACCACACCAATAAAAAAACACAAACAAAGTTGTATTTAAATTTATTTCCATAATTAAAATTATTATTAAAGTATTAATATTAATAAAAATAAATATATAAATTCATTGAATACACTTGCTTTAATACTATAATATACACAACACACACCTAAAACTAATTACACATTTAACATATTTATTTTTAATCAATAATTTAAATTAATAAACAACTAATTAATAATTCATCAATTAAAAATAAATTAATTCCCACCCTTCCCACCTATAAACACCACAACACACAACAAAAATTACCTACACAATTACCATAATGTATGACTAATTAATTAATTACAATTAATTAACAACTAATTATTGAATCATCAATTAAACATCTATTACTTCCGGCCCTTCCCACTATTTAAACCTATGCATACCACAAACACCCGTAAATTTATTTACACAATTACCATAATTAATTGCCAATTAATTAGTTAAAAATTATTAACAGCAAATTATTAATTAATTCATTAAAAAATACTTTCCACATTTGACACTATAACATCTCAACAAAACAAATATTAATAATTAAAAATATTCAATACATTTAATATAGTTTAAATTACATCCCACCCTTTCCCCCTATAAATCCACAACCCGCTTCAGTACTACAAATATAAAATTCACAAAAAAATTAATAACTACTAAAGTTTTAACACCTATAATAAAAATTCAAATAATTCTTATTAAAAAAACCATACATCACATACATATAAAATGTATACTAAAATACACAACAATAATAAAAAATCTATATTTTTAACAACTATGGGGTCTATTATCATGATGGGTGGATCGCCACCGCCCATATGCCGGTGGCGATCCGCCTGCCATATTGCACCACCCACCTCCCATTTACCACGCCATATTAGTATGGCAGGGGGACCCTGATGGACGGAAAGACGGTCCGCCAGTTTTCTGCCGGGCAAACAGGTGACCGGGCAGAAAAGGGGTGTGATATGGTGGGCGCATCCTGATAGGCACAGAGGGATCGCCGAACCTCTTGAGGTCGGTCCCGCTGACCGTTAAGGCGGCAGGCGGACCATTGTAATAGACCCCTATATTTTTGCAAACAATATTAAACACTTTGATATTTTAAACATCAATATTACAAACCTAAAATCGATATTCTTGACCACGATAATTTTCATGACGATATTTCTGACCCACAATATTTTTACTTCGATATTTGTGCAAGTCGATATTTTTACATCGATAGTCTGTCTCTGCACCAATTACCACAATGAACAGTGCTTTCGGTAAAAGTAAAAGTACCGTCCACACAAGGCCACTAGGTAGACTCATAGCAATGAAATTGTAACATAGCCCTCAGACGACAGGAACAGAAGGAAAGTTCATATAGGTGTGAGAGACTAGTCAAGATCACCTCTAACAGACTAACAGCTGACACTGCAGAGGAAGGAAAATAAAGTTTCTGAATATTGTTTTGTATAACGAGAGAGACACAAGATGGAGTGAAGAGTGATACCACATGGAAAGAAGTTTGGAAAGAAGAAGGCAACTACTTGTGACATGATCTAACCATTATACTGCCCAAACACGAATATACTATTTATAATAATATTTTGAATGCCATAAATGGACTCAAGAACCAAGACTGATATCCCAAGGGGAGTATTTATAATTTTAAATTATTGCTGTTTAGTATCAATGGATGTCTGCTGTTCAAATTAGTCATGATCTATCACTCTATTTTAGGGCTATATAATGTTGACTATCGAGCACATTACTATGTCTTTATTAGGCAGTCCTAATGTATACAGTTTGGGTTGTCTGGTTTTTAGGTGGTATGTTAACAGAAGTTAGATGCAGCTTATTAGTTTTTTTAATGTTAGTGGACACCTCACTATTAGATCACAATGGTCTTCCTGATTATAGAGATCTAGTGGTGGATGGCCCATAATTTGGTGGACCCCTAGCTCACCTGTACAAAGGGCTACTTTTCTACCTTACGTAGTTAGTCATTATAAGAAAGTGGATTATTAGTTGGGGTTGTTGTGAAACTTCACCAAGTAATAATGTCAGAAATCTGTATCAGCTTCAGTTCAATTTCTTTAAATCAAGTCTTAATTCAGTCCTGGGTAGCTGTCACACAGAACAGTATAGCTTAAATCAAAGAAAAATACGTTTAAAGCGTGTATCAGTACCAAAACAGTCAGCAAGTAAGGAGCATGATTGAATAAAAATCCAACTATCATTTATAAAAATAGTATATATTTTTACCTGTAAATGGATAGCAAGGAGGTCATTAGGATGGTGGGCGGACTTTGCCCGCCCGCCATCCTCACGGGGATTGGGACCGCCCGTCATAAGGGCGGGGGTCCCGTGGTGGGGATTAGGATGCACCCGCCACAGTGGCGGGCGCATCCCTCATTTTTAACATTGTGGCGGGCGGTGCTCTCTGCACCTCCTGCCACAATGCTAAAAATGCATGTATGCATTTGCATACACGAAGCGGCAGGCACCGCGCGGTGCCTGCTGCTTCATGTATGCAAATGCTGGGGGGTACCATAGGTACCCCCCGTGTGCACCTCCACCTCTCTTTCACTCTGGAGGCCCGCAGGGGGCCCTCAGAGTGAAGACCTCATGCCTGTGGTCTCTAACCAAGGCCATTGTAATATGGCTGGTGGTGTCTAATAGACACCGCCACCATATTAATCCTTTTCCGCCCCGGCTGCAAGGCGACCGGGGCGGAAAAGCGGCTGACGGTCTTTCCGTCCGCTGCGGTCGCCCCGCCATACTAATATGGCGGGGGAATTTAGATGCGGATGGCGGGTGGATTGCCCCTGCCAGGCCGGCGGTGGCTACCGCCAGCCTGGCGGGGGGAATCCGCCCCCCATCCTAATGGGCCCCTAAGTTGACAAAAATCAGATGAAGAGGGCAGGAGTTATGATTTACGTAAGATTTTCATGTCACTGCTTTTTACGCTATAAAGTTATGGAAAGGCTGTCAATCACTGCTTTTCACTCTTATCCATGGTCTATGAGCCTCTAATGAGAGGGTCTCGGGCAAAGTCAAAGTTTCAAGCTGATCGCAATAAAAGTTGGTGTTGGATACAGTCATCGGATTGTTCCCACTCAAGATTATAGCTTTGCACTCAGAAATGCTTCTGGTTCTTTTTCTCGTTAAAAGTGAGATTGACAGGGTGCTCAGCAGCTTGAGGTCAGTGTTGTCTTAAAGTCGATGTACAGACGAAGTTCAGCCATCCGGTGCAATATTGGTTCTCAACAGTGTTCAAATCTACCCACGAACTGGCAAGCAGCAGTAGTCTATGACTCTCAGGCTCTGTAGTCAAAAACATTAACTTTTACCTTAGGCTCACAAGTTGCAGTTCTTGGAGAGAAAGATTGCACTCTAGCACTAGCCAAAGGTCCATGACCTGAGAGGCAATTCTTTGGGGTTAGCACTCGATATAACAGGCTACATCAGTTGCCTAGCGCCATGAGACCCCCCGGTGAGATGTGCACTTCACAAGATCTAGGGCAAGTGCAAATGGATACTGGTCAGCTGGGCACTATGCAGGCTTCTTTAGCTTTTGTTTCTTTAAAGCTGAACAGGAGGCTAGCCAACTAGCCTTTTGAGTCTGCTCACTGGGCCTTGGCACAAGTGGGAGCAGGTTCAGCCCTTGGAGTTGCTCACCACTAAGTCGACAGGATGAGAAGCTCTTCTCTTTTCTAAAGTCCACTCTTAGTTCAGCAGAGGCAGTCTTGCTTGCTGCTGCTCTTCTTTCTGAAGTCTGCAGGTTCAGCATGTCCAATCCTTCTCCTGTCCTTTCTGAGTCCAGCAGTGTTCTCAGTTCTGGAAGCCAGTGCTGCCAATTTTAGGTTTGTGAGTGAGACTCTTTGGCCAATGGGTCTAAAATTCCCATGGTGTGCCCCTACCCCATCTGGCATCATTTCCTGGGTGAATAGCAAAAATCAATCTTACAGTGCTTCTCTGCCCAAATTCAAGATGTTTGTTCCTTTCTCACCTGAGTCAGAGCAATGGGTACACCCCTGAGGTGTTTCCTGTATAATTTGCCACCAGTCCATCAAAACCTGTTTTGCAATGGGTTTTCCCCCACTGGTGGAGATGCCAGCATGTTTAGCTACACAAAGGAACAAGCAAGCTTAGTTATGACTTGCATTTACTGCTCAGAGGTGTTTGCAACTTTAATGCTGTCCCATCTATGTCTACAGCTCTTGGGCCATCCTGTCAGGAGGAGGTCACATCCCCTCCATCCAGCAAACCCTATATACATCTTCCTGGGAGCGTTACACACCTCCTAGCAGAAGGGCAGTAGGCTTCCTCAGGTGACAACTGCTGCAGTTAATGAGCAATGGCTAAGAGTACTTTGGGCGCAAGAAAGTAGTTACTTTCTAAAGTCACCTACACATTAAAAGATACTTGAAATCCAACTTCAGCATTAAGTCAGGTTTATTGTAACAATGTATTTGATACCTTGGAGTACTATGTTTGGTGGTCCCAAATGGAACAGCACTTAGCATGTGGGCTAGTGTAACTTTGTGTTAGCCAGTGGCTTGCCAGAGTGAAAACGACAATTTAAAGTTTTTACTGTCTGAACATGTCAATCATAAAAGAAACATGTCCTTCTTTTTAATATTTGGCACCCCCGCCTTGTGGGGTAATAAGCCCTTCTCTAAGGGTTGACTTATACATATTAACATGCATTGGCATAGCCAATAGGTCTCGCTTTTGGGACCTTATAAGTATTTAGTTATGCAGCACAATATCCTTGGTGCAAAAACATCAACTATTGCATGGTTAAACACTTATAAGGTCCGAAAGGCAAGACCTATTGGCTATGCCAATGCGTGTTAATTTTGTTAAAGTGCCAGCCACCTATGGGTCTTGGTGTGTCTTACAATATATTTTCATTTTGCAGGAATACCTCCACCCTGTACTGGTTAATTGTAGTGGGGGATGTGGGGGGAGTCTGGCTCCTTCCTCCTCTGCCGCTTCAGGGTCCAATTCTGTAAAGTGAAGGTGGTCTAATCCAGTACCACCGGACCAGCACACCCACCTTACATCAGTTGATCACATGATGGAAAAGACTGGGGGTCTATGCAGTTGCATGGTTAACCACTTATAAGGTCCCAAAGGCAAGACCTATTGGCTATGCGATTGTGTGTTAATTTTGTTAAAGTGCCAGCCACCTATGGGCCTTGGTGTGTCTTACAATATATTTTCATTTTGCAGGAATGCCTCCACCCGGTACTGGTGAATTGTAGTGGGGGAGGTGGGGGGAGTCTGGCCCCTCCCTCTTCTGCCGCTTCAGGGTCCAATTCTGTTAAGTAAAGGTGGTCTCCTCCAGTACCACCGGACTAGCACACCCACCTTACATCAGTTGATCACACGATGGAAAAGACTGGGGGTCTATGCAGTTGCATCCAATCGCAGATTGTACAATTTTGCCCAAGAGCACACACATCCTACCTGACGAAGTGAATGCAGTGTACAAGCAGCAGTCAAATGCAATGCCCACCTGATCCGCCATCAGTCTCTCCGCTACTGTCTTCCCCTCTCTCTGGCACACACCATCTCAGCTCTGTCCCACAGATAGCGCGTGCGCTGCTTCCTCATTCTTGCTGTGCCTCCGTACAGGCTTCTTCCCTTTTGACAGGTCGACCCATCCCAGTGACAGCTGTCATCAGAGCCGGGTCAGACCAACCCAGCATTGTGGAGATTCAGCTCGCTCAAATCGAAAATAATTCCTGGTTTCACAAGAGATTCTGTGAGGACACCCATTGGCTGAGCCGGTTTGAATGGACGACCCAACCACGAAACTGCGAGCTGCATCCAGTCCGGGGCCAACAGACCTCCCCGGTCATTGCATGATCACCAAAGTCACTCCATCCCCCCCACAGTCACTCCATCCTTGCATCCTGGAGTAAAGTCCCACACCCGGCACAATGGGAACTCCTAATTAACGTGAGACAAGAGTAGTTCACTTCACATGCCTCTTATACATGATATGCCACAGCGCCACACGTGTGCTGTGCAAGAGCTCCAGGTCAGTTGCACCCACACTGCACCAGAGCTCTACCCACACTGCACCAAAGCTGCATCCACACTGCACCACAGTTGCACCCACACAGCACCTGAGCTGCACTCACACTGCACCTGAGCTGCACCCACACAGCACCTGAGCTGCACCCACACTGCACCTGAGCTGCACCCATACTGCACCAGAGCTGCACCCACACTGTACCTGTGCTGCGTTACCGCTCCAGGTGAGATGCGCCAACTATGCATTTATGATGCGCCGATGTGTTGGAGGGGGGTCCCGTCAACACTGATTAATTATTTTGGGGGTGTAGTACGCAATTCTCTCCTAACAGCACACAGGCGGGGACATGATGTTGACTTCTCCGTTAATATGGGCCTTCCAAATGATGCCCACTGACCACCGAACTGATTCAGTTAAAACCTCCACATGAAGCAAAGCATGGCCGCACAGGGCACACGTGAACAAGCTGCATGTCTGCACAACCTATGTTGGGGCAAAGGCCGTTGAGGGGCATTGTTTGAACACCATTCGGGGAGGCACCGTAAGTCTGCAGGCAGCAGGGTAGTTGAAAACATCGAGAGAAAGTGGTCCGAAGGGGAGACTGGAAGATTACAGGCCATGCTGGAACTGGGACTGACCCTCTGATGAAAGATAGGTTGGGGTGTCGCCTGCGCAGTGCTAAAAAAAAGTGGTTTGGGCAGGGGAATGACTCAGGAGTGAGTATGTATAATCAGCATTAGCACTTAGCAGTCAGAAGTCAAAATGCCTTAAAAACGTGTGAGAGCTGTGATCTTAAGAGCAAAGGGGGCGGGCAAAAGGTGTGACTAAAAATAACTAAATATTCAATTCTATAACTATTTTGTTGGTCTTTCACGTTCAAGTGATTGCATAGAAAATAACACACACTTTAAATAAAAAAGGAAACCCAAGTTCAACTAATCACTTCGAAATACATAGGTTGCCACAAAATGCACAAAAAGATTTAGGCTCAACATAAAAAAGTGATTTTCAAATAGTAATACACAGACTATACCTAATGCACATGTTTTTTATAACTATGCAATAAAACACGCACCCTGCGGTTCACCTGGTAACACCCTCACAATACATCTCAAAAAGAATCCATCTTTGCTACCACCAAGCTTCTGGTGAGTCCATCAATTAAAAGTTACAGCCCCAGGACGGTTGCCTTATATTAATAAGCATGGGCATGTCAGGGGTTTATAGGCTGAGCGGGTGTAGGACATACAGAGTGACACTAAGGGCCCCATTAGGATAGCGGGCGGAAAATCACCCCGACCGCCATGGAGGAGGAAAATAATCGCCCGCCGGGAGCCTGCATATAAACCGACGGTCAAATTAGGATCAACCGCCAAAAAAGACCTGTGCATTCAACGTGGGGTTTTGGAGTGTACAAGAAAAAGTGGTGCCTATGCTGGTAGCGGTAAGTATGGGTGAAAATTATATATGATAAGAATGGTGCAACACGGTCAGAGGAGACCCAAAAAAACCTCTGTAAAGGTTGGCAAGGGCCCAACCGAATAGATACAACAGAAGTCCTGTGCACACGTTATAATGAGTAAATCATGCAGGTTTTCTTATAAGCAAAGGTTTTCATAGTAAGCGCACAATTGTTCGTTTTGCATTTGTTTTATCATTGGTATGTGTTTTGTTTATTTGCGGGGCATGGCTACTTTGATTTGTGCTCAGTTAAGGCATTGTTGCAGTGTTTTGGCTTCGTCCGCCATATTTTTCATGTACCGTCTGCTGCAGTGGCTATGCTGCAGCTCTTCCACTGTCTCTCCCATTCACTGCAGTGTGCGACAGCGGCGGTCGGAAACAGCGGTTCGTACCGCGGGACCATCGGGGAAGTCTTAATTTACCGTGCGTGTCTCTGCTATGGTTGCGGTGGGGTGTAGCTTTTCCGCTGCTTTACTGACCGCAGCGGTCGGTTTTAGGTCGTCACCGCCCGCGTCGGGCGGTTTTTGTTAGCCCGCTACCGCCGCGGTAGGTCTTTTTTGGCTCCAACACAAGTCCTGTGCACACATTATAATGAGTAAATCCTGCAGGTTTTCCTATAAGCAAAGGTTTTCATAGTAAGCGCACAATTGTTCGTAATGAGACAAGGTAGACACGTGTATATAGTTTCTTTCAAGTGTATTGAGCCTTCCTGTTCTGGAAGGATGACACAAAAAAACAACAAGCAGCGGACACGTGTTTCGTCAGGTGAGCCTATTAAGCTCGTGACTCTTCAGGGCTGTGGGCGATGTATTAAGAAAACGTTTAGCTAGCCGGTGATATTTCTGACCCAGCTTAAACAGGTTCATTCTATTTCAAGGTGGAGAATGTGTAAGGTGAACTCAAAGAGGCCTGTATCACTACTCCCAGCATGCCCCCTGAACCACACCCCGGCTACATGGAGGCCTCCCCCACCCAGGAGCATGTGTCAGCCATTGCACTGTTCACAAAACAGACTTACAGGTAGGTAGCCATCTTGTATTGGAGGACTGTTTGGAGTGGCAGGCCTCCCACTACTCCCAGCATGCCCCCTGTCCCACACCACAGCAGCATGGAGGCCTCCCCCACCCCGGAACATGTATCAGCCATTGCACTGTTCACCAAACAGACTTACAGGTAGGTAGCCATCTTGTATTGGAGGACTGTTTTGGGGTGGGAGGCCTGTACCAATACTCCCAGCATGCCCTCTGTTCCACACTCCAGCTGCATGGAGCCCTCCCCCACCCAGGAGCCTGTGTCAGCCATTGCACTGTCCACCCTCACCTAACAGGTAGGCAGTCATCCTCACTGGGAGTCATGTTTGGGGGTGGGAGGCCTGCACTACCACTCCTAGAATGCCCCCTGTCCCACACCCCAGCGGCATGGAGGCCTCCCCCACCCAGGAGCATGTGTCAGCCATTGCACTGTTCACCAAACAGACTTACAGGTAGGTAGCCATCTTGTATTGGAGGACTGTTTGGGATGGGAGGCCTGTGTCACTACTCCCAGCATGCCCCCTGTTCCACACCCCAGCTGCATGGAGGCCTCCCCCACCCAGTAGCATGTGTCAGCCATTGCACTGTTCACCAAACAGACTTACAGGTAGGTAGCCGTCTTTTATTGGAGGACTGTTTGTGGGTGGCAGGTCTGTATCAATACTCCCAGCATGCCCCCTGTTCCACACTCCAGCTGCATGGAGCCCTCCCTCACCCAGGAGCATGTGTCAGCCATTGCACCATCCACCCACACCTAACAGGTAGACAGCCATCCTCACTGGGAGTCACGTTTGGGGTGGAGGCCTGCACTATCACTTCCAGCATGCCCCCTGTCCCACACCTCAGCAGCATTGAGTCCTCCCCCACCCAGGAGCATGTGTCAGCAGCCATTGCACTGTTCACCCTCACTTAACAGGTAGGTAGGCATCTTCACAGGTCTGACTGTTTCTGGTTGTGAGACCTGCAATACTACACGCGGCACCAATTGCATGCAATGCATCCACACAGGACATGTTTGGTTATTTGATGTTTTCATGCACCACGTAATAACAGCCAGTATTGCATGTAACAGCAATACAAAAGTTTTATTAATTTTGTAGTGTACAGAGAGCAGATGACATGCAGCTAACAGAATAATTGCGCATTGCCCTACACTGACCATTTCCCATCTAATCCACAAGTGATGAAGATCTTGCTGCTGAGGACAACAACGACCAGAAGAGCCAGTCTCCACCCCCGGTACATGGACTCTCGGATGTTGACTCCCAGGACAGTTTGGACAATGAGCTCCAGGCCGGCCCATCTGGTGTGCCAATGCCCAACAGGTCCCAGGACCCCATCCTCCCCATCACCACGTCTGCTGTACCAAGAACTGCACAGCAGACCCCTGCAGTCACGGCCTGTGCCTCCACCGCTGCCACCTCAGCCACCACCACCAGCACCCTCCATGTCCCAGGGAATGACCAGGACACAACACCAACTGTGGAGGGCAGGGAGAGTGTGCGAGGACCCACCGAGGTGAAGCAACAGGTCCGTGGCAGCAGGGCAGGTGTGAGGGCCAGGGTCCCCCCAGACCTCAGGAGGTTGGCACACCATCCCTGAACTATTTCAACAGAGTCATCGGTGCATATGAACAGGTCCAGGGACAAAGTAGCCAGTCCAACAAACTTTTACATGAGCTCATCCTGCTGATGAGGTCCATCGACACACGCATTGGTCAAATGGTGGACCTCATGGCCCAGCAAGTGGCCTTGCTGAGGGACAGGCCTGCGTCACAACCAACACCTCTGCCCCCTTCTGTTGTGCTGCAGGATGACAGTGCATCATCCTCCCCTGCTCCAACAGAGAGGGGCGAGTCCTCAGACGCCGCTGGCCATTCACCAGGCCCCCCAGCGCCAAAAAGATCAAGGGGGCGTCCAAAGAAGCGCCTGGGAGTCTATGGAGGCAAAGCACCAGCCGCACGCCAGTCACGGAGCCAGCCCTGATGGCAACCCTCTTCCCCACTGCATTGACTGTTTGGACTGTCCTTCCCCACACTGCCTTGGCAATGGCACTTGTCTGTTGGACTGGGTCACCACATCCATGTGGTGTCTACTCTTGCATCTCATCTACCATGACTGTCAAATCACTGCCCATTCACCACCTTCATGTTAATATTCCCGCACCTCTCACATGTCCACTTTGCAAATAAAAAACCTGACGCACCAGATCTTGTGCTGTATCGTATTTAGTGCAATATTTACAGTTTTGAAAATGTGCATGACTTGTCCAAATGATGTACAGTATGTAGGGCAGGATTATTCTGAAGCACCTAGGGAGACACAACAGAACAACAGCCACTGGTGTCATTGTGGCATCACAGACATAATACTACACAAAACATACACATGAGACTACAGGCATGCACCATTAAGTGCAGCAGGTGTTAACAAATAGAGTCCAGCATACATCCACATATGGAACGTCAATGCCACCTTTCCTACACACAGTTCACTCAACATGTGCCTGTCTGTACCATCTGCAGATAGCCCTGCACAACAACAACAACCACAACAGACAATGTACATGTCATACATCATTACACACCTTCAAGTGAAGTAGCGGTTGATGAGCTGTTGACTCACATGTGCGGTAGATATTGGCATGGAGACATGGGTTGCTGGCGATGGGCATGCATCGCCACACATATGGCGGTTGCTACCGCCTGGCAACGGCGGTGTGACACCAGCACCGGCCCCTACACAAGTGCGGTAGAGATTGACATGGAGGCATGGGTTGCTGGCGGTGGGCATGCAGCGCAAGACATATGGCGGTTGCTACCGCCTGCCCACGGCGGTGTGACACCAGCACCACCCCTACACAAGTGCGGTAGAGATTGACATGGAGGCATGGGTTGCTGGTGGTGGGCATGCAGCGCCACACATATGGTGGTTGCTACCACCTGGCCACGGCAGTGTGACACCAGCACCATCCCCTACACAAGTGCGGTAGAGATTGACATAGAGGCATGGGTTGCTGGCGGTAGGCATGCAGCGCCATACATATGGCAGTTGCTACCGCCTGTCCACGGCGGTGTGACACCAGCACCACCCCCTACACAAGTGTGGTAGAGATTGACATGGAGGCATGGGTTGCTGGCGGTGGGCATGCAGCGCCACACATATGGCAGTTGCTACCACCTGCCCACGGCAGTGCGACACCGCCATGGGGCATTGCCTACAGCCAATGGGAGCAATGATTGCGGTGGCATGATGTAGGTTTGAAAATCGCGGAAGGCATGCTCCGCCACCGTGGAGCCGGTCATTAGATGCATTTGAACGATGCACCATCCTGGTAGCGCACCCCGGGCCTCTGTGGTGCATGACCGCCATGGAGCATTGCCTACAGCCAATGGGAGCGATGATTGCCGTGGCATGATGCAGGTTTGAAAATCGCGGAAGGCGTGCTCCGCCACCGCGGAGCAGGTCATTTGATGCTTTTGAATAATGCACCATTGCGGTAGCGCACCCTGGGCCCCTGCGGTGCATCACCACCATGGAGCATTGCCTACAGCCAATGGGAGCGATGATTGTGGTGGCATGATGCAGGTTTGAAAATCGCGGAAGGCGTGCTCCGCCACCGCGGATGCGGTCATTGGATGATTTTGAATGAGGCAGTCCTGCACAACCAATAATTGCAGTTTTGCAATTCACATACGAACCCAGGGGGCTATAAATCTGTGGGAGTGAGCAACACATTTCCACTGCCCACAGTGCCTGCTGCCTGGGACCCTCTCCTGCTGCTGCCAGAAGTGCCTGCTGCCTGGGACCCTCTCCTGCTGCTGCCAGAAGTGCCTACTGCCTGGGACACTCTGCGCTGCTGCTGCTGCCTGGGACACTCTGCTGCTGCTGCCTGGGACACTCTGCTGCTGCTGCCTGGGACCCTCTGCTGCTTCTGCCTGGGACCCTCTCCTGCTGCTGCCTGGGACCCTCTCCTGCTGCTGCCTGGGACCCTCTCCTGCTGCTGCCAGAAGTGCCTGCTGCCTTGGACTCCTCACCACTCACTTCAACCACAGGTGTTCCATGTCCACAGGGATGGCAAGAACTGAGAAGATCCGTGCCAGTCCATTCACAAGCGAGGAGCTGGAGGTGCTAGTGCACGAAGTTCTGGCACAGTACCCGAGGCTGTATGGTGGCCCCAATGTAGTGGTAAGTTATCATTGAGGGTGCTGTTGGGCTGGGGGGGTCAGACATGCATGGGACTGGTGATGTGTGCGACCCACAGAGGGGTTTCAGTGCAGTCATTCTGCATGTGTGTGTGATTGGCATGTAGCCTCTACGCCCTCATGCATGCATGCTATGATAACTATTTGGGCCATGCAGATTGTCCTTGTGAGGTGTCCCCCAGTTTGGAAATTAGGGAGATTACAATTGGTCCGGACTCTGCGTATTGCTACTGTTATAATAGATGTTGGTACATGACACTCAATCAATCAATCAATCAGTGACACTTGTAGAGCGCGCTACATACCCGTAGGGTCTCAAGGCGCTGGGGGGGGGGGGGGGGGGGGTGCCGCTACTGCTCGAACAGCCAGGTCTTCAGCTTCTTCCTGAAGGAGAGGTGGTCTTGGGTCAGGCGCAGGTCGGTCGGGAGGGAGTTCCAGGTCTTGGCGGCCAGGTAGGAGAAGGACCTTCCTCCTGTAGTCGCTCTTCGGATGCGGGGGACGGCGGCGAGGGCGTGGTTGGCTGATCAGAGGTGGCGTTTGGGAGCGTAGAAGTTGACTCGGCTGTTGAGGTAACTCGGGCCTCGGTCGTGTAGGGCTTTGTGTGCGTGTGTGAGGAGGCGGAAGGTGATTCTTTTGTTGACGGGGAGCCAGTGAAGGTCTCTCAGATGTCCGGAGATGTGGCTGGTTCGTGGGATGTCGAGGATGAGTCTGGCTGAGGCATTCTGGATCCGCTGGAGTCTCTTCTGGAGCTTGGCGGTGGTACCGGCGTATAGGGCGTTGCCGTAGTCCAGACGGCTGGTGACGAGGGCCTGGGTGACGGTCTTCCTGGTCTCGGTGGGGATCCACCAGAAGATCTTCCGTAGCATGCGTAGGATGTTGAAGCACGCCGAGGAGACGTTGTTAACTTGCCTGGTCATGGAGAGGGAGGAGTCCAGGATGAAGCCCAGGTTGCGTGCATGGTCTGTCGGTTTGGGTGCGGTGCCCAGGGCGGGAGGCCACCAGGAGTCGTCCCAGGCGGAGGGTGAGGAGCCCAGGATGAGGATCTCCGTCTTGTCCGAGTTCAGTTTCAGGCGGCTGATCGTCATCCATTTGGCTACCTCTTTCATCCCTTCGTGCAGGTTGGCTCTGGCGGCGGCGGGGTCGTTGGTCAGGGAGAGGATCAGCTGGGTGTTGTCGGCGTAGGAGATTATGCTGAGGTTGTGTTTGCGTACGATGGCCGCGAGGGGGCTCATGTAGACGTTGAAGAGGGTGGGGCTCAGAGATGATCCTTGGGGGACGCCGCAGATGACTTCGGAGGCCTCTGACTTGTACGGTGGTAGGCGGACTCTCTGTGTTCTTCCGTCGAGGAAGGAGATGATCCATTCCAGAGCCTTCTCCTGAATTCCGACGTTGCTGAGGCGCTGCACTAGGGTGCGGTGGCAGACAGTGTCGAATGCCGCGGAGAGGTCCAGGAGGATGAGGGCCGCTGTTTCTCCATTGTCCATCAGGGCTCGGATGTCATCGGTGGCGGCGATGAGGGCGGTCTCGGTGCTGTGGTTGGCTCGGAAGCCGGACTGTGAGGGGTCGAGGGATCCGTTCGTCTCGAGGAAGGCGGCCATCTGCTTGTTGACGGTCTTCTCGATGACTTTGGCTGGAAACGGGAGAAGCGAGATGGGGCGGTAATTCTTGAGGTCGGTGGGGTCCGCTGTTGGTTTCTTGAGTAGAGCGCTGAGTTCGGCGTGTTTCCAGCTCTCCGGGAAGATGGTGGTGTCGAAGGATGTGTTGATGATGTCTCGCAGGTGGGGTGCGATGACAGCGTCGGCCTTGTTAAAGACGTGGTGAGGGCAGGGGTCGGTCGGTGATCCGGAGTGGATGGAGTTCATTGTGCGGATGGTGTCTTCGGTGCTGATCGGGGTCCAGGCGTGGAGGATGGTGGTGGGGGGTGGTTGTTCGGTCATGGTGTGCGTTGGTTGGTTGTTGAAGCTGCTGTGTATGTCCGTGATCTTGTTGTGGAAGTATGAAGCGAGGGAGTTGCAGAGGTCTTGCGATGGGGTGACGTCGTTGTTTCCTGCGCTGGGGTTGGAAAGCTCTTTCACGATGTTGAAGAGTTCCTTGCAGTTGTGTGCGTTGTTGTCCAACCGGTCCTTAAATGCTGTTTTCTTGGCGGCGCGGATCAGCTGGTGGTGTTTCCGGGTGGCAAGTTTGTAGGAGGTCCTGTTGTCCGGTGTCGGTTCCCTTTTCCAGACTTTCTCGAGGGCTCGGCAGTTCTTCTTGGAGCTCTTGAGTTCGTTGGTGAACCATGGGGCCTTCTTGCTGCCGGGTCTGCTAGGCGGGGTCCTCAGAGGGGTGAGTTCGTCCGCGCAGTTGCTGATCCACTCCGTGAGGTTGTCGGCGGCCTGGCTGGGGTTCGCTGAGCTGGCAGGAGGGTGCTGGCTCAGGGAGGTGGCGAGCTGGTCTGTTGTGATCTTGTTCCAGCTTCTGCGGGCGGCCTGTTGCTGGTGTTGGTGGGTCGTCGTTCTCTTGAAGGTGAAGTGGACGCAACTGTGGTCCGTCCATTGAAGCTCTGTGGCGTGGCTGATCTCGATGTCTGTGCTGGAAGAGAAGACTGCGTCGAGGGTGTGTCCGGCGAGGTGGGTGGGGGTGGACACCAGTTGCTTGAGTCCAAGGTTGGCGAGGTTGTCGAGCAGGGTGGTGGTGTTGCGGTCGTTGTTGTTCTCCAGATGGAAGTTGAGGTCTCCCAGGAGGATGTAGTCAGCGGAGGGGAGGGCATGCGGGCTGACGAAGTCGGCGATGTCCTCGCTGAATTGTGTGCGTGGTCCAGGGGGTCGGTAGATCAGTGTGCCTCTGAGGGTGGTGTTCGGGTTGGTGTGGATCTGGAAATGCAGGTGTTCGGCGCTGGTCAGGGTGTTGTCGGTGCTGGTCGTGAGACGGATGGTGTTCCTGTGGATGATGGCGATGCCTCCTCCCATCTGGTTGGCGTTTCGGTCCCTCCGGACGATCTTGTAGCCCTCTGGGATGGCGATGGCGATGTCGGGAGCTGAAGAGGCGTTCATCCAGGTCTCCGTGAGGAAGGCAACGTCAGGGGCTGTGGCGTCTAGGAGGTTCCAGAGTTCGATGGCGTGTCTGTGGACGGAGCGGGTGTTGATCAGGATGCACTTGAGGTGGGTGCTGCTGGAGTTCGACTTGGCGGGTGTTGGTGCGAGGCAGGTCCGGGTGCAGGAGAACTTGCAGGCGTGGCAGCTGAAGGGTCCCTGGGTGCGTCGTGGTGTGGCTTGGTGGCACTCTGGGCGTCGGCCGGTGTTGAGTGCGCTGAGGGTGGCGGCTGAGTACGTCCTGCGGGACGGTCGGGATCGTCGAGGTCCAGGGGTCCTGGCCCTGGGCGCGGTCCAGGCGCGGACGGGCGCAGACGGGCTTACCTTTGGCGCGCCTTCGGCGCACAATCGGCGCGCCCGCTGCGCGTGACCGCTGCGCGTTCGCACGGTCGCCATATAAAGGCGAAGTGCGCGGGTGGGCGGAGCAGCTGGGAGGCGGGAGCGGGGAGGGAACAGAAGGAAAAAAGGGGCGGGGTCGGCGTTGGTGGCGGGAAGCGGGGAGCGGGGAGGGAAGACGGAGGGCGGCGAGGTAGGCGGGCAAACAGGAAGGACGCTAGCTGAAAAGTAAACAGGCACTAATGGGAAACAAAAACGCTAACACGGGCAAGAATACAGTTGAACAAGCACAAAAGGCGGATAAAACAAAAACAAACAAGAATGCTAACACGGGCAAGAATACAGTTGAACAAGCACAAAAGGCGGATAAAACAAAAACAAACAAGAATGCTAACACGGGCAAGAATACAGTTGAACAAGCACAAATGGCGGTCAAAACAAAAACAACGCAAGCGGCAACAGAGTCAGACGGCAGCAGAGTCAGCCGGCGGCGAGGCAGGCAGCGCGGCAGGGACAAGGCTCAGGGGCACACGCAGCAGCTGGTGGCCGTGCGGCGCGGGGGTGTCCCACCATGTAACTGGTCACTTACCCTACTTTTCTGCCATACCTGCAGCTCAAGGTACACCAGCGTAAGGCCGTGTGGAGGGTCATTGCTGCAAAGGTACGGGCCCTGGGGGTATCCAACAGATGACGCACCCACTGCCACAAGAGGTAGGACGACATCAGCCGGCTGACAAAAAACATGGCCGAGATGACCTTGGGGCTGCAACCTGCACTGGGTATCTGGCACTGCGCAACTTAACACCACTGATGTTCCGCATATTGGCAGTGACTAATCCGGAGTTGGATGCACGTCTGAAGGGGCATCGCCAGCAAGGCAGGGGTGAGTATTTGGGGAGGGTGACATTTCCTGGGAGTGGATGCATGTGTACAGAGCCAGTGGCAGCGGTGAGCCATGTTATGTTTGCGGGGTGGTGCAGTGATGTGTCATTTGAGTGGCTGCAGGGATGTGTGCTAGTGTCAGGCATTGTGCCAAACAGCTCTTACAAGACTGATCATCCCTGCTGTGCTTTATCATAGCCAGGTGTTTTGGGTTCCACATGGTCATTCTGCATTGTGTTGGTTTGGGAAATGTATTAGGGGGTTTAACATAAGGGTCCACTATCTGAGTGTGAGTTCATGTATTCCGACTTTGCATGCACCATGATTGTTGAGGGTCACACGTCTGACAACAAGGTGCCCCAGAGTACCACATGGTGCTTGGTATGGCCTACTTGGCATTGTGGACTGTCATGTCCTAATAGGTATGTGTGTTCTCCCATCAGGTTCCCTGAAGGCCTGTCAGTGGCAATGAGTGTTGGGACATGATAGGTGTGGGAATGTCAAGTTGTGTGTGGTACACTTCATCCACGGGCAAGGTGTTGTGCTGTGTGGCCTAAACATGGCTCAGTCATGGCAGGTAGTCAGTGTTGCAGGCACTGTTGTGGTGTATGTAATGTGTATGCAGGGTGTGGTGGTCAGCATGTTGATTTGGGCATCCCCTGTATGTGTGGTTTAATTTGCTTTGTCCTGATGATGTCATTTATACAACCCTGCATCTCTCACTCATGCAGAACCGCCAGTGGGCACGGAGGAACAGGAGCCGGAAACCAGTGGTGGCGAGAGTAGCACTACAGCTGCACCGGAGGCCAGTGACACAGAGCTCACCAGCGCATCTGAAGGGGACAGGAGCATGCAGGAGGAATCCGTGGCTGAGACACTGAGTACTACATCATCTGATGCCAGTGGTGATGCATCCATGTTGTCAGGCACAGGGGATGGGGAGTCTGCTACATCATCTACCACTCAACGGCCAGTGCCCAGCCTCCCATCCAGTTCCTCTGGTGCTGCCCGTGTCCGTAAGGGGGGACGAGTTACATTCACACCTGGCATCGCTGCGCCAGCACCTGTACCCCCTGCTGCCCTCAGTGCTGAGTGTGTAGAGCTCTTGCGCCAGCTTTGTGTGGGCCAGACCACCCTGCTCAATGCCTTCAGTGACCATGATAAGAAATTAGGGCAGGTGGGTGCCTACATGGAGGGCATACACTCAGACATGGGTGGGCCCCACCGTACAGTCCAGTCTTTGTCATCCGCAGTAACATCTGCGCTTCAACAAGCACATGCTCCCATTCCTGCTCAGGTGCCTTTGTCCACCCCCCAGTCAGTGGCCACAGCAGAGGACAGTGACCACGGTTCGCATGCGTCACAGAAGATACAGCACAAGGAGCACACAGCAGATACAACCCAAGCGGTCCCTCCCACAGACACCATCCTCCCAGAAGAGCAGAGCCACCCCAGAATGCAAGGACAAGAGCCCGTCAGGGAAGAGCAAGGCCGAAAAAGCAATAAGGCTGACATCTGCCTCACAAACCTCTGGGGCATCTCCAGCAAAGGACTCTCCTGATCCTAAAACTTCACGCAGAGCTAAGCGTGCAGTGTCTGTGCCCACTGAGGAGCTGTTGCATAGCAAGGGTACACCTAGGAAGGGCACAGGGTTACATTCCCCCACCACATCAACTCCAATTCCAAGCCCAGTGAAGCAGGTGGAGGAGGGCACTGTAGGGGCCACCCCAGGCAAAGTGGTAAAGAAGGGCACTGTAGGTGGGACACTTGGCAAAGGGGCAGAGGAGGGCACTGTAGATGGGACACCTGGCAAACAGGCAAAGGAGGGCACTGTAAGTGGGACAACTGGTAAGCAGGGTATGGTGGTCCAGAGGCGTAGCCAGACAAAGCCTTCTGCAGGATACAGCACATCACCAGAGGGAGTTCTAGTGTCTGAACCAGATGCGGGACAGTTGGTGTGTGTACCTGTTGTGTCATCACCAGTTCCCATTAACCCCAAGACAGGGAAGCCATTTCGTATTCCCAAAATGTGGAAGGGCAACCCTCCAACCTCTCCCATCCACACTGTGTCCCAGGTCTGCATGACTCCACCTCAACGTGCCACTATACCACCTGGTCCAAACAGCCCTCCAGCTTGCCAGTCGACTGTTAGCCCTACATCACCTGTTTCTCTGTCTCCCCAGTCATGTATTCCTGCTGACCCCGACACACAGCCAGCTCCAAGTCCACCTGACAGCCAGATGTGAGTGGCAGTTCCCTTCATACACCTGTCTCTCATAGAGGTGTGCTAGTCCTGACCATTGTTTGCCACCTGATTGTGTTGCTGGCCATGGAAGGGTACAGTCAAACACACTCACTGTGCAGCTTCTCAAGTCCTGAATCTGCACTTTGCCATGCCCACTGGCCTTGTCATTCACTGCAGCTCTCCCCATGCCTGTGCAGCCTCTCATGCCCTGACTCTGCACTTCTCCCTGGCCACTGGCCTTGTTGTACACTGCAGCTCTCCCCTTGCCTGTGCAGCTTCTCATGCCCTGACTCTTCACTTTGCCATGCCCACTGGCCTTGTCATTCACTGCTGTTCTGGCCTTGCCTGTGCAGCTTCTCATGCCCTGACTCTGCACTTTGCCATGCCCACTGGCCTTGTCATTCACTGCAGCTCTCCCCTTGCCTGTGCAGCCTCTCATGCCCTGACTCTGCACTTCTCCCTGGCCACTGGCCTTGTCGTTCACTGCAGCTCTCCCCTTGCTTGTCTGTTCAGCTTCTCATGTCCTGAATCTGCACTTTGCCATGCCCACTGGCCTTGTCATTCACTGCACCTCTCCCCTTGCCTGTGCAACCTCTCACGCCCTGACTCTGCACTTCTCCCTGCCACTGGCCTTGTCGTTCACTGCAGCTCTCCCCTTTCCTGTGCAGCTTCTCATGTCCTGACTCTGCACTTTGCCATGCCCACTGGCCTTGTCATTCTCCGCTGTTCTGGCCTTGCCTGTGCACCTTCTCATGCCCTGACTCTGCACTTTGCCATGCCCACTGGCCTTGTCATTCACTGCAGCTCTCTCCTTGCCTGTGCAGCCTCTCATGCCCTGACTCTGCCCTTCTCCCTGGCCACTGGCCTTGTCGTTCACTGCAGCTCTCCTCTTGCCTGTGCAGCTTCTCATGTCCTGACTCTGCACTTTGCCAGGCTGACTGGCTTTGTCATTCACTGCTGTTCTGGCCTTGCCTGTGCAGCTACTCATGCCCTGACTCTGCACTTTGCCATGCCCACTGGCCTTGTCATTCACTGCTGTTCTGGCCTTGCCTGTGCAACTTCACATACCCTGACTCTGCACTTCTCCCTGGCCACTGGCCTTGTCGTCATTGCAGCTCTCCCCTTGCCTGTGCAGCTTCTCATGTCCTGCATCTGCACTTTGCCATGCCCACTGGCATTGTCATTCACTGCTGTTCTGGCCTTGCCTGTGTAGCTTCTCATGCCCTGAATCTGCACTTCTCCCTAGCCACTGGCCTTGTCGTTCAGTGCAGCTCTCCCCTTGCCTGTGCAGCTTCTCTTGTCCGGAATCTGCACTTTGCCATGCCCACTGGCCTTGTCATCCACTGCTGTTCTGGCCTTGCCTGTGCAGCTTCTCATGCCCTGACTCTGCACTTTGCATTGCCCACTGGCCTTGTCATTTACTGCTGTTCTGGCCTTGCCTGTGCAGCTTCTCATGCCCTACCTCTGCACTTTGCCATGCCCACTGGCCTTGTCATTCACTGCTGTTCTGGCCTTGCCTGTGCAGCTTCTCATGCCCTGACTCTGCACTTTGCATTGGCCACTGGCCTTGTCATTTACTGCTGTTCTGGCCTTGCCTGTGCAGCTTCTCATGCCCTACCTCTGCACTTTGCATTGCCCACTGGCCTTGTCGTTCACTGCAGCTCTCCCCTTGCCTGCGCAGCTTCTCTTGTCCGGAATCTGCACTTTGCCATGCCCACTGGCCTTGTCATTCACTGCTGTTCTGGCCTTGCCTCTGCAGCTTCTCATGCCCTGTCTCTGCACTTTGCATTGCCCACTGGCCTTGTCATTTACTGCTGTTCTGGCCTTGCCTGTGCAGATTCTCATGCCCTACCTCTGCACTTTGCATTGCCCACTGGCCTTGTCGTTCCCTGCAGCTCTCCCCTTGCCTGTGCAGCTTCTGATGTCCTGAACCTGCACTTTGCCATGCCCACTGGCCTTGTCATTCACTGCTGTTCTAGCCTTGCCTATGTAGCTTCTCATGCCCTGACTCTGCACTTCTCCCTGGCCACAGGCCTTGTCATTCACTGCTGCTCTTCCCTTGCCTGTGCACCCTCTCATGTACTTGCTGTGCCACCTGCCCTGGACACTGGCCCTGTTGCTCTGCTGTGTTGTACTCTCCCCTGTGCAGCCTCTCATGTACTTTCTGGGACACCTGCCCTGGACACTTGCCCTGTTGCTCTGCTGTGTTGGATTCTCCCCTGTGCCATGGACACTGGCCCGTTTGCTCTGCTGTGTTGGAGTCTCCCCTGTGCAGCCTCTCATGTACTTGCTGGGCCACCTGCCCTGGACACTGGCCCTGTTGCTCTGCTGTGTTGGAGTCTCCCCTGTGCCATGGACACTGGCCCTGTTGCTCTGCTGTGTTGGAGTCTCCCCTGTGCCATGGACACTGGTCCTGTTGCTCTGCTGTGTTGGAGTCTCCCCTGTGCCATGGACACTGGCATTCCTGTTTACAGTTTGCTTGTGCAGGATATCTTGCATTTGTTCAGCATTTTGTACCTTGATCTTGTGTACAGCTGTTCAACTATCACATCTGTGCAATATGTGAATAAAGAAAGTTACTCCTGTTGTCTGTTTTGCCAGTGTACTTGCTGATTAAAGATGCGTTTGTGTGTGCATTTGGTAGCCTGTGCCCCATGCTCTATGTGTCACTTCAACATTGTTAAACTCTTTGGCCGCATCACATTTTTAAACAGGGGTAACATGGTCTTCAGTCCATTCAGACACTGATACTTGTGTTATCTGTGTTGGCTCTTTTACCAGTCATGCAGTTCTATTTTGAGTGGTTTTGTGTTGTTGGCTACGTTGTTGCTATGTCAGGTTGGGGTAGACTGACAGCACAGGGTGTGATGCTGTGCACAGTTTTGCATGCAGGCTGGGCACTGTCCTGATGTATGTTTGTTATTCCTGTATATGTGCCCAGCTGTGTATGTGTATGGTCATCCAGTGTTGGCCCTTAGTCCTGGTCCCCTGGCATACATGAGATGTGTGCTCTTGGGTGGTGAGGAGGTGTGCAGTGTGAAGGGTGTGACTTTGTAGTGGGTGTGGATGTGTGTGCCCCTGGATTGTGATTGCCACACATGTGTTAGCCTGGAGTTGGGTGCCTGTTGTTTGGATTGTCCTGCCCTGTGTAAATGATTGTATGCACTTGTGTGAGTTGTCTGTTGTGCACTGTGCAGTGTATTGATGTATCCATGCAGTTCTGTGTGACTCCTCATTGTTGTTTTTGTCAAACCTATGAGTGTGCAAAGTGTGTGACTTGCACATCAGTGTTTTGTTTGTTTGATCATCATTGTGTGTTGTGTGTGTTTGTTTGGACGGTGTGGCCCTGCGGCTCCTCACTGGCATTGTGTGTGACTTTCTCTTGCACTGCAGGCACATGGTGCCTTTTCTCCTCCTTTATGGCATGTTGTGTGGTGTGATGCCATCCCCTATGTGTGCCACTTGTGCCTAGCCATTGTGGCTCTGCATTCCCTCTATTTGTGTATGGTACTCACCTCACATGTCTAATGGTGACATGCAAGTCAGTTGATTTTGATGTCAGCTGTCCCCTTCGTTTACATGTAGATGTGCCTTCCAATCCCTTCATTTGTGATACTGTGCCTTGCGGTGCAGTTTTTGGGCCAAGAGTGCTGTTCCACTCTGGACATGGCCTCATTGTTTTATGTGTGATGTTTTTGTGCTATTCATCAGTGTGGATTGCCCTTGTGCACTTGAGCTGTGTGTGCTGCCCAGTGCTATGGTGTAGCTGGCTGTGCTCTTGTATCCCAGAGTGGTGCATCCTGTTGTTGTTGTGTTGTGTGTCTGTGTGTTGGTTGTGGTGTAGCTTCACTTCCTGGGTGTGCTGTTGTTTTTGTGCTGTGCTTATTTGTGGTGTGTGTGCTGAGGTTGTGTCAGTCATGTCTGTGTGTAGCTGTTGTGCTTCTTGTGCACACACTGCCTGTTGTGCATACAGTGTTGTGGGTATGTGGGCTTGGCATTGCCTGATGTGCATCCTCTGATGTCCTGTGGTGTTTGTAGATTATTGCTTGCATGTGTGGTTCGTTTGTTCTGGCAGTGCAGTTCTGTGCAGGTGCAATTCTTGTGTGATTTGTGATATGTTGTGTGTGTTTTGTTGGTGTGTGTATGTGCTGTGAAGTATTGTCAGCCTTCAGTGTGTGAGGTACAGGTGTTGTGTGTTTCTTATCAGCCACTCCTGCAGTGGCTGTCTCCCTGGTTGTCTGTAGTGTGGTGCAGGGTGTGTATTGTGCTTGCTTGTTCCTGTGCTAGTTGCTGTGCATGGTGGAGCCCAGGATGGGCACTTGGGCTGTGACTTGCTGGGGTGTTGTGAGGTGTGGTTGGGGGTGGTGTGTCCCTGTGGTGTCTGTGCCCTGCCGATGTCTTGTTGAGGCCTTGCCTTGGGCATTGTGCGCATGTGTTGACTGCTGTCGTGACGTGACCGGGAGCCTGACGTTGCTGCTAGTTCGCGGCCAATGTGTGTCCTGGAAGGAGAGGGATGACTTGTTGTCAGGTGGGTGATGTAAGGGTGCCTTTGTGAATGTGTTGTGACCCCCAGCAGGGTGTCTGTGGTGGAGTTGGACCCTGTGTCAGCCCGTGTGTTGTGTGTTGTATTTGTGTATTAGCGTACCTGCGGCATCCTCCGCGGCGGCCCAGTTGATGGTAGTGCAGTAGCAGGTACATGACCGGATGCATATGTAAGGCTGGGTCTATGGCGTTCCTGACCCGGTGGTGGTGAACGGGTCTGTGCTATTGCGCTCTGCTATTGAGTTTCCGCCATGTCTGGTTGGGCGGTGTCTCCGCTGCAGGGCATCTGCCTGTTTGGGCCATCCTAATTTGTGGAGCGGAGCGGACATCATTCCGCACGACGGTGAGTCTCCATTGGCTCCCACCGCTGCGGTGGATGGGCGCACTTTGATGGCGGTGCACGTCGCTCCACGGCGGACGTGAAATGACCTATGTTTTGCTATACTAATATGACGGACATGTGTTCCGCTGCTCGCGGGCGGAAAAAGGCGTTTTTCCGCCAAGCCAGCACCGTGGTGTTGCCACCGCACGACATCCTAATGGCCCCTAGTTGTGAAGTAGGGGCGTAAGAATGTGCCCGCTGTGGAAAATGGGGTGCCAGCAGAGACAGCAACGAATGGCATAAAAAGGTCAAGGGTTGGGTGCACACGGAGCCTGTGACATTAAAAAACAAGCTCGCGTGGCAGCAGGGGGTGGCGTGCGCGCCCCTTGCGTGGCAGCAGGGGGGAGGAGGGGGCATGCGCGATACACTTGCGGGAGCAATAAATACTACCATATGGTGGTGCTCACTCCCGCAAGTGAATCTCCACACATGCACGGTTTGCCATTGAAGGCAATGGAACGCATGCACGATTGTGGGTGAAAAAGGGGAATGATGGTTAAGGGTCTCCTCCTATGCAATGCATGCGAATTGCCTAGGCGAGATCTAAAAAGGAAAGTTCTGTGCAGGAAAATGGATTTATTTAACCAGGTCTTGTTGGTAATTTAAAAGCTGCCCAACTGGCTGCATTAGCAAACTAAGAACCATGTTTCCACCTTGTCACTTTAGTGGGGGCACAATAAGCGATGCAGTCCATTAGTGACCTTTAACTTACTAGCCCTGGGTACACTATGTATAATATAAAATGCAATTACAGGTAAGTTAAAGATGCCAATCGGGGATTAGACAATTGTATATACACCTTGAGGAGTCGGAGCACATTCACTGGGGCCTGGTCAGCATGGGCCAGTGCACTTCAGAGTCGAAAAACCAGCAGCATCAGTCCAGATATTTGGGGCTTGTCATATAAAAAGAGGCATTTTCTTATACTCATTCTGTTTTCTCGTCTCAAATTCCTACATATCCGGTCACAGGTAGTCAAGATTTATATAGATACTGTTCTACAATTTCATGTAGGTTGTGGCCTAAGTTATATCATTTGACCTGATCTCTGGCTCTTTCCTTCCCAGGGGCTGAATGCTCACTGATTTGCCCCTGTGTCTCAGACCTAAATGAATCTCATCATATAACTCTAGAATCACTTGGAAACTCCTTAAACCTATCTGTCTAGTGGACTTCTCAGGAGGTGTAGAGTAATATGACTCAAAGTCTGTAGGTTTCTTATAAATTGGTATTTTGAATATTGGACTTACAAAGACATGGCAAGGAGATACATCAGTATCACAGTTGTAGCACAGTTTTGATACTGGACGATACAGATGATGGTTACGGATCACTGACAGAATATCGAGGAGCAAAATATCGACCTGCCAAAACATCGATGAAAAAATATAGAATGACAGAATATCGGAATATCGACTTCCTATCTACAAACAGGTAAGTACAAAAATATTGAATCCTAAATATTGTTGTCAATAATATAGTTTGCTAAAATATCAACTTTTTTAAATGTCTTAAAAGTAATATAAAATTAATTAAATAACCAATATAATTTAGTAAAATATACTTAAAAATAATCTAAAAAACTTTCAAATTAATAAAGGATAAATGAAATGTAAAAAAAAGAAACTTGCATTTTTATGTTTTATTATATATCTTCTTAACAATATTGAAAATAATTAATATTATTAATTATAAAATATTAAAACATGATTTGAAATATAATTATATATCTATATCTATCTATATCTATCTATTTATCTATCTATCTATATATATATATATTCACTGAAAAAACCATAGGTTTCAGGAGTTATATAGTTAGGAATTAGTTTTTAAAAAACCTTTGAAATTCACTCAAAAAACTATAAGTTTTAGTGGTGTTATAGTTAGCTGGACATTTTACTCATACAAGACCAAAGAAATTGCTCCTATATAGTTAGTTGTACTAACTATATTTCGCGCACCCGCAATCCACTGCTGATGATGTCACATATTAGATCATTCATGACATGGTCAGTGACATCACTGATGACATCTCAAATGACATCACTGATGACATCATCCAGTGAATGTGGTTTGCTTCGTTATTTAAATATGCATTATATATATAGCAATTTACATTGAAGAATGAGTGGATATATATAAATAAATATTTGGATGGAGGATTTAGTAGGAGTGTAATTGACTGTTTACTTGACCAATTTATAATGTCTCACTAAATATAGTGGATAGTGACTAAACTGTGTTAATATCTGTATCACTTTGTCAGTTGTTGTGTAAACTGATTCTACAGTTGGTTACTAGCTATGTGAAAGTCTATATTAGTTATTGATTAGTTAACTGAGTATTTGTATGGGAGTGTGAAAGTGTATGTGGTTCGGTGGGGGGTGTGTGACTGTCCAAAGATGTGTGAATAGTTGATTCAGTAGATATATGAAGTCAAAACTACATGTTCTAACAGTTTGGGTGAGGGAATCTCTTTATGGGTGTGGTGATGAGCAAATATATTTCTCAAAGGTACAGGTCCAACAAACTAGAAAAATAAAAGGCAGTGTATGTGTCAGTTGTTGTATATAAATAAGTATACATAAGACACAATGATTGTGTGAGTGACTGTATGGATAACTGTATACTTGTAATAATGATTTTATAATTCACTAAGTATGACTTACTATCTAAATGAATAGAAGAAGTGGTGTTTGTATAAGTGTTTTGCTAAGTAAATATGTAAGTATGATCCATTGTTTGCATAAGTGAGTAGGATGACTTCATATGTGAATAGGATGCGTGCTGTTGTTTAATGTCGATATAGATGTATAAGTATTTTTGATAGTGTTCTATTGTTCATTGACAGCATGTATGAGTGAATCCATAGGTAAGTGATTAGATGTGTGTATACATCTATGAATCACTGAGTGGATTTTTAGATACTTGTATTGCTGTGACAATGGATTTAAATATGATACTCTGTATTTTACAAACAGTGATGAAAAATTGTAATAGTGTATGAAAAGGTGTATGTGATTGTCACGTGGATGATGTCATCAGTGATGTCATTTGAGATGTCATCAGTGATGTCACTGACCATGTCATGAATGATCTAATATGTGACATCATTAGCAGTGGATTGCGGGTGCGCGAAATATAGTTAGTACAACTAACTATATAGGAGCAATTTCTTTGGTTTTGTATGAGTAAAATGTCCAGCTAACTATAACACCACTAAAACTTATAGTTTTTTGAGTGAATTTCAAAGGTTTTTTAAAAACTAATTCCTAATTATATAACTCCTGAAACCTATGGTTTTTTCAGTGAATTTCAAAGGTTTTTTTAAATGCTAATTCCTAACTATATAAGGCCTGAAAGCTATGGTTTTTTCAGTGAATTTCAAAGGTTTTTTAAATGCTGATTCCTAACTATATAAGGCCTGAAACCTATGGTTTTTTCAGTGAATTTCAAAGGTTTTTTAAATGCTAATTCCTAACTATATAAGGCCTGAAACCTATGGTTTTTTCAGTGAATTTCAAAGGTTTTTTAAATGCTAATTCCTAACTATATAAGGCCTGAAACCTATGGTTTTTTCAGTGTTTTTAAAAAAAAAATTGATTGGTTAACTGACTTATTAAGTGTATCTTAGTGAATACATATATTAGCGAGTAATGTTTAAATATTTAAATATATGCACAAGTGATGTAATATGTGACGTCATCAGCAGTGCATTGCAGACGTGCAAGTTATAGTGAGTCCAACTAACTATAACGTGGGAATTTCAATGGTTTTATGCGAGTAAAATTTCCAGCTAACTATAACTGGTGTGAAACCTATGGTTTTTTCAGTGAATTTCAAAGGTTTTTTAAATGCTAATTCCTAACTATAACTGGTGTGTAACCTATGGTTTTTTCGGTGAATATATATATATATATAACATTTCTATGGCAAAATGAAACCCCTCATTTTGTTCCTTTTCAAATTAAATGTATTAAGTGTTACCACTTAATTCCAATCAAGATGACTTCAGGTGTGCCATACTTTTGTCATAAGTAAGACTGTTAGCGTTCTAGTTGTTCTTTAGAACACTCTGGGACATTCTGTCATTGGGCTATAGTTGGGCTACATCTGGCTGATATTTAGGCTACATTTTGGTTTTTTTTGTCTCTGGTGGCCATCTTTGGGCTACATTGGGCTACATTGGGCTACATTGGGCTACATTTGGGCTCTAACATATATATAGCCCAATGTAGCCCAATATACATTTTTTCAAAGTTAATTTTCGTAAAAACCACTGGAGCACATATCTTGAGACATAGCAAAGGCGGGCTACCAGTCCCTACAATTTTGCCAAGTTTGGTGGAAAACCATTCAGCCGTTCGGGCTAAAAGTGAGTCCAACGGCCCTATGGAAATTAACATGGGGAAAACACGTTTTGGGACCCCCTTTTATTTTGGCCCCCGCTTGAGGAATCCCCCCCAAACTTTCAGGGAAGGAGCGGAGCGCCGCGAGGCAAAGTTAAGGAAAATTTCAGTGAGATTCCTCAACCGGCTCCAAAGTTATTCCCAATAGAATGTTGCGATTTCCCTATGGAAAACAATCCTAACTATATATACCTACTGGCTATCGCCAGTAGGTAATAACATTTCTATGGCAAAATGAAACCCCTCATTTTGTTCCTTTTCAAATTAAATGTATTAAGTGTTACCACTTTATTCCAATCAAGATGACTTCAGGTGTGCCATACTTTTGTCATAAGTAAGACTGTTAGCGTTCTAGTTGTTCTTTAGAACACTCTGGGACATTCTGTCATTGGGCTATAGTTGGGCTACATCTTGCTGATATTTGGGCTACATTTGGGCTCTTTTGTCTCTGGTGGCCATCTTGGGAGACTGCATATCAGAATTTTTTTAATGAAATATAAGAGGATTTGAGAAGTCACTCAAAATGTGCCCTAATTTTTCTTTCTTCAGCACTAATCATAATTTCTATGGCAAAATGAACCCTCTCATTTTGTTCCTTTGCAAATTAAATGTTTTAAGTGTTAACACTTTATTCCAATCAAGATGACTTCAGGTGTGCCATACTTTTGTCATAAGTAAGACTGTTAGCGCTCTAGTTGTTCTTTAGAACACTCTGGGACATTCTGTCATTGGGCTATAGTTGGGCTACATGTGGCTGATATTTGGGCTACATTTGTTTTTTTTGTCTCTGGTGGCCATCTTTGGGCTACATTGGGCTACATTGGGCTACATTTGGGCTCTAACATATATATAGCCTATTGTAGCCCAATATATATTTTATCAAAGTTAATTTTCGTAAAAACCACTGGAGCACATATCTTGAGACATAGCAAAGGCACATCGGGCTACCAGTCCCTACAATTTTGCCAGGTTTGGTGGAAAACCATTCAGCCGTTCGGGCTAAAAGTGAGTCCAACCGCCCTATGGAAATTAACATGGGGCAAACACGTTTTGGGACCCCCATTTTATCTCGGCCCCCGATTGACGAATCCCCCCCAAACTTTGAGGGAAGGAGCGGAGCGCCGCGAGGCAAAGTTAAGATGAATTTCAGGAAGATTCCTCAACCGGCGCCAAAGTTATTCCCAATAGAATGTTGCGATTTCCCTATGGAAAACAATCCTAACTATATATACCTACTGGCTATTGCCAGTAGGTAATATATATATTTATATTACCTACTGGCGGTCGCCAGTAGGTATATATAGTTAGGATTTTTTCTCTATGGGTTTTTTGAAAATTCTATGTCTAATAACTTTGGCGTTTGTGGACGGAATCGGCTGAAATTTTCAGGAAAATGGCACATTTTGTTTCTGAGCAGCCCTTGAAAATTTGGGGGGGGTTCGTCCAGTGGGGGCCGAGAAAAAAGGGGGGTCCCAAAACGTGTTTTTAACATTGAGTTTTCCATAGGGCGGTTGGCCTCACTTTTAGCCCGAACGGCTGAATGGATTTGCACGAAACTTGGCAAAATTGTAGGGACTGGTAGCCCGATGTGCCTTTTGTAGGTCTCAATATATGTGCTCCAGTGGATTTTGAGAAATTAACGTTTAAAAAAAGATATATATCTGTAACAGCGGACCGGTTAGCGCTCTGGTTCGCGGACTTTTCGCGCAACGGAGCTTTGTGAAGCGAAGCTGATTGGTTCTCCGGCGTCTGTCAACATTCCAAACAGTCCGTAGCGGCCGCCATCTTGTCTCTCGGTAGGATCGAGAGACAAGAGGAGGTCAAAACAAAGGGGGAAATAACTATAAGGGGGCATAGTAGATCCTCGCTGACCCCCTAGGTTTGATGTGGAGGTTTTAAAAGGGCCCCGCGGGGCAAAAAAAAATAATAATAATAATAATCGAACGGCTGAATGGATTTGCACGAAACTTGGCAAAATTGTAGGGACTGGTAGCCCGATGTGCCTTTGCTAGGTCTCAATATATGTGCTTCAGTGGATTTTGAGAAATTAACGTTCAAAAAAAGATATATATCTGTAACAGCGCACCGCTTCGCGTACTTTTCGCGTTACGGAGCTTTGCGAAGCGAAGCTGATTGGCTCTCCGGTGTCTGTAAACATTCCAAACAGTACGTAGCGGCCGCCATCTTGTCTCTCGGTAGGATCGAGAGACAAGAGGAGGCCAAAGCGAAGGGGCAAATGACCATAAGGGGGCATAGTAGATCCTCGCTGACCCCCTAGGTTTGATGTGGAGGTTTTAAAAGGGCCCCGCGGGGCAAAAAAAAAAATAATAATAATAATCGAACGGCTGATGACCATAAGGGGGCATAGTAGATCCTCGCTGACCCCCTAGGTTTGATGTGGAGGTTTTAAAAGGGCCCCGCGGGGCAAAAAAAAATAATAATAATAATAATCGAACGGCTGAATGGATTTGCACGAAACTTGGTAAAATATTAGGGACTGGTAGCCCGATGTGCCTTTGCTATGTCTCAATATATGTGCTTCAGTGCATTTTGAGAAATTAACGTTCAAAAACAAGATATATATCTGTAACAGCGCTCCGCTTCGCGGAGATAAAATTATATGTGTATTACCTAGCTGTTGCTAACACCAGTTAGCGACGGCTAGTAGGAGATAGCGACCATCTTGGGTCCCACTTTGCATGTGAGTGATATTTATCACTAATGACATGCAAAGTGGGCATGCCAAGATGTTAGCGACTGGAAACAGTCGCTAACATCGCTATCTCCTATTATCAACTTTTGGAAATATTCGAGATAAGCGCGAATATCTCCAAAAAGTAACAGCTGCCCTGAGCAGTTCTTAGCCATGTTATCCAATGGGAGGTGGATAACATGGCTAAGAGCATTAGCTCGGTAATGCATGAATATCGCGGAGTTTTCAGCGACATTAATGCATTGCGCTCGTTTTTTATCGTATTTGCGATAAACCTTGATAATAGCAAGGTTTATCTGCGATAATTTCTGACGGTAAAAAAATCTTTGCAATGCATCGTTAGGGATAAATATCGCTTAACTTTGGTAATATGCCCCAACGTCTGTTAACGTTCGATTCGAAGGAAATCAGGAATTGTTGAAAAACATTGTGTGCGCCATCTTGTCTTTTTTCAAATGCCACACTTTTGTCGTGCACGGCAGCCATTTTAGATGCCTTGACCAGATCCACTCTGTGAACGCTGTCGATCCTTAGCATGGCTCCCCACCCTCGCAAGCATCTCCCCCAGGCAGTGGTCACCCCCGCTCTCTGTTTTATGCATGGGTAATAAACCTCCCCCCATCTGCGCTGTTCTTCCCTGAGAATCACACCCTGTGCCCGCCCGACACCTCCCTTTCGCCCTATTCACTACCGCACCCTCTGACACTCCTTTTCCTCTGTGTCCGATTGTCCAGGCCGGTCCTAGGCTATCAGCTAGCCCTGCAGATGTAGTTTATGGCCACAGCTGTAAAGAATCACCCGTCTTCAAAGGAGTTATAGTAGATCAAGGCCCACACTCGATGAGATCCGTCACAGCAGAAGCGTTGCTATTATCTGAAAACCATTCTGTATTGTGATTGGGGAGGGGACCGAGCGTGAAGCGGAAGATTCCAGGGATGACTCTTTGTACATCAAAGTTTTTACAATTATGTGTCACATTAAAAATATATAGCACTCCGACAAAGTAGTAAGATTATAAAACTTTAATAATTTATAAATATATACAAGAAAACAAAAATAGTAATAACATATAAACATTTTTAGAGAAAAACAACGAAGTAGCGGTCGGCTGTGCGAATAGTCCCAACGCAGCACAACGTCCAGATTTCCGGCGTGGGGCGTCGCGGGGGGTGGGTGATCAGTAGCAAACTGTTGTGCGAATAGTTCCAAGGCAGCAGAACGCGCCGAAATCTAGATGACACAAAAGTGATGTCTAGTAAGTTGCCACCCAGCAAATAACGGCGTGGGGCGTCGCGGGGGGTGGGTCATCAGTAGCAAACTGTTGTGCGAATAGTTCCAAGGCAGCAGAATGATGGCACCAAGGTGATGTCCAGTAAGTTGCCGCACTGGTTTTGGTATCCTACAATGCTGCTCCGAATAACGGCGTGGAGCGCCCCGGGGGAGGCGGCGTGAACGGGCCTCTCCAGGTGGAGTCTCGTCTGTTGTAGTGGGGCGCCCCTTTACCGTTTCAGTTGCCATTCCGTCCGCTTTTGGTCCACTGTGTCAAAATCCGCCATTCAGCTGAGTTGCGCCCACTCTTGCGGTGCAGCGATAGGCGGCTGTCACAGGACTCTCAAAATGGCGGCAGGCTGTTTCCTTTTTGGGCCTGGTCCACTGAAATGGCCCTGGGACACCTTGGAAATCGGACGCTTGTCTGCTAGGTCTTGGACCCCATTCTCGAAAGCGTCCCCTCCGCCTTGAGAATTCATCAAAAGTTTTGGGGGCCCCGACTCCTGCAGGCTTCTGGTGGGGAGCGGCTGCCATGATTGCTCGCGGAATGACCACGACGGAGCTACGAGATGGTGGTGCTCTCATGGTGACGCCAGCTTCAGTCTGAAACATCCAGAAACAAGGTGGGGCTTTCATCGTTTGGGGGAAAAAAAAAGTTTTCATCCAATGAAAAGTGTTGTTTTTAGGTCATATGATCAAGCCTTCCATCATTAGGAAACCAAAAGTAAAATGAACCAATGAAAAGTTTTATAAACAAGTCACATGACCTGTTATGCGGCATAGGGTATAAAATGCGGAGAAAATACGTTGGCACGTGAGGCGGCGTCAGTAGCGGACCGATGTGCGAATAGGCCGAAGGCAATACAACGCGCCAAGATCCGGATGGCATCGAGGTGGTGTCATAGTTGAGAGTTCTGAGCAGCGGTTGTAACACTGTCTGAAGCTTATTTGCAGCTGCTGCAGCTTCACTACGCGCCAAGATCCGGATGGCACCGAGGTGGTGTGTAGGAAGTTGCCGCACTGGTGTGGCCATCCTACAATGCTGAAAGTCGGCGTGGGGCGCCCCGTTGGCCTGTGAGTTTGCGTCAGTAGCGGACCGATGTGCGAATAGGCCGAAGGCAGCACAACGCGCCAAGATCCGGATGGCACCGAGGTGGTGTCTAGTAAGTTGTCGCACTTCTGTGGCCATCCTACAATGTTGAAAGTCGGCGTGGGGCGCCCCGTTGGCCTGTGAGATGGTGTCAGTAGCGGACTGATGTGTGAATGGGGCCAAAGGCAGCGCAACAATATTTTCTACTATATTTCCGGTGTAGAAGAGACCACAAGGCGCTGAGATGCCAAGATCCGGATGGCACCGAGGTGGTGTCTTGCAAGTTGTGGTACTGGTGTGGCCATCCTACAATGCTGAAAGTCGGCGTGGGGCGCCCCGTTGGCCTGTGAGATGGCGTCAGTAGCGGACCGATGTGCGAATAGGCCGAAGGCAGCACAACAATATTTTCTGACTGACACCACAAGGCGCTGAGATGCCAAGATCCGGATGGCACCGAGGTGATGTCTAAGTTGCGGACTGATGTGCGAATGGGGCCAAAGGCAGCGTAACAATATTTTTTGTATGGAAGATACCACTAGGCGTTGAGATGCCAAGATTCGGATGGCACTGAGGTGATGTCTAGCAAGTTGGTGTGGTCATCCTACAATGCTGAAACTCGGCGTGGGTCACCCCATTAGCCTGTGAGATGGCGTCAGTAGCGGACCGATGTGCGAATAGGCCGAAGGCAGCACAACGCGCCAAGATCCGGATGTCACCGTGGTGGTTTCATAGTTGAGAGGCACTTCATCTGCAGTGGGGCGCCGAGATCCGGATGGCACCGAGGTGATGTCTAGCAAGTTGCTGTACTGGTGTGGTCATCCTACAATGCTGAAACTCGGCGTGGGTCGCCCCATTAGCCTGTGAGATGGCGTCAGTAGCGGACCGATGTGCGAATAGGCCGAAGGCAGCACAACGCGCCAAGATCCGGATGTCACCGTGGTGGTTTCATAGTTGAGAGGCACTTCATCTGCAGTGGGGCGCCGAGATCCGGATGGCACCGAGGTGATGTCTAGCAAGTTGCTGTACTGGTGTGGTCATCCTACAATGCTGAAACTCGGCGTGGGTCGCCCCATTAGCCTGTGAGATGGCGTCAGTAGCGGACCGATGTGCGAATAGGCCGAAGGCAGCACAACGCGCCAAGATCCGGATGTCACCGTGGTGGTTTCATAGTTGAGAGGCACTTCATCTGCAGTGGGGCGCCGAGATCCGGATGGCACCGAGGTGATGTCTAGCAAGTTGCTGTACTTGTGTGGTCATCCTACAATGCTGAAACTCGGCGTGGGTCGCCCCATTAGCCTGTGAGATAGCAGTTCTTTGGATTTGGGCCTGGCTCGTCTGCTGTAGTGGGGCGCCCCTTTACCGTTTCAGTTGCCATTCAGCTGAGTTTCGGCTGCTCTTGATGCTACAGCGACAGGCGGCTGCAACAGGACTCTCAAAATGGCGGCCTGTTCTTTGGATTTGGGCCTGGTCCACTAAAATGGCCCTGGGACACCTTAGAACTCGGACGCTCGATTTTTTTTTCCTTTCCTGTACATGCAAAAAAAGGTAAATGCCCGGTACGTTACACGCTTCATCTGCCACGATGAACTCTCTAGAGGAACCGAAAAAAAATATAGTTGTGGTAACTATACCATGCATCGTCATATGGAGAGGTGGCAACAATTAATTATAGTGCTGCATAAAAGAGAGATTTGGAGGAGAACCCCTGACCTGCTAGTACATTCATCAAAGAAGTGGCACTGAGAGCTTCAGAGGCAAGGGAAACGGTCCCAAATATTTAGAAGAACTTTGGAAAGATTAAAATGACATGTTTAGATTGTGGCAAATTTATTTCATGTGGACATCTGAGTGTTACTCTAATAAATACAGCATATGAACATCATCATAGTCGATGGTTGGTAGAGACATTTTGACTATATCCTGGACCTGCCCGTCCTCGCCCAAAATGGCGCCAGAATAAATGGGACTCGTAACTCCTTGTTGTGTACTGGTTGCAGAACCTTGAAATCACGAGATACGTATGCAGTTTTGAAGCACATGGCGGGCGGGGACGAGAATTGATTGAATATTTCGACATCCCTATTGATATTAAGTTCTGATGTGTTATTGATTACTGTACTGTTGAAAGTTCGAATTAACGTCACCCATGGTACTTGCCCGCAAATGTATATCTAGATAATTTTATTGTAACTGGCCCTGTCGTATTTTAATTATAAAATGTACGTCCACCGATTCCGTAACTGTTAGACACCTTAGTTCTTGCAACCTAATGGCCCGCCCGTTACGTTCCTCTACAGTGTAAATGTCTATTTATCATATACGATTACAGTTTGCTCCGTGGCCGGCCCACGTGGTTATAGGCTCGTATTTGTATAATGAAATTTTCACAATAAAGGTTTTTAAAAGAAAACATGGTAGTAGTATATACATTGGTAAAGTTTTTAATAATAGTCACTGTTTTAGAATCATTAAAAGGCAAGTGAAATAAAGCAGACCAATTACATGAAGGGTAAAAGGTATAATACGAAGGAACGCAGTAAAGATAAATGGTCAAGGGCTGTTGTGTTTTCTATTCCTGCAACATAAAGTGATCGATAAGAATCTCATATTCAGGCGTATCGGCGACTAAGACAGCAGGTCGACCCTCTTTTGCTCAACGGCTCCGTCATGGGACGAAGAAACGCTCTTTTTCTCGAAAAAAGAATATATTTTACTTGCAGGACAGTTGTAAAATTTCCGGGAAAGTACATTAGCCTGGAACATTATAACATATATTTAAGAAAAAATAATGTTCGGAAGTAATGAAAAGCGTAATTTTTAGGTCATATGATCAAGCCTTTCATCATTACAATAAGAAAAGTAAAATGAACCAATGAAAAGTTTTATTAACAAGTCACATGACTTGTTATGCTTACGTTACGCGCTGCGCGCCCCGGATGACTTCCGGATGCGCTAACGCGGCGCGTCATATGACGCATTACGCGACAACGCAGGTACAGAATATAGTCAAAATGTCTCCACCAACCAGCGGTCGGAACACAACCCCTTTCAGCAGGCTAAATAGTTCTGTTAAATGACAACAGAAGGGACAGGCAACAAGAACCATCAGTCAAAGAGGGGAGGGCTAGTTCTTCTCTACCGGGTTACATTGGGGCGCTACCGGAACTGATCGAATTGGTAGTCTACAGTGTTTCTGGATGTTTCAGACTGAAGCTGGGGTTAGCATGAGAGCAGCACCATTTCGTAGCTCCGTCGTGGTCATTCCGCAACCAATCATGGCAGCCGTTCTTTATCGTTATTTTGGGCGGGGTGGGTGGCGGAGCAGAGCTGTTTTGCAGCCATCATTGTGTGGAGTTCAGTTCATCTCACTAGTTTTGTATTTGTCATGAGGGGTTGTTCCTAATGTTTCTATTTTAGCGAGGTCAAAAAGAGATCCCATTAGTGGCCTACTGATTTTGCTCGATTCCTTTTCTTTTTTTTTACACGATTTTTCGTTATCTGCAAAGACTAAACAGAGTATTGCGACTCTGTGTTTGTTTGTAAATAGAGAATGAACCAAAGAGAACTAATTCTAAAACAGTAAATACTTGGATAACAATGAATCAAATGGAGAGAGAAGCAGGCACGACGGATTACAATGGGGGCAAAGACCTGCGTTAACTACCTTTCACTATCTGCAAAGAGAGAGTACTCCTAATAGAAATGAGGGGGGGGGGGCACCATTCAAAGCAGATCAGTGTGCATAAACACGAAAATGTTTTCACTTACCACGTACTTGACATTCGACAGCTTATGATATTTGCTATTAAAAAACCATTGAAATTCACTGAAAAAACCATAGGTTATAGACCATATATAGTTAGGAATTAGCATTTACAAAACCTTGAAAATTCACTGAAAAAACCATAGGTTATAGACCATATATAGTTAGGAATTAGCATTTAAAAAACCTTATTTTACTCACACAAAACCATTGAAATTCCATATATAGTTAGTTGCACTAACTATATATCGCGCACCTGCAATCCACTGCTGATGATGTCACATATTACATCATTCATGACATGGTCAGTGACATCACTGATGACATCACTGATGACATCTCAAATGACATCACTGATGACATCACTGATGACAACATCCAGTGACTGTATGTTTCTGTAAAGTTAAAATGTGTCTTACATATTGAAGAATGAGTGGAAGTATAAGTGTCTGGATAAAGGATTTAGTAGGTGCATGACTGAATGCATGAGTGAGTGATTAAATGTGTCTCACTGAGTGCATGGGTTAGTGACTAAAGTGTCTTAATTTGTGCATCATTATGTCTGTTGTTCTGTAAACTGCTGCATGTTTTGATCAGTAGCTATATGATTAACTATATGGGTTACTGATTGATTGTCCAAGTATTTGTATGGGAGACTGAGTGTGTGTGTGGCTGGCTGGGAGGTGTGTGACTCTGTGCAGATCAATGTGTACTTGTATCAATGATTGTATAACAAGGTAAGTATGTGTTAGTATATGTTTGAAAATGTAAGGTGCTCTATGTTTAACTGTATAGACAAGAAAATGGAAGTGTCATTGATTCTTTACAGGACTGACTAGGTGTGTGAGTAACTCCATGGATGAGTGGCAGACTGTGAGTGTCTGTATAGGTGTATGAGTGCATATGATAGTGTTGTAAAGATGAGTGATTGTATGTATGAATGATAGTATGGGTGAATGAGTGAAGGTGTGTGTAGACGTAGGAATCAGTGAGTGCGTATGTAGTAACTAGTATTGGTGTGTCAATGGTTTCAAAAATTATATTCTGTATTTAACACTGGGTGAAACAGAGGTTATATTAAAATGTGAGGAGATGCATTGTATTGTCACATGAATGATATCATCAGTGATGTGGTCATTGATGTCAAATGAGATGTCATCAGTGATGTCATCAGTGATGTCATTTGAGATGTCATCAGTGATGTCATCAGTGATGTCACTGACCATGTCATGAATGATGTAATATGTGACATCATCAGCAGTGGATTGCAGGTGCGCGATATATAGTTAGTGCAACTAACTATATATGGAATTTCAATGGTTTTGTGTGAGTAAAATAAGGTTTTTTAAATGCTAATTCCTAACTATATATGGTCTATAACCTATGGTTTTTTCAGTGAATTTTCAAGGTTTTGTAAATGCTAATTCCTAACTATATATGGTCTATAACCTATGGTTTTTTCAGTGAATATATATATATATATTCACTGAAAAAACCATAGGTTTCAGCCACGTTACAGCTAGGAATTAGCATTTAAAAACCCTTAGAAATTCACTGACATAAACATAGGTTTCACACATGTTATAGTTAGCTGAATATTTCACTCATACAAAACCATTGAAATTCCCCCCTTATAGTTAGTTCAGCTAACTATAACTCGGGCGCCCACAATGCACTGCTGATGACGTCACACATTACATCACTCATGACATGGTCAGTGACATCACTCATGACATCACTGATGACATCTAAAATGACATCGCTGATGATATCACTGATGACATCATCCAGTGAATGTGTGTCTTTCTGAAAAATAAATATTTTTTATATATGTATATCGAAAGGTCACTAGGAACCTCCAGTATGCCAGGGGGCTGCGTTACAGAGAGGTGTAAAAAGGGGCGTGGCCTCTTTACACGTCTCTGCAACGCAGCCCCCTGGCGCATACTGGAGGTTCCTGGTGGGCTAGTTGGGCCCAAGGACCCCCAGTATTCAAGGGGAATCAGTTCCCAGTGTCTCACTTTGTGTATAAGTGGGTGCATGGGTTAGTAAGTAGCTACATGAGTGTGTATATGGGTTATTAGTTGGTTTTTTGAGTATCAGTATCAGTGTCTGTATGGTTTAATGGGGGTATTACTTAGCGCATAGATGCATGAATGAGTGACTCACTGTTTGTATGTGTTTTCAAGACAGCATGTGTGCAGGACTGTATGGGTGGATGAGTGTGTGTATGGGTGTGTTAGTGAGTGAATGACTGCCTCAATAGTGTCTTTGTGAGTAAGTACATATGTTTTAAACTAGTATATGTAAGTATTGATGTATATAAGTAAGGATATATGAGAGTGACAGATTAGAAGAGTTCCTGTATAAATAAGTATGTGTTTCTATAACTGATTGTTTAAGAGAATAAGTATGTGTACATTTCTGTAGAAATAAGTGTAGTGGTGTGTGTAGAGCTGTATATGCAAGTAAAAGGATGTTTGATAGTTTATTTGCATGTGTGAGTATGTGTGTGAATAACTCTATGTATAAGTGTAGGTGTGAAACAGGATGCATAGGTGTATGAGTACATATGATGAGTGAGTACATGTATGAGTGACTATATAGAACTATTGGTGAATGAGTGTATGTGTATGTAGATTTTGGAATTACTGCATAGGTTGTTCTAACTGGTATTGGTATCTCCATTTTTTTTGAAAATGTTAGTTTCTATTTTTGAATGTGTGTATCAAGGGTTATATTACGCTGAAAGGAGGCCTGCCACTCTTTCACAAGGATGATGTCATCAGTGATGTAACCAGTGATGTAATTTGAGATGTCAACAGTAATGTCATGGGTGATGTCACTGACCATGTCATGGGTGATGCAATATGTGACTTCATCAGCAGTGCATTGCAGGCGCACGAGTTATAGTAAGCTGAACTAACTAAAACGGGGAATTTCAAAGGTTTTGTATGAGTGAAATGTCCAGCTAACTATAACATGTGTGAAACCTATGGTTTTTTCAGTGAATTTCTAAAGTTTTTTAAATGCTTTTTCCTAACTATAACGTAGCTGAAACGTATGGTTTTTTCAGTGAATTTCAAAGGTTTTTTAAATGCTAATTCCTAACTATAACGGGTGTGAAACCTATTGCTTTTTCAGTGAATTTCAAAGGTTTTGTAAATGATAATTTTTAAAGTTATTCATTATTATATTTCTGTCTTTCTATACTTATTTCCTACATTTTTTTAATAATTATTTATAGTTATTTTATTTTTTAAGTTATATTTCATATTCTTAATCTAAAATAATAACAAAAGTCTATAATCATTTTTTATTAATTTTTCCCCCAATTTATGAAAATTTAATTCTATATATTTCCTTTTTGTATAATCGTACTGTACGCGTACGGTGATCGCACTTACCTTGTACAAGTAATCATCCACTGTGCGTACCAATGCATACGTTACGAACACGTTTTGACGTTATGCGTCGCATCGACGTTCCCGTGTGATGTCATGTACATATATTTATGTATTTAATGTACATACTAAGGAAAGACATTATCTGGGATAATCATGAAAATACTTTTTTTAACTTTTAATAACCATATATTACTTTTGAAAGCAATTACGAAAAATGCAACTGTACGTCGCACGTACTCGCAATGTAAAAGCACAGTAAATGCACTGTAAGTGTATGCAAAGCCATGTGAGCATAAAAGGAAAGTTTTGCTCGTTCATAATACTTCATATATAAACTGTTGGAAGACCCTTGCTATTTTGATCATTCTACCTGGACTTTCTCAAGGGAAGCATCTATTCTGTGGAGCTGTACTCCTTTAGAACCAAACTTTACAATGGCTACTCTTTTTGAAACTTCATCAGGACACCACTTCCTGTGAGGAAGAATTTGTTGCTGAGAAACTTCAGAAAAAGAGAAAAGAAGCTTTCATTTGGAAGTATTTTACATATCCTGAGGGACTGAAAAAAGTCAATGCACCGAAAGTAACTTGCAAGATCTGTGAGGTTACTGTTTCCAGGGTTGATCCCACTAAAAAGTACTCTTTCAATACAATCAGCATGGTTCACCATGTCAAACATTTGCATCCAAATAACTATGCAAGGATGGCAACACAAATGTTGCAGGAGAATCCTCAACCTGCAGTTCCTACTACCTCATCTCCACCACCACCAAGCAGTCCGCATCCTATTATTGTGCCACAGTTTTGAGATCTGAAATTTCATTGTAAATGTTTCAACAAATTACTTTGCTACAATCAGCAGTCTATTGATCTCATTGTGCAGACTAAAGAAGAGCGCGGTTGTCCAGAACATTAATTTTATTTTTAACTTTTTTGTTCCTGTTCCACACTGTTTTAGTTTCCAGTTCCATTTTTTTTATAAACTTGTTGAAAAAATAGAAAACTAAAAAGACAAATAAAACAGTTCTTATCAGACCTGCCTTCACTGGTCAAAGAAAGAACTATATTTCTATATTAGACTGTGAAAGTTTGTCAAAATGAAAGTGTAGTTCATAAATGAATAAATAAATACATTAGTAGTATATGGTGAATGTGAAACTGCCAAGTGAGAGTGAAAGTGAGAGTGCCTGGCTGAATGTATAGCAGCTTCACTTTTAGAACAGTATATACATAAGCACATCCTGCTGAATGACTCACTGAGGAACATTGAACCAGTAGTGTGAGAGTGTTTGGTGAAAGTCTAATGATACACACTAGGAAATAGAACCTATAAAAGATAGGTTTGCTGGTGCATAAAAAAATACGTATGTTGTCTATAAGAGTTTGAAACAGTCCATACCCTAAGGCCCACTTTGCACCATGACTACTTGGGTAGTAGCTAAATGATTACAATTCTGGAAGCAGAGTGTTTCAAACCATTATTTTTACATAAAAATACATTTATTCTTATAACATTTCACAAGTTAATGCAGCTTCCATTATAATTTCATCAGGAATTTCATTTTCCTGGATATCATTTTCAAAAGTCACCTGATGAATCTCAATCTCATCTAATGCTTCCACAAAAGCATCATCCAAAGTTTCATCAAGAAAATCACACCTGATATCTCCAACATTCATTTCTTCCACTTCAATAAAGTTGCTCATAAAAGCTATGTTCATCTCTTCTACGACAGTGGTAGTATTTTCAAAATCGTCTTCCACATTGTTTTCTGGATTTTCCATTGTAAATTTGTTATGCTGACCTCCTTCTACAAAAATATAAACACTTTATTTTATCTTTTTTCCTAATACAGAACACAAAACTAGCTTTATCAACTATTTTGCCCTTTAATAAATATTATATAAATACCATTCTCAACTACTTTATAACATTATATAATTATAATTATTTATATCAACGTACAGTTTTAACATTTCTTAAATTACCAAACCAGTCACTCATTATCACTATCTTAAAAAAAACAGTCTGTTATTATAAAAATACAGTAGCAAAAAAAGTACAATATCTCTATTCACCTTAACTGGTCCAAACTAGTACATGTGTTGTAGTGAAATGCAAAGAATACTGGAACACTCAGTATATTTATCTTTTAAGATTTTCTAATCTATATAAAAGATACAAACCATCTTTGTATCATTGACATGCATACATAACGGAAATAACAAAGAACAATTATTTAATAACCTACCCCACTCTATCTCTATTCCTTATCTATAATTTAGTCTAACGCTACTAATTACCTACTCCTTCATCTTTTGAACTAGCCTCTCCTCTAGTGTTTATCTGCAACCTTTGTGCTTTCTCTTCAGGAATATCTCTGAAGCAATTCAAAACGCGTCTGAACTCTGGAACATCATAGGTGAAGTGCGCACTCGTTAGGGAGCGCGTGCCTCACCAAGGATTCCACACAGGTGTGAGGTAAATGACTAGACCGCCACAGCGTCTTTCCTCGACTCGGCATATTAGAATTCCTCTGTTGCACTAAAGCTCTCCAAGTCTATTTCCTTGTGGATTCTTCATCTCTCCTGAGCCAGCTAGGGTTTGGATAAGCTATTATCGTATCCACTGATTAATTACGGGTTCTGACAGGTACACTCACTATATAATTTTTTGAAATGTCTTTAAAAATTACAAACCATCTTTACACACTAATGTTCTCCAATCCTTGTTTTGTTACTTCAGCTCGGTTGAAGCACATTCCATCGACCATTTTCAACAGTTCTTTGTACTTACCTTAAGCATAATAAATATTTAAAAACTTATATATTATAAAATTACCATCTGTGAATGACACAAAAAAATACAGTTGCAATATATCTTTTACAATACAAAATAATTTGTAAACTATTACATTTGCCTTTTTTGCTGTGCTCAGAATATATTGAATTTCACTAGAAACAGTGACTTCAACAATACTCATCACATAACAAAAAAAAGACAATCAATAAGATTATCTTAAAAAAAACGTTCAACATTCTCAATAATAATCTAAGAAATAGAAATAAAACATATCTTAAATGTTTTTTAAGAGCAATTTCTTACGTAAATATGACACATCTCAAACAATCATAAAATGACAAAGCATTATGATTAATTTCCATACACTGTAAATAATGTTACTTACAAATATATGCTGACAAAATATACAACAAAAACTCGTTATTGCTTTCACATACTTTTCCGCACGGCCAAATAGTATGCGTCAAATTCTTACTCTGCAAACTGTCCAATAGCAATCCTGAGAATCTGCCTCCCAGCCTTCTGATCCTAAACCACCAAAATCAATTGCTCCATCCGCCAGTCTTCATCCCTCAACCCGATGCTATTCAACATCTATATGGCCACCCTCACATAAGTAGCCCACCATCACAATTTAACAACATCTCCTATGCAAATAACACCCAGCTCATCCTCTTCCTCACCAAAAAGTGACATACCACCAAATACAACCTCCACAACACAATGAAGGACGTCACCAACTTCATAAAGAGCAGCTCTCTAAACATGAACTCAAACAAAATAAAGGTACTCATCCTCAGACCCACCCCCTCAGCCTTGGACAACTCCTGCTAGCTAACTACACTGTGGACAGTACCAACACCTACCAACCATGTCCACAACCTAGGATTCATCCTCAACTCCTCCCTCTCCATGTGTAAGCAAGTCTACACCATCTCCTCATACTGCTAAAACACACTCCACATACTCCGCAACAATTACAAGTGAATCCTAACCAAAAGAAGAAGAACAGTGACACAGGCCCTCATCAGCAGCAGACTACACTGTGACGAAACACTCTACACAGCAATTCCAGCCAAACACCTGCAACAACTACAACAAATCCAAAACACCTCCACCTGAGTGATCATCAATGTCCCCTGCTGCAGACACATCACCCACCACCTGATACACCTACACTGCCTCAATATCAACAAGACGATCACCTTCAAGCTCCTCACCCTCACTTACAAAATACTCTACAACACCAGACTAATCTACCTTAACAGTAATAATCCAGAAAGGCCAAATTTTGTTCTTAAAATTTTGGCTTTAAAAATATTATATAAGAATTTGGTAACTCTTTAGGCAAACGTTGCTTAAAAACTAATTGACTATCATTACAATGTATCCAACCTTTCAGACATCTTAAATAAACAGTGTAATGTCCAGATGTTGTAGAAAGTCCATCATGAAAAATAATTGCAACAGCTACAAAAGTTCTTCCTGATATTGAAACTTGACCAGCTACAAAATTGTTAATTAAAGTTTCCAATTTTCTTCCATCACCTCTACAACGTTGCAGCATTAAACTTGCATTCTGTCCATACCTTTGTATACATAATGTTGATGACATTTCTGATTTACATTGGCTACACTCCATGTTTTGACTTGCTCCTCTAATTAGATTGTTAAAAGACACTGATTCACAGTCAGGTAAAGTCAAATATATGAATCTTTCAGTGTCTATGTTAGTGCTACATGTAAACAAACAATTTTGACAGTCATGTTTATAAGAAAGGCCTAAAAGGTTTTCAACATCTATACCTTCATCTTCCAGTACAGCAAGCATAAATATTAAAAATTCCTGACAATCTTGCTGAATATTCGGCGTAAATTGACTAGAACCAGAACATATGTCCAAAACATTTAGAATATCAGAAACACGTTGTATTTTACTTTTATCACTACTACATTTCTCATAAACAGAATACAACAATGAACAGAATCTTTTGTCCCGATTTTCAACAATTTGCTGTTGCAAACTTTCAAGAACAAAAACAACATTAACAACTACATTAGCACAGCAGTTGACACCACAACTATTTTCAAACCAATAACCAACATTCTCTTCAACACTGACCTTTTTCTTTTTGCTTGCAGGCGCAACTTCATCTTGTTTTTTTTTTCTTTCTCTACATTTTCACTACAGATATTCTCAAATCTTATTTTCTAACTACCACACGCTTTTCAAATACTGGATATTGACCTAAATTAGGTGCATATTCTCTTCTTAACCTATTATACTCTTTCACACAATTTACATCTGCACTAACCTTTGTCTAATCAAAATCAATCAAGTACAATCCAGATAAAGTTCTGACTCGAAACAAAGCAACATATACCATACCCTCTTTAAACACGGTACTTCCCAATATTCACTAAAGCACTATCTACACTTAAACCTTGAGATTTATGAATGGTCACTGCATACGCTAAAGAAACAGGACACTGTTTTCTGCGAACATACAAATCTTTTACAAGCAAAAACCGAGCTAAATTGTTGTACTTCTTCAATTGATGAAATTTGATTTTCAAAAATTCAACACCATCTCTATTTACGTAATTAACTAAATCAACAACTTTATCCATTACTCCATTTACTAAACCTTTTTCCACATTCAAATTACGTCGTAAAATTACCCTACAGTTTACACATGCATATAAATTCTTTTCTAAACCAGCAGTTTTACTTATCGATTTCTCTAAAGAATTCAATTTCCTCGTCAACTTTTGACTCAAAATAATAGTGATTCCTTCATGTTCTATTTTATCAATAGTTTCCAATTTTAAAATTTCTTCATTTTCCAACTTCAACATTTCTTCATTGAATTTAGAACATTCATGTAGTGTTGGCATTAAGCAGATTACAGATTTATTTTCTGCAATTGTCATGTGTATTTTCTCTGGTACAATATTTTCATTTGGAAACAAATTGGAAAGTAATCATCTCTTTAAAGCTTGTTTGCCATGTGCAGTCATTTTTCCAATTCTTATATCTTGAAGAATAGTTCCATAATCAACATCATTTGCTTTTCGCATATTTGTAATAAGTTCCTTATACTCAAAACCAAATGACCAAATGTTTACATTTCCAATACTCCCTAAGACTTTCTAGTTTCTTCAAGCAGCAGTGTTTTAAACACTGGTTGTCCTTTTACAGGAGTAAGTTGTAGAAGATCTCCAAAAACATGACCTGCTTTCCTCCAAATAATACGTCATAGTCTGTTTCAAGAATTTGCTGCATTGTTAAATGCACAAAAGCAAACATTAAGTTTGATACCATGCTTACATCATCAATAATAAGAAGTTTAATTTTCCTCAAAAATCTTGAAACTTCACAACAAGCTTCTCCAGATAGCTTGTGGTATTCTAATTTGTTTTAATAAACGATTTAAAGTCATTCCTTTAATAGTGTGGGCTGCTAATCCAGTTGGAGCAGTGGCAACACAAGACAAATGCGACTCAATTGTTTTCTGTAGAAAACATCTGATTACTTTAATTTAAAAACTTTTGCCTGTTCCAGCTTGTCTACTCACGTACATTCAGATAGGTTCAAATGATGAGCAAGAGCACTCTTTCTTCTCATGAAGTGATCCATGGTCAATCTGTTATCTCACTTGCTCATATATTTCTTTCTGCTCAAGATTTAGTTGTTCTTCCAAATTTCCTAAGTTTCTAACATCTTCTTGACCTTGATACATTGCTGTATCCACCTCTTCCATAGCAGTTGTTGCTTCATTTTGAACAATTGGTTCTCCTAGTGGGTACTGACTCAACGGAGCAGACGTTTGACTCTCTTGAGAACGGTCTCTAGCAATCTCAGCCGTAATTGTAGCTTCTTGCTCAATTTCCTCATTCAACATTTTCACATAAATAACAAAAACAGCACATTGTATGGTATCTTTAGTTGCAATGAAGGAATCTTCATAGCTCTCGAAATCTCCAAGTAATTCCAATTCTGAACGCCATGGCTTGAAAAGTTGCAAAAGAGCTAAATAGTAAAATTCCCTTTTGTCAGGTGTTTCGCAACTCAGTTTACGGTGATAAATCAAATGTCCTTTTCTTTGTTTCACCAGACATCCTTCGGAACCAATCTCAGCATATATATCATTATTGATGTTTTCTGTAATATTCCATTTAAAAATATAGTTTTGCAGCACTTCATAGAGACAAATGTTCTCAAGATGATGACCTCTATTTGGGTAATATGTATCTAACATATTTGTTTTCACAACATCTGTACTTTCTGGCTCTTTTTCAGCTAAATATTAAATTTCTTGTACAGATTTAAGAACTCGGTTACGTGTTGCAGCAAGACCTAGACTCACCCAAATTATTCTTCTTGATTTGAAGTATAGACTTGCAGATGATAAGCGATCCGAGCATTCATACGCTCCAATTTCTCGATGAGATAACATCTTCAAACTGTAGGTATATAATTTCTTACCTAGACTGTTCTCGTGGGAAATCTCTTCTCACATTTCCTTCAATTCCGTCTATTCTGATTTTGTTATGTAGGATGTAACATATCGAGCAACAGCAATGGAATTGTTGTCAACATATTGAATATCCATGTTAGCATTCCACATGGACAAAATGACTGGGTTATAGTCATTTATGTATTTTGACTCTTCGTTTCTTCTTAAGTTGTAGGTATTTTTTGGAGACTTTCTTGTGATAGTAAGTCGCAAAGATGACATAAAACTGTTCACTCTTCCTTTCGATATTACTGGATGTGGAAATGCAAAAAGACATTTGGTGTAGAATTTGTCCTTAGATGTGTACTTTCGATGACAGTATTTCCCACAACGATGGCTTTGGAATTGTAAGACTTGTTGTCTTAAGTCCTTCTCGTGTGTACTTTTGGGTATATCACATGTAGCATATTCTTCAATAAACACAGTATCATCTGAGTCTGTACCAAATTTGGGAGCATCTTTGTTCCATATTACCATGTGTATGTGAGGAGCTCCTCTTGCTTGATACTCCTTTCTCCAAAAGAAGTCCAGAACCTCTCCAAGAGGAGAATTTCTTTTATTGGTGATAAAAGACATCATAGCTTCAAATCTATGATTGAAATACCTGCATACATTAACTGGATCCAAAGAGCACAATTCTCCAGGTGTCTTGTATTTAATATTTAGTATATTTGGATTTGCCTCTCGAAGAAATTGAAGTAAATCATCCCAAGCATATTCAGCACAGCTTAGAGTAAGGAACCATGTAGGAGTTCCTAAGTTCCTTAGCATACATTTGAGTTCTCCATGACGACGGTACCAGTACTCATTAGTACCAAGCTGACACGCCATGAGATTAATTAGCTGATATTCCAAAATATTATCTTTCTGCAGTACTTTATCCATAAATTCCTTTGCCGAAACATTTTGCAGATGTACACCTGTTTTCAATATATGGTTTACTGCATAAGAAAGACCAGACAAATCACTCTCAAACAAAAGATGAAACAAATACGGAATACATTTTCGAAATCTTGGATCTTCTGCATATAATATTCATGTCCGGTATTCAGAAGGAGGAATCTGCACAGGTCGGTCATCATATCATCTTCCTTTTCCTGTGGGAAACAATTGAAGGAAACAACGAGCTTCCAAGTTTTTTTCCCATACACTAATGGGACTTCCTTTTGCTTCTTTCATTTGGAATAACTCTATAGTATTCCCCATCACTACTTTAGAATGCAGTGGATGAACACTGTAATGTTCGTAGATTTCTGCAGTTCTGGACACATCCTCTTTTTCAATTTGTCCAGATGGCAAGTCACTATCTTCTTCTACAGTTATTTCTTCTTCTCTCACATACACATTTCTATAATATTCATTTTGTTTTACCAGATACAACGTTGCCGTTTTCACTTTCTTAACATCCACTAGTTCTTGCCAGATTTTCTTACTCTTAGTAGGAACGCCATTAACAAGAATAACTAAAGGCTCATCCTCTACATTTTCTACACCAATTGATTCAATATTGTTCTTAAAATCTAGAGGCAAATATACAATTCTTCCCTTTAATCCCCTCTGTAAATCAGAAGGAGGCAATTTCCCTGTCTTGGGCTCCATACGAACAATAGCCTGAAATGGATGCACACATTGAATAAGAATAGACTCATAGGTATTTAAATCCATCAGTTCAGAAGGAATATTTACCAACTCAAGATTATTATGCACAGCTCTAGCAGGCATTTTGTTCTCATCTAATTTGTTATAACAAAATTTACAAATACGCTGATCAGAATCCAAATTAAAACAATTCCCCCCCAACAAATAAGTTGCAAAATCCTTCCACTCATTATTATTTTCCTTTTCACTCTTTAAATACAAATCAACACTCCTGGTCTGATTTTTTATAATGAGTTCGTCGACAACAGACACAACAATAATTTGGCCTTTCACCTGAAATCACCTTAAACTTTGTAATTTCTTGCTCAAAATTATCAGTACTACAATGTTGTACATTCTCTTCTACAATTCTTCTATTAGTATCTCAATGTCTGCACTGTCTTCCTCAGGACCAAAATAACTAACCTCAATTTCAAAACAAACGTTCTTTACATTTGATACAGATCCATGCAAAAGAGCACTGTTCAACTTTTTTAACAGTAGAGCTGGACATTTTGCATAATACAATCTTCTGACTAATTTCCTAATTTCAGAATGATGTGCTGCTAACATCCTGAAATGGTGAAAAACACTTCAACATACTTTTTTAGAAACACAATCCAGAGAATGACCTTGCAAACCCGTATTTTCTCTTACTATGCAAGGGTCTAGTCATTGCAACATCTTAATCTTTTGTTTCACACTTTTCTTTGTATAGTTACGTAAGAAATTGCGTAAAAAATCAATAGATTCTTGCCGTACACTACAAATACTACTACAATTCTAAGTGTACACTGGAGCTTTAGGACGGCTCCCTAAAACGTCATCAGCTAACACCTCTTCTGCATTTCTAGGAACAATTTTCTCTTTCTCAATAGGACAACAATTTCTAACCTCATAAGCACGACCACTAGTGTCAATTGCATGCGACAAATCCTTACTCTGAAGATAACTTTCTTCATTAAAAAAGGCTCAGAACTTGAACTATGTTTCCATTCACCCAAAAAAACCTCACAAAAATTACTGTTAATTACTCTTCTCTACTTACTTTTGGCATTCATTAAATGGATTGGTTTATCTAGTGATCGAATTCTATTGATTACTAAAATAAACAATTTTGTTTTCAATTCGAAAGCTTGCTCAACTACACTTTCTATACCTATCTTCTTATTATAAAAAACTGTTTTTTTTACATCCCTTAATTTATTTAATTAAATTTACCAGAACTCTATTAAACACATTTTTTCCTAATTTCATAAATTGTTTTTTCCTCCATTTACTATACACAATTTTTTCTGCAGTTGACTTTCCAAGACTTATTCTTCTTTTTCTTTTTTCGTTGCAGACACACGAATACCATTTTTTCGTTTGTGCACCCTACTCTTAGGGCCTCATTAGGATGACGGGCGGACTTTGCCCGCCCGTCATCCCATCGTAAATCGGGACCGCCCGCCATAAGGGCGGGGGTCCCGGGGGTGCTTGTAGGATGTGCCCGCACAGTGGCGGGCACATCCTGTATTTTAGGCATTGTGGCGGGCGGTGCTCTCTGCACTGCCCGCCACAATGCTGAAAATGCACTTTCACATTGTCATTTTCAAAGCGGGAGGCACCGCGCGGTGCCTGCCGCTTTGTAAATGACAATGAAGGGGGGTACCACAGGTACCCCCTATGTGTATCCCCACCTGTACTTCACTCTGGGGGCCGGCAGGGGGCCCCCAGAGTGAAGACCGCATGCCTTTCCGTGGCGGCATCGCCGCCGCAGAAAGGCACTGCAAACCAGACATCATAATATGGCTGGCGGTGTCTGTTAGACACCGCCACCATATTATTCCTTTTCTGCCCCTCGCCATCCTAATATGGCGGGGGGAAATCTGGTGATGATATCGGGCAGATTGCCTCCGCCAGGCTGGCGGTGGCTTCCGCCAGCCTGGCGTAGGCAATTCCGCCCGATATCATAATGGACCCCCTAGTCTTTAATATTTTCCTCAGAAAATTGTTCCTTCTCTTACCAGGACTATTTTTCTTTTTCTTAACACATAGTTCTTCATGTAAATCTTGTGGAAGACTTCTCTTCAAATAAACACCTTTCTTTCGTTGTTTCTTCTTTTGACATTTGGTAGCCATGATACTGTTTTTTCAGTATTGATAAACAGAATCTATTAAAAAAAAATATATAACATTACAAAAATAAATATATGAAATATTCTATAATATTACTTATAAGAACAGAGGGAGGATTATGACGAGAAACGTGAAACAATGAAAAAAAAACTTACAACAAGAGAGGAAGAAGTATGAAACAAGGGAATATATAATGAAAAAGGCGAGTATAAACAGACACTGCAATATAACGGGATAAAGGAAGTATGAATAAACTGGAAAGTATCAATAGGTAAGGGAGACTATGAAGAGAAAGATGGAAATATGAGGAGAGAAGAAAGAGTATAAGAAGAAAAAATGAAACTAAGAAGACAGAGGGGGCACTATAATAAGACAGAGAAAGACTCTATAGAAAAAAAGAAGGAATATGTGAAAAGACACGCAACTATAAGAACAAAAAACGAATACTACCAAAGGACGGTGTGTATAAGGACAGACAGAACAGTACCAGAAGAGAGCATGAAGAATGTGGGGAAAAGTGCAGCATGAGGAAAAAAGGGATGTACAGGAACAGAGGATACAGTCTAAGGAGAGAAGAAGGATATAAACCGATGGAATATTATGAAGAGTGAAAAGTTTATGGGGAAAGAGGCAGAAGTATGACAAGAGAAACAAATATAAAGAGAGAGATCAGTATGAAAACACTAAGAATATGAGGAAAGTGCTGCAGAGTGTATGCAGGGATTCAAGGAGGAGTAAGAGAAGAGAGAAAACAATATCAACAGATTTAAGAAGCATAAACAGAGAGGACAGAAAATGAAAAGAGAAAAGGAATATGAAGAAAAAGAGGAAAATATGAACACAGAGAGAAGGAGTATAGGACAAAAGGAAATATAAGAAAAACTCAGTACTACAAGGAGACCTGCACAAGTAAGAGAAAAGAAAGGAGAATATGAAAACAGGGGGAGTATAAGAACAAGGGGGAAAATGAGGAGACAAATATGACAGTAAGAAAAGACGGCAATATTGGTAGAGAATGCAAATTATAAGAAAAGAGAGGAGAAATGTGAGTACAGAGAGAAGAGTATTAGATGAAAAAGAAAAGTGTGAGAAAACAATAGGGAGTACCAACAAAGAACAGCGAGAATAACAAGAAACAAAGACTATAAGAACAGAAGAGTATATATGAAGAAAGAGGAAAGACTGTAAAACGACACAGACACAAAAATGTGTACAAAAGACAATTATAAAGGAAGACTGACCGTATAAGGAGAGAGGGAGTACTGTGAGAAGACAGTAAGAACTATGACAACAGTGGTGAATATAAAGACAAGAGAGAATATAAAGAGGAGGACAAATATGCAAAAAGAGGAGCAAATATGAAAAAAAAGTATAACAAGAGAGCAGAGTATAAGAAAAACCAGATATTATATTGATAGAGGAAGGAGTAAGATGAGACAGGAGGGAGTATAACAAGAGAGTGTAGAAAATATGCAAAAATGTTCGAATATAGGGCCATATTATCAAGCCTGGGCGATAAAATTATCGCCGGTTTATCGGCAGGAAACTGCCGCTAAAGTGGCGATAATGGGCTTGATAGTAGGCTCTATGGAATTCCAATTGAAGCTCATATTAGATGTCCTTCACATCTAACAAGGGCTTCGATTGGAATTCCATAGAGCCTATAATCAAGTTCATTATCGCCACTGTAGTGGCAGTTTCCTACCGATAAAGAGACGATAATTTTATCACCCAGGCTTGATAATATGGCCCATAATTTCTTAATATACGCACATGCACAGTGTGATATTACCCAACAAATTATAAGACCGTACATTTTATCAAAACACATTCACTACTGTAAAACTTTTAAAAAGGTGTGAATATAAATCCTTAATGTACACACATGCACATTGTGATATTAGACACAAAAAATGAGACAATGCATTTTACCATTTACTATTGAAAAACTTTTAAATGAATATATATATTCCATATATATACTTATAACATTTCAGTGAACAGCACTGACTCATTTTCCAAATACATATGGAATTAAACACATTTTTTCTGCCACTATTACATCAAAAAAACTAAGGGGCATATTATCAAGGACCGGTGTTAAAATTATCGCTGTTTTATCATTAGGAAACTGCCGATAAAATGGCGATAATGGGCTTGATAATGTGCCCTTGTTAATTCCCATAGAAGCCCATGTTAACATCAGAAGAAGGGCTTCTATGGAAATTAACAAGAGCGTATTATCACGCCCATTACCGCCGTTTTATCGGCAGTTCCCTGCCGATAAAACAACGATAATTTTAACACCGGTCCTTGATAATTTGCCCCTAACACAATAAAACAACAAAGACGCACAAGAGGCTTGTAAATCGACCCAGACTATATACAGAGGGAAAGAAACAAGAAAGAGGACAGAACCGGGGGTAATAAGAAAAAAATTAAATATGAGGAGAAAGGGAAGAAAATGAGGAGACAGAAGGAATAAAAGAAGAAACAGGAAAATATAAAGACAAACAAGGGCAATAAGACCACAGAGGGCAATATAAGAAAAACACAGTAGTACAGAGAGAGAGAAAGGAGTAAGAAAAGAGAGAGGGAAGTATAAAAAGAAAGGCTAGAAATTATTGAAAAAGGGACAAATATAGGGCCATATTATGAAGAAAGAGCGACACCTTATTTGCCGCTTTTATCTGCAGGAAACTACTGCTAAAGCGGCGATAATGTGTTTCATAATATGCCCTTGTGAATTCCTGTTGAAGCCCAGGTTAACACCATAACCAGGGCTTCCATGGGAATTCACAGGGGCATATTATCAAACCCATTATCGCCGTTTTAGCAGCAGTTTCCTGCCGATAAAAGCGGCGATAATGTATCGCCCTTTCTTGATAAAGTCGCCCATAATTCTTTAATGCACACAGACGCACAATGTGATATTAAACAAAAAAACATAACAACATGCATTATAGCAAAACACATTTACGACTATAAAACGTTTAATAAGGGTCGAATATAGGGGCATATTATCAAGAAACGCTTTATCGGAAGAAAACTGCTGATAAAGCGGCGATAATGGCCATGATAATATGCTCTATGGAATACCAATCGAAGCCCATGTTAGATGTGAAGGACATCTAACATGGGCTTCGATTGGAATACAATAGAGCATATTATCAAGCCCATTATCGCCGCTTTATCGGCAGTTTTCTGCCGATAAAGCGGCGAAAATGTTATCACAAGTCTTGATAATATGCCCCATAATTCCTTAATGTACAAAGATGCACCACACACATTCCCATAAAATTTATCAACTCACCTTTCAAATTGATTTCTAGATTAAGAAGAATACCACTCACACAGTAGATATTCTTATACAGAATCTCTCTTGTTCAGTGTTTCCAGCAAAACCACGAAATGGAACATTTTCCCTCTCATTTTACACATACATACATATAAACAACCAATTAACATCCTTCACACATTAATTCAAAACGAAACACACATTTCTATTGCTTTAACATTGCCAACCTTTCCAACTGACATAACTTTCCGCCCTACCCCTAACAGATCATGCAAAAGTCAACTGTCAACAGAGGTCAAAAGTTCAGCACTGTATAAAACACTGCTCCTCAACAATTTTAGTCTATGCATAAACACTTACTTATAAGTTCCAATAAAGATAAAAGGTCTCATTACAAGCAAACAACATATAAACACATAAACTTGATTGATATCTGTAAAATATATATTTTTTATTGATTTTTTCTTGCTTACGTACGCTTATGTGAAAAGACTTTCAGAATTCGCACAGTACACGTACACTAAATATACCGTAATTTTTTTCAATCCCCGGCGACCCCATCAACACCGTGGGGAGAGCCCCAAAACCCCCCTGGTCCCAGCCGACTCCCTGCGTCCTCCGGGAGCCAGCATTGCTTTTTGTCAGAGAGACCAGCTTACATGCTGCTCTCTCAGATGAAAAGCAATCTACTTTCCTACTTGAAAGAGAACTCTTGCCCTACCATAGCAAACAGCAGTGTCCCAGGGATAGGCACCCCATAACACTACAGGAGCCGGCCCTGTTAGGTGGTTGTCCCCACGGCCATCAAAGGATCAACAAAGCCCATCCAAGACTTTGACCTTGCTGGTCATTGTAAACTCCCCTAAGCAGTCCTAGGGGGACAGGAAGTCCTATAGCAAATAGCAAACTTATCCTGTCAATCTAAACACTCAATCTACACAGATATACAAAAATTAAAAAATCACATTTATTCCCACATTAAATCAAAACGAAACACACTTTTATATTGCTTGCACTTTTGCACCCTTTCCAACTGACAAAACTTTCAACCCTTCCCCCATTCCACAATCTGACAGTTACCATAGAAACACTTCAGAAAACATCTAACTCAGCACACCAGTGAAAAGTTCATCATACATTGTTGCAAATTAAAATAGCAAGTGTGCTTGACTTGAGAATATACCAGCTTATCTTATGTAACGTTCTTTTCTATCAGTTTTCCTTAACCAATAAAAATCCGGCTTTTAAAAAACAGAAACATGCATCCTAGCTTAGTGTAGAATATTGTCGAACAACAAATCATTTCTTTTCTTTTTTCAAAACTGCATGTTGTCCACCATTTTAGAAAAATCTTACTTTTCAAAATACCATTTCATTTACAGAGACCTTCAGAGTGCACCCAGATCTCTCTGCAAGCTGTTTACAGTGTGGATTGTGGGACACAGCTATATTTTCTGGAGCCAAAGGTACACACAACAGAAGAGAATTCACAAAGACCTACGTTTACCAAATGTAGACATTAAATGGATTGGACAGAGAGGATTAAAGTGGCATCAATTGATGCCATTGGTGAAATAATGTTTACATCTCCAACACCCTGACCTCATAATTGTGCACTGTGGTGGCAATGACCTAGGCACTTTGACTGGGGTAGGTCTGGAAATGCTTATGAAGGACACCTTTCAATAATTGATGACACTGTTCCCCAAAACTGCCTTTGTATATTCTAATTTATGCCAAAGGCAGAAATGGAAGTGGTCCAACCACTGTTGCCCACAGATTGAAAAAGCTAGGAAACATGTGAATTAATCGCTTTCTGCCTTTCTATGAGACTATAGAATGGGGTCCATCTACCACAACAATCTACGTTTCAATATGGATGGCATCTATAGGAGAGATGGTGTACATTTTACAAATGAGGGAACAGAGTATTCCTCTTGAACTTTAGACTCTGCATTGATACTTACTTGTAGGTACTAAAAGCTCGCAATAAACACAAGGGCTCTTTTTAGAGCCACCCAACATCTATACACATACACTTCATAAATATCTGAACAATATTCTTCTTTTTCTTTCTTCAGTACGCTTATGGGACGACTTCCAATCTTCGCACCGTACGTCGTCCATACGTGCTTGGTACGCGTACGATAAATCAACAATAAAAAAAACCTTTATCACTAATTTTTCATAATCCCCTAGGACCCCATCCCCCGAGGCTCAAATGTAGCATTGCGGACCGTGGGAAGAGCCCCAAGACCTCCACGGTCCCAGCCGGCTCCCCACTTCCTGCGGGAACCAGCATTGCTTTTTGTCACAGACAGCAGCTTACATGGTTCCATTCTACTTTCAAAGATGATTTCAACACTTATATATTTTATAAAATAATATAGTACTGCACGCTAAAGGAGAAAAGTCAGCACAATTATAATAGAATAGAAAATAGAAAAAAAAATACTACCACACTCAACAAACTCGTAAGCAGACTTCACAGTTTAATTTAAAAGCACGCTACCACAACTAGTTTTTGAAACACATTATACAATAAAATGCGTCACAAAATAGGCTACATACATGGTGACTGTATTGTAACGTCACATAGAAAAAAGAAAGCCACTCTTACGCTACCGGGAAAACACAACGACACTATAAAGCCCAAATTTCCATTGTAGTGATTTTTTAGTTGGAAGTCTAGTTGTCGGATCGACACACACACTCCCTCATGACTGGTATACACCCACACCACACCCATTCAGCATATCCGTCAATACACACTTGACCCTATGTATAAAAAAGACGGAGCGCAAGTGTTGTACGCCATTTTAGAGTTGTTCCCAAAGCACCGAACAAGGGGCCCACTACCCCATGCGTAGCCTCTCTGGTCACTGAGTTAGTGGTGCCCGAAGCACTGAGCGAGTGAAGAACCTGCGATGATGATGATGGGAGCACAAATATCTTGATAGCCATGGAGCTATCAAGACTCAGCACCATATATGAAACTTCTTTGTTGGAGATCGGAACTACCGCATGAAGAAGGTGTCTTTTCCATGAAAAGGTGAGCAGTGAGGCTTGAGTATGCCTCGGAAGGAGTCAAAGTGTTGCAGCTGACTACATACAAAAATGCAATTTAGTATTTTAGACGAACGCACTCCTACATAATGTATTAATTTACATGTTTCATTTTTTTCCCAATAGCAGTAACGTTTTTATAATTGCAGTAATGTACGTAATATATTCACAATACAAACAGTTCATAGAAATCTGACAATCAACGTCTATAAAAGCGCGATATTATCTAACTCCAAATTAAAATAGCAAGAATTACCTAATCATAAAATCTTTCTTTTAATATCTTTTAGATGTACAGCTTCAGGATGGATTATGTAACACGGACAACGGCAATAGCACAAGGTGAGCAAACAAGCTTGTTTCTGAAACAATGACAAGTTATCTGTCAAAGGAAAGAATATGTAGTATGCAGCAGGCGCAAAAAAAACATTGGGCTAAGGGGTCTTCAGCTAGGATGAGATAGCTTCCTGGGCCTACACACAGTCGCACCCGAGTACATCACAGGTCTTTTCAAGACATTTTCCTTGTAATGAGGCTTTGATACCCCCGCATACAGCCCCTGCAGCTCCACTCTTCTTTTTGCTTGAACTAAAGCCCCCACCCCAAATTTTTTCCAGCCCCCTCACCCCAATATTTCTGACTGTGGTTGCACCTCTGGCTTTACGTACCCCTCCCCTGTCATGTGTGTCTCTCCCAAGTTTTAATGTCCATTTTTCCCTTTCTCTTTCTTACTCTCTCACATCATTTCTCTTTCTTTTTTAAAGATTTGGAATCTGCTATCTCCACTCTGCTGTATGCAACCATATCTGAATTGAAATGATAAACTCTCTTGATTACAGTGAATGCTTCTTCCACACGTAGAACACCATCTTTCAATACCGCCAATGGCACTAGGTGACAAAGAATTTTGCTTCCGAAACAACAAATTATCTATGAAAGGAGTGAGTAGGTAGTGTGCACCAGCTTTACTGTGTAAAACATATAATTACCTCTCAGCAGTGACAACAGATAGGTTACAACAGTCTGACAAACAGATCTACAAGCTTATTACGCCACTTTTGTGTCACTTTTAACTTGGGAAAAGTGATGCAAGCAGCTTGTAAATCTACGTCTAACTTTTCAAGAAAAAAATCTCAACTCCATACTCTGCGAGACAGTTTTAATGTTGTTTTCTCTCTCTTTCTCGCTCTCACTCTCTGTGACATCATTTTTCTTTCTCTTTTAAACTTAAAGAAAATGCTGTCTGCTTTGACATGTAGAAGCAAATTTGTCTTCAAGTTGTGAATTCCACTGGCCTCAGTGTTTGGCCGCAGTGTTTATAAAACGGTAAGCACAGAGGCCTAGATATACAATGCCTTCATTACAATGCATTAGAAATAAGTCGGCATATTTACAATCCTGTTTTGCCACTTTTATGTCAGTAACGCAGTCACTTCCATATAGACACCACTTGATCGCGGCACTATAACAGAACTGAAATGTACTAGGCACACGGAACACGTTAAACTGTAGTGTTACCTTCATTTGTGAAAGGATACAGTGGGTAGTGTGCAGCAGATTCACTGTCTAAAATGTATAATTACCTCCGAGCACTGAAAACAGATAGATTACAACAGAGTGACAAACAGATCTACAAGTTTATTACGCCACTTTTCTGTCGCTTTTAACATGTGAAAAGTGACGCAAGGAGCTTCTAAATCTACATCTGACTTTTCAAGAAAAAATCTCAACTCCATACTCTGCGAGACCGTTTTAATGTTGTTTTCTCTCTCTTTCTCTCTCTCACTCTGTGACATCATTTCTCTTTCTCTTTCAAACTTATAGAAAATGCTATCTACTTTGACCTGTAGAAGCAAATGTGTCTTCAAGTTGTGAATACCCCGGGCCAAGGTGTTTGGCCGCAGTGTTTATACAACGGTAAGCACAAAGGCCTAAATATGCAATACCTTCATTGCAATGCATCTATACTACTATTATAAAGGAAGAACTTTGAGGATTTGAGGTGCGTAAACTCGGTAACCACAGTGCCAATCCACACACCCTATACATCGTTGTAATCCTCAGGGTGTGCAGATGGACATAGGCTATATAAATTAAAAATAAATACGTTATTTAAAAAATATAAGTTAAAAAAAAGTAGTCCCTTCAAAGTAGCGCCGGCCGCGACGTGCGTGCTTACATTAGGAGCGGCGTACACGAGTGCGAGGAGCGGCGGAGATCAGCGCGGGGAGGAGCGGCGGAGAACAGCGCGGGGAGTAGCAGTGACGAGGAGCGGCGGAGATCAGCACGGGGAGGAGAAGCGACGAGCGGAGGAGCAGCGGACATGAGCGGGGAACAGGCGGTGAGGAGCGGCGGGCAGGCAGTGAGGAGCGGCAGCGGGGAGGAGCGGTGAGTGGCGGATGAGCTAGGGCACCAAGTAAGCTGCACAACGTCAGGGCAGGCGGGGGCCCTAAGCCAGGATTGCTCCCGGACAACGTCGGGACGGGCTAGTAGTTAGAAATAAGTCTGTATATTTACAATCCCGTTGTGCCACTTTTGTGTCAGTACCTAAATAACAAGAAAGGGTATGGCTCATAAGCAGCAAGGCTGAGCTCAACTATTACTCCAACCAAAAACAATTTGCCAATACTGCTACTAATTTCAAAACTCTGTCCTGTCTGGTATAAGAATGTGTTATCACTATACCATGAAGCTTATAAATTGCTTTTTATTTATTCAGAATTATTTCAATTTTTTAGAAAACAACCATTTTATCTGTTTTTACATATGTACACAAAATATCATAAAACACCCACATTTATCTGTACAAAATACTAAACATTTCGACACACACACATCAGGCATTCTAATCAAACAAACTACATTCATACATATACTGCTACATTACAACACATACAGTAAACCAAACCAATAGTTATATCAACAAGGAGGACTTTCTATACATCAATACAAATATATACAAAAATTTATAAACATTCAAATAAACTTTCTCAATTTGCATAAATCATAAAACTTGAGCAATTGTCATTTTATGCATAAAAAAATGTCAGTTTGGTTTTATCTGAAGGTCTACGCGTTTCGAACCCCACCCAATGCGGGGGTTCTCGTCAGGACCAAAGCCTCACTGAAGAGAGAAGACAAAGGAAAACTAATCAAAAAACTGCACGAGTTTAACAAAAACTATCTAAAGCTACACCAAAGCCAATGCCATCTCCTGCTTACCTCAATGAGGTTCTTAGCGACAACTTGCAAACAGTGTGGAGTTTATAGTTCTGAAAAGAAAAATAGAGATAGAGGGGGGAGGAAAATAGTGTCATTGTATAATTTGGGTAACACCTCTTGAGGTGGAGGTGAGGTGAAAATAGACTCAAGTGGCGGAGACGCCGCCGAAACAACTTACATGGTACACAATGGAGGCGTCCCAGACCGGTTCAATCATTCGGTCAATGATTTCTAAAAAGAAAGAATGGGCCAATATAAATAAACTGAATTTGGCGGCCATTTGACAATGATTGCAGGGGGGATATCACGGAGCGGTTACCTTAGTTTGTGTTAAACTCCGTCTCAAGCTCTGTTGGTCTCTAAAAGGAGGAGGAACATAGACAGGATTTAGAATCTATGTGATTTAGAATCGAAAGCTACAGCGGGGGCAAAATCACTCGTGACGCCTACCTGCCGAGTTGTGTTCACAATCCGTTTCAAGTCCAGATTCCGAATGGCCAATGGATGAGCATAATAGAACGGGGTACTGGACTCAATTATTTCACCGTGCTAGTGTGGTCACATGATTATTAAGGGTGACGACTAAAGCCGCTTTGGCTGATGGAGTGTGTAGTTCCTAGGCTTGCTTGATTAACCGCAATCATCTAGTCACATGATTTAGAAGCGACGAGCTGTCGCCGCTTTTCCTGATGGGATGTGTATTTCCTCCTAATTGAATCGGGCGAGCTTTATTAACACAGATCACGGCGGTATTCTTATATATAGGATCTTTCTGCAAAGAGTTCGTACTGTCAATGAATCTCCCTAAACCTGTTGGAATCTCACAGTTTGTATAATTCGGAGATCTCATTGAGGCCTGAAGTTGCCATGTCAAATTTGACTATAAGGAATGCTTCCTTTTTAGATAGTTTTTGTTCCCTATCTCCTCCCCGTGGGTCAATCTCTATGTTTGCCATTACAGTCCATTTTAAATCACTTTCTTTGTGCAATTTTCTGGTCCAGTGATTAACTAGCGGAGCAGTCTCTACTTTTTTCCGAATTTGTGACTTATGTTGTGTTATTCTTTGTCGTATCTCCTGGCTGGTTTTACCTATCTAGAGCATTCCACAAGGGCAAGTAATACCATAGACAACAAACTTGGTTTTACAGTTGGAAAAGGTATTATGTTTCCAGTGTATTCCGTTATGGCTGAAGAGGGCACCTTCCATCGTGCTCTCACAGCACGTGCATGTTCCGCATTTATGGTGGCCTAGGATGGGGGACAACTCCATCATTTGTCGCAATGTGGCCTTGGGTTCTACTTTCACAGCCGCCCTCACTATGTAGTTGGAGATGCTGTTTTCCTTCTTAAATGCAAACAGTGGTACTGTTTTAAAGCTTTCATCAAGTGGTTTAACAAGATGCCAATTTTGGGCAATCGTTTTTTTCAACATGTTGGAGTCTGGGCAGAATTTTGTCACACAGACTTGTCTAGACAAAGTTTTCTTCATTTTCCTTTCCAGCAAAGTCTCCCTCGGGGTCCACCATGCCCGCTTCATTGCCCCTTTAACCAATTTTCTTGGATAACCTCGTTCTTTCAATTTCTCCACTAGATTGGCGGCATGTTTAAAGTATTCTTCTTTATGAGTACAGTTTCGGCGTATTCTTAAAAACTGCCCATATGGTAAATTCTCACGTAGACTCCTCGGGTGGTTGCTGGTGAACAACAAAGATTTATTTCTGTCTGTGGGTTTCTTATACAATGTTGTACAAATTCCACCATTCTTACTGTATACTTCTACATCCAAAAAGGGAATCCTGCAGTTAGACTTGGACATGCTAAATTGTATGTCGGGTGTCCTTTGATTAATCCAATTGAAAAAAGCTTGTAGTTTTTTTTCACCTCCAGTCCAAATCAAAAAAATGTCGTCTATAAACCTTAGCCAGGTTACGATGTCCTCTGAATAGGGATTATTTTTATAAACAAATGTCTCTTCATACATGGACATGAAGAGGACGGCCAATTCTGGGGCAAAGGGACACCCCATTGCCACACCCTTTATTTGGAAAAAGAAATCGTTGGCGAAAGAGAAGTAATTCTTTTTTAGGGAAAAAGCCGCTAAGTTAACAATAAATTCAGTTGGTACTCTACTTGGTCTTTCTCTACTATCAAGAAAATATGTTAGTACAGCAAGGGCCTCATCTTGGGGGATCTGCGTGTACAACGAGGTGACGTCTAATGTCACCAGTAGATCTTTATCTCTTGTAAAATGGACTTCCTTGATTTTAGTGATGAAAATCGGATGTGTCCTGGAGATATGATTTAACTTCAGGTAGGAACTGTTTCAGAAAGTAATCCACATATTTAGATATTGGTTCTAACAGCGAATCGCACCCTGAAACGATAGGGCGTCCAGGCGGTTTAGTTGGATTTTTATGGACTTTGGGCAATACGTAAAAAACTGGTATTCGTGGATGTTTGTTTTGTAAAAATTCGTATTCCTTTTGTCCTAGAAAACCTTGATCAAATCCTTCCTTTAACAATGCGAAAAGTTAACCCTGTAGTTCTTTAGTAGGGTCTTTCGCGATTTTTCGATAGCAGTTTGAATCATCCAATTGTTGACGAACCTCTTTGATGTATTCATTAGTGTCCCATACCACAATTGAGCCCCCTTTGTCTGCCTGCTTGATAGTGACTTGGGGGTCATTTTTTAAGGCTGTCAGAGCTTCCTTTTCTTCTTTTGAGATGTTATATTTAAGATATTTTCCTTTCTTTTCCATTTCTGAAATAGCTGACAGTATGTTTTTTTCGAAAGTCAAAATTTCGTTCGGGACTTGATTCGCTGGTGGGCAGAAAATAGATTTCCCCTGTAGTCCTGTCACTTCCATATTTGTAGGATTGTCTTTATTCTGAAAGAAAAGTCTTAATCTTAACTGACAACAGAATTCAATAAATTCGGTTTTAAGTTTTACAAAGTCAGTTTTCTTATTGGGGACAAAACTCAATCCTTTATTGAGGATACTTATTTCCGTATTTGTCAAGATTTTGTTAGACAAGTTGAAAATGGGAGAGCTATCTAATTCTTGTAATGTTGGCGCCGGGTTGTCATTTCCCAGGGCTGGTTGTTGAACCTGTTTCTTCCTCGTGATTTCGATTGGCCTCTGCCTAAAAAAGGTGTCTGAGGGGTTTGTTGGGGATTCCATTTCCTATTCCTATTCTGGCGATTGTCACCTTTATCAGATTCTCCTTCTGATGAAGATGAAGTGTCAGAAAATGTGATGAATTGATTTTTTGATCGTCCCTGATTGTCTGTTAAGTACCTTCTTGATTCCAATTTGGTGTAAAAATCGGCTTGTAGTTAAGGATAGACTATATCCAACGAGAAATTATTTTTGTCTTTGTCACACTGATTACTTTTTTGGTTTATAGTATTGTCCCTAAAGTCCTCAATCTCCTTTTGAACTTTCTCAAGAAGTGTTTTGGAGTCTGCAATGTCCTTATTTCCTTTGATTTCAGTCTCAAGTGCTTCAATTTCTTCCAATTCTTTTTTAGAAATTCTTAAGGCTGTCTCAATAGTAAGGACCATAAGGTCCCTACTACACTTGGTTTCAATGCAACTGAAGCCTTTCTTGAAAAGTAGATCGTCCGTAAAGATAACTGGAATATTTTTAATTTGAAGCCCTCCGGGGATTGTGCCTTCCCTTAGATGTTTTAATAGGAAGTGGCCGTGCAGATCAGTCCTGTTCTGTTTCTTTTTCAATCGTAGAAGTTTGTCAGATTCGTTTTGGACCTTTGCAGTCGTGCTGAGGGAAGCTGATGCAAAGACTGGCGGAGCACTTAGTAATTTTTGGATGTGATCTTCGCTGTAGGCGAAGGTGTCTTTTTCGCTCATGGTCAGTAGGGGAAAAAAATAAAAATAAAACAATAAGAGGAAAAAATAATAATGAATAGAAAATGCCCGAACAAATCACCACCAAGGAATAGTGCACCAATTGTGAATCCACAAAACTTGACTGACAACCCTTTTAGTCTTGGACGTGGAGAACTAGGACTCCCTATTCTCCTATCACTTATTTATAGTGATCTCAAAAAGACCTCGCGGAACTGCTCCCGCTACAAAACCTAAATAACAAGAAAGGGTCTGGCTCATAAGCAGCAAGGCTGAGCTCAACTATTACTCCAACCAAAAACAATTTGCCAATACTGCTACTAATTTCAAAACTCTGTCCTGTCTGGTATAAGAATGTGTTATCACTATACCATGAAGCTTATAAATTGCTTTTTATTTATGCAGAATTATTTCAATTTTTTAGAAAACAACCATTTTATCTGTTTTTACATATGTACACAAAATATCATAAAACACCCACATTTATCTGTACAAAATACTAAACATTTCGACACACACACATCAGGCATTCTAATCAAGCAAACTACATTCATACATATACTGCCACATTACAACACATACAGTAAACCCAACCAATAGTTATATCAACAAGGAGGACTTTCTCTACATCAATACAAATATTTACAAAAATTTATAAACATTCAAATAAACTTTCTCAATTTGCATAAATCATAAAACTTGAGCAATTGTCATTTTATGCATGAAAAATGTTAGTTTGGTTTTATCTGAAGGTCTACCCGTTTCGAACCCCACCCAATGCGGGGGTTCTCGTCAGGACCAAAGCCTCACTGAAGAGAGAAGAAAAAGGAAAACTAATCAAAAAACTGCACGAGTTTAACAAAAACTATCTAAAGCTACACCAAAGCCAATGCCATCTCCTGCTTACCTCAATGGGGTTCTTAGCGACAACTTGCAAACAGTGTGGAGTTTATAGTTCTGAAAAGAAAAATAGAGATAGAGGGGGAGGAAAATAGTGTCATTGTATAATTTGGGTAACACCTCTTGAGGTGGAGGTGAGGTGAAAATAGACTCAAGTGGCGGGGACGCAGCCGAAACAACTTACATGGTACACAATGGAGGCGTCCCAGACCGGTTCAATCATTCGGTCAATGATTTCTAAAAAGGAAGAATGGGCCAATATAAATAAACAGAATTTGGCGGCCATTTGACAATGATTGCAGGGGGGATATCACGGAGCGGTTACCTTAGTTTGTGTTAAACGCCGTCTCAAGCTCTGTTGGTTTCTAAAAGGAGGAGGAACGTAGACAGGATTTAGAATCTATGTGATTTAGAATCGAATGCTACAGCGCGGGCAAAATCACTCGTGACGCCTACTATGTAGTTGGAGATGCTGTTTTCCTTCTTAAATGCAAACAGTGGTACTGTTTTAAAGCTTTCATCAAGTGGTTTAACAAGATTTTCAACATGTTGGAGTCTGGGCAGAATGTTGTCACACAGACTTGTCTAGACAAAGTTTTCTTCATTTTTCTTTCCAGCAAAGTCTCCCTCGGGGTCCACCATGCCCGCTTCATTGCCCCTTTAACCAATTTTCTTGGATAACCTCGTTCTTTCAATTTCTCCACTAGATTGGCGGCATGTTTAAAGTATTCTTGCGGTTAATCAAGCAAGCCTAGGAACTACACACTCCATTAGCCAAAGCGGCTTTAGTCGTCGCCCTTAATAATCATGTGACCACACTAGCGCGGTGAAATAATTGAGTCCAGTACCCCGTTCTATTATGCTCATCCATTGGCCATTCGGAATCTGGACTTGAAACGGATTGTGAACACAACTCGGCAGGTAGGCGTCACGAGTGATTTTGCCCCCACTGTAGCATTCGATTCTAAATCACATAGATTCTAAATCCTGTCTATGTTCCTCCTCCTTTTAGAAACCAACAGAGCTTGAGACGGCATTTAACACAAACTAAGGTTACCGCTCCGTGATATCCCCCCCTGCAATCATTGTCAAATGGCCGCCAAATTCTGTTTATTTATATTGGCCCATTCTTCCTTTTAAGAAATCATTGACCGAATGATTGAATCGGTCTGGGACGCCTCCATTGTGTACAATGTAAGTTGTTTCGGCGGCGTCCCCGCCACTTGAGTCTATTTTCACCTCACCTCCACCTCAAGAGGTGTTACCCAAATTATACAATGACACTATTTTCCTCCCCCCTCTATCTCTATTTTTCTTTTCAGAACTATAAACTCCACACTGTTTGCAAGTTGTCGCTAAGAACCTCATTGAGGTAAGCAGGAGATGGCATTGGTTTTGGTGTAGCTTTAGATAGTTTTTGTTAAACTCGTGCAGTTTTTTGATTAGTTTTCCTTTTTCTTCTCTCTTCAGTGAGGCTTTGGTCCTGACGAGAACCCCCGCATTGGGTTGGGTTCGAAACGCGTAGACCTTCAGATAAAACCAAACTGACATTTTTTCATGCATTAAATGACAATTGCTCAAGTTTTATGATTTATGCAAATTGAGGAAGTTTATTTGAATGTTTATAAATTTTTGTATATATTTGTATTGATGTAGAGAAAGTCCTCCTTGTTGATATAACTATTGGTTTGGTTTACTGTATGTGTTGTAATGTAGCAGTATATGTATGAATGTAGTTTGTTTGATTAGAATGCCTGATGTGTGTATGTTGAAATGTTTAGTATTTTGTACAGATAAATGTGGGAGTTTTATGATATTTTGTGTACATATGTAAAAACAGATAAAATGGTTGTTTTCTAAAAAATTGAAATAATTCTGCATAAATAAAAAGCAATTTATAAGCTTCATGGTATAGTGATAACACATTCTTATACCAGACAGGATAGAGTTTTGAAATTAGTAGCAGTGTTGGCAAATTGTTTTTGGTTGGAGTAACTTTTGTGTCAGTAACGCAGTAGGCACTTCCATATAGAGACCACTTGAACGCGGCACTATAACAGAACTGAAATGTACTAGGCAAACTGCACACGTAAAACTGTAGTGTTACCTTCATTTGTGAAAGGAGACAGTGGGTAGTGTCTAAAATGTATAATTACCTCTGAGCACTGACAACAGATATGTTACAACAGTCTAACAAACATATCCACAAGCTTATTACGGCACTTTTGTGTCACTTTTAACATGGGAAAAGTGACGCAAGCAGCTCGTAAATCTACGTCTAACTTCTCAAGAAAAAATTTCAACTCCAGACTCTGCGAGACAGTTTTAATGTTGTTTTATCTATCTTTCTCTCTCTCACTCTCTGTGACATCATTTCTCTTTCTCTTTTAAAGTTATAGAAAATGCTGTCTGCTTTCACATGTAAAATCAAAGCAGTCTTTAAGTTTTGAATTCCACTGGCCGCAGTGTTTATACAACGGTAAGCACAGAGGCCTAGATATACAATGCCTTCATTACAATGCATTAGAAATGAGTCGGCGTATTTACAATCCCGTTGTGCCACTTTTGTGTCAGTGACGCAGTAGGCACTTCCATATAGACACCACTTGAATGCGGCACTATAACAGAAGTAAAATGTACCAGGCACACTGCACATCTAAAATCGTACTGTTACCTTGACTTGTAATGCTTCATCTCATTTACTAAAATCTAAATAATTCTAAACTCTAATTTTCTTTTTTGTTTTGCAGATTACCAATCCAACGTTCTTTGGAGTCCACTTCACAATTTGTTTATAATATTGTTTTTTAAAGTTATTGTTCTAGTTCTTTATAATATAGTTATCATTAAGTTTTGTTTACAGTTATTCTTTTAATAAAAGTTAATAAAGAAAACTACATACTTCTTTTTTTTGTGGGGGGGTTGACGGTCCACAATAAAAATATTTATAATGTTGAAGTATTATAGTAAGATGTTCAAGAGTAAGATTAAAAGTACTGACTTATATTTTCTCTGGGTACACTACAACATGGTGGAGAAATCAAACTAATACGAAACAATGTGTACCACATTTACAAACCTCTTGCGACATTTTCCCATGCAAACCTACCACCCTACAAAATTAAGTGTGGACTTCAATAACGCCCGTCAAACCACAATAACAATCACCCCTCAAAGATTTCTATATTGTATGAGAGGGGCTGCGTGCCCTCCGCCTAGTGCCCTGGAGTCCCACACGCCCAGACCTGCTTCCTGCAGTGTCCTAGGGGGAAACAGCCATTACAACGCGGTCATAATCACACGTGATTGTCACCACGAAGCCATTAGCACGCATATGGCTTTACCACACATGCTTTTACAACTAGTATGCATTTACCACGCATGATAAACGCATAATCTTAATAATATCTTTGTGTTGACGAACACGCGTTGTAATGGCTCTGGCTAATGTCCTTCAAATCAGTTCTTAGGTGTGCGTGTGACCAAGTCATAAGATCGGAGGCCAAGGACAAACACCGTGGTGTCTGTGACAGGAAATCTCATGGATCTTAGAGAAGATAAGCGGAGAGTAAAATGAAAGTAACAGGTATAATAAAAATAATGGAGAAAAACTACTAAAATGGCGGTGGACGGAGTATGTAATCAACGTTTGGCGCCTCAACACTACATTTCAAATAAACATAGATACAATATGTTTATTAATGTATTACAAAAGTATAGCAGTGGATGACACACATGGCCTGGGAAAAGAAAGTGGCAAATTTAATACGTGAAATAAGGAGAGGTTTGCTTGGCGAACTTGAAGAAAAAGAAAAAAACATGGGCTTGGAAACGAGGCTGCGCATGCGTAGAGATTACAACTGGTGCACAAAAAAACCCAGAAAGTTTTACATAATATCATAGAAATATAGCTCTTTTTTTTATAGCCCCAATGCCCCCACGATCCTCCCCCCGTCCTTCGAGAGCCGGCATTGCTTTATCAGAGACATCAGCTTATATGCTGCTCTCTTTCGAAAAACAATCTGCTTTCTTGAAAGAGAGAACAGATTAACTTGCTCTCTTTTTCAAATAGGAAACCGGTTTCCTGTGATAAAGTGGGAGCGGCGACGGTACCGCCCTACCATACCAAACAATGGTGTCCTGGAAGTAAGCACTGACACTGCAAGAACCGACCCTGAGGGATGGTGGACCCCAGGGCCACCAAGGGTTCCAGGAGTGGGGCAGCGCGACCCCCTTCCAACATTAAAAAACCCCGGGCCTGGAAGGTCATTTTACATATTACTGCCCCAGGAAGGTGGCGGTCCCCGCGACGTGTATGGGGAGAGAGAGAGGGAGAGCTGAAAACACACTTTTAAATTTTTTTTTTTTTTTTAAAAGCCTCGTTGGGGTGACGGTCCCCGAGACTGAGGGGAAGAGGACCGTAAACCCCCGCATACTTCAAAATAAAACCACAGAGGAGTTGCGTTCACCGGTGCTCGGGGCACCTTACAAGCCCCCCACTATGAAAAGAATTGCCCCCGGAATTTTCCCCCCGAGACCCAATGAATAAAACGGACTTCTATTTTTTATTTCCCTTTTCCACTGCATACGTATACCATACGCGTACCCCCCCATTTTTTATTTAAAAAAAGAAAATTGAGCCTAAAGATCCAGGTTCGACCACCTGAGCAAGCCTAGAGGTTCAGGATGTTTCTACCCTACCCCCTTTCCTTATTTCTCAACTTTGTTTTACTGTTTTCTTGTGAGTCGCTTCTAGCGATGAACAGGATGGCTGCCAACACTTCCTGGTTTGGAGTGTTGACGCACAGTTGACAGCCAATCATCATGCAGCTTGTGCTCGTAATTTTACGGATTTCCGTACGCGTTCTGTACTTCGTCTCTAGATATCACTATGATTTTACTTTTAATGTTATAAGGAACTACTGAACGGATTTACATCATTTAACAAAAAGCACAATCTGAGAACCGAACTCTACCTCTCTGCCAAATTTGGTGTAATTCCATTCAGCCGTTCAGGCTGTAGACCTGGCTAAAGGTCCCTATGGTGAATTGCATGAGGAAAACAGGTTTTGGGACCCCCCTTTTTTCTCAGCCCCCACTTGACGAATCAACCCCAAACTTTAAGGGAAGGAGCGGAGCCGAGCAGGCCATTTTCTTGGAGAAATTCATGAAGATTCATCCTCCGAGGCCAAAGTTATTCCAAATAGAATGTTGTGGATTTCCTATGGAAAGTAGGTCCTAAATATAACTACCTACTAGTGACCGCCACATACCAGAGTGAATGTTGGAACACTACATCTCCCATAAAGCAATTTGGCCGCAAATAAGGGGCATGACTTTTAAAAGGGATTGGTTGCTCACCACAGCGTGATCTTTGCCCATAAGCCTTTGAGAAAGGGAATTACCGGAAATGCGTCAGGCGAAGAGGGGAAAGCTGCTTATTATACTAGCCAACGGAGCAAGTCCATACTTATTATTAAAGGCTGGTAACCTTGAACATTGTCTCGAGTGCGGCTTACTGAGCTACCAGTGTGTTGGAATCTAAATAGCAGAGGCTCAAACTGCCGAGCACACACCACCCCAGAATGATGAGAGCCACGGAATGGATACACTGTTCTGAATGTGGAGCAGCGTTCCAAGAATGAGGACTGGAACAGAGGTTGGGGCTCATTTTGGGTTAAATTTACGGCAGTCATAAGCATGCCATATACTTGAGTGAATGTTGGAGCACTACATCTCCCATAAAGCAATTTGACCACAAATAAGGGGCGGGACATTTAAAAGGGAGTGGTTGCTCACCACAGTGCGATCTTTGCCCATAAACCTTTGCGAAAGGGAATTACGTGAAACGCGCAGGCGAAGAGGGGAAAGCTGCTTATTGTACTGGCCAATGGAGCAAGTCCATACTTACTGTTAAAGGCTGGTAACCTTGAACGTTGTCTCGAGTGTGGCTTACTGAGCTACCAGTATGTTGGAATCTAAATGGCAGAGTCTCAAACACCGAGCACGTACCACCCCAGAATGATGAGGGCCACGGAATGGATACATTGTTCTGAATGTGGAGCAAAGTTCCAAGAATGAGGACTTGAACAGAGGCTGGGGCTCATTTTGGGCTAAATTTATGGCAGTCATAAGCGCACCATATACTGGAGTGAATGTTGGAGCACTACATCTCCCATGAAGCAATTTGGCCACAAATAAGGGGTGTGACATCTAAAAGGAAGTGGTTGCTCACCACAGCGCAATCTTTGCCCATAAGCCTTTGAGAAAGGGAGTTCTGAAACACGTCAGACGAAGAGTTGAAAGCTGCTTATTGTACTGGCCAACGGAGCAAGTCCATACTTATTATTAAAGGCTGGTAAACTTGAAAGTTGTCTCGAGTGCGGCTTACTGAGCTACCAGTGTGTTGGAATCTAAATGGCAGAGGCTCAAACCGCCGAGCACGCCCCACCCCAGAATGATGAGTGCCAATGAATGGATACACCATTTCGAATGTGGAGCAGCGTTCCAAAAATGAGGATTTGAACGGAGGCTGGGGCTCATTTTGGGCTAAATTTATGGAAGTCATAAGCGGGCCATATACTGGAGTGAAAGCCTTTGAAAAATGGAATTACCTGAAACGCGTCAGGCGAAGAGGGGAAAGCTGCTTATTGTACTGGCCAATGGAGCAAGTCCATACTTATTATTGAAGGCTGGTAACCATGAACGTTGCCTCGAGTGTGGCTTACTGATCTACCAGTGTGTTGGAATATATATATATATATATATATATATATATATATATATATATATATATATATATATATATATATATATATATATATATATATATATATATATATATATATATATATATATATATATATATATTTTTTTTTATATGTTCACTGAAAAAACCATAGGTTTCAGGTGTTATATAGTTAGGAATTAGTTTTTAAAAAACCTTTGAAATTCACTCAAAAAACTATAAGTTTTAGTGGTGTTAGCTGGACATTTTACTCATAAAAAACCAATGAAATTGCTCCTATATAGTTAGTTGTACTAACTATATTTCGCGCACCCGCAATCCACTGCTGATGATGTCACATATTAGATCATTCATGACATGGTCAGTGACATCACTGATGACATCTCAAATGACATCACTGATGACATCACTGATGACATCATCCAGTGAATGTGGTTTGCTTCGTTATTTAAATATGCATTATATATATAGCAATTTACATTGAAGAATGAGTGGATATATATAAATAAATATTTGGATGGAGGATTTAGTAGCAGTGTAATTGACTGTTTACTTGACCAATTTATAATGTCTCACTAAATATAGTGGATAGTGACTAAACTGTGTGAATATTTGTATCACTTTGTCAGTTGTTGTGTAAACTGATTCTACAGTTGGTTACTGGCTATGTGAAAGTCTATATTAGTTATTGATTAGTTAACTGAGTATTTGTATGGGAGTGTGAAAGTGTGTGTGGTTCGGTGGGGGGTGTGTGACTGTCCAAAGATGTGTGAATAGTTGATTCAGTAGATATATGAAGTTAAAACTACATGTTCTAACAGTTTGGGTGAGGGAATCTCTTTATGGGTGTGGTGATGAGCAAATATATTTCTCAAAGGTACAGGTCCAACAAACTAGAAAAATAAAAGGCAGTGTATGTGTCAGTTGTTAAATAAGTATACATAAGACACAATGATTGTGTGAGTGACTGTATGGATAACTGTATACTTGTAATAATGATTTTATAATTCACTAAGTATGACTTACTATCTAAATGAATAGAAGAAGTGGTGTTTGTATAAGTGTTTTGCTAAGTAAATATGTAAGTATGATCCATTGTTTGCATAAGTGAGTAGGATGACTTCATATGTGAATAGGATGCGTGCTGTTGTTTAATGTCGATATAGATATATAAGTATTTTTGATAGTGTTCTATTGTTCATTGACAGCATGTATGAGTGAATCCATAGGTAAGTGATTAGATGTGTGTATACATCTATGAATCACTGAGTGGATTTTTAGATACTTGTATTGCTGTGACAATGGATTTAAATATGATACTCTGTATTTTACAAACAGTGATGAAAAATTGTAATAGTGTATGAAAAGGTGTATGTGATTGTCACGTGGATGATGTCATCAGTGATGTCATCAGTGATGTCATTTGAGATGTCATCAGTGATGTCACTGACCATGTCATGAATGATCTAATATGTGACATCATCAGCAGTGGATTGCGGGTGCGCGAAATATAGTTAGTACAACTAACTACATAGGAGCAATTTCATTGGTTTTGTATGAGTAAAATGTCCAGCTAACTATAAAACCACTAAAACTTATAGTTTTTTGAGTGAATTTCAAAGGTTTTTTAAAAACTAATTCCTAACTATATAACTCCTGAAACCTATGTTTTTTTCAGTGAATTTCAAAGGTTTTTTTAAATGCTAATTCCTACCTATATAAGGCCTGAAACCTATGGTTTTTTCAGTGAATTTCAAAGGTTTTTTAAATGCTAATTCCTAACTATAACTGGTGTGTAACCTATGGTTTTTTTCAGTGAATATATATATATATATATATAAAATTTCTATGGCAAAATGAAACCCCTCATTTTGTTCCTTTTCAAATTAAATGTATTAAGTGTTGCCACTTTATTCCAATCAAGATGACTTCAGGTGTGCCATACTTTTGTCATAAGTAAGACTGTTAGCGTTCTAGTTGTTCTTTAGAACACTCTGGGACATTCTGTCATTGGGCTATAGTTGGGCTACATCTGGCTGATATTTGGGCTACATTTGGGCTCTTTTGTCTCTGGTGGCCATCTTGGGAGACTGCATATCAGAATTTTTTTTAATGAAATATAATAGGATTTGAGAAGTCACTCAAAATGTGCCCTAATTTTTCTTTCTTCAGCACTAATCATAATTTCTATGGCAAAATGAACCCCCTCATTTTGTTCCTTTGCAAATTAAATGTTTTAAGTGTTAACACTTTATTCCAATCAAGATGACTTCAGGTGTGCCATACTTTTGTCATAAGTAAGACTGTTAGCGCTCTAGTTGTTCTTTAGAACACTCTGGGACATTCTGTCATTGGGCTATAGTTGGGCTACATCTGGCTGATATTTGGGCTACATTTGTTTTTTTTGTCTCTGGTGGCCATCTTTGGGCTACATTGGGCAACATTGGGCTACATTGGGCTACATTTGGGCTCTAACATATATACAGCCCAATGTAGCCCAATATATATTTTTTCAAAGTTAATTTTCGTAAAAACCACTGGAGCACATATCTTGAGACATAGCAAAGGCACATCGGGCTACCAGTCCCTACAATTTTGCCAAGTTTGGTGGAAAACCATTCAGCCGTTCGGGCTAAAAGTGAGTCCAACCGCCCTATGGAAATTAACATGGGGAAAACACGTTTTGGGACCCCCCTTTTATCTCAGCCCCTGCTTGACGAATCCCCCCCACACTTTCAGGAAAGGAGCGGAGCGCCGCGAGGCAAAGTTAAGGAAAATTTCAGGAAGATTCCTCAGCCGGCGCCAAAGTTATTCCCAATAGAATGTTGCGATTTCCCTATGGAAAACAATCCTAACTATATATACCTACTGGCTATCGCCAGTAGGTAATTATATCTCTCTCTATATATATATATATTACCTATTGGCGGTCGCCAGTAGGTAGTTATAGTTAGGACCTATTATCCAAAGGAAAGCCGCAACATTCTACTTGGAATAGCTTCGGCGCCGGTTGACGAATCTTAGTGAAATTTTCAAAACTGGTGGGATGCTCTGGTCGGCTCCTATCCTGACAGTCTCGGGGTGAATCATCAAGCGGGCCAAGAAAAAAGGGGGTCCCAAAACGTGTTTTCCCCATGTAATTTCCCATAGGAACGTTTAATCGCAGCTACAGCCCGAACTGCTCGACGGAATTACACCAAAATTTGGCAAAAAGGTAGCCCTTGGTTCAGACTCATGCCTTTTGGTTAAATGGTGTAAATCAGTTCAGTAGTTCCTGAGAAATTCAAAAAATCAATCAATTTCCCATAGGAAACTTTAGACACAGTTATAGCAAAAACTGCTGAACGTATTTACACCACATTTAGCAAAATGGTAGCCCTTGTCTCAGAAAGATACCATTTAAAAAATGGTGTAAATCTGTTCAGTAGTTTTTGACAAAATCAAAAAATAAAGATGGTGATATCTGGGCGGAGCCTAACCTCTGCAGCACAATCTTGGCTCTAATTGGCTGCCAACACTTCAAACCAGGAAGTGTTGGCAGCCATCTTGTGCCTCGCATCGAGTGAAAATCAATGTAACTGCTTCAAACAGCAGCAGCAATTCGGGTTAGTTTGCAAAGTAAATAATGAAGATAGTATTTATGGAGTGCTTCAACTTGACGGTGCTGAACTCCAACAATTCGGGCGATCCTGCTCGAGACAAATGTTCACAGTTCTGTAGGCTTTCCGCTCTCTCACTGCACGAGAGAAACAGAAACCACGAAAACCTCATATGCTGCGTCAGTGCTCCAGAAAGGTGAAAAGCGAAATGTGTGAGGTAAGGATCCCCTACGGTTCTGACTGCTGGAGGGTCTGTCACTTGGTACCAGTATATGACAGAGCCTGCGAGTTTCTTTAAATCTTTTATGATGTCCTTGAGTGACGCTATGAAACCGAGTACGCCGATGTATTTATCAGAAGTACCGACACATCTTACGGGTGTCTGGCGAACATTGGGGCATATTATCAAGATCCGGTGTTAAAATTATTGCTGTTTTATCGGCAAAACGGCGATACTTTTAACACCGGTCCTTGATAATATGCCCCATTGTGTTTTTTGGTGAGGTAAGCGAGGCTGATACAATTTGGGTATGGGGTTCATTTCCTTCCATGCATACCCTTCAGACTGATGCTGCGCTCAGCAGATATGGGACATTAACTGAAGGTGCTTTTTTGTCTTTTTCATCCTACATGTTAAAGTATTGTGTTGAAATTGTATTTAGATAGCTCGTGCTATCCCTGACGAGGCTTTGAAGCACTATACGCATACAACCTAAAACGTTTAGTTACAAACTGCGGTCAGGGGTCCATCTACTAACAGGGCAAAAGCAGGTGAAACAGGCACAAAACCTTTCAGCGGTAGGGGAGGTCGTTGCATCAGGGACTGCTGTTCGCACTCAGGCACATTTTAGATGATCAGTTCCGCTACTGCCAGGAGGCGCGTTTCTGCAAAACAAATATCACTGCCTTGATGAGCACAGCGCATGGCCCCTCTGTTGCTCTTGACAAAGCACCAGTGAATGTGTGGTTACACCTGAGGCCGCATCTGTGCAGTATCCATCAGCGCATCTGTTGAACATTTGCGCGAAAATGAGGTATGGTCATGTTAACTTAAGTTTAGTGAGCGTTAAGCTAGAAGGCAGGTGTTTGTGCTCTGAAGGTAAGTTGTTTAGCATGTTATACCACTCGAAAATTAAACTATCTTCATCAAAATTATAAAAAGTGCCTATTTTTTCCAAGCACATTATTTTGATTTCTATCATAACTCCCGCGATGTTTATTTACAGGTGTTTGGTGGGTTGCTTGTGGGCGCGTAACACACAGATGTATAAATTAAGCGGCGTTAGTCAATGCCTGTTTGGCCATACATAAGGATATGGCATCCATTGTCCTTGATTGATTAGTTTTTATTGACATCAGAATCAAAGCTCTCCACAGGAGTTCTGTGTTTTCGTCAGTGCTTGCGTGTCTCAAGACTCCTGGATATTTCAGTGCAAAGAATTCCAAAGTGTAGTTTTGACACGTTACTTTAAACATATATAGACCATTCCACACATGCTTGTTGTGACCGATTTACATTTCAATGTAGAAACCACTCCAGTAAAATAATATAAAGATTAGACATTTTCTTTGTTTTGTGCTCTTGTTTATTTCTGAAACCGGTCGATGTGTTTTTAACTGCCTACTGCTGCCGATAGTTCTAAAATATGCACCAACGACCCTGGAATAAACGTAGAAGAGAATAAAGAAAGCATATGGAAACCAAAAGCAAAAAAAGCATTTACAAAGACAATAGGTCCGGCCTTCACAAGTGTGCTATTTTATATGTTTTTCAAACACATAGAAAATGGATAAAACAAAACAATGCGGTGGCCCAGAAGCCCAAGCACTCCAGATCTCCTTTTCAATCAGCTGTGTACAAAATAAACAAAATGCAGTCACTCGTAGTGAGAAACAGCCAATGGATGAAGAGGACTGTCCCACTAGCTCAGGATGAATGCTCTGGTGGACAAAAGCAACATATGAATGCATTAAAACAGACCCACGGAGGAAGGGGTCTGGCCAAAAGCCCTGTATGTATGTATGTACATATGTAAGCATTTTTATTATTATTATTTAGATAAATGAAACTAGCAAGTCTGTAGCTAGACCTAACAAGCATTTTGAAAAGGCAATAGCTTTGGCATTGGCTGACAGCATTTTGGGATTGTCGATGCTTGTTTTGTTTTGCTATGGTTTTTGGAATACTTTATTACAGGGCTAGATGCCTGGGCCACACCAATACATTAGAAAACAGTGTCTAAATGCAAAGCAACAGGTTAATTACGATAAGCAGAAATTGCCATAATAATCCCTCGGTCTGTAGGGAACAATTTTGTGTGCAGATGTGAACATCATCAAAGAGTGAATGCTACCACTCACAGTAAAGATAGCCAGTAGGTGAAGTGGGCTGACCACTGACCCATGCAGTATGCTGTAGTGGATACAAGACAATTGTGAATGACACAACAGACAAATGTAAGAAGAGAGTTTAAAGTCTTGATTATGTCATGCCTTGTGCGATGTTGGAATGGTGTGAGTGTAGGATCCTACCCGAGTCAGTTGCTCTGTGGCTAGCGAGGGTAGAGTCACGCTTCAGTTTTGGTGTCCATTAATAAAGGTGTAATACTTTTACAACTTGTCTTTCACATCTTCAAATCCCCAGTCAATATCCATACACTTCCACACCCTGTCACTCCCCTTGCATTCCTCTAGTGACCCATTCAGCATCATGTACTAATCCATTCACTGCGCCAAAACCCGAACACTTATAAATTCACCCAGGCACTCTCCTTGCAGTACTCTAATCATTCAATCAGCACCCAATTATTCATGCAGTGAGCCATGCTTTAGCACATGGACTGCTTCAAACGCCTATCCGCTATGCAATGCAGTCCTCTAACCACCTACACACTTTTCTTTCATACCTTCAATTCCCCAGTCAGTATCTATACACTTCCAGGAAACACTCTGTCACTCCTCTTGCACTCCTCTAGTGACCCATTCAGCATCATGTACTAATCCATTCACTGCGCCGAAACCCAAACACTTATAAATTCACCCAGGCACTCTCCTTACAGTACTTTAATCATGTAGTCAGTACCCAAGTACTCATGCAGTGAGCCAGGCCTTAGCACTTGGACTGCTTCAAATGCCTATCCACTATGCATGCAGTCCTCTAATCACCTATACACTTGTCTTTCACACCTTCAATTCCCCAGTCAGTATACAATCCCCGCTTCCGGCAGGACGCGGTCTAGTCGTCTGCCGGAAGGAGGGTACTTAGCCCTACATGCACCAAAAGCGCAGCGGACGCACAGCTGGCGCGCCGAAGTCGCGCCTAAGGCAAGCCCGTCTGCACCCGTGGGTGCCTGGCCCGCGCCGAGCTCAGGAAATGCTGCCGGTTTGCATACAAACAGGTTAGTGTATTCCTCGGAGGATCTCCATGCTTTCAACCTTTTAAAAAAGAACTGTGAGATTTGTTCTCTTAAAGCTCACTATAGGTGCCACAGATGTGGTTTTGCTTTTTCGACCTTAGATACTATTCACCCCTCCACTTTGCCTACTGTGGAAAGCAGCCAGAGATTCGAGTTACTGCTGCAGGGAGGGCTCATGAATGCACGTTCTCTGGGGAAACATAGATATGAAATATCCCAATTAATCGAAAATATGAGGCTGGACATGCTTTTTATAACAGAGACATGGGCTGATGTGGCCTCAGACCCTGACTTTATTACTGCCACTCCAGTTGGCTACAGCTTTGTTAAGATGGATAGGCCTCTGGGCAGGAGAGAAGGAGGAGTAGCTATTATATTTAGAGATTGCTACACCGTTATTGTCCATCCTGTGCAGCTTACCGTCTGCGCAGCCTTACATTTTACTGCTAAACTCAGTGCTAATTTTTCATTTAAAGGCATTCTCGTGTATCGGCCACCTGGGGTGAAAGCCCTGTTTTTAAATAATCTGGACGAAATGCTGGAAACAGCGCTAGTTCAGAAGGAGTTCACCATTTTGGGTGATTTTACGAACAGCCGACGCGTTTCGTCCCAGAAGGGACTTCTTCAGGGCAAGTGCAAGATGAAGGTCTTGACAGTGTAGTCGATCCAACAGACGCTATACGGACTGGGGGTCTTAGCCACAGGGCTTGACGGAACAGACTTCCGAAGTTTTCTTCTCTCGTGATTCAGGCGGCATATTGAGGAGAATTTGTCCAAGACACATATAAACCGGTCACTGAAGATATTATTTTTAAGTTCCGATCCAGGTGCACAACCTATGGATGGTGCACCACGGACACACTTTCCTTGCATAAATCTTTGAGAAGAGTCTGCCTAAAATATACTCTTATCTCAGTCACTGAAGATATTTTTCTCAAGCTCAGTATATCTGCAAGCCCGTGTTTGACCTCTACGTTGGAGGACAGAATCTATATAATTCTTGTTCCTGGCTAACCATGCGTATCTAACGTTCTTTTTACGGTTTCAAATACCACAACATTGATAACAGGGATCAACTCACCCTTGCCTTCGCTACATGATCGACTACACTGTCAAGACCTTCATCTTGCACTTGCCCTGAAGAAGTCCCTTCTGGGACGAAACGCGTCGGCTGTTCGTTTCTTTCCATTTGAAAAAATAAAGGAATCAACCACACAAGACTTTTTGGACATTACTATTTATATTTGTGGAACAAACTTGTGGTCTCTCTACAATTGTGATATGGTGCACCTGTGCTTTTGTCAATAGATTTTATGGTCTGTTTTAGGACTAATACTGTGATGGCGGGTATTTTTTCAGTGTGCACATAACCCCTAGCCAATTATTTATAAAGGGATAACACGATTGGGATTACTGTGGATCAGGTGCATTTCTTATGAAGGTTCCGCCATATACCATGTTTCAGTGTAGCTGTGCCTATTAAGCACATCTCGGGCAACCGGGTGGCACCATCCGTTCCCTGGTTCTCTGATCTACTTCGTAATGAAAAACAAAAATGCCGCCGTATGGAACGCCGTTGGCGTCTGAACAACTATGACGCTGATAAACAGATGTATAGGACAGCCCTTAGATCCTATAAAGCTCTTCTGGTGACTGAGAAAAGTAAATATTTTAAATCTCAGATTGATTCTGCAAAATACTCTTCAAAAGAGTTGTTCGCAGTCATAAAAAAACTATCGGTTCCAAAGGCTCTGAACGAATTAGGTAGTCAACAGTTTGTTGATGATATGGCGTCCAATTTTAAAGATAAAGTGCTGGATATTGTTTGTAATTTTAAAAATTGCGTAGGTGCTCAGTTGGTCCCTACTACGCAGATGGTAGCTGCCGGCACAAGCAAGTTTTCTGAGTTCTCCCCTGTCTCTATTGATACAGTGAGCCATCTTATCTTGGCCGCCAAATCGGGCTCTCCTTCAGATCCGTGTTCGTCAGCTTTTCTGATGGACTTATCGGACCTATTGAGTCCTGTTTTAACGGACATTTTTAACAGAATGTTTTCTTCAGGCAGCTTTCCAATCATCTGGAAGGAGACCTCTGTGCTCCCGCTTCTTAAGAAACCTACCCTTGATGCTTCCATCACATCCAACTACCGTCCCATTGCGCGCCTCCCCCTTCCAGCCAAAATTGCGGACAAAATCATGAATGTTCAATTGACTCAGTACATTGATGACAATGAGCTGTTGGATCATTCTCAGTTCGGTTTCCGTAAGGGACACAGTACTGAGACTGCACTTATTAAGGCGACCGAAGAAATTAGAGCGGTTATGGACGGGGGAGGTTCGGCAGCATTAACTTTGCTTGACCTCTCCGCCGCGTTCGACACTGTTGATCATACTCTCTTTACCCACCGTTTAAAATCTTTAGGTGTGGAGGGCAAGGCACTGGCCTTGCTGGCTTCCTTTTTGGAGGAGAGGAGAACAACGGTGTCGCTCGACGGGTTCAACTCGGAGCCTTATTTGCTGCTGTGTGGTGTTCCACAGGGAAGTTCGTTGAGCCAGCTGTTGTTCAATGTTATGTCACCGAACTTGCTTTACTGATCAGAGATTATGGCTTCTCACTAACATCATATGCAGATGACTCTCAGATTGTGGTTGCAGCCCATAAAAAACAGAGCTCCCCGGCTGGGCAATTCCACAACTGCATGGCCGCCATTAACATCTGGATGAGTAGTCACTGCCTTAAACTTAACTCTGAGAAGACGGAAGTGCTGATTTTCGGCAATTTAAAAGCTTCCTAGAGTAGTCTCTGGTGGCCTCTATATATGGGCCTGCCGCCCATTCCAACGGCTAAGACAAGAAACCTGGGCGTGCTGGTTGATAACAGATTGACGTTCATGCAACAGTCCAATGCCATCGTGTCTGCGTCACACTTCCTGATAAAAAAAATCAGAAGGATACTCCCCTATATCCCGGCAGAAACCAAGAAAGTGGTTATCACTTCCCTGATTGAGTCTAAGCTGGATTATTGTAACGGGCTCTATCTGAATGCACAGAAACAATGTTTGAGGAAACTGCAGGCAGTGCAGAATTCAGCCGCCCGCCTTTTGCTGGGCATCCCCCGGCATAAATCCATCTCTGAGGAAATTCGGAAACTGCACTGGCTTCCAGTGGGGCAACGGATTAAATTTAAGGCGCTTTGTTTTGTGTGGCTTTTAAGGCCTTGTCATCTAATGGCCCGTTGTTCCTGCAGAAACTTTTTAGGTGGTATCAGCCAGGCAGATTACTTCGTTCCACAGGTGCTAAATTACTTACTGTTCCAAAAATTCGGACCCTGCAGTGGGGAGGGCGGAGTTTTCATTACGGCACTTCTAAACTGTGGAACCTGCTGCCATCCGAGATCAGGAATGCCAGCTCTCTCTTGAGCTTTAGAAGAAATCTGAAAATCTGAAAACCTGGCTATTTCAGTGATGGGGCTGGTGGGGGATCTGCTCATGGTTCTAGCGCCGAGACACCATTTTGGTATTTGTGAGCTTTATGAATATCATTATCATTATCATTCTCTTTATCACTCCAGCAAACACTGTGTCACTCCACTTGCACTCCTCCAGTGACCCATTCAGCACCATGTACTAATCCATTCACTGCGCCAAAAGCCAACCACTTATAAATTCACCCAGGCACTCTCCTATCAGTACTCTAATCATTCAGTCAGCACCCAAGAACTCATGCACTGAGCAAGGCCTTAGCACATGGACTGCTTCAAACCCCTATCCACTGTGCATGCAGTTCCCTAACTAAATAACACACTTATAGATCTGCACTTATACATTCAACAAAAAAACAAGATTTCAGTTTCAATATTTTAAAAAACATTTGCATTTCCATTTATAATAAAAATATATAATGTAATTTAAAACATAAAATATGTAAAAATAAACAGTTAAAAAGCTGTAGAAAATCAGTATAAAAAAATGCATATAACTATTATGACATTTAAAAATTATCATTGAAAAAACCTTAGAAATTCACTGAAAAAACTATAGGTTTCAGACATGTTATAGTTAGGAATTAGCATTTTAAAAAAGCTTAGAAATTCACTGAATAAAACATAGGTTTCAGGGCTGTTATAGTTAGCTGGACATTTCACTTGTACAATACCATTGAAATGCTTCTGTTATAGTTAGTTCTGCTAACTATAACTCGCGCGCCCGCAATCCACTGCTGATGATGTCACATATTCCATAATTCATGACATGGTCAGTGACATCACTGATGACATCCCTGATGACATCTCAAATGACATCACTGATGACATCATTCACGTGACAATCAGATACACCTCATCACACACTAGTATAACCTTTCATCACTCACTGTAAAATACAGAGTACCATATTTTAATCCATTGACACACCAATACAAGTTTCTAAAAACCCACTCAGAGATTCCTAGATCTACACACACATCTAATCACTATAACAATAACAGAAAATTTCAATGGTTTTGTACGAATGAAATGTCCAGCTAACTATAACAGCCCTGAAACCTATTGTTTTTTCAGTGAATATATATATATTATATATTCGTGGAGACAGGGCGATCTGCTACAGGTGAGCCTCTACATTGGCTTGGGGGCGGAGCGGACTGCAACCAATGGATTGTAGCGGGACACCTTTAAAGATGCACATGTGACTCTTACCTGTTCAACTGCTGGTGCTGAGGAAGGCGTAGTAAAGCAGAAATGGATTCGCCGTTTGTGCAGGGTTATGGAAATAAAGTTCCTCTACGAACTCCCCTACTGAGGCCTCTTCTCTTTCTTGGAGGGAGTGTACTGTCATGTTTCTACGCGTTGGCCAGTGACGCGTTTCTGAGGCCCCCGCATTGTCAAGTTGGCTTGGCTTCATTGGTGCTTCTGCTGCGGCGGATCTTCTTTGTTGTTCATGGGTGTGAACTAGCCAGAGCCCACCATCGGATTAAGGAGTAATACAAGCGGTGTTGGTTTCATTGTATTCCACGCTGGGCGGAATGGATTCCCGTTTCTGCCCCCGCTGAAAAGACATCTGATCTGGGGGTTGATGCTGTTGGGGACTCGAGGAGGCGCTGCATTTCTAACATCTCCTCATGCAGGATACCGGTCACATGTTGTCATCTCTTGTCCCGCTGTCCGTTCATCTATCAGGTCCCGGGCTACACCTACCTGGTTGAAAGAACAGCATGCTGGGAGTTGCAGTTCGCGGAGACAGGGCGATCTGCGACAGGTGAGCCTCTACATTGGCCTGGGGGCGGAGCGGACTGCAACCAATGGATTATAGCAGGACACCTTTAAAGATGCACATGTGACTCTTACATGTTCAACTGCTGGCGCTGAGGAAGGCTTAGTAACACCGAAATGCATTCGCCGTTTGTGCAGGGTTATGGAAATAAAGTGCCTCTATGAACTCCCCTACTGAGGCCTCTTCTCTTTCTTGGAGGGAGTGTACTGTCATGTTTCTACGCGTTGGCCAGTGACGCGTTTCTGAGCCCAACGTATTGTCAAGTTGGCCTGGCTTCATTGGTGCTTCTGCTGCGGCGGATCTTCTTTGTTGTTCATGGGTGTGAACTAACCAGAGCCCACCACCGGATTAAGGAGGAATACAAGCGGTGTTGGTTTCATTCTATTCCACGCTGGGCGGAATGGATTCCTGTTTCTGCCCCCACTGAAAATACACCTGATCTGGGGGTTGATGCGCTTGGGGACTCGAGGAGGCGCCGCATTTCTAACATCTCCACATGCAGGATACCGGTCACATTTTGTCATCTCTTGTCCCGCTGTCCGCTCATCTCTCAGGTCTCGGGCTACACCTACCTGGTTGAAAGAACAGCATGCTGGGAGTTGCAGTTCGCAGAGACAGGGCGATCTGCGACAGGTGAGCCTCTACATTGGCTTGGGGGCGGAGCGGACTGCAACCAATGGATTGTAGCGGGACACCTTTAAAGATGCACATGTGACTCTTACCTGTTCAACTGCTGGCGCTGAGGAAGGCTTAGTAACACCGAAATGCATTCACCGTTTGTGCAGGGTTATGGAAATAAAGTGCCTCTACGAACTCCCCTACTGAGGCCTCTTCTCTTTTGGAAGGAGTGTACTGTCATATATATATATATATATTCACTGAAAAAACCATAGGTTATAGACCATATATAGTTAGGAATTAGCATTTACAAAACCTTATTTTACTCACACAAAACCATTGAAATTCCATATATAGTTAGTTGCACTAACTATATATCGCGCACCCGCAATCCACTGCTGATGATGTCACATATTACATCATTCATGACATGGTCAGTGACATCACTGATGACATCTCAAATGACATCACTGATGACATCACTGATAACAACATCCAGTGATTTTTTGTTTCTATAAAGTTTAAATATGTCTTACATATTGAAGAATGAGTGGATGTGTAAGTGTCTGGACGAAGGATTTAGTAGGTGCATGACTGACTGTATGAGTGAGTGATTAAATGTGTCTCACTGACTGCATGGGTTAGTGACTAAACTGTCTTAATTTGTGCATCATTATGTCTGTTGTTCTGTAAACTGCTGCATGTGTTGATCAGTAGCTATATGAGTAACTATATGGGTTATTGATTGATTGCCCAAGTATTTGTATGGGAGACTGAGTGTGTGTGTGGCTAGCTGGGAGGTGTGTGACTCTGTGCAGATCAATCTGTACTTGTATCAATGATTGTATAAGAAGGTAAGTATGTGTTAGTATATGTTTGAAAATGTAAGGTGCTCTATGTTTAACTGTATAGACAAGAAAATGGAAGTGTCATTGATTCTTTACAGGACTGACTAGGTGTGTGAGTAACTCCATGGATGAGTGGCAGACTGTGAGTGTCTGTATAGGTGTATGAGTGCATATGATAGTGTTGTAAAGATGAGTGATTGTATGTATGAATGATTGTATGGGTGAATGAGTGAAGGTGTGTGTAGACGTAGCAATCAGTGAGTGCGTATGTAGTAACTAGTATTGGTGTGTCAATGGTTTCAAAAATTATACTCTCTTTTTAACACTGGGTGAAACAGAGGTTATATTAAAATGTGAGGAGATGCATTGTATTGTCACATGAATGATATCATCAGTGATGTGGTCATTGATGTCAAATGAGATGTCATCAGTGATGTCATCAGTGATGTCATTTGAGATGTCATCAGTGATGTCATCAGTGATGTCACTGACCATGTCATGAATGATGTAATATGTGACATCATCAGCAGTGGATTGCGGGTGCGCGATATATAGTTAGTGCAACTAACTATATATGGAATTTCAATGGTTTTGTGTGAGTAAAATAAGGTTTTGTAAATGCTAATTCCTAACTATATATGGTCTATAACCTATGGTTTTTTCAGTGAATTTTCAAGGTTTTGTAAATGCTAATTCCTAACTATATATGGTCTATAACCTATGGTTTTTTCAGTGAATTTCATTGGTTTTTTAACAGCTAATATCTGTAGCTGTAAAATTTATTCTTCTTTAAATCCAAAAATATATTTTATATGTTTATGAATAATTATTTTTTTAAATATTTTTTTTTCTTCGTTCCCGCTTCGCGAATCGGGAACCTTACAGTAAAAAAATGTTCAGAAAAATAAAAAAAAAAGTTCTTTTCAGAACTACCTCCCCGTTATTAAAAAATTGGTACAATATTTGGAACTGTGCCAACCTCTATTTCTCTTAGTTCGCTTCCTAGTTCGCTCGCTGGTACGCGAACTGGAAGCGAACCAAAAACAGTAAGTATAAGGGAAGGAAACACACACTTATGTTAAAAGAAAGACAGCTATAGGGGAGTAAACTAGAGATACTATTACCCATAATCCACTACTGATGATGTCACATATTACATCATTCATGACATGCTCAGTGACATCATCAGCAGAGGATTGCGGGTTTTTTGGCAACATGCCTTATCCACGGTTTAATAACGCTGCCTTTTGCTTTATATAAGTTTTCAAATTGTATGAAATATATACCAATAGGTCTTTATGAACCTTTAGGTAGTGCTTTTGTTCATGAGGTCTGGTCGCTTCCATACACATACAGATGTTTCAAAGATGATCAAGAAGTTTATCTGAATGGAGAGGAATGCACTGAGACGCCAGATCATTCACTAATGTGTAGGCACATACAGTTACACGATTCATGCAACAAACACCGACCAAATATGGCTTGCGTGTTGCAAGGCACGCCAGTTCCTGCTATCATCCCCACGTTCAAGTTGTTGGAAAATGGTAGTTATTTGATGCTCAATAATGAAGATTGTTCTGAGTTAATTAAAAGTATTCCTTTTATCGTAACAGTAAGTGAACGGGTTATTTGCTGCAGAAATGTTCTATTTCCTCCCACACATGAACATAGGGAGTTTTCAATCTGGCCACAAATACCAACCTTGGGACACGTTTCAACGGCATGACAAGAATAAGAGCTCTTTTGTCTCACAGAGAGGTGGCCTTGAGTTCGGCCCGTGAAACTTTCGTACTTCACATAGCGAACACCCGTACACAGGTTTGCCTTTCAATTTCAGCAACATGTTTCCGACTATCTTTAACGCATCCTCCACAAAATCCCTGGCACACTTTTTTAAAGTTGTTACCAGTGGTCTCGTGACTTCATTTGAGAAAATCTTTGGAGTCATCCCTGCTCCCTTTCATTCCATTTTCTCCACTCTGGTTCGTGGATTGCATTTTTACTTGCATTACCAGCGGACGCTCTTGTGCTTTTTTACATTTTTAAATATGGATGTCCCTCCTATGCAACCTCCGACCCTGCAGCTGCTGACACTGTTCCGCAATCGCATGCTAGAATATTATGGCACAATGCCGTTGGCGATATTAAGCACGGCATATGGATTATCTTTTCGGTTCTCCTACTTCACCTGTGTCCAGCCTGTATTTCACTGCCTGACCTGTGATTTCGATTGGGCCATTGATTTGTGTCTCTGCGGACCGGTTTCTCCTGACGTCGACTTTAATCAGCTGATGACTCCTATCATTACTCACGAGTTGATTTGTCCTGGCGAAAGGATTATGGCTGTGGCATTGATGCATGGACTACTTGGTCCCTGGAATTTACTGGCGGCAGCACAGTCTTTCTTGGAACACAGCTTTCTTGAAAACCCACCGAGCTGTCCTCTGATGGTGATAGAGGATCCGGTGCTGGGAGAGCACGTATGTTCTTTCCCGCTTTTAAATTGGATGGCTGAACTGTTTTCGGATGAAGACGGTGACTTCCTGTTGGAGGCTGTTGCAGCTTATTTTGCATACACAGTTATGTCATAGACCTTTTTCATGTTTCATATGCTGAGTACTAGCATTTCATTGACAATTCATTGACTTAATTGTCAAGTTTTTATTATTTACCTTGCCTATTGGCTTAAGACTCGATAAAGTACTTGGCTGTTTTATTTTTCTTTAGCATTGAATTTTCCTAGTTTTTAATGCTTTACCTTGCGGACCGTCCACATATAAACTTGCAATCTGCTCTCATGAGATGGCACTTCTATTATCTTATTCAGTTCGTTTCCGGATCATGAGGAGGTGTCATCTAGGTCCTGGATATCTTTACACCGTGTTAAGTTAGCATGGGCTCATTACCGGTTTAAACGTCATTTTTCCTTTTTTGCAACTTCTGCACACGACATTTAGTTGTTGCTTTAGCTTTCCACCTAGTAGTTCATCGTGGTTTACATGAGAATAATATGTTATTGGTCTACTATCTGCTTTACTTGTTAAACTATATCTGTACAGCGAGTGCTAAAGTTTCAAGAACAACACGATACAGAATTGTTATGAGGTCTGATCTCCACGACTTCATACTCATAACATAAGTGCAACTTCTGCCAATTCTGGGCATGAGGCGGGTTTTATATTGCTTTGCCGAACACACATACACAACAGTTGATGCGGTTCACATGAAGAGAGAGCTGGTGTATGCTGATGTGATTCCTTCAAATCTAAGACACTAAAGTATGGGCACGCCCTAAACCAACACAAAGAGACCTTCTTAGCAAATAATATAATATGTGTATTAGGGAGGGTGAGATATAAGCAGCCGCGGGCCGTGGAGGGAGTTACGGTGAGGCAGGGAGGCGGGGAGGGGGAGAAGCAGGGTGGAGCCCTCTCTACCTTGCCCCTCCCCCTCCCCGCCTCCCTGCCCCACCGTAACTCCCTCCACGGCCCGCGGCTGCTTATAAGTGTTGCTAACTCTTATTCATTTACAGCATGTTAACATACTGTCACCATTCGCTTTTTATGTACTAGTAACTATGCTGGTAATTTTGCTACTGATAATATGTGTACTTGTATTCTCCACCCTGCTTCTCCCCCTCCCCGCCTCCCTGCCTCACCGTAACTCCCTCCACGGCCCGCGGCTGCTTATAAGTGTTGCTAACTCTTATTCATTTACAGCATGTTAACATACTATCACCATTCACTTTTTATGTACTAGTAACTATGCTGGTAATTTTGCTACTGATAATATGTGTACTTTTATTATCTAAGGTACTACGCCTGAGAAGACGGCATTAGTAAATAAACATTTCAAATACACATGTGTTCTTCTTAACTCCATGTTCTGGTTTCTAAGAAATATATAACGACCGACTGTTCATGAGTTCCACGTATCCTGAGGTACTATAAGTTCATATTCTGGATTGTCTAAACATTGAGAGTTTGTTATATCCAATGTGACACTGTACCTAGCTTGCTAAGGAGTTTTTGATTACTAACGTGAGTTTTGGGACACCCTAATTCGCCGAGGTTCCAATCCTCTGTCCACAGTTCTGTGTGAGAACAGAAACCCTGCGACAGGGGCACCCCCGACCCTTGCTGGAGCTTCATCACACTTGCGATACAACTCCAGCAATGCGCCACCTTTACGGCACAGATACATCACGCATCTGTGCTGTTTTTGCCCCATGATGCGCCGCATTGTAAATGCAGCACACCATAGGTGACGGAACAGCGGCACAGAATGACTAACACATCCCTGGTGATGCGCCAGTCATCATAAATGTATCCCTATGCTTCTTATCTTGTTAGAGATGAACCGCCATATGTATCATCAAAGTTTTTTGCATTTCCTAAATAGCGAACTTTAAGGAATAAATAGCGATTCTTTACCATTCCTAGTTTGCGATGAGCTATTTGCTAATTAGCCGAATGTAGCCCAATGAAGCCCAATGTAGCCCAAAGATGGCCGCCAGACACACAAAAAAACAAATGTAGCCCAAATATCAGCCAGATGTAGCCCAACTATAGCCCAGTGACAGAATGACCAATCAGCTTCGCAAACCTCCGTTACGCGAAGCGGAGCGCTGTTACAGATATATATCATTTTTTGGACGTTAATTTCTCAAAATCCACTGGAGCACATATATTGAGACCTAGCAAAGGCACATCGGGCTACCAGTCCCTAATATTTTGCCAAGTTTCGTGCAAATCCATTCAGCCGTTCAATTATTATTATTATTATTTTTTTTTGCCCCGCGGGGCCCTTTTAAAACCTCCACATCAAACCTAGGGGGTCAGCGAGGATCTACTATGCCCCCTTATAGTTATTTCCCCCTTTGTTTTGACCTCCTCTTGTCTCTCGATCCTACCGAGAGACAAGATGGCGGCCGCTATGGACTGTTTGGAATGTTGACAGACGCCGGAGAACCAATCAGCTTCGCTTCACAAAGCTCCGTTGCGCGAAAGGTCCGCGAACCAGAGCGCTAACCGGTCCGCTGTTACAGATATATATCTTTTTTTAAACGTTAATTTCTCAAAATCCACTGGAGCACATATATTGAGACCTACAAAAGGCACATCGGGCTACCAGTCCCTACAATTTTGCCAAGTTTCGTGCAAATCCATTCAGCCGTTCGGGCTAAAAGTGAGGCCAACCGCCCTATGGAAAACTCAATGTTAAAAACACGTTTTGGGACCCCCCTTTTTTCTCGGCCCCCACTGGACGAACCCCCCCCAAATTTTCAAGGGCTGCTCAGAAACAAAATGTGCCATTTTCCTGAAAATTTCAGCCGATTCCGTCCACAAACGCCAAAGTTATTAGACATAGAATTTTCAAAAAACCCATAGAGAAAAAATCCTAACTATATATACCTACTGGCGACCGCCAGTAGGTAATATATATATATATATATATATATATATATATATATATATATATATATATATATATATATATATTACCTACTGGCGGTCGCCAGTAGGTATATATAGTTAGGATTTTTTCCCTATGGGTTTTTTGAAAATTCTATGTCTCAGAAACAAAATGTGCCATTTTCCTGAAAATTTCAGCCAATTCCGTCCACAAACGCCAAAGTTATTAGACATAGAATTTTCAAAAAACCCATAGAGAAAAAATCCTAACTATATATACCTACTGGCGGTCGCCAGTAGGTATATATAGTTAGGATTTTTTCCCTATGGGTTTTTTGAAAATTCTATGTCTAATAACTTTGGCGTTTGTGGACGGAATTGGCTGAAATTTTCAGGAAAATGGCACATTTTGTTTCTGAGCAGCCCCTGGAAATTTGGGGGGAGTTGGTCCAGGGGGGGCCGAGAAAAAAGGGGGGTCCCAAAACGTGTTTTTAACATTGAGTTTTCCATAGGGCGGTTAGCCTCACTTTTAGCCCGAACGGCTGAATGGATTTGCACGAAACTTGGCAAAATTGTAGGGACTGGTAGCCCGATGTGCCTTTTGTAGGTCTCAATATATGTGCTGCAGTGGATTTTGAGAAAATAACGTTCAAAAAAAGATATATATCTGTAAGCGCGGACCAGGCAGCGCCCCGGTACGCGTACTTGACGCGTAACGGAACTTCGCGTAGCGAAGTTGATTGGCTCTCCGGTGTCTGTCAACATTCTAAACAGTCCGGAGCGGCCGCCATCTTGTCTCTCGGTAGGATCGAGAGACAAGAGGAGGCAAAAGCGAAGGGGCAAATGACCATAAGGGGGCATAGTAGATCCTCCCTGACCCCCTAGGTTTGATGTGGAGGCTTTAAAGGGGCCCCGCTAAGCAAAAAAAAATAAATTTTTTTTTGTTTTTTTTTCGTGGTTAGCGCCCGGTACGCGAACCGGGAAGCGTTCTGGGGAGCGTATCACAATGAAAAATGAATGATAGACTTTTCAAATGCTGTATGTTAATTGATTGTTGGTTTTGTTGATTATTTTATTTTTTTTTTTTAAGCTTTTTTTATTGTGTTTCATAATTTATTAAACTTTCTAACATTTCATTGTCAGAAATTTCATAATCATGGAATATAGATTGTAGTCTCTGAGGTTGTAAAATGTCCTCATTTGCAAGGAGGTTATCTACTGCTTGTACACATTGCAGTAGTTCTTGGTCCCAAGTTTCATCCATAAATTCAATCTCATTTGGATCAATGATTTCTGTGTTGGACTCTGGAAGGACAATTTCAAATGAAATGTTTTGTTCACTTTCCATTTTTCCTGAAATTTGCATAAAAAAAATATATATTAGTAGAGGTAGGGCACTGTTGGGATTAATTTTAGATAGGCAGTTTTTAACAGAGAATTTATCTTTGGGCAGTGTATAGTATCAGAGTGGAAGTAGGAATATAAAAAAGTGTATCTAAATTTATAAGTACTACAGAGGGATAGTATATAACTAACAGAAAAAGTTTGCCATATTAACTTAAAGTGCACAATATACTTCAGTTTTAAAAATAACAACTTACCTTTAAAAAAAAGTTGAAGTTATTAATGAAAATCCTATTGAAATGTACACCAGGAAGTAGTAGTCAAAATGGCTGTGTTTCCTTCTCTTCCTTTATATATATTCGGGTACATAACCAATCAAATGTGAGGTAAAAAAAGTAGAAAATGAAAGTAACATTTTAATTGGTTGTCAATTCCAACATTTCAGATGTGTTTTGTGAAGTAATTTACCTCACGGTATTTAGAGAGGTCTACAGGCTAAATGGCTAAATGGAATTCCAATCAAATTTGTGAAAATGGTAGGGATTGGTATGTAGTATGAGCTAATCTATATTTGGTGAAATTGTCTCCAGTGGCTTTTCTGTAAACTACTTTCCCACCTTTTTTGATGGTGCGCTTCCCAGGGAGCGACCCGGTACGCGAACCGTTGAGCGCCCCGGTTCGCGTACCTTAAGCGTTCCGGGAGTCCACCATTTTGTGTTTCGGTCGAATTAAGATACAAGATGGAGGGCAAATAATGTTCAGAATGGGTAGAAGGGGGCACGGTAGACTTATCTTGACCCCCTAGGTTTTCTGAGGGTGGCTGAGGAGGTTTATATGTGCGAAAAAAAAACATTTTTTTAAAAAATTTCGCGAGGTTAGCTCCCGGTACGCGTACCGGGTAGCGCCCCAGGGAGTGTACTTTGTTGAAAATTAGTGAAAAAAGTTAGAGTAAAATAATAATTGTGAGTGATTAGATGTAGGGTAGCTCTGAGAAGAGCTTTTGGGTTTATGGTACATTTTGGTACTTATAAGTAGGTACCAATGCACATTTTTAAATTCAGAGTGAAAACTCTGTTGCCCTCATCTGAGAAGTGAACTCCATCTCCTCTGTAGATATCTTGCATGTAGTAACGCAAGTTATTGTTGTACAGGGAGCCCATTCCATGGTCTCTCATGTAAGCTGAAACAGATTTGTTTACATGCTTCCTCGACTTCTCAATTTGTGGACAAAATTGGTTTGACCACCTCCATTTCTGTCTTTGGCATATATTTGAATATACCAAGGCAGTCTGAGGAAAAAGTGCCATTAATTGCTCAAAGGTGTCCTTTAAAAGCATTTCCAGACCTACACCAGTCAAAGTGCCCAAGTCATTACCTCCACAGTGCACAATTAACAGGTCAGGTTTTGGCAAATGCATAAAGGTTTTCACCAATGGTATCAATTGGTGACATTTTAATCCTCTGTGGCCAAACCACTTAATTTCCACATCTTGTAAATTGAGGTTAGGTAAATTCCTGCTTTCAACGTACCTTTGAGCCCAGTGAATATAACTATGACCAACAATCCAGACAGAAAACATGGTGAGAGAAGGTTCTCCTGCAGTCAGATGAAGTGTGGCAATGAAATGGCAGTTGAAAAAATGTGAGTTTGAAATGAAAAAAACTGTGGAGTTTCTGTGTTCATGAAGTAGTAACAGTGATTGGTGGATTTTGATTGATGAAAACAGAAAGTTAGGGTGCACAGATGTGTTGTTTGAAAGATGTATTTTGAGTGGTCAATAAAAAATCATTAAATGAAAGAAAGCACTGGATATGCAGGTGCACTGAGAGTTCAGAGTTCAATTGCAACATTGTTGTGTGAATTTGCAAACACCAGAGTTTCTCCAAGAGCTGGTTGCTATGGAAAATAGGCAGAAAGGGCAGAGGGGGAAGGGTTTTCATTTGAAAAAAAGTGAGGGAAGAGTTTTGATTGGGTGACATGAGAAATATGTGTGAAGAATTACACCATTTCTGTGCTTTTGATAGCTGCAGACTCTGGAGTGCATACCTTTTGCTCTGCTGAAGACAAATTGGTGTGTTTCTTAGACTGTTTTCAAACTCAAAGTATTTGCTAAGGTGAGAAAATATTTCTTTACTTTAGATAGAGAATAGTGTGCTTTAAGGAGAAAATTATGATTTATGTGGCGCAAATTGCTTGTAAATATGCTCTCACATGTGCATGGAAAATTTTGATTTTGAAAGTTAGTGTTATATAGCCATGTTAAAAGTGACGCAACCATGCTGGAAAGCCAATCAAAAAATGATTTCATGTGTTTTAATGATATTTTAAGTCATTTTCTGATGTGCAGTGTTTAGAAATTATGATTTGAAAATCGTTTTTGTGGAAAAGGAATTGTTTTTAAATTCATGACAAGGATATAATGGTGTATGGTTCTTTATAAGAAATTGACTGTCCTTAATGTTATTTTTCTCATTTTAGTGTAAGACCTTTCTCTGTGGCGCAAATTGCTTGTAAATATGCTCTCACATGTGCATGGAAAATTTAGATTTTGAATGTTTGTGTTAAATAGCCATGTTAAAAGTGACCAAACCATGCTGGGAAGGCAATCAAAAAACGCTTTCATGTGTTTTAATGACATTTTAAGTCATTTTCCCATGTGCAGTGTTTAGAAATTATGGTTTTAAAATCGTTTTTGGGGAAAAGGAATTGTTTATAAAATCATGACAAGGACATAATGGTGTATGGTTCTTTATAAGGCAATTGACTGTTCCTGATGTTATTTTTCTCATTTTAGTGTAAGACCTTTCTCTGTGGCGCAAATTGCTTGTAAATATGCTCTTACATGTGCATGAAAATTTTAATTATAAATGTTTGTGTTACATAGTCATGATAAAAGTGAACCAACCATGCAGGAAAGCCAATCAAAAAACGCTTTCATGTGTTTCAATGACATTTTAAGTCATTTTCTCATGTGCAGTTTTTTGAAATTATGATTTGAAAATCGTTTTTGGGAAAAAGGAATTGTTTTTAAATTCATGAGAAGGACATAATGGTGTATGGTTCTTTATAAGGCAATTGACTGTCCCTGATGTTATTTTTCCCATTTTAATGTCAGACCTTTCTTTGTGGCGCAAATTGCTTGTAAATATGCTCCCACCTGTACATGGAAAATTTTGATTTTGAATGTTTATGTTACATAGCCATGTTAAAAGTGACCCTACCATGCAGGAAAGCCAATCAAAAAACGCTTTTATGTGTCTTAAGGACAATTTAAGTAATTTTCCCATGTGTAGTGTTTTGAAGTTATGATTTGAAAATCGTTTTTGAGGTAAAGGAATGTTGTTAAAATTTATGTTCGCCATATGCCCCCAAATTTCTTTTTCAGGGTTGCAGCAGGGTGTTCTTGAGACACCCCTGCACCTTTGGAATAAATTCCTAATTTGTGATGAGCAAATTGTTAATCGCAAATTGCACCTTCATTTATATGAGCCTCCTAGCCCATGGAAATGAATGGGTAATTTGCAATTAGCAATTTTCTCAAACAAATTTGGAATGGTAAAGAATCGCTATTTATTCCTTAAAATTCGCTTTTTTGGAAATGCAAAATAGTTATATGATACATATGGCGGTTGATGTCTAACAAGATAAGAAGCTTATGGATACATTTATGATGACTGGTGCAATGAAGTAGAAATCACTTACTTCATTGGTAGGCCTTTACAATAAATTATCTCCTCTGTATTCTTCATCAAGCGTAACTTTAATCTGCAATCCTGAGTAGGCCTCACCTTAAACAAACCTCTGGATAGGCCACATCTTATTGTCATCCTGATTTAATCATTTATAATGCTAGGGACAGATTTATGATAGGTGTATACCCCTTTTGTGCCACTTAGAAAACATTGTCCATGGGGAAATGACTTAAAATGTCATTAAGACACATGAATGTTTTTTTTTAAAACGTTTGCAATTTTTTTGGGTCACTTTCAACATGGCTATGTGTCTGAAACAGTCAAAATCTAAATTTGCAATGCACAGGTGGGAGCATATTTACAAGGAATGTGCTTCATGGGGAAAGGTCTTATAATGTAATATGGGAAAAATGACATTAGAGATACTGAAATGCCTTATAGAGAAGCATACACCATTATGTCCTTGTCATAAATTAGCAAACCATTACTTTTCCCCAAAAACGATTTTCAAATTATATTTTGAAAACACTGCACATGTGGAAATTACTTAAAATGTCAATAATTCAAAATTTGTGATTCCTTAAATGCAATGTATCAAAAAAAAATATGTAAAAAATGATATTAAGGATTTGGAAACTACCACCAACTTCTAGTTTGTGGTAATTTGCGAATTCTTTTCAAAAAGCATTTTAAAAAAAAAAAAAAAAAGGTCCCATATGACGCCCATACATGCCATTAGGGCATGTAGGTGTGCCATGTGCTCCCAAATTTCTTTTTCAGGGGTGCAGCAGGGTGTTCTTGAGATACCCCTGCACGCTTGAAAAAAATCCTATTTTGTGATGAGCTAATTGCTAATCACAACTTGCAACATTAATTCCTATGAGCCTCCTAGCCTATGGAAATGAATGGGTAATTTGCAATTAGCAATTTGCTCATTGCAAATTAGGAATAGTAAAGAATCGCTATTTATTCCTTAAAATTTGCTATTTATAATATGTAAAATATTTTGATGATACATATGGCAGTTCATCTGTAACAAGATAAGAAGCTTAGGGATAGATTTATGATGAGTGGCGCATCACCAGGGATGTGACAGTCATCCTGCGCCACTGTTCCGCCACCCATGTTGTGCTGCATTTACAATGCGGCGCAGCATGGGGCAAAAACGGCACAGATGCGTGACGCATCTGTGCCGTAAAGGTGGCGCATTGCTGGAGTTGTATCGTAAGTGCGATGCAGCTCCAGCAAGGCTCAGGGGTGCCCCATCTATACAATGCTGCGTCAAGACCTATGCCAGCTTCAAGCAGGCGCAGGGTTTTGAAGCAGCTTTCTCCTATCTGATTGTAAATGCGGCACACCATGGGTGGTAAAGCAGTGGTGCACATTAACTGGTGCATGCCTGGGGATGTGCCATTTAATATAAATCTGCACTTTAACATTTGAGTATGTGCAGGGGACACAGAGTCGTTGAGGCTTATCCAAGGTTAAGAACAGATGAGTCCTGTTCAGTGAAAAATTAGACATAGGCTTCACCTGCTCAGCATCGCTGGACATGGCTAAATAATAGCTGCAAAATGTTACTCTTGTTAAATAATTTTACTATTATAATCTGTGAGATTTGTCTCTTACTCTGCAACATCTCATTGTTGTTATCTTTATTTAAAGATAAAGACAACCTCAACATGAGCGACAATCTGCAATCAGTTGATTTTGACCTCATCATTGAACTTGTAATTGAAACATCAGTGGATGTTGATCCATTGGATGATTTAAATCCTGAGGATGAAGAAGAGCGTGATGAGGATGCAGATTTGTCCGAATTATATGATATAGGATGGGAAGCTGACCTGCTTGAGCCTTTGGAATTATAAACATTTATTTTTAAAATTTATAATCAATAAAAAGTAAAAAGGTAAACCGTTTAATTTAAAAATAAAGACACCTTCAAAAACAGGTTATGTGTAGTGTCTTCAATAAAATATTAAAATATGCTCATAAAAATAGATCAGATTCACATATAAAATAGCATAGGTGACATAAATATAAATGTCATTTCTTTTCTGGTATTTCTGTATTGTAAATTTGACTAAAAAAATCTTCTATTTAAAATGTCAAGTAGTGTGTTAAGTTTTTGATCACTGTTATTGTTTTATGATAGGTGTATACCTCTTTTGTGCCACTTAGAAAACATTGTCCATGGGGAAATGACTTAAAATGTCATTAAGACACATGAATGTTTTTTTTTAAAACGTTTGCAATTTTTTTGGGTCACTTTCAACATGGCTATGTGTCTGAAACAGTCAAAATCTAAATTTGCAATGCACAGGTGGGAGCATATTTACAAGGAATGTGCTTCATGGGGAAAGGTCTTATAATGTAATATGGGAAAAATGACATTAGAGATACTGAAATGCCTTATAGAGAAGCATACACCATTATGTCCTTGTCATAAATTTGCAAACCATTACTTTTCCCAAAAAATGGCAATGACTAAAAAATCTTCAAATTAAATTGTCAAGTAGTGTGTTATGTTTTTGATCACTATTACTGATTTACTGTTTGATAATAATGTTTAATAAAAATTTTTATTATATTTTTCCTCAGATTCAACTGCAGATCATTTCAAGATTTAAATATGCCTACAAAAATAAGAGAGATAAAGGCTGCAAAACGTCAAAGACAGCAGGAGAAAAAAAAAACGCAGCAGTCCTCTAACAAAAAGATTTCTCAAGCCATGAAGAAAGCACCGGGTAAGAGCTCTAAATATTTCATAAGAAATATTTCTAATAAAAAAAATATTAGTACAGAAAATGTTTCAATCCATAACATGACAAGTAAATCAAATGGAAAGAAAAGGACAAATGAAAATGTTACTGCTAGAGCAAGAGATAAATCTGTGCATGATAGTAGAAGGAAACAACAGTTTAGGGAGATTCGTAAACGAATGTTCCGTAACAGGATAATTGGCAATTTGTTAAAAAATATTACGAAAGGTCAACAGAAATTAGTTTTTTATAGGAGAAAAAAAAAAGTTGAGAAAGTTATTGATCAGGCTTTTGAAATTAAACGTAAGTTATTTATTTTGATAATCAATAGAATTAGGAAGCTAAACAAGGCAATTTTTGATTTCAAAAGAAATAGTAGATGGAAGAGAATAGTTAATCGTAGTAATTTTTGTGAAGTTTTTTCTGGAGAATGGATACATAGTTCAAGCTGTGAGGCATTTTTTAATGAAGAGAGTTATTTCCAGGATAATGATTTGGTGCATGCAGTTGACATCAGTGGTCGTGCTTATGAAGTGAAAGATGGTTGTCCAGTTGAAAAAGAAAAACTTGTGACAACAGAGGCAGAAGAGTTGTTAGGTAATGAGGTTTTAGGAAGACGTGCTAAGGGTCCTGTGTACACCTGGAAGTGTAGTAGTATTTGCAGTGTGCGACAGGATTCCATCAATTTGCTTTGTGATTTTGTACGGACATTTAACAAGAAAAGTTTGAAGCAGAAAATAAGGTTGTTGCAAGAATTAGATCCTTGCAGAGTGAGAGAAGTGACAGGTTTGCATGGTCATTCACTGGCTTGTCTTTCCAGGAGAGTATGCCAGAGTGTTTTTCATCATTTCAGGATGCTAGCAGTGCATCATAACAAAGTGAGGAAGTTAGTTAGACTGTTGTATTATGCTGAGAGTCCAGCAATTATGCTGAAACAATTATGCGCTGCTCTTTTGCATGGTTCTGAAATAGATGTGAAGAATATATGTGAAGAAATTGAGTTTTGTTACTTTGGAAGTAAAGAGGAGAATGTTGAAATTGAGCAAGAAGTAGAGGGTCATTTGGAAGATAGTGTACAGGTTTCCAGTACAGATAATTTCCAGAGGGAAATTGCGACGTTTGACATGAAATCAAGTGAGAGGCCTAATTTCACTTGTGTGTGTTGTAGACGCACTTATTATAAGAATCAGACTAAGTTAGTGGATTTATATGCAAAAAGTGAAAGGGAAAATAATAGTGAATGGAAGGATTTTGCAACATACTTGATGGTAGAAAATTGTTTTGATTTGGGATTGGATCAACGTGTGTGTACTTATTGTTGTAACAAATTAAAACAAAACCAGATGCCTGCTAGAGCAGTTCATAATAATCTGGAATTGGTTGAGATTCCTTCTGAATTGAAGGACTTAAATACTTATGAATCTATTTTGATTCAAAGTATCCATCCCTTTCAGGCTATTGTAAGAATGGAGCCAAAGACAGGGAAATTGCCTCCATCAGATTTACAGAGAGGATTAAAGGGAAGAGTTGTTTATTTGCCTCTAGATTTCAAGAAAAACATTAACACAATTGGAGTAGAAAAAGTGGAAGAGGAACCTCTGGTTATCTTAGTTAATGGGGTTCCGACAAAGAATAAGAAAATATGGCAAGATTTAGTAGATGTTAGGAAAGTTAAAAAGGCAACATTGTATTTGAAAAAAAATAATAAATACTATAAGAATGTATATGTTGCAGAAGAGGAAGTAAGTGAGGAAGAGGATAGCGATTTGTGTGCTGGTCAAATTGAGAAAGTAGAACCCTCTACTAGTGAGGAAATATATGAACATTATAGTGTTCATCCTTTGCATTCAAAGGAAGTCATGGGGAATGCTATTGAGTTGTTTCAAATGAAACAAGCCAAAGGGAGTCCCATTAGTGTTTGGGAGGAAAGTTTGGAAGCTCGGTGTTTCCCACAGCTTTTTCCAACAGGTCAGGGAGGAAGATATGATGAGCGACCTCATCAAATTCCTGCTTCTGAATACCGGACTTTGCGATTGTATGCAGGAGATGCTAGGTTTCGACAATGCATTCCTTATTTGTTTCATCTCCTGTTTGAAAGCGATCTGTCTGGACTGTCATATGCAGTGAACCACATCTTGAAAAGTGGTATACACATGCAAAACATTTTGGCAAGTGATTTTATGGATAAAGTGAATGTCCAAGATAGTATTTTGGATTCTCACCTGATTAATCTCATGGCGTGTCAGCGTGGTACTAATGAGTACTGGTACCGTCGTCATGGTGATTTAAAATGTATGCTGAGGAACTTAGGTACTCCCACATGGTTCCTCACTCTGAGTTGTGCCGAGTATGGCTGGGAAGACTTACTTCAATTTCTACGAGAGGCAAATGCTAACGTAGAAAACATCGAATTCAAGACACCCGGAGAACTGTGCTCTTTGGATCCAGTCAATGTATGTAGGTACTTCAATCATAGATTTGAAGCTATGATGTCTTTCATCATGAATAAGAAGAATCCACCTCTTGGAGAGGTGTTGGATTTCTTCTGGAGAAAGGAGTACCAAGCAAGAGGTGCTCCTCATATACATATGTTGCTGTGGATCAAGGATGCACCTAAATTTGGAACGGATCCAGAAGACTCAGTGATGAGTTTCATCCAACAGTATTCTACGTGTGCTGTTCCAAACGCAAAGGAGAAGAAAAGCCTAAGAGAAAAAGTTCTGCGTTTCCAAAGCCATCGATGTGGAAAGTACTGCCGTCGTAAATTCCGAAACAAAGACAAGTTCTACACCAAATGTCGTTTCGGCTTTCCACGACCGGTGATTTCTAAAGGAAGAGTAAACAGTTTGATGTCTTCGCTGCGACATAATGTGATGAAGAAATCACCTAAAAACACTTACAATTTGAAGAGGAACGAAGAGTCCAAGTACATCAACGACTACAACCCGGTGATTTTGTCCATGTGGAATGCTAACATGGATATACAGTTTGTGGCTGATAACTGTATGGCTGTGGCTCGGTATGTGACGTCTTACATCACCAAAAAAGAGAAGACAGAATTGAAGGATATGTGGGAGGACATTTCCCATGAAAAGAGCCTCAGCAAGAAGTTGTACAGTTTCAGTCTGAAGATGTTGTCGCATCGAGAAATCGGAGCGTACGAATGTTCTGACCGGTTGTCTTCAGCAAGTCTCTATGCCAAGTCCAGGAGTATCGTTTGGGCGAGTCTTGGTCTTGCTGCAACGCGTAATCGAGTTCTCAAACCTGTGCGGGAAATTGAGTATTTGGCGGAAAAGGAGCCAAACAGTACCGACATTTTGAAGAGCAACATGTTGGATACATATTATCCAAATCGAAGCAGTCACCTAGAGAATGTTTGTCTGTATGAGGTTCTGCAAAATTACATGTTCAAGAGGAACATCAAAGAAGATACTGAGAAAGGAGTGTATGCTGTAATAGGAAGTGAGGGATGTCTGGTCAAGCAAAGAAAATGCCACTTGATAAACCATCGAAAATTGAGTGGCGAATCTCCTGAAAAAAAGGAGTTTTTCTATTTAGCACTTTTGCAACTTTTCAAGCCTTGGCGTGCAGAAGAGGAACTGCTTGGAGATTTCCTCTGTTACGAAGACTCTTTCAATGCCGCCAAGGAGACCATAGAATGTCCTGCTTTTCCCAAATATGTAGAAATGTTGAATGCGGAAATTGAGCAGGAAGCAACGATTGCAGCCGAGATTGCCAGAGACAGTTCTCAGGACAGTCAGAGTTCTGCTTCATTGAGTCAGGATCCACTAGGAGGACCTCTTATTGAAAATGAAGCTGCCACTGCTATGAATGAGGTGGAAAGAGCCATGGCACATGCTCAAGAGGATGCGGTTAACTTAGAAGAGTTGGAAAGGCAACTCAACGTTGAGCAGAGGAAAATATATGACGAAGTTACCATGCAAATTGATCATGGATTAAGTCATGATAAGAAAGAGTGCTCATGTACGTCGTTGAAGCCTGTCCGACTGTACGTGAGTGGAGAAGCGGGAACTGGAAAAAGTTTCCTCATTAAAGCAATTTCATGCTATTTGCAGGAAAGGACAGAGTCATCGCTGTCTTGTGTTGTCACTGCTCCAACTGGACTGGCAGCACATAATATTAAAGGGATTACTTTACATCGTTTACTGATGCTGCCAGTGGAGCATGACAACAAATTAGAATATCACAAGCTATCTGGAGATGCTTGTTTTGAAGTTTCAAGAATCTTGAGGAAAATGAAACTTCTTATCATTGACGAAGTAAGCATGGTTTCCAATGTCATGCTTGCCTTTGTGCATTTGAGGATGCAAGAAGTTCTCAAAACAGAGTATGATGTGTTATTTGGTGGCAAACACATCATTGTTTTCGGAGATCTTCTGCAGCTGACACCAGTGAAAGGGCAACCTGTGTTCAAAATGCTCACGCATGAAGATACCAGGAAGTGCCTAGGCAGCATTGGCAACGTCAATATATGGTTAAACTTCAATTATGCTGAACTGCATGAAAATATGCGTCAGGCAAAGGATGAAGTTTACAAGACTATTCTACAAGATGTTAGAATTGGAAAAGTGACCGAGCATGGGAAAGAAGCTTTACATGCACGATTACTGTCAAATTTATATCCAGAACAAGATGTTGTGCCTGAGAATATTTTTCAGAAAATTACTGATAAGAAATCTGGAATATGTTTGATGCCAACTCTTGCAGAATGTGCCAAATTTAACAACAAAATGTTGCATTTAGAAAAGCAAGAGATTGTGAAAGTGGAAGCTATTGATAGAGTAGAGCATATGGGATCAACAATTATTTTGTCTGAGAATCTGAAAACAAAATTGGATTCATTAGAGAAGAGTATATCTAAAACTGCAGGTTTTGAAAAGACTCTGAATGTGTGCTTGAACTGCCGTATAATTTTAAGAAGGAATTTACATGTTGAAAGAGGTCTGGTAAATGGATCAATGGGTAATGTTGTTGATTTTGTGAAATACAGAAATAGAGATGGAATTGAATTTTTAAAAATTAAATTTGATGGCATTGAGGAAGTACAGCTAATTGCTCGTTGTTCTGCTAGATTTTTGCTTGTAAAAGACTTATATGTTCGCCGTAAGCAGTTCCCTGTTTGCTTGGCATATGCGGTGACAATTCATAAATCGCAAGGTTTAAGTGTAGACACTGCATTGGTGAATATTGGCAGTTCTGTGTTCAAGGAGGGTATGGCATATGTGGCATTGTCACGAGTTAGAACTTTATCGGGATTGTACTTGATTGAGTGTGATGTCAGAAACATTTGTGCAGATCTAGATTGTGTTAAGGAATACAATAGGTTAAGAAGAGAGTATGCGCCACATTTGCCTCAGTTTCCTTTGTTTGAGAAACGTCTGGTAGGCCGGAAACGAAGAAATGAGAACAATACTGGGGAGGTTGTAGCAAAAAGACAAAAAGTGAATGAACCTAAAATTACAAGCAGAAACAAAGAGGATTCTGTTGAAGATGTTGTTGGTTTTCAGTTTGAAAACAGTTCTGGTGTCAACTGCTATGCTAATGTAGTAATTAATGTTTTGTTTTCTCTAAAAAATGTAAAAGAAGAGATTGTGGTCAATTCTGATCAAAGATTTTGCAGTTTGTTAAATTCTGTGTTAGAGAAATGTACCACTGATAAAAGAAACATAGAAAGTGTGTCTGAAATTAGAAATCTGTTAGATAGATGTTCAGGCCAAACACAATTCTCTCAAAATATTCAGCAAGATTGTCAGGAGTTTTTAATGTATATGCTTGATGTATTACATGCTGAAGGTGTAGATGTAGATCAGCTGTTTGGGCTTTCTTATCAATGGCAGCATGACTGCGAGAACTGTATGGTATCAAGTACTACTAGTGTAGACTCAGAAAGATTTATATATTTAACTTTGCCAGACAGTAAATCAGTCTCCTTTAATAAGCTAGTAAAAGCTGCTAATCACAACATGGAGTGTAGCCAATGTAAATCTGAAATGATGTCCACATTATTTATACGAACATATGGCCAGTACGTCATTTTAATGTTCCAACGATGTAGGCCTGATGGAACAAAATTGACAACTTTAATAAAAAAATTTGTAGCTTCGCAGTTGTCAATATCAGGAAGGACTTTTGTAACTACAGCAATTATATATCATGACGGCCCTTCAATATCATCAGGACATTACACAGCTTATTTAAAGTCTAGAAATGGCTGGTCATTCTGCAATGATTCTGTTTTAATTTTCAAAAAAGAATTGCCGTATGACCTTAAAAACTCTTACCTGGTGTTTTTAAAACCAAAATTTTAGGAAAATAATCTCGGGATATGATCTGTGGAATTTCAAGAAGTTCTAATGGCTCCTACACAATTTGGCCTTGAGGATAAGTGTAGTTCAGAGACATAACTTCTAATCATAGGATTGGACATCATGGAGATGTATGTGCACTTTAAATGAGTTCAGAAAAACTGTTTCTTTTCATAAGCTAATTGAAGCAGCCAATCAAAACATGGAGTAGAGGGAATGTAAGTCTGCAATGCTGTCTACTGTTTTACATTGCTTTGTGATTAAAAGTGATGTAGAGAATTAAATAATTGTAGTACTCATAGAGGTAGTGTAAGTCTGCTTCATATTAAGCAGTATCAGTGTCATAGGAAATGTAGAACATGACTGAGCAAGAAGGGGAAGATATTACTATTCCAGGATTGTGAAAATGATCTTCAACATTTTAATTCTGAAAGTTGCGGAAATGCCAAATGATGGGATTGGCTTACAAGAAATCCAAGAGTTATAAATATCTCTGACTAGATTTGGCCTTGTGGAAAATAGTGGTAGAGAGCAAGAAGTCATTTATTGCATGTAACGTGTTTTTAAAAACGATGGAGGTTTTCTTTCAGAAAGTGGCGGGCTGAAAGTAATAACAGCACAAAAGAGTGTAAGCTGTTCATAGGACATCCTTGGACGTCATGGAAAGTAAGTTAACTTTAAGGAGTTCTGAATTTTAATTTCTGATGTTGTATGGGTTTTTTAAACACAATCATTTTGATTGTGTTTTTTTTTCCCCGCTGTTACATGATGAATACCTTCAAGTCACTGTTTTTAGTGAATTTTGATACATTCTGAGAACAGCAAAAATAAACCATTTAACATGTATAATTAATTCTGTACTGTTTGCATTTATGATGTATATGTAGAACTGTGTAGGAGGCATGGAGAAGGTGAGTTTTCTGTAAGTGTTAAATTTATTGTATGCAGTGCTGCACTTCTACGTATTCTTTCATATGCTGGACTACATCTGCACAATGAGATACCTAAGCAAAGGAAACACAAGTGATGTGATTGTGAAATGAGCAAAATAAATTGCACATATTTCAATTACATCACCTGTGTTTCCTATCATTACGAATCACATTGTGCAGATCAAGTTTAGGTCTGTCCAGGGAAACATAGGAGGTTTCTACTTTGTTGAAGAGTGCAGTGGACATGACTCACTTCATTAGTAGACTTTCACAGATATTATCTCCTCTGTACACTTCAACAAGTGTAAATCTCATCATGAACTCTGAGTAGGCCTCACCTCAAACAAATCTCTGGATAGGAGACATGTTATTGGCATACTGAAGCGACACTTTTCTGAAACAAGAGCAATGCAAAAGATGCACCATGTTTTAAGATAGGCCTCACTTCATCTGCATCAAGATACTGTTAGTTTAAAATGTATATCTTTAGGATTGTGTAGAGGACCTGGAGAAGCAGAAGCTTCTGTCAGTGTCAAAGTTGTTGAAAAACTATTTGTCCTTCAATATTTTCCTTTGTCTTTTGTAATTTTTAAATACATATTTTAATTTTTTTCAAATGTTGGTTCTCTCTTTCACAGATTGAAAGTATAGAAATAAAATGTGATTAATATAACGGCAATTACAAGGTAAATAGTTGTACTCTTTTCGTTACATTTCTATCACATTCACCTACTATTAGATCCACTGCTTCACTTCTTTAATCCTCAGTTTCCTGCCTTTGCTACTTTCCTCATTCCTTTCTCTATTACCTATTTACTCAACTCCTTCCACTCTTTTTCTCAGTCCCTCTGTTCTCATAGTTCCTCAGTCTTGTTCACTCACTCCATCTCTATTACTCTTAGTGTCTGTGAATTACTTTCCCAACTTTTTTTTTTTTGGACCGCTTCCTGGGAAGTTGCCCGGTTCGCAAACCAGCAGCGTTATGGCAGTCCACCATTTTGTGTTTCGGTCGAATCAAGATACAAGATGGAGGGCAAATAATGTTCAGAATGGGTAGAAGGGGGCACGGTAGATGTATCTTGACCCCCTTGGTTTTCTGAGGGTGGCTGAGGAGGACCATAGTTCTTCACTCTTGTTCACTCTCTCTGTTTCTATTAATGTCACTGTTTATGACTGATCAAAAAAATGTTTTTTAAAAAAGAACAGTAACTATAAGGGAAGGAAATAGACAGTTATATTAAAAGAAAGACAGCTATAGGGAGTAAACTAAGGATACTGTTACCCACAATCCACTGCTGTTGATGTTACTGACCATGTCATGAATGATGTAATATGTGACATCATCAGCAGTGGATTGTAGGTAACAGTATCCTTAGTTTACTCCCTAGAGCTGTCTTTCTTTTAACATAACTGTCTGTTTGCTTACCTTATACTTACTGTTCTTTTTTTTAAAAAATATTTTTTTTGGTTAGCTTCCGGTACGCGTACCGGGTAGCGCTCCGGGAGCGAACTAAGAGAAATAGAGGTTGGCAGAGTTCCAAATATTCTACCAATTTTTTTATAATGGGGAGTTAGTTCTGAAAAGAACTTTTTTTTTAATGTTTTTGTTGTTTTATATTTTTTTTAGTATTTTTTGAACATTTTTTTACTTTTTTTGTATTTTCTGAACGTTTTTAAATTTTTTTTGGTTTTTTTGGGGGGGGGGGGAAACAAAAACGATCCATTATAAAGGGCTCAACAGGAGCAAAAAAAAAAAAAAAGAATTTATTTTTTGGTGCGTCTCGTACAAACATTAATATGATTTTGAATTGCTCGCAAAATCAAAGTGATGCTACTTTCTCTGTAGCAGATGAAAGTGCCACATTCCACGCACACTTGCTTTACGTGCCCAAACAACATTTGGATGTTTGCGATCATCTCCCTCGCCTCTGGTCCCGACACCTCTGGAACCACCGATCTTCTTGCCATTGGGAGGGGATTTTGTTGTTCGTCACGTAGCTGGGCAGCACTATAATTATTTGGGTGCCACCTACTCATATGCCGATGCATAGTATGATTGCCATAACTGTATTTTTTATCAGTGCCCCTTGACAATCTATCACCGCATATGCGGCAAAACACGTAACGTGCATTCACTTTCTTTTGCCCCTCAGGAATTCTGTAGAATTGCCAGATATAATTCTCCTTTCGATTGTACCTCCTGGGCTCCTCTGGCAAAAACTCATGCTCTTCCTCCTCTTCCTCCTCTTCCTGTTCTTCCTCTTCTTGCAAAATTACTTCTGCAGGTGGTCCTCTCTTTCTTGGATTTGGTGGAGGTGGTGGGCTAGCACCAGCTGAAGCTACTAATGAAGCCATCACAAAGTATCAATAAAGGGTCTTTCTCTCACCAAGATGAAAGTCAGAGTGATGAAAGAAGGAGGGGTTTTCATCATTTGGGAAAAACAAAAGTTCTAAACCAATGAAAAGTGTCCATTTTAGATCACATGACCTTGTATTACATCATTAGGAAACCAAAAGTGAAATGAACCAATGAAAAGTGTTATTACCGAGTCACATGACCTGCTATGTTTACATTACGTGGTCGCCGCCGCGCCGCTGATCGCTTCCGGTTCGCGTACCGGTGCGCTTCCGGGTACGCGAACGTAGCACGTAATATGACGTATTACGCGAGAACGCGAAACGTCATGCTGACGCGAAGCGTCGCGATGTTGTTTTGTAACGCGAGAGGTGCGCAAAAGGTACGTTTACCAGTTCGCGTACCGGGTCGCGCCTCCGGATTGAGCTAACGGGAAGCTAACCGGTACGCGTACTGGGAGCGAAACAAAAAAAAATAAAAAAAAAATTGTATAAAAAACATGTAAAAAATATTTTTCTTTTTAAAGAATAATACATTGTAAAGGTTTTGATATTAGCTATTAAAAAACCAATGAAATTCACTGAAAAAACCATAGGTTATACACCATATATAGTTAGGAATTAGCATTTAAAAAACCTTATTTTACTCACACAAAACCAATGAAATTCCATATATAGTTAGTTGTACTAACTATATATCACGCACCCGCAATCCACTGCTGATGATGTCACATATTACATCATTCATGACATGGTCAGTGACATCACTGATGACATCACTGATGACATCTCAAATGACATCACTGATGACATCACTGATGACATCTCAAATGACATCACTGATGACATCACTGATGAAATCATTCATGTGATAATACGATGAACCTCTTCAGACTGTAATATAACCTTAGATACACTCAGTGTAAACACAGACTCACAGATTGTCACTCATCCATGAAGTTACACACACACCTAGACAGTCATGCAAACAATCAATCACACCTCCGTTTCCTTAACTATACAGTTAAACACACCTTACTTATTCAAACATATACTAAAACATATTTACTCACTTATACAATCCTGGATACAAGTTCACAATGATCCATACAGCCACTCACACATTCACTGGCTCTTATGCACAGTTATTTATATATGTCAACTCTCACATGTACTGTATTTTACATATGTACTTAATTTGACATGTAGCACTGAGATATCTATTCACTCACCAATACAGTCATGCACACAGTCAACCGCCCATACAGCTGTTTCCAACATGCACTTTTGAATCCATACATCTATGCACAGAGTCATACACTTCCCAGCCACCCACACACACACTCAGTCTCCCATACAAATGCTTGTGCAACCAATCAATAACCTATATAGTTACTCATATAGCTACTGATCAACACATGCAGCAGTTTACAGAACAACAGACATAATGATGCACAAATTAAGACAGTTTAGTCACTAACCCATGCACTCAGTGAGACACATTTAATCACTCACTCATACATTCAGTCATGCACCTACTAAATCCTTCGTCCAGACACTTATACATCGACTCATTCATAAATATGTAAGACATATTTTAACTTTACAGAAAAATACAGTCACTGGATGTTGTCATCAGTGATGTCATCAGTGATGTCATTTGAGATGTCATCAGTGATGTCATCAGTGATGTCATTTGAGATGTCATCAGTGATGTCATCAGTGATGTCACTGACCATGTCATGAATGATGTAATATGTGACATCATCAGCAGTGGATTGCGGGTGCGTGATATATAGTTAGTACAACTAACTATATATGGAATTTCATTGGTTTTGTGTGAGTAAAATAAGGTTTTTTAAATGCTAATTCCTAACTATATATGGTGTATAACCTATGGTTTTTTCAGTGAATATATATATATACATATATATATATATCACACACATCAAGGTTGCCCATAAGGAGACGCCACTCACTGAGGAGTTTCACTGCCTTTAATGGCGAACAAACAGCGTGGCAGTAATGCTAACGACTTCACAATAGTCAAAGTCCCAACGCGTTTCAAGCATTTCTCTGCTCTTGTTCACGGGAAATAAACAGGTGAGTTGAAACCCGGCATGCTTTTAAATTATTCACAAGTCCCGCCTCTGAGGTCACATACCCCGAAGCATGCTGGTCTTGGTAGTAAATTCAATTAAATCCCCAGTGGGTGCCGGCGTTTTTCTCTAGTTATCTGTAATATTAAATCCAAGTGGTTGGAAGGGGAACACATACGCCACCGCTGTCCTTTTTATCGCGTTTACACCATGCGGCCTCCTCAGCTCCCAAGCTTGATGAATACCAAACTCTCGATCTGCATGAGTACCAGCGGGGCGTCTCCGCGACCGGGCTGGCCGCTTCAAATCACACACATCAAGGTTGCCCATAAGGAGACGCCACTCACTGAGGAGTTTCACTGCCTTTAATGGCCAACAAACAGCGTGGCAGTAATGCTAACCACTTCACAATAGTCAAAGTCCCAACGCGTTTCAAGCGTTTACACCATGCATACTCACCTGTTTATTTCCCGTGAACAAGAGCAGAGAAATGCTTGAAACGCGTTGGGACTTTGACTATTGAGAAGTGGTTAGCATTACTGCCACGCTGTTTGTTCGCCATTAAAGGCAGTGAAACTCCTCAGTGAGTGGCGTCTCCTTATGGGCAACCTTGATGTGTGTGATTTGAAGCGGCCAGCCCGGTCGCGGAGACGCCCCGCTGGTACTCATGCAGATCGAGAGTTTGGTATTCATCAAGCTTGGGAGCTGAGGAGGCCGCATGGTGTAAACTCGATAAAAAGGACAGCGGTGGCGTATGTGTTCCCCTTCCAACCACTTGGATTTAATATTACAGATAACTAGAGAAAAACGCTGGCACCCACTGGGGATTTAATTGAATTTACTACCAAGACCAGCATGCTTCGGGGTATGTGACCTCAGAGGCGGGACTTGTGAATAATTTAAAAGCATGCCGGGTTTCAACTCACCTGTTTATTTCCCGTGAACAAGAGCAGAGAAATGCTTGAAACGCGTTGGGACTTTGACTATTGAGAAGTGGTTAGCATTACTGCCACGCTGTTTGTTCGCCATTAAAGGCAGTGAAACTCCTCAGTGAGTGGCGTCTCCTTATGGGCAACCTTGATGTGTGTGATTTGAAGCGGCCAGCCCGGTCGCGGAGACGCCCCGCTGGTACTCATGCAGATCGAGAGTTTGGTATTCATCAAGCTTGGGAGCTGAGGAGGCCGCATGGTGTAAACGCGATAAAAAGGACAGCGGTGGCGTATGTGTTCCCCTTCCAACCACTTGGATTTAATATTACAGATAACTAGAGAAAAACGCCGGCACCCACTGGGGATTTAATTGAATTTACTACCAAGACCAGCATGCTTCGGGGTATGTGACCTCAGAGGCGGGACTTGTGAATAATTTAAAAGCATGCCGGGTTTCAACTCACCTGTTTATTTCCCGTGAACAAGAGCAGAGAAATGCTTGAAACGCGTTGGGACTTTGACTATTGAGAAGTGGTTAGCATTACTGCCACGCTGTTTGTTCGCCATTAAAGGCAGTGAAACTCCTCAGTGAGTGGCGTCTCCTTATGGGCAACCTTGATGTGTGTGATTTGAAGCGGCCAGCCCGGTCGCGGAGACGCCCCGCTGGTACTCATGCAGATCGAGAGTTTGGTATTCATCAAGCTTGGGAGCTGAGGAGGCCGCATGGTGTAAACGCGATAAAAAGGACAGCGGTGGCGTATGTGTTCCCCTTCCAACCACTTGGATTTAATATTACAGATAACTAGAGAAAAACGCCGGCACCCACTGGGGACTAAATTAAATTTACTACCAAGACCAGCATGCTTCGGGGTATGTGACCTCAGAGGCGGGACTTGTGAATAATTTAAAAGCATGCCGGGTTTCAACTCACCTGTTTATTTCCCGTGAACAAGAGCAGAGAAATGCTTGAAACGCGTTGGGACTTTGACTATTGAGAAGTGGTTAGCATTACTGCCACGCTGTTTGTTCGCCATTAAAGGCAGTGAAACTCCTCAGTGAGTGGCGTCTCCTTATGGGCAACCTTGATGTGTGTGATTTGAAGCGGATAGCCCGGTCGCGGAGACGCCCCGCTGGTACTCATGCAGATCGAGAGTTTGGTATTCATCAAGCTTGGGAGCTGAGGAGGCCGCATGGTGTAAACGCGATAAAAAGGACAGCGGTGGCGTATGTGTTCCCCTTCCAACCACTTGGATTTAATATTACAGATAACTAGAGAAAAACGCCGGCACCCACTGGGGATTTAATTGAATTTACTACCAAGACCAGCATGCTTTGGGGTATGTAACCTCAGAGGCGGGACTTGTGAATAATTTAAAAGCATGCCGGGTTTCAACTCACCTGTTTATTTCCCGTGAACAAGAGCAGAGAAATGCTTGAAACGCGTTGGGACTTTGACTATTGAGAAGTGGTTAGCATTACTGCCACGCTGTTTGTTCGCCATTAAAGGCAGTGAATCTCCTCAGTGAGTGGCGTCTCCTTATGGGCAACCTTGATGTGTGTGATATATATATATATATATATATATATATATCTTCCCAAAGTTCCTCTGATCGTAAGGACGCCACTCCGCACAAGAAGGTTCGCAAACCCTTTTATTAAGGCAGCTGCACACTAAAGCTGGTATTAATCAATTCCCAACGCGTTTCAAGGCAAACATGCCTCTTCTTCATGGGGCAGATAACAAGTGACGAAAAGAACAACAACCGTCATTTTCCAATTTGTATGCTCTCTCCAGTGAGGCATACTGGTAATTGTAGTTCAAATTATCCCCCTCCGGTGGGGTCCGTACACTTGCCACTGTTTAATTTCTGCTTTTCAACAAATTCTACAGCGCTCCAGTGGGCCCTGGACCTTTCATGCCACTGCCACAATTCAAAATTCTCGTGCGCTTTTCATGAGCTGCAAGTTGGTAGCCATGCACACCCATTTCCATTACACCGGGCGGTGTATCCTCCGCGGCTGAGGCTGCTGCGTGACATAACTTCTCAAAGTTCCTCTGATCGTAAGGACGCCACTCCGCACAAGAAGGTTAGCAAACCCTTTTATTAAGGCCGCTGCACAGCAAAGCTAGTATTAATCAATTCCCAACGCGTTTCAAGGCAAACATGCCTCTTCTTCGTGGGGCAGATAACAAGTGACGAAAAGAACAACAACCGTCATTTTCCAATGTGTATTTTCTCTCCAGTGAGGCATACTGGTAGTTGTAGTTCAAATTATCCCCCTCCGGTGGGGTCCGTACACACTCCACTGTTTTATTTCTGCTTTAGAACAAATTTTACAGCCCTCCAGTGGGCCCCAGACCTTTCATGCCACTGCCACAATTCAAAATTCTCGTGCGCTGTTCACGAGCTGCAAGTTGGCAGCCATGCAGACCCGTTTCCATTACACCGGTCGGAAACTAGGTTGTAATCTGCTCCGTGAAATGACTTCCCCCCACCCCTTTGATGAAGATGCAGGAGCATTGAAACGCGTTAGGGTTTCCAAAATGATGGGGAAAATGAGCCAGTTTCGATATTAAAGGTTTGAACCTTCCTTCTGTGGAGTCGCGTCTTTGAGCCCAGGGGCACTTTTGGGATATATATATTTCACTCCTTGATGCCTCGGTGAACTGCAACTCACACAATAAATAACTTGTGTCCAGAACGTGGTGTCGTCTATCCTTTGTGCCGACGAGGGAACGGAAATATATATATATATATATATTCACTGAAAAAACCATAGGTTATAGACCATATATAGTTAGGAATTAGCATTTACAAAACCTTGAAAATTCACTGAAAAAACCATAGGTTATAGACCATATATAGTTAGGGATTAGCATTTACAAAACCTTATTTTACTCACACAAAACCATTGAAATTCCATATATAGTTAGTTGTACTAACTATATATCGCGCACCCGCAATCCACTGCTGATCATGTCACATATTACATCATTCATGACATGGTCAGTGACATCACTGATGACATCACTGATGACATCTCAAATGACATCACTGATGACATCACTGATGACATCTCAATGACATGACTGATGACATCACTGATGACATCTCATTTGACATTACTGATCACATCACTGATGACATCATTCATGTGATAATACGATGAACTTCTTCAGACTCTAAAATAACCTTAGATACACTCAGTGTAAACAGACACTCACAGACTGTCACTCATCCATGGAGTTACTCACACACCTACTCAGTCATGCAAAGAATCAATTACACCTCCATTTCCTCAACTATACAGTTATACATACCTTACTTATTCAAACATATACTAACACATATTTACTCTCTATTAAAATCCCTGATACAAGTTCACAATGATCAATACAGCCACTCACACATTCACGGGCTCTTATGCACAGTTATTTATATATGTCAACTCTCACATGTACTGTGTTTTACATATGTTCTTACTTTGACATGTAGCACTCAGATATCCATTCACTCACCAATGCACTCAGTCAACCGCCCATACACCTGTTTCCACATGCACTTTTGAATCCATATATCTAGTGAATCAACTGCTTACACATCTATGCACAGAGTCATACACCTCCCAGCCACCCACACACACACTCAGTCTCCCATACAAATACTTGGGCAACCAATCAATAACCCATATACTTACTCATATAGCTACTGATCAACACATGCAGCAGTTTACAGAACAACAGACATAATGATGCACAAATTAAGACAGTTTACTCACTAACCCATGCACTCAGTGACACACATTTAATCACTCACTCATACAGTCAGTCACACACCTACTAAATCCTTCATCCAGACACTTATACATCCACTCATTCTTTAATATGTAAGACATTTGAGATGTCATCAGTGATGTCATTTGAGATGTCATCAGTGATGTCATCAGTCATGTCATTGAGATGTCATCAGTGATGTCATCAGTGATGTCATTTGAGATGTCATCAGTGATGTCATCAGTGATGTCACTGACCATGTCATGAATGATGTAATATGTGACATGATCAGCAGTGGATTGCGGGTGCGCGATATATAGTTAGTACAACTAACTATATATGGAATTTCAATGGTTTTGTGTGAGTAAAATAAGGTTTTGTAAATGCTAATCCCTAACTATATATGGTCTATAACCTATGGTTTTTTCAGTGAATTTTCAAGGTTTTGTAAATGCTAATTCCTAACTATATATGGTCTATAACCTATGTTTTTTTCAGTGAATTTCAATGGTTTTTTAATAGCAAATATCAAAACCTTTACAATGTATTCTTCTTTAAATCGAAAAATATTTTTTACATGTTTTTAATACAATTTTTTTTTTATTATTTTTATTGTTTCGCTCCCGGTACGCGAACCGGTTAGCTTCCCGTTAGCTCAATTCGGAGCCGCGACCCGGTCCGCGAACCGGTAAACGTTCCGTTTGCGCAATTGTCGCGTTAGAAAACAACATCGTGACGCGTCGCGTCAGCATGACGTTCTCGCGTGATACGTCATATGACGTGCTACGTTAGCGTACCCGGAAGCGCAGCGGTACGCGAACCGGAAGCGATCCGCGGCGCGGCGCCGACCGCGTAACGTAAACACAGCAGGTCATGTGACTCGGTAATAACACTTTTCATTGGTTCATTTCACTTTTGGTTTCCTAATGATGTAATACTAGGTCATGTGATCTAAAATGAACACTTTTCATTGGTTTAGAACTTTTGCTTTTCCCAAATGATGAAAAACCCTCCTTCTTTCCTCACTCTGACTTTCATCTTGGTGAGAGAAAGACCCTTTATTTACATTGTGACATGGCTTCATTAGTAGCTTCAGCTGGTTCTAACCCACCACCTCCACCAAATCCAAAGAAGAGAGGACCACCTGCTGAAGTAATTTTACAACAAGAAGAGGAAGAACAGGAAGAGGAGGAAGAGGAGGAAGAGCCAAGGTTTTTGCCAGAGGAGCCCAGGAGGTATAATCGAAAAGAGAACTACATTTGGCAATTCTATAAATTTCCTGAGGGGCAAAAAAAAGTAAATGCACGCTACGTGTTTTGCCGTATATGCGGTGATAGACTGTCAAGGGGAACTGAAAAAAAGTACAGTTACGGCAATCACACTATGCATCGGCATATGAGTAGGTGGCATCCTAATAATTATAGTGCTGCCCAGCTACGTGATGAGCAACAAAATCCCCTTCCGATGGCAAGAAGATCGGTTGTTCCAGAGGTGTCGGGACCAGAGGCGAGGGAGATGATCCCAAACATTCAAATGTTGTTTGGGCACGTGAAGCAAGTGTGCGTGCACTGCGGCGATTTCATTTGCTACAGGGAAAGTAGCATCATTTTGATTATGAGAGCTATTCAGAATCATGTTAATGTTTGTCCGAAACGCCCCAAAAAATAAATTCTTTTTTTTTTGTTGCTCCTGTTGAGCCCTTTACAATGGATCGTTTTTGTTTCCCCCCCAAAAAAACCCAAAAAAAATATAAAAACATTCAGAAAATACAAAAAAAGTAAAAAAATGTTCAAAAAATACTAAAAAAAATATAAAACAACAAAAACATTAAAAAAAAGTTCTTTTCAGAACTACCTCCCCGTTATAAAAAAATTGGTAGAATATTTGGAACTCTGCCAACCTCTATTTCTCTTAGTTCGCTCCCCGGAGCGCTACCCGGTACGCGAACCGGAAGCTAACCAAAAAAATTATTTTTTAAAAAAAAGAACAGTAAGTATAAGGGAAGGAAACAGACAGTTGTGTGAAAAGAAAGACAGCTCTAGGGAGTAAACAAGAGATACTGTTACCCACAATCCACTGCTGATGATGTCACATATTACATCATTCATGACATGGTCAGTAACATCATCAGCAGTGGATTGCGGGTAACAGTATCCTTAGTTTACTCCCTATAGCTGTCTTTCTTTTAACATAACTGTCTGTTTCCTTCCCTTATAGTTACTGTTCTTTTTTTAAAAAAAAATTTTTGATCAGTCAGAAACAGTGACATTAATAGAAACAGAGAGAGTGAACAAGAGTGAAGAACTATGGTCCTCCTCAGCCACCCTCAGAAAACCAAGGGGGTCAAGATACATCTACCGTGCCCCCTTCTACCCATTCTGAACATTATTTGCCCTCCATCTTGTATCTTGATTCGACCGAAACACAAAATGGTGGACTCCCGTAACGCTGCTGGTTTGCGAACCGGGCCGCTTCCCGGGAAGCGGTCCAAAAAAAAAGGTGGGAAAGTAATTCACAGACACTAAGAGTAATAGAGACGGAGTGAGTGAACAAGACTGAGGAACTATGAGAAGAGAGAGACTGAGAAAAAGAGTGGAAGGAGTTGAGTAAGTAGGTAATAGAGAAAGGAATGAGGAAAGTAGCAAAGGCAGGAAACTGAGGGTTAAAGAAGTGAAGCAGTGGAACTAATAGTAGGTGAATGTGATAGAAATGTAACGAAAAGAGTACAAAATATTTACCTTATAATTGCCGTTAAATTACTCACTTTTTGTTTTTATACTTTCAATCTGTGAAAGAGAGAACCAACATTTGAAAAATATTAAAACATGTATTTAAAAATTACAAAAGACAAGGGAAAAGATTGAAGGACAAATAGTTTTTCAACAACTTTGACACTTACAGAAGCTTCTGCTTCTCCAGGCCCCCTACACAGTCCTAAAGATATACATTTTAAACTAACAGTATCTTGATGCAGATGAAGTGAGGCCTATCTTAAAACATGGTGCATATTTTGCATTGCTGTTGTTTCAGAAAAGTGTCGCAAGACACTAAAATTTTAAATAATTGCTTCAGGATGCCAATAAGATGTCTACTATCCAGAGTTTTGTTTCAGGTGAGGCCTACTCAGGGTTGCAGATGAAATTTCGAGTTGTTGAAGAGAATAGAGGACATAATACATGTGAAGGTCTACCAATGAAGTGAGTCATGTCCACTGCACTCTTCAACAAAGTCCAAACCTCCTATGTTTCCCTGGACAGACCTAAACTTGATCTGCACAATGTGATTCGTAATGATAGGAAACACAGGTGATGTAATTGAAATACATGCAATTTATTTTGCTCATTTCACAATCACATCACTTGTGTTTCCTTTGCTTAGGTATCTCATTGTGCAGATGTAGTCTAGCATATGAAAGAATACGCAGAAGTGCAGCACTGCATGCAACAACTTTGACACTTACAGAAGCCTCACCTTCTCCATGCCTCCTACACAGTTCTACATATACATCATAAATGCAAACAGTACAGAATTAATTATACATGTTAAATGGTTTATTTTTGCTGTTCTCAGAATGTATCAAAATTCACTAAAAACAGTGACTTGAAGGTATTCATCATGTAACAGCGGGGAAAAAAAACCACAATCAAAATGATTGTGTTTAAAAAACCCATACAACATCAGAAATCAAAATTCAGAACTCCTTAAAGTTAACTTACTTTCCATGACGTCCAAGGATGTCCTATGAACAGCTTACACTCTTTTGTGCTGTTATTACTTTCAGCCCGCCACTTTCTGAAAGAAAATCTCCATCGTTTTTAAAAACACGTTACATGCAATAAATGACTTCTTGCTCTCTACCACAATTTTCCACAAGGCCAAATCTGGTCAGAGCCATTTATAACTCTTGGATTTCTTGTAAGCCAATCCCGTCATTTGGCATTTCCGCAACTTTCAGAATTAAAATGTTGAAGATCATTTTCACAATCCTGGAATAGTAATATCTTCCCCTTCTTGCTCAGTCATGTTCTACTTTTCCTATGACACTGATACAAGCAGACTTACACTACCTCTATGACTACTACAATTATTTAATTCTCTACATCACTTTTAATCACAAAGCAATGTAAAACAGTAGACAGCATTGCAGACTTACATTCCCTCTACTCCATGTTTTGATTGGCTGCTTCAATTAGTTTATAAAAAGAAACAGTTTTTCTGAACTCATTCAAAGTGCACGTATTTCTCCATAATGTCCAGTCCTATGGTTAGAAGTTATGTCTCTGAACTACACTTATCCTCAAGGCCAAATTGTGTAGGAGCCATTAGAACTTCTTGAAATTCCACAGAGCACATCCCGAGATTATTTCCCTAAAATTTTGGTTTTAAAAACACCAGGTAAGAGTTTTTAAGGTCATACGGCAATTTTTTTTTGAAAATTAAAACAGAATCATTGCAGAATGACCAGCCATTTCTAGACTTTAAATAAGCTGTGTAATGTCCTGATGTTATTGAAGGGCCGTCATGATATATAATTGCTGCAGTTACAAAAGTCCTTCCTGATATTGACAACTGCGAAGCTACAAAATTTTTAATTAAAGTTGTCAATTTTGTTCCATCAGGCCTACATCGTTGGAACATTAAAATGACATACTGGCCATATGTTCGTATAAATAATGTGGACATCATTTCAGATTTACATTGGCTACACTCCATGTTGTGATCAGCTGCTTTTACTAGCTTATTAAAGGAGACTGATTTACTGTCTGGCAAAGTTAAATATATAAATCTTTCTGAGTCTACACTAGTAGTACTTGATACCATACAGTTCTCGCAGTCATGCTGCCATTGATAAGAAAGCCCAAACAGCTGATCTACATCTACACCTTCAGCATGTAATACATCAAGCATATACATTAAAAACTTCTGACAATCTTGCTGAATATTTTGAGAGAATTGTGTTTGGCCTGAACATCTGTCTAACAGATTTCGAATTTCAGACACACTTTCTATGTTTCTTCTATCAGTGGTACATTTCTCTAACACAGAATTTAACAAACTGCAAAATCTTTGATCAGAATTGACCACAATCTCTTCTTTTACATTTTTTAGAGAAAACAAAACATTAACCACTACATTAGCATAGCAGTTGACACCAGAACTGTTTTCAAACTGAAAACCAACAACATCTTCAACAGAATCCTTTTTGTTTCTGCTTGTAATTTTAGGTTCATTGACTTTTTGTCTTTTTGCTACAACCTCCCCAGTATTGTTCTCATTTCTTCGTTTCCGGCCTACCACACGTTTCTCAAACAAAGGATACTGAGGCAAATGTGGCGCATACTCTCTTCTTAACCTATTGTATTCCTTAACATAATCTAGATCCGCACAAATGTTTGTGACATCACACTCAATCAAGTACAATCCCGATAAAGTTCTAACTCGTGACAATGCCACATATGCCATACCCTCCTTGAACACAGAACTGCCAATATTCACCAATGCACTGTCTACACTTAAACCTTGCGATTTATGAATTGTCACCGCATATGCCAAGCAAACAGGAAACTGCTTACGGCGAACATATAAGTCTTTTACAAGCAAAAATCTAGCAGAACAACGAGCAATTAGCTGTACTTCCTCAATGCCATCAAATTTATTTTTTAAAAATTCAATTCCATCTCTATTTCTGTATTTTACAAAATCAACAACATTACCCATTGATCCATTTACCAGACCTCTTTCAACATGTAAATTCCTTCTTAAAATTATACGGCAGTTCAAGCACACATTCAGAGTCTTTTCAAAACCTGCAGTTTTAGATATACTCTTCTCTAATGAATCCAATTTTGTTTTCAGATTCTCAGACAAAATAATTGTTGATCCCATATGCTCTACTCTATCAATAGCTTCCAGTTTCACAATCTCTTGCTTTTCTAAATGCAACATTTTGTTGTTAAATTTGGCACATTCTGCAAGAGTTGGCATCAAACATATTCCAGATTTCTTCTCAGTAATTTTCTGAAAAATATTCTCAGGCACAACATCTTGTTCTGGATATAAATTTGACAGTAATCGTGCATGTAAAGCTTCTTTCCCATGCTCGGTCACTTTTCCAATTCTAACATCTTGTAGAATAGTCTTGTAAACTTCATCCTTCGCCTGACGCATATTTTCATGCAGTTCAGCATAATTGAAGTTTAACCATATATTGACGTTGCCAATGCTGCCTAGGCACTTCCTGGTATCTTCATGCGTGAGCATTTTGAACACAGGTTGCCCTTTCACTGGTGTCAGCTGCAGAAGATCTCCGAAAACAATGATGTGTTTGCCACCAAATAACACATCATACTCTGTTTTGAGAACTTCTTGCATCCTCAAATGCACAAAGGCAAGCATGACATTGGAAACCATGCTTACTTCGTCAATGATAAGAAGTTTCATTTTCCTCAAGATTCTTGAAACTTCAAAACAAGCATCTCCAGATAGCTTGTGATATTGTAATTTGTTGTCATGCTCCACTGGCAGCATCAGTAAACGATGTAAAGTAATCCCTTTAATATTATGTGCTGCCAGTCCAGTTGGAGCAGTGACAACACAAGACAGCGATGACTCTGTCCTTTCCTGCAAATAGCATGAAATTGCTTTAATGAGGAAACTTTTTCCAGTTCCCGCTTCTCCACTCACGTACAGTCGGACAGGCTTCAACGACGTACAGGAGCACTCTTTCTTATCATGACTTAATCCATGATCAATTTGCATGGTAACTTCGTCATATATTTTCCTCTGCTCAACGTTGAGTTGTCTTTCCAACTCTTCTAAGTTAACCGCATCCTCTTGAGCATGTGCCATGGCTCTTTCCACTTCATTCATAGCAGTGGCAGCTTCATTTTCGATAACAGGTCCTCCTAGTGGATCCTGACTCAATGAAGCAGAACTCTGACTGTCCTGAGAACTGTCTCTGGCAATCTCGGCTGCAATCGTTGCTTCCTGCTCAATTTCCGCATTCAACATTTCTACATATTTGGGAAAAGCAGGACATTCTATGGTCTCCTTGGCGGCATTGAAAGAGTCTTCATAACAGAGGAAATCTCCAAGCAGTTCCTCTTCTGCACGCCAAGGCTTGAAAAGTTGCAAAAGTGCTAAATAGAAAAACTCCTTTTTTTCAGGAGATTCACCACTCAATTTTCGATGGTTTACCAAGTGGCATTTTCTTTGCTTGACCAGACATCCCTCACTTCCTATTACAGCATACACTCCTTTCTCAGTATCTTCTTTGATGTTCCTCTTGAATATGTAATTTTGCAGAACCTCATACAGACAAACATTCTCGAGGTGACTGCTTCGATTTGGATAATATGTATCCAACATGTTTGTCTTCAAAATGTCGGTACTGTTTGGCTCCTTTTCCGCCAAATACTCAATTTCCCGCACAGGTTTGAGAACTCGATTACGCGTTGCTGCAAGACCAAGACTCGCCCAAACGATACTCCTGGACTTGGCATAGAGACTTGCTGAAGACAACCGGTCAGAACATTCGTACGCTCCGATTTCTCGATGCGACAACATCTTCAGACTGAAACTGTACAACTTCTTGCTGAGGCTCTTTTCATGGGAAATGTCCTCCCACATATCCTTCAATTCTGTCTTCTCTTTTTTGGTGATGTAAGACGTCACATACCGAGCCACAGCCATACAGTTATCAGCCACAAACTGTATATCCATGTTAGCATTCCACATGGACAAAATCACCGGGTTGTAGTCGTTGATGTACTTGGACTCTTGGTTCCTCTTCAAATTGTAAGTGTTTTTAGGTGATTTCTTCATGACATTGTGTCGCAGCGAAGACATCAAACTGTTTACTCTTCCTTTAGAAATCACCGGTCGTGGAAAGCCGAAACGACATTTAGTGTAGAACTTGTCCTTGTTTCGGAATTTACGACGGCAGTACTTTCCACATCGATGGCTTTGGAAACGCAGAACTTTTTCTCTTAGGCTTTTCTTCTCCTTTGCGTTTGGAACAGCACACGTAGAATACTGTTGGATGAAACTCATCACTGAGTCTTCTGGATCCGTTCCAAATTTAGGTGCATCCTTGATCCACAGCAACATATGTATATGAGGAGCACCTCTTGCTTGGTACTCCTTTCTCCAGAAGAAATCCAACACCTCTCCAAGAGGTGGATTCTTCTTATTCATGATGAAAGACATCATAGCTTCAAATCTATGATTGAAGTACCTACATACATTGACTGGATCCAAAGAGCACAGTTCTCCAGGTGTCTTGAATTCGATGTTATCTACGTTAGCATTTGCCTCTCGTAGAAATTCAAGTAAGTCTTCCCAGCCATACTCGGCACAGCTCAGAGTGAGGAACCATGTGGGAGTACCTAAGTTCCTCAGCATACATTTTAAATCACCATGACGACGGTACCAGTACTCATTAGTACCACGCTGACACGCCATGAGATTAATCAGGTGAGAATCCAAAATACTGTCTTGGACATTGACTTTATCCATAAAGTCACTTGCCGAGATGTTTTGCATGTGTATACCACTTTTCAAGATGTGGTTCACTGCATATGACAGTCCAGACAGATCGCTTTCAAACAGGAGATGAAACAAATAAGGAATGCATTGTCGAAACCTAGCATCTCCTGCATACAATCGCAAAGTCCGGTATTCAGAAGCAGGAATTTGATGAGGTCGCTCATCATATCTTCCTCCCTGACCTGTTGGAAAAAGCTGTGGGAAACACCGAGCTTCCAAACTTTCCTCCCAAACACTAATGGGACTCCCTTTGGCTTGTTTCATTTGAAACAACTCAATAGCATTCCCCATGACTTCCTTGGAATGCAAAGGATGAACACTATAATGTTCATATATTTCTTCACTAGTAGAGGGTTCTACTTTCTCAATTTGACCAGCACACAAATCGCTATCCTCTTCCTCACTTACTTCCTCTTCTGCAACATATACATTCTTATAGTATTTATTATTTTTTTTCAAATACAATGTTGCCTTTTTAACTTTCCTAACATCTACTAAATCTTGCCATATTTTCTTATTCTTTGTCGGAACCCCATTAACTAAGATAACCAGAGGTTCCTCTTCCACTTTTTCTACTCCAATTGTGTTAATGTTTTTCTTCAAATCTAGAGGCAAATAAACAACTCTTCCCTTAATCCTCTCTGTAAATCTGATGGAGGCAATTTCCCTGTCTTTGGCTCCATTCTTACAATAGCCTGAAAGGGATGGATACTTTGAATCAAAATAGATTCATAAGTATTTAAATCCTTCAATTCAGAAGGAATCTCAACCAATTCCAGATTATTATGAACTGCTCTAGCAGGCATCTGGTTTTGATTTAATTTGCAACAACAATAAGTACACACACGTTGATCCAATCCCAAATCAAAACAATTTTCTACCATCAAGTATGTTGCAAAATCCTTCCATTCACTATTATTTTCCCTTTCACTTTTTGCATATAAATCCACTAACTTAGTCTGATTCTTATAATAAGTGCGTCGACAACACACACAAGTGAAATTAGGCCTCTCACTTGATTTCACCTCAAACGTCGCAATTTCCCTCTGGAAATTATCTGTACTGGAAACCTGTACACTATCTTCCACATGACCCTCTTCTTCTTGCTCAATTTCAACATTCTCCTCTTTACTTCCAAAGTAACAAAACTCAATTTCTTCACATATATTCTTCACATCTATTTCAGAACCATGCAAAAGAGCAGCGCATAATTGTTTAAGCATAATTGCTGGACTCTTAGCATAATACAACATTCTAACTAATTTCCTCACTTTGTTATGATGCACTGCTAGCATCCTGAAATGATGAAAAACACTCTGGCATACTCTCCTGGAAAGACAAGCCAGTGAATGTCCATGCAAACCTGTAACTTCTCTTACTCTGCAAGGATCTAATTCTTGCAACAACATCATTTTCTGCTTCAAACTTTTCTTATTAAATGACCGTACAAAATCACAAAGCAAATTGATGGAATCCTGTCGCACACTGCAAATACTACTACACTTCCAGGTGTACACAGGACCCTTAGCACGTCTTCCTAAAACCTCATTACCTAACACCTCTTCTGCCTCTGTTGTCACAAGTTTTTCTTTTTCAACTGGACAACCATCTTTCACTTCATAAGCACGACCACTGGTGTCAACTGCATGCACCAAATCATTATCCTGGAAATAACTCTCCTCATTAAAAAATGCCTCACAGCTTGAACTATGCATCCATTCTCCAGAAAAAACTTCACAAAAATTACTACGATTAACTATTCTCTTCCATTTACTATTTCTTTTGAAATCAAAAATTGCCTTGTTTAGCTTCCTAATTCTATTGATTATCAAAATAAATAACTTACGTTTAATTTCAAATGCCTGATCAATAACTTTCTCAACTTTTTTTTTTGTCTTATAAAAAACCAGTTTCTGTTGACCTTTCTTAATATTTTTTAACAAATTGCCAATTATCCTGTTCCGGAACATTCGTTTACGAATCTCCCTAAAATGTTGTTTCCTTCTACTATCATGCACAGAGTTATCTCTTGCTCTAGCAGTAACATTTTTCATTGGCCTTTCTTTTCCATTTGATTTCCTTCTCGCTTTATGGACTGAAACATTTTCTGTAGTAATATTTTTTTTACTACACATATTTCTTATAAATTGTTTTGTGCTCTTACCCGGTGCTTTCTTCGTGACTTGACAAATCTTTTTGTTAGAGGACTGCTGCGTATTTTTTTTCACCTGCTGTCTTTGACGTTTTGCAGCCTTTCTCTGTCTTTCTATTGTAGGCATGGTGAAATCTTGAAATGATCTGCAGTTGAATCTGTGGAAAAATATAATAAATAATGTTATTAACCATTATTACCAAACAGTAAATCAGTAACAGTGATAAAAAACTTAACACACTACTTGACATTTTAATTAGAAGATTTTTTAGTCGTTGGCAAATTTACAATACAGAAATACCAGAAAAGAAATGACATTTATATTTATGTTACCTATGCTATTTTATATTTGAATCTGATCTAATTTTATGAGCATATTTTAATATTTTATTGAAGACACTACACATAACCTGCTTTTGAAGGTGTCTTTATTTTTAAATTAAACGGTTTACCTTTTTACTTTTTATTAATTATAAATTTTAAAAATAAATGTTTATATTTCCAAAGGCTCAAGCAGGTCAGCTTCCCATCCTATATCATATAATTCGGACAAATCTGCATCCTCATCACGCTCGTCTTCATCCTCAGGATTTAAATCATCCAAGGGATCAACATCCACTGATGTTTCAATTACAAGTTCAATGATGAGGTCAAAATCAACTGATTGCAGATTGTCGCTCATGTTGAGGTTGTCTTTATCTTTAAAGAAAGATAACAACAATGAGATGTTGCAGAGTAAGAGACAAATCTCACAGATTATAATAGTAAAATTGTTTAACAAGAGTAACATTTTGCAGCTATTATTTAGCCATGTCCAGCGATGCTGAGCAGGTGAAGCCTATGTCTAATCTTTCACTGAACAGGACTCATCTCTTCTTAACCTTGGATAAGCCTCACCGACTCTGTGTCCCCTGCACATACTTAAATGTAAAGGGGCAGATTTATGTTAAATGGCACATCCCCAGGCATGCACCAGTTAACGTGCACCACTGCTCTGCCACCCATGGTGTGCCGCATTTACAATCAGATAGGAGAAACCTGCGTCAAAACCCTGCGCCTGCTTGAAGCAGGCATAGGTCTTGACGCAACATTGTGGAGATGGTGCACCCCTGAGCCTTGCTGGAGCTGCATCGCACTTGCGATACAACTCCAGCAATGCGCCACCTTAACGGCACAGATGCATCAAGCATCTGTGCCGTTTTTGCCCCATGCTGTGCCGCATTGTAAATGCAGCACACCATGGGTGGCGGAACAGCGGCGCAAGATGACTGGCACATCCCTGGTGATGCGCCAGTCATCATAAATCTATCCCTAAGCTTCTTATCTTGTTAGAGATGAACTGCCATATGTATCATCAAAATATTTTGCATTTCCTAAATAGCGAATTTTAAGGAATAAATAGCGATTCTTTACCATTCCTAATTTGCGATGAGCAAATTGCTAATTGCAAGTTACCCATTCATTTCCATGGGCTAGGAGGCTCATAGGAATGAAGGTTTAATTTGCGATTAGCAATTTGCTCATCACAAATTAGGAATTTTTCCAAGGGTGCAGGGGTGTCTCAAGAACACCCTGCTGCACCCCTGAAAAAGAAATTTGGGGGCATATGGCACACATACATGCCCTAAGGGCATGTGTTGGCGTCATATGGGACCTTTTGTTTTTTTAAAAAAAAGCTTTTTGAAAAGAATTCACAAATTACCACCAATTTACCACAATAGTTTCCAAATCCTTAATGTCATTTTTCACATATTTTTTGTTTGATACATTGCATTTAAGTAGTCACAAAATTTGCAAATCCTTCAGTGCAATTGCAAAATAAGGAATAGCAAATGTTGCTACTCCTTATTTTGCATCAAACTTGTTTGATACATACCATTTGTCTAATTAACATTCGCAAAGGCCAAAATTCGTAGAATTTTGATCTTTGCGAATGCTAATTAGCTTGATACATATGGCCCCAAGTGAGGCCTGTCTTACGACATGGTGCATCTTTTGCATCACTGCTGCATCGGTTTCATGTGGTACGTTTTTTTTACACCATGACATATCTGCCTAAATGCATCAATTTGTAATGTTGTCGCCTCATAGCAAATCTTTTGCACCGCCGCTGCATCATAAAAGTGACGCACAGTGGCACAAAAGAGGCATACACCTATCATAAATCTGTCCCTAGCATTTTAAATGATTAATCCAGGATGACGATAAGGTGTGGCCTATCCAGAGGTTTGTTTAAGGTGAGGCCTACTCAGGATTGCAGATTAAAGTTACGCTTGATGAAGAATACAGAGGAGATAATACATGTAAAGGCCTACCAATGAAGTAAGTAATGTGCACTTTATTGCGCCAGTCATCATAAATGTATCCCTAAGCTTCTTATCTTGTTACAGATGAACCACCATATGTACCATCAAACTATTTTGCATTTCCTAAATAGCAAATTTAAGGAATAAATAGCAATTCTTTACCATTCATAATTTGCAATGAGCAAATTGCTAATTGCAAATTAGCACCGCCGTTGCATCATAAAAGTGACGCACAGTGGCACAAAAGAGGCATACACCTATCATAAATCTGTCCCTACCATTTTAAATGATTAATCCAGGATGACAATAAGGTGTGGCCTATCCAAAGGTTTGTTTAAGTTGAGGCCTACTCAGGATTGCAGATTAAAGTTACGCTTGATGAAGAATACAGAGGAGATAATACATGTAAAGGCCTACCAATGAAGTAAGTAATGTCCACTTTATTGCGCCAGTCATCATAAATGTATCCCTAAGCTTCTTATCTTGTTACAGATGAACCACCATATGTACCATCAAACTATTTTGCATTTCCTAAATAGCAAATTTTAAGGAATAAATAGCAATTCTTTACTATTCCTAATTTGCAATGAGCAAATTGCTAATTGCAAATTACCCATTCATTTCCATGGGCTAGGAGGCTCATAGGAATGAAGGTTGCAATTTGCGATTAGCAATTAGCTCATCACAAAAAATGGAATTTTTTCAAGCGTGCAGGGGTATCTCAAGAACACCCTGCTGCACCCCTGAAAAAGAAATTTGGGGGCATATGGCACACATACATGCCCTAAGGACATGTATGGGCGTCATATGGGACCTTTTGTTTTTTAGAAAAAAATGCTTTTTGAAAAGAATTCGCAAATTAACACAAACTAGAAGTTGGTGGTATTTTCCAAATCCTTAATATCATTTTTTACATATTTTTTATTTGATACATTGCATTTAAGGAATCGTAAAATTTGCAAATCCTTCAGTGCAATCGCAAAATAAGGAATAGCAAATTTTGAATTAAGGACATTTTAAGTCATTTCCATATGTGCAGTGTTTTGAAATTATGATTTGAAAATCGTTTTTGGGGAAAAGTAATGGTTTGCAAATTTATGACAAGGACATAATGGTGTATGCTTCTCTATAAGGCATTTCAGTGTCTCTGATGTCATTTTTCCCATATTACATTATAAGACCTTTCCCCATGGAGCACATTCCTTGTAAATATGCTCCCACCTGAGCATGGCGAATTTAGATTTTGACTGTTTGAGTCACATAACCATGTTAAAAGTGACCCAAAAAAATTGCAAACGTTTTAAAAAAACACATTCATGTGTCTTAAGGACATTTTAAGTCATTTCCCCATGGACAGTGTTTTCTAAGTGGCGCAAAAGAGGCATACACCTATCATAAATCTGTCCCTAGCATTTTAAATGATTAATTCAGGATGACAATAAGATGTGGCCTATCCAGAGGTTTGTTTAAGGTGAGGCCTACTCAGGATTGCAGATTAAAGTTACGCTTGATGAAGAATACAGAGGACATAATACATGTAAAGCTCTACCAATGAAGTAAGTGATGTCAACTTCATTGCGCCAGTCATCATAAATGTATCCCTAAGCTTCTTATCTTCTTAGACATCAACCGCCATATGTATCATATAACTATTTTGCATTTCCAAAATAGCGAATTTTAAGGAATAAATAGCGATTCTTTACCATTCCAAATTTGCGATGAGCAAATTGCTAATTGCAAATTACCCATTCATTTCCATGGGCTAGGAGGCTCATATAAATGAAGGTGCAATTTGCGATTAACAATTTGCTCATCGCAAATTAGGAATTTTTCCAAAGCTGCAGGGGTGTCTCAATAACACCCTGCTGCACCCCTGAAAAAGAAATTTGGGGGCATATGGCGCACATAAATTTTAACAACATTCCTTTACCTCAAAAACGATTTTCAAATCATAATTTAAAAACACTGCACATGGGAAAATTACTTAAAATGTCCTTAAGACACATAAAAGCGTTTTTTGATTGCCTTTGCAGCATGTTTGTATCACTTTTAACATGGCTATGTAACACAAACATTCAAAATCTAAATTTGCCATGCACAGGTGGGAGCATATTTACAAGCAATTTGCGCCACAGACAAAGGTCTTACACTAAAATGGGAAAAATAACATCAGGGACAGTCAATTGCCTTATAAAGAAGCATACACCATTATGTCCTTGTCATAAATTTAAAAACAATTCCTTTTCCCCAAAAACGATTTTCAAATCATAATTTCAAAACACTGCACATGGGAAAATGACTTAAAATGTCCTTAAGACACATGAAAGCGTTTTTTGATTGCCTTTCCAGCATGGTTGGGTCACTTTTAACATGGCTATGTAACACAAACATTTAAAATCTAAATTTACCATGCACAGGTGGGAGCATATTTACAAGCAATTTGCGCCACAGAGAAAAGTCTTACATTAAAATGGGAAAAATAACATCAGGGACAGTCAATTGCCTTATAAAGAAGCATACACCATTATGTCCTTGTCATAAATTTAAAAACAATTCCTTTACCTCAAAAACGATTTTCAAATCATAATTTCAAAACACTGCACATGGGAAAATTACTTAAAATGTCCTTAAGACACATAAAAGCGTTTTTTGATTGCCTTTCCTGCATGGTTGGGTCACTTTTAACATGGCTATGTAACACAAACATTCAAAATCTAAATTTTCCATGCACAGGTGGGAGCATATTTACAAGCAATTTGCGCCACATAATTCATAATTTTCTCCTTAAAGCACACTATTCTCTATCTAAATTAAAGAAATATTTTCTCACCTTAGCAAATACTTTGAGTTTGAAAACAGTCTCAGAAACACACCAATTTGTCTTCAGCAGAGCAAAAGGTATGCACTCCAGAGTCTGCAGCTATCAAAAGCACAGAAATGCTGTAATTCTTCACACATATTTCTCATGTCACCCAATCAAAACTCTTCCCTCACTTTTTTTCAAATGAAAACCCTTCCCCCCTCTGCCCTTTCTGTCTTTTCTGCATGGCAACCACCTCTTGGAAGACTTCTGGTGTTTGCAAGTTCACACAACTTTGTTGCAATTGAACTCTGAACTCTCAATGCACCTGCATATCCAGTGCATTCTTTCATTTAATGATTTTTTATTGACCATTCAAAATACATCTTTCAAAGAACACATCCGTGCACCCTAACTTTCTGTTTTCAGCAATCAAAATCCACCAATCACTGTTACTGCTTCATGAACACAGAAACTCCACAGTTTTTTTCATTTTAAACTCTCATTTTTTCAACTGCCATTTCATTGCCACACTTCATCTGACTGCAGGAGAACCTTCTCTCACCATGTTTTCTGTCTGGATTGTTGGACATAGTTATATTCACTGGGCTCAAAGGTACGTTGAAAACAGGAAATTACCTAACCTCAATTTACAAGATGTGGAAATTAAGTGGTTTGGCCACAGAGGATTAAAATGTCACCAATTGATACCATTGGTGAAAACCTTTATGCATTTGCCCAAACCTGACCTGTTAATTGTGCACTGTGGAGGTAATGACTTGGGCACTTTGACTGGTGTAGGTCTGGAAATGCTTTTAAAGGACACCTTTGAGCAATTAATGGCACTTTTTCCTCAGACTGCCTTGGTATATTCAAATATATGCCAAAGACAGAAATGGAGGTGGTCAAACCAATTTTGTCCACAAATTGAGAAGTCGAGGAAGCATGTAAACAAATCTGTTTCAGCTTACATGAGAGACCATGGAATGGGCTCCCTGTACAACAATAACTTGCGTTACTACATGCAAGATATCTACAGAGGAGATGGAGTTCACTTCTCAGATGAGGGCAACAGAGTTTTCACTCTGAATTTAAGAATGTGCATTGGTACCTACTTATAAGTACCTAAATGTACCATAAACCCAAAAGCTCTTCTCAGAGCTACCCTACATCTGATCACTCACAATTATTATTTTACTCTAACATTTTTCACTAATTTCCAACAAAGTACGCTCCCTGGGGCGCTACCCGGTACGCGAACCGTGAGCTAACCTCGCGAATTTTTTTTTTTAAATGTTTTTTTTTCGCACATATAAGCCTCCTCAGCCACCCTCAGAAAACCTAGGGGGTCAAGATAACTCTACCGTGCCCCCTTATACCCATTCTGAACATTATTTGCCCTCCATCTTGTATCTTAATTCGACCGAAACACAAAATGGTGGACTCCCGGAACGCTTAAGGTTCGCGAACCGGGGCGCTCAACGGTTCGCGTACCGGGTCGCTCTCTGGGAAGCGCACCATCAAAAAAGGTGGGAAAGTAGTTCACAGAAAAGCCACTGGAGACAATTTCACCAAATATAGATTAGCTCATACTACATACCAATCCCTACCATTTTCACAAATTTGATTGGAATTCCATTTAGTCATTTAGCCTGTAGACCTCTCTAAATACCCTGAGGTAAATTACTTCACAAAACACATCTGAAGTGTTGGAATTGACAACCAATGAAAATGTTACTTTCATTTTCTATTTTTTTTACCTGACATTTCATTGGTTATATACCTGAATATATATAAAGGAAGAGAAGAAAACACAGCCATTTTGACTACTACTTCTTGCTGTACATTTCAATAGTATTTTCACTAATTCCTTCAACTTCTTTCTAAAGGTAAGTTTTTATTTTTAAAACTGAAGTATATTGTGCACTATAAGTTAATATGGTAAACTTTTTCTGATAGATATATACTATCCTTCTGTAGTAGTTATAGATTTAGAGAGACTTCTCTGTTATAGTTATGGATGGAGTTAGGCTTCTCTTGTATAATTATGAATTTACTTACGTTAAATCACATACACTTTTTTATATTCCTACTTCCACTCTGATACTATACACTGCCCAAAGATAAATTCACTGATAAAAAATGCCTATCTAAAATTATTCCCAACATTGCCCTATCTCTACTAATATATATTTTTTTAATCCAAATTTCAGGCAAAATGGAAGGCGAAAACCAAGTTTCTTTTGAAATGGACCTGCAAGAGAGCAGCCAAGAATTGATTGATACAATTGATCAAATTGACATTGAATTTTTCGATGAAACTTGGGACAATGAACTACTGCAATGTGTACAAGCAGTAGATAACCTCCTTGCAAATGAGGACATTTTACACCCTCAGAGACTACAATGTATATTCCATGATAATTATGAAATTTCTGACAATGAAATGTTAGAAAGTTTAATAAATTATGAAACACAATCACATTAAAAAAAATGCTTAAAAAATAAAGAAAATAAAAAATAATCAACAAAAACAACAATCAATTAACATACAGCATTTGAAAAGTCTATCATTCATTTTTCGTTGCAGTACGCTGCCCAGAACGCTTCCCGGTTCGCGGACCGGGCGCTCCCCACGCAAAAAAAACAAAAAATGTTTTTTGTTTTTTTTGCCCCGCGGGGCCCTTTTAAAACCTCCACATTAAACCTAGGGGGTCAGGGAGGATCTAGTATGCCCCCTTATGGTCATTTTCGCCTTTGTTTTGGCCTCCTCTTGTCTCTCAATCCTACCGAGAGACAAGATGGCGGCCGCTCCGGACTGTTTAGAATGTTGACAGACACCGGAGAGCCAATCAGCTTAGCTACGCGAAGTTCCGTTACGCTTAAGGTCCGCGGACCGGAGCGCTGCCCGGAGCGCGCTTACAGATATATATCTTTTTTTAAACGTTAATTTCTCAAAATCCACTGGAGCACATATATTGAGACCTAGAAAAGGCACATCGGGCTACCAGTCCCTACAATTTTGCCAAGTTTCATGGAAATCCATTCAGCCGTTCGGGCTAAAAGTGAGGCCAACCGCCCTATGGAAAACTCAATGTTAAAAACACGTTTTGGGACCCCCCTTTTTTCTCGGCCCCCCCTGGACGAACACCCCCCAAATTTTCAGGGGCTGCTCAGAAACAAAATGTTCCATTTTCCAGAAAATTTCATCCAATTCCGTCCACAAACGCCAAAGTTATTAGACATAGAATTTTCAAAAATCCCATAGGGAAAAAATCCTAACTATATATACCTACTGGCGACCGTTTTTTACTCAAGTGTCGATATTACTTCCTATCGCCCAATTTTTACATTTTATATTTCATTAGATGCAAATAAAGATGTTGTGACATCTAATGAAATATAAAATGTAAAAATTGGGCGATAGGAAGTAATATCGACACTTGAGTAAAAAACTACATGTCCCATAAAGCTTAGAGGCTCTGACACACCCCGAACAGGAAGTGATGTATGAAACACATTGTATTGTGGTATATCTTGAAGGGGTAGCCCAGAGAACGGTTGATCGTGAGCAAGGTATTTGTAATACCGAAACGCGTAGATCGGAACATCTGCCTGTGGAAATGTAACTTAAAACGATAAAATAAAAAAACTGCAAAAAGAATACCCGTGGAGTGCGACCCATTTGTTTCCTGTGAGGGAGCTGTGGATAAGATATCAGCAGCGTGGTTCAGCTGCAGGGCGCCGCACCCGTACTGAGCGCTGTTGGAGTGGCGAAAGGAACCAACCATGGAAAATATATATATATATATATATATATATATATATATATATATATATATATATATATATATATATATATTCACTGAAAAAACCATAGGTTATAGACCATATATAGTTAGGAATTAGCATTTACAAAACCTTGAAAATTCACTGAAAAAACCATAGGTTATAGACCATATATAGTTAGGAATTAGCATTTAATAAACCTTATTTTACTCACACAAAACCATTGAAATTCCATATATAGTTAGTTGTACTAACTATATATCGCGCACCCGCAATCCACTGCTGATGATGTCACATATTACATCATTCATGACATGGTCAGTGACATCACTGATGACATCACTGATGAAATCTCAAATGTCATCACTGATGACATCACTGATGACAACATCCAGTGACTGTATGTTTCTGTAAAGTTAAAATATGTCTTATATATTGAAGAATGAGTGGATGTATAAGTGTCTGGATGATGTATTTAGTAGGTGCATGACTGACTGTATAAGTGAGTGATTAAATGTGTCTCACTGAGTGCATGGGTTAGTGACTAAACTGTTTTAAATTGTGCACCATTGTGTCTGTTGTTTTGTAATCTGATGCATGTGTTGATCATTAGCTATATGACTAACTATATGGGTTATTGATTAGTTGGCCAAGTATTTGTATGGGAGACTGAGTGTGTGTGTGGGTGTCTGGGAGGTGTATGACTCTGTGCATAGATGTGTGAGCAGTTGATTCACTAGATGTATGGGTTCAAAAGTGCATGTGGAAACAGCTGTATGGGCGGTTTACTGTGTGCATGAGTGTATTGGTGAGTGAATGGATATCTCAGTGCTACATGTCAAAGTAAGTACATATGTAAAACACAGTACATGTGGTAGTTGACATATATAAATAACTGTGCATAAGAGCCAGTGAATGTGTGAGTGGCTGTATGGATTATTGTGAACTTGTATCAGGGATTGTATAACAGAGTAAATATGTGTTATTATATGTTTCAATAAGTAAGGTGTGTTTAACTATATAGTTGAGGAAATGGAGGTGTGATTGATTCTTTGCAAGACTGATTAGGTGTGTGAGTAACTCCATGGATGAGTGACAGTCTGTGAGTGTCTGTTTACACTGAGTGTATCTAAGGTTATATTAGAGTCTGTAGAGGTTCATCGTATCATCACATGAATGATGTCATGAGTAATGTCAAATGAGATGTCATCAGTGATGTCATTTGAGATGTCATCAGTGATGTCATCAGTGATGTCACTGACCATGTCATGAATGATGTAATATGTGACATCATCAGCAGTGGATTGCGGGTGCGCGATATATAGTTAGTACAACTAACTATATATGGAATTTCAATGGTTTTGTGTGAGTAAAATAAGGTTTTTTAAATGCTAATTCCTAACTATATATGGTCTATAACCTATGGTTTTTTCAGTGAATTTTCAAGGTTTTGTAAATGCTAATTCCTAACTATATATGGTCTATAACCTATGGTTTTTTCAGTGAATTTCATAGGTTTTTTAATAGCAAATCTTTATAAAAATAATACATTTTAAATCGAATTTTATATTTTATAATTTTTTTATTTTTTTTTATATTATTTTTGGTGCGCTCCCGGGGCGCGGACAGGTGAACGCACGGGTAAGCGCAATCTTGCGGCGCGCCCCGGGGCGCGTACTGATGCGCGTCCCGGAAGCGCTATTGCCGCGAACGAAAACAACATCGTTACGTATCGCGTAGCCGCCACGCCTTGCGTCATAAGACACGTATCACGTAGCCGCGAGATGCGTCTTATGACGCACCGCGTAAGCGCACCCGGAAGCGCATACGATCGCGCAACGTAAGCGCCCCGATGCGCTTACGATACACGCCCGGGACGCGCCCCGGGGCGCGTAGCGTAAGCGCGTCAAACCATGTGACTTTAAAATAACACTTTTCATTGGTTCAGAACTTTTTTTTTCCAAATTGTGTGAAACCCACCCATTTCTCTCACTATTGCTTTGTACTTGGAGAGAGCAAGAGCTGTTCTGTCTACTCTATCTCCTACTTTTCTGATCTCCAGCAATGGCTGCAAGAGAGTCATCCAGCAGTGATTCATATGGATTTTTAGATGAGGACCCTCCTCAGCAAAAGAAAAAAACCCATTTCATCTGGAAATTTTACGACATCCCTGAAGGACAGAAAAAAGTCAACGCTCCCAAAGTAACCTGCAAAATATGTGGGAGTAGTTTATCCAGAGGCAATCCTCTGAAAAAATATAGTTTTGGGAATGCTAATTTGATCAGGCATGTGAAAAGAAGACACCCTAACAACTTTGCCAGGGAGAGTGTCAGAGAGCTGGCACGGAATGTACCCACAGATGGCGGCAGCACCTCCACTGGTGGAGCAACACCTTCGGGACCACCCCGTGGAAGAATGGTCCCTAACATTCAGCCGGTGTTTGCAGGCATCAAATTTTTGTGCACGGAGTGTGACGAACTGCTCTGCTATGGGGAGCAGAGTGTTGAACTCATTGCCCTAAAGAAACAGCAACACCGCTGCTCTTCCAGTCCCTAAATTTTCAATTTTTTTTGCTCCTGTTGAGCAGTTTTGGAATCCTTGTTTTTGTTTTTCCCTTGACAAAAATCCCAAAAAAATATAAAATTGTTTTAAAAAGTCTAAAAAATATATAAAACAACAAAAACAAAAAAATATATAAAACAACAAAATCCCCCAAAAAGTTCTTTTCAGAACTACCTCCAATTTATAAAAAGAAGCTTTTTTTTTTTTTTTTAAAGTCTGTCATTTTTAATCTCCATGGTACGCTCCCCCGTACGCTCCCCGGTGCGCGTACTGGGCGCTCCCCCCCCCCCGCGAAAATCGATTTTTTTTTAAAAAATGTTTTCACCCGCGGGAGTCTTTTATGGCCCCCACATCAAAAGTAGGGGGTCAGGGGGGTGTACCCTGCCCCCTTTTGCTCATTTCCCCCCTTTGATTCTTGCCACCTCTTGTGTCTCAATCCTACCGAGACACAAGATGGCGGCCGCTGCGGACTGTTTCGAATGTTTACAGACACCCGAGAACCAATCAGCTTGCCGTGCGCAAGTCGCGTGGCGCGCCTGGAGCGCTCCCCGGTACACGTACCGGGCGCGGCTCTAGATATATATCTTTTTTTAAACCTAATTTACTCAAAATTCACAGGACCACATATCTTGAGACCTAGCAAAGGCACATCGGGCAAACAATATCTACAATTTTGCCAAGTTTCGTGGAAATCCATTCAGCCGTTCGAGCTAAAAGTGAGGCCAACCGCCCTATGGAAAATTGCATGGCAAAAACACGTTTTGGGACCCCCCTTGTTTCTCGGCCCCCCCTTGACGACCCCCCCCAAATTTTTAGGGGCTGCTCAGAAACAAAATGTTCCATTTTCCTGAAAATTTCAGCCAATTCCGTCCACAAACGCCAAAGTTATTAGACATAGAATTTTCAAAAATCCCATAGAGAAAAAATCCTAACTATATATACCTACTGGCGACCGCCAGTAGGTAATATATATATAAAAATAAATTATATATATTAAGTTAAGACATTAAAAAAAATATTATTTACTAAATAATATTTTACACTACGTTAAATATAACATTACTCAAAACATTGCACAGCTTAGGGGATAAAATAACTATTTCCACTCCAACGAGTGGTACACTAGGCAAAGTGTTGGATAGCGGGAGCTGGAGGGTAAAAAATACAATTCCCACTCCAGTGAGTGCAATGGGGAAAGTGTTGGATAGCGGGTGGGTAAAAATTACTATTTCCACTCCAGTGAGTGCAACAGTAGGAAAAGTGTTGGATAGCGGGTGGATAATAATTCCTATTCTCTCTCCAGGGAGTGCAACAGTAGGGAAAGTGTTGGATAGCGGGAGGGTCAAAATGACTATTCCCACTCCAGCAAGTACAACAGTATGGAAAGTGTTGGATAGCGGGTGCATAGAATTACTATTCCCCCTCCAACGAGTGCAACAGTAGGGAAAGTGTTGGATAGTGGGTGGGTAAAAATTACAATTCCCACTCCACTGAGTGCAACAGTAGGAAAAGTGTTGGATAGTGGAAGGGTAAAAACGTGCTATTCCCACTCCAGCGAGTGCAACAGTAGGGAAAGTGTTGGATAGCGGGTTAATACAAATTACTATTCCCACTCCAGTGAGTGCAACAGTAGGGAAAGTGTTGGATAGCGGGTGGGTAAAAATTACAATTCCCACTCCACCAAGTGCAACAGTAGGAAAAGTGTTGGATAGCGGGAGGGTAAAAATTACTATTCCCACTCCAGCGAGTGTAACAGTAGGGAAAGTGTTGGATAGCGGGTAGATAAAAATTACTATTCCCACTCCAGTGAGTGCAACGGTAGGGAAAGTGTTGGATAGGTGGAGGGTAAAAATGTCTATTCCCACTCCAGTGAGTGCAACAGTAGGGAAAGTGTTGGATAGCGGAAGGGTACAAATTACTATTCCCACTCCAGTGAGTGCAACAGTAGGGAAAGTGTTGGATAGCGGAAGGGTAGAAATTACTATTCGCACTCCACCAAGTGTAACAGTAGGGAAAATGTTGGATAGGGTAGGGGAATAATTTAGTATACCCACTCCTGCAATATAATTAACATTAATTAAAAAGTTAATATTTTTTCTAAATTAATATACCTCCCACCATTTCCCCCTATAAATGTCACCTACAATATTGTAAAATATTAATAAATTAACATATTTAATTAAAATGAATTAGTTCACTTATTAAAATTAACAATACAATTAATAACCATCAAATCTAAATTAATTCACAAAATTAACACTATAAAATAACTTTTAATAATTATAATATAAAAAATAATAAACATTACTTTAAAACTAAAGTACTTCATACCCTAGTCCCCTATCAACCCCGACCCCACTCCTAAAAAAAGTACAAAATTAACATATTTACAAATTCATTATTAATAATTAATATCTAATAAATACAAAAATAACACAATTAACATAATTACCAATTCATTAATAGGTATTATGAATCATTGTATAATTAATTAATAATGAATTAATGAACTTAATTAACAATATAAATTATTAAATACGAATTTATTAATAATAAAATAATTAATTCTATTCAAGTATATTACTTACCACCCTATTCCCCTATAAACCCACAACCCGCTACAGAATTAAATTGAGCAAAAAATAATTAACATCTAATAATTAATTCTAAATATTTCTAGAAAATATATTATAATTAAAATACTTCCCACCCTATTCCCCTATATACCCATAACCAGCTACATATTTAAATTAGGCAAACATTTATTTAATTAGAATTCATTATTGGTAAAAAAATTCTAACATACATTACAAAAATATACATACTTTTAACACATAAACTAACACTTAAATCACTATAAAAAAATTATATTTTTATCAACTATATTATGACTGTCGATATTTCTAACTTCGATATCATTAAAAATTATATTTCTTACCTGCATTTCGATATTCTGCACCACTGTATTCTTGTAATTCGTTATTATGTTCATTCTATATTTTTGACTCAATATTTTGCCATGTCAATATAAAAAATTTGACATTCTGACTGATTACCGATGGTTACAAATATGACTACAACATTATTAATTCAATTCTTGAATGTGAATCGCCTAACACAATACATAAAATGGAAGTTCTCCATTTTCTAAGTTTCAAATAAATAGAAACACCTAGTTGTAGTCTTAATTCAGATACTTGATTAACCCCCAAAGAATGTGAAACACAAAAATGAAAATGGGGGCAGCACAAGGTAATATTTGCAAGTAAAACACATCAAATGCAGCCGGGCGCCTCATCGTCGTAAGACTCATACCGAAAGAGAGGACTTCTATCTTAGTGAAGAAAACACTGCCAGTTAGAATTTCTTGAACTTAGATAAACCCACATGGTCACTAAATTGCATATGCCAGTGTTTACAGTGAAAATGGGATCACTAAACACTCCTTGGTGAGGCAGAAAGAAGACTTTCTTCTATCCATTGTTTAAAGAACACTTCTAGGCATTGGGAAATCTAATGTAATACTTCGGGGAGAATGAAAAGCAGTTTTTGAACTGCTGTTAGACAGATCACTTAGGCCTGACTTAAACACATTTGGAATAGATCAATATTACAGAATGTTATCACTGATCAACCCTTACTTGATTACACCCAGTGGAGAGAGTTTATACATTAACATCTTGTGTTTACGGGACACGTTCTCCTATTAACTTATTTTTATTATAAGAAAGATTGTTCTACAGACTTATGGAAGCCACAAGCATTCTGAATAGCAGAACGGATGATGACTTTGTTAGTCTGCTGGTGGGCATTAGTGCCCTGTGCTTGCATGTAGGCACCTTAGGGCCAAATGTGCAGAGGCTTAAAAGGACAGAAGACAAAAAACAATTGAGCTCCGTTCTCATGACATATCTGGATGATAATGAGGATTCTGTGGATTTGACGCAAACACTGTGGAAGGTGGGTAAGACAATGAGTCACTTAGCCATATATAAACAGAAAGCTAATGAAACTGATAGGACAACAGAAAAATACATTCTTCCCCGTACAAGGCATTACATTATGTCAGCAAACAATATGAACTCAATATGCTACTCACCTGCAAGCCAAGAAGACTCATTATACTATGGCAATTATAGGGATTTATGACGTTATAACGCATACTTTTAGCACGCATACCTTTACAACGCAATTTTTACAACGCATGATCCATTACAACGAACTACCATTACAACGCATTTTTTTAGATCGCAGATGCCATTACAACGCATACCATTACAACGTAAGTATTGGTAAGTATATATCATTTTTAAAAATGTAAATAATTAAAATTAATATATTTTAATTTAATTTAATTTTAATTTTATTTTAATTAAAAACCAAACCTAGTCCTGAACCCTAAAAATACCCCTGTACCCCAAAACCCAAAACCTAGCCCTGAACCCTAAAAATACCCCTGTATCCCAAAACCCAAACCTAGCCCTGAACCCTAAAATACCCCTGTACCCCAAAACCCAAACCTAGCCCTGAACCCTAAAATACCCCTGTACCCCAAAACCCAAACCTACCCCTGAACCCTAAATATACCCCTGTACCCCAAAACCCAAACCTAGCCCTGAACCCTAAAATACCCCTGTACCCCAAAACCCAAACCTAGCCCTGAACCCTAAAATACCCCTGTACCCCAAAACCCAAACCTACCCCTGAACCCTAAAAATACCCCTGTACCCCAAAACCCAAACCTAGCCCTGAACCCTAAAATAACCCTGTACCCCAAAACCCAAACCTACCCCTGAACCCTAAAAATACCCCTGTACCCCAAAACCCAAACCTAGCCTTGAACCCTAAATATAACCCTGTACCCCAAAACCCAAACCTACCCCTGAACCCTAAAAATACCCCTGTACCCCAAAACCCAAACCTAGCCCTGAACCCTAAAAATACCCCTGTACCCCAAAACCCAAACCTACCCCTGAACCCTAAAAATACCCCTGTACCCCAAAACCCAAACCTACCCCTGAACCCTAAAATACCCCTGTATCCCAAAACCCTAAATAAATTCTTTTATTTTAATAAATTACCAAATTAGCAACAATAATTAATTAGAACAAATAATACTCTAGTATTATTTTTAAACCAAAAACAAAAGTTTAATTAATACTTTTTTTTAAAAATTAACACCTTATTTTTAAAAATTACAAAAGTATTTATAATAAATCTAAAATCAAATAATATTTTAAAGTTATTTTACATTTAACATATTTTTAAATATAATGCGTTGTAAAAGTACATGCGTTGTAAAGGTACTTGCGTGGTAAAAGTATGTGTGGTAAAAGTATGCGTGGTAAAAGTCTTTACGTTGTAATAGATGCGTGGTTATGGTATTGCGTGGTAAAAAATGCGTGGTAAAGGTTGTATACCCAATTATAGCCCTATATCTTCACTAATCATAGTTAGAAAGATACTAGTAAACGTACTGGCAAATAGGTGGAAAGAAGTAATTGACAATCATGTGCACCCATCATATTTCAACCTGCTTCTCTACCAAACACTTAAGGACACTGCTGCATGTATTATGGCAAGTAACACATTACAGAGATGTCCAAAAGGCAAGGTTTTTGACGTAAATACAGCTTTTGATTGTATGAAGTGGATGTACCTGTTTAAAATACTCATACAAATGGGACTGAGTGAGCAATTGTTCCAGAAGGGAAATGGCCTGAACAACGATTTTTAAACAACGAGTGGCCTTAACAATGACTCATATACAACGACCTGGGACTGAACCATGACCTCCTTAACAACTACTTTATTAAACAACGAGTGGCCTTAACAACGACTGCAACCTTTAAAAATGAAAAAAAATGTTATTTTGAGTACACTTCAAACATATATTAATTTTAATAAACATCTAATGATAGTCCGTTTAATTTACCTGGTTTTAATTGGCCAGTAGATGACACTGTAGGATTGTTATCAGGCAGGGGGACCCTGGGCACGGATCACGTGGAAACCTCTGATTTTTTTTTTGTGGCACACCACAAGGGTCATCTGTTTCTCGGCTCCCCCTCCGCCCTAGGACACTTTGACTTGTGCACTTAGGTTGGGGGCGTGGAGGCTGTGGCGCAGTGTGGAACGGCACCTCTTGAGAGGGTGAGGCACTATACACCCTGCGACGAGCCCGAGGACTGCAGAGGGGCAGTGTGGCACAGCAACCCCTTCGGGATGCAGTGGGGGCCCAGAGAGAGGTGCTGGTGCACCACCTGCTGTAGAGACTTTGGGGAGTGAAGTCGAGCGCTGGGACCATGGTGCCTTCTGCCCATCACCTTATGCTGCTCTTGGAAATTCTTGTTAGGTAACAAGTGTAATATAAGAAATATGGAAACATGACTTATTTATTTGACCATGTATAGTTTCTCCTCAAACAGCGCTTATTTATGGTCTGTTTCTTTATTATAAGTAGCACGTAACAGCTAATTTTGAGTGTGGCACAAAAAACACTCTCGGAGCAGAACCAGCCCTGGTTAATAGTGTTACTCCATAAATTGTTTTTAAAACGTTTATGTTGCCCTAATCAGACTCGAAGCACTGACAGCGAAACAGAGAGATAGTAGATTAGGTTAATATGTAAATGGAATTTATTTCGTAGTTCAGTGAGTCGTGGTTCAAAACATAGTGGTTGAGATTTAGTCGTTGTTTAGACTTCGTGGTTTAGGCACTCGGGATTCCAGAGGTAGTTGTTAAATCATACAACCGTTCCAGAAGGTACATTGGTTGCACAAAGCACCCACAACATTGGTGAATTGTGGAGGAATCATGACACAATCATTTTGAGTGAAGAGAGGCACCTGCCAGACCTGGTCACTCTCACCACTATTGACGTAAAACCGTTTGGCAGGTACAAATTCTTTAATAAAGAAATTCACATAGCGGCCGAGTGGTTCCAAAATGCACCTGCAGGCTGAGATAATAGATCGGCCAGGTGCGGTTTCAATGTTTTTGTGCACTTCGGAAAGCGTGTAAATCACAGGTGTTCTAGGAACTTTGGTATTAAAAAAGCGAAACTCACTTTCAGTCAGAAAGCCTTCTCTTTTGCCCTTTTCTGTAATGTCAAGAATGAGGCGTCAAATTTCACGGGTGGGGTCCATGCCCAATCTCAGGTAATTGTCCGTATTACACAATTGTTTTAAGATCTCAGTTTTTTTATGGGTCAATGTCCTGGACCACAATATTGGTACCCTTGTCAGCAGGTTTGACCATCAAGGTCTGGCTAAGATTGAGATTAGTCGGTGTATGATTTTCTCGAAGAGGAAGATTGTAATAAATGAAGCTATGTTTTCTCTCTAGTTGAGAGAACTCTTGGAGAATACGTCTTTCAAATGAATGCATTTCTGCTGGAAGGCAAGTGTTTCGGCAGTACGAAAGTAGAAGAAGGATGAAAATTTGTGTTGGTATTGCTAGGGATGTGGGAGGTGTTTAGAAAAAAAGCATGTTAGTGAATTTTCCTAAAAAAACGCAGCAGTTCTGTTTGAAGTTCTAGGGAATTGGGCTGAACAGTACGCACAAAGTAAAGACCCCTGCTGAGTAATGATATTTCATCTTCTGATAGGAGATGGATAGATAGATAAAAAATGGGTACTGTCTGAGAGTCATCCATGCTACGAACAGAGTTACTGGACAAACTATTGGGGGCTACCAGCGATAAAACTTCTGTCATGTTTGGCAGTCTCCCAGTGTGCTGTATCCCTGTTGTGGACAACCCATGCCTCGTCTGGGGGGCGACCCTCTTGTCCCCCTAAAAAAGCAGTGTTGGATGTATTTGTAGAAGTAATTTGTCCCTCACCTAAATCTGGGTTATAAGAAGAATCCCCAGAAGTGCCTCAGAAGCCAAAAATGGTATGCTGCTTGTTCAACCTGCCCCAGGGGCATGAAAAATGAGGGTTGGTATATGTCCTGTTGTTGTAAAAATCGTCTGTCAGGAAGGGATAGGTGTGCTTGACCATAAAGTTCTTATTATCTCTTTTAACGTTGGTGGTCTTTTTGTTTGTTCAATTTTGTTAAATTCACAGTTTTTCAACTTTTTCAAGGATATTTTTAGTACCTGTGAAGATATTAGTTCCCAGTGGCGGCTGGTGGAATTTTAAACAGGTAGGACGTATGCAGAAGGAATCAACGTACAGGAGCGAGCGAGCGAGCCCAACGGCAAAAAGGGAGGTTCGGGGGGTTTTCCCCCGTGAATAGTTTTTTTTAAAACTGGCATCTTTTTGGTGCAATTTTCAGCACTCTTTCTGTGATAAATGGACTGAAAAATCAGTTCTGCTAGGTATTCATAAAAGAAAGTGCATGCATTATTTCAGAGAATTTCTGTGTTGCTAGGCAAGTCTGACTTCTGAAGAGTGCCAAGGTACTAAGCAAGACTGCTTTGTCTCTACCCATTCCAATAGAAACCACATAACATAGGTGCATAAACATCCACAAAGAAACACACTTGTAATTTTGTTCCTACCGGAAATGAAGGCTGGCCACCTCCTTTTCTGCATCAGCTATTCAATGTTGATTGCCAAGTAATCTTAATGACATATTAAATAGGTACAGGTATAAGAAATATCCATTCGAAACAAACATTACATTTTTAGGAAGTCAGCAAAAGCTATTCATTTTTGAGCAAGGCAATTTTGCAAAATAAAAAATGAAGTAAATATTGTACTTAAAATAGTCATATAATGCTCTGAAGCCCTTGGCTCCATCAGTATTTTAGAAAATCACTAAATAAAAATAAGTTATGAAATGAGTGTAATATGCATTGCTTACAATATAAGAAATATCCATTAAAAATCTTTCATTTATTTGAGAAGGAAACAACTAAAATGTTATATGTATAAACAGGCTAGGTAAATACCTTTTACTTTATTTTTAAATACTTTGCATGCCACTCTCAGGCCCTTGTGCCTGTCAGTACAGTAGAAAATGGCTACATAAAAATAAAATATGAAAATAAATAAATGCATATTTAAAGAAATATCCTTTCAAACCCAATATGATATTTGTAAACACAAATAAAATTATTTTAAATAATACTATGTAAATACTTTGCATGCCACTTTTAGGTCATTGTGCCCTTCAGCCATCACAGCAGAAAAATGTAAATAAAAAGAAATTATGAAAATAAATAAATGTAAATTTTAAGAAGTTTCAAAACCAATATGATATTTTTAAACACAATTTAAAAACTAAAAATAATATTTAAATACTTTGCATGTCAATCTCAGGTAGAAGGGTTCTTGTCCCTGTCAGTACAGTAGAAAACGGTTAAATAAAAATTAAATTAGGAAAATAGCTAAATGTTGTACATATAAAGACATATACCCATAAAACCAACATATTTGTAACAATTAAGAACAAAAATATTTTAAATAATAATAAAATATGAAAACAAATATATATAATTCACAGTTACATAAACAAACATATATAAATACTTATCAACTGTACAGGAGTTCTATGAATATTAAATGGAATGAGTACATTTCCAACAGTACTCCCTAATGTTATCAAACAAAACAAACCGAGCTATAAACACCTGAAACTATGATCACACATCAGATTCATATTTTCTATTTATATAGAAAGGTTGCTCGTCGATCTTTAATATAAACAAACTTTTTGATTGTTCTTTTGTTGAATTCTGGTATTTCCTTTATTAGCTCTTTTTCCATTGACAGCATAGCCAATGCATTAGGTCTAGCTTGAGTCATAGGGGCCCATTAGGATGGCGGGCAGAGTGCTGGGACCGGCTGCAAGTGATGCGGCGGTCTCGCACCGGCGATTAGAATGCTACCACCACCGTGGCTGTGACATCCTCCATTTCCAGCATTGTGGGGGGCAGTGCTCACAGCACCGCCCGCCACAATGCTGGGAATGCACTGCGTGCATTGTCATGGACAAGGTGACAGGCACTGTGAGGTACCTGCTACCATGTCCATGACAATGCAGGAGGGTACCATCGGTACCCCCATGTGCACCTCCCACCCCCAATACCCTGTGGGCCTGCGACGGGCCCCTGTAAGAGATTTCTGCATGCCTTTCCGTGTCAGCAATGCAGAAATGGAAAGGTATATTTCCGCACCCATGCTAATATGGATGGCGGTCTCTACCAGACACCGCCACCATATTAAACCCTTTTCCACCCGGTCGCCTTGTCTACCGGGCAGAAAAGCAGCGGACGGTCTTTCCGTCCACCGCGGTACCCCCGCCATACTAATATGGCAGGGGGAAATGGGTGGCGGGCGGGAAGGATGTAGGGCGGTGGCGATCCACCCTACATCTTAATGGACCCCAGAGTATTTCGCAAAAATGTTTTTACCCTCTTTAGTGTGGAAAAACATCGCTCAGACTCTGCTGTTGTCATGGGTGTAGTAATGACAACTCTTAAAAGCTTTATGATCTCAGAAAAAGATTTCTCTACGTTTTTACACACAAAAAGCTAAATAAAGCCATGGCACCACCAGTAACTTGACGGAAGTCATGTCTTCCATACAGGACCAAATGTTCTGTACGCAATCCGGCTTTGTCTAACATAGGATAGGCTTCTATCATTTCTGTGAGTGCCTAAGCTGGGAAAGATTTGTCATGTCTTTCAAAAAGGTCATTTCGCAATAGTGTTGCACTTACAAGATGCTTTGTGAATGCAAAGTGTTCTCTGGCATGGACTACAATAATGTCACAGACTTCTTTTGCTTCTTGGGTCAAAGTAATTATTTTCAGTCTCTGGTTTACAAATGTACATTCTTGTGGCAGTGTAAAATCCCAAGTGTAAATGGATTCCAGTGCGCTGACAATGCTTGTCACAAAGTCTATAGTAGCTTTCTGGACAAACACAGTGTTAATATCTCGCTTTTGCAATTGATCATATAAAATGTCTACCTGGGGCATTATACGGTGAAAAATAAACAAAAAGAATATAAACTCCCTATCATGTAATGTTCTACTAAATCCCCTAGCTTCACATATAGTATTTGACTCAAAATCACCACTGGTTGCAATGGTTGACATACATTGAAGGAGATCGTCTCTGTATTCATAAATGATCATTATTGCTCTAATATTGAAGTTCCAGCGAGTTACAGACCCTCTTGGAAGTCTTCTTGAAACTTTTTGTTCAAGAATATCACTCCTTTTCGGGAAGCGTGCAAAAATTGCTGTTATATCACCAATCTCTGAAGAGAACATTTTAACTCTAGATATTTTGGAGGAAGCCTGTTCCATAATTAGGATAAGTTGGTGGGCATAGCAATGAATATAATGTGCATTTGGGTAAACACCCCTGACTTTCTTTGCACCTCACCAGTTGTACCACGCATTACGCTGGCACCATCATAGCTTTGAGCAATTAGTTTTCCTTTCGCACATTGCTCAGGGAAAACAATGTTTAATTAATTAAAAATGGCTGAGGCAATTGTTTCTGCAGATGAGTGTTTTAGATGTGTGAAACAATAAAATCTTTCAGCTACCTTGCAATTTCCATCAATATAGTGGAAGATCAGAACTGACTGTGTCTTAGTAGGGACATCAGTTGTAACGTCAGCTTGGATAGCTACATAATCAGTGCTTCTCAACTGGTGTGTAATATATTCTCTTATTACTTCCAGCATACAGTCCAGCAATTCATTCTAAATAGTTTTAGAAATGCCTTTAGATACTGTGGCTGTTTTTAAATGTGTTTCCATAGCACTGTCAATGCTGGAAACAAAAGCAACAAGGCCCCTGAACACACCAGGATTTAGAGACTCTTCAGTTTCATCATTGCCTCGTAATGCCATTTCAAAGGCACCACAAAAATGAATAGAGTCAATCAATTTTGATAAAGTGTATCGGTTTTGTTTTCTTACTCCCACACGGTTGGCTTCGTTCAATTGCTGTACAATGTCAAATTTTCCAAAAAGAGATAATTTCAACATATTTGTCAAATGAGATTTACAGGAATAATGTTTTTTTTTATTTTTTCAGCCAGATGCTTTAGGTCAGTAACTTCTGTTTTTGTCCAGGTAACTTCACCTCCAAAAAGTAAGCAAGGGAATCAGAATAAAGCATTTTTAGAAGCGCTACCAGTAAGCCACTCTATCCTATCATACCATGTTCTGATAAGCCAAAGTGTGTAACCCTTTCCCCTAACTTTTGCAGCCTGCTCAATTTTAATTTCAGGTTTATCAGCTCCTAATGTTTTTACTTGCAGTTTATCTGTATGTGTCAAGCCCAAAAAGGGGTTTGCGAGTAACCTGTCAACCGTGTTAATTGTGTCCAGCAATAGATCAGACTGGAAATAGAAAACCTAACCTGTTTGTAAATATTCCCTATATTACGCAAAATACTGAATACACTACTATGAATTGTCATGCAGTCAATAGTAACAGCAATTAGTCCTCCATCCTCATTCTGACAGGAATGCAACTGCAGAAGCACGTACAGCTGACCCCCAAGTTGTAAAGCCTTGTAACTAGTTCAGAATTCCTCCTGGGATCCTGTTAATAATTAAAATATTATGTAAGCTTTGAGGATAGGTGCCATTGCATGCATAACACCAGTGGTGATTGAAAAGCTTGAGCATGTCATTTCAGTGATCTGCCTAGAATTTAAAGGGTTATTCCAATTAAGGGTATCCTTGAATTACTATTATAAGGATAAGATCACTATATGTTAGAATTACACCTAAAACAAAGTACTTATACCTTTGGACTTGACTTTAGATGGCAATTAATACAAAACATGTTGAAAGTTTCCGTAAAAAGCATAAGACTTGTATTGAGCAATACCCTTTATAAAAGTTTAGGCAGATCTCTGATATATCCAGTAACCATATGTTCTAAGCACAGCAAAATAAATGTATATTTTTCCAATTAAGAGTTTAACATTGCAGTTAGACTATTTTCAAATTCAAAAAATATTTTGATGGAGCTATTCTATACAGAAAACAAACTAAAATTACATCTCGTAAACAGTGGTAGTCATGTCAGTGATCCTATTACTAAATGGACAGGAGTCACACTGTCACAACACATTAGATAGATGTTATATATCCTACTCACTGTACATACTCTGTGTGCATTAAAAATATGGTGCGAAAAAAGTATACTGAAAAACATCGGTGTAAAAAATATTGTCAACTGAAAAAATAGAATGAAAATAAGTAGTGGTTTTCATGCATCATACAGGAAACATAAGTGTACTGGTAGCAGGGGTAAGGGGCATCCTCCCAAAGTAGACAGGAGCATTTAAAATGAGGTGGGGTAAAGGGCCAGGAGACTAGCAATACATTGTAATGATTCAGGTAACGTTAACGTTAATGGATAATTACGGGATTTTAGGGTAGTACTAAGGAGTAGTACAGGTCTAGTATGAATCAGGGTAGCATTAAGGAGTAGTACTTTTTTAAGCATCAAGAAACGATAGAATGTATGGACAGTTTGGGGTTTAATATCTTTAGGGATGGTAAGCATTAAGGGATAGTAAGGGATTATTAGGCTACTGTTAGATAAATGAAAGAGTGCATACAATAAGATAAAAAAATCAACAATTTTGGAATTTTCATAGTTAATCATGAAATATCACAAAATGATCCCCTTAAAATTTTTACTCACCACAAACTCACACTCTCTGCACTGTTCTGCTAGGATAAACCGACTGGCCTCCACACCTAAAGACCACACAGTTGGCACCCATACACAGCTGAATGTGGACCTTTGCGGTAAATAGAGAAGCATGTCCTACCTTCTGGCCTGAGGTCAAGGACCAGGAAGCTGAGTTTCAATCAAGGTTCTGTCGCAGTAGGGCCAGAGCCACCACGTGTCTTCTTTCAATATCTTGCAGTACTGATCTTGAATGTGATTATATTACGATCAGTCTTAACTCCAATATCTCATGTGCTAAAAGATTTAAAAGAAGAATTATTACCAACAATTACTGCACTGTATTCATGTAATGTTTCTAGCAAACGTGCTACCTGTACAATACTGTTTTACACAAAACAAATAAACACAAACATTTTAAGATAAGAAATACAGGTGGTTTTAATTGAATGTGCATGAGTGCAAGTGAGATCCTGGGTCTCTGCAAGCATTGTGATTTGTGTAATTTTGTGTAGATTTGATGGTTTCTGCAAAGAAGTGCATACACGTTTAAACGAATATATGTGAATAAATGTGTGTGTATGTTTTAGTATGTGTGCATTGCAGTGAGTGCCTGTGGCGCTGTGCATGAACTCTAGAATCCTGTTGGTGTATTGAGCAGAGTTATGGGAACACCTCATGTGACACTACTGTGGCTGAACCCCAACCTGCCTGCCTCTGTGCCCCTTACCAACATTGGCTCCATGTGTGAGACCCACCAACACAGCAGTATGGGGCCATAGACCTGACTGTGCTACTTCGGCCATGCCAGAACCCAACTCAACTTCCTGCCCCGTGGACCCCGTGTATGAGACCATAGACAGCCAGAGTAGTGACTCCAAGCCCCAGGTACTCTCTTGAGGGCCCACGGCCTGACTTCAACCCCCACTGCATTGAAGACCTTTCTGAGGAGGAGGTGGCTGGAGGACTGATTTGAGTATTACTAAGAATAACTGTCCTTTAGGCTTTAATTAAAGATGGCCTCTTTCTCTACAACTGGTGTGGAGTTTTTTGTGGTGTCTTTCACTGTGTTACTTTACTATGTGTTCTAATAAAACTTTACAAATTGCCTCTTTGATAAGCCTGCCAGCTATGCGCCAAGCTACCAGACAATGAGCAGAGGTAATCTTATATGTGTATCTGAATTAACCTGACTATAATGGTGGGTTATTACTGACTTAGGTGTGTACCCTAGGCAACCAAAATCCCCATTTGTAAGAAGGACACGTTCAGCAGCGCCTGCAGGTTGTCTGCTTTCATTCCAAGCAGCAACATGCAAAGGGGGGAGGGGGGCTCACTAGATTCTGTCAGGCAGAATTTAAAGGACCATCAGGCATCTTTTCGTTCCAGGAAGCTAGAGCTTCACACATAGATGCAAAGGCCTCGACTGAGGAGAAGCTGCTGCCCTCATTGTCCTAGACCTCTCAGCCCCCTTCAACATCATTTCCCACCAAACCCTCTGTGCAAGACTCCACAAAGCCGGCATCCGTGACAAAGCCCTGGATGGATCAACTGCTTCCTCACCGGCCGAACACAGAGTCAGACTTCCACAATTCAACTAAAAACCCACAGAAATCAGCTGTAAAGGGCCTCAGGGATCCTCCCTGAACCGCACCCTCTTCAGCATCTCCAGGGCCCCACTTGCAGCCATCGTCAGAAACCACAGACTGAACATTGTCTCCTATGTCGATGACACCTAGCTGATTCTCTCCCTCACAGACGAACCCACAGCCAACAAGAGCCTCTTCTACAAGGAAAAAAAGCAGTCTCCACCTGGAAGAAAGACAGCTGCCTCAAGCTTAGCTCAAACAAGAACTAAGGGGCTCATTATGACGGCGGTCGGACATCAGTCTGCCCGCCATCATAACGGTTTTGGACCACCTGCCAGACGTGAGGCGGTCCCACCAGTCCAATTAGGATGTGCCCTCCATGCTGGCGGGCGCATCCTGGCCTTTTAACATTGCGGATGATAATGCTGGCTGCAGCACCGTCCTATATGCCAAAAGAGCATGCACAGCATTTCCCTGCACCACGTGGCAGGCATCACTTGGTGCCTGCCACTCGGTTCATGGAACTCTTGGTACCCCCCCAGTGCACCCCCCCACGCACACAGAGGGGGCCCACAATGGGTCCCCAAAGCCAGTCTCTGCCTGTCTTTTTGCGGCGGGATATCTGCCGCAATCTCCACCTGGATGAAGGACAGCTGCCTCAAGCTTAGCTCAAACAAGACCTAAGGGGATCTTTATGATGGCAGGCAGACATCAGTCAGCCCACCATCATAACGGTTTTGGCCCACCCGCCAGACGTGCTGCTCTGGAATTGTGACACTGCCTTGCGTCATTAGTGGGCGGACCCTAACAGAGCTTTCAGCATAACTACCGGGCTGACACCATGTCCACCCGGTAGATCTAATGTTTCATGTTGTGACACATGCGTAAGGCGCATGTGTCACAAACTTGCCCCCAAACTGCCTTAATCTGTGCCTGCCTTGCCTGGCCTGCATGACATAATGACGCTGGAGGCTGACTCCGAGCATTGCAGGAAGGCAGCAGGACTCGTCGGCATTGGTGACTCGGGCCGAGCAAGTGAGCAGGCTGGGCACTGCAGTCGCGCACACATGCACCATTCCACTTTGATTTAAAATGATAAGTAACATTGCTGTTACTTATCATTTTAAATCAAAATGGTGTGCTGGTATGTACGCGGCCGAGTGAGCCCGGGCATTGCAGAAAACCACTGCTGCTAGTTGCGTTATTCTGTTTCTCTAGGTCTTCTGCTATCAATACCCAGCACCATCCAGTGCCTGGAGCACGTGGTTCCAATAAAGATAAAACCATTCAGGTATTTCTTATTATCGGTCAAGACACCAGGAATGTTCCTCCCTTGGAGGCCCACAGGTATAGTGTCTGCTCTGATATACTCTGTAAGCATACATATCATTAATTGCAAACTAACTTATTTCTTTTGACATTTTTCAAGTTGCTCAGATAAAGAAATACTCGCTGACTGAGTAGATTCTGTGGTGTCTGAAAAGCGAGATGAACCTTCGAGAAATGTTTTTAATGTATTCATCAGAGTACATAGGACCATGGTCAGACATGCTATATTTTTAAATGTTGTGTAAGGCAAGTAAGAGGAGGACAGTAAGAGTAGAAAAGAAAGGAGGGCTAACAGAGAAAATAAGGAATAACCCCACTGAGCTATAGTAGGGAATCTACAAAGAACCCTTGCAATCCAATGATTGTGCTGAGTATTTTTTAGAGAGACAAAGGAAGTCAGAAGGGACCTAGGGTACAAGTAATTTCTACAGGCGCAGTGGTCCCTTACAAGAGAGCATATCAAGTAAAAGTGCACAGAAATATAGTGATCTCTATGTGTTACATTCACAATAGAATATTTTATTTGTTTGAATCAAAAGAAATAATGAAGGAAACCTAGAAGTGGGACAATATGTGGCAAAGATTAAGGCAATTAGATTGTCGGAACTCACATTGAACATGTGGCTAAAATACACAAAATGGGTAAGCCATAATAACAAAGTACCTTTGCTCAAATTGAAAATAATAAGTGAACAAATTAAGTCATGGTACTAAAGTCGGCGATATTTCAATCCCTATTAGGATGGGGGCACCATCATCAGGACATAATAAGTTATGCCTGAGAGAATGCCTCGAATAAAAAACAGGAGAGAGGGGTAAAAGTAGAAAAAAAAGAGTTACACAAGTATTGAAAAATAAAATATATGGTCAACCAGCACAGTTTAAGTACAAGGCAAAAAGGTCCAAGGGAATTGTAAACCAAACAAACCATGTGGGGAGGTGCCTAAAGTGCACCAAGGAATATTATCCAGTATAGTCACCACTATTTGCCATAGATAAGCAGCTACAAGGGACATATTAAGCCTTGGCATATTCATAAGGGGATAATAAAAATGCTGGCGTAAATAAACGTATACGTAGACTGACCTAAACAAGAGTATACATAAATCCATTTAGGATATAGCCAGTAGATGACCACAGAAGGTGACATGAACCAGGCCTGAAGTAGAAATTAAATTATGTAAGAAATTGCATGAAAATACATTAGAGGGATATGAGACAATGCCAAGTGCAATAGTTACCTGGGATGCATGGCAATATTGTCTCCTAGATACGAAATGAGTGCCCTTAGTAGCTAGCAGCACCCTCCCGTCAACCACTGGACTAACAATTGGCATAGGGCTGCCCCTATTTTAGTATGAAAATCGTCTCTATTGCACTTCGTTGTATCTACAAATAACAATGTGGACAATCTTTAAAGGTCCATTAGTGACCAAATATTATTCACAGTACATTCCAATTAATGCTAATACTGCCAAAAAGAACCTTACCGAGATGCAGAGACGTAAACGTGGTCCACGGAAGGCTGCAGCCGGCAAAATTGGGAATGACTCGAGGATTCCGTTGGATGGGGCAGATTCACAAAGATAGAGTGAGACGAAAGTCTAACTTTACGAGTTATGGTATTCACTAAGAGTATTTACTATTCATTAATGCCCTTTGTGAATACCGAAAGTCATAAAGTTCAACTTTTGGTATTCACAAAGGGCCTTCACGAGTAGTAAATGCCCTTTGTGAATACCAAAAGTCATAAAGTTAGACTTTGTCTAACTTTACCTTTGTGAATCAGGCCAAATGTGTTCAGGTGCTGCTAGTGAGACTGCACAAGGGTGCATGGAGAAATATGTAAAGCGGGTATCGATGATGCCAGATAGCGTGCACGGCGTCAAGGATAGAAGTATGAAAATAGGCAAATTTGTTGCCATATTGAAATGGAGATTTGTAAACTAAGGCATAATGTGACGAGAACAATCTGTAAACCTGCAATAATATTCATCATTAGTCAAGAATTTAATAAAGCAATGTTTCAACCCAAGCCACACTAAGAGTCATTAAAAATTCATAGAGACCACACATTTTAAGTATAAAGAGGCCGTCAAATGATGCATGCAAAATACTGTATTTTGGAGATGCTCTTCCAATCGGAATAAATAATTCAATTAGAAATGATACATTAGAACACTGTTCCTGTCACATATAAGGTATACTGCACAACTGACCGTTATAATCAGAAGCAAAAAATAAAATGATGCAGTTAACCTACAGTTAATATTGGTGAAAAAGCTCCATAATGTTAGAACATAAGGCATGGTAATTAGACTAAGCAGTGAAGGTGACAGATGGTATTGTTATGAGTACCATCTATTCAGAGATATTGGATTTCGACGGGACAGTGTTCGTATTCTTCAGAGTTAACAAGTGTAAGACCACAATTATATCAAAGAGGTCCAATCCTCAAGTTTGTTGAGGCCTGTACGTAGGCTATTGGTACGAAGTATCCACTTGAATTCTTCCTTGTTAAGTATGGAGCCTATCTCGATTCCTCTAGGAAGTGGTTTCACCACGGTAATAATTTGCCAGTGAATATCACTTATCAAATGTACTGAGGTACCACAATGCTATGCTATCCTATAGGAGAGGTAGGCCTTGCAGTAGTGAAAAACAAATGTAAGACTTTTTTCACAATATCTTGACACGTAAAACTTAAAAGTACCTATCCAACTTTTTAAATACACTACACCCTGCCCTAAGGGCTGTCTAAGGACTTCCTTAGGGGAGACTTATATGTATTAAAAAGGAAGGTTTACTCCTACGAAAAGGTTTATTTTCCAGATCAAATTAGCAGCTTAAAATTGCACACAGGCTATAATGGCAGGTCTGAGGCAGTTTTTTTAAGGGCTACTTGAGTAGCACAATAAGTACTACACGACAATTCGTAGCATTTAATTTGCAGGCCATGGTTACATATTGCTTCCTTTTACTTGAGATGTATAGGTATATTAAATGGGCCAATCAGTTGTAGGCCTACTTATCATGTTTTCAGGAGTGGCCACAAGCACTTTAGCACTGGTTATCAGTGCACAGAGTCCTAAACGCAGCAAAAATTAATTTCAGCAATCCGCGGTGAGTAGGCAAGGGCTATTGGGTCTAACACGTGCCCAACTCCAGTTGAAAGTGAGGGGAACAACCCACTCTACCCTCCAATGGGAATTCTCATCACTAAGGTGGAAGAACCTGGATAGACCATCAGCATTGGTGGGCTCACCCAGGGGAGTGTTCCACCGTAAAGTCCATTCTCTGTAGGGAGAAATCACACCTCAGCACTTTGGATTTCTCTCCCCTCTTCTGCATGAGCCATCTTAAGGGACTACAGTCTTTCTGATCTCAGAAATAAGTTCCAAACAGGTATGGTATCAGCTTCTTCAGTACTCAGAGCACAGCAAAAGCTTCTCTTTCAATTGCACTCCACCTTTGTTACCTGGGGAGCAACCTGAAACTTATACGAGCTACAGGTTGGTCTAAGAAAGCAAACACAAGGAGAAGATGAATGAAGCGCTGAAACTTTTCAGTCACTCACCCCCAGTCACAGATTTGGGTTGAATCCATCATCGCCCTTTAGCTCACTTTGCCACCACAGTTCAGACCCACCCATATGCAAATCAGTCTTGACCCTGTGCCTCATGGGAACAGTCCAGCCCAAACTGCCAAGCGAGGTCTTCAAAGTACCAGCAACAAGCATCCTGGGACCGGTTTCAGGGTAACATCCCTCATCATCCAGGCTAACTTGAATCCAGTGGCAAAGTGATCAAGGGACCCACGTCTCAGCATACCCTGCCAACAGAGGGAAAACAATGCAAACACAAGGAGAAGATGAACGAAGGGCTGAAACTTTTCAGTCATTCACCCCAGTCACAGATCTGGGTTGAATCCATAATCGCTCTTTAGCTCACTTCGCTACCACAGTTCAGAACCAGCCATATGCAAATCAGTCTTGACCCTGTGCCGCATGGGAACAGAGGAGCCCAAACTGCCAAGCTAGGTCTTCTCTGTACCGGAAAAAATCATCTTGGGACTGGTTTTCGGGGTAACACCCCTCATCAGTTAGGCTAGCTTGAATCCAGTGGCAAAGAGCACAAGGGACCCACGTCTAGGCATGGTTTTTCCCAACTGCCCCTTTTTTTAATGGGAGCCTGTGTCCTCATTCAGAACCCAAGTCGGTCGGAAACAATTCCGAAATCGATTCGGTCGGAAGAGTTTTCGAACGACATTGTAATCAGCCCCTTAGGTTAGGTTATGACTACATCCTGGGGGCGGGCTTCTTGGGAGCTCTCTCCCACCCCTTCATTACCAAATTGCGAGGTTCCCTTAAAGGTTGGCCACAGAGAAGCTGAAATGGGCTACAGCCAACTCCCTTCTGTGACACCACTTCCCTGTAGGCAAAAAGCAGGCATGGTAAGAGAACATCCCATTTGGTTTGGGCCTCATGGGCTTAGGTAGGCCCATAATCATGCCAATGAAGGTCCTGTTGAACCTTTCAACAACACTATTGGTTTGAGAGTGGTAGGTGTGGAGAACTGATAAGTTACCCCAAATCTTCCCACATTGATTTCATGTAGGCAGATATGGCATTTGTGCCCCTTTCAGATACTACTTCTTTGAGAAACCCCACTCAGGTAAAAAATCTGCACCCATGCCCTAGGCGCTGCATGTGCAGTCAGAGTCCTTTTTCCCTGACTTCCCATAGGCCTGCAGAGGGTACATGGCCTACAGACTGCAACCGAGGCTGTCTTCAGCCAAGGGTTCAATATTTAGACCAGGTGCCAACCTTTGAAGTGGGAGAATTTGTTAGACTTTCCCCACATCTGGTTCTGGAATTTCCTTCCTCCCCTACCTAGGCTCCAAGGGTTCTAGTGTGACAAAGTAATTGTGTCAAGTTCTTTGTGAATTTGCGGAGCCAGCACCTTTAAAATGTAAGTGAGGCAGTGGACAGCTCTGCCCTGTTCATCCGGGTCGGATATCCCCTTCTAGCCAGCAGCTAGTCCTCCTTTGTCTCACGTTCTGGGTGGAATACACAAAATCCAACTGCCAACTAAACCCAGTTATGTGACTCTGAGGACAGGCACCAAAAGGTAAGGACAAGAAAATGGCAACTTCTAAAAGTGGTGTTTTCAGAATTGACTCTTACAATGTGACTTTACCATTGAAAGGATTTCAAGTTGCAATTTAAATGAGTGTAAATGAGTGTAAATATGACATTCCTTCCTACCCCAAACAAAAGTTACCACTTATCGAATGTAATTCTGTAAACCAATGTTATACCTTGGAAAAGGTAGGCTTTGCAATAAAGAGAAATGAGTTTGAGAGTTGTTCACTACCTGGACATGTAAAAATGTAAAAGTACATGTTCTGCCTTTTTAAATACAACACACTCTGACCAATTGGCTGGCTCGGTCCTATCTTCAGTTTGACCTTTATGTATTAAAAAGGATGGTCCAGACCTGGCAAAAGATTTATTATGCCAGGTTGAATTGGCCATTTTAAACTGCACACAGGTTGCAATGGCAGGCCTGAGACATGTTGTAAAGGGATAAGTGAGTGGGTGGCACAATAAGTCCTGAGGCCCATTAGTAGAATTTAATTTATAGTCCCTGGGTACAATATGTACCCAGGGACTAGGAACGTATATATGTAAATTAAATAGGCCAATCAGGTGTAGGTTCATTTTACTATGTTTTAAGAAGTGTACACAAGGCAACTAGTCCTATAACCAGCAAAAACTAAAGTCAGCAACAGGATGTGAGTAGGCAGGAAATATGGCGCCGTGGGTAAACGCCGCGGTGTGTGTTTTATTCACACAGCGTTCGGAGGATTGAGAACCCTAGAGACACGAGACTGCTAGCCCGTCCAGAATTACCAGCCGTGACATGCACCGTCGCGGTGCGCTGCCATACCTTTCAACAAGTGGGACTGGAATCGAGGAATTTAGAAATACTTGGTTTCTTTAAGAAACACCTGTTTGGGGCAAATTGAATAATTAAGAGATCCCGTACTCGGGCTGGCTCGATACAATACTGTGGAATTTAATAACTGTCTGGACTGCAGAGGGTTGCAGGGAAATTTTTGGGTTGCCCAAAGTCCTGAAGATTCCTGAATTTATGATAGGCTGAAACGCGTCGACTGTTTTTTACACAGGCACCACCATAAAATGTGGAATTGATTATAAAAAAAAGACCCTTAGGAGAGCCTAAAATACAAAGGAAGTATAAAGGACTTTACCTTCCCAGGCTCTATCAGAGTTGGATGTGGTGACCGGGATAAAGGAATAAGGTTTTGTAATAAAGTGCCCAAATTTCCTTTTTTGAATAATTGGGCATTAGAACCACGAAAACGGTTCAATATATAGTTTCATTGATTATTTGTTATTGTCTTTATGTATGTAGTTATTGTAGATATTATACATACATACATGTTAAATGTGTTAGATATGTATATATATATGTGTAAAAAAGAATCAGAAAAAGAGAAAATTAAATTTCCTTACAAAAAAAAGATATGATTTACTAAATGAATTATGCAAACCACCTTATGTTTGCTTTTGATTTACTTAATTTTTTAGATGGTAATTAGGTGAATGAATGCAAATCCATAATTTGAGATTAATTCAATGAGTAACATAAACACTGATTATAGATAATTTATGGCATCGGTCCTACCTTAAAAATTTCTGATAAACATTACCATAGGCATAATTTGTATGTTTATTTTGTGAGTAGGCATCAAGGCAGTCAGGTTGAACAGTCTTCAGCCATCGGACCTACATAGAGTAATAAACAGAAAAGAAAGCAGAACAGTTATGCTATGGACATGCTGGGCTAGCAGAAGTTTATAATTAACAGTGGGACCATGTACCAATCTGAAACGTCAAGAACAGACCCAACTGTCTTGTGATGAAAGACGAACCCTACAGGAAGAGTAGAGAGATCTACACAACTAACAAATCACAGATGTGGCAAACACAAATTGGCGCACTGGGTGGGTAAGGATCGCTGTCTTACTCGATGTAGGAAAGTAGGATCTGCTTCCTAATGTTACCCCACTTTTTGCTTGATGGGACACTGTTTTTGACTAATCTGACTGGGATACTACTAATCAAGAACTCAGTCTATCTGCTTTCTCCTAAAACTGTTGTGTATGTACTTAGGTGCACCCCAGATTGGATACTGCGGTACCCTTGTCAGTCCCCAGTATATGGTACCCATGTACCCAGGGCGTAGGTACCATAAAGGTCTCCTATGGGCTGCAGCAGGTATTATGCCACCCCTGAGAGACCATTCATAATGGAACTACAGGCCTGCAATTGCAGACGGTGTAAGTTGGTGCATGCACCACTTACGAAAGATATAGGTTTACTATAAGGCGCTCGACCTCGGACCTGGGGATCTGGGTTCGAGTCTCGGTAACGACGCCAAAAACCCCCTGTGATTCTGGGCAAATCACTTAATCTCCCCGTGCCTAAAAAAAAATAAATGAAAGTGTGTCCTCATGTAACGTAACTGGTGCTATGTAAAGCGCTCTGATAACTGATTCGGTTCGGTTCTAGTTCGCGCTATATAAAACTCTGCAAATAAATAAATAAATAAATAAAATAAATAAACTATATCTAAGGGTCACTGCACTTAAAACCTATATGTCAACCCTGTATCAGTGCTTTACAAACCTGAGGGCAGGGTGCTTGGTTCTAAGTGAGAGGGTGCCCCTGCATGAGCGGGACACCCCTGCAGCCTACGAAGTCCATTCTCCCGGGTTGCTAGAGGAGCAGCCATATACTAATATAGATGGGCTTTACATGACCGGGTGATGACCATCTTGAAAATGGCTGCAACAAACCCTATTGTGTGTGGTGTCAAACATGTTGGAATCATACCCTCACACCATTACCGGTATGGGAGGTATGATTCCACCCACCAGGAAATCCCTCTGTTAGGTTCTTAGTGTTCCCAGTACCAGCCTTCTAGAACCGGACAGCACAAAAGGGTTGTTGCCGACCAGAGACACATTTCTGCCCTCCTGCTGCTGAGCCAAGCTCGAGCAAGAGAAGGCAGAACAATAGGCATCCTGTCACAAGGGGGTGTGACCAGATCCCAGACAGGATTTAGTGTATTAAGCCTGGGTGGGTGCGCTTCCCAGCACCTGAAAGTCTGCATGAGGGGCACATTTGGTGTCTTTGTGCATAGTCCAGTTCAAATTTAGACTTAGAACTGAAACCACTGAACTTCTATTATTTGGGCACTCTGGACTTCGCTGGACTTCGTTTGGGTCTGACTTTGTCTCCCTTTCAGTCTGCTACCTCGTCTGTGCCTGTGCACCATACAGGATCCATGCAGGACCTGTGGAGCATCCAAGACACTTAAATATAATTCCCTTGGAGTGAAGGAGTCACTCCCCTGCATTCGCAGGCACTGCTACACTGCTGACTGGTCTGCTGATCCTGAGCTCCTACGGACTCCGAAGGGTTCAACAAAACAGGAGGTAGATTTCTATGTCGCTCGAGGCCAGATCTGCCCTCTCACCTAGTTTGAGATCAGAATCCCTAGTGGGGGCTGCAATACCAAAACCCCTGTGCACCGCATACTTTTGCAAGTGTAAATGTGTCCAATCCTGATATTGCTGCTGCTATCCCGCCGGACTATAATATATTCCGGCAAGATAGACTGAAGGGTAGGGGAGGAGGGGTGGCCCTTGTGGTCAATAAGCTTGTTACCTGCTCTGTTATTCCTATGGATATTATCACAGGCTCTGAATCCTTGGCCTTTTCTATCTCACTGGCCCCCCATCTAGCTCTTAAGGGGCTGCTGGTCTATAGACCCCCCGGACCGGCTGGATCCTTTTTTGATGAACTGCAGGCAGCTATTTCTGGGCTGGCCTTGAGTACTGAACATTGTGTACTGGCGGGAGATTTCAATTTCCATTTGGACGAGGGAGAGGATCCGGATGTGTGCAAACTTCTGGATATTACGGCCCCCCTCGGACTTGTCCCGTTTCTCGCTGGCCCTACACACGATAGAGGTCATACCCTGGATCAGGTTTTTTCCTCGACCCCCTTAGAGGGTATTGAACTTCTGCCGGTACTCTGGTCCGACCATAGGTTGGCTAGGTTTTATGTTCCGGGTTTGAAGAAACTCCCGTGTATTGCGCCTAGACAGCATGGACCTCTTTCCAGGGCATTACATCGGGTGACTCCTGAGATGTTAGCTCAGGCATCTCTTGTCCATCCTTGCCCCCTTTCGGGCGACCTAGAGCGGGATCTAGAGTCTTTACGTGCGTGGTTGACTGATAGGCTAAATGATTTAGCCCCTGTGCTATCCCCTCGGCTGACCTCGAAGCGGGTTTCCGCTCCATGGTTCACGGAAGCACTGTCGGCATCTCGCCGGCAGTGCAAGGTGGCTGAGAGGGCTTGGCGCGCACAATATGATCCGTCGGCCAGACTTGTATATAGAACGGCGATTAAAATCTATCACCGCGATATCCTTCATGAGAAGAGGAGTTATTTTGCTAGGAGGAGAGAGGCAGCCTCTAAGTCATGTAAGGAGATCTTTACTATTGTGAGGGAGTTCACGACCCCTCGGACTAATCTCTCCCAGGCTGCTTCCTCGGATTCTTGGGCGTGTGATTTGACCAATTTTTTCACGGCTAAGATTAAATTAATTCAGGAGTCTTTTCCCGAGAGGTCGGTCGAAGTCCCCCCCAGTTTTGAGGAGGGGTATGCACTGCTGGCCACTGGGGACCCTGTTTTGGCTGTTTTTCCGCCCCTTTCCATCTCTGCGTCATTGGCATCTCTGTCCACTCTTAAATCTGGGTCACCGTTAGACCCTTGTCCGGCCAAATTTCTGGCGAGGATGGCGGCTGTGGTTAACCCGTTGGTTAATCCACTTTTGAACCTCTCCTTGAGGTGGAAGCAGGCGATGGTGATCCCCCTTCTTAAAAAGCCTGGCCTAGATCCTGTGGCGCTAGTCAATTATAGGCCTATTTCCCTTCTTCCGGCACTGGCCAAAGTCACGGAGAAGCACGTGCAGAGCGTGCTCTCTGCCTTTCTGGAGACCAATGACCTGTTGCACTCCACCCAATCTGGCTTCCGCCCCAACCTAAGTACCGAGACAGCGTTGTTGGAGGTGTCAGAAGCCATTAAGGAGGTCCTGGATTCAGGCGGCAAAGTCATGCTTGTTATGCTTGACTTGTCGGCGGCCTTTGACACCGGCCCCCATGAGGGGCTCCTTGCCAGACTTCATGACATCGGTCTGAGGGGGACGGTGTTCAGCTGGTTTACATCTTTTCTAGCGGGCCGCCGACAAACGGTCTGGGCCTCTCCAAACTCTGCTGAGATGCCGCCATTGGGAGTCGGGGTTCCGCAGGGCTCTGTGTTGAGCCCGACCCTTTTTAACATCTTTATGACTCCCTTGGCGGCTCTGGCTTAGTCCTTTGGGGCCCAGATCATCTCCTACGCCGATGATACCCAGCTCCTCTTTACGAGTAAGAAGGGTGAGGAGTTCGACGGAGAGAGCATTTGAGAGTGCCTGGGGGCTGTTTTCAGGTGGTTTCATCGGAACAGCCTCAAATGCAATTCAGATAAGTCCGAGGTACTGTTTTTTGGCTGTGCCTCGGACCCTGACTGGCAGACATGGTGGCCAACGAATATGTCCCCCCCAGCTTGTGCGTCCCAGCTGGCTAAAAATCTGGGCATTAAGATCGATAACGGTCTGACTATGAGATCTCAGATCCTCGGTCGTACGGGCACATGTTTTGGCATTCTCAAGATGCCCCGGAAGTTTCTTCCCTTGCTCTCGGAAGAGCACAGGAGGGTCACGGTGCAAGCTCTAATAGGCTCCAGATTGGATTATTCAAACGTCCTCTATCTGGGCCTTCCAGAATATCTTGTACAACGGTTAGAAGTGGTGCAGAACTCCGCTGCACGCGCCATCTTTGGCCTTCATAGGCGAGCCAGAGTGTCCGGCCTATTGCAGTCGCTGCATTGGCTGCCTATCCGGAAGCTTCAAAACGCTGACACTGGCCCATAAGGCGCTCTTCGGTTCAGGAGCGAAATATCTTCAGCGCAGGCTGGGCTTCTATCGCCCGGTCCGTGTCTTACGATCTGAATCTTTGTTCCTTGCGACGGTTCTCCGCATAAAGAAAGCCCGCATCGGGGGGCGTTCCTTTAGGCTTAGGGCACCGCAGCTCTGAAATGCCCTACCATTGGCCTTACGTGGTACCTCCAACCTGATGTCCTTCAGGAAGGGCCTAAAAACGTGGCTTTTTACCCTCTGATTTGTTTCTCTGCTGTCTTTGTTGCCTCCTTTTCTTTTGTCTCGTGTTATGTTTCTTGGTTATGAGTCGCCTAATAAAAGCGCCGGGACACTCCAATGGAGTAGCCGTGCGCTATAGAAATTAAAATTAACATAACATAACATAACAAATGCTTGTTGGCAATTCTGTAGCAAGTGCATTGGGCTCCAAGTAACCCCAACCTCTGGCAATTTCGCCTGCAAAGATGTTCAACCACATTGCACCGTGGCCTCCGTGGCCTTTTGTTTTGTAAAGCTGCATGAAGTCTTCCTGCGACTCCAGTTTTTTCGACCGGTGGGTCCTGTGGAGCGTCAACTACCTCTTTGTTCGGATCCTCTGATTGCTCTGGGCTTGCCCTGACTCCCCTGCTGGTGGTGAGTCTCCTGGACCTTGCTGGTCCTCTGCCAGCAACTTCTTGACTTCCTGCGTGGGTTTATTTATTTATTTTCATTTATTTGCCATTTTTTCTGGCGCGAACATGACCCGTTAAGGTATCAGAGCGCGTTACAAGGAAAGATATGTTACGTACATGAAGGCATGGGCAAAGTACAGGAATGGGGGATAGGGAAAAGTCACTAGTGGGACAAATCTGTGGATAAATTCAAGAGTCAATACAGTTTCAAAATCAACAATGACTTGAGTTCAGTAGGGCACAAGGAATAGATATATATACCAAATGGTACAGATCCAAGTACAGGCTGGTGTGGGCACAATACAAGGATGGGGGTTAGGGAAATGACAAACGTAGGTCAAAGCTGTGAATATAAAGAAGTGTCAATACAGTTCCAGAGTCAGCTGGTGATTTGATTACAATAGGACGTAAAAGAAATGTACAAAGATCAGGGCGCATTGGGAGGATAGAGAGTTGTTACAAGTAGCAGGTCAACTGAGAAAAAACATCACGATAAAAGCAGTATGTGCACCAAGACAGCGTTATTGAAGGTATTTGCTCATTAAGAAGGTTTTAGCTTCTTTTTTGAAGAGCGCCAGGTAAGGTAGTCTTCTGATGGAGGACGGAAGCGAGTTCCAGATTCGTGGTGCAGCTCCGGAGAATGCTCAATTGTATATCTCTGCCTTGCGGAAGCACGGCTTCTGGCAGATCTGGAGTTTCTGGATCTCCCAAATAGCAGGATTTTCTGGGCGAGATATGGCAGGGAGTTTGTGTACAAGGCTTTGTGAGTGATGCAGGCCAGGTTGAGTTGAATTCTGCCTTCAAGCAGGATCCAGTTCGAGGACAAGAGTCTGGCTGCTGCGTTGAGGCAAGCTTTTAGGGGGTCAGTCGAAGTCTTATGAAGGCCAGATAGTGTGGAGCAGCCATATTCGATTCTAGAGATAACTAATGCCTGCACAGCGGTTTTTAGGTCGGCAGTTCCAAAGAATGGTTTTAGTTTTCTCAAGTAGCTCAGATGGAATCTGGCAGTTTTGACCATCGGGTTGATGTGTTCAATCATATTCAAGCTACGGTTCAAAATAATCCCAAGAGATTTGGCAGAATCCGTAATGGTATGGGTGCAGTTGAGTGCTGTGATGGAATTAGTCCGGTCCAGGATGTCAGCAGAATTTGTTTTGAGGGGGAGATGAGAAGAAACTCCATTTTTTAGGCATTCAGTTTGAGCTGGTTGTTGGCAAGCCAATGGACAGTCAGTTTCTGGGCATCATTTGGATGGGTGATCTCCTCAAGCGAGGATATTTTAATGTAGATCTGGGTATCAGGTTGCTTTTGCCAAGGCTTGTTGGTGCTCCCACCAGATACCAACTCCTCAGCACTCTACATCCTTTGTCGGACTGCCTGTATCCAGTTCCTGGTCATCCTCAGCATTGCCTCGTCCCAACAGCTGCAGAGGGCATCTATCCTGAAGCACCGAACATCGGTGGGCACTCACCTACCGAGCCCCTGGTCACTCTCAAGTAACCCAGACTATGTCCCCTCTGCTTTCAGGTACTTTTCATCGGTGGCACTTTCCTGAAGTCCCCCATGGGGTTCGACAGCAGTTTCTGACGCCACTTCACACCTATGCGAGTTGTGGTTCTTATACCACTTTCTTACTATATTTTATTTATTTATTTATTTATAAAGAATATATAGCAAAAACATGACCCTAGAGGGTATTAGACTGCTTTATATTACACCGTTTGTAAACATTGCATGATTGAGGTAATATACATACATTCAATATTCAACAATCAATACAAAAGAGGTAGACAGTGGCATATGGCATGGTCCCCCCCTGGGGCCCACTGGGTATTTGCGTTATTTACTGTGATTTCTTTGCAAGGGTATTGTGTGCTTTGTGTATATCCCAGTGTGGGAGATACTGAAATGTACTAGAGACTATTATATATGAATTCCAATTCCAATTCCAATCGAAGCCCATGTTAGATGTGAAGACATCTAACATGAGCTTCGATTGAAATTCATAGAGCATATTATCAAGCCCATTATCACCGTTTTATCGTCAGTTTCCTGCCGATAAAAGCGGCAATAATGTAACGCCCTTACTTGATAATATGCCCCCAAGTGTCTAGCTCACCAGACAGAAGAAGGGTGACTAAAAAGTCATGAATCCTGTTCTGCTGTACCAGCATGCCAATCAAGCCCCCACAATAAAGTCTCCCCCAGAAAAGCCACTGGCAGTGTTCTCCTTAAGTGACTAATTAGCCGAATGAGAGAAGGGTATGAGGTCATCTTTTCCTCCTCGAGCATACTGGCATGCTGTGCAAGCTCATACGAGGAGGCTGACATCAGGGAAGCAGCAGCTCATGTGATGCTCGATCTCATCACACAGTGTGTATTCTGTCTGGCTCCTGCACCTCATTGGCTATGATGTATACCAGCCAGAAAGTCCAATAAGTTATAATCTCCCATGCCTTAAAACATCACTGAATGTCTGGCGTAAAACCTATAAGCCTTTATGCCCCTGAAAGGAAGACTCCCCCTCTCCCTGCAGCATGTCTGCCCTGTGGCCAGTAACTGTGCCTTGTAAAGGAAAAGCAGCCTGTACCACTATGTTTTTAAGATAATGGGGGAAGGGCGGGGAATGAGGCATCAAGAATACCACTGGTACACTCCCAGATAACCTGCACCAGTCATTGGTTCTACTGATAGTGACAGATTGAAAATATATTGCACATTGGTAAGTGTAGTAGCACTCACTAATTGCAGGCTGCTTCTCTACCACGGCACTGGCAGCAATGGTATGGCATGGGCAGACCGCTGGTTCGATTGCACGCAGGGCACAAGTCCCATTAAAAGAAGTGGGGGGACTGACCAAGTTAGGATGTATGCAAGTGACATCATGACGTGTGCCAACACAGCACATGACGTCACGACGTGTGACATCACAGAAAGTGACCTCGCTGGAAGAGACAGCATTGGGATGAGTAGCCCAAAAAATAAATAAAATAGTGCTATTTATATTGTTATTTGTGTAAATACTGGGACAGACCAACCCATCTGACATTCTTATAGTACATGCACTTATATACAGGGACTGAAAAAAGTAACTAGCTTGCGTTTCTTAAGTATCTGTGAAGAGATAACAAGCTGTGTGCTTTTGTTTCCTCTTCTGTGCATTTGCCATGAAGGCCACCTTCAATCCACTACTCGATCAAAAGGAGGCCTGATGGCCCCTTAAATTCTGACTTTATCTTTGGCACAGCTAGAGCTGGAAAGAAAAAGCACCCTCGCTGCCTGCACGCTGCTGCTGAGAATGAAAAGCAGGCAACGTGCAGAAGCTGCTAAACGTGTCCCGGTGTCTGAAAATGACACTGGGGCAAGTTCAACAAATTTCTGTGGGGCCTAACTTCTTGGCAAGGTGGACGGCATCCACCCTGGGAAAAGAGTGTGGGGACGCCGTGTACCCGCGTGTACCCCCAACTCTTGCCCTGATCACACGTGACACGTGCAGTTTACACTGCATGGTGAGCGCATGACCCACCCCCCTGTGTCCCCTCCCCCCCGAAGACCACAGTGCATGCATTAAGACACATCGAAATAGTCAGAAAATGCAGGAGACTTGCCTCTTTTTTGTCTGGCTGCCTACATCATATTCTATAAATTTTAGATCTCTGCTTTGCAGCTTCATTTTAACGAGGTTATCATCATGCCTTTATTTAACTTATTGTAAAGGAAAAACAAGGGAACCCTACTCACGACGGAACCAGGGTGATTAAGGGCCAGATGTAGGAGCCCTAATACCGGTCGGAAACGGCCGATTTCGGCCGTTTCCGACCGGTATTAGGGTTTTCTAATGTAGGAGCATGCTTTACAGAATCGGTATTTTACCGAATCTGTATTTACAGATTCGGTAAAATTACCGAATTGGTAAATACAGACTCGGTAAAAATACCGATTCTGTAAAAGCACATGTAGGTAGCACATCTTTGAGTGCCGCAGGGCTTTCAGATTCGGTATTTTACCACCCAATCCAATTGGGTGGTAAAATACCGAATCCAGGTGTGCATGCACATGTGTGCATGCACACCTAGCCATGTGACAGACAGACATGCTCTTAGGGCATGTCTGTGTGCCACATGGCTCACATGCCCGTCTTTGGGGTGCTAGAGGGTGTCAAAGTGACACCCCCTGCACCCTTGCTAAAATCGGAATTTACCGATTCTGTAATTACAGAATCGGTATTTCCCATTGATTCCTATGGGCTTCAAAGCCCATAGGAATCAATGGGCAATACCGATTCGGTATTTACAGAATCGGTAAATACCGAATCTTAACGATTCGGTATTTACAGATTCTGAAACACCTACATCTCCCCCCTTCATATTTACCACTTCTTAAATACCGAATCGGTAAAATTTGGTATTTAAGAAGTGGTAAATAAGAATTACCTACATCGGGCCCTAAGTCTTTTAAGGAAAAGCAGTGGCTCCCGTGGAAAAGATACTTAATAGTAAGTAAGAGAGAAGGCGAAAATCGCAAATATATACATGGATAGGATTGAGATGCCAGATAGAAAGAAACTCAAACACACTGATTCGATTCTTCAATACTTATATTGAAATTTCAATTGTAGCCAAAAAGTTTTACACTTATAACAAGAATATTTACAGTTGTGTACTGTATCCCAAGTGAAATTATGAACCAAAACATAAAAATAACATTTGTGAAGCAATATGTGACAGTTTTCAAATAAACTGTTGTTTTTACAAAGCGACCACTTTCTTATTTCAAAAATACATAACATCTATTTAATAATAGAATGCCATTTGTAATGGTTTGCTTTTCTCAATTGTTGACGGCGTTTTGACCCTAGTATGGATGTAGGGTCTCTTCAGGACCTACGATGTGAGGGACATCTAGGGAAATGGAGATATGTGTTTAGAATCTGAGATTAATTTGCAATGTGGTTTGCAGCAAACCACATTGCAAATTGATCTCATATTCTAAACACATTTCCCTAGATGTCCCTCACATCGTAGGTCCTGAAGAGACCCTACATCCATACAATGGTCGAAACGCTGTCGACAATTGAGAAAAGCGAACCATTACAAATGCCATTCTATTATTATATAGATGTTATGTACGCTCTCTTTCACCTACCTGAACGTTAGAAGGCTCCCTTTATGCTGCGGAGCCTTTGCTTCTGGGGAATCTGGTTGCCGCCGGTCCGGGAGGACTGCTGACCTTGCGCTGCTGGGCCGCCTGGGAAGATGCCACTCACTGCGGACTGCGGACTTCATTTCCCAACATTCCCCTAGGCGCCCGACATCGGCGTCATCCACAAGCACCAGCAGGCGCTTAAAAACGACCCGTGACACCCGCAGCACGGGACGCGCACGGGCGTGTCCGTGCGAACCCCGGGCTAAGGGTAGGCCCGTCCCACGCCCGTCGAAGCCAGGAGGAGACAGGGCAGGGCCACTCCCCTTTCGCTGGACATTGGATGAAACTAGCGGACTTGGTCAGTGTTTTTGGTTTATAAACATTGTTGCTGCCAACTTGTCTATTTAGCTGTTATCTTAGTATACCTATTTTAGACCTTGATTGCTCCTGAGGCGTGACCCGGTAGCCTGCGTGAATGCTTTATTACTGCTCCGTTACTTGCGATAAATTGCACACTTAGATTGCTGCTATTTGTATGCTATTTGTATGAATTTTGTATGAATTTTAGATCGACTTTTAAAAATATTTTAAATATTTTGCCAGGAGGAGGTTTTATGCTTCATCTCTGAGGCACAATTAGCGGGGAACCGAGGTGCTTGTTTCTCATTTATAATCACCTGAAGGGAGGGGGGGCGACTAGGTCTCACCTGGACGGCCGCCATTTTGAGTGGGCCAAGGTGAGCGCTCTAGCCTTTTTCCCTCCCCAGCACGTAAAAATCAGGCAGGTGCGACCGCGCCGCCGGTGCGCCAAAGGCAAGCCCGTGTGTGCCCGTCCGCGCCGGGCCCGCGCTCAGCGCCAGGACCTCTGGTCGGACCAAGACAGGTACGGTGCTCTGATTCAGGTTTGACAGGGGAATACTACTGGGGCTCAAAGTATCAGGCGGAGGGGCAGACTGTACATGTTTAGATCCTAGAAGCGAGCTAGCCCGTAGTGTCAGGACAAGCCTGGGTTGTAAGACAGTACTACCTAGACTGCGAATTACCTCTAGTCAGCTTAAAGGGGTGGGGGATATAGGGGCCAGAAAGGAGGAAAGGAAAGGAAAGGACGAGGAGCATAATTTCAAATGTGTATCCATCAATGCTAGGTCCCTGGTGAAGCACAGTATGGAATGTGCAGAACTATTAATAGAGAAAGATATACATATAGCATTCATTACGGAAACCTGGATGGACGCTGCATCTGGGCCAGACATAGTGAAGGCCACTCCCACTGGATATCTTTGCCACAGGCAGGATAGGAAGCGGAAAAGAGGAGGTGGTCTAGCTGTGATCTACCAAAGTGACATTAAGCCATCTTTAAGCCTGCACTGATGGACGCCTGTGAAGCTCTATCTTTCAATTTTACGTTTCTGAACCACCATGCTTTCAAAGGAACACTACTATATAGGCCCCCTGGGGCAAAAAATGCGTTTTTGGCTGCTATGGGGAGCCTATTAGAAGTAGGTATGTGCGAGGCGACCTTTACTATACTAGGGGACTTCAATTTTCATTTGGAGGATGGTGGAGACCCTGAGACAATGACCTTACTAGACTTGATGGAAGCAGCTGACCTTAAACAACTGGTGGCGGGACCCACCCACTGTGCCGGCCATAGGTTGGATGGTTTATTTTCCAACCATCCAGCAGTAGTGGTCGCTGGAACATGGCCAGTGGCATGTTCTGACCATGTGATAGTAGAGCTTAGCATAGTGGTTAGGAAGCTTACGAACAGAGAGCTCGGCTCCAAAAAACAAATAAAGACTAGTTGAGCCTGGAATAAGTTGGCAGGAGGTGATTTGGAGGAACTCCTTGTGGCATCGAAAGAGGAGCCTCCACTAGATGTGGAGGAAGCGGCTCTAGCATATACGAGCTGACTGGAACACGCAACTACGACTCTAGTGCCTTTGAAAAAAGGCTGCAGGCAGAGCGAGATGCCCTCGGCCCCCTGGTTTTCTGAGGAGCTCAGATTAGCGAAAATAGAATATAAAATGCTAGAGCAGGAATGGCGCAAAGGTTATAAGGAAAGGGACAAGAGGAACTTAAAATATGGGCTTCTTGAATATAAGAAGTTGATGGCCCAAGCAAAACAAGATTATTTTACGAACCGTATCAATCAGGCTAGTAACTGCTCAAAAGAACTATTCAGGACACTTTCTAGTCTTGTATCCCCAAATGTTGGAGGGCCACAGCCCAGCCAAGATCTGTGTGAGGCCCTGGCCACATTCTTCAGGATTAATGTTGAGACGGTTTTTAATGCTAAGGGGGGGGCCATTGGCACAAAATCAGATCCTTAGGGGCGACCCACCGAAAGATATTCTAGAAGAGTTCACACCTGTAAGCACGGAAGATGCAAAAAAAGTGCTTTACGGGCTAAAATCAGGACCCCCATATGACCCATGTCCAGCAACGGTAGCGGTAACAACGATCTTCAACAACATGTTCGCAACCGGGCAGTTTCCCTCTTGCTGGAAACGTGCATCGATCCTTCCACTGTTGAAAAAGTCAAATCTAGATACAACGGATCCCAACAACTATCGTCCCATTTCAAGGCTCCCACTCCCAGCCAAACTAATTGAAAAGATGATGAATCATCAACTCAGTGTTTATTTGGGCACAACTTGTGCCCTGGACCCCTCTCAGCACGGGTTCAGAGTGGGCCATAGTACTGAGTCGGCCCTAATAAAGGCAACTGAGGAAATTAGAGGAGTAATGGACCTAGGAGGTAGAGCTGCAATTGTCCTTTTGGACCATTCCGCAGTCTTCGACACAGTCCATCATGGAATTTTGATGGACCTGTTGAAGGACTGTGGGGTGCAGGGGAAAGCAGGAGACCTGGTGAATGCGTTTTTGACTAACAGAGAACAGAGTGTGGCGATGGGGGAGTACGTATCTAAATCTTTCGTTCTACCATGTGGGGTTCCTCAGGGCTCCTCCTTAAACCCCACTCTGTTCAATATATATGTCTCCTCCTTGGCCCCAAATATTAAGTACTTCGGCTTTAATCTAACCTCCTACGCAGACGACACACAAATTGTGGTGTCAGTGCTGCCAGGAAGGGAAGATGGACTGGCTTTACAATTTCAGGAATGCATGTTGGCGGTGGGAAGGTGGATGGGCGAAAATTGCTTGAAGTTGAACACAGCAAAAACGAAAGTTATGGTTTTTGGCCTCAGTAGTGACTTTTGGAGCCCGCAATGGTGGCCAGAAGAGATAAGGATCCCCCTCTTCTTGTGGCAAAGGTGAAGAATCTAGGGGTTCTAATAGATGACCAACTCACATTCAGGCCCCAGGTCAATGCTTTAACATCTTCAATTTATTTTCTTCTGAAAATGTTGCGGAAGATACTACCTTTTCTCCCCGAAAGCAGTAAAAAGACAGTGGTTACAGCCCTGGTTCTACCTTGGCTGGATTACTGCAATAGCTTGTTGTTGAATGCCCAACAGGGACTTCTTAACAAGATGCAGGTCCTGGAAAATGCAGCAGCCAGACTCCTGACGGGCATTCCAAAGTACGCATCCGTGTCGTGTGAACTCACGAAACTACACTGGTTGCCTGTGCGGCAGCGGATTGCTTTTAAGGCCTTGTGTCTGGTTTTTAAGGCCCTTCAAGGCCTTGGACCGGCATGTCTGAAAGATTATTTTCAATGGTATAACCCCCGCAGACAGTTAAGATCATCAAGCTTGCGCCTGGTCATAGTTCCTCGCATAAGGAAAGCACGATGGGGGGGTAGGGGTTTTGTGTTGGGGGCCACAAAGGCCTGGAACGCCTTGCCCTTTGCCCTGAGAAACACCATGGATCTTATGACTTTCAGGAAAGGCATCAAGACTTGGTTATTCACACAGTAATCTCGTTCGGCTCATACCCTTTGGGAGCATTTCATCAGCGCCAGGACACCTCCGGGTAACAGTGCGCTCTATAAATGTCTAAAAAATAAATAAATAAAATAAATAAATAAATAGACATTTTCTATGAGCAAGGGTTGTCGAAATGGGGCAGGGGGCAAGGGGTTTCAGGTACCTTGGATGTTTTTCTGCTGAGGGCCTAATCTGTCCTTTTACATGGTATTGAGCTCACGCAAAGGAGACTCTCCTTAGAGCCTCGTCGAACCTCTTCTGAAGTTCTTCCTGCTGGCCCCTTGCTAACCATTGACCCACCCCCCGATCCTGCACCTTTGCAGGGCACTTTATAGCCAACCATTGTCTGTTGATCCCTCTACTCCAGCTAGTGTGCTCTCCCTCTCTCCTCCACCCCCAGTCAAGATCCTTACTCGCAATCAGCGAATATCTTATGCAAAGGGCAGGGAAGGTGCTATAACTGTTGCTGCAAAAAAAAGGAAAGCGGGTGGTTTACCACTCACTACTACCCAGGCCAACAAAGTGGCAAAAACCAGAGGTGTGGTACGAGGCAATAAAGGTAGCTCCCAACAAACTCAAAACATTAGTATACCTAGCACCACTGAGAATAATGCACAGGTTTTATCTAGTGATATGTTAGGTGAACTGGAAAAATTAACAGCTTTGCTCAATCCCCTTTTTACTAAGCTGTCTGACATCAACTTTAGACTCAATACATTTGAGCAAAACACCATCTGACAAAATCTGCCTCCCCCTAGGTAGTTAGTATTTGCCTCATTGATTCCACCAGAACACTACCTTTGCTAACTAATCAACCCAATAGAGTAGCTGGCGCTGCCCACAATCTAGTAGTTTTGCCCTCACTTCTAAATCCTAACAGTGCACACCCTAGTATCACGATGATTGCCCCTGTGAGGGAACCAACTGGGGGCCCTAAGAAGGGTGGTGCGGCTAATTTAAGCGATTTCCTCAATTTACTACCTGCTGCCACGCCCTATACTATTATCCTATCTAATGCACCCCATTACAATCAGGAAGCTGGGAACATTGGATGTCACTCAGGAACAAAGCCCCACATTTCTTAAACAACAAAACTGGGTTAGGTAGTAATCTATTTCATGAATTTAAGATGATTCATAGAACTACATGGATTGGGAGATCACCAAAAACAAGCCCAGGGGATTGTGTGGTGTTGAAATTTGGGTCCCCATTACTAGTGGCGAATAAGGTTGAACATTTGAACCAAATGAGTATATTAGTAACTTACGCCATAGCTTCTCTTCAGCTTGATCCTGAACATGATGACCCATTCTTTAGTGTTTCAAGTTTTTCAAGTTTTATTTATTTATAGTTTCGGAACTCAAATGAGATCCACATAAAAGAATTAACAAATTTAATGCAGTGACATATAATCATAAATACAATACAGAGAGAGATAGACATTTGTAACCTTCTAATATATCGCTAAGAAACATTTTTAAAAATTATACAATTTAAAACAGAACATTTCATTTGAGGGTTGTAAATAGCATCAAGGAAAGCAGTAGCTGAAAGAATACTCAGTTGGAGACAAAAAGGTTTTAACCACTTGCGCCTATGCACAATTAGGGCCGGGCACACGAGGATAACGTGATGCATATCCTGAGTTTTGGTATTACAAAAATCACATAGAGATGAGGAGCCATACCATCTGGACATAAGAGAGTTCAAAGGAAGTAAATCCTGCCTCAATAAGAACAGTAAACGCCGAACTCCGTGAGGGAGATTCCAAAAGACATATGGTTGGGCTTTCCTCATTAGACAAGAATCAATGGCTGGAGAAATACCTTTCTTTGCTATACGAGCCTCCCTATGTGGAAAAGTAAATTTTGCCATGTTCTGTGTCCCTACGCCTCATCCATCATATGTTATGTGTGCATGACCAATATGCATATGTTATTCCCCATGTCCGATTAATGACGCAATTACAGTTGTGTCCACCTCTAGTATGCCAGTTTCCAGTCCTCGTGAATACTACGAATATCAGGCCTATGTAAAGTTACGTTGCCACGTTTCTCAGTGTGCACGTTATTCCATTTTAAAGTCCCCGTTTCTAGGCCTCAAAAGGGCCCGGACCACAGATTCAGCTCCTGTCTCCTGAAGCCTCGTTAAGGAGCGATACAGCCCCCACCTGTATCCTCGACCCTTCACTTACTTCCTGCCTCGCAGTGCCCGGTGCAGCTTGGCTCTGCCTCTGAGTCTGCCAAAAGTATGTTATGATTCCAGCTATCAGTTCAGTCCTCCTTCTTTGCATTCCTAAGCTACTGAACTGCATCAATAGTTTCCGTCATTGTCTAGCCTATTCGGCTCCACGTTAGAGAAATACTGCATTTACTGGTCATTTAATATTCTTCATCATGCACTACATGTAGAATAATGCATGGTCCAGTCTTAGAGTCAAGTTAGCTTTTCCCCTCATGACTTCTAGTTTATATCAACATGTTCCCTAAACATCAGATACCAGATAGGGTTTAGGTACATGTCGCTCCGACCCTCCAGACTCTAGTCTCTGCTCCTAGCACAGAGTTCGTAGCCCCCAGCTTCTCCTAGTAATACGTCATTGCCAGTTTTCGCGCACCATTAGGTTAGAGGTCCCGGCTCCTTAGGTAGCCCCCTCCTATGTTTCCGCCCATTCCATGACATATTCTGTTACGTTTGCATCACATGTCTATGTATACTCCCAGTTACACCTCTTTTTACTGTTATCTTTCGCGACTGCTACGCGTCACGCCTTCTGCTCCACCCACTGCTACGCCTACTGCAATGTAATGCTATGTGTTTACGCTATGTATATAAGTCCATGTATTGTTATTAAAAGTTAGCGCGCTCATCCCAGACCAAGCCCCAGCAGCTGCTGGGCCTCTTTTCCCCTGCCGGGCCCTGTTACCTCTGTTCCTATGCAGGTTGTCCTGATCCTGTCCTTATGCTGTAATAAACCTGCAGAAACTCTTACTACCTCGAATCTTGACTCTTATTTATTGAGCTATCTGTTATGCTATATGCCTAGTCAAAAATAGGGTATTATTTATTTATTTACCACATAATGGCGCCCGAACAGGGACTTGCCCTTTCCCCACGCGTCGGTGAAGCCACGCCGACCCCCTGACCCTCTGCAGTCGTGACGGAACCATACCGTGCACAGGCAGATATTTCTGCTCCAAGTATCCCTCAGGCCCACGGAGGAGACGGAGGAGGCGGTCCAGCATCCAAACGAGACGGTGGAGGAACGCGGCGAGTCCCGACCAGAGCCCAAGCCGAGAGTCCAAGGTCCGAGGTATCCGGAGGCCCACCCGTAACTGAAGTCCGAAGTTCATAGTTCGTGGTCGTAGAAGTCCAGTCCAGTCCGAGGCCTTCCGTTCCGTGCTGCCCGGTGAGTACCATTGCTGGGGTAGTATCTAGACAGGACCAATCTAAATTGACTCCTGGTCCGTGGGTTGGTGGTGCCCAGACTCACAAACGAAGTGTTCACCTAGGTGGATACGGGTCTTGATGCGTCCCTCTATGGGACCGGTATGTTCCGTACTGTTACAGCAGTGCATCCAGTAATTCTAGTCTGTTCCGTTCTCGAGAAATTCTGTTCTGTTTCCGTTCTCAGTATTTCAGGTAATATTCTGCTCGAACTGTTATTTATAATGTTCTTTATGTATTTTAATGTTGTGGTATGAGTGTGATGTGATTTCGTGTTTTTATTGTGTATTGTATTGTGTCCAGATTACAGTTCAGTCATGCCTATATTTTCCAAGTTACGTCAGTTAAAAACTAGAAAGGGTCTGCTGGAAGCAGCAGTTCCTGTCCCGCCTAGGGACAGTCCAGGTCACTTTATGTATCAGAAACATGGCATAAGCGCCATATTATATCTAGATTTATGGGTAGAGTATACCAAACAGTTAGAAGAAAAGTATAGATGGCCCGTATCGGGTACATGGGATGCCGAATGTATCATGCGAGTAGAAGAAGCATTATGGAAAAAGAAAGCCAGACAGTCACAGAAAGATGCCATCGAGTTATGGCGTAAAGAAGCTCATAGAAGAACTGAAAAGGAAGTCAGAAAGTCAGAGTTAAGTAGAGAATCCCAAGAACGAGCCCAAGAAAGAGAATTAATCGAGATAGGTGAACAAGTCAAAACCGAACAGTCAGACAGACAGAGGCATGCCCTTATTAAGGGTATGTATCCTCTCCTTGCCGAAGGCTTGCCAAAAGCGACCCCAGAGGCATCTAGTAATTTCCCGCCACCATTAGTTCCGACCAAGCTACGTCACAAACCGACCGCAGCTGATATTTTTATTTCGTCCTATCTGGACGACACAGTCCCAGAATATGCAAATCCTGTTCGCGCTCCGCCAGTCCCTGCAAATCAGGCACTTCCCGCTCCTCCAGACACCGGAGTACCTGTTACGGTACCCCCGGTCCAGCCTACAGTTCCATTTCCCACTCTGCCAGGACGTAGAGCCTCAGTAGACGACTCCAGTCTAGGGGCCGCAGGAGGAGCTACTCCTCAAACCCCACCGCCACACAAACGTTTATCAGCACTCGAATTACATGCTCAAGCATCACAGCGTACTCCTAAAAGTAATAAGTCCGTCACAGAAATCAGACAAGCCCTTGGCGAATGTGTTTATGACGCAGTCCCAGGCGAGTATAATATGGTTTTATATTCCGTACGTGTAAGGAGGGTGACCGAGTATCTAGTCACCTTGCCGAATATGAAAGAAGATCTAGACAGAATATATCGTTTCATCCGTACAGGGGATGATCCAGAAAGTATTGGCGAGATTATGTCTCAAAGGAAAGCCGAGATCCAGCTCATGATATTAAAGTTCCTGATCAATTGTCTAATAAGAGAACAAGATTACCCGTCTAAAGATTCCGCCGAAATGAGAATCCTGACAAGGTGGAGTGATAATATAGCCGAGGGTAAGCACAAGACCGTCGGTGCCATGGAGAGTATGTACAAGAAAATTCGTAAAGAAATAATAAGGTTACACGAACAGCGTAAAGCAGCACAAGTAAGTGAGAAAGAAAGTATCTCTGATCCTGAAGAGGAAGACGAGAATCCCGTCAGAATAGCGTATGTAGGAAAATCTAGATTTCCAGATCGCCATTTACGTCTAGAACACAAGTCTATTTTTCATCATCCAGCACCAGAACAAGGTTCTCTAGAACAAGTATTTCAAGTTACCGATCACATTCTGAAATCACGAATCGGTTACAGTGAGTTAAATACTATGCATGAACAAGAACTAGCCCGATCAGCAGTCCGATGGATTACTGATTCTACCACTTTTCCAGACGAAATAGTGGCACAAATGTTTCTGAAACTGCCCCCAGCCGAGCAACGACTGGTGGGTATGTATATGATCCAGCACCTCATTACTTTGTATGAGGGTCAACATTCTGATCCAGGTCCGTTACACGATATCCTGAACGAGTTACTCCAGAATAGATGGAGAGGTCTAGGTACCGATTTAATTAGTGTCATTCTAGAACAGCGCCACAAATATAGAACGTTTTTGAACCCGCATTTTGTTCATGTCTCACCCCCAGAAAGTAAATCATTTTACATAGACAGACAGAATCCGTTACGAGAAGTCCACCCAGTCAGAGGGACGGGTGGCGAAATGCAACGAGTGTTTGTATACACTCCAATATCAAAGATGGAACTTCTTGAAATGAAGAAATTAATTCCCTGTCATGACAAAGATCCAGCAGGGTTCCATAGAGAATTAAAAGACATGCTCCGTATGGGAGAATACACTTACCCAGATATCATTAAAATGTTAAAGGTCCTGTTACCCGCAGGGGTGTATGAAAAGTTAAAGGAAAAAGAATGGGAGGTGGGAGAGAAAAAGATCGATTGGGCAGCTCTAGAAGCTGAAGACAAGGCACGAGTACCAGGTACCGGTCTTGGAGATAAATGTAAAGAATTACCAGAATTATTGATTCAAGTCTTACCCAGATTATTGACAACGAGAAAGGAAGACTGGGATGCAATCTCAGCCTGTAAACAGAAACAAGACGAAGATATTAGTGATTTTTATTCTAGATTTGAAAAATGTTTCAGTATCAATAGTGGTCTCAAGACAAGTAGTGAGTCATACCCTCACCTTTTCGTTACTACATTAGTCGAGAATTCAAGTCCACAAATTAAAAACCGAGTTTTGAAAGTTGAAAGCACCTGGCAAGCAAATACTCCGTCCCAGATGCTCCAGATGCTCCAGTATCACCAGAATAGAATCAGAGAAGAGCAAGAACACGAAAGAAAACGTATGAAAGACACGAAAATGAAAGTGCTAGTTGCACAATCTGTTCCTCAAGACAGTCAGAAGAGGGGTCCGAATCAAGCCAGTCATCCTGCAGCTCCCGTTAAAGGGAACTGCAATTATTGTAAACAGCCAGGTCATTTTATAAATGAGTGTGCAGTTCTGAAACACAACATAGCTACTGGTAAGACTAAAGAAAGACCACGTCCGCCTAGACAAGAACAAGTTTCACAGATTCCTCAGTCACAGAATGCACAACAGACAGTTACCGCACCGCAGCCTATTGCTGCAACACAGCACGTTACATCACAGATGTACCAGTATGCACAGTCTGAGTATCCAGAGTACCAGCCATATTCATGAAACAGCCTAGAGAGGGAGGTAGGCTTGCCTCTCATCGAGATACCTGTAGATCAAGAAGGTCCCTATGTTCACAGTCAAGTATTAGGGAAAGACAGAAAGTTTTTGATTGATACAGGGGCAAGTAGGACCACAATTAGTCATGCCGAAGTTCCAGGGGCTCCGCTCTCAGGCTCAAGAAATGTTTCCCTTGGATTTTCAGGAAAGCCAATAGTTAACGAGATATCAAAGCCAGTTACTCTAGAAGTAGGTCCATTGTCCCGTACTACTGATCTGTTACTTACTAAGTCATGTCCAGAAAATCTATTAGGCATTAAGACACTGAAAGAATTAGGTGCAGTTATTTGCTGCTCCCCAGAAGGAATACGATTGTTCCTACGTGACTTTAAGGGTCACTATGTATTACGAGATTTTGATTCAAGATTGTCTAATGTTCCGCAGCATTTATGGGCGCAAGGTCCAACTGATGTAGGTTACATGCAAATCACACCCTATCGTGTGACTCTCAAGCCAGGTGTAGTGTTACCCCGAATCAGACAGTACAGATTGCCACCTGAGGCTGTAGCAGCCTTATCCAAAATTATTGACGAGCTCATGGCTCAAGGAGTAGTTGTAGAAACTGACTCCAATGTATGCAATTCTCCGATCATTCCAGTCATGAAACGTACTGATCCAAATGCACCCCCAGTATATCGATTAGTGATTGATTTACGAGAGCTTAACAAATGTATTATTCCTCAGTACCCAGTTGTTCCAGATATCTCTTCCCTGTTAACTGATATTGATTCGGAAGCCATGTTCTTCACTGTCATAGACCTCAAGAATGCATTTTTCAGTGTTCCGATTCATCCAGACAGCCAGTTTCTTTTCGGATTTTGTTTAAATGGAAGGAGCTATATGTTTACACGCGCTCCTCAAGGTTTCACAGAAAGCCCTAGTATTTACAGTCAAGCACTCAAGAGACAACTAGACAACATTCACATGCCAACTGACACTGCCCTGCTCCAGTATGTCGATGATCTACTGATCACAGCCCGTTCTGAACGTGCTTGCGAGCGAGCATCACTTACAGTCCTGTATTTTCTAGCCGAGATGGGGCACAAGGTGTCACCTTCGAAGCTTCAATTCTGTGTCCAGCAAGTGGTATACTTAGGTCACTTACTGTCCAAGAGGGGTAGGCAGTTGACACCAGACCGTATCCAGTTAATAGCGAGTCTTCCCCAGCCCAGAACCCAGAAGGAGGTACGTGCCTTTATCGGCCTTACTTCTTATTGTAGACAATGGATTCCCCAGTATGCATTTCTAGCCAAGCCACTGATACAGTTAACGACACAGGAGGCAGCCGTATCGACTGTCCTCCCTTGGACATCTGAACATACACTTAGTTTCAACGAGTTAAAGAAAGCCCTATGTCAAGCTCCAGTTCTAGCTACACCGAACTACAGTAAGCCTTTTACACTTTTCGTTACTGAACGCGAAGGTACAGCATTATCTGTTCTCACACAAGATCAAGCAGGACAATACAAGCCCTGTGCTTATTTTTCGAGCACATTAGATCCAGTCGCCCAGGCGTTGCCTGCGTGCCTCAAGTCAGTTGCAGCCACAGCACTAGCAATCAGACAAAGTGATTCCATAGTTTTAGGGCACTCCCTGACAGTACAAGTTCCACATTCCGTGGAAGTTCTTTTAAACCGAACACAAACTCAGCACTTGACAATTGCACGTTTAACAGGTTATGAATTGACTCTGTTCCAGCCACACATAGAAATTAGACGCTGCAACGCTCTGAATCCTGCTACCCTGTTACCATCAGTTAATTCAAACCCTGACCCACATGACTGTGTGGAAGTAGTTAATATTACGACAAAGCCAAGACAAGACCTGACAGATATTCCGTTACCAGATCCTGACCTGACACTTTATGTGGATGGTTCATGTATGAGAACTAGTACAGGAGAACTAGTCGCCGCGTATGCAGTGACTACTGACACTGAAGTTATTGAAACACACCGTATCGACACTCTGTCCGCTCAAGCAGCAGAGCTAGTTGCTCTGACACAAGCCTGTATACACGCCAAGAACCTGAAAGTTAATGTTTACACAGATTCACGTTACGCATTCGGAGTTGTACACGACTTCGGAGTGCTCTGGCAGGAGAGAGGTTTCATGACTTCTCATGGAACCAAGATTCAGCATGGTCTCCTTATTCAAGCCCTGTTAGATGCCATACATTTACCGACATCTATTGCTATCATGAAGTGCAAAGCACATACGAAAGTTACTGACATTATTTCCCAAGGTAACGATCTAGCAGACCGCACAGCCAAGCTTACAGCACAGACTCCAGACATTCCAGTTAATCAGACACATACTCCAGATCCGACTACATGCATGACAGTTAAGGACCCTACTCAAGACGTCATAGATATCCAGTTACATGCTACTCCCGATGAAATCAAGAAATGGTCTGAACAAGGAGGGGTCCAGACAGATCAAGGATGGTTAACGAAGGGTAGAGCCACATGGTTTCTCCCCGATTCTATGGTTCAAGTCATTATTAATACCGCACATAGTCCAGCACATTTAGGAGAAAAAGCTATGTTAGACAGTATCCAGAACATTTGGTTCAACAAGCATTTACGAGCTGCAGCCAAGCAGAAAGTCCGTACCTGTATGATATGTTGTCAGTTCAATCCAGGTAAAAGTGTTCCGGTGGAACAAGGTGGTTTCCAGCCTCCTGACCACCCTTTTGAGGTCCTCCAGATGGATTATATTCAGATGGAGCGATGTCGAGGTTTCAAGTATGTCCTTGTAGTTGTATGCGCTTTGTCCAGGTGGACAGAAGCATATCCAGTCCCAGATTACACAGCCGCGACCACTGCCAAGCAGTTGGTTCGTGAATTTTTCCCTAGATACGGACTCCCTAGAGTCGTATATTCTGATAACGGTCAGCCATTCTCATCTGAACTGATGAAGCACGTTTCCCTTTTGTTAGGGTACCAGTGGAAGTTTCATTGTGTACGCCATCCTGAAGCAGCCGGTCTCGTTGAGAGACATAATCAGACTCTGAAAATCCGAATTGCTAAAATATGTAAAGACAAGGGTGTGGACTGGCTAGTAGCTCTGCCAGTCGCTTTATTTTATATGCGCATGGTCGCACATTCTAGATCAGGTCTGTCCCCGTATGAGGTCGTATTCGGCCGCCCCCCTAATATGTGGGGTACTCCTAGACCCCGAAGTATTACCGATGTTTCATGTAATATGCTGACAGATTACCTAGCTTCCTTGATGTCTGCCCTCAACTCATGTCGTTCACAGGTTGCCGCCGCATTTCCAGACAATACCGAGGTGGCACCGCACGAGATCGTTCCAGGCTCCTTGGTGATGATCAGAAATTTTGACAGATCAAGTCCGCTGGAACCACGTTGGAAGGAGCCACGTCAGGTCCTCTTGACCACCCGTACTGCCGTCAAGCTGGAAGGCAGGAAGGGGTGGGTCCATCTTTCTCATGTAAAGCTTTTCAATGGATTGAAACCCGTCTCCAAGAACATTTCCCAGGATTTCCAGGATTTTAAAAACTGTCAAGACATTGTTTTAAAGGACTGTCCCGCACAAGACATTATTACTACAACCCATCCCTTGTTAGAGAAAACTCCGCAGCAGGAGTATAAGTTAAAGCTCAGGTCTAGTAAAATAAGTCAGTCAGTTTGATTGTATAAGTCCTCCCCTAGGTGAAACGGTTAGACTGTTTCTGACATGTATAAAATAGACCCCCATAGTGAGAGAGTCAGTCAAAGTTCAATCAGATGTATCGTTTTTCTAAGTTTCATATTATTCATCAGCATTTTGATTTCCTGCACCAGCTATGCGTTCTATCTGTATTTTCCAGTTCCTCATGCTAATATGTCTGCTAATGCTACAGTAGAGCACACGTTTAGTGATCTGCCTCCTCACGAATATTCTTACCGCCTTGCTATGCGCAACAACTCATTTATCCGTATGTTACATTACTCACACCAGACCAGCAATGCCACTAATTGTTGGGTGTGTGGTCGACTCCCCCCTTTCCAGACACCGAAGGGAGTTCTGCCACTCTTTCCTTATCCATTCTCACATAATGGTTCGTGTGGAGCATGGTCCACGTTAACGTCATCCTCAACAGATATGTCTTTTCTTAACAGTACATGTTTCCCAGACAAGCAAGGTCTCCCCCACAGAACAGGTTTAGATCTAGAAAATGAAGTATATAATTTAGGTAATTATTCGTCGAATTTCATGGTCCTGAATGTTCAGTCTGATACTACTCCAGACTCACCTGCTATTTCAGTACTACCAGTCAAAGGCGAATTATGTGTCCGAAATAAGGGTTCTGTACACGTAGGACATAGTGAATGTACTACTATTATCCAGTATAGTGACAGTGGGAAATCTGTTTTCAAAGCTTCACGTCATTCTTATTTTGTTTGTGGTCAAACTGCATATGTTCGTCTGCCCCTCGATTGGGAGGGAACCTGTTACATTGCTTTCCTACTGCCACCCGTTTTCCTAGCCCCACCTGACTACCATAGGAATTCCTTCCTAGTACATACTAGACACAAGAGAAATCTCCCGATTGTCGATTATACTGAAACTGCCGCAGAGCAATTCATTGATATAGATAAAGGTGTCTTCCCTTATCTAGGTACAGTTGTAAATAGTAAGCTAATCCGTAGGTTAACAAGAACCCTTGAAGCAGTAGTAGATGAGACTGCCTCCGCTCTAGGTAACTTAACTGAAGAGCAATCCTTTATGAGAATTGTCGTTTTACAGAATCGTCTCGTCCTTGACGTCATACTGGCCGATAGGGGCGGGGCCTGTAGAGTCATCGGATCTAGTTGCTGCATTTTCATTCCAAATAACGCGCCGTCTGTTTATTCAGCTATAACCAGACTCCATAAAATTGCACATCTGTTACACCAAGACCCAGGCACCTGGACATGGTCCGGTTGGTTCTGGAATATAATTTCCGCATGGGGATGGAAAGTCCTGTCCTTTTTAGGCATTGCAGTAGCGATCATATTTAGCTGCTGCCTCTGTATACAATGTGGCCCTGCGATTTGCAGCATGTGTGCTACCTCTTGTATTCCTAGTCCCAAGCCCCGTTCTAAATCCCGTTCCAAGACAATTCGAGACGAGCAAATGGTACTGTATGAAATGATAGACGGTATCATGAATATTGATGTTTCCTGATGGAAACGTAGTGACAAGGAGGGAATGTGGAAAAGTAAATTTTGCCATGTTCTGTGTCCCTACGCCTCATCCATCATATGTTATGTGTGCATGACCAATATGCATATGTTATTCCCCATGTCCGATTAATGACGCAATTACAGTTGTGTCCACCTCTAGTATGCCAGTTTCCAGTCCTCGTGAATACTACGAATATCAGGCCTATGTAAAGTTACGTTGCCACGTTTCTCAGTGTGCACGTTATTCCATTTTAAAGTCCCCGTTTCTAGGCCTCAAAAGGGCCCGGACCACAGATTCAGCTCCTGTCTCCTGAAGCCTCGTTAAGGAGCGATACAGCCCCCACCTGTATCCTCGACCCTTCACTTACTTCCTGCCTCGCAGTGCCCGGTGCAGCTTGGCTCTGCCTCTGAGTCTGCCAAAAGTATGTTATGATTCCAGCTATCAGTTCAGTCCTCCTTCTTTGCATTCCTAAGCTACTGAACTGCATCAATAGTTTCCGTCATTGTCTAGCCTATTCGGCTCCACGTTAGAGAAATACTGCATTTACTGGTCATTTAATATTCTTCATCATGCACTACATGTAGAATAATGCATGGTCCAGTCTTAGAGTCAAGTTAATTTTTCCCCTCATGACTTCTAGTTTATATCAACATGTTCCCTAAACATCAGATACCAGATAGGGTTTAGGTACATGTCGCTCCGACCCTCCAGACTCTAGTCTCTGCTCCTAGCACAGAGTTCGTAGCCCCCAGCTTCTCCTAGTAATACGTCATTGCCAGTTTTCGCGCACCATTAGGTTAGAGGTCCCGGCTCCTTAGGTAGCCCCCTCCTATGTTTCCGCCCATTCCATGACATATTCTGTTACGTTTGCATCACATGTCTATGTATACTCCCAGTTACACCTCTTTTTACTGTTATCTTTCGCGACTGCTACGCGTCACGCCTTCTGCTCCACCCACTGCTACGCCTACTGCAATGTAATGCTATGTGTTTACGCTATGTATATAAGTCCATGTATTGTTATTAAAAGTTAGCGCGCTCATCCCAGACCAAGCCCCAGCAGCTGCTGGGCCTCTTTTCCCCTGCCGGGCCCTGTTACCTCTGTTCCTATGCAGGTTGTCCTGATCCTGTCCTTATGCTGTAATAAACCTGCAGAAACTCCTACTACCTCGAATCTTGACTCTTATTTATTGAGCTATCTGTTATGCTATATGCCTAGTCAAAAATAGGGTATTATTTATTTATTTACCACACCTATCCAATCTAAAACCTAATTCCCAGGAGGCCGACTTCAGGGTGGACTTCAGCTGATATGCCGATAAAGTGAATAAAACTGATTCATCTAATTGCAAAAGATCAGCAGCAATTCTGAAGTTCTTTACAATTAGCGAGTGTTCATTAAAATTTCCCAACAACTCACTTTTTATAAGATATCTTAAAGTGTCAGGATCTCCCTTTGCCAGGTTAAAAACTCAGGGCACTATCCCCGATAAACCTTGAACCCAGCTACTACGTAAGCCGAATTCCTGTCTAAGGGCGGCTGTTGAACTTGCTGTATTGACAGAAGTTAGACTACATAGAATTTTGCCTTCCGTTGCATTCAAAAAGCTCCAACTTTTCATGTCAACTATTTCCATACCATAAAGTAGTGATGCTGGAATTTTTGCTCGATATACCTCCAGCAATGTCGCAAAATGCCTTCTGCCATTAGCCTTATTAAGTGAAATCAAACTCTTCCCTTGGACAATAGCTTTCCGTATGTTATTAGCTATATGTGCTTTTTCACTCAAATTACTAGTAACTATTTTTCTGCACAGGTCCACGAAAAGCTTTTTAATGGTCTTAAAAGTTTTTTTACAGCCAAACCCAAAAAATTAGTTACACAACCTTGCCGGAAATCTGCTCCGTGGTATAACTCCTCTTGCCGCACAGCCTACAGATTGTTAGCATCTGCCATTATTAGCAAAGATGGGGGCTTGATCAAAGTAAAAAGGACGGCCTATAAGGTAGCCCAGAACCAGGCTAAAAGGGACTGGGATGAAGCACATTGGGCTGACTTACTCAATGCATGTAGTAGGAAAGATATGACTGTTTTCTGGCACGTAGTGAAGTGGGGGAGCGGGAACCTAAGCAAAACTCTGGTGAAATATGTGGCGCCCGAAGACTGGGTTCTTCACTATAAAAATCAGTTTGCCTCTAGTCTAGCAACTCAAGATGTTTTTGTTATGCCGCCCCTTATTCCAGATATATATATATAACCAAAAAAGAAGTGGAAAATGCTCTCCTCCAAGTGCCGAAAGGCAGGGCTCCCGGGCTAGATTGCATTCCTGCGGACCTGTTCTTACAAGACCTTGATTCTTGGGCACTGTATATTCAACTTTTGCTGAATGCCATCGCCAAAGGGGCATCGCTGCCCAGTTCTTGGTCAGAAGCCATAATCAATCCGATCCATAAAAAAGGTGATCGCTCGCTACCAAGTAATTACAGGCCCATTAGCCGGATTGACTGCATCCAAAATGTTTCGGCTTGGGTACTGTTATGCAGAATCCAGGCTTGGATGGAGGACTGCCACATCCTCTCTGATTTGCAAGCGGGGTTTCCGCAATCCATCAGCACATTAGATCAGGATTTAAAGTTTATTCTTATATATTGGCGGATGGTAACTTTGGGGAGAGGCACTATTTATGCTGCCTTTGTAGATTTGAAGTCAGCTTGTGACTTGGTTCCACGCCTTAAGCTGTGGCACACCCTGCTAAAATTGGGCATGCCAATTGAACTCTTAGCTCTTCTGGTTAAGCTACACACTGACAATTTTGCTCAGGTCAGATGGGATATGGCAGGTGGTACTACGGAAAAATTCCCTGTCAAAAAGGGTGTCAGACAGGGATGTGTCTTGGCACCGACCCTTTGCATAACTACAAAAAAGTCATTGGTGATGTTAAAGTGAATGAAGTGTTATTGGAGCAAACAGATACCTTTGGGTATCCGGGGGTACTAATTGATAGAAAGTTGACTTGGAAGTCGCAACTAGACTGTCTGTCTGTTAAACATGCACAACTTTCTGGTGCACTGCTCAAGGAGCACAGACGCTCATATACCAAACCCATAGCCCCTGTGCTCAAGATTTATAATGTAAACATTGGTGCATCAATCTTGCATGGGGTGGAGTTGTGGGGATATGCCAATTTGGAAACTTTGGTGGTGGGACAGAACAAATTCTCAAGGTCTTTAGTTGGCCTCCCCCACTCCACCCCCCCTAGTACCTCTTCATCTGGACCTGGGATGCCACTCAGGGGGAGATGTGGCACACTACAGGCTTTTAGCTTATTGGAGGAGGCTGTGGGTTACTCCTGAGCTTGTACATTATGCCCAGGCCCTGCTAGAAGTGAGGGATTTGGATGTTACCGGACAATTGGGTGGTTTAGTTGTGTCAAAAATCTATTATGCAAGCTGGGTATGGATCAACTATGGACCGCCCCTGCCGAAAGTGTTTACCCTAGTAAACTGAAGCTAAAGGTAGCCTACTGGGACATAATTATTAATAAACGTTTTGCATCCTGTTCCAGTGGCGTCCTGACCAATGCCTTTCTTGTAATAAACATAAGCCCAAGTACGAGGGTTATTGGGATTTGATCACGTCACCACACGACAGGAAATTATTCCACCAGTTCAGGGCGGGATCCTTGCCTATATACTCCTTTACTTCCAAATGGAATAACACAAATAGTAGACTATGTCCTTTCTGTTTAGACATGATGATTGAAACGGTATGCACCTGTTACAACGCATTCGTTACTCCGCACTACCATTACAACGCGACTTTTATAACGCATACCATTACAACGCATTGCGCTGAGGGGCGCTATAGGATAGGGAATGGTATAATTTACTATCCAACACCTTCCCTAGGGTCCACGGGGACTGGAGTTAGAATAGTAAATTATACTTACCACTATCCAGCACCCCAAAGCGCTATGCGTTGTAATGGTATGCGTTGTAATGGTCGCGTTGTAATGGTAGGTAGTTGTAACGGTATGCGGAGTAACGTCATACATCCGATTGAAACACTACCTCACATTCTCTTTGCATGTCAAACTTATATCAAACCAAGGCGGACCTGGTTGAAAACTGTTTGCTCTAGCTTAGGCACAAGGTCCAGCAGCGAGGCTTCCGAATCTTAAAAACTTTAGTGGAAGGCCCGATTGTGGTTGCAATTGCAAAGTTTTTTTGGCTGGGTCTGGGTGATTAGATGGCATAAAAGAAGTTGTTCTAATTGATGATGTGATTATAGCATTATGTATCTTTTGTTTAGTGTACCTACTCCCCCAGCGAACCAATTACAATGTAATTATAACTTTTAAAACCAGGCATTTTTAATTATGGGTTTGTTTTAATATTTCTAATTGTATTTATTAACTGTTTTATGTAGGATAACTGGGGCGTTAGTCTGTGCAATAGAGTCTCCTGCTAATGAATTACGCTGCATAGTTTATTTGGCCTCAATGCTTATGCTGCTATAACTTTTATGATTTTTTTTAACAAATCGAAATAAAGATCATAAACTAAACTGATGTTATGTATTTTTGAAATAAGAAAGTGGTCGCTTTTTTAAAAACAACAAAGTTTATTTGAAACCTGTCACATATTGCTTCACAAATGTTATCTTTATGTTTTGGTTCATAATTTTACTTGGGACACAGTACACAACTGTAAATATTCTTGTTATAAGTGTAAAACTTTTTGGCTACAATTGAAATTTCAATATAAGTATTGAAGAGTCGAATCAGTGTGTCTGAGTCTCTTTCTATGTGGCATCTCAATCCTATCCCTGTATATATATGCGATTTTCGCTTCTCTCTCTCAAAATTACTATTAAGTATCTTTTCCACAGGAGCCACTGTTTTTATTTAACTTATGACAATAGAAAGAGCCAATCTCTTTTTTTATCTAGATGTGTATTTAATCTATCTATTTTTGAATGAATTTGGATTTGCAAGGATTTTCTATTTGTATTTTGTCGTAATGTTGTGATTGTTATACTTCACCATAAAAGTGTTTTTTTAATAGAATTAATGGGCCACTTTTAACTAGGAATTAAGGGCCAGATGATCGAACATTCAAGTCGCAAAAAGTGGTTGCAATTTGCGACTCTACTTTCTGTGAGCTGAAGATTGTTCTGAAAACTGACAGTAGAATGAATAGATCAATTCACAAAATAGGGAATTGTAGTGGGTCGCAGTCCAATCTACCAAATTATTTAATGTTCATTAGGTAGGTTGCAAGTTATGACTCACTCTGATTTGCCACCAATTGGGGGATAGTGGAGTTCCATGTTCAGCAGACCCCCTTTCCATAAGTGTTTTTGAATAAAAACTTTGAAAAAGCAACTGAATTTATTTAAAATTAAAAGAGATGATTTAAAAAAATGTTTTCAATTGTTTTAAGTTCCAGTGACAGTTGCAGAGGTTCCCTGGGCCACTTCCTACTCGCCTTAATTCTCTTACCCCAATTCACAAAGGGAAGGTGTACAAAAGAGACCCTTTTCATTTTGTCTATCAGTTATGATCCCAACTCGTGAATCTGTAATTTTTCAATAGTTTGCATTCACTATAACAGTCGAAAATCATTGATACATCTAGATAGGTACTCCTAAAATGGGTTTGATACACAATACTAAATATTTTGCTTTTGCAAATCCACAAATTTACCGCATCACATGGTTTAGTACATTTGGCCCCTAAGTTTCTTTGAAAATGTTAAATATTTCTTATGCCCACATGCATCAAGCTTTTTTGCATTCGCAAACGGTGCGAATCGCAAAATTCGGCCGTTTGCGAATGTAAAAACCTTTTTTGGGATGCATCATTTTTTTTCATTTTTCGCAATTTAAGAAATCGCAATTTTTTGCGATTTCTTAAATTGCTATAGCATTTAAGAAATCACAAATTTTGCGATTTCTTAAATGCTATGCATGATTTTTTTTAAATTGCGAATTCGCAATTAGGAAGGGGAAAATTACCATGAAGTAAACCTTCATGGTAACTTGCAAAAAGTTTTAAAAATGCACAAAAGTGCATTTTTGAAACTTATATTTTACACACACACATGCCCTTGGGACATGTGTGTGAGCAAAATGTACTTACGTGACATTTCAGGGGTGCAGGGGAGGTCCTTTGGACCCCCCCTGCACCCTTGAAATTGCATTCTTATTTTGCGATTCCTTAATTGCGAATTCGCAAAATGAGAATGCCTTCCCATTGATTCCTAGGCCCATAGGAATCAATGTAAAGCGATTCCTTAATTGCTTAATTGCGATTCGCAATTAAAAAGAAAATTAAGGAATCACAAAAACTTTTGCGATTTCTTGATGCATAGGATTTTGCGATTCCTAAATTGCGATTCCTTAATTTTCACAATTTAGGAATCGCAAATTCCTACAATGATGCATGTGGGTGTATGTCTCTTCTGATCCTTAAATAACTGGATTATTTTCAATTCATCCCTTGTTCATCCATTCTTAATTTTGTGGTATTTAATAATGTAAACGTTGCAAAAATATCCCTCATCCGTGTGTATTTTCAGTACCTGCTCTTTAAAGTAACTATTAGTGCTGTCTGTCAGATCGCTTATTGCTCTTATGTTAAGGTTTTGACAAGGGGTGAGGTGAGGTGGTTAAGCAGACAGCAATGGTTTTTGAGGGACTTAGAGCCATGATCAGGTTACTGAAGATGGTAGGGAAAAAACATATTTGGTTAAACACCATTTGTTAAAAAGAATACGTGCATAAAAATAAAAGTTATGAGGGAAAGACAATTGTTTTACTTGGATAGCCTGCTTTTAAACACAGGAAAAACTAAAAAGCAAATATGATCCATTTGAAATTAACCGGGGGGCTTAACACCAAGCATTAGCAAAACTCCACAATACCTTTCAGGCTGCCAGGCGTGGCGCTGCTGGAGGCGGAGCCCCTGTGGGTGTACCACGCCGGTCTCCCTCCGCAGTTGTTCTTGGAGCAGCCGCTGAGAGGGGGGGACCGAGAGGGTTGAAAAAACTACCCTTCCCAGCTGCCCCGTGACCAGGAAGACACCGCGGGACCAGAGAGCGCGACTGCCGGCGCATAAAACTGATCAGCCCTACCGGTGGAGCGGGGGCTTGACACCAAGCATTAGCGAAAATCCACAATACCTTTCAGGCTGCCAGGCGTGGCGCTGCTGGAGGCGGAGCCCCTGTGGGTGTACCGCGCCGGTCTCCCTCCGCCGTTGTTCTTGGAGCAGCCGCTGAGAGGGGGGGACCGAGAGGGTTGAAAAAACTACCCTTTCCAGCTGCCCCGTGACCAGGAAGACACCGCGGGACCAGAGAGCGTGACTGCCGGCGCATAAAACTGATCAGCCCTACCGGTGGAGCGGGGGCTTGACACCAAGCATTAGCGAAACTCCACAATACCTTTCAGGCTGCCAGGCGTGGCGCTGCTGGATGCAGAGCCCCTGTGGGTGTACCGCGCCGGTCTCCCTCCGCCGTTGTTCTTGATGCAGCCGCTGAGAGGGGGGACCAAGAGGGTTGAAAAAACTACCCTTCCCAGCTGCCCCGTGACCAGGAAGACACCGCGGGACCAGAGAGCGCGACTGCCGGCGCATAAAACTGATCAGCCCCACCCGCGTCGCGTGAGCGTGAGGGAGCGCAGGGCGAAGCCCGGGCAAAGGTCGGGCCCTCTACGGCCCTCCAAGGCCAAACAAGGCTGGGCTGGGCAACATCATTAAACTCTACCGAGCGGCTACAATCCGTCACATCTAAGGTACTGCTTGGGATACTATAACGTTATACTTTGCTACAGCATAGATATTGCTCCTTGCTCCCTACCACTACTACTGTTAGAAATCTATCTGTGGCTATCAGGCATATATCGCAGAGGGGTGTGACCCGTGTTCACTGCTGACTGACCGATTGCTAAATCATGAGGAGGGGGTCTAAAACGAACAGAATGCCTACGTTGAGATCCAACACCAGACAGAAAGTCGACTCACCACAGGTGCAGCCCTTACCAACTTTAACGGCGATAGATATAACGTTGCAACAGACCATTGGGGTAGTGGCAACTGCTATCGAAAATACTGAAAGGCGACTCTCGCTAGTGCCCACAGTAGATATTCATGACACAGAGGACGGTCCTGTGATAACTTTAACAGATGAACCGTATAGAAGCTTCTCGTTAACATCCTCTTATGCAGAGTTTCCATGTGCACAGCCAACCACAGATACACCTAAAAACACAGCTAGAGTTTCCAATTCTGTTAATCGAGAGCACTCACCCCAGCCTATCCACGAACCTAGAAATCCAGTTAAAACTGTCCCGAGATCTAGGAAGAACAGTGCCGTCAATCAGAAGAATAAAAAAAAGGGGGGAGAGATAATTTAAAGCCGAACCACAATTTGGTAACCCCAATGGCCAACACCACATCTGGCATACCCTGTTGGGTAGCTAATATGGTGTCAGACCTTAAGGCAGAATTGGAGGAAACCATTAGTGCGCCCCTCAAGCCCCTAATGTCCAAATTGGACAGACTAACGTCTGTAATAAACAACAAAGTGATAGGACCACCCAGACCAGTGATACACGCATCAACTCCAGCACTAGGCAATCAGGACACGGGTAGACCAAGGGCTGAAAAGATTACAAACAATGGCAAGGTAGCGCCTGACAAAAATACTGTTAATCAAAATAAAAGCGATGTCTTACTAAGTAAAATCCGGGATAAAACCCATTTCCCCCCTTCCTCTAAAGCTAATGGCACCGTCCCGCAGGTATGTAATAATCAAGAGAAGAGCTCCCCACCACTGGGCAAGGATATTGAAAGTAACACCAAATCAGGGAACCCCACCAAAGCAAAAACTACCAGTCCAACAGTTGCAGCAAGGGACAAAACGGGAGTGCGGTTCCGGTCAATTAATTTACCACCGGAAGCACTACCCTATGTAGTTGTGCTAACAGGTGTACCGTCTCTAATGGAAGGTAAAAGAGAAAATGAAGGGGAATTGAGGAACAAATGTGTACAATGGCTAAGATCTAATAAGCCATTAGCGTTACACATGTCTGGGGAAATACTGTCTGTCAGAAGAGGACAATGGATAGGAAATGGTATAAAAACTATTGCGGGGGATGTCATCGCAATAAACTTTAGGGATACCTCTGCAGTTACCCACATATGTAACTCTCCATCGTTGGGACCACAAACTAAATATACCCATTACCTTTATCCTATTTTTACCCCTTACCCCCCTCACATAGATTAACACAACCATATAGGGGTCGGGTAAACAGGGCTCCATATCCTGTGCAGCAACATAGAGTAGACAATTGGCATACTCCGTGGCAGGCATTACCTCTTTATGATCCTGTAGCTGCAACACATGCACACTGGAACAGGTTCTGTGCCTTGGACAATGTCGACTGACTCGAATGGAATAGAAAGGGTCAACCTCAGCCCATTAAGGGTAGCCCAGTGAAAAGATCTCGACAAACAGGGTGTTCGTCACCTACTGCCTCATTAATTGCCCTAGCAGAGAAGGGTATTGCCTTGACGGTACCCACAAATGAACCCATAGCAGTTGACCCGAATGATATACTAATGGTGGGGCAGGTAATGGACCCAAAGGGAGGACCCTCACCAGATGAACTGGACACCCCAGTGGAAACGGGGGAGGTATTAGCTAGTAGTCTTGGGGTGGCTGGCGCATACAAGGGTGAGTCCCAGCCAGGTATAAGAGTTATATACTGGAACATTGCAGGGGTGGCAGCCAAATATAATGTGAAGGAGTGGAGAGATTTTATAACTGGCTTCCACATCATCTGCCTCCAGGAGACCTGGGCAGTCGAACCCGAACAATATACATTAGAAGGGTTCAAAAGTTTTGTGGTCCCTGCAGTAAGGGCGTCATCTGGAAGATCCATTGGTGGACTTATTACATATGTAGATCTTCGCATTCAGGGGAGTTTGTCAAACTTGAGTTGGGACTCTATAAATATGCAAGCGATCGGCTTTCGCCACAAGGGCTTCAAACTTACACTGATAAATTGGTACAATGCAGTGGGTTCATGTGGCAGAAACAATACCCTGAGAGAACTGGATGATCGTTTTAAAACCATGTCTTCAACTCATCAAGCCAACGGGTCACCATATACCATCTTAGTTGGAGATTTTAACTGCCATCTTTGTGATAAATTAAGACTAATAAACAAGGATTGGTCACTGTGCCCGGAGGAAAAAGGTCCACATTTTGCTCATACAACCGAAGGCAAGGAGATGGAGACATTTATAAAGAGGCACAACCTATCATTCGTAATGGACCTAATAAAGTTAGGTAACACGAGGGAACCTAATCCAACGTATAAAGGAAGGGGTTGTCACTCCTATATAGATTTTGTTATGGTGTCCCCAACTCTCAGGAAATGGATTAAAAACTTTGAAATTGCACACAGTCCCTATAGTGATCATAACCCGCTGGCATTGGATCTCAAAGGTATGAACCTCATAACAGCAGAGGGTGTACCTGATGCCAAAGAAGAGGCGACAGCACAAGGGAGAAGACTTAAATGGGCCAAGATCAACTGAGAAATATTTTATCGCAAACTTGTAATGAATGCCCAAAAACAAATACAAGTATGCCTGGATGAAAAAATGTGCGGACAAACCGTGGTAAAGGCCTTTGAAGAAATCGCCCAACTTGTAGATACCTTACTGAGATCCTCTCCCCGAACAGGAACCACACGGCCCCAGACTCCACGTTGGTTCGATCATGACTGCACTAAGGCACTGAAAGTCCTTAAAAAATGCCTCACTGATCACCCAAAGGACAAAGTCAAAATAGCAGGGAGTAGATCTAACTATAAAAAAGCCCTAAAAGTGCGTAAAAGATCCCTACAGAATCAAGCATGGGGGGATCTAAGGGAAGCAGCGGAGAGGGGCGATATGACGACTTTTTGGAGAGTTATAAACGACCCATGTTTTAAGGACCCAAGGGGGCCAGACATAGTGAATGCCATTCTCCCTGACCAATGGTATAATCACTATCATGGCCTCTATAATCACACTGGGATAGCACTGCAAGAAGAAGGTGCAAAAACAACAGTACCCGTAACCTTAGAATTTTCGCTGGGAGAAGTTAAATCAGCTATCCAAGGGCGCTCAAAAAATAAAGCGCCAGGTCCTGATGGCATCCCCCCTGACCTCTATTTGAGCAACACTGATTTATGGGCACCTATCCTTACTAGGGTCTTGAATGAGGCAGTAGTGGCAGGACTGCCTTGCTCTTGGTCCTCTGCAATCATCGTCCCTATTCACAAAAAGGGTAGCCGGGACGATCCCCAATGTTACCGTCCCATCTCATTAATAGATGTCACGGCTAAGGTTTTGGGACGAGTGATCTTAAATCGTCTACAAATTTGGGCAGAGGACAACCACATTCTAACAGAAGTACAATATGGGTTTAGAGAAGGGAGATCCACAACAGACCAATGCATAAATCTGTATCTCCTCACCGCTAAATACACTATTGCCGCTAAGGGGACTGTCCATATGGGATTTATGGACCTCTCAGCGGCCTTTGACCGTGTTAACAGGCAGGAGCTATGGGCCCTGATGATCTCCTTGGGGGTGGATCAAGGGCTAGTGGACACCCTGAAGGCATTACACTGAGAGACTACAGCTGCAGTTCGTTATAATAAAGAAGGAATGAACACAGAGCCATTTCCTTGTACAAGTGGAGTGCGGCAGGGCTGCATTTTAGCTCCTTTTTTATTTTCACTGTATATTAATAATCTGGACCGAGAACTTTTGAAGTTGGGAGTGGACTCCCCTAAGATTGGCCAGCGTCCGGTACCCGTTCTTTTGTATGCGGACGACGCAGTGTTGCTAGCCCGCACCCCACTAGGCTTACAAAAGTTAATTGATGGCTTTGTAAATTTCATGAACTCATTGGACCTCTCAGCAAATCTGGACAAGTCTTTTGTTATGTCCACAGGCATAAATCCAAAAAAGCCTTATCTGCACAGTATAGGTGCGCATAGGCTAGGAAGAGTTAAGTCTTTCTCCTACCTAGGTGTACTCTTTGATGAGAAATTGGATTTTATAAACTCGGCTGAAAAACACGCAACCAAACTGGTGGCCTCAACGGGTGCCATTATGGCTTACGGAAGGAGGTTAGGCAGATGGTCACCGGAACAGATTCTGAATCTTTATAGAGCGGTCTCCTGTGCCAAGGTGTCATATGGGGCAGAAGTTTGGGGTTGCAAAACTAAGCAAGTACAGCAGATACAAGCTGAGGAGAATAAATTCTTTAAAAAACTACTAAAGGTCCCTCAGAGCACCCCCTCATATATAACACACATGGAATTGGGCGAGCCATATATTGAGGACAGAATTATGGTCCGACCCATCCTGGCCTGGATTAAGATATGGACCAATCCAGAGGCTGATTTCAGCAGACAGATTATTAAGGATTGCCTGAGCCGGGACAGAGGGGGACAGATCCCATGGCTTAAATACGTAAAGGACACCATGGAATGTATTGGTTGCATGAATCTGTTCTCTGAGCCGGAGTCAATGACCGCTCAGAACAAAACCCTGGCCAGAAATCTTTTTGGTACATGGGCAACAGCCAGAAGGGCCCAGGCGGAAAACAGGAAAACATCGGTTGTGGCCCATGGCTCATTAATAACTACTATGTCTGGAATGGAACCGTACCTAGCAGTAATGTATAATGCGCAGGAAAGATTCTACATGACTAGGTTCCGACTGAATCTCCTTCATCATTTATTGGCTGTTCCTGCTGGTTTTACACGTTCGGTAGAGTTGAAGGGTACCTGCGGCTGCAACACTAGGTCTCCGCAGGATACCCTTCACTTTGTTCTATAATGCCCTTTTTATCTACAGCCCAGAAGGAAGTTTTTAGTAAGGATTTTGCAAAATAAAAGACTGAGACATGCCAAAGCAGCCCTTCTTTTTTTACAAAAAGCCCCAGACCCATATACTTTGTTATGTGTAATAAGCTTTATTAAGGTTGCCATAAGACTGAGGAACACCAGGGAAATATTTGCCCAGACCACTACTACGTAGACTGAATTAATTGCAGCAGGAGTTCACTATTAGATTTATTGCTTTTCTCCCACTGTTCTTTTAGATCTTGTTTTAAATTGTAATTTTTAAACAAATGTAATTTAAAATGCTTTTAAACACTGTATGTATCGATTTTCATGCTCTTTAATGGTATCTTTTTAAGTACCGAATAAAGAAAATTTGAATTTGAATTTGAATTTGAAATTAACCGTTGCAAACCCACCGTTTGATGACCAGACACCTGGACTTAAAATTAAACTAACGTTGTGAAAAGGACCGCGCACGTTCGTTCAACCTCAGATATAGCCAATGGAAATAAATGTATATGTACCACATACTTGTAGCTGCTGACTGAAAGAAAGCTTCGGGCAGAAAAGCAAGATTTTTTTAGGGAAATATTTTTCCTTATAAATGTTTCACTCCTTGCATGCGACTTCCTCGAATGTTGGTCGGATCAGATTAAAACCTGCTATTTACTATTTGGCTGAAGGTGTCGCCTACATCCCCTTTCACACCTTTAACTAGGCAGCTAATTGTTAAAAGGCGCGGGCTAGACTGGTTAAAACAGTTTCAGACACTTCCAAACCAATTTTTAGCTCCTTTACATCAAGGTGTGAAAAGTACGTCTGACAGCACCGGCGCGCGGGCTTTGAACTTTCCATTTAGCAGTGCCTGCAAAGCACGAGGATGTTTCCGAGGTGTCACGAGGGGGTTTTCAGCACTGGTGAGACGTCCATTTCAAGCGTAATTGAAAGAAGGCAAGATCAACAGCAAAACAATGTTTCGCTCTGTGACCTTTTTACCAACTTCTCTCGATTTATAAATTCAGCAGAAAGAAGCTTCCTGTTGGCCTTTCTCTTGAATCACCAAAGCCATCTCCTTTTTCACTCGGTCTGCTCGAGGCCTGGTTGCCACTTTAAAGAGATCCCAATCGCACAATGCGTTTCTCTTTTCCAGGTGCTGAGCTCTGCGAAGTTCAAGTGCGCCTTCCCCAGTCTAAAGTTTTGATTGTGAGATAACTTAGCGCCGCCTTTAATGAATTCCCAGTAGCCCATTTCCCCCTTTTTTACAGGCAGAAACCTCCGTTTTGTGTGACTCCTGTGTTCGCTGGAATGTCTGCTCTGATCCAGCTGTTTGTAGAATTAATGTTCATTGCTGCAGGGAAGCGTGGCTCGTTTAACAGTGCAACACACTGTGCAGAACAGCAAGGCACTTACTAATATAACGCCAAGTACATTATTACCATGTTCACTACTAATGACATTAACTTTCATTGTCCTCTGCGAGGGAAGGTTTCCGCCCTTCGTGTGCTTGTATACTTCTCCAATCAAGGCAACGATAATGCTTACATGCTGTTGTTAACACAGAAGGACATGTGCCCCAGGGCACGCTCGGGTCACGTTATGCTGGTTTTATTTTTTTTTGCAGTTTATATAGCGCGAACTTGGCCCAAAGGCATTCGAGCGTTTCACATGAAAACCATACACGTTTACACTAGAGCTGTTCTGCAGGAAGAAATGTTTCCAGTGTGTAATCCGGCGGAATTTGCATACAGATTTTCAGGGACTTTTTGGTACTTCTTACAAAAAGTATGAACGTCCGTGAAATCGGGACCCTTTCAGTTATTTAACATCTCTTAGAATCTTTTTTGTAAGCGAGTGTAATTCGAGATACCCTTAACTCTTCAGGCAGCCATCCACAAGGAAAATTAACTTAAGGTATAAGCACTCATGTACAACACCTGCATGTAAGTGTGCAAAACAGTTTCACAATACTTGCAAGAAAGAGACAACCCAGTTTCACGATACTAGACAACACAGTTTCACAATACTTGCAAGAAAGAGACAACACAGTTTCACAATACTAAACAACACGGTTTCACATTAGTTGCAAGACAGAAGCAATACATTCTCAGCACTAACTAATACTCGCTTGGAAGTAGATAAAGAGCAAGACAGAAACTCTTCAAATTATGCGAAAGGCAATATTTACCAACCATGCAAACTTTGTTCATTTAATTAAAACATTGCACATCCCTACTATTTGCTGCAAATGACTCGCCAGGCCTATACCTCTCAGCGAGTCATCAACGCCAACTCACCAAAATGCTATGGATAGTGCAAGTGACATCATATTCCCTTTGAATGTTAATGGTATGTCAGGATTGACCACTTGTCTCGACCCAAGACCCTCAACAGTCTCATGTTTGCTCATGAGGGGCTAGGAGAAGAGCAAGAACTGGAAACTACAGGAAGTCAACAGGATTTTTATTGAGTTTTGGTCTCCCTGGTCCTTGAGACTGTGGTTCAAATTGTTTTAATAGCATTTATATAGCGCTTACTAGCGTTAGCAGGGTATGTACCAGAGGTGCAATGGAGCAACCAGAGGGTAGCATCTGCTTCCTGTCGCTACCCTGAACTGATGTACATTCACTCAGTAGAGTCTGTAATGAGTGTGAAGTCAGACGTTTACGAGGATGAGTCTATAAAAGATAGCAAAGTTAAGCTAATTGCAGGCTCCCTTTGAATGAAGTTCATGGATTTGCTTTGCTTCTTAAGAGCCTAGAAAAGCATCTGAGAGAGTGGAACCCTCCAAAATGAGAAAGAGTTGAGATCCAGGATTCAACAAACAGTTATTGGAAGAACCACTACTATTGTACAACATAGTCATCTCTGGGTGGGTTCAAGGTCTATAGGGCACCAATCAGGATGCAGGCTTGGTCCTAATTTATGGCCCCTAATCGAAGGGTATCACTGCACCCATTCAGTTTTGAGATTCTCTAACAGTCTCAAACAAGTGTCACAAATACAACTTTGCTCCACGTTTTACATGTACTAGCAGTGAAAATCGGATGAGAATCCTAAATGGGTGCCGAGTTCTTTCAAAGAGGATAAACATAATCTGTTTTAGATCTATAATGGATTTAGTTCTTAAAGGAAGGCTCTGCAGTTGGAATGTGAATTAGAAAATGCCAATGTAATAAAAACAATATGACTTCAGAGAGTGTTGTTTTTCTTGCCATAGACTTCAATCATAACAATTTCTACATTTGTCTCAAACCGAGGAGCTGTCATCTGCTAAGTGAGAGTCACATGTGATATGTGTTGTGTTAGCTTGGTGTTCAGAAAAGCAACAGATTCGGTAGGGGCAAAATGTTGATTTCTAACACTACATACTGAAATGCTCTATTGCCAATGGTAAACTAAAACTTGAACATTTAAATGCCAAAGATCTAGCCAAAACAGTTCAGGTTCCTGAAACCTACTTCACAGTGTCAACTAACATCTATCAGGTCTGTTGTCTATTAAATGAAGGCCATCTCTTTTACATGATCAAGAATTGTTTCTTAGGTCCTGCGGAACTGAATCACTAACCAAAATCAGCCACGACAAAAATGCTTAAATCAACTCACACTGCAGAAGATAAGAATGGGGCGATACGGCATGGTTAGGTCATGACTGCCCATCTTTCTGTGAAAATAGCCCCCAGCCCTAAAGAAAATTTGCACAGTAGAGTAGCACAATGGTTCACCTAGCCCTGCTGTCCAACTGTACAGTGCTCTGTTGCTTCCTAGCTCAGGTAGTACTATAAAAATAATAAAGTAAATATGTACAGTTGTAAATTAGTTGCCTTTTATGTTGAATCTATCATTAGGTCTACAAAGGTTTTGTTTGTGAAGTGGGAACCTTCTCATTTCGTTTTGAGCAAGTCTGTAGATTGTAATTATTTACTCTCACTGCCAATGTGGCTCATGTTATGCACACCGAGACAAACATTCCACTCACTCAATGATAGCAATGTGGATAATGTTAAATTAAACAGGATCTTAAGCCAAATGTTCCTCTCACCCAATATTTGAAATGAGTAAAATATTATATCAAGCTCAATATTGAATTATGAGACGTGGTCTCAGTTTTGTTTATGCCAAAACCACCATTTGATTTATTGTAATTTCATATAATCTTTACGTATGTCTATGTGTTTATCAAGAATTTTATCCAGGAATGCTATGCACAGAAATGTTAGCTTTGATTTAGACACAAGCAGGGACACCACCACTGATCATGCCTGAACTGTGCCACCACCCCATCATTAGTTACTCAATGGGCACCAGTAGTAATTGCCTTTAGCTGCACAGACAGTCATGCCAGTATGGGAAAATGGCAGGGTAGTGGAGGACATCATTATGTTGGTGCAAGTGATGTCAGGCTGATGCCCTGTTTCATATACTGGTGTTGCCTACATGTCTAACAGAAAGAGTGCCCAGCAATGTTTCTTAGGTCCTAACGAATCCCTGGAATCTGAATGTGAACTGTTAGCTGTGGATGGTATTGAGTTTGGGGGGAGCGTAAAATCTAGAAATGCCCTAGTACTCAGGGATTTCTAAATGTACCATGGTAATTGCAAGGTTTGCCTTCCCATGGTTCGAAAGCAGTGACAAACAGGAGAATCCTGGGAATTTTATGTTGGTACTGCACATTTATTTGTAAAGAAAATTCCTCGGATTCCTTTTTTGTTGGAGGTGTTTGTACAACACTCAGAAGGTAATCCTATGCACTGCCATTGTGTTTTAGGTGCAGGTGGTGATGAGAATTGTCTTCCCATCCCCGGAGCTCCAGCAATTGCCGGGAAGGAAGAGAATGGGGTCTGCCACTAGCTATTGCTTCATGGGTCTTACCACCCACCTGATCATTCTTCTGTCCTACCTGGCTATGCAACTATGTGTGGGGAATCCCATCACCCAATCCTTACAGGTTTCTGAAAGTAGGGAAGAAAGAGAAAACACTATGTCGTTGGTGCTATCCCCTTCCTCCCAAAAATCTTTTATTAGGTGGCTGGGTGGTCCTCTTCTTGGTGAACAGTAGGCACTACCTCCTTTTGTCCAGGTCTCTACTTGAGATATTAGTGCATCAGTATTGAGGACTTCAAATGAACAAAACATTTGTTGGCTACATAAACTAATATGTAAGGGTAAGAAAGGATGTCAAGAAAATAGATAGTGACAACAAAAAGTTCAAGATATATGGTTCCTTTGCATATACGGCTGCCTGTAGTGGATTGTGCACCAAAGGTGGACTTAGTGACACAAGGTTCACATTTGTTACTTTTTGAAGCAAATGCACCTTGTCTGCATCGTCCCCCACGAGGTTTTTGTTTTTTTTAGATCCTATTTTTTCTGTACCTAGAAACTGTGAACCTTACCCCTGCTAAAGAGATGTAAAGTTCCCGTCCTTCCCTTTAAACATTGTTAAATTGGCTTAACCCTGACTGACATATTTAAATTGCCTACATATCTATAGTATATGGTTCCGTCAAATGCACCCAGAATCTGGTAGTTAAATGACACACAAAGACTGGAATACCTATTGTACTGTCCACACAGTAAGCATGGAAAACATAGCGCCAGCCCTTCCTGTGTAGACTGACTGCAGCAGTCTAAGAGCTACTTTCAGAACCTGCCAAAAGAACCCTTTTTGACAGGTGGGGAAACATTGCTTTTAGGTATTAAGTTACCCATAAGTACATATTGTTACTCACAAGGTAGGGTGCTGATATGCAATAGTGGAACATGTGCCAAGCTAAAGTAGGTACGTTCCTCCAGTGACTAACCCCCAACATCTATTTTCACTGACGGAGCTGTAACTGGATCCTAGAAAATGTCAAAATGAAGATTATAAATGTTAGAAATTGGGTCTCTAGATGGCAGAGGTATGCACCCTCTCTAAGTAGGAACCACAATCCTAGTCAGGGTAAGTCAGACACACAACCTAAATTAACCTGTGCTCACCCTCCGATAGCTCAGCACAAGGCATTCAAGCTTAACTTCAGAGGCAATGTGTAAAGTATGTATGCGACACTTTAATATAGTACTTAAAAGACAAAAGCACATATGGGTTACTTGAGGCCAGGGTGGCCCGGGGTAAATCCAAAATTTAGGTTGTCTGCGATGGAGGGAAGGCCGGCTACAGGACCCACACAGGACGCACACAAAAAGTAACTTGGATGGAGGAAGCGTCTACGTCGAAGACTTGATGAGTCAGTTGCCATCCACGTAGTCGGGTAGATGCATCTGTGTTGAGCCTTGCGGTCGGGTCCTGCTTTGTCATCGAATCCCTTTTGTTGCAGGTGATGTATCATTGTCGAATCTCGCAGTCGGATCCAGCGTCATCATCAAGCCACGTAGGGATCTCCTCTTCCCAGGGCTGCATCGGTGTCGAAGAACACTGAGTTGGTTTCAATCAGCACAAAGTCGTTGCTGCATCTATTTTTGTGGAAAAACAGCTGCAGAACCCACTTTCATGACCCAGGACTGGATTTTCACCTCTTGGCAGGGGATGACTCACAGTTGGCAGAGACCAGCAGTTCAAGCAGGGTTGAAAGAAGTCTTTCATAGCCAAGACTTCAAAACAGGAGACAAGCCAACAAGCCCTTGGAGAAACTTAGGTTCAAGGATGTAGAGAGCAGGTCCAGTCCTTCTTACTCCAAGGCAAGGGGCAGCGGACTAACACAGCAAGAAGGTATCAAAGTTGCCACCTCTTCTATAGCACAGCAATCAGCAGGCCAACATAGCAAAGCTGTTAGCAAAGTGGCAGTTCCTCATTACAGGGGTATGCAATCCTTTGTGTGGGGACAGGCATAGCACTATTCAGGTACAGATGTCAGCTCTTCTCTCTCATCCTGCCTCAGGATGACCCATCAGCATGCATCTGGCTGGTCAGTCACACCTAATCTGCCTTTGCAGATGGCTGTCTAAAGAGAATGCAGGAAGCCAGTTGTCACCCACTTCAGATATGTATTTCAGCGACTGAAAGAATGCACCAAATGGTTTAACTAGGACAACAGCAACTTTCTGAAAGTGGCATTGTAGAACTGCAATTTAATCTTGACCCAATTGGAAACTACACTTATAACATTTTACAAGGCAGTCCCCATGTTCACCTATGGGAGAAAGAGGCCTTGCAGTGGTGAAAAACGAAGTTTGGAGTGTTTCACTACTAGGACATGCAAAACTTAAAAGTATATGTCCAACTGTTTAACTGCACTGTACTCTGCCCTTGGTGCTGCCTAGGGCCTATCTTAGGGGTGACATATTTGTGTTCAAAAGGAAGGGTTGGGTCTGGCAAGAGAGTTAACTTGGCAGTTCAAAATAGCAGTTTAAATTGCACACACAGGCTCTGCAGTGTCAGACCTGAGCCATGTTTAAAGTGCTACTTAAATGGGTGGCACAATAAGTGCTGTAGGACCACTAGTAGCATTCAATTTACAAGCACTGGGCACATGTAGTGCACTTTAATAGGGACTTATTAAGTAACGTAAATATGGAAATTGTGGATAAGCTAATGTTACCATGCTTTAAGTAGAGAGCACATTTATTTTAGCACTGGTTAGCAATGGTAACATGCCCAGAGTAGTAAAGATGTTGTTCCACTCACCTGGTTCTAGTCTGCAGAGATGATGTTGGACCTCCTATCACTCCTAGGGAGTGTCTGATCAGTAAATGGTAATTGTGAATCAACTGACACCCCAGAAGGGAAGGGAGTTGGGACAAACAACAAACAGAGAGACTTGCTGCCTTCCTGATCTTCTACTGTCTTCTTGGAGTCGTACATACGCCTCTTCTCAGTCCTGGAGAACGTCATCATGATATGTGCATAATGTAGTATGTGGTGAGCTGTAATGCAAATACAAATAGAGAGGTTATTCAACACATGAGTAGTCATGAAATATTTTCTTCCACCGTTAACAAGTGGATAAACAGTCAATTACACGATAATGAACCTATAGCCATAGACTTCCATTAATCAACTGTTACCCTTGGAATTGTGGTGATCTCAGCAGAAGCTATATTGTGTTTTCACATCACACACTAAGGTACACCTTGTTAGTTCAACACTAGGCATAAGGTGCGCAAGTGTGTGTGTACGTTTGGATTCACAGACTTCAGCACTATAAAAGATGGCACATAAGAATGCCACTTTTTTGTGTGGAATTTTATATAGCGCTAACTAGACCCAGAGGTATCAGAGTGCTTTACATGAGCACCAGTTACGTTACATACAGAGGCATTCATTTTTGTTAGGCACTGGGAGATTAAGTGATTTGCCCAGAATCACAGAATGTTGAGTGTCCGCGCCGAGACTCAAGCCTGGTTCCCCAGCTCTGAGGTTGCCTACCCTAGCCGTTAGGCCACATTCTCTACCCAGGGTGCTAATACCAAGGCATCAGTATGCAGGTTGAATAATAAAAGGGTCATGGCATAATGTATGAAAGTGCCCTTTTTGTATGGTCACTTCCCCACGTTCTGCTCCAGTGCTGATGGGTATGACTCTGAAAGTGCCCTGAAGCCTGCTGCCCAGGCCCAAGTGCCAGAGCTCCCTCCCTAGAACTGATATGCATAAATTGATAACCCTAATTGACAAGGTCTTTACCCCCCTTATATGTCCATATTATATGATAGCAGTGGGTCCAAAGGCTTGCAGCACTGTTTGTGCCACGCTTAATGATCAAAGTAAACTACTGACAGCAGGCCTGCCATTACAGACTGTAGTAACAGTTTAAATTGCTCAATTTTGACATTGCCCTCACCATGTGTGGCAAAGTCAATGCATTGCTGTTATATATGTCAGGCACACCTGAGGAAGGATGCCTGAGTCAAGGAGGCAGGGTGGATTATATTAAAAGTGGGAACATGTAAGTACAAGCTTATATGCACCTATAGTGGCCTTAATCATTAAAGGACACTATAAGTGATAGACGGTCCATAGGATAACATGAGTTGGCAGCACGGCAAACCCGAGATTGACAGCTCCATTATGATACTGCCTAAATATGTCATGTTTGGTATCAAACAATGTGCCTTCTCACCCCTGACACAAATCTTGTGTCATGGGTGATGTAGCATGCACCCAGGTGGCTACCTTAGATGTTGCCCACCTAGTTTCCCCAGCTTCTCTGTGCTCTGGCTGGCAGCCCGCACTTGCTGCAGCCAGGACAGGATTTGGATCTCCTGCCAGGCAGTGTGAGCACTCATTGGAGTCAGGAACAAACACCTGAGCAGGAAGAAGTTCACACCTCCTCCCTCTCAAGATGTCCAGTGAAGTGGCAAATCAAGACAGTGAGCTTCAAAGGCTACACAGCTTCTGATGCATCAGGGCTGCCTCTCAAAGGACAAAACTACCCTCCCCTGCCCAGACAATTTTCTTTTACTAGACAGGCAGGAAATTAGGTATGCAGACGGTGTACACCTCCAGAAGGCTAGCCACACCCCTAGGGTGGACTGCCTGGTCTGTACTGCTAAGCAAGACTTCTGAAATTTTTTAAAGTGCTAGACATAGTGAGTTCTGGGTAGAAAAGGGGACCAACACCCCCGAATGTGGTCACCTTAGGGGCAGACAAGCTGTAGGGACTAGCAGCTCATTAGCAACTTGCTCCCACTCCCCTAACTCCCCTAAATATAGGATTTAAGGGACCACCCTGACACCAGAACCTCAGTTCTGAATCAACCTGCATCAAAGAGAACAAAGAAGAGACCCTTCTGTGGCAACACGACTTAAAGAAACCAAAAGAGGGATACTCCTGTGGCAATGCTCCTGGAACTGCCTGATTGAGGCTCATCCTAGGCTTACTCTTAGTTGCCCCAGAAGGAGGGACCCCTGTGGGAGCCTGAAGCACCCTCAGTCTCACCTCGACTAGTGGTACCAGTACCCTGCAAACTGCAGGTAAAACAAAGCTCTGGTTCCAAAGAATCACTGGTCATCAGGCCCTACGAGGGATTGCTCAAATCCAGATGGTTTAGAGCATCGTGGGAATTGTAGACCTGCCTTCCACAAAGTTACAGGCGATTCCTTGGGACCGCCGGACGTCGAAGTACCTTTCTCTAAAGTTTACCACAGCCAAGGCTTGTTGGTCACCAGTTCGGCAAACCGACCCCTGCACTCGATGCTGCACCTAGTGGAAACTCCATCTGACCTTCAACTGATGTCAGCAACCAACCTGTTGTGTTTTTTTATCTTGTTCTCTAAAGCACTGTATAGGCAGTAAAAAGCAGCCCTAATGTGGCTTCCATTCAGCACTAGTGGCAGCCAGGACAATTCTACACCCGGGCTCCATGGGCCAGGTAAAATTGTACTGGCTTTTGTGGCTTGGTCCTGGTATCTTTATCACTTTAATCCTCCTTGGGTTCCAGGCAACTCGACCTGCAAGTGACCGATGGTCATTTAACCCTGTGCGGTAAAACTCATGGAGTTTGGGGATTTTTTGCAACTCCGCATTCCGCGTAGAACGTGGAGTTACGGAAACCTCTGCAATCTGCAGCAGAGTGAAGTTTTTCCCTTGTTCGCGCTTTCACAAGGTGTTTTTCGCGTGCGCACTAGTGACTTACCGGGATCCCTGCGTTCGCCGATGAGTTTTCGGATCCGTTCGCGTGCGCCATGAGATTTTGGTAGCTGGACATGCGATTCCGCAAGATGTGCAATTGAGAACACGTCATTCGGAAACGCCATTGGACACTCGGCGGCAGTTCGGTGAAGCTTGCGATGCCGAACACGCAAATTTTGCAATCTGAAGAAGAATATCTCTCGAGCAGCGGAAAACCTTCTAAAAAATTATGATGTGGATGAAAAAAACTCCTCAGATTGACATTTGGCTGTACTTTGTTGTGCAAGGAGTCCTTTTCCTTGTTTTCCTTTTTTTTTGGAGAGGAAGGAAGTGTCCCAGAGTCTCCAACTTCCTGTTTCTGTCCAGCAGGCTCCTCCCAGTGCTTTGTCCATGTCATGTTCGCTTTTCATTTGGATTTGGAGCTGGAAGGATCACCCTTTGTGTTTGCTGCATCATATAGAATTGGATTTGAGGACTTTTGGAATTGAGGACTTTTGGATTTAAGATTTTACAAGTAAGTTGGTGTTGTTTGTTTGATTGGGGCATTGCAGTTGCTGCAACTACAATTTATGTACTTTTCATCATTTTAAAAAACATTTATTGTGGGCAGCCAGTAGGCCCAGGGCTAGTCATGGGTGTATGAAACCACTGTTTCTGTGGTGTCTGTTGCATTTAAACATCATTTAGGGCATGGAAGGCATTGGATTGAAGTGCATTGTTTGGGGTATTTCACTTTTTTGGGGTGTGTTAAATAAATGCCTTTGTTGTGTGTGTCTTTGTGTGTGTGTGGTTGATGTGTAACCTGCACACTGCGTTTAGCCCTCTGGATTTTAATTTTTGCATTTTATTTCATTAAAACTGTGTTGTTTAACATGCCTCATCTGCATGGCCATTATAGGCCTGTTTCAGTTCATTGTTTTCTAGGCCTCCTGTTTGTTGTGACTGTGAGTGACCATGTGGCTGGTGGCCATTTTGTGGTGGTAGTTTAGAAGTGTGCTGCTTTTGCCATATAGGCATGCATGTGTTTCCTTTGTTTCTTTTGGCCTAGGCTCCTTGTTGTGGGCCGGGCCATATGGCTGGTGGCCATTTTGAAGCCAGGCAGTGTGCTTTGCCATAGGCCTGCATAGTCTGTCTTCACTTTTTGGGCCTGGCCATGAGGCTGGTTGGCATTTTGAAGCCAGGCAGTGTGCTTTTGCAATTGGCCTGCAAGTTTGAGGCCTAGTCTGCCAATAGGCCTTTCATCCAATAGGCCCAGAGCTAGTCATCATAGGTGCATGAAATGAAACAACTTTTTCTGTGGTGTCTGTTGAATTTAAACATCATTTAGAGCATGGATGACATTGGATTGAACGGCAAAATGTGTATTTTTTGGGGTATTTTACTTTTTTGATGTGTGTTACATAAATGCCTTTGTTGTGTGTGTGTGTGGAGTGTGGTTGTTGTGTAACTTGCACACCTTGTTTAGCCCTGTGGATTTTCGTTTTTGCATTAAATATGTGTTGTTTAGCATGCCTCCTTTGTCTGGCAATATAGCCCTGCTTGAGTGCATTGTTTTCCACGCCTCCTGCTTGTTGTGACTGTGAGTGACGATGTGGCTTTGTTTGTTTGTACTAGTAGTAATTGAACTACAACAACAATGCAACACTTCACTGATGTTCTTCTCCTGGCTTCTTTGCTTTTAGGTGGACAAAAAGACAGAGGAGGAAGTGTCATCATCACTCGTTCTACTACCAGACAGAAGTCCTGCTGCACACCACGTCACCTCCACGTGTGACCACAGACATCTCTGCAACTTGTGCACCTTCGTCCTGCTGACATCGGAAGGAAGAAGATGGCTCCAAAGAAATGTAACAGGTCCTACAGTACCAAGAAATTTGCCAGTAAGAAGAAGGAAGTGGCGCTGCCGCTTACCAAGACTGGTGTGCCGGCCAATATGTTTTTTGGGAAACAAAAAATGACGCCTGCTTTAGCGGTGTCCGGGGAACAAGCTGGGAGCAGGACCTCCACCTTTCGCAAATGCCAACGAGCAGTGATGTTGAAATGTCATTATCGCAAAGTAGTACCCAATCAATGCAGGTGGAAAGTCAGCAGATAAGTGGGCAACAACAGCCGGAACAACAGCCGGAACAACAGCCGGAACAACAGCCGCAACAGCCGCAACACCAGTAGCAACAACATCCACAACAACAGCCGCAACAACAGCCTACAATAGTAGTTGTTCCTCCCACAGTAGGGGCAGTTCAGGAAATCGAGCTTCTTACAGACGAGAAGAGCAAGCCACTTGTTCAGAAGATCCATTGTCTTCCAGATCCCCAGCAAGGAAAAGGAGGGTTAGTTCATCCACTTCTTCTTCAAGCCCCCCTTCTGATGATCTAGATGCCAGTTGGAAGCCACCAGCTCAGTCTCAGAGTGAGGTACGCCACAAGACAAGCTCTGGAAAAGGAAGGTTCCAGAAAGCCTTCGAGTTATGGAGGTAGATGTAGAAGAGGGGGATGATGACGAGCCAGTCGTGAACATCACTCCCGGCTCAGTGGAGATGGAGACCAACATTATTACCCTATTCCAAATAGCTGTGAAGGATGTGGCACGGATACCACTATGACAGGTAACAACAACACCACCTCCAGCTTCCATATTTGCATTTTAAAAGGCCTGGCAGGGACCTACATCCATCACAACAACCACATCACTGAGTAGTAGTGGTACTGCACAGAGTGAAATTCCAAGCACACCCTCCAGTTCATCCGGCATTGCAAGTGGCACCTTGTTCTGCCTGGTTTCTCAGATTAGATAGGACCAGCTCATCAGAGCATTACCAACTCAGCCAGAACGTAACCACCTCCCCCTCCCTAGGGCCTATTTACAATAGGTAACAACATATATCTACCACCTAAGGACAGGGAATTCCCAGGATGTATACCCAAACTTCCTACGATAACAATAATTGGCGGCCTCACGGTCCCATACGAACCCGGACCTCTCTACCCTGCTGGCAGTATCAGAATCGGCGGCCTCGCGGTCCCATACGAACCCAGACCTCTCTACCCTGCTGGCAGTATCAGAATCGGCGGCCTCGCGGTCCCATACGAACCCAGACCTCTCTACCCTGCTGGCAGTATCAGAATCGGCGGCCTCGCGGTCCCATACGAACCCAGACCTCTCTACCCTGCTGGCAGTATCAGAATCGGCGATCTCACGGTCCCATACGAACCCAGACTTCCTACCCAAACGGCAGCTTATCCTATGATTACCATTACATAAAGGGATTAGTCTCACTGTCCATCAGGGGTATAGAACTACAATATTACCGATCACACAACAGTTGCCAATTTTGATAATGTACAACTTGTTCTCCTTTTCAAGGGGCTCCTCTCTCCCTTATTCAGTTACCACTTACCTGATCAGGGTTAGCATCTGTTCACATAGTTGCATCTGACTAGAAGAATAGGTTACCCTCTCATACAAGAACACGCAGCACATGTCGGTTCACTAAGAACTGGGGTACTTTATTTCTCATTACAATAAACAATCATATAACACCACACTACAACACATAACCTGCAAAGAAAAGTGAAAGATTAGGTTGTACACACTAGTAAGAAAGGGTCGACATCACCTTATTAATATGAAGTCTGCACTCAGCAGTCATCTAGGTTCCCTTCTCGTCTGTGCCTTGGCTCGTCTGGAAGTCACACCTCCGCAATCACGGGTACACGTCTGCACCGCTATGCGCTGTTCCCTTCACCCTTCTCCAAGTCACTGGAACCTTCCTCTCATCGGCTACTCTCTTCTCCCTGGCACTTCTGCTAAGAGAGTATCTGTTTCTCGATTCTTCTCCGCCTTTGGAATGGCGCCTGTCTTCCCTGGAATAAGTAATAGCTTTGCTGCTAACGGCTAGATGCCGCCTACGGACTGACTCAGAACTGTCTCGGGCTTTCACTAATATAGAAGCGTGTTTCTTCATGGAAAATTCCGGCCAGTAACCTGCCGCCCACCAAATTCTTGTACCTCCCCGTACCAAGGACACGTTCCCAGCCGGCCGGCCTGATGTTGTGTCTTCGGCATGAAGAAAAATACAATCCTTCGACAAGGGCCGGCCTGAACCGGTTCTCTCCAAGCGAACAACACCTCGTAACTAAAACATTACACTTGACCTAGAAGCATCCCAAGCTGCCGGAGCAGAAAGAAAGATGGAGTCTCTCCCGTTTGAGGCCTACCAGGCCCGAATTCAGCATAACTCCATGGAAAGTATAGTAATACCCTAACTAAAGGACGGATTATCCCTAATACCAACGAGTCTATCCCCTAGCTCATGTGTATAAGCCCTAATCTAAAGAGGAGAATACAGAATTGTATCAAGGTGCCTTGTAAATAGGCTCTATTCACTACTCTAACCCTTGCACTGGAATGATAAGAGACTGAAGTCACCTTCAATCACCTTTCCTCAAAAGAGGGCCGGGAAAATCGAGCAGAACATTTCACCCTTGACTTCAGTCTATTATACATTCATCAAACAGAACTAACATCTGTGGAAGAATAATATGAAACAAAACTAACTGATCTATGTCTGGTACCAAGTTTGCAGTATTGAAGTAGAGAAGGAACACACTGAATAAAGCAACAGATAGCTATCAAGATACTAATAGTAATCATAATACCCCCTAATATTTGACGTAACATATGTAAATCAGGTAACCAATTAAAGAGCCAATCAAACCAGCCCTGGTCAATGTGTTTTCTAACCTCTTCCGTCAAGTCATGAAGTTTGTCAATATGAGCCTGAATGGATTTCGTATGGTCAGACAGGTTAAAACAACAAAGACCCTCAAAATCGGAACAATCATGTCCATGTTTAAGCAAAAGATAATCAATAGCAGCCCGGTTCTGCAAGATAGCTCTACGTTCACCCTGGGCGTCTAATAGCATGTCAGACAGAATTGTAGAAGTATGATTAATAGATTTCACCATCCAGCAGGCCATTTTCCCAATAGACTTGGCATTATAGACCGCCAAGGCAGGAACACCAATAATTGAGATAGCTAAACTAAGGTATTCAGATTTGGAATATAAATGCATAGACGAATCACAGTCCTCCTGTAACATCACAGTATCTCGGATCACACGAGAATTGGCATTAGGATGTGACGAAAACATCAACAAACTCAGTCTGGTAATGGCACAAGGGCCTCCGGAAATGTTCGCGGGAATATATGGCCAGGACGTATTACCACAAGAGAAAAGCCATCCAGAAGGCAGCAACATCGTACGATAATGACTGGGGGTAACCACTAAACTCTTACAAGTCATATTATTTTGAACAGAAGTACATCATTTCGGTGATCTTCGGAAGCACAAAGTTCGTTCATGAGCTGTGAATGAAGTAGTACCTTTCAATTTTAAACGCACACATTCAGAAATAGCACTGGGATCGCAAGTGAGGAAAAAACATAAATCACCCTGCGTGATATTATAAGTGATTATCTGGGACTGGATCGGGGGTGTCGGATCTGACAGCACAGTACATAAAGGGCAATATTCATGTGTAGCAAAATCTCCCAGGAGAACATTAGGACGGGCATTCGATATATTGAAAATATGGGCCAAAGTCTCTAATGAAGCAGGGACAGCAACCAAACAAGTCGCTAGAATGTCAGTCACCGACCGCATCGGGGTCAGGCAAAAATGTGGGGCCTTAGTCACTCGCTTGGCTAAAGTAGTCCAAAAGTTCGATGACGAATCCCACGCAGCAAAGGAACGCGGTACTCGGGCTCTCAGATCAGCCCGGGTCGATGGGTTCCCTCCTCTCTCGTCGTAGCAGTCCAAAAGGAGTCCAACGCCGACACATCCTGCAGCAACAGTCCAGAGAATGATCTGAAAGAAAATCAAATACAGGCATTATTCATTCTCGTAGGTAACATTTGTCAGCCGGGACAGCTTCCCAGCTATCTTTCCCTGGTCTCATGATTAGAACAGTATTATCATGACCGGTTGCAATAATCTCAGCTTGTTCAGGGTGATTTTTAGGCGATTGCACCCAAACTCTAGCTCCAGGATTATCCGTGGAACCAAATCCTTTTTGTCCTCGTACAGTTAGCAACGTTGGGGCAGTGCCTTTTGTGATCTCACCACTGAAAACAGGCATTATCAACAATTGAGCAATTCGGTCAGATTTATGTATTGGTAAATCAACCTCACTGCTATTCAGCAGGAGTACCTTAATCTCTCCCTGATAGTCACTGTCAATGACTCTTCCGAGTACTTGAATACCTTTGACCGCCAATCCTGATCTAGGGGCGATTAATCCAAAATTTCCAGTTGGTATACAGACACCAACACCAGTTTCAATAATGGTTCGATCTTTACTTTTTATAATAGTATCATTCATGGCATGCAGATCTAGACCTGCTGACCCTGGGGTCGCTCTGCATGGAGCCAGTGCTCCGGGGGTAATTTCCCAGTACATCACAGTGGTATCAATGGAATTGGGCTTTGCATCAACATTCGGAGGAAACAAACGCATCAATGGAGATTCAGCATTTAGAAAAGGACGATTATTCAAAATCAACAAGGCCTGGAATAAATAATCCCTCCAATTCTTATACTTGTCGTCCGTGAGTTTACGCAATTGACTTTTCAGCAAACCGTTTAGTCTTTCCACCAGACCCGAGGCCTGCGGATAATATGGTATATGAAACACCCATTCAATATTATTTTCCACACAAAATTCCTGCACCAATCTTCCACGAAAATGGGATGCATTGTCAGATTGAATTTGGAATGGGACACCATAATAAAGCATAATCAATTCCAACGTTTTGATAGTATTCACTTGGGTAGCTTGTTTACAGGGAAAGGCCACTAACAGGCCACTATATGTATCAACAATGGTGCAAATGTATTGACAATTTTTAGTCATAGGAAGTGGACCAATATAATCAATTTGCCAAATTTGAGCGGGCAATTTCCCACGATGTAAATGACCTTTAACAATTTGAGGCACTTTCCGCCGTCTAGCATGCTGACAAATGGGACAATGCAAAATAATGTCTGTGATTAAATCTAAAGGAATATAAATTCCTCGATCAGCGGCCCACCTGCTAGTGACTTTCTCTCCATAATGTCCTGCTTTCTGGTGGGCCCATTCCGCCAATCCTGCCATATCAGAATCCTGCATGTCCACCAATGCCTCAGCAATTTTAGATTTCTCATCTGCAATATTATGAAAGAATTTGTCAAGAGAGTCTATCGGGGTATGAGCATCCACATGGAAGATTGTAACAGTACTCTGTGGGAGCATTTCCCAAATTTCTTGCCATAATTCCTTTCCCCACAGTTCTTTTGAATGCAATTCCCAATTATGAGAATGCCAAGTCGGTAACCAAACTGCCAATCCATTGGCAGTAGACCAAGAATCAGTAAAAATATGACATGTGCCAGGCAACTCTTGTTTCAGAACTTGATAAACAGCATAAAGTTCAGCGAATTGGCTGCTCTTTCCCTCACCCGTTGTACTCAGCAGTTTTTGTGTGATCGGATTATAGGACACTGCCTTCCAATGCCGTTTTGTTCCTATGAACCTAGCCGAACCATCCGTAAACCAAACATGGTTTCTGTCCTCCGCGGACAAATCATCAAATGGTTTACCCCACTTAACAGGGGATTCCTGTACTAAAGGTACGGAACACTCACTCTCAGTCTCAACCGATGGCGCCTGCGCCACCTGCTCATGCAAGGATGCAACTCCTTTTGGTCCTACACGTGCCCTGTCTTGTATGTACCATTTCCACTTAATCACACTCGCCTCCTGAGCGTGTCCAATTCGGTGAGTTTTCGGCGAACTCAAAACCCACTGCATGATAGGAATTTCAGGTCGCAAAACCACATCATGACCCAAAGTTAATTGCTCGGTATCCACCAGAGCCCAATAACATGCAAGCAACTGTTTCTCAAAAGGTGTATAACGCTCACTAGCATCAGGTAACTTTTTGGTCCAAAAACCTAGCGGTACTTTACTTCTTCCTTGTTTCTGCCACAAACTCCAATTTGCATAGAGGCCTTGTACAGACACATTCAAATCCACATCACCATCGCACACAGGCCATAAATCCAAGGCATACTGAATCGCTTCTTTTGCCAAACTAAACGCATCTTGCTGTGGTTTACCCCATTCAAACGCATTCCTTTTACGAGTGACTCGATACAAAGGGGCCAATATTTGACTCAAATGTGGAATATGCTGGCGCCAAAAACCAAACAAACCAATGAAGCTTTGGGCTTCTTTCCTATTCCTCGGAACTGCAAAATCAAGAATCTTCTGTTTTACCTGTGGGATCACTTCTCTGTGACCTTCATGCCAATTAATGCCCAAAAAATTTTTACAGTCTGGGATGGACCTTGTAACTTGATTTCCCAACCTTTCTCACGCAAACACTCAAGAATTTTATCTAATTGGGTCTGAACCTCATCTTGTGTTTCACCTTGAATCAAAACATCATCAATATAATGACATATCTGAATTTGCGGATGTACAGGTACCTCAGCCAAGTGCTCTGCCACCAGCCGGTGACATATCGTAGGACTCTGCACATAGCCCTGGGGAAGACTTCTGAACGTCATTTGACGTCCGTTCCACGTAAAACTGAATTGTTCCTGACACTCAGGGGCAATTGGGATCGAAAAGAAAGCATTAGCAATATCAATGGACGCATACCAAGTACCTGGATGCTTTTGGATCCTTTCAATTAAAGTAATGATATCCGGTACTGCGACAGTCAAAGAGGGTGTGTACCTATTCAATTCTCGATAGTCAACAGTCATGCGCCAAGAATTATCACTCTTACGCACGGGCCAAACGGGATTATTCCAAGCAGAAGTAACCGGAGTTATAACTCCTGCATCCCCCAAATCCTGAATAGTTGTACTAATCTCTTCATGACCACCTGGAATACGATACTGCTTCTGACAAACCACTTTTGTCGCCTAGGGAATCTTTATGGGGGGCATTCTTAAACGACCAACCCGTACAGGTCTGGAAGATATATAATGTTTAGTTCCAAATTGATAACATCCATCCTCTAAATGCAAAGTCATTCCTTTCAAAATGTCAATTCCAATTATGTACTCTAAGAGTGGCACGACTAATACCGAATATTCTTTTCTAGGAATTCTACCTATTCTCATTTCAAGTGTAGTTTGTACTGCGGGAGTTTCCTTTCCACCTAAACCAGTAATTGTAAAAAATTGGCCTTTAAATTTCTTTGATTTTCCATGAATAAGAGTGGCCTCCGCTCCTGTATCTACCAATGCTCGGGCCCTTTGGATATTACGATGTCTCCAAAAAATTTCAATATCTACATAGGGTCTGTTGTCTCGGTGAGCCCATCTGTGTACTGGAGCTTGACCTACTTCCTAGTCATTTTTACTGCGTACTGCCAGCCAGGACAAATCAGGATAAATGTTCTCACGTTTCTCAGGTATCAATACATCTTGCTCATACCCATCTCTATTACGAAATGGATTCCTGTCCTCTGTATTGTACTGCGAATTTCGATCGGGAATTCTGTGTCGATCCTCCCTCCTCCTCAACTCAGGGGACTGATCCCTTTCCTCTCTACGTCTGCTGTTGCCATAATCATCTCTCCCCCTTTCTCTTTCCCCCTCTCGCTCTCTCTCTCTACCATGACGAGGGGACACATCACGTACATAACGTCGATCATCACGACGATCAGGACGCACACGACGGTTGTCATCACCGCTGTCATCAGAACAATCACGATCGCACTCATTCGTCCGCACACGCCGGGCACCCTCCTTTCGGTCCAAACCACGCTTGCAAAACAAGTCCCACAAACGAGCAGTAGTTTCACCATCAATTTCCTCCTTCCTCACACCATCAGCCAAAAGTGCAAGAAACATGTCACGTCTAGTAAGCTTATTGTCTCCAGGAGTACGAGTGTCAGGCCGGGACTGTCGTTCAGGTTTAAACCAATCACCCAACTCACCGAGCTGGCGTACAGATTCCAGTACCATAGACAAAGCGTTACCAGTCTGATTGATCAATAAAGTCATCATGACTTGCTTATAAGCAACCGGGGAAGAACGAATAATACGATTCCGCACAGAAGACGTCAACAAACCATCAAGCAATCTGTCAGCAGTACTCAGAAAAATCACAGTTTTCATCACCTCCTCTTTGAGACGTTGTGCAGCATCGCGCAATGTATACCACGGCTTGTCATTCACAGGCCAGTCAGATTCAGTAGGGTACTTTTGATTACAACCCTCAGTCGCCAACTGAAGCAAACTGATTTGACCACCACCATTATAATTACGAAAATGATCTTGCACAGTAGAATCCGTACTCAAGGAACAAAATTTCAAAGAATCGCCAGCATCCAACATAATGCCAGCAGCGCCCAGTTCATAAAGGCGCACCATCCACGTAAGCAAGGTCTCACCTGCTCGCTGTCTAAATCGCTGCAAGATGTCACTAATTTCTTGTTGAGTAAAATCCTCCAAAGAGTCCAAAGGAATACCGTTAGGATTACCAGGAGCCTGCTGCAACTTTCTACGAAAAACAGGATGCACAGAGACCGCAGGAAGAGCATCACAAGGAGCCCGACCAGTAGATCTAAAAGAAAAATCCGTATGAGAAGTATCAACACAAAGCAAAGAGCGATCACAGTCGCGGGACGCACCATCAGTGGCACAAGAAGCAGATTTAAAAGCATGTCCGGAGCGAGAAGATTCGCGTCTACCAGACTCCTCCTCCGAGGAACGAGAATCACTCGAGTTCCAGATATTACCATCCCATTCATCAGGATTCCAATCCAGTCCGGCTTTCGCCACAACCAGACGCACTTTCCGTTTAGAAACGTGCCCACGACGATTCTTGTATTTATATCGCGCAATCCGTACAGCCGCCCTTTCGGCGATAGTCTGATACGTTTCAAGTTTGTCGGCAAGCAAGTTATTTTGACACCGCAACAGGGTATGCGCATCTTGAATCTCAACAAACTTCACTTCCATGTCCGCATGCGCCTTCCGCAATTTCAACAACCTCTCATGTACAAGTCTGTAAGCGGACAAAACAATCCAACCTCTGCGCCCCAAAATAGGAAGCTCCTCACCCTTCGTAACTGGCGCCTTCTGCAAACAGGAAATTACATCAGCCGGCTCCGCCAGCTCCAGACAAGAATTCCAACTCTCACTCAAACCAGTAGAATCAGCCCACGCACAGGCCAAGGCCTCATAAGGCGTTGAATCCCAGCCGGGAATATCAACAGGCAACTTAAAAACAGATTTCGACTTTCTCGAAAACATCTTGACAAAATAAAAACTATACACACAATTATATACAAAAAATATACAAAAACCACGCACGCGCCGAGCACAAATTCAAAAACAACCACAACGCACACAGGTTTCGTAAACGGTTTGTGACGCCAAATGTTCTGCCTGGTTTCTCAGATTAGATAGGACCAGCTCATCAGAGCATTACCAACTCAGCCAGAACGTAACCACCTCCCCCTCCCTAGGGCCTATTTACAATAGGTAACAACATATATCTACCACCTAAGGACAGGGAATTCCCAGGATGTATACCCAAACTTCCTACGATAACAATAATTGGCGGCCTCGCGGTCCCATACGAACCCAGACCTCTCTACCCTGCTGGCAGTATCAGAATCGGCGGCCTCGCGGTCCCATACGAACCCAGACCTCTCTACCCTGCTGGCAGTATCATAATCGGCGGCCTCGCGGTCCCATACGAACCCAGACCTCTCTACCCTGCTGGCAGTATCAGAATCGGCGGCCTCGCGGTCCCATACGAACCCAGACCTCTCTACCCTGCTGGCAGTATCAGAATCAGCGGCCTCGTGGTCCCATATGAACCCAGACCTCTCTACCCTGCTGGCAGTATCAGAATCGGTGGCCTCGCGGTCCCATACGAACCCAGACCTCTCTACCCTGCTGGCAGTATCAGAATCGGCGGCCTCGCGGTCCCATACGAACCCAGACCTCTCTACCCTGCTGGCAGTATCAGAATCGGCGATCTCACGGTCCCATACGAACCCAGACTTCCTACCCAAACGGCAGCTTATCCTATGATTACCATTACATAAAGGGATTAGTCTCACTGTCCATCAGGGGTATAGAACTACAATATTACCGATCACACAACAGTTGCCAATTTGGATAATGTACAACTTGTTCTCCTTTTCAAGGGGCTCCTCTCTCCCTTATTCAGTTACCACTTACCTGATCAGGGTTAGCATCTGTTCACATAGTTGCATCTGACTAGAAGAATAGGTTACCCTCTCATACAAGAACACGCAGCACATGTCGGTTCACTAAGAACTGGGGTACTTTATTTCTCATTACAATAAACAATCATATAACACCACACTACAACACATAACCTGCAAAGAAAAGTGAAAGATTAGGTTGTACACACTAGTAAGAAAGGGTCGACATCACCTTATTAATATGAAGTCTGCACTCAGCAGTCATCTAGGTTCCCTTCTCGTCTGTGCCTTGGCTCGTCTGGAAGTCACACCTCCGCAATCACGGGTACACGTCTGCACCGCTATGCGCTGTTCCCTTCACCCTTCTCCAAGTCACTGGAACCTTCCTCTCATCGGCTACTCTCTTCTCCCTGGCTCTTCTGCTAAGAGAGTATCTGTTTCTCGATTCTTCTCCGCCTTTGGAATGGCGCCTGTCTTCCCTGGAATAAGTAATAGCTTTGCTGCTAACGGCTAGATGCCGCCTACGGACTGACTCAGAACTGTCTCGGGCTTTCACTAATATAGAAGCGTGTTTCTTCATGGAAAATTCCGGCCAGTAACCTGCCGCCCACCAAATTCTTGTACCTCCCCGTACCAAGGACACGTTCCCAGCCGGCCGGCCTGATGTTGTGTCTTCGGCATGAAGAAAAATACAATCCTTCGACAAGGGCCGGCCTGAACCGGTTCTCTCCAAGCGAACAACACCTCGTAACTAAAACATTACACTTGACCTAGAAGCATCCCAAGCTGCCGGAGCAGAAAGAAAGATGGAGTCTCTCCCGTTTGAGGCCTACCAGGCCCGAATTCAGCATAACTCCATGGAAAGTATAGTAATACCCTAACTAAAGGACGGATTATCCCTAATACCAACGAGTCTATCCCCTAGCTCATGTGTATAAGCCCTAATCTAAAGAGGAGAATACAGAATTGTATCAAGGTGCCTTGTAAATAGGCTCTATTCACTACTCTAACCCTTGCACTGGAATGATAAGAGACTGAAGTCACCTTCAATCACCTTTCCTCAAAAGAGGGCCGGGAAAATCGAGCAGAACACACCTCAAGCAGTGCAAGAAAGTTCACCTCTCCAGTTTGGAACTTCTTTTCGGTTAGCAGTAAGGAGGAGAACATTGCTATATGCTCAATTTGTCAACATAGTGTTAGTCGAGTGTAAGCATGGTACAAACTATGGTACTGGAGGCCAAATAACCCATTCTGGAAAAAAAACTTGATCCAGTGGGAGGACCACCTTAAAGGCCTAAGTAAAACTGCACCCATTGCTGTTGGTTTGGGTGAAGTAGAAGATATGATCGCGGTGGAAGGTGAACAAGAGGGAGACATTTTCTCTGGTACACAAGGTAGCCCTGTCCCCAACAGTATAGTGGTAATGCCCACATCCTCAGTAACTTCTCAGTGGTGCCGTAGTAAGAGTCAGGCTGAGACACCAAGACAACAGAGTACTGCAATGAAAATAAGTACAAAAAAAGTACATCGTTGAGCCTAACGGGGTTCAAGACGTCATCTGCATCAGCTGCATCGGAAAGGAAAATAATCCAGCCTACCATTGTCAGCATGCTTAGGGCAGAGGGGCAATGCGAAGCTGGGTAAAATATTAGTACTGGAACTTCTCCCTTTTTCTTTTGTGGAGGGGGTGGGTTTCCTTGAATTTGTGACAGCCATCTGCCCAAAATGGAAGGTTCCCAGCAGGTTCTTTTTCGCCAGCGTTGCTGTTCCAGCACTACATCACTATGTGCTGGAATTGCTTGGACAACTTTGCAGCAGAGTGTTATTCACAATATCCACCTGACAACAGACATATTAGCCAGTTGCCAAGCCACTGATTACATGTGCATCACTGCACACTGGATCTCTTTTGTGGGGGTTAGAGAAAAGATATCTGAAGCAGATCTTGTTGACACTGCTGAGATTTTTAATGTTGCTCGGAAACATACAACTGTAGCCATGTTCGCCAAAGAGAAATCTCATACTCTGCAAACATTTTGGAAGAGTTTTACAGCAAGGTCTTTGAATGGCTGCGCCCAAGAGGACTTAACATTGGTTTTGTTGCCACAGACAATGGCAGTAATATAGTTACGGCCATGGGCGATGGTGTCTATTTCAGGGTCCTGTGTTTGGTGCTCTGCATTAACATTATTGTTCAAGGCTTTATGAAAAAAGAAGCCTGAGTCAGCAACTTACTGACCACCTGCAGAAGAATATGCACACATTTCAGCCATTCTTTTAAATCTTGGAAGCAGCTGAGGATCATTCAATATGAGCATAGAATTCCAGTCAAAGCACTCATCCATGAGGTGCCAACACGTTGGAACTCAACTTATTACATGCTTGATCATCTGTTTGATCAGTACAGACCAATCAATGAGTTTCTCATGCAAAGAATAAGCAATGTGTCTGTGAAAGGCATGACCCTACAGATGAAACAATGGGACCTAGTTAAAAACCTGACAGAGATGCTTCTTCCTTTCAAGCTTTTCACACGTGGAGTCAGCAATGAGGACTGTTTTATGGGCTAAGCTATCCCATTGTTGCACATGCTAGAGCAACAGCCGAAGGAGGTGTCTGAAACTCCATAGGTGTGGAGGAAAAGAATTTACGCATATGAGTTATTGGACAACTTATCCCATCGCTTACCTGAAAATACAAGGGTGTAAACTCTCATTGTTCCAGAAAAACATTACATTTATGCCACAATTCTGGATCCACGGTACAAATCAGCACTGAACTGTAAGACATTAATCCCTTTTTCAGAGGTGGATGTTCCCAAGTACAAAACTTGGGTAGCTGAGGCAGCCAGTAAATTGGGAAATTAACGGCTGGTAATTAAAGGCCCACTACTCAAACACACAACAAGTACTGCAGCAGGGCATCTGGCATCAAGTACAACTTCAGAGCCTGAGGGCAGTGCTGTCACCAACACTATAGACAACAGCCAGAACCGGACCATCAGCCCCAGTAAAATCATCACGGGATTGGTATTCACAGCGAGGGCTTGCTAGGTCCAGTGCTGATGCAAAGACAAAAGAGGCCCAGCAAAGTGGAGCACCCCTGAACATTGAGTGGATGGTCCAGGCTTATCTGGATGACCCAACAGAGGTCTACATTGATCAAAACCCATTGCTTTATTGGTATGGGAAAAGGGGCCAATGGCCCGTGCTCAGCAGGCTGGTGATAAACTATCTGGCTTGCCCTGTTGCAAGTGTCTTTCTGAGCATGTTTTCAGTGCTGCTGGTGCCATTGTAACAGTGAAAAGGACCAGTCTCTCACCCAAAAACGTGGAGAGGTTAACCATGAACAAAATGAATCAGCATTTTATAATATGAATTATAAAATATGTGAATCAACGCAAGAAGATGACGAGAGCAACTTAGGTGACGGAAGTAGTGTCTTAGATGATCACCTACTTCTGGTTGAACCACCAGAGTTTGAGGACGAACTATACTTCCCTGACAACTAGGCTTTGAACTTCTTACTTTCTTTCTTCCTTATTTTATTTTTATTTGTGTGTGTCTCTGTCTTTCTGGTTTCAAACTTCGAATCACAACAAATCCATCACCACAGTCCTCTAGTCTACTCTTTTTATTGCCATATTGGAGTTGCAGCTCTGTGAATTCAACTTATGCCCACTCCTCCGAGTCCTGCTCCATCCTCCTGACTCGCCCTAAATCCATTTCCCTCAAGCCAGATGATGAGTGGATGGAGAATTAGAGTACAAGAAAATGATGCTTTGTCGAGTCGTGGAACTACTATCTATCCTCCTTTCCAAGCCGAGAGCGACTGCCCCTTAACTTAAGATGAGAGCAAGGAACAGGTAATGATGGCATGCATTGGGCGCTGACTCTGTGTGATTTGTGTTTGTGTTGTTGTTGTTTGTTGTGCATGAAGTGAATTCATTGTGTACTATAGTAATATTTAATCTACACACCAAAAGTGACTCAAGTCAATGTTTCCCTTGTTGTTAAATACACAAAATTGTGCTTCTACTGCAGGCGGATCCATTGCATTTTTGAATATGTAATCTGGACTCACTCGGTGCACTTCAGACTGAGTTGGCAAACACCATGATGATGACCACAGTGACATAATATCTTCACAGTCAGTCAGTAGGATCGGAGATGATTGATGGAATAACTCAGGGTGTTTCATGAGTGGCATACAAGGTAATAATAAATAATAATAATAATAATAAATCCACATTTGTAAAGCGCACCATCACCCGCAAGGGTCTCTAGGCGCTGGGGGCCGTTGGGAAGATTAAGCAAGCTATTGCCCAGAGTCACATGGTGCTGGGCTAACCTGCCACCGGCGCCGGGGATCGAACTGTGATCCCCAGATTCCAGCGTCAGTCGCCATGGCCGCGGCGCCACACCTCTTCCTTAAACAAGTCAATAACAGCCACAGCAGACCTAAATGTCTGTGTAGTGGTAGAGTCGAGTCACGAGTGTAGTAGTAGGTGATTGACAGCTGTGCATACCATTGATTTAGTTACATACTTTAGAAAATGCTATGTTGCTATATGTGTGACATGTGTGCTCTGTCTGGCTCAGTCATAATCTAAGCTAAGTGAAGGTTGGGTGGGCGCCATGGGCCTGCTTTGTCCTGTTGCTGTTTTAGGTTAATGCTGGAAACAGACAACAGAGTAGACATGATTTATCCATGCCACTCTGAAAGTGTTTGCACTCCTCCCTAATTTTTAAATATCCCTTTTGTTTTTTCATCTCCACTTACAGGCCGGCCTTTACCCTGTGCTAAACAGAGAAAGACAATACGCATCCGCCAGGCGGACAGGGGCAGCCAAGATTGACCGACACAGCATCCATGGAAGTGAGGACCAAGAGGAATGCCGAGATGCAACTCCCCAATTTGACAAGGATAACATACAGTAACACTTTAGTATCAACATTCATCATCTTTTAAACAATTTGATAAATTTTTTCTTTTTAATCTGTGTGTTGTTGTTTTTGTTTGTTCTCTGCTTATAACTGATCCCAACAGCTATTTTTTTATTTTTTTTACTAGCTTTAAAAAGTAAGCCCGGTACAACAGAAGTAAACATTTATGTAATTTGGGTCTCTGTGAGGGCAGACAGACATGGCAATGATGGCACATTGCATAATAATTAATATTATACTGCTGCCCTATACTGCCTACAAGTCTAGTTAGTAAGTACTACTCATCCTAACCATCAAGTCATCATCATCATGCATGCATTTCCTTTTTCTCCCTTAACAGATTTATGGATATGATGGCCGTCTTCCAAGATTATGTTTTGTTGTTTGTCCATGCGTAGTGTTTTTCTTTGTCAAACCTTTCCCTACATCCCCCTTCTCAACCATTCATCAAACCCTAACCCCCTTCCCCCGGGCTGTGAGATTTATATTGAGGTGTGACTAATTTTAATGTACACCAATAATTGATCATATGCTTACTGGGGTGGATATGGTGAAAGCAACACTAATTCAATTTGAAGGCAGATCAGGGATCTTCTTCTGCTTGCCCACCCATGCTCAGCATATTTGCAAGTAAATGTTTTTTCCAAAGGACCCTATTCCATCATAATTAATTGCTAGAATCAATTGGATTCATCATCCTCCTACACAGCACTAAAGGTTACGCTTGTGTCGACTAGAGTGACTCGACACAACTACATTTAACTTGTTGTACTAGGCTATCCCCACCACCATTATGTTTTATTTTACTTTAGCATTGCTAATCAGCATTATTATTATTGTTTGGCAGTCTTCTTGTGTATGTACTGTTCTCTGTTCTAATACTCCTCCCAGAGTCTCTCTCAGGCGACTGACTGTCTCATTTTCTTTTTTTGCAAATGCTATTGCCAGTGTTTACTACTACCACCACAACTATGGCATCTTGGGAAACCAAACCATCATCGCCATGCAGCCAATGCTGTGCCTAAGTTAAACATCAATCACAGGTAAGAGGAAAAGTTTGGGGGAGGTATAATTAGTAATATTAATTAATTAATTAACACACCCCTTGAGTCCTCCGGCTGCAGAATGCATAGACTAGGAAGAGAGACAGACAGCACTAGTAGGACAAGTCACTTAGTGAAGAGTACCGCATCTATCTGTTTGTGTGTTACAAAATCGGCAGAGGTGTGGCTCACTGGTTAGAGGCGGCAGACCCGAGAGCAGAGAACGGGCTGGGACCAGGGTTCGATTCCCGTCGTGGCAGGGTCTCGGACCTAAATGATCAGCGGACTCGATAATTCTCGCCTTGGTGCCTACTCAATCCAGGGACCACACTCGGTAACTCTGGGCATTAAGCTTGCCTCATCTCCACAACGGCCCCCCACAAACGCAAGGGATGCCTGGTTTCACCTTGGAGACTCCCAGGAGGAACTATCTCACAGGGAAAGCCAGGACGGGTTCCCCAGCGGTCTATAGCGCTACGAGGCCTGCGGTGCGGGTAGCAGTGCGCTTTACAAGACACACTTTCATTCATTTCATTTCATTTTTAAATCAAACACTGGCTGCGGCCCTGTAGCAGCAAGGAAACCATGTGACGTAAAACAGTCACCCCAGCAAAATATTAACATTGTATGTAAAGTTCAACTATAAATAGAATTGAATCCCTTAACAAAATAAACTATTGTAAAAAATCCCACAACACCTAACCCATCCCTCTCCCTAACCCCAACCAAAAGATAAAGAAGATAGATCCAACCAGAATCCGGTGAATTGTCCATAATAATAAACCCCAATTCCCAATTCCCACCTACCAAAAAAAGGAATAAAAAGGGGCAATCCAATGGGATCTCCTATCGGCGGGCTTGCTTCTCCAGGACCTTCACAGCTCCTCTAGGTGTGCCACTCGGAGGAGCAAGGAGGAGCATGCGGTGCTTGAATGCTCTACAATTGCAGGGGGCAGCAGTGTTGGATGAAGTGTGGTGGCGGGCGGCTGCCAGACCACGACGTGTACCACAGGAGGGGCCTGGCTGGGGCCCGGGGCATTGGAGGAGGCTACAGCTGTTGCCGCCCACTCCTCCCCCAAAACCAATAGCAGCCGGTATTCCGTGCAGATGACCTCCAGCTTCCAGCTCCGGGCCATGGCTGCCAACTCCTTCCTGTCTGGTTTTGATTTTGGTTGGGAAAGAGTAGCTATATCAAGAAGAAAAAAGACTAGTGTAACAATATATACTCTTTGCAAAACAGTAAGATAAATTAATTCTACACATAGTGGCACAGTAGCACTAGCAAGCACAGTACATAACATTTGTGGTATGTATCTATCGTCCCACTTCCTCTGCCTCTAACATTTGTGGGAGTTTCAGGCATTATACTAGCACTATGGACTCCAGTACACAGTACACCAGTCTTCTTCTTCTCTCTTGTTTAGCGGAATTAAGTAACCTTGTTGTAGCCGGCATGCCAGCTCAGTCAGCTTGTGCCCAAGACAAACATACTTGTGATGCAGACTCATGTTAGTTTTTTTACTACTATCTGCAGGTGGGTATGCTGACTACACAACCATCGTATTTTTCTATTACAGGTGGTACTAGCCTTACTCCGTTACATCAAGGGCAACTTCTCAATTTCACTTTCACCCTGCCCTGAATAGAACAAAAAAGCAGATGATATCTGATTCAAATGATCATTGCTTATCTATGGATGACATCAGATACTTTGTTTTGATTGATTGTGTAAACAATAAACATGCAGCCGATAGGCCACCCATGGCAGGCTGACCCATCGAAAATAAATTAACATAGGTAGGGAGTGGGCCTCAGAGTGGGGGAGAGGCCCTTGATAGCAACATACATACAATATATGTACTGTGCTTGCAAACTACTGTGAGTCAAGGGTGTATTCTGAAAATACAACTTTGTTCTATTCTCCTTGGCTTTGCTACTCTGGAGCGGTTTCTTTTACATTCTCTTCAAACTAAGACTCTTCATCCAGTGACAGTCTCCACCAATGCTCTCTATGATGAACAGAATACCATCCAAGCATCCCTCCATTCAAAGTAAAAATGTCTATCATTCTTCTTAATCTCTCAACAAACCTTAGCTTGTTTCACCAACAACAAACATTTATTCTTTTTTTTTAAACCACCACCCATGCATCCTTCCTTCCTGGCTTGCCTTGGCTTTGAGTTTGACCCATGAAACCCCCCAGAGGATTCTTGCTATCCACCCATACAGTTTCACCCACGCATGCTGACATCATTTCTTTCATCTTCCACCTATCCTTCAACCACCCATGCATCTGATTCCTTCCTATCAGCCACCTATGCATGCATCCCAAGTATCCTTCTCTGCTAGTCATAAATATTAGATCTCGCCCGTCCTTCCTCCTTCCACCCTTTTTTCCCTTTTCGTTCAACCCATCCATAAAGGTTATCTGATCTGACTCTTAGTCTTACTCACCCTACCGCACTGCCTCCATCACCTGTCCTGTCTATTTCCTACTGTTTACTGTTTTTGTGTTTTTAATTATAAATTTTGTACATGAATTGTAAATTAACTTTATAAATAATCAAAAGAAAAAAGAGAAAAAGAGATAAGAGTATTAAATGACATATACACAACAGTCAGAAATAATAAAATGAATTTTTGATTTATCAACTGGGTGGTTAGTCTCTGTACTGTTGGGCTACATCATTACACATATCATCAATGGTTTGTTTATATCTATTGGTTTGTAATCTTTGTTCCTTCACTTGGCTATAGAGTGTTCTCAAAATATACTGACTCTTAGTCTTCTCCATAATACTTTCACAGCTGAGTTGAAGTGAGGTAGAAGAGGCCATTACTAGTTACTCAAATCCTGCCGCTAATGCTACTGCTAATGCTAAGTAAAGGGTGTCTTCTACAACCATTGTTCACAACAACTCAGTCTCAGTACAACAGTACAGTGTACACCTTTGCAGCAAGTGTAATATCAATAAGTAAGGAATATATCTTACCACAGCTGCTGGCTCATCGCTTGCAGCTGCCGCATCTTCTGCTCCCTCCTTTCTGGCCGCGTCGCCTTCACCTCTGGCCCAGGCACTGGTGGTCGGTACACCTAGAAAAAACATTACACTTTTTTTAGATGCCATATACACCGCACGCTATTTATTCTTTTTTACTAGCAAGATTGAATGAAGAGTAAATACATACATCACATACAACATACATTACTAGTACAAATCGGGTACTAGAGTAGGGTAGACAAATAGTAGTATGTCCTATCCTATCAAAAATAGTAAAATATCTGGTTGGGCATTTTGTTGGTGGGTATTGTCAAAGAGCCTCAAGATTAAGAAGACTAGAAGAGGACAACCCAAAGGACTGGACTCAGTAGCTAGAGCTATTAGTGAATCTGGGTTTTAAAACCTTTTAAACAAAGAGTGGCCAACTGGGCAAGCTTAGTTAAAGACAGACTAATAGTAGTAGAACAGAGAGTCATAGCAGAGGCAGTTAGAGGCAGGGATAAAAAGAATTTAGAAACAGATCGAAGAAGAATGGGTAAAAAATAGAATTAGGAAACAGAAATAATAGTTCAGAAAAAATAAGGTACAGTAAAAGTTAGGGAAGTATAATTAATAATATTAACAACAGGAGGACTTACTGGGGCCAGCAGCAGAGCCCACAGTAGAGGAGCGGTCCTAGCTGGTATCTTGTGCAGCTGCTTCCACCGACTCCAACGACCCGGTCTTCTTGCCCCTGGATGCTGATCATGAAAGATATAAGAAAGAAAGAGACAAACATTGATGATTGGTGTGAATCAAATAAAGTATTTAAATAAACGCTCAAAAAGCATTCCTGGAAACAACTAGTGCAATAAAATTGACCTATCTAATATAGTCGACTGGTAGTATTGCGGGATTCGCGGACCGTCTAGTTATTATTTATGAACACTTATCCAGTGTTCCATTCTGATTCCAGAATACTAACTGTCAGAAATGGGGGTCTCTAGTTGGCAATGGCTGGTGCCACTGTCCAAATAGGGGCCCTTCTTCTTAAGTGAGGGCAAGTGGGCTACCCCATTTGACAACCCCTGCTCAACCCTGTGGTAACGTAGCACAAGCAGTTAGGCCTATCTCAGAGGCAGTGTGTGAAGCATTTATGACAACGTACAATAAGGCAGTAATGACCCCACAAAAGGACACAACTCAGGGAGGTATAGAAAAAAAATATCTTTATCTAACAGTTTAACTCAAAACCCTCAAAGCGTTTCAACAACTACAATTCACGTCTACCCGTGGGGACTCAAAAAGACAGTAACCTATTAACCAAAGCGTGACACTGACTGAGTTCATGGCCTGGGCCTAATCAACCCGTTGCGCAGCAGATACCTGACATTGAAAGGGGACCCAGCACAAAGCTTCTCGAAGAAGTGGAGACAGTGACAGGCGGATTCACAACGACCACAAGTGTTGGAGGTGGAGTTCCGGAGCATGTGCATCCACAATGATTCGGGCAGTCGGGGACAGGCGGGCGCTCAGCGGCCGAAGCACGTGGCTGCGGCGGCGCGGGCTGGTGGTGGCGATGACTCTCGTTGTGCAGCTCCATGGTGGGCTCACAGCGGCAGCAGCTCTCTCTTAGCTGCAGCGGCCCACGAGATGATAGCGACAATCCTCAACAAGGGTGAACAAGGTGCAGGCACACAGCGGCAGCAGCTCTTTCTCAGCTGCAGCGGCCCACAGGACAAATCCCAAGGATACAAAGTTGTCAAAGGTGTGGGTGCTCAGCAGCTACAGCTCTCTCTTAGCTGCGGCAGCCCACGGGGCAAATCACGATGATGCAAAGGGGCAAAGGGTGCGGGCACTCAGCGGCTACAGTTCTCTACGGGACAAATCATGATGATGGAAAAGTTGCCAAAGGTGCGTGTGCTCAGCAGCCACTGCTCTCTCTTAGCTGCAGCGGCCGCCAGGACAATTGACGATGATGGAAAGTGGCAAAGGGTGTGGGCACTCAGTGGCAGCAGCTCTCTCTTAGCTGCGGCGGCCCACAGGCGAGCCACAATGATGCAGAAGTTGGCAAGCATGCAGGCACTCAGTGGTAGCAGCACTCTCTCAGCTGCGGTGACCCACACGATAGAGGAAGGTCTCGGCCAGGCTGGCACAATGGTAACGCTCAGCGACTACAGCTCTCTCTTAGTTGTAGCGGTCCACACAGATTCAGCAAAGGGCTCGAAGGTGCAGATTCCGGCAGGCTCTCAGTGGCGGCAGCTCTCTCTCAGCGGCAGCGGCCCACATGGATCCAGCGGAAGAGTTGAGGGTGCAGATTTAGGCGGGCTCTCAGTGACGGCAGCTCTCTCTTAGCTGCAGCTGCCCACACAGGTTTAGCAAAAGGTTCGAAGGTTCAGATTTAGGTAGGCTCTCAGCACCGGCAGCTCTCTCTTAGCTGCAGAGGTCCAGACAGATTTAGCAAAAGCTTCAAAGGTTCAGATTCAGGCGGGCTCTCAGCGGCGGCAGCTCTCTCTTAGCTGCAGCGGCCCACACAGGATCAGTGAAAGTGTCAAAGGTGCCCAGTTCGCGGTCCTCACAGTAGAACTAGATGCTCCGGATTCCTCAATGGAGGTCTCTCTTGCAAGTACAATTCCTCGCACAGGAATTCCGACACCTGACAGGGTGAAGTCTAATGTCCCTGAGACTTCTGCAGGAGGCGCTCTCGATTTAGGCCCTCGCGTAGTTTCTTCTGCAAGCTTGATGAAAGTTTCAAAGTCCTTTCCTCTGTTCACTCGGACAGAGTTTCGTCTTGAAATCCAGAAGGAACACACTTGGACAAAGTTCCAGCGCAGCATTTTATACCTAACAAATATTTGTTCTCTAAGGTCGCAAATCACTGACTCCAGTCAGAGCCAGTTTGGAGGGATCGGGGAGCACCTGGTTTATGAGGCGACATCCTGCCGTTTCAGAATGAGGGAGTCTGCTATCAGACACCCAGTGGGAGGTGGAGTCATCATTCACCTTGCCTAGCACAGCCCTGCTCGGATCAAAGAGTCACCCCTACCCACGCTCTGAATACCGATCTCTCTCTCCAGCCAAGTCTGAGCCAGCTAGCCCTGCTGCTCCAAAATCAGACGGCAAATACGCATACTTGCAACAGCCTGCAGTAAAGCTTAGGCAAGAAACTACAGCGTTTTCAGGAAAGGCATTTCAAAACATGTGATATATAAACGGTCCTTACTAAAAGCTGTCCCTCAATGACCTGAGCATAAACATATCAAACTTGAAGTTCCTATCAGGTTCCTATTGCCAAAAAGGATGATAGAAAGTAACCCTTAACCAGCCCATCTTGGCCTATGAGAATGGATCATTTCACAGTAGCGACGGGGAAAGGGAGGGTAACTCACTATTGAAACAGGCTACACAGATGTGGGCATTATGGTTATCCTTATTCATACAGTCATTTATATACAGGGAGCATTCGCCCTGTGGTACTGATTAGCAGTGGCACGGAGTCCAGAACATAAATACTGCCAACATAAAAGACAGGAAGAATAGAGGGGAAGGGAGACCCACGCCAATTATGCCAGGTCTAACACTAACTAAGCCTAATGACCACCTGACCTAGCCCACCTATTCCAGATGGGCCAATTGTTCACTAAGTCTGCATTTCCATTTATTTTAGTCCTCAAAAATGCATAGCTGGAGGACACATGCATACATTTTTGCATACACCAAATTGTTGGTTGGCTGCTGCTGATGTTCCGCTAGTGCTAAGCCTATTACCACTCACTAAACAAACTACAAAAGGTTCTACTAAGGACCGGGGTAAGCAGCACTCAGCAACACGTGACTTAACAGAGAATGCATCACGCAGACCGCAAAAAAAAATTACCAACTAATTCTAAGTAACTAAACCTATCAATCCACCACTATCTCTTAGTGACAGGAGGACAAAGGAAGGACTAGAGTCTCTCTAGCATTACCTAACTTAAGTTCGCTAAAGTAAACTCTTACATAATCAGTCCAAGCGAGCGCAAAATGTTGCAAAGAAGTAAGATTAGTAGCACTGAGCACCTGTGGCATAACAATCACGGAAGATTTTTAAACATCATTTAACTGCAATGTAAGCAGGAGCATTCTTACTATTCAGAAAAAATATATATTTGCAATATGTAACACAGAGTAGAAGAACACAAAGTAGTACTATTAAATAGCTACTCACCAGTCCCCTGGACCTCAACTCCTAGCAGGTCCAGCAGGTCCTGCTCATCGGCCAGGTTATCGGACCACCGGTGCAAAAGCTGGTTAGGGGTGCGCCGGACCCCAAAGCAGCAAAACACTGCCCGGATACCCTTCCCCACCGCTGGTCACGCTCCCAGAGCCCTTTCCCGGACCCAGGCCTGCCACCTGCTGCCAGGGTTAAGGGAAGATGGTGCTGCACAAAAAACAACAAGTGCGGCCACCTCCACATCTCCAAATAAGACCCGTGCCTGCACCCCTATTGGGGGCCACATTCAGCTCTGGCTGCGGCGACGCACCTTGCCCTCTGCCAGGGTTCTGGACACTCGGGGGCAGCAAAGAAAAGGTAGAGATAAAAAAAGTAAGTAAAAGAAATTAGAAAAACAAGTAATAGAAAAAGTGAAAAAGTAGTGAAAAACACACAAATCGTAGAAAAAAACTCAAAATAAAGAATCAGGAAAATAGAGAGATAGAAAATAAATCAAAAAGATCAAAAAAAGTTTCCAGAAACAGAGGATTGAAAAGATAGAGGAAGGATAGAAAAGCAGGTCCAGAACCATAGCAAAAAAGTGAAAAACGAGATGGCTGAGCCCCTGCAACCGCATTGGGAAGTTCGTGTGATATTCCCCCCCCCCCAAACATGCAAAAACCGCCATGAACACGCAAAACGTGTTTGTGAACAGGAAATACGCATCACGAATGGCCGGGAACATGCAATATGCATTCCGGAACAGGAAATATACATCGCGAATGGGCGGGACAAGTGAAAAACAAGATGGCTAGGCCCATTGTCGACCCCCCGAGCACGCAAACAGCGTCCCGAACACGCAATACGCATTCCTGAACAGGAAAAACGCATCGCGAATGGGTGGAACAAGCAACTTTGCGTGCTCGCGGAATTCGGAAAATTTTTGTTTTCATGTAAAATAGCAAATGGTACAAAATTGTCCAGGAAGATACAAACAGAGATCTGACTGAAACAAGGCTGTGTATTAGCCCCTCATCTATTCAACCTTTTTATGGCAGATCTCTCTTCCAGATTGGATCAGGCAAATACACATCCTCCGTGCCTGGCAAAATTGCCCATAATGCACCTCTTGTACGCAGGCAACAAAGTTTTGCTTAGTCTAACAAGAATAGACCTACAGAGAGCCCTAAACGAGCTATTAATGTTTGCTAATAGCAATGCCCTAGAAATTAACATCACCAAAACAAAAACTTTGTCAATTACAAACTATACGCGACAACAGTATCAATTCAAGCTGGGTGAGACGAGCCTTGGAACAGTTAATACACAAAAGATTAAACTTCCAATTTCAGAAGCAATATCTAGAAAAAAAGGAAACTGTCTTATTTACGCCTTCTGTGCCCTTGCAAAAAACCGACATGGTCCTCCTTTACGCCACTAACAACAGTGATGGTCACCAAACTACTACCAGCACTAACCTATGCAAGCATAGCGTTAAATGGGAAAGACGGAATACTCCTAGATTCCCTGCAAACAAAGACCTATAAAAAAGTCTTTAGTTTACCTCACAATGCATCGCCGGCCCAGGTTCTACTGGAATTCGGCCCTATTAAACAGGAGATAGGGAGAAAATACGCCGCGATCAAAACTTGGTACAAACTTTGGCAGAATCGATCCAACACCTTAAATGATGCCTGTGGCGAGCCCAGGAAGATGATCAAAGCTCAAGTTACGGTAAATTCTTGAAACGATTGAAGGAAACTAAGACAACCGACCTTTGGGTGCAGAATCCTTCTTTTAAAGTCTTCCGTAGCATCACGAACAAAGCGGCCAAGCTGCAATCACTGTTAGAAGACAAAGGCACCTTAGCCAAAAGATCCCATGCTTGGATGGTTCTCCAATCCTAAACATCACTGCGACCAGCGGAATACCTTGGTACAACATATTCGCCCCACTTGAAAAGAAAGTTCATGGCAATCAGATTCAGGGCATTACTAAGTTTGGCTGATGAACCTGCATGGAAGTACAAAGTCGTCAAAACATGTAGCTTATGTGCTGCAGCATTGCAAGACTTTATCCATCTTATTTGTGTTTGCTCCAACTTAAAATCAGAACGCGTACTGTTCCTAAAAAAGGCTTTTAATGAAAGAGGGATCCGAACTTGTAGAGCGGCCATTCTTAGAGGACTTGGTACAACAGACCCCCAGTTGACCTGTAAAATTATGAAATTCGTACTACATTATGAAAAAAAAACACATGACTGATGGAAGCAGATACTGCCAATCCAGTAATGTTCAGTAACTCTATTACAATTGTAAAATGTCAAAAAGCTTTTTAATGTTAATATCTGATGAAACCGCAATCCTGATAACAATTTTATGACACAGAATTACATATTAATTTTTTTCTTTTTTTTTAACTGGTTTCAGGATTGGGATATTACTTTCAGCTTTTAGGACAACAAAAGTTACATGTTTTTCTCTTTCTCTTTTAAATAGTGTTAATCTTTTATATGCTCACAAATTATTGATACCTAAATTTGTCTCATGACATTGTTATGGTTTTAACTAACTTAAACAATAAAGTATTGATGACACCAACTTGAAAAAAAACACTGGGTGTATGTATTTGATCACATTCATTTTGGTGTCTACATTAAGAATAAAATATACATTATCTCTATAAATTGGTGTCAGAATTCTAGCCTGTCATGTCAATTACTTATCGTCCATGTTGACACTCTGAAATGCTTAATGCTTGTTCCTCTAGTAAAACCTGACCTCTCTTTGCCACACTATTAGAGTTAAGCTAAGGATTAATTATTGGTAATCCAAGTACCCTCTTTAAGGTTTGTAAGAGTATTGCATGGTGAAGCCTAACCAGCATCACCACATAACACTCCCACTGATTAGACATAACAATGGCCTTATCTCTCCCAAACTTCTTCCTGGTGTCACTGTCATCAAAATGAAAACCTTGAGTGTCATTAGCCACAATGAAATGGTAGCTATGGGCTCAAAAGGAGTTTTATGCATCATGCTTAAAACTAATGGAAGATCTCAAGAAGCGATAGGGGTGAGAACCATCAGTATTTTCGAATAGAACCTCTTGAGTAATTGAAAGACTAAGGCATCGAAATGGAGCACATTTTCCGGTCTGTAGGAAGTCTTTCGGTGTGATTTTCTAATGATATCGATCACGGTCAGAGGGCTGCTTCTTGAGATTTTCTACTTAAGCTACAGGCAAATCAAATTGAATGGCAGTGTGCTCCTGCACACTGTATGTTGCCATCATTTCGAAAATCGCTTACCTTTTTTCCACCCATTGCCAGAACTCTGCAAAATCTCTGCAGAGTGAAATTCTACGAGTTCCATGCACCCCTAGATACCAGTTATCAAACCTATTGCTATGTGTTGCCCAAAGGATTGCAGGCAGCACAGACAATATGAATTCTCAATTACCATATTGAACATATAAGACTGACTTCAGTGGGCAGCTCAATCCGTTTGGAGACAGCATTTTCATTAACAACAAAAAGTACCATAAATGTTCAAGTAAGAGAAAATAAATATAAGTTCCCAGATCGAGTTCTTTTCTCCCAATAATCCAGGTTATTTTTTTGATAAACCCAAATTTCTGTTGATAATGTTAAATCAGCTAAACAAAAATCAACGTGTTTTTTTTTCAGGCGTTGAGTAATCATGGCTATGGAAGGGCTAACATAAGTGGTTTGTGTAAAGACTAATTTGACTAAGGTCCTTCTTTCAGCACACGATATATACAAAAATGGCACATTTGTGATTCACCGCGGTAAACCAGGAAACAATTTTACTGGTATTGTAAAGTTATGAGTCACAGTTTTCTGCACTGAATTATAGTTAAGTTCCTGAATGTAGACTTCCCTTTTTCTATGATTGATTTTATAGGGTTTATTTTCTTGAATAAATAAACATTAAACCGATCAAGACCACGTTTTGAGGGTGTATGTTCCTCCTACCGCTAGAGTTTAAGGTTATGCATTTAATCACATACTTTACTCGGGTCAAGAGCCAATTAAGTCCAAAGTAATGGAGTGAAGCTTACTCAACAAGTCTTAACTATACCACAACATCCTTAAGTGCATCTTGTATACATTGCTATTTGTGATTCACTTGCCTCTACATTTACTAGTGTTACACTTATGATGTTGATTTTCTGTGTTTGATATATCGACACCTTCTTATTTTACTGTAAACCATCTTTAACTCCGATTCTTTTCCTTTTTAATTGTTTTATGGCTCAGATGCACTACAAATCAATTCGAAATTTGTATATGAACGTGAGATATGTTCTATTAGCTTATTAAACGGATTGAGTGTTCAACGCTGTTGACTCTCAGTGAAAATCTAAACACAGCATGATGCATACAAGTGGAAATATCAATGTAAACGTCATATTTCACTCACTGAGGTGAGGACCTAGGCAGGGTTACTGATGCATTGCTTCTCCTTCGTAAGCCCCTGCACATCTTCTAAAAAGTAACAGGGAGGGCACACTGAGCAGATATGGGTGACTTTACAGGTTTAATCCACAAATGGAAGAGAGTTTTTTGGGAGAAAGCACTGCAGACGTCCTCCTTTTGATTCATGGTAATTATCTTTTAGGGAAACCGTACATTGGTACAATATTTGTTTGCATTGTATCTTTTTCTAAAGCAAGATGTGAGAAAGATATTATTCTTTAGAAAATAATCTTTTGTCGTGTGTTCTTATTCTATTTTAACAACGTTTGTTTTGTAGTTAGTTTTTTTCTTTAGGGGGGTAAATTAGCTTTGGCATTTCTTTGTTTTTACTTTTTAGGTTTTGCCCGTAGACAGAGTCAAAATACTTATTTTGTACAATAGCAACTCTTAGAGTGGGCTTTTGGACAGCCTATTGCTAATGATTGGTTGGCATTCATGTCTATCTTATTTGCTTCTCATTCCATGATTTTCCTTCTTTTTCGGTTTGCCCTTCCCCAGACTAGTTTTACAGTGTTTCATTCAATTAGTTGTATCTACCTACTGCTTACACTCAGAAAACAGTTTTTCCAGCACTTCAAGAGAGTATCCGTGTTGTCTTGCTCTCTCTCCCACTGTTACTTCCTCGTCACAGCCCTTAGTTCCCTTTTGTCTGCTGCTTTCACGTATCCTCCCAATTGCACTAGGCATTTATGCACGTTTTTTCCAGATAGCTCCTCTGATGTGCTATATCAACTTACTGATCACGGTTGCTTCCCATCACCCACCTGTGTTTGAGCTGAGTCCTTCCTATCCCCACTCTTAGTTTTCTCTTTCCTCCCTCCCTGTCCTGTTGTTTATATTTCTAATTTTCTTTCTTTTTTCTTTGTAGGTTATGGAAAATCTGGCGGCTGTATTTTACTGCTTAGCTGCTCTCTTCTCTAGAATCCACTTAAAGACCAATTTTATATTTGTTAACGAATTGTTCCAAGCAATTTGAAAAGTGAACTAAAAGTTAAAAAACAATGACCATCACAGTATCAGATGAATATGTGTCAATCATGGTGACTTCTACATAGCTATACATCATCACATTAGGTCTGGCCATTTCCACTTCTTTTTGCTGAGGCTGTTAAGCATCAACAACAAACATTACTTTCTTTTTTGCAGATACTTTTCAGGAAGACAACATCTATTGGTAAAGCCAAAAGTTTGACTAACGCCTTTCAGAAGTGGGACATATTACTTTTGCCGTAGCTTTCTTTTTAGTTAGTGAACGTTTATTTACTTTAATTAGTATTTTTTGTGACTAATATTTCTTTTCTTTCTAGGCTTGTATGACTTCTTTTACCATGTTTTCTTTTTAAAAAATCGCTTTTTTTGGCTGGTTTGACAAATCTTCTGTTAGGGGTGATTCGTGCCAGAATGTGAGCGTCATTTTGAGTTTTGTTTTACTTTCCAAGGCCCCATTTGTTTTTCTTTTGTTATTTTTAGGAGTAGCATGGTTTACTTTGCCACTTTTGTGATGTGCATTAATTTCAGTTTTTGGCAATGAAGACGCATAACACTCATCACGAGCAGGAGTGTGGGGATGTGTTGGACCAGACATCTTTGTCATGGTTTTCCCCAACTTTTTGCCCTCCATCCTCTTCTTTTTGCTCACTCAATTTTTGCTGGCCTTCATACTCAGCACACTTTACCCCTGATAACCAATGCTAAAGTGCTTGTGCTAGCTCCTTTAAACATGGTAACATTGGCTTAAACCCAACTGGCAGATTCAATTTACTTGTAGGTTCATGTAGTTCCTTCCAGTCTGTAGGCTCTGCGCATTGTTTGGAATACATAAACTAAGGGCTTGATGTCAAGACTGATTCTGGACACCCCACAGGATATGTTGGTCTATAGATCAGCTAGCTCAGGTGCCACCGTAAGCCCCTCTAACCTATCACGGAGCGAATGGTTTTCTGGCAACCACTGAATATGACAACCCTGACCCCTAAGGCATCGTGGAAAAAGTACAGAACCTTTCTCTCACTCACTCTTGCACACTTTTCTCAGAGAAATATGCAGAGAATACACAGTGGGATGTTTTCAATAATAATTATTGAACCACTGAGATTCTTGCATAAAATACGTGGGCTGCAATGATTAGAAGACAGAAGCATATAAATGTGATTACACCACCAAAAGCATAAATAGAAGATAAAGCTCTACCATGGTTCTAAAACAATGTATATATGCAGGCATATAAAACCAGGAGTAATCGAGCATACTCCTACTGTGTGAACCCTACTCTAAGTGTACCTAGAGTGTGTGTGGAGCCAAGAATCCCCTCAAAGGGACAATCCAACCCTATGGCCTGATGGAATAGAGTGGAGGATCCCTTCTTGGTGATGACCTGAACACCACTCATGAGATGTCAGACCACTGATGGTGATTTCTCAGCATGCAAGACCCTCAGTGGCAGCAGAAGTAACTCCTCTGCTAATCTATCGGGATGCTCATCTTTTATAATAGAAAGCAGTCTTGCGATCTGCACATATATTAGTGATGTCATGGATATATAGATAGTTACGAACAACAGGGGTAAACCTAAAGCCTGTAGCAGGGGTTAAGTAATACTGGAATCCAAACAGTGGTTCAAGTACAACATTAAAAGTGAGACGGAATTTGAAAGCAAGAGAAAATGAATCCTCCAAACATTTTAAATAAGAAGAAAAAGACAAAAGAACCAAAAACTAGCGCCAACCATCTAGTGAAACACCTAAAAACCCATGTACAATGGTTTGAGGATTCATTACATTCTCGTGAAGGCAGCCAAGAAAAACGTCTTTCAAACCAAGATAGAAAATGCTCAAAATATGAGTAAGGAAATCTTTAGCATAGTTAAATCCTTTACCGCCCCGAACGCCAGCAGAAAGGAAGGAGCATGCACAGAAGAATGGCTAAGCAAATAGCTCAATTCTTCCACAAAAACATCTCTGTGATCCAACAAGCCTTTACTAACATCTCAGAGGAAGAACTGCCCTTCTACCTTAGTTCTAGTTTCACCTCTTGGATCCTCCATCTTTACTAACTTTCCCTGAGTTTCAGCTTGAAGAGTCACTGACCCTTCTCCAAAGCATTAAGTTTGACTCTCCTACCGACCCATGTCCAGTGAATATCCGGAACCTATTAGCTCCCACCATAAACCCCACGGTAAACCAGCTCTTTAATGCTTCCCTCTCCTCAGGCAGCATGCTGAAATTATGGAAGAATGCTAAGATTGTTTCACTGATAAAAAAGGCTAACCCCAAACTGACGGAGCCTGCCAACTACAGGCAAATCTCCCTTCTTACGGCCCTCTCCAAAGTGAAGTGAAGTGAAGTGAAGTGAAGGAGATTTGTAGAGCGCGGCTGCTGCCCAAGGGCGTCCAAGCGCTGAGTAAAGGTAACAGAACTCCGAGGGAGGAGGGGAAGATCCAGGTGGGGAGCTAATTACTGAAAAGATGTGTTTTTAACTCTTTACGGAATGACGAAAGGATAGGGTTGGACCTAAGTGAAAGGGGAAGGGAGTTCCATAATTTAGCAGCGTTGAGCGTGAAGGACCTGCCTCCTGCTCTGGATCTTTTCACTCTGGGAACTGCAGCAAGGAATGCGTTTTCTGAGCGAAGTGACTTGCCGGGACAGTAGGCAGTGAGAAGAGTGTGGTTAATCTCAGGTCTGGCTCTGTGAAAGGCTTGGTGCGATATGCATAGAGTCTTAAATTTTATTCTATCCCTGACCGGGAGCCAGTGCAGTGACCTGATCCCTTGCTTGGCTGATTCTCTGCGTGGGATTTGGAGTAGGGTGCTTGCTGCACAATTATGTGTGCGTTGAAGTTTCTGTAGCACGTAGTCAGGGGCTCCTAGGTAAAGGGCATTGTTGAAATCGAGCCGAGACTGAATGAGGCCTTGAATAACAACCTGTTTAGCTTCTAGTGGCAAAATAGGCAGGATTTTTCTTAGCATTCGGATAATCCCGAAGCAGGTTGCTGCTGTTTTAGTTCCCTGTGTATTGAAAGTGAGGGTTTTGTCCAGCCAGACTCCCAGACTTTTAATGTCCTCCTTCGGGGATGGAGGAGGACCCAAACTGGGCGGCCATAGCTGGTCCATGGGAGTGAGAATAGGGGGGCCATGGAGCATTATCTCGGTCTTATCGCCATTGAGTTTTAATGAGGATGCTGTCATCCATCTCCTGACGTCCTCCATGCATGCTGCTAGGTTGGTTTTGGGGGGCCTGCTGTTCTTCTGTGCCAGGGAGACCACCAGCTGAGTGTCGTCCGCATACGAGATGATCTTAACACCGTATTGTCGGACGACCTCAGCCAGCGGCCTCATGTACACATTGAACAGCGTGGGGCTCAGGGAGGAGCCTTGGGGTACCCCCAGTTTAAAGGTCTGCTAGTGGAGCAGGAGTCACCATCGAAGACCTCGAAGGTCCTTCCGCTCAAAAAGGAACCCAACCAGTCAAGAGCATTTCCTGCGATCCCCAGATCGACTAGACGAGACAGCAGGGTTTTGTGGCACACCGTGTCAAACGCGGCGCTTAGGTCATGGAGGATCACTGCCACTGACCCTCCTTGATCCAAGATCCTCCTAGATTCCTCCGTCACGGCCAGAAGAGCAGTTTCTGTGCCGTGTTTTGGACGGAATCCTGTTTGGGTGGAGTCCAGTAGAGAATTCTCCTCAAGGAAGTTGGTAAGGTGGAGATTAATGTGCTTTTCTAGAATTTTACTTGCCCAAGGCAACAGGGATATTGGACGGAAATTGTTGGGGTCCATAGGGTTCAGGTTGGGTTTTTTAAGCAGTGCTCTCACCATAGCCTGTTTCCAGGAGGGAGGAACCACTCCTGTTTGCATGGAGCTATTAAGTAGGTCCATGAGGGTGGGGAGGATGACTTGGCTAGCCATGTTCATCATCTGAGGGGGCACTGGGTCAAGGGGGGAGCCTTTTTTTTTTTTTTTGATGTGCAAGGGATTTGAGGGATTCCAGATCTAGAGGTGAAACATTATTCATGGAAACTCGCGGAGGATGTACTGTATCTCTTGATGGTGGTATGGCAGTAATAGTTTCTGAGATGTGGGCTGCGAAGGATGAGTATATTTTATTGATGTTTTTGAAAGAAGAATTCAGCCAACTCGTTGCATCGGGCTATAGGGTCGTCGGTTGGAGCCATGGGAGGGGAGGTTTTAGAAAGACTTTTGACTATCAAATATATTTCTTTTGGCTTAGATCGAGCTACCATAATTTTTTCTTTGTAGTAGTTAGTTTGTGCTAAGTTGATTTCACATTTGTATGCCCTAATGGCTTCTCTATACCTATCTTTTGCTGTAGTAGCGTACCCCAAGCATTAGAGAAGCATGTAAACAAGGCCCTCCAAAAACACATTGAAGATGGGCAGCTCCTTCATGAGTCCCAGTTCGGTTTTAGGGCTAACTACAGTACGGAGTCCGCCCTGCTGGAAGTGACTGAATTTCTCATGAGCAAGCTGGACCAGGGAGGCAAAGCTGTTCTGACACTGCTCAATCTGTTGGGGGCCTTCGATATGGTCCGACATGAGAGGCTCCTGGAGAGACTTGCTAACATCGGCCGAGGGGACCGCCTTAACATGGATGTCATCCTTCTTGGCAAATAGATCTCAGGACATCTGGCTCCCCTCTTTCTCATCCCTTTTCCCGGCCATGAATTTGGTGTGCAACAGGGCTCCATTCTCAGTCCTACCCTTTTTAATATCCATCTATCCCCCCTTGCATTTCTGGTAGAGGAAGAGGGCACCAAAATGATTTCCTATGCTGATGACACTCAGTGGATTTTTACATGTGAAAAAGGAACCGGCTTTGACAGGGCAATGATTAGGTTTTGCCTCACAAAGGTGTTTAACTGACTTAAGATCAATCAGCTGAACTGCAATCCTGACCAAACTGAAGTTGTTTTCTTTAATAATCCAGAAACACCTGACTGGAGCTCCAAGTGGCCAAAAGATCTGCCGCCCCGGCCGTGGAAAAGGAGAAAGTCAAAACCTTAGGTATTGTGATAGACAAGACACTCTCCATGCGCTTTCCAATCCAAAATCTAACTGGTGCTTGTTTTGGCATACTCTGGATGCAAAAACAATTCCTGCCACTGTTACTGCTCGAGAGCAGAAAGATCGTGGTTCAGTCTACGGTGACATCAAAGCTTGACTATTTCAACAGCTTGTACCTCGATCTTCAGAAATATTTTATCCTGCGCCTACAAGTAGTACAAAACGCAGCGGCCAGAGCATTCCGGAGACCTAAACCCACATCTAGTATGACTCCTATTCTTAAGTGGCTACACTGGCTCTGCATAAAAGAACAGATCAACTTCAAAGCGATGACCATCTTCTTTGAAGCTTTCCATGGCTTAGGAGCCGGCTACCTAAATAAGCGCGATATTCGCTACACAACATATAGACCCCTAAGATCTTTCATTGCCAACCTGGCCATCATGCCTTAAATATGCTGTGCCCACACTGGGGGTAGACCCATCAGCTTTCTAGGTGCAAAATTGTGAAATAGACTCCACGAGTCTCTGAGACTAACCACAGACCTACTCTCTTTCAGGAAGAACTTAAAAACCTGGCTTTTTAATAACTGACGGGTCTTTTACGCACGTTTTCCTCCCACTGTCACGCGCCAGGACATTCTAGTATGAGTAGCTGCTCACTTTATGAAATACACTATTTCATTTCATTTCATTAGGTCCCTGACAGTGCAAAGGAACACTCGTCCAAATTCTAAGGGCCTTATTTATGAGGCCTTGCTTCACTTTTATGCCACCGGTGCATCACTGTTTGTGACGCACCTGCTGCGTAAAAAATGTGCCATGTTGCACCCTATTTACAAAGTGATGCATATAGGCAGATACGTCACTTTGTAAACCCCAGCACCACATTATACCTGTGCCAAGTATAATGTATGCAGGGTGGATGTTCCACCTCAAAAAGCCATTGTGTCCTTTCAATGTGTATAAACAAAAACTGTGTGAGAGGGTCTAGGGGGCAATATTTAAAGACCAGATAACCTCTACACCCCTAAGCATAAACCTGTTCAACTACAAAGAGGGAATCGGTCTGTTCTAATGTGACAGGAAAGTCTCCAATGTTAGGACACACCTAGTTCACCAGTTATATATAGCCTGGCAATACCTGGCTTGAGACAAGTTTCCATCAGCCCACCCATTTGGCGGAACTGAGTCATCTGGAAAACAGAGAGAAAGGTCCCATGTAGCCGATGTTATTCCAAGGCTTCCATGCATGGATACAGGGCCACATACTCTCAACATTTCTCAGCCATAGTAATTTGTCCCAGAGATATGGAAACTGATGAAGTGCAGTGCAAACGAAAACAGTGTGTGAATTAAAAATGACTAGGAGGACAAAAAATATGTTTATTAGGGATTGTCCTATTGTCATAAAATAAAAACCGCCTGATAGAATGAAAAAATAATTCTATCTTTTGGCAACGAGTGGGGTCAACATGTTTCAGCCGTATAGCTACCTGGCTCGGCTTTCTTCAGGACCTTGTAAACATAATATATGCTACTGCAAAAGAATATTGTAAATAGTAGTGCAAAGTTATCTGATTACATTATCAGTAAGAAGTAGATCTGTGGTATATTACCACCCTACCAGACATGAATCCCAAATATATGTTGATGATACATTAAATCTTCATTCCTAGAAGAAAAGGGATATATGTCAGAAACAGCACAAGCTTATACTGGTGAACAGAACTATAGTCCCAAACATAGAGAAAAAAACAAAGAGAAAAAAACAAGTCACTGTAGCGATAATACACTGTATCCGCTTTATCGCCCATTAGATTCGGGCTTTTTGATGAATTTAAACATATGGTAACTACTCACCCATCTTTATGTGGGAGTAAACCTCACCTCACCCGGCACACTGCTCGGTGGCTGAGGCCCCGCTCTATTGATGGAAGAAAAACAGAGGGACAAGGGGTGATCACATCCAACTCATGTACCTTTAAATTGATTCTCTGATTACAACAATAGAAACCTAAATCAACATAAATCAAAAACCGAGTAATTCTAACCTATGTGTAGAAATGAAGGTCAGCATCGACTATTGTAAAAATCCCAAATATAAATGAAGACAATGGTTAAAACTGTAATCCCTACCACCATGGGCAAAATTGTGGAGGTCAGTTTTCTTCATGTTCAAATATTCATTAAGAAATAGATTCAAGCATCTATTCTCATAAGGCCATGTTGTTATATTTTCTAATATGACCCTTGGATGGTTGAAATTATAGCAGGCTTCATATTCCTAGAAACCTTAACCAATATTCATAACAGAGCTTCAAGATGGTAGTACAGGCTCTATTGGTCACAGCTTTGTTAAGGGCAAGGAAAATAGACAAGCAAATGCAGAAACCAACAAAAACAGAACCAAGCTTAGTGTCAGCTTACCTGTCCGTCTGTACCTCCTCGCTGTATGCGAGTAGTGTGGGAGGTACCGAAGACAGGAAGGGGCTTTCCTTTATACTCGTGCTGATAGGCCAAATTAGCTTCAATCAGGCAATTAGCCAACCGAAATGCCTGTTGCTACATTGATGGCTCGCTCTTTTTAAAAGGCTCTGTATTATTCGTGCCGGGAAATGCTACCTCGGATAACAACACACGGGCGAGTATAACGCATGCGTCTGCCTTGTATGCTGCTCATCTGGGGAACCAGGCCGCAGACTCCGTGCGTGCTATACTGCCGCTGCACACCCGTGCATGCTCATTGGAAATTTGCCTTGGCTCATGAGATAGACAGGCGTCGGAAAGGCAGGGACAGAACAAGTCGTTTTAGTGCTGCATTCTCGGACATATAGGTTTAGGAAAGTTGCCGAGTGTGGTAGCGGCAGCACAAGTCATCATTGTAGCGCCGAACATTGTGGGTGTCTGTGCGAGGATTGAGGTTCTATAAATCCTACAGTATTCCTATCGAAAGTAGTCAGTAACATCTTTAATGAGTCTAGTACCAAACTCTGTTGCTATATAAGTTTATGAGTCATAGTAGTGCGATGCAGTTTTAAGCAGCAATTCTCTGGTTTATGAAAAATGACACAGCAAAGGAATGTAAATAAAGAGCGGTGAAAAATTAGAGATGTATCCAGAGATGTAGATCGTCTTATATATGTTATATTCTAAGACATTTCAAAAACGACAAGGATTAAATACTTGATATAGTATACCCTACTGTCTATAACAGATACATATCGCTGGGAAATCAGACTCCTGTAGACAAGTGATAATGCATACTGTGCTGACAGTCCACCCCTAGTGTCGGTTTTCTGTCACGAATGCCAAATGCAGCTGCATACTGTATCAAATGGTATTGAAGAGACATGCTAGTACTGTAGATTTTTAGTCAATGATGTAGCCCATTTCCCATAAGGACGGTTAAACCTGGACCCAAGGAATGCTGTCATTCAAACCAACTGTCTCTGTTTTCAATCTAAAGATCAATTTTTGCTCTCTGATAAACAGGAACCTGGAAATATCAGTCACATGTTGGGGGATCATCGGCCGTTCGAGGATCACCCAACTCATGTCGTCTGCTGAATGTTTGAGACTCAGAAAGTAATTAGTCAGACGTGTAGATTGCTTATTACAGCGGGTGGTACTTTTGTGCTCACTGATCCGCAGTTTAATTTTGCAGGTGGTGTGACCCACATACCTCAGTGAGCACGGACATGTGATTAGATATATCACACGGTCTGTGTTGCAGTTGGTGTGATTGTACAGGATCTATGGACGATCGGTCCCGATGTCGACGGATTCTGTTTTCACGGTCTGCGGACAGACACTACAAGAGCCACAGGGGTAGTGGCCACGTACCGGAGGGAGCCCCCACAGGGTGTTTGTGTCTTGTTTAGGCTGTATCCTAGGTCGAGTGTGTACAAGGCTGTCACGTAGACTTGGGCCTCTCTTGAACGCGAACAGCGGTGGTGAAATCTTCTCTGTAGCAATATTCAAAATCAATTTAAAGGTACATGAGTTGGATGTGATCACCACTTGTCCCTCTGTTTTTCTTCCATCAATAGAGCGGGGCCTCAGCCACTGAGCAGTGTGCCGGGTTAGGTGAGGTTTACTCCCACATAAAGCTGGGTGAGTAGTTACCATATGTTTAAATTCATCAAAAAGCCCGAATCTAATGGGCGATAAAGCGGATACAGTGTATAATCGCTACAGTGACTTGTTTTTTTCTCTTTGTTTTTTTCTCTATGTTTGGGACTATAGTTCTGTTCACCAGTATAAGCTTGTGTTGTTTCTGACATATATCCCTTTTCTTCTAGGAATGAAGATTTAAAGTATCATCAACATATATTTGGGATACATGTCTGGTAGGGTGGTAATATACCACAGATCTACTTCTTACTGATAATTTAATCAGATAACTTTGCACTACTATTTACAATATTCTTTTGCAGTAGCATATATTATGTTTACAAGGTCCTGAAGAAAGCCAAGCCAGGTAGCTATACGGCTGAAACATGTTGACCCCACTCGTTGCCAAAAGATAGAATTATTTTTTCATTCTATCAGGCGGTTTTTATCTTATGACACTATGACAATCCCTAATAAACATATTTTTTGTCCTCCTAGTCATTTTTAATTCACACACTGTTTTCGTTTGCACTGCACTTCATCAGTTTCCATATCTCTTGGACAAATTATTATGGCTGAGAAATTCTGAGAGTATGTGGCCCTGTATCCATGCATGGAAGCCTTGGAGTAACATCGGCTACATGGGACCTTTCTCTCTGTTTTCCAGATGACGAAGTTCCACCAAATGGGTGGGCTGATGGAAACTTGTCTCAAGCCAGGTATTGGACAGGCTATATATAAATGGTGAACTTGGTGTGTCCTAACATTGGAGACTTTCCTGTCACATTAGAACAGACCGATTCCCTCTTTGTAGTTGAACAAGTCCTTTCAATGTGTCCATGTGAAAGGACATATTGCTGGAGTTGTGTCTATTTTCAGACACACCGTAGCAATGCATGACTTTTGCGCCTACAAATACGTCAGAAATACTGACGTATCTGTAACTCCTTGTGACATGGTGCGTCATATAGTAAATATGAGGCATCCATCATGTTGCAAGGAGGGTGCACTAAGAAGTGACGCATCCCTTTTTTCACACAGCGATGTATCACTTCTTATTAAATAAGACCCAAAATGTGTTTACATCTAATATTCAGGGATGGTTATGTGTGTATATTAATAATATTGTACCACAGCAGCAGCTCACCAATATTACTGCAAATAATCTCTGTGTTGTCCTCCTATTTCTTATGTTAGGCCTTGTTTTGATGTAAAATAAACTTTTTTTAATGTATATTGCATGAAACATAAACACAACATTTCTCTACAAAATGGCTGTACTAGACTCTCCCACATCAGGTACATAAAAATAGATTAAGGGAAAACAGTATTTCAAACAATCTGTTTCAGAAATATTCAAGATTATTAGGGCAAAACTCTGGAGAAAGGAGCTGACTCTGTCAGGGGGCCCCCTGGAAGGCTGGGGCCCTGGGCCAGATCCCACTTTGCCCCTGCAATAAAACATCTCCGGATGAAGCCACAAAGGTGACAGTTCGCACTGCCACGTTCGCTGCAATCACTTGTTCAAGTACGAGAATAGACAGAAAAATCATGATGGTCGTCAATGCTGCGTGCAATAACACACCTCTCGAAAAGCCTTTCCACTCAAGTACTTCTACAAGCTAGAAGCACAAAACACATTGTATGCTCAGATTCCAGGAGTGGGAGATAGAGTAATACCAAAAAGTGATCGCAGACTGGGATTAATTCTAGCTGCACACGAGGGTTTGGCTTCTGCACACACTGGGGTGGCTGCTACGATTTCTCTTTTGCAGCAACACTCTTGGTGGCTGGTCTTTACAAACAGACACAGGACTTTGTCCTGAGATGTGACATATGTCAGCAGATGAAGGGTTCCACCATGGCACGTCCACCCCACACACTTCTTTTGATTTCAAACAAGCCTCTGGCTGGTTTATTTGGACCATTGCAGCCCTCTATCAACAGACAGGGCTTAGAAGTACATCTTGGTTGCAGTAGATTCCTGGTCTCGATTCCTGTGGGCTTAGCCACAGTGATCGGCTGATGCCTGAACTGTTATAAAGGATCTGCAAATCTTTATCGGGACATACACCATTGGTACATTACAATCTGATCAGTGTACGGCATTTAGCTCTTGGGTTTACAAAGAGGCAATGGGAAATTTGGGTGTGACACTGCATTTCTTGTCTTCATACTATCCAGAAGGAAACGTGGTTTAGGAGGGGAAAAATCAGACTTAAAGCAGACTTTTACAGCAAGGGCATTAGGCTTTGGTCATAGTTGGGTCCATCACATATACGGGGTTCAGAAGGCTGTGAACAATATGCTAGGTAAGTACCTGGGTGCTCGTACTCCTTATGAGATCCTCTATAATGCCAGCACAGTGGTGGCAGAAACACAGGTTGACATCAATTAACTTTTGTCTGTTTTACAGGAATTAAATGATTTCCAAGACAAGCAAGCAATGTCCAAGCAAAAAGCATCACTACTGGAGACGTGAAGGTTATTCCGGCAAGAACTGGCTGAATCCCAAAGATCAGGGTACTGGTCTGAGAAAAGATTGGGACAAGAAAGAGTTTGGGCCATCTTACAGAGAGCCAATGCCTGTCCTTCCTGTTGAAGGTACACAAGCTGTACTTCTTCTGCCCCTTGCCGGACATCGAGACAAACGGTGTGTCTCTATTGATCTGATCAAACTACATTACTTGGCTGATTCTCAACAGTAAGCCACATGTACTCCTGGATAGCTAACAATCTCCTCTTGCTGCCAAACAGGAGGTTCAGATGGAATCTTTAATTACAAATGATGCCTGCTCTCTTCAGCAATAGTCACCAATGACCAAAAATGAGGTATGCAGTATTTCTGTGTCAAAAAAATGACAACTGTGCAGTCTACAAATTCAGGAACACAGACTTCAATGTGGAATCCTGAGAAGAACATGGTCTACATCAATATAACGCAGATCAAGTCTTCCCCTACTTTTAACCAGTCTGCTGAGCTGTCTAAGATATACCGGACGGCGTCTGAATACTTCATCAACTTTTATGACATCTCCCCCGATGCATCCGAAGTTCCATCGCCCCCACCACCCCTGCCTTTCAAACTAAAGGTACGTGTCTTCCATCTTTGGCTGAAAAGAACATAATTTGTTTCTGTATGCTTATACCTTTGGATTACAATTACATTACTTTTCCTAGTCCTTTGGATTGGGGTTGTGACTGTGTTCTTCCCTCTCCTGAAAAGACACTTTGTCCCAGAATGCTCTGCAGTACACACTGTAATTTTGGTTCTGAAACCACACACATCATCACACTGCGAGCAAAGACACTTGTCCTTGTCCTTGTTCCAGTTCTGTGTGGGATTGTATGGGACAGGGTATTGTTTGATGTGTATGGTCCCACTGAACTCTTGCAAATTCTGCATTTATTTAAAATTTCTTTGAATGGCATTGTGACCCCAGTATTATGTGTGATAATTGGGACATTGATACTGTATATGCAAAGTTAGACAATCTTGAACATTCCACTGTATTTTCCGATGAGTTTCATGATGATACAGCTAAATTTGATGAGATGTTCTGTTTTCAACATTAAGGTAATCATTTCCTACACAAGGCTAGTACACCTTGTGAAATATTTAACTTTTGACAATGGGGACATTGCCCTACAATGCCAAGAGGTAGTTCAAATGTTTCTGAACTGAATTATGACTTTTGTTTCTAGTTTTGACACATCTGACCAAGCCTCATTATATATTTTAGGCTTACAGCATCACCTGCAAAGAAAAAGATGTTAACTGACTAACTGTCTGTAAAAGGTTTTGACTTTTGGAGGGACACAGTAGATGTAAAATGTATCTGTGTTACTAAACATTGGCAGCTCCAGGGAACTGAGGCTTTATTCAGAGTGTGTTAAATACCACAACAGATGATTTTCTTGAACAAACCTGTGCAACAGACAATGTGTCTTGGCTTAGCCAAGATAAAAGATTTGAACACACCAAGAGTTCCCACTCTTACACAATTTGACAATAGGCAGCGGTTAACAATATATGATGAAAACACTATTGATACTATGCTCCATAAGAGTATACATAACTCACCAGATCCCAATTGTTAGGGTTGGTTAGTATGGCAACTAGACACTAGGAAATGTCACAATTGATTCCTAAGTATCATCAAGGGATTTACAGCCAACAGGCCTAACATGCGATTTGTGCAAAGTGAACACTCAGGGGTGGTAGCAACTTGCAGTGTTGAGAAGTTGTGCCATGATTGGCAAAAAAACTCAACCCTGTCTCAGGTATTACCGCACTTGTCTCTATCTGATGAGCTGGTGAACTTATGAGACTTTTTTAATTGGTCCTCAGACACCACATCAAAAGTGCTTCCTTTACACTGTCTATAACGAGATATGAAAAATATCTCAACACGAAGTTGCTAAAAGGCTGTGTGAAATTGACTGAGCCAATGAGAATAGGCTCTTGCAGTGGTAGACAATGGTGTGACTTCCTTATCATCCAGAATTTATTCTTTGGGTAGCATTTTCTCATCTACAATAGATGTCCTTCAGCGGGATCTGTCTGTATTACAACATGGGCAGTCCCAACTTAGGTCAATTCTATTGTTAAGCTGGATGATACATACATTACGTTCTGACCAAGCGCTGTGGTGTCATGTTAATATCACTAATCTGTTCTCACCATACCACCTTTTGCAACATCAGATAGCTTTGGTATGTGAAGATGTGAAATGCACAATGTTACACATTTAAAGGCTTGCGAAGTTATGTTTTACCATTGCTGAGAAAACATCCTCGGATTGGATGATCTATGGATACATTACACTGCCAATCTTGACTTTCAACTTTCAGTACTGTCTACAACACTATCATGTGGGCAGATATGAAGCGTTATGTGAAAGGTTCATACATGAACAATGGGAGATCCCTTTCACATTTCAGTGATGAAATAAGGACACTGGAGTCTTTCTCAATGGCTCAGACTGCTAGAATACTTTAAGTGGGTCCCTAGTATGCCAGGACATTTCGTTGTACGGGGCATATAATGCATCTGTGGTGAACCTGTCTTGATACTTGAAAGGGTCTCTGGCGGCCATGATATGTCCGACTTTCAGATTGCTCTTAAATGGGAGTTACCTGATGTTGAACAGTCAAATTTGTTGTAGGGTGAAACCAGGGGTTGCCTATGTGGTGACAGCATATTCTATTAAAACATGCTGCACACTAGTCCTGTGCCTGCCTGCCCATGTAGTTAGGGAGTGTATGCTGTGGTCTTCAATCAATCCTACTAACAAGCGCTTTGACACCCTGGGCAAACTGAAAGCCTTATTATTTCAAAAAGATGTGGCCTTAATTTCGGCCGAGGAGACGTTTGATCTCCAGGAGGCTTGTTCGTCTTCGGAGATGCAACCACTTCTCCTTACCAACTTCCCACAACAACTTTGAGAGCTGGTCCATCGTATTTTTAATGTGTCTAGTATGACTGGAATTGCAGGGTTTTTCAGGAGCATTGGCTCTGGGTTGGTCAGAACCCTCCAGATGGTATTTGGAGTTACTCCATCATTCACCCACTCCTTCCCCAGAAGTATCTGTGGAGTTCTTCCGCTGGTCCCAATCCTAGTTGCAGGGATATTGCTTTTTTTATTTTTGCTCCGAAGGGGATTTCCCAGTTTTAGATCAAATGGAGCTGGCACTGCCCCATGTCCTGTTGTGCTGTGAACACATGGTGCATTTTTTTGGTGCACTGTTGCTTCAAAAACTTAAAAAACTGGATGAGCATTGGTACCTGTCTTTCCTGCATGTGTGGCTTCATTGCGTACAGCCTGTGCGCCTCTGTCTCTTGTGCACTTATGAGCACGCCCTGGACTTGAGCTTGGGGTCGCAATTAGTTGACTCTGCAGACATGCAAGTACTCGCAGACCTGCTGAAGACCCATCTATGCAGCTGTTCTCTGCAGATACCTCTGCTCCTCACCACATTCTATGAGCTTCCCTGGGTTGCCTCCACACCTAGTGGTAAGGATCTAAGCTCTGTTTCACCAGAACTTTGATTGGCTGTATTTGCTCCCTCAGCGGCTAGTGTAGTGTGTGGATGAGAACATATTTGCTCTATCAATTTGCTCTGAGATGTGCCTTTGGGAACATCATCTGTGGACACTGGGAACAACAATGTTTCGACTAGCACTTGGAACATGTAAACATCTGGCTCTCCGTGTGATATAAACTTTTTATTCGACCTGATTTTTACTGACTGTATTTCTTTTAAATTGATTTACCGTTAATTGATTTTATCTTTTTTACATCTATTGGCTTATTTTATGCCTGCGGCAACAAAATATTAGGAATGACCTAGTTTTAAAGGAAATTTTATCGTACTTTTATCATATACGCTTTTAGATGCAGATTTATTTTAGAGGTGGGATTAGTTGCTTTAGATCGCTTTTCATCAACCTCTGTAGAAGGAGTGGGTGGCATGTGCCGAGGTAGGAAATAGTTAACCCTGGGCGTAGTATGTGTAGTGGGGCTAGGCGAAGCTACGCAAAGTGGGCGAGAAACTACGCACTCCGCGTAGCCCCACTACGCGCCGCCTGCCCCCCTCCCTGCCATACCTAATTTTTGAAAATATTGAAATAAAAGTAAATACAAAGGCACTTACCTTGTGCGCTGCGTCCCAGGGCTCCCTCTGCTCGTTCGGGCCGCCGTCGCCGCCATCTTGAATACCAATGCGCATGCGCGGCAGCCCGCACATGCGCATTTCTCACAAGAGCATTGGTATGCAAGACGGCGGCGACGGCGGCGCGAACGAGCAGAGGGAGTCCCGGGAAGCAGCGCACAAGGTAAGTGCCTTTTTATTTACTTTTATGTCAATATTTTCAAAAATTAGGTATGGAGGGGAGGGCGGGAGGGAGGCGGGTGGCAGGCAACTTCGCTACGCAGTGTTGCCTGCTTCACCTACTTTGCAAAGGGCGAAGAAGGCAACACTACGTCCAATCCGTGGGCGTAGCGAAGTACTTCGCCCAGGGTTAGAAATAGTGCTAATTTATATGCACACGGTTCCTTCCCAAAGTTGCCTTTCCTTTGTTACATTGATTTATGACTCATATTTACATTTGCAAAACTTGGGTTCGTTTCTAAGAAACACATACCTTGCTGACATAAAGAACTTTGTGAGCACACTATCAAACTGCCTTGACATTATGTGCAAGGCCCTCACATGCTTGATGCAAATGTGTTTCTTATTACATCCATATGGTGGCACAGCTATCTGTGGAATACTAACAATGGCAGCCAGATCACAATTTCTGCCCAAGGAAAGCATGCCCTTTTCTACATATATCCTTTTATTTCCAAATACAATCAGCGGAGATGCTTCTGCTGACTGTGAGGGACCCCTGAATGCTGAATCTTTCACCTAACGACTTGCTGATATCTCCGTGAGGGTTGTCCAGTTCGTAACCAAGACTGGGACATATATTCTTACCCACCAGGTAATGAGGTAGATCATCCAGAAGAGGGTATCTTGGCAGACCATACATTCACATCCTAGACACGTAGGTTAGGGTTTGCATCATAGGAGTATGCTAGATTCTTGTAATATTGTATATGTATGCATACATAAGTTGCCTCAACAAGATGGTGGAACTCTTCATTTTATTCACTGTTTTGACACTCATTATAACCTTTGACTGCTTCTGTCTATTAATCATTGCAGCACATATGTTTTTATACAAGAATCACTACAGTTCATTACATTTTGAAAAATGTCCCTTCGTGTATTCTCTGTATATTTCTCTGAGCGAAAGAGAACACGAGTGAATGAGATAATTTAGGTCTCTCACCACGGTTCCTGAGGGAAAAGGGTTGTCAGGTTCCGGAGCAGTCAGAACTCTTTGCTACTTTTCTCAGTTTAGGGTGCTAACAGTGGCAGTGTAAGCTAGACGGTCCTAGAGACAACATATCCTGCAGGATGCTTGGAACCAGTCTGGGACCATCCTTATTTTATGTAATCCAGAAATGAGCAGTTTCTACTGATTAGTGGAAACTACATGACATGTCTCACTGTGCCCTTCTCCGCATCCCCAGCTCTGCCCCACCAACACCAGACTGTCTTAGGCGCTACAAGAAGTGTGACAAGGAGCAACAGCCCCATGCACTACGCTGTGCAACCACTCCCCAAGATGGTACAAACATACTTAATCAGACTCCACCCTCAACCTTGGTGCTGCTCTAGGCAGTATTTTGATGAAGGGTCTCCTCGCTGTTGAGAACCAATCTTGCAGGAGCAATAAATACCACCACATATAAGAAGGGGGTTGGGTAACCCCTGTACCACCGATTCCAAGGATTCGATCCTGCCGCCTCAATGGCCTGCTCTGAAACCAGCAACAGGAAGCTCATCATGTCTGGAAAGGAACCCTGTGGCCCCTCTGCCAGTGGCCATAGAGTCACATGTGCAGGAGGGGGCATGGCCCTCATGGCCCCAGGTCCTAACACCATGCCCTATTGAGGTGTGACATTCTATTGATAGGCCCCGAAGACCCCAGTCTTGACCGCACCCACTCAAACCCAAACAAGTGAATGACAAGTCAACAATCTGGTTTCTGAGTGAAAGGGCAAAACAAAGCACTGCAAGGATTGGTTAGCTTTCCTGATCCCACCTTTCCAACACCAAACTGTCTCAAGTGCTACAAGAGGTGTGACCAGGACCTCTTTTTTAGGAACCGTGCCCAGTGGGGAGCAGATCAAACCTTCTAGTCAGACTGTGACAAAAGGTCCCACAATCCTACCTAATGAGCTCTCATTTGCTATGTTTTTTAATACCACCGCTTTGTGTGCCTGAAATAAAGTTAGATTTTTACTAAGTATGGGCGTAAAATCCGTTTTGTTCGCAAAATTTGCAGATTTTTGGCAAATTCGCGATCCGCGAATTGCACGAATTTGCCCCAAAATCCGCAAATTCGCAGCTGCGGATTTTTTTGCTTGGTCACGCTTGAAAAATACAATATCTCGTGCGTGATTCTGAGTCCGCCGATTTGTTTTTCTCCCGGTTTGCGTGTGCTGCGCCATTTTGGACCTTGCTGCGTGATCGCGCGTGAGTTTTACGACCGAAATTACATCATCGCGGTTTGCCATCTTGTACAGCGAGAGTTTGACAACGCGAGTACGTCATAAGGGCCCGCGATCACGCATCGCGGGAGTACACAATGCCGAACACGTAGATGCGGCGCGCAGCTGACATCCGGCGGGAGATTTGAACAGCTCGCTTTCCCGAAATTGCTAAAATTGCAATTCTGCACAAGAAATCCACCGCAGGCAGCATAAACCTTCTGAAAATCATGATTTTTTTATCAGAATATCTCATCAGATTTAGATTTGGCTGCACTTTTTTGTGGAAGGAGTCCATTTTGGGGGGGTGGTGGAAGGAAGGAAGTGCCCCAGAGTCTCCAACTTCCTGTTCCTGTCCAGCAGGCTCCTCCCAGTGCTTTGTCCATGTCCTGGTAACTTTTGATTTGGATCTGGAGCTGGAAGGATTACTTTTTGTGGCTGCTGCTGGATATTGGTATTTGAGGACTTTTTGGACTTTGGAGTCTGGATCACTGTTGGACTTGAGATTTTACAAGTAAGTTGGTGTTGTTTGTTTTGGGCATTGCAGTTGCTGCAACTATAGTTATAAAACTTTTTTCACAAGTTTAAAACAACATATATTGTGGGTAGCCACAGTATCCCGAAGGCCCAGGGTTAGTCATGGGTGCATGATACAACTGTTTCTGTGATTTGTTTTTTAACTTAATTCTCATTTATGTCATGGAATTTTAGCTCACTGTTATATGTTGATTTTTTTTAATTTTGGGGTGCCTGTAAAGCCTCACTAGCCGGTAGGCCCAGGGGTAGTGAGTGTTGCATGGACCAAGTCTTTCTGTGGGGTGTCTTGAATTTAAACATCTTTGAGGGCATGGATGGCATTGGATTGAGGTGATTTTTGTGTGTTTTTTGACTTTTTGGGGTGTTGTTGGGGCCTGGCCATGTGGGTGGGGGGCATTTTGAGGCATGGTCCAGGCAGGGCCTTGCCATGTGGCTGGGGGTCAAGGGGCCATTTTGAAGCAAGGCAGTGTGGTCAGGCCTGCACCCAGTTTGCCTTACTTTCTTCCATTAGGCCCAGGGGTAGTGAGTGGTGCAGGGACCAAGTCTTTCTGTGGGGTGTCTTGAATTTAAACATCACTGAGGGCATGGATGGCATTGGATTGTGGTGATTTTTGAGTGTTTGTTGACTTTTTGGGGTGGTGTTGGGGCCTGGCCATGTGGGTGGGGGCAATTTTGAGGCCTGGTCCAGGCAGGGCCTGGCCATGTGGTGGGGGTCAAGGGGCCATTTTGAAGCCAGGCAGTGTGCTCAGGCCTGCACCCAGTTTGCCTTGCTTTCTTCCATTAGGCCCAGGGGTAGTGAGTGGTGCATGGACCAAGTCTTTCTGTGGGGTGTCTTGAATTTAAACATCATTGAGGGCATGGATGGCATTGGATTGTGGTGATTTTTGTGTGTTTTTCGACTTCTTGGGGTGGTGTTGGGGCCTGGCCATGTGGGTGGGGGCCATTTTGAGGCCTGGTCCAGGCAGAGCCTTGCCATGTGGTGGGGGTCAAGTGGCCATTTTGAAGCCAAGCAGTGTGCTCAGCCCTGCACCCAGTTTGCCTTGCTTTCAACCATTATGCCCAGGGGTAGTCAGTGGTGCATGGACCTAGTCTTTCTGTGGGGTGTCTTGAATTTAAACATCATTGAGGGCATGGATGGCATTGGATTGTGGTGATTTTTGTGTGTTATTTGACTTTTTGGAGTGTTTAACTGATGTTCCTCTGGCTTCCATTGCTTTTAGGTGCACAAGAGAACCACCAGTGCCAGGAAGAAGTCCTGCAGCGGTGTGTTCAGCACAACGTCACGTGATGTCACGTGTGGCCACAGACAAGACAACTCTGCAACTCGTGCAACTGCAGCCTGCTGTTCTGAAATCCGAAGAAGATGGCCCCAAAAAAGTAAGTAGGAGCAGAAGAAGCAAGTGGCACCAGCTAACAAGGAGACTGGTGTGAGCACCGACACCTTTTTTGGGAGAAAAAAAAACTACGCCTGCAGCAGCAGCGGTGTCCGCCGGGGACCAAGCTGGAAGCAGCACCTCCGCTTCATTGGGCTCAGTGCCACCACGCCAAGTTAGGTCCAAGACCATGAGGGCTGCTGCGGCAGCCACTTTGGTTGTTCAATCACCATCGACCAGTGATGTTGGCTCATCACAAGAAAGTACCATCCAATCAACGCCGGGTGTAACTCAGCTGACGAGTGTTCATCAACCACAGCCGCAATGACAATCACAGGTGCAACTAGTACAAGCGCCAGTTCATGGGCAAGGAGAGGTGCAAAGAGAGGCGCAGGGAGAGGCGCAAGGAGAGGCGCAAGGAGAGGCGCAAGGAGAGGCGCATGGAGAGGTGCATGGAGAGGTGCATAGAGAGGTGCAACTAGAGGTTCATGGAGAAGCACAACTGCATACAACGCTTGTTCCTCCAGAAGTAGGGGCACATCAGGAAATTGATATTCAAGTGGAGGTATCATCCGAGGAAGCCACTCCTACTGAGGATGATCCATTGTCTTCCAGATCCCCTGCAACAAAAAGGTCAAGGAGGGCTACTACTACTACAAGTTCTTCTTCAAGCCCCCTTCATTCTGATGACCTTGATCCTGATTGGAAACCACAAATGCAGTCTGAGAGTGAGGCTTGCCATGAGCCGACAAAGGTAGCTAAGCCTAAAAGGAAGGTTCCCGCAAGGCTTCGACTTATGTGTGATGAAGACGAACAAGAAGTGGTGTCTTCTGCTGCTGATGAACAGTCTGACGACAACCCAGTCATCACAGACGTCACTCCAGCCCCAGCGGGCATGCAGCAGACAGACATTTTAACCCTATCCCAAATGGCTGCTGAGCGGGATGTGGGCGGTGTGGCACTGGTACCACCACCAACGCAGTTAACTACAACACCAACAGCTTCCATATTTTCTCGTCAGAAGGGACCTCCATTCAGCTCGACCTCCATTACCTAAGGTAGTGGTGCTGTAAGTGAACAACAGAAACGAATTCAGCCACACACATCCTCCACTTAATCTGGCATTGAAAGTCAAAGTAGTCAAAGTAGCACCTCCACCACCAGCAAACATTTCCAGTCCCCAGTTTGGGACTTCTTTACTGTTAGCCAAAGGGCGGAAAACATGGTCATTTGGTCGATTTGTAAAGTATCAGTTAGTCGGGGTAAGCTTGGTACCAACTATGGTACCGTAGGCCAGAGAGGTCATCTCCAAAAACACCACACTATCCGGTGGGAGGCGCACCTAAGGAAGATCCGGGAAAACCAAAGTAGAACTGATCCAAATGTATCCATTCACATTGCATCTGATGCTGACGACGAGGGGCTGATTGTGCAGGGGGGAAGTCAAGAACCGACCAACATTTTGTCTGGTACATCCAGCACCCCTGGCAGCAGCACTGCAGTGGTAGCTCCCACACCCTCTACCTCTGCAACATTATTATTATTATATTATTATTATTATTATAATTAAGTTTCTAAAGCGCTCAGCTACCCGTAGGTTTCCCGGTGCTAAAACCAAAAGGTGAGAGGGGAGAGTCAGAAGAGAACTATTAGATGTTGAATAGCCAGGTTTTTACCTGTCTGCGGAACCTAAGGTAGTTGGGTTCAGTTCGTATCTGAAGAGGGAGAGAGTTCCAGAGTGAGGGGGCCAGCCAGGCAAAAGAGCGGCCACCCATTCTGGCTTTTTTAATTCTAGGAACTGAAAGTAAGTGTTGGTTAGAAGAACGTAAATTACGAGGGGGATGGTATAGTTGTGCCAAGGGGTTTAGATAAGGTGGAGCTAGACCAGAATTTATTCTGTGAATGATGCAGAGGGCCTTAAATTTTGTCCGGTTTTCAATTCGGAGCCAACATGTATGAGGCACACTAAATGTCTGGGAAAAAAACCAATGCAAAAAACTAAATCAATGAGCTTAACTGGTGTGAAGTCTGCACCATCATCATCACGTTAAACGGTCCAGCCCACCATTAGCAGCCTACAACCAAGATGGATCGCACACCGCTAGCCTCTCCTCCGGGTCGCCCCTTAGCACTCTGGTACATGTAGTGCATGTAGATGGACGAGTAAAAAGTAGTTCACCACAGTTGGTGCGAGTAGTTACTCGTTATCCCCAAGATCTCTGGACCCGAGACATGGCCCGGGTTTCGGGACAGTTTCCCTCGTCAGCAGAGCAGTGTTTGGGGTGGATGAGAAGGCCGCCAAGTAACCGTCACAGGCCCTGATGCCTCTCCAGCGCGCAGGTGCGTCTCCAAGAGCTCGTCAGCTCAAGGCTCACGGGAGCCGTTTAAGTACAACCAAGATGGATCGCACACCGCTAGCCTCTCCTCCGGGTCGCCCCTTAGCACTCTGGTACATGTAGTGCATGTAGATGGACGAGTAAAAAGTAGTTCACCACAGTTGGTGCGAGTAGTTACTCGTTATCCCCAAGATCTCTGGACCCGAGAAATGGCCCGGGTTTCGGGACAGTTTCCCTCGTCAGCAGAGCAGTGTTTGGGGTGGATGAGAAGGCCGCCAAGTAACCGCCACAGGCCCTGATGCCTCTCCAGCGCGCAGGTGCGTCTCCAAGAGCTCGTCAGCTCAAGGCTCACGGGAGCCGTTTAAGTACAACCAAGATGGATCGCACACCGCTAGCCTCTCCTCCGGGTCGCCCCTTAGCACTCTGGTACATGTAGTGCATGTAGATGGACGAGTAAAAAGTAGTTCACCACAGTTGGTGCGAGTAGTTACTCGTTATCCCCAAGATCTCTGGACCCGAGACATGGCCCGGGTTTCGGGACAGTTTCTCTCGTCAGCAGAGCAGTGTTTGGGGTGGATGAGAAGGCCGCCAAGTAACCGTCACAGGCCCTGATGCCTCTCCAGCGCGCAGGTGCGTCTCCAAGAGCTCGTCAGCTCAAGGCTCACGGGAGCCGTTTAAGTACAACCAAGATGGATCGCACACCGCTAGCCTCTCCTCCGGGTCGCCCCTTAGCACTCTGGTACATGTAGTGCATGTAGATGGACGAGTAAAAAGTAGTTCACCACAGTTGGTGCGAGTAGTTACTCGTTATCCCCAAGATCTCTGGACCCGAGACATGGCCCGGGTTTCGGGACAGTTTCCCTCGTCAGCAGAGCAGTGTTTGGGGTGGATGAGAAGGCCGCCAAGTAACCGTCACAGGCCCTGATGCCTCTCCAGCGCGCAGGTGCGTCTCCAAGAGCTCGTCAGCTCAAGGCTCACGGGAGCCGTTTAAGTACAACCAAGATGGATCGCACACCGCTAGCCTCTCCTCCGGGTCGCCCCTTAGCACTCTGGTACATGTAGTGCATGTAGATGGACGAGTAAAAAGTAGTTCACCACAGTTGGTGCGAGTAGTTACTCGTTATCCCAAAGATCTCTGGACCCGAGACATAGCCCGGGTTTCGGGACAGTTTCCCTCGTCAGCAGAGCAGTGTTTGGGGTGGATGAGAAGGCCGCCAAGTAACCGTCACAGGCCCTGATGCCTCTCCAGCGCGCAGGTGCGTCTCCAAGAGCTCGTCAGCTCAAGGCTCACGGGAGCCGTTTAAGTACAACCAAGATGGATCGCACACCGCTAGCCTCTCCTCCGGGTCGCCCCTTAGCACTCTGGTACATGTAGTGCATGTAGATGGACGAGTAAAAAGTAGTTCACCACAGTTGGTGCGAGTAGTTACTCGTTATCCCCAAGATCTCTGGACCCGAGACATGGCCCGGGTTTCGGGACAGTTTGCCTCGTCAGCAGAGCAGTGTTTGGGGTGGATGAGAAGGCCGCCAAGTAACCGTCACAGGCCCTGATGCCTCTCCAGCGCACAGGTGCGTCTCCAAGAGCTCGTCAGCTCAAGGCTCACGGGAGCCGTTTAAGTACAACCAAGATGGATCGCACACCGCTAGCCTCTCCTCCGGGTCGCCCCTTAGCACTCTGGTACATGTAGTGCATGTAGATGGACGAGTAAAAAGTAGTTCACCACAGTTGGTGCGAGTAGTTACTCGTTATCCCCAAGATCTCTGGACCCGAGACATGTCCCGGGTTTCGGGACAGTTTCCCTCGTCAGCAGAGCAGTGTTTGGGGTGGATGAGAAGGCCGCCAAGTAACCGTCACAGGCCCTGATGCCTCTCCAGCGCGCAGGTGCGTCTCCAAGAGCTCGTCAGCTCAAGGCTCACGGGAGCCGTTTAAGTACAACCAAGATGGATCGCACACCGCTAGCCTCTCCTCCGGGTCGCCCCTTAGCACTCTGGTACATGTAGTGCATGTAGATGGACGAGTAAAAAGTAGTTCACCACAGTTGGTGCGAGTAGTTACTCGTTATCCCCAAGATCTCTGGACCCGAGACATGGCCCGGGTTTCGGGACAGTTTCCCTCGTCAGCAGAGCAGTGTTTGGGGTGGATGAGAAGGCCGCCAAGTAACCGTCACAGGCCCTGATGCCTCTCCAGCGCGCAGGTGCGTCTCCAAGAGCTCGTCAGCTCAAGGCTCACGGGAGCCGTTTAAGTACAACCAAGATGGATCGCACACCGCTAGCCTCTCCTCCGGGTCGCCCCTTAGCACTCTGGTACATGTAGTGCATGTAGATGGACGAGTAAAAAGTAGTTCACCACAGTTGGTGCGAGTAGTTACTCGTTATCCCCAAGATCTCTGGACCCGAGACATGGCCCGGGTTTCGGGACAGTTTCCCTCGTCAGCAGAGCAGTGTTTGGGGTGGATGAGAAGGCCGCCAAGTAACCGTCACAGGCCCTGATGCCTCTCCAGCGCGCAGGTGCGTCTCCAAGAGCTCGTCAGCTCAAGGCTCACGGGAGCCGTTTAAGTACAACCAAGATGGATCGCACACCGCTAGCCTCTCCTCCGGGTCGCCCCTTAGCACTCTGGTACATGTAGTGCATGTAGATGGACGAGTAAAAAGTAGTTCACCACAGTTGGTGCGAGTAGTTACTCGTTATCCCCAAGATCTCTGGACCCGAGACATGGCCCGGGTTTCGGGACAGTTTCCCTCGTCAGCAGAGCAGTGTTTGGGGTGGATGAGAAGGCCGCCAAGTAACCGTCACAGGCCCTGATGCCTCTCCAGCGTGCAGGTGCGTCTCCAAGAGCTCGTCAGCTCAAGGCTCACGGGAGCCGTTTAAGTACAACCAAGATGGATCGCACACCGCTAGCCTCTCCTCCGGGTCGCCCCTTAGCACTCTGGTACATGTAGTGCATGTAGATGGACGAGTAAAAAGTAGTTCACCACAGTTGGTGCGAGTAGTTACTCGTTATCCCCAAGATCTCTGGACCCGAGACATGGCCCGGGTTTCGGGACAGTTTCCCTCGTCAGCAGAGCAGTGTTTGGGGTGGATGAGAAGGCCGCCAAGTAACCGTCACAGGCCCTGATGCCTCTCCAGCGCGCAGGTGCGTCTCCAAGAGCTCGTCAGCTCAAGGCTCACGGGAGCCGTTTAAGTACAACCAAGATGGATCGCACACCGCTAGCCTCTCCTCCGGGTCGCCCCTTAGCACTCTGGTACATGTAGTGCATGTAGATGGACGAGTAAAAAGTAGTTCACCACAGTTGGTGCGAGTAGTTACTCGTTATCCCCAAGATCTCTGGACCCGAGACATGGCCCGGGTTTCGGGACAGTTTCCCTTGTCAGCAGAGCAGTGTTTGGGGTGGATGAGAAGGCCGCCAAGTAACCGTCACAGGCCCTGATGCCTCTCCAGCGCGCAGGTGCGTCTCCAAGAGCTCGTCAGCTCAAGGCTCACGGGAGCCGTTTAAGTACAACCAAGATGGATCGCACACCGCTAGCCTCTCCTCCGGGTCGCCCCTTAGCACTCTGGTACATGTAGTGCATGTAGATGGACGAGTAAAAAGTAGTTCACCACAGTTGGTACGAGTAGTTACTCGTTATCCCCAAGATCTCTGGACCCGAGACATGGCCCGGGTTTCGGGACAGTTTCCCTCGTCAGCAGAGCAGTGTTTGGGGTGGATGAGAAGGCCGCCAAGTAACCGTCACAGGCCCTGATGCCTCTCCAGCGCGCAGGTGCGTCTCCAAGAGCTCGTCAGCTCTAGGCTCACGGGAGCCGTTTAAGTACAACCAAGATGGATCGCACACCGCTAGCCTCTCCTCCGGGTCGCCCCTTAGCACTCTGGTTACTTGGCGGCCTTCTCATCCACCCCAAACACTGCTCTGCTGACGAGGGAAACTGTCCCGAAACCCGGGCCATGTCTCGGGTCCAGAGAACTTGGGGATAACGAGTAACTACTCGCACCAACTGTGGTGAACTACTTTTTACTCGTCCATCTACATGCACTACATGTACCAGAGTGCTAAGGGGCGACCCGGAGGAGAGGCTAGTGGTGTGCGATCCATCTTGGTTGTACTTAAACGGCTCCCGTGAGCCCTGAGCTGACGAGCTCATGGAGACGCACCTGCGCTCCGGAGAGGCACCAGGGCCTGTGACGGTTACTTGGCGGCCTTCTCATCCACCCCAAACACTGCTCTGCTGACGAGGGAAACTGTCCCGAAACCCGGGCCATGTCTCGGGTCCAGAGAACTTGGGGATAACGAGTAACTACTCGCATTAACTGTGGTGAACTACTTTTTACTCGTCCATCTACATGCACTACATGTACCAGAGTGCTAAGGGGCGACCCGGAGGAGAGGCTAGTGGTGTGCGATCCATCTTGGTTGTACTTAAACGGCTTCCGTGAGCCCTGAGCTGACGAGCTCATGGAGACGCACCTGCGCGCCGGAGAGGCATCAGGGCCTGTGACGGTTACTTGGCGGCCTTCTCATCCACCCCAAACACTGCTCTGCTGACGAGGGAAACTGTCCCGAAACCCGGGCCATGTCTCGGGTCCAGAGAACTTGGGGATAACGAGTAACTACTCGCACCAACTGTGGTGAACTACTTTTTACTCGTCCATCTACATGCACTACATGTACCAGAGTGCTAAGGGGCGACCCGGAGGAGAGGCTAGTGGTGTGCGATCCATCTTGGTTGTACTTAAACGGCTCCCGTGAGCCCTGAGCTGACGAGCTCATGGAGACGCACCTGCGCGCCGGAGAGGCATCAGGGCCTGTGACGGTTACTTGGCGGCCTTCTCATCCACCCCAAACACTGCTCTGCTGACTAGGGAAACTGTCCCGAAACCCGGGCCATGTCTCGGGTCCAGAGAACTTGGGGATAACGAGTAACTACTCGCACCAACTGTGGTGAACTACTTTTTACTCGTCCATCTACATGCACTACATGTACCAGAGTGCTAAGGGGCGACCCGGAGGAGAGGCTAGTGGTGTGCGATCCATCTTGGTTGTACTTAAACGGCTCCCGTGAGCCCTGAGCTGACGAGCTCATGGAGACGCACCTGCGCGCCGGAGAGGCATCAGGGCCTGTGACGGTTACTTGGCGGCCTTCTCATCCACCCCAAACACTGCTCTGCTGACGAGGGAAACTGTCCCGAAACCCGGGCCATGTCTCGGGTCCAGAGAACTTGGGGATAACGAGTAACTACTCGCACCAACTGTGGTGAACTACTTTTTACTCGTCCATCTACATGCACTACATGTACCAGAGTGCTAAGGGGCGACCCGGAGGAGAGGCTAGTGGTGTGCGATCCATCTTGGTTGTACTTAAACGGCTCCAGTGAGCCCTGAGCTGACGAGCTCATGGAGACGCACCTGCGCACCGGAGAGGCATCAGGGCCTGTGACGGTTACTTGGCGGCCTTCTCATCCACCCCAAACACTGCTCTGCTGACGAGGGAAACTGTCCCGAAACCCGGGCCATGTCTCGGGTCCAGAGAACTTGGGGATAACGAGTAACTACTCGCAACAACTGTGGTGAACTACTTTTTACTCGTCCATCTACATGCACTACATGTACCAGAGTGCTAAGGGGCGACCCGGAGGAGAGGCTAGTGGTGTGCGATCCATCTTGGTTGTACTTAAACGGCTCCCGTGAGCCCTGAGCTGACGAGCTCATGGAGACGCACCTGCGCGCCGGAGAGGCATCAGGGCCTGTGACGGTTACTTGGCGGCCTTCTCATCCACCCCAAACACTGCTCTGCTGACGAGGGAAACTGTCCCGAAACCCGGGCCATGTCTCGGGTCCAGAGAACTTGGGGATAACGAGTAACTACTCGCACCAACTGTGGTGAACTACTTTTTACTCGTCCATCTACATGCACTACATGTACCAGAGTGCTAAGGGGCGACCCGGAGGAGAGGCTAGTGGTGTGCGATCCATCTTGGTTGTACTTAAACGGCTCCCGTGAGCCCTGAGCTGACGAGCTCATGGAGACGCACCTGCGCGCCGGAGAGGCATCAGGGCCTGTGACGGTTACTTGGCGGCCTTCTCATCCACCCCAAACACTGCTCTGCTGACGAGGGAAACTGTCCCGAAACCCGGGCCATGTCTCGGGTCCAGAGAACTTGGGGATAACGAGTAACTACTCGCACCAACTGTGGTGAACTACTTTTTACTCGTCCATCTACATGCACTACATGTACCAGAGTGCTAAGGGGCGACCCGGAGGAGAGGCTAGTGGTGTGCGATCCATCTTGGTTGTACTTAAACGGCTCCCGTGAGCCCTGAGCTGACGAGCTCATGGAGACGCACCTGCGCGCCGGAGAGGCATCAGGGCCTGTGACGGTTACTTGGCGGCCTTCTCATCCACCCCAAACACTGCTCTGCTGACGAGGGAAACTGTCCCGAAACCCGGGCCATGTCTCGGGTCCAGAGAACTTGGGGATAACGAGTAACTACTCGCACCAACTGTGGTGAACTACTTTTTACTCGTCCATCTACATGCACTACATGTACCAGAGTGCTAAGGGGCGACCCGGAGGAGAGGCTAGTGGTGTGCGATCCATCTTGGTTGTACTTAAACGGCTCCCGTGAGCCCTGAGCTGACGAGCTCATGGAGACGCACCTGCGCGCCGGAGAGGCATCAGGGCCTGTGACGGTTACTTGGCGGCCTTCTCATCCACCCCAAACACTGCTCTGCTGACGAGGGAAACTGTCCCGAAACCCGGGCCATGTCTCGGGTCCAGAGAACTTGGGGATAACGAGTAACTACTCGCACCAACTGTGGTGAACTACTTTTTACTTGTCCATCTACATGCACTACATGTACCAGAGTGCTAAGGGGCGACCCGGAGGAGAGGCTAGTGGTGTGCGATCCATCTTGGTTGTACTTAAACGGCTCCCGTGAGCCCTGAGCTGACGAGCTCATGGAGACGCACCTGCGCGCCGGAGAGGCATCAGGGCCTGTGACGGTTACTTGGCGGCCTTCTCATCCACCCCAAACACTGCTCTGCTGACGAGGGAAACTGTCCCGAAACCCGGGCCATGTCTCGGGTCCAGAGAACTTGGGGATAACGAGTAACTACTCGCACCAACTGTGGTGAACTACTTTTTACTCGTCCATCTACATGCACTACATGTACCAGAGTGCTAAGGGGCGACCCGGAGGAGAGGCTAGTGGTGTGCGATCCATCTTGGTTGTACTTAAACGGCTCCCGTGAGCCCTGAGCTGACGAGCTCATGGAGACGCACCTGCGCGCCGGAGAGGCATCAGGGCCTGTGACGGTTACTTGGCGGCCTTCTCATCCACCCCAAACACTGCTCTGCTGACGAGGGAAACTGTCCCGAAACCCGGGCCATGTCTCGGGTCCAGAGAACTTGGGGATAACGAGTAACTACTCGCACCAACTGTGGTGAACTACTTTTTACTCGTCCATCTACATGCACTACATGTACCAGAGTGCTAAGGGGCGACCCGGAGGAGAGGCTAGTGGTGTGCGATCCATCTTGGTTGTACTTAAACGGCTCCCGTGAGCCCTGAGCTGACGAGCTCATGGAGACGCACCTGCGCGCCGGAGAGGCATCAGGGCCTGTGACGGTTACTTGGCGGCCTTCTCATCCACCCCAAACACTGCTCTGCTGACGAGGGAAACTGTCCCGAAACCCGGGCCATGTCTCGGGTCCAGAGAACTTGGGGATAACGAGTAACTACTCGCACCAACTGTGGTGAACTACTTTTTACTCGTCCATCTACATGCACTACATGTACCAGAGTGCTAAGGGGCGACCCGGAGGAGAGGCTAGTGGTGTGCGATCCATCTTGGTTGTACTTAAACGGCTCCCGTGAGCCCTGAGCTGATGAGCTCATGGAGACGCACCTGCGCGCCGGAGAGGCATCAGGGCCTGTGACGGTTACTTGGCGGCCTTCTCATCCACCCCAAACACTGCTCTGCTGACGAGGGAAACTGTCCCGAAACCCGGGCCATGTCTCGGGTCCAGAGAACTTGGGGATAACGAGTAACTACTCGCACCAACTGTGGTGAACTACTTTTTACTCGTCCATCTACATGCACTACATGTACCAGAGTGCTAAGGGGCGACCCGGAGGAGAGGCTAGTGGTGTGCGATCCATCTTGGTTGTACTTAAACGGCTCCCGTGAGCCCTGAGCTGACGAGCTCATGGAGACGCACCTGCGCGCCGGAGAGGCATCAGGGCCTGTGACGGTTACTTGGCGGCCTTCTCATCCACCCCAAACACTGCTCTGCTGACGAGGGAAACTGTCCCGAAACCCGGGCCATGTCTCGGGTCCAGAGAACTTGGGGATAACGAGTAACTACTCGCACCAACTGTGGTGAACTACTTTTTACTCGTCCATCTACATGCACTACATGTACCAGAGTGCTAAGGGGCGACCCGGAGGAGAGGCTAGTGGTGTGCGATCCATCTTGGTTGTACTTAAACGGCTCCCGTGAGCCCTGAGCTGACGAGCTCATGGAGACTCACCTGCGCGCCGGAGAGGCATCAGGGCCTGTGACGGTTACTTGGCGGCCTTCTCATCCACCCCAAACACTGCTCTGCTGACGAGGGAAACTGTCCCGAAACCCGGGCCATGTCTCGGGTCCAGAGAACTTGGGGATAACGAGTAACTACTCGCACCAACTGTGGTGAACTACTTTTTACTCGTCCATCTACATGCACTACATGTACCAGAGTGCTAAGGGGCGACACGGAGGAGAGGCTAGTGGTGTGCGATCCATCTTGGTTGTACTTAAACGGCTCCCGTGAGCCCTGAGCTGACGAGCTCTTGGAGACGCACCTGCGCGCCGGAGAGGCATCAGGGCCTGTGACGGTTACTTGGCGGCCTTCTCATCCACCCCAAACACTGCTCTGCTGACGAGGGAAACTGTCCCGAAGCCCGGGCCATGTCTCGGGTCCAGAGAACTTGGGGATAACGAGTAACTACTCGCACCAACTGTGGTGAACTACTTTTTACTCGTCCATCTACATGCACTACATGTACCAGAGTGCTAAGGGGCGACCCGGAGGAGAGGCTAGTGGTGTGCGATCCATCTTGGTTGTACTTAAACGGCTCCCGTGAGCCCTGAGCTGACGAGCTCATGGAGACGCACCTGCGCGCCGGAGAGGCATCAGGGCCTGTGACGGTTACTTGGCGGCCTTCTCATCCACCCCAAACACTGCTCTGCTGACGAGGGAAACTGTCCCGAAACCCGGGCCATGTCTCGGGTCCAGAGAACTTGGGGATAACGAGTAACTACTCGCACCAACTGTGGTGAACTACTTTTTACTCGTCCATCTACATGCACTACATGTACCAGAGTGCTAAGGGGCGACCCGGAGGAGAGGCTAGTGGTGTGCGATCCATCTTGGTTGTACTTAAACGGCTCCCGTGAGCCCTGAGCTGACGAGCTCATGGAGACGCACCTGTGCGCCGGAGAGGCATCAGGGCCTGTGACGGTTACTTGGCGGCCTTCTCATCCACCCCAAACACTGCTCTGCTGACGAGGGAAACTGTCCCGAAACCCGGGCCATGTCTCGGGTCCAGAGAACTTGGGGATAACGAGTAACTACTCGCACCAACTGTGGTGAACTACTTTTTACTCGTCCATCTACATGCACTACATGTACCAGAGTGCTAAGGGGCGACCCGGAGGAGAGGCTAGTGGTGTGCGATCCATCTTGGTTGTACTTAAACGGCTCCCGTGAGCCCTGAGCTGACGAGCTCATGGAGACGCACCTGCGCGCCGGAGAGGCATCAGGGCCTGTGACGGTTACTTGGCGGCCTTCTCATCCACCCCAAACACTGCTCTGCTGACGAGGGAAACTGTCCCGAAACCCGGGCCATGTCTCGGGTCCAGAGAACTTGGGGATAACGAGTAACTACTCGCACCAACTGTGGTGAACTACTTTTTACTCGTCCATCTACATGCACTACATGTACCAGAGTGCTAAGGGGCGACCCGGAGGAGAGGCTAGTGGTGTGCGATCCATCTTGGTTGTACTTAAACGGCTCCCGTGAGCCCTGAGCTGACGAGCTCATGGAGACGCACCTGCGCGCCGGAGAGGCATCAGGGCCTGTGACGGTTACTTGGCGGCCTTCTCATCCACCCCAAACACTGCTCTGCTGACGAGGGAAACTGTCCCGAAACCCGGGCCATGTCTCGGGTCCAGAGAACTTGGGGATAACGAGTAACTACTCGCACCAACTGTGGTGAACTACTTTTTACTCGTCCATCTACATGCACTACATGTACCAGAGTGCTAAGGGGCGACCCGGAGGAGAGGCTAGTGGTGTGCGATCCATCTTGGTTGTACTTAAACGGCTCCCGTGAGCCCTGAGCTGACGAGCTCATGGAGACGCACCTGCGCGCCGGAGAGGCATCAGGGCCTGTGACGGTTACTTGGCGGCCTTCTCATCCACCCCAAACACTGCTCTGCTGACGAGGGAAACTGTCCCGAAACCCGGGCCATGTCTCGGGTCCAGAGAACTTGGGGATAACGAGTAACTACTCGCACCAACTGTGGTGAACTACTTTTTACTCGTCCATCTACATGCACTACATGTACCAGAGTGCTAAGGGGCGACCCGGAGGAGAGGCTAGTGGTGTGCGATCCATCTTGGTTGTACTTAAACGGGTCCCGTGAGCCCTGAGCTGACGAGCTCATGGAGACGCACCTGCGCGCCGGAGAGGCATCAGGGCCTGTGACGGTTACTTGGCGGCCTTCTCATCCACCCCAAACACTGCTCTGCTGACGAGGGAAACTGTCCCGAAACCCGGGCCATGTCTCGGGTCCAGAGAACTTGGGGATAACGAGTAACTACTCGCACCAACTGTGGTGAACTACTTTTTACTCGTCAATCTACATGCACTACATGTACCAGAGTGCTAAGGGGCGACCCGGGGGAGAGGCTAGTGGTGTGCGATCCATCTTGGTTGTACTTAAACGGCTCCCGTGAGCCCTGAGCTGACGAGCTCATGGAGACGCACCTGCACGCCGGAGAGGCATCAGGGCCTGTGACGGTTACTTGGCGGCCTTCTCATCCACCCCAAACACTGCTCTGCTGACGAGGGAAACTGTCCCGAAACCCGGGCCATGTCTCGGGTCCAGAGAACTTGGGGATAACGAGTAACTACTCGCACCAACTGTGGTGAACTACTTTTTACTCGTCCATCTACATGCACTACATGTACCAGAGTGCTAAGGGGCGACCCGGAGGAGAGGCTAGTGGTGTGCGATCCATCTTGGTTGTACTTAAACGGCTCCCGTGAGCCCTGAGCTGACGAGCTCATGGAGACGCACCTGCGCGCCGGAGAGGCATCAGGGCCTGTGACGGTTACTTGGCGGCCTTCTCATCCACCCCAAACACTGCTCTGCTGACGAGGGAAACTGTCCCGAAACCCGGGCCATGTCTCGGGTCCAGAGAACTTGGGGATAACGAGTAACTACTCGCACCAACTGTGGTGAACTACTTTTTACTCGTCCATCTACATGCACTACATGTACCAGAGTGCTAAGGGGCGACCCGGAGGAGAGGCTAGTGGTGTGCGATCCATCTTGGTTGTACTTAAACGGCTCCCGTGAGCCCTGAGCTGACGAGCTCATGGAGACGCACCTGCGCGCCGGAGAGGCATCAGGGCCTGTGACGGTTACTTGGCGGCCTTCTCATCCACCCCAAACACTGCTCTGCTGACGAGGGAAACTGTCCTGAAACCCGGGCCATGTCTCGGGTCCAGAGAACTTGGGGATAACGAGTAACTACTCGCACCAACTGTGGTGAACTACTTTTTACTCGTCCATCTACATGCACTACATGTACCAGAGTGCTAAGGGGCGACCCGGAGGAGAGGCTAGTGGTGTGCGATCCATCTTGGTTGTACTTAAACGGCTCCCGTGAGCCCTGAGCTGACGAGCTCATGGAGACGCACCTGCGCGCCGGAGAGGCATCAGGGCCTGTGACGGTTACTTGGCGGCCTTCTCATCCACCCCAAACACTGCTCTGCTGACGAGGGAAACTGTCCCGAAACCCGGGCCATGTCTCGGGTCCAGAGAACTTGGGGATAACGAGTAACTACTCGCACCAACTGTGGTGAACTACTTTTTACTCGTCCATCTACATGCACTACATGTACCAGAGTGCTAAGGGGCGACCCGGAGGAGAGGCTAGTGGTGTGCGATCCATCTTGGTTGTACTTAAACGGCTCCCGTGAGCCCTGAGCTGAAGAGCTCATGGAGACGCACCTGCGCGCCGGAGAGGCATCAGGGCCTGTGACGGTTACTTGGCGGCCTTCTCATCCACCCCAAACACTGCTCTGCTGACGAGGGAAACTGTCCCGAAACCCGGGCCATGTCTCGGGTCCAGAGAACTTGGGGATAACGAGTAACTACTCGCACCAACTGTGGTGAACTACTTTTTACTCGTCCATCTACATGCACTACATGTACCAGAGTGCTAAGGGGCGACCCGGAGGAGAGGCTAGTGGTGTGCGATCCATCTTGGTTGTACTTAAACGGCTCCCGTGAGCCCTGAGCTGACGAGCTCATGGAGACGCACCTGCGCGCCGGAGAGGCATCAGGGCCTGTGACGGTTACTTGGCGGCCTTCTCATCCACCCCAAACACTGCTCTGCTGACGAGGGAAACTGTCCCGAAACCCGGGCCATGTCTCGGGTCCAGAGAACTTGGGGATAACGAGTAACTACTCGCACCAACTGTGGTGAACTACTTTTTACTCGTCCATCTACATGCACTACATGTACCAGAGTGCTAAGGGGCGACCCGGAGGAGAGGCTAGTGGTGTGCGATCCATCTTGGTTGTACTTAAACGGCTCCCGTGAGCCCTGAGCTGACGAGCTCATGGAGACGCACCTGCGCCCCGGAGAGGCATCAGGGCCTGTGACGGTTACTTGGCGGCCTTCTCATCCACCCCAAACACTGCTCTGCTGACGAGGGAAACTGTCCCGAAACCCGGGCCATGTCTCGGGTCCAGAGAACTTGGGGATAACGAGTAACTACTCGCACCAACTGTGGTGAACTACTTTTTACTCGTCCATCTACATGCACTACATGTACCAGAGTGCTAAGGGGCGACCCGGAGGAGAGGCTAGTGGTGTGCGATCCATCTTGGTTGTACTTAAACGGCTCCCGTGAGCCCTGAGCTGACGAGCTCATGGAGACGCACCTGCGCGCCGGAGAGGCATCAGGGCCTGTGACGGTTACTTGGCGGCCTTCTCATCCACCCCAAACACTGCTCTGCTGACGAGGGAAACTGTCCCGAAACCCGGGCCATGTCTCGGGTCCAGAGAACTTGGGGATAACGAGTAACTACTCGCACCAACTGTGGTGAACTACTTTTTACTCGTCCATCTACATGCACTACATGTACCAGAGTGCTAAGGGGCGACCCGGAGGAGAGGCTAGTGGTGTGCGATCCATCTTGGTTGTACTTAAACGGCTCCCGTGAGCCCTGAGCTGACGAGCTCATGGAGACGCACCTGCGCGCCGGAGAGGCATCAGGGCCTGTGACGGTTACTTGGCGGCCTTCTCATCCACCCCAAACACTGCTCTGCTGACGAGGGAAACTGTCCCGAAACCCGGGCCATGTCTCGGGTCCAGAGAACTTGGGGATAACGAGTAACTACTCGCACCAACTGTGGTGAACTACTTTTTACTCGTCCATCTACATGCACTACATGTACCAGAGTGCTAAGGGGCGACCCGGAGGAGAGGCTAGTGGTGTGCGATCCATCTTGGTTGTACTTAAACGGCTCCCGTGAGCCCTGAGCTGACGAGCTCATGGAGACGCACCTGCGCGCCGGAGAGGCATCAGGGCCTGTGACGGTTACTTGGCGGCCTTCTCATCCACCCCAAACACTGCTCTGCTGACGAGGGAAACTGTCCCGAAACCCGGGCCATGTCTCGGGTCCAGAGAACTTGGGGATAACGAGTAACTACTCGCACCAACTGTGGTGAACTACTTTTTACTCGTCCATCTACATGCACTACATGTACCAGAGTGCTAAGGGGCGACCCGGAGGAGAGGCTAGTGGTGTGCGATCCATCTTGGTTGTACTTAAACGGCTCCCGTGAGCCCTGAGCTGACGAGCTCATGGAGACGCACCTGCGCGCCGGAGAGGCATCAGGGCCTGTGACGGTTACTTGGCGGCCTTCTCATCCACCCCAAACACTGCTCTGCTGACGAGGGAAACTGTCCCGAAACCCGGGCCATGTCTCGGGTCCAGAGAACTTGGGGATAACGAGTAACTACTCGCACCAACTGTGGTGAACTACTTTTTACTCGTCCATCTACATGCACTACATGTACCAGAGTGCTAAGGGGCGACCCGGAGGAGAGGCTAGTGGTGTGCGATCCATCTTGGTTGTACTTAAACGGCTCCCGTGAGCCCTGAGCTGACGAGCTCATGGAGACGCACCTGCGCGCCGGAGAGGCATCAGGGCCTGTGACGGTTACTTGGCGGCCTTCTCATCCACCCCAAACACTGCTCTGCTGACGAGGGAAACTGTCCCGAAACCCGGGCCATGTCTAAGGTCCAGAGAACTTGGGGATAACGAGTAACTACTCGCACCAACTGTGGTGAACTACTTTTTACTCGTCCATCTACATGCACTACATGTACCAGAGTGCTAAGGGGCGACCCGGAGGAGAGGCTAGTGGTGTGCGATCCATCTTGGTTGCACCATTAGCAGCCTGTTTTGTTCGGATGCGCCATTTGAACGCAACCACCCAACGGTACATCTGCATAACTCAAAGCTGGCTAAAATGCTAGCGCTGGACCTTCTCCCTTTCTCTTTCGTGGAAGGGGTGGGTTTTCTTGAATTTGTGGCAACAGTCTGCCCTAAATGGAAGGTTCCTAGCCGGTCCTATTTTGCCAGGGATGCTGTTCCAGCACTACATCAAAATGTGCTGGAGGTGATTGGCGCAGCTATTCTGAAGAGTGCTGTTCACACTATTCACATGACAACAGACATGTGGACCAGTTGCCAAGCCCTTGATTACATGTGCATCACTGCACACTGGGTCTCTTTTGCAGGGGTCAAACAACAGTTAAAAAAAGCAGGTGTTGACACAGACACAGTTTTTCAAGCTAATCGCAAACATGCAACAGTAGGCATGTTTGCTATGGAGAAATCTCACACTGTAGCTAACCTTTTGGAGAAGTTTACCATGAAGGTCAATGAATGGCTGCATCCAAGAAATTGAATAGTTGGTTATGTTTCCACGGATAATGGCAGTAATATAGTTAGGGCCATGACTGATGGTGAATATTTCAGAGTGCCGTGTTTGGCGCTCAGTATTAACATCGTGGTGCAAGAATTCTTGAAAAAAGAAGGCCAAGTCATCAAATTACTGACCATCTGCCGAAGAATCTGCACAAATTTCAGCCATTCTTTTAAGGTGCGGAAGCAGCTGAGGAGCATTCAACATGAACGTAAACTGCCAGTCAAAGGACTAATCCAGGAGGTGGCAACACGTTGTAACTCAACCTTTTACATGCTTGAGCATCTGTCTGAGCAGTGGGGGGTAGTAAATGAGTATGTCTATAAACTGGGTTCTGCTCAGAAAGACATAAGGCTAGAGTTGGAGGAATGGAAGTTAATTGCAAGCCTGACAGACATGCTTCGTCCTTTTGAGATCTTCACGTGTGAAGTCAGCAGGGAGGACTGTTCTTTGGGCAAAGCTATCCCATTGTTGGTCATGCTAGAGAACCAACTGAAGGACGTGTCTTCAACGTTCAGAGATGATTCTGAAAAGCGAGAAGCATATGATTTGGCGGAGAAGTTATTAAGGCCCCTACTTCACATTGAAAGGCTTAAAAACATACATACAGAACAACATTACATTTGTGCCACTATTCTGGATCCACGGTACAAAAAGGTAGTGGCCAGCAAAGCTTTCATTCCTTTTGATGAAGCAGATGTTTCAAAGTACAAACATTGGCTCGCTGTGTCAGCCACTCGGCTCGAAAAAGTGCGTCAGAAATTTCAAGGAGGCAGCACAAGTACAACTGAATCAGCAGGCCATCCGAAGTCAAGTACCACTTCTGAATCCGTGGCCGAAGGGAGTCACTTTCCCTCACAGCCGTTAACGGCACCAGCAACCGTGTCATCATCCTCACCTGCACCAGGCCAAAAAAATATATTGTCGTAAGCGGATTGGCTAACTCAGCAAGGGTTTCCTCGGTCCACTGCTGCAAAGGCCACAGATTGTACGCAAAGTGGAGCAAACCTAGAGAACCTTGAGTCGGTGGTGCAGGCCTATCTGGATGACCCAACTGAGGTCTGTCTTAATGAGAACCCATTGGTGTATTGGTATAGGAAAAGGTCTGTATGGCGACTGATCACCAACCTGGCTCTAAATTATTTGTCTTGCCCACTCGCAAGCGTGTCTTCTGAACGTGTTTTCAGTGCTGCTGGTGCCATTGTAACTTCGTAAAGGACCCGCCCCTTCGCCCAAAAATGTGGAGAGGTTAACAATAATCAAGATGAATCAGCACTTCATACCACCCGATTACAAAATACGTGAATGCACGCAGGAAGAAGAGGACACCAACTTAGGTGACACCGACGGAAGTTCTTCTCTGTTACCTGACCTACTCCCGTCTCAATTCATAGACTTTGAAGACAAGCTCTACTTCCCTGACACCGAGGCCTGAAAATTACTTCCTTTTTTTTCATCCTTATTCACTTTTATTCCTGTGTGTCTTTCTATGTTTTGCAACTTTTACCACAACAAAACTCTAATCACCTAATCACAACGAGTCAATCATCAGCACTATCTTCATCTTATTTTCCTTATTGATTTGAATGTGCCACAGTCTGCATTCCTGATGTTCACAAGTTCACAACTCAATCTTGCTCCTCTATCCTCCTCCTCCAGACTCCCCCTATCCATTTCCCTCAAGGCAGATAGATGGATTATGGAGAATAAATAAACTTTGTCTTCGTAGACGAGTCCCCTCAAGTGGGACTGAAATTACTGACTGACTACATGCTTGCTGTTTGTTGACAGACTTACTTCTGAAATTGACAGGAGAGGCTGCCCTGTGGGCCTTCACTTTCCGAAGAAGATGCGGACAAAAAGTAGAACAGGTAATGAATAATGAGAAGATGGCATGCGGTGGACAGCAATGGCTGTCTGTCTCTGTTGAAACCAATTGCTGTTTGTTTTTGTGTTTTTTATGAACAGCGCACTTTGCCATGTTTTGAATATACCAGTATTGCAGGTTTTGGGGGTTTCTTTGGGGGTGTTCTAGATTTGCGGTGCTGGGTCGGGGGATCTTGGAGCACTGCTGGGAAGGTCTAATTTTGACTGCAAGTGGTTTGAAGAAAATCCATGGTGGAAAAGGGGGGTTATGGCCTAGCTGCAGAGCGCGTTTGGACAGAATTGAAGGAAGGCCGAAAATGTTCTAAGTGTGAGATTATGCATTTTTGCTTTTTGCCTGTTTGGGGGTCTTCTACTTTTTTGCGGGTCGGTTGGCGGCTCTTGGGGCATTGCTGGGAAGGTCTAATATCGGAATCAAGTGGTTTGGACAAAATCCATGGTGAAAACATTTTTCCGTTTTTGCCCTCTTGCCTGTTTTTGGGGGGCTGTTTGGGGGGGTTCCTGGTTTTTGGGGGGGTGGTTGGGGGGTCTTTGAGCAATTCTGGGCATGCCTAAATTTGGTTGCAAGTGGTTTGAAGAAAATCCATGGTTGGAAAGGGGAGTTAGGGCCTAGCTGCAGAAGGCGCATGGAGTGATTTGGGAACTAGGCCTAAATTTTGCTAAGTATGAGATTTTACATTTTTGCTTTTTGCCTGTTTGGGGGGGTTCTGCTTTTTTGCGGGTGGGTTGGCGGCTCTTGGGGCATTGCTGGGAAGGTCTAATATCGGGCGCAAGTGGTTTGGACAAAATCCATGGTGAAAAAGGGGGGTTAGGGCCTTGGGTTAGAGTTAGGGTTAGGGTTAGGGTGAGGGTTCTGAAATCGCTGTTTACACTTTACACATAGCTTGAGGGGAAAGATCCGCAAATTTCGCCCACACTTATTTATCCTTGAAAAGGAGACTCACTTTCGAAATGATGCTTGTATGTTTTGTAATACTGTCGACTCTGAAACTGAAAGTGTTATTTTTGCACTACACAGCGTACCTTATATTTTTTTCTCCGTGGTGTTTTTATATCACTTCCTGTTTTTCCATCAACAATTACAGGCCGGCTTTTACCCTGTGCATTGACAAAAAGGATGACCTCAGGCTTAGCAACCCGCAATTCAGCATCCGCCAGGCAGGCAGTGGACAAGGTGTCTTCTGGTCCCCAATATTCATCGGCGGAGCGTCAGATGGAATCGAGGAGTACTGCGAAAGAGGAATGGCTGGATGCATGCAACTTCCCAAATTCAACAAGACAACTACAACAACATACAGTTACAGTATCCATCTTCATTTCGACTTATCTTTTAAGTAATGTTATTGCTGTGAACTTCTGTGAGTGTGACACTGCATTTGTTTTCTCTCTGCTTCAATTCATCCCTCCAGCCATTGTATATTTTTTCTTTGCTATTTTTTAAACTAATTTAATGTACTAAGTGATTCTTCACTCTGAGGGCAGATAGGCAAGTGAAAATGCGTAATTACTGCAGCCCTGTACTGTCACGTTGTTGTTTCTTCATGGTACATTGTAGAAAGTACTACTTACTTTACAATAACCTATCCATTTAGCAAACAACTTCATGCATGCAGTAGTGCATGCACTTCCTTTATGTCCCTTAAAAGATTTATGAATAGCTTCGTATCCAAAGATTTGTTTATCTTCATTTGTTGTTTGTCCATGCTGTGGTTTTTTTTTCCTCTCTCCACAAAACTTTACCCACAAACCCCATTCCCATCCAAGTTTCAAACCCTAGCCCACTTCCCCCGGGCTGTGTGGTTTTCATTGAGGTGTGAGTAAATTACAACAATAATACCACACACTTGCTGGGGAGGATAAGGTCAAAGCAACAGAAAATCTGGTTGAAGGAATCCTAGGAGATATTCTTACTCAGCTTTACACAGACCCAGGACTATTTGAAAATCACATCTGATTTTCATGGCCGCCATCAACTGTATTGATCATCAAGAACATCCTCCTCCTACACGTGGCGAATGATTACGCTGCTGTGTCCTTCAGCTTCAGTACTATTGCTTGTAGTAGCCAAAGCCAAACTCGACGCAACTAGTATACTTAGGAAACTAGCATTTGTTTGGCTAAATTATGGCTCTGTTCTTGTGTACTGTGCTATCTATCGTATTGTTGTAATGATCCGCTCGGGCCACTCAAGGTTTCATTTTCTTTTTTTTCATATGCTGCTAAGTACTACCACTGTGTACCACCACTACTACCACCACAACAATACCATTTCATCCGCCCAGGATTGCCAACCTTCATCACCAGTTGCCATGCAGCCAGCCCTGTGCCTAGCCCTATTCTCAAACATGAATCACAGGTAAGATAAGCATTTGGGGGGAGGAAGAATAGTGGAGTAGTAGGAGAGAGGAGAGAATGAAGGTAGTACTACTAAAGTAGTAGGACAATTGAATTCACTAACTCTGTGAGTAACACTTACTTTTGTAAACATTTGGTCGATTAATTAGACTATTTGAATCAAGCAGCAAGTTAAGTTTCAGGAAAACAAACAAACAGGTAACCCCCCGGCTCCCCCGTAAAACAGTTAAAACGCTTATGCAATGTTTAAGTTGCAAGTAAATAATTATTTCAATCCATACAAAAATAAACTATCCCGCAAGACTCGACTCACCCCCCTCGCTAACCCTAAAGAATGTCTGTGAAAAAGTCCCCATAGTCCAAGAAAAAACCCAACTCCCAATTCCCACCCCCCCAAAAGTCTTTAAAAAAGGGGCAAGGGACAGTCTCTCCTCCTCTACTGCCGACGCCGGTGTCCTTTGGCCAGGTTGGCCCGTTGCTCCCTGCGGAGGTTCTTGAGCAGGCTCTTCATTCTCTTCATCTCCTGCTCAAGGTTGAACACCCTGACGGTTAGGCGGTGGATGCGGGCCTTGCACCTGCTGTGGGGGGGCAGCTGATTTTTTGGCTGCTTGGCGGTGGCTGGTGGCTGCGGTACCACGGCTCCGTACCACTGGAGGCTTGCGCTGACTGGCAGACCCAGGGAGCGCGGAGGAGGATGCAGCTGTTGTGGTGGATGTTCTTGTGGACTGCGACTGCGTGTCCTCCTCCTCCTGGGCCACCAGCCTCCGATATTCGGCGACAATCGCCTCCAGCTTCTTTTGCCTGGCCCGTCTAGCCAGCTCCTTCCGAGTCAGTTTGGAAGGAGCATCTATATGAAGAAAGAAAAACATACTGTAACCAGTGCTCTTTAAGATTAACACAAAATAATTCAGCAGAAAGTTGTGTCACAGTAGAACTTTCAACTTGCAAGCACAGTACATAACATTTGTGGCCTGTATCTATCTAACCTCCCACTTCGTCAGCCTCTGCTCTATCATTAGAGGGAGTTTCAGGAATCAATTCTACGAGCACTATATGGACTCACTACATTTGACTATGACAGTACACCAGTCTTATTCTTCTTCTTCTCTCTTGTTTAGCGAAATTGGTACGTAAACTTCTGGAAGCCGGCATAATACCAGCGCAGTCAACTTGCACCCGAGAAAAACAGACGCAAGCCATGATGACACAGTCCAGTACATGCAGGTGGTGAAGCTCTTACTTTTCTATTATGGGTGGCACTGAGAATACTCTGTTACAAGGGCTACTGCTTAATTCATTTAACTTTCACCCTACAGTGCCAATAACTACTAGAAAAGGAAAATGACGAAGATAAATAATATGATTATCTATCCCTTCACAGGATATTTGCTTTCATATGGGAGACCTTTAGGTGCTTTGTTTTTTAATGAGTGAACACTGATAGGCCACACATGAATGACAGAGTAGTACTAAAATTATTAACAGAGGTAGTGAGTGGCCCCCGTAATCGCCGGATATATGCTGTGCTTGCAATACAAACTACTGCTACTATTCATGGTAGGATTCGGAAAAATTAGAACTTGTTTTCCTTGCCTTTGCTACACTGGAACGGACGTGCGGGTCCGGTGTTACATGCTCTTCAAAGTAACACTTACTTCTTCCAGTGACCGTCTACTCTGTCTACATCCACATATGCCATCTAAGAGTCAGATAGTACCATGATCCAGGCATCCATCCATTCAAAGAAAATGTCAATCATTCTTCTTAATGTCTCAACTGGACAAACCTTAGTTTTTCTCACGGAAAAACAACATTTTCATTTTATTTTGGAAACAGCAAGCCATGCATCCGTGCTTGACTTGCATTTGAATTTGAACCAAAGGATATATTGCGCACACATAGAGTTTCTGTTTCACCCACCCAGGCAGTCCTCTTCCCTTTCTCCTTCCACCCATCCTTGCTTCATCCTTCAACCGGCCATGCATCATATTCCCAGCCACCTCGGGCAGCATTCAAAAACACGTATCATTCTTTGCCAGTCATCATTACTTGTAACTCGCTCATCCTTCCACACTTACTTACACCCTTCTTTCCCTTTTCGTTCATCCCATTCATCAAGTTCATCTCTGATCTAACTTGGCTTCTCGATAAAACTTTCACAGCTGAGTTGAAGTCAACTTAGAGGAGGATACTACCTGGTTGATAAAAACTTAGTTCTAAATTTGTAAGTCTTCTTAACAGTAAAGTATACTTGTACTGTACAACATTTACACCCGTGCAGAGAGCACACTCTGCAGTCTGCAATCTCAATAAGTAAGGAATATAATAGCTTACCACTGCTCCGTACTCTTATGTCCTGAGTTGTATAATCATTGGGGATCAATCATCGATGAATTCGGGAGCTAAATGACTCTGACAAACTAGCTAGTCAGTAAGGAGATTGGGGGTTTAAATACTGTTATGAATGAGGTATGTGGAAAGTCTAACTGCCCCTATTATAATTGATAAACACTGTACTATTTCGTGTCCATAGTTCTGTTTGTGCAGAATAGTCCCTGCAACAGTAGTAGTATGGATTGACCTCCTATCCAATCAAGAAGTAAACTAGTATCTTATTCTTTCTTGGTGGCCATTGACATTTTATTGTTGGGAATTGTTAAAGCATAAACATTCAGAAGACTTCCAAAGACATTATGGACAACCCAGAGGACTGCACTCAGTGCATAGAGCTATTGCTGAATAGAATGGGAGTTTTGGTTAACACCTTTTGCCAACTGTGCAAGCTTAGTTAGCTACACAGACAGACTAATAATAATCTAGTAGTACCACAGGGAGTCATATTAGAGGCAGGATAAGAATTTAGAAACAGTCTACAAGAAGATCAAAGACGATTTAGAAAAAATCGAATTAGGAACGTTAGAAAAAATAGGTGCTGTAAAAGATAGGGAAGTATAATTATTAATATTAACAGGAAAACTTACTGGGGCCAGCAGAGGAGCCCTCACTGGACCGATCCTGGCCTTCCTGATCTTGTCCCTTCTCCGCCGGCGCCGCTTCCTCCTACTGTGTCCCCTTGCCCCTGGGGGGTGCTGATGTACAACAAGAAAGAAAGACACAAACATGGATGATTGTTGTCAACCAAATCAAACATTTCAATAAAACAATAACAAAATATTTCGGGGAAATAGACAACGATTGCACTAAATTTAGTAACCTATCTGATGTGGTCGACTAGGATATTAGTATTGCTGGGTTCGCGGACCGTCTACTTGGAAAGTTATGTAACTCACTAAACCAACTACAAAAAGGTTCGACTAGGACTGGCAGGCAGCACTCTGCAGCACGCGAAGTGACAGACACAGTCCATCGTGTTTGCAGACCAGTGAGAACACTAAAAAGTTTCCTACTAAATAACCAATCATAATATACTCAAACTTTCAATCCACCACCACTATCTCTTCTTGGTGGCTGGAGTACAAAGGAAGGAATGGACTTGAGTCTCTAGGGGCAGATTTACAAGCCCCTTGCAGCTCTTTTGCTCCGTCGTTGCGTGACTTTTGTGACGGTGCAGCAGCGCAAAAGAGGCACCATGGTGCGGGGTATATTAACAACGTGACACATCTGGGAGATGCATCAGGTTGTAAGTTCGCACTTTCAAGTCGCTGTCGTTTTTAACCATTGTTGGATCTGGCAGTGCAGATATCTCTAACTTTCAAGTCGCTGTAGTTTTTAACCATTGTTGGTTCTGGCAGTGCAGATATCTCTAGACACTAGTATTTCAGGGTTTAGCCCATCGTCAGTAGAGAGCATATAGTTATTAAGAAACATGGAAAAAGTCTTTGGGGCTTGCTGAGAAGGAGCCCAAGTCGTCGCAGGTCACAGTACCCCTCCAAGGCACACAGGTGCTACACCAGAGAGCTCGTCAGCTCGTCAGCTCGTCAGCTCGAGGCCGAAGAAATAGGAAAGGGGGGCGGGAGCACCCTGCTTGTCATCTCAGCGCTGTTTGACCCCGTTGCATCCTGGTAAACGCAGTTAGTTTGCACTTTCAAGTCGCTGTAGTTTTTAACCATTGTTGGATCTGGCAGTGCAGATATCTCTAACTTTCAAGTCGCTGTAGTTTTTAACCATTGTTAGTTCTGGCAGTGCAGATATCTCTAGACACTAGTGTTTCAGGGTTTAGCCCATCATCAGTAGAGAGCATATAGTTATTAAGAAACATGGAAAAAGTCTTTGGGGGTTGCTGAGAAGGAGCCCAAGTCGTCGCAGGTCACAGTATCCCTCCAAGGCACACAGGTGCTACACCAGAGAGCTCGTCAGCTCGTCAGCTCGAGGCCTAAAAATAGGAAAGGGGGGCGGGAGCACCCTGCTTGTCATCTCAGCGCTGTTTGACCCCGTTGCATCCTGGTAAACGCAGTTAGTTCACACTTTCAAGTCGCTGTAGTTTTTAACCATTGTTGGATCTGGCAGTGCAGATATCTCTAACTTTCAAGTCGCTGTAGTTTTTAACCATTGTTGGTTCTGGCAGTGCAGATATCTCTAGACACTAGTGTTTCAGGGTTTAGCCCATCGTCAGTAGAGAGCATATAGTTATTAAGAAACATGGAAAAAGTCTTTGGGGGTTGCTGAGAAGGAGCCCAAGTCGTCGCAGGTCACAGTACCCCTCCAAGGCACACAGGTGCTACACCAGAGAGCTCGTCAGCTCGTCAGCTCGAGGCCGAAGAAATAGGAAAGGGGGGCGGGAGCACCCTGCTTGTCATCTCAGCGCTGTTTGACCCCGTTGCATCCTGGTAAACGCAGTTAGTTCGCACTTTGAAGTCGCTGTAGTTTTTAACCATTGTTGGATCTGGCAGTGCAGATATCTCTAACTTTCAAGTCGCTGTAGTTTTTAACCATTGTTGGTTCTGGCAGTGCAGATATCTCTAGACACTAGTGTTTCAGGGTTTAGCCCATCGTCAGTAGAGAGCATATAGTTATTAAGAAACATGGAAAAAGTCTTTGGGGGTTGCTGAGAAGGAGCCCAAGTCGTCGCAGATCACAGTACCCCTCCAAGGCACACAGGTGCTACACCAGAGAGCTTGTCAGCTCGTCAGCTAGAGGCCGAAGAAATAGGAAAGGGGGGCGGGAGCACCCTGCTTGTCATCTCAGCGCTGTTTGACCCCGTTGCATCCTGGTAAACGCAGTTAGTTCGCACTTTCAAGTCGCTGTAGTTTTTAACCATTGTTGGATCTGGCAGCGCAGATATCTCTAACTTTCAAGTCGCTGTAGTTTTTAGGTCTCGTGACCTACAATGCGTGCAAGCGCATTGAGGGATCGAGAATGCAAGTGCTCGATCGTCTAGTGAAACCACTGCGGTTTCTTCACAGTGCATGTGAGGTCACGTGGCCACAAAAGCGGGTCACGTGACCACACAAGCACGCGCATCTCCCTAATCTGCCTGCCTCCCCTTGCTCGCATTCACGCCCCAGGCTCTCCCACCCCCATCCGGCTTCCCTCCTCGCTCGCATTCACGCCCCAGGCACTCCCACCCCCATCCGGCTTCCCTCCTCGCTCGCATTCACGCCCCAGGCTCTCCCACCCCCATCCGGCTTCCCTCCTCGCTCGCATTCACGCCCCAGGCTCTGCCACCCCCATCCGGCTTCCCTCCGCGCACATAAAACATCTCGCGCGATGGCTGTAAAATGCTGGTCAGCATTACTACAGAGCTGCGGTCACAGGGCATTGTGCGCCTAGTTTGGGTTGGTGCCTTTCCCCGTCCCTCGTTGCTGCTTCCGATGCTGCTTCCGATAGTCACCCTTTCTCTGCCTCCTTCCTCTGTCAGTCTTCTCATCCTCTGCCTTTCTCCCTCATCCTGCAGTCCGTCTGCTTCTCCAGGTCTCGTCTCGAACGTATTATTCTTTCACTTCAGCCGTATTTCTCCTCCGTTCTAGGGACCTGCCTCCTTTGCTTTCGGATATTTATTACCCACCCCCCTCTTCGCCCCCTACCTCCAGCATTTCCTCACTCCTGCCATTTTCCCATTCGATGCAGAAGTAGAAAACACCTTAGCACTCACAAACCAACACTGCATCACCAACTACTGTCACCTATACTTCTGCCACATGAACAACCCTGACACATGTGCTATATATATATTTTTTTAATCTGAATTAGAAAGACGAGTGTTTGACGATGACGCAGCACTCATCCACATAGTTTCTCGTGAGCTGGTTCCTCACTCTCATGCTGGCTCGCGCCAGGCCCCAAACTCTCCTCTACATTAGGCGAGTGTGTTCTAGTCCCCTCGACTCTCCTCTGATTTTAGATTAAGAGACTCCTTTCCATTCTATCTAGCCTGCCTGGCGTGAAGGCCTTCTAGCGTTTTGAGCAATAAAAGGAGAGCACCTTTCATTTGCCTTCTGATATTCAGCTGACTTTTCTTCCAGCAGAACAGCCTTTCAGAGCCACCGGCCTTCATTTACGAGCCAGTCCACCTCTGCTATTGTGTTTCATTGATTGATAGTAGCAGACATTCCCAAGAGTGACAGGCGCACGAAAAGACAGTGAGAGCACAATTAGGGTACACGTGCATCACTCACCCTGTCCGATGTACATGAAGTGACTCAGTCGCTTGCAGCACCCCCGCTCTGCGTACAGGTTCCTTCGCTCGTTCGTGCAGATTCAGAGTGCAGATTCAGAGTGCAGATTCAGAGTGCAGATTCAGAGTGCAGATTGAGTGCAGATTCAGAGTGCAGATTCAGAGTGCAGATTCAGAGGGCAGATTCAGAGTGAACTCAGCAGCACCACCACAGCATCACTCAGCGCCACCACATCATCACTCAGCGCCACCACAGCATCACTCAGCGCCACCACTGCATCACTCAGCGCCACCACAGCATCACTCAGCGCAACCATTCAACAAGAACTGGTTCAATTATGTTCTCTCAATGTTTCAAGCTTTATTACAAATGTCACAAAAAGATGTTATTTCACTTCTGTTCTTGGATTTTCATCACAATAAAATACACTGAACATAATTTTCACAAACGTTATTTACAAAAGTTTATGCTATTGCCAATATAAATTACAATCACTTTTATTTAAGTATTAATTATTTTAAAAAATTAAAAGCCGTTGCTATTTGTAATATCAATACATCTAAGTCACTTAAATACAAAACATGTTGCATTACAAATGCTATAGTCGTCACATGTGCGAAAGTTATAACTATTGGCATTGAAAATGACAAAGCTATTAATTTAGCTATTTTCAAAATCAACACATAAATAAAAAAATTGTCATTTACAAGACCAATAGCTCAAACTTTCATAATGCGAGACCTATTGCATTGCAAATGCTTGTTAACCATTGTTGGTTCTGGCAGTGCAAATATCTGTAGACACTAGTGTTTCAGGGTTTAGCCCATCGTCAGTAGAGAGCATATAGTTATTAAGAAACATGGAAAAAGTCTTTGGGGGTTGCTGAGAAGGAGCCCAAGTCGTCGCAGGTCACAATACCCCTCCAAGGCACACAGGTGCTATACCAGAGACCTCGTCAGCTCGTCAGCTCGAGGCCGAAGAAATAGGAAAGGGGGGCGGAAGCACCCTGCTTGTCATCTCAGCGCTGTTTGACCCCGTTGCATCCTGGTAAACGCAGTTAGTTCGCACTTTAAAGTCGCTGTAGTTTTTAACCATTGTTGGATCTGGCAGTGCAGATATCTCTAACTTTCAAGTCGCTGTAGTTTTTAACCATTGTTGGTTCTGGCAGTGCAGATATCTCTAGACACTAGTGTTTCAGGGTTTAGCCCATCGTCAGTAGAGAGCATATAGTTATTAAGAAACATGGAAAAAGTCTTTGGGGGTTGCTGAGAAGGAGCCCAAGTCGTCGCAGGTCACAGTACCCCTCCAAGGCACACAGGTGCTACACCAGAGAGCTCGTCAGCTCGTCAGCTTGAGGCCGAAGAAATAGGAAAGCGGGGCGGGAGCACCCTGCTTGTCATCTCAGCGCTGTTTGACCCCGTTGCATCCTGGTAAACGCAGTTAGTTCGCACTTTCAAGTCGCTGTAGTTTTTAACCATTGTTGGATCTGGCAGTGCAGATATCTCTAACTTTCAAGTCGCTGTAGTTTTTAACCGTTGTTGGTTCTGGCAGTGCAGATATCTCTAGACACTAGTGTTTCAGGGTTTAGCCCATCGTCAGTAGAGAGCATATAGTTATTAAGAAACATGGAAAAAGTCTTTGGGGGTTGCTGAGAAGGAGCCCAAGTCGTCGCAGGTCACAGTACCCCTCCAAGGCACACAGGTGCTACACCAGAGAGCTCGTCAGCTCGTCAGCTCGAGGCCGAAGAAATAGGAAAGGGGGGCGGGAGCACCCTGCTTGTCATCTCAGCGCTGTTTGACCCCGTTGCATCCTGCTAAACGCAGTTAGTTCGCACTTTCAAGTCGCTTTAGTTTTTAACCATTGTTGGATCTGGCAGTAGTTTGAGGGATTTGAATTGTTTTTCCCTTTCTCCTTAGATTTTTTGATGCATTTAAACTCGGGTTGAGAGGGGTGGCCAAGGAGGAACACACATGCTTGGATTGATAAAATCCAGGAGGGCTGGCGCACAATTTGAGCATTTCATTTGCATACAATATCATGGATTTTGCTACCTCACGTTTTCTGTCCAACATTACTGTAATGTACACATTAAAACTGAATAACCAGTTAGCAATAGACTCGTCGACCTTCGTTTTTTTTTTTTACGAGGAAGTACCCTTCCCATCCTTCTACATTGATACAGAAACCCTTCTTTTGGCCAAATAAGTGAAAATAATTAACAAAATCGCCTTTACTTATTTTCTCCTTAATCTCCTATGGTATTTGCAATGCCAGCATACCTGGATTGTAAAGTATAGTGTCCTGCCACTGATCCCTCTAACTGCGGAGGTGTCCTCTTTCCCAACCAACCCATCATTTCTTTCATCTGGTGCCATAGCTTGGGGTTCCCTGGTTGCCACTGTGTCACTACTGTTGTCTTTTCTAACTTGCTTTACCTTTCCTGCCCCACCACGAACCATAGTAATGGCGTTAGACCTGCCATCATTGGCATGGTCCCACCTGAAATTTGGATTCTGACCTCCTGTTTTGCTGGCTTTAGGAATCTGGGCACTTTACCACTTCTCACCAGTGCTAAAATGCATATGCTCTATGCTTAAAATATTGTCACATTGGCTTCTCCACAATCGGCATCGTTAATGTTACTAGTGGGCCTGCAGCACTGATTGTGCAACCCAGTTAAGTAGCCCTTTAAACATGTCTCAAGCCTGCCATTAAAGAGTCTGTGTGTGAAGTTCTAAACTGCTATGTCGACCTGACAAGTTAATCTTCTTGCCAGGCCCAAACTTTCCTTTTTAATTAATATAAGTCACTCCTAAGGTAGCCCTGGACAGTCCAAGGGCAGGGCGCTGTGTACCTAAATATTAGGACATGTACTTTTCAGTTTTGCATGTCCTGGTAGTGAAAAACTTAACTTTTCGCTAGCTAAAGGTCTATCACTCACAAATTTTAACTTTGGCATTCCCTTATTATAGCTTATAATTGTAATTTTGAATTGGTAAGAGATGGGAGCCCCAAATTTGGTGTCTCTGGAATCAAAATTTCAAAACGCAACTAATGGTGAAGTTGGATTTTAAATTGCAATTCTGAAACTGCAACTTTTGGAAAGTTGGCATATTCTTAATGTAACTGTTTGGTGCCTTCTGTCTGTCTCTGAATGGATGTCTGGGGTGGTTGACAGCTGGCTTTGTGCATTCCCTCTAGACAGCCTCATACACAAAGGGAGCTTAGGTGTGACTGATGGGCCATTCACATCCTTACCGGCCATTCTGGGCAGGATGGGAGGGAGTCTGACACTTACACCTAAAAAGGATGTGCCCTGTCCCCAAACAAAGTGTTGCTACCCTCCTGTTGTGAGCCTGGAGCCAGGGCAGGAAAGAAAGGGACTTATGCACTTCAATGGCATCTCTATGAAGTCTCCCCCACTTCAAAGGCCCAAATGGATATAAGTATACACCACCAACTCAGTACACTTCTGGAACTGATGACATTATACCAGGAAGAAGAACTGCTGTGCTACTGGAGGGACTCCTACTTTGCCGGACTGCTTTGTTGTGCTGGCCTGCTGCCTCTTGCCTGGGACTGAGCGGGTCTGACCCTGCAACTCTACATCACAGAACCTAAGTATCTCCAATGGCTTGTTGGCTTGACTCCCATTTTCTGATGTCTCAGGGACATTAAAGACTTCTTTCTTCAACCTGCAAACAGCACCTGGACTCTGCCTGCTGTGAGTTCTGGTCTGATGATGCCGATCCAGGCCTGGGCACTAGGAAGTGAGTTGAAAGTGCTGTAACCTTGAAAAATATATGCATCGACCATTTTGCACCAATCGGAACCAGCACGTCTCCTCTGATGATGATGCATCGCTGCTGCAGCACGGCTCGTAGACACCGTATCGCTGACTGCTTGATGCATTGTCTCCAGTTTCTGACGCATCTGCCACTTTGTGTGGCTCTGCACTGATGCATCTTTTCGTGCTGCTTGCATCGCGTACAGGCCAGTGGATTGATGATAACTCATCGCCCCAGTCTTCTTCGCCTAGTGTGCAGCTCAGAACCAACACATCACCTTCATATGCAAGGTGGGCAAAGACGCATCGCCTCCTCTGCTTCTCACATTGGCCTCGACGTCAATGCATCCAAGGTACTGTTCAGCAGGCTAAGTCTAGTCCCTGTATCTGACCCGTGCTCCATTGTGGTCGGCCTGAACTTTTGGATTTGGACCGGTCAAGTTCGACCAGATAGCCTCGGTTGGTGCTATTTGTATCTAAGGACTACAAACAATTTATTCTTTAAAAATTCATATTTTCACTTCTATTTATAGAATATTTGTTATTTTTATCTGTTTTACTCATAAAATATATACTATTTACTAAACTGCTGTGGAGTTATTTTGTGGTGGTTTCACTGTGTTACTGTTTCAAGTTATGCAAAAATATTTTACACATTGCCTCTTAATTTAGGCCTGACTCCTCTGTGCCAAGCTACCAGAGGGTGAGCACAGATTCATAAAGTGTATTACTGACTTACCCTGACTTCGATTGTGGTTCCTGCTTGGAAAGGGTACATACCTATGCCAACCAAAAATCCAATTTCTAATAAATGGCATAAATTTGCAATATCAGGCATAATCTGGGCAGAAGAGGCCATGGTAAGGTTAATAAAGGGCCCATCAAAACTTTGTTTTTGGGGGGTTTCCATTTGAGGGAGCAACAGAAGAGAGCACCCCAGTCGTAGAGTCAGAGGGGTCTTTTCCGGATGCCTGAACCATGATGGCCTGCCTAGGAGCCAGGGTAGAGGTTGTAGGCTGAGCTGCTGTCGTGAGCAGGGATCGATGGCTAGGGGCTGGGAAAGACTGAGACTGATCTATGGGAGTCAGAAAACACCCTCAAGGACTGTCTAATGTCTGCCAAGGTGGCAGGAATTGTGTTGGATTGAGAAGAACTAGAAATGTGTGTGGGGGCTCTTTCAATATCAATGTGGGGACTACCACGGGAGGCAATAAGGAGACAACAGGATGCTGAAGAGGAGGCATAAGTGTTCCACTCACACCAGGGTCCATTGGGGTACTTAAACTGTGACCCATAAACCCAGCTGGATAAATTATTGGTGGGACCCCTTCACCAGAAGGACTTGGTTCAACTACCAGAGAAGAGCATGCCACCTTTTTTTTACCATCTTTTACAGGAATGAAAGGACATTGTATCATCATGAGTGGTCGGCTATTGAGGGATCCTAAACTGGCTATGAGTCAGAAGCTGAGTTGCTAGACACCCCCGTTATCACCCAACTTGGCAAGAACCAGTTTTAAGAGTTGATCCAACTCAGGATCATGTCTTTCCTTTTACTCACCTGACCACTCTTGGCTGCCATCATACACCAAGAGACAAAGCAGAAACAAAATAAGCCGGTCAGCAACAACAAAGCAGCGTAACCTACATAGCACCCCAACCAAGAGCTTAACACTCACTTCTGTTGACCCGGTCTGTGCCCCTCGCCCTGTGCAGCTGCCATTCATCCAAGGGAGGACTGCTCATGTTGAGGAAAATGTATAGGCAAAAACAACGGGTCAGCTTATTCTAGCGGTATAATTACAACCGGTAAGGAGACTTGTCAATTCTAAAAAAAGGAGCAGTGCAGCTGCACTGATGTGGTGCTCACCTGCCCGGAAAAACACCCAAAGCTAACTGGTGAGACTACTCTGTTGGGTCCTTGAGGCAGTAGGGGTTTAGAATCAAAGAGAAATCTCTAGTGGGGCCCAATTGTGAAGGCCTGAATTGCATGCTGCTCAAGTTTGTGCTACTTCTCTCAATTGCACTACTCCTGCACCAAGGTTCAGCTCTTACTGCTGTGCTCCAAGCTAAACCTGAAGTCAGCAAAAAAGGGGGGGACACTGTTCCTGATGCGTAGTGCAGAGAGTCACTCACTCAAGAGGGAAAGAAAGAAAGGAAGGGAGTGGGGGGTCCTAGGTCTAGGGCTCACTCAAGGAGAGGGAAGAGCAAGTCTTGCCTCTTGTACTCTCCCACACCCTGAAGGATGTCATGCTTCATCATCGGGCAGCTCCTCGTCTGGCCGGCAGCAGTTTTTCAGCTATTAATGTTCATTTTGTTTGGTAAGGAAAGACGGCTCATATTTTTTCAGGGCAACATTTTTGTATTTGGGAAAACCAAGACAGAGCATGATGCTAGATTGACTACAACACATTCTATCTTTGATAACAAAGGGTTGACAGTGGAATTCACCAAATGCAAATTTGTTAAAAGGATCATTACATATTTCAGTCACATAATTGGTGAATCATGAGCCAAACCCAAAACCGGATTTAGTTCAGGCTATTAAGGATGCTGCCACACCAAGTTCGAAAGATGATGTGTGATTCTTATTTGGGTTGGAGAAGCACTGGGCTAAATGTATTCCTAAATATGCAGAGAATTGCTATAATATTAGACAGCTTTTGAAACAAGTTCGAAAGTTTGTGTGGTCACAGGAATGCAAGCATGATTTTACAACTATAAAAGTTGCATCTTCTAATATAACCAGATTGTACAGTTTTGACCCTTTTGTAGATTGTATTATTTCAACTGAGGGCAATGTTGTCACAAGTGAACAAAGGAATTTTTTTAAGTTTGATTGCTTTTGCATCAAGTTTGTTGTTGCTTACTGAGGAAAAACATCATCCGATAGAGAGAGAGGCATTGGCATGTGCTTGGGCGCTGGAACAATTTTGATCATGTTCATGGGGAAGACCTATCTCTATTCTTTCTGACCACAAACCCTCGGTGAAGTTATTGACCACGAAAGGTACAGCAAGTGCTTCAGCCAGGATTGCCCGTATTTCTATGTGAATGCAAAATGTTGTCTATAAGATTGTTTACATGCATGGCAAAGATAACGCAGCGGCAGATTGCTTATCCCTTATGCCAAAACAACTTGATGAATACGAGGTTGAGAAGTGGAAAGAATATCCGGTTGCATTAATATATGATGATGGGTTTCCTGTAGTTCAGAAAGAGGATTGGGAAAAGACGATGTATTATTGCGTGAAGTTTCTACATTAATAAGAGATCAATTACCTATTAAAAATAATTTGTCGGAAATTATTTTTGGGAGATAAGATCTGAATTATCAGTTGATGGTGACATGATTTCGAGAGGTCAAAGAATTGTTCCTCCTTTGAGTCTGCTCAATGTCATTTTGCAATTGTGTCATGAATGCCATTTTGGCATTGGACATACCAAATCAGTAATTAAATGTTATTCTGGTGGTCAGGGATGTATTCAGCTATTGAACGCATGGTTAGGGAATGCATGAACTGCTCCATAGCTGGCAAGTCTCTACAAATGCTTACTTTCCCAGGAACCTGTGGGACTCTATAGCCATTGATATCATGAAACCAGTGGGGTAATTACAAGAGTATGTCATAGTGGCCATGGATCTTTTCTCAATGTTGCCAGTTATCAAAGTAGTGCAGAAAGTTGACATCAATGTCATATTGTTGTTTTTGGATCATGTGCTAGGTTTGGAAGGGATTCCCACTACCATTTTGAGTGACAATGGAGTGCAGTTTCTGTCTAGTGCATTTAAGCAATACTGCAACAGGATTTGAGTAACACTAAAAACCACCTTGCTTTACAACCCAGGTGGAAATGGCATAGTTGAGCGGTTCAACCAAGTCATTAAATAGGTAATCCAAGCCGTGTGTGCCAGTTGCAAAGATGGGGTGGTCCATTTGTTTAAAGATGTGTGGGCTGATAGAGTAACCAGGAATGAGGCAACTTAGGGGCATATTACCAACAACTAGCAATAATTATCGCTATGTTGGCTTAGCGGCAATATTTTTATCGCCGAGCTGCAGCGATTTTTATCGCTTAGGAACCTTGCTATTATCAAGGTTTATCTCCTAAGCGATAAAAATCGGCCGAAATGCATGAATATCGCTGAAAAGTCAGCGATATTCATGCATTACCGAGCTAATGCTCTTAGCCATGTTATCCACCTCCCATTGGATAACATGGCTAAGAACTGCTATGGGGCAGGTGTTAGCTTTTGGAGATATTTGCGCTTAGCGCGAATATCTCCAAAAGTTGGTAATAGGAGATAGCGGTGTTAGCGACTGTTTCCAGTCGCTAACATCTTGGCACGCACCCTTTGCATGTCATTAGTGATAAATTTCACTGACATGCAAAGAGGGGCCCAAGATGGTCGCTATCTCCTACTGGTGTTAGCGACAGCTAGGTAATAGGGAGATAATTTTATCTCCGCTTTCTTGGCTTTTAAAGCCAAAAAAGCAGAGATAAACCCCCTTGATAATATGCCCCTGAGTTCTCTCAATTTTTGATGATGAGAGGAAGGAATGCCAGGACAAAGTACAACCCTGAGTGGTTATTCATTTCATGTGGGGAACCTTGTTCTGTGGAAAATGTTAGAAACACCATGTTTGGGGGACATAAAAAAAACAAAGCTTATTATGATCTCAAACATGGTACAAATTAATATAACTATTGCAGTTTGGGTTTCCCATAAAGAAGTCTGGATTCATGTGAAAAGGTGATAGCAAATGGTTTGAATCTGAAGGAGTGGTAGAGGTTTTGCATAAAGTGGTTAATCTTAACAATGTCAAAAACAATTGGAGAGAGTTAAGGGATTTTATCCACCGAAGCGGACGGAACAATACTCCTAGTCCCCTAGGTTAGGTATCTAAATTAACAAAAATAATAAGGAGTATCACCAGAAAAAATGCTCGAAGAGCGATTTCTACGGGATGATTCACTAGCAAAGAGAAGAAAGTCCTTCTTTTTTAAGTAACCCCTCACTCACCGACCTAGTCGGTGACATGCTTCATCATCGGGGCCACCCTGATGGCCGAGTGCCATCAAGGTGTGCTTCGACACCTGAACTACAGTGGAGCTGGTATGTGAGTGATGAATGCGAAAAAGAAAAAGTAGTGGGTGAGTTAAAAATTGTCCTGGTATGACTTATGTGAAAAAAAATTTCTTCTTGAAGCTACTGGACAATGTTAAAATATAAGTGTTGATACTGTTAATGGTATAATTATGACCAAAGGTATCTGGAAGAATGTGTGGTGGGTCTACATGTTTCAAACCGTAATGGGAATTACCGGTTTTTCTTCAGGACCAAAACCAGGGAATAGGGTGGTCAGGGTACACTAACGCCCTGCCGTGCCTGCAGTTCCCTGTGCCTTAGCAGCAAAATTTGTGGTGCTAGGCAAAAGGATGAAAGTATAACCCAAAAGTGGTTAGTCAATGGAGACAAATTGCTCATACAAACTGCAACAGCTGCAATGTTGTCTATTTGATTGAATGCACCTGCAAAAAACAGTATATTGGAATGACCACCAGGAAGATCAAGCAACGGATTTGCGAGCATCGGAGCACTATCCGCTGCAAGAAAAGTGCAACTAGACTAACTGACCACTTTCTGGAGAAAAATCACACACCAAATGATATGATGTGGACTGTCATAGAACAACTACCAACAGGGCCAAACCTACAGAAACGCCTATATGAAAAAGAGCAGAGATGGGTGTACAGACTGTCAACACACATCAATGGTCTGAATGATAATATACAATGGGCCAACGTCCTGTGATCTCCTTATGCCCTTATCAGCTCGGGCTATGCCCCTTTCACAGGTCTAGCATCTGCCTTCTGACTGGCCGTTCCTCCAATGTCCTGTAACACCCCCTTTTCCAAAAATAAGCATTTGCTTTCTTTTATTAGCCGGACCAGTCGATCCTAAATATGAAACTGACTACCTTGTAGAATTCTTGTTTCCTAAAAATATCTGTAACCTTAATGTAGATTCTCTAGTAACAAATTATTGAATGGGCTATCCGTCATATCAATAATTATTCACAGCCATGTCCCCGTTTTTTCACTTAATCATGTCGTTTCCCCGTTATGTTAGTTAATTATCTGACTCGCTTTGTTCTGTACCCCTTTTAATGAACATAAACAAGACGAGCGTTGTTACTAGGGGAACGTATGTCCCTGGGAGGCCTCCGTAGCGCAACTGTATGACGTCACTACGTCAGCGCGTGAGGCTAGCCACGCCCCCAACTTCCGCGTTGGCGGCTCTCTTATCCCCGGCCCCGTCCTCGCTTCATTTATGGGCGCGTGGAGGGACCTCGTAGGTACACTGTTACCGCTAGCCGGCGAAACTGTAAGTAGAGACCTGCAGAACCACAGGGCCAGAAGGAAGTCTGTGCCTCGTGTCGGGGCACAGCCCCATTCCATATATATCTCGCTAATGGGCTATCTATCCTGATTCCAATGATCTCCTTTTTCAGAATATGTTTCCAAACCAGGCCGCCCCTCCCTAATCCCGTGCTGCCCTATGATTCTCCATTAGGAGTAAGCATGGTCTATTTTGTGTGTTTTTTGTCGTGTGTCTGGTATTGTCATATGTTTAGCTAAGATACAGTTATCACTTTGCTATGCCCCCCACCTCAATATGATACGAGTGTTGCATAGCCACGCACGAATAGTTTTTGATGCGTGTGAATTAATTAATATATTTACGCCTAAAAACCACAATAGCACGCTACAATTGATAGGTGTGCTTGGTCCTAATTGAAGGCTTATATGCGCTATAAATCAGTTATGATACTCATTGAGCCGCAATGTGCACTCCGGAATTTCTGCACTATATAAACCATATATATTTCAGCATGGGATGATTCAAGAGATACGAAGACACGAGACACCGTCACTTCACTACGTTGCAGGCTTGTAACTAGTTTGATTGTGATTTTTATATTTTTTCTCCACAGGTCTTTTTCTTGACTAACCACTTTTGGGTTATACTTTCATTCTTTTGCCTAGCACCACAAATTTTGCTGCTAAGGCACAGGGAACTGCAGGCACGGCAGGGCGTTAGTGTACCCTGACCACCCTATTCCATGGTTTTGGTCCTGAAGAAAAACCGGTAATTCCCATTACGGTTTGAAACATGTAGACCCACCACACATTCTTCCAGATACCTTTGGTCATAATTATACCATTAACAGTATCAACACTTATATTTTAACATTGTCCAGTAGCTTCAAGAATAAATTTTTTTTCACATAAGTCATACCAGGACAATTTTTAACTCACCCACTACTTTTTCTTTTTCGCATTCATCACTCACATACCAGCTCCACTGTAGTTCAGGTGTCGAAGCACACCTTGATGGCACTCGGCCATCAGGGTGGCCCTGATGATGAAGCATGTCACCGACTAGGTCGGTGAGTGAGGGGTTACTTAAAAAAGAAGGACTTTCTTCTCTTTGCTAGTGAATCATCCCGTAGAAATCGCTCTTCGAGCATTTTTTCTGGTGATACTCCTTATTATTTTTGTTAATCTTAACAATGGCAAGTTGTGGAATCTCAAGCATGTGACTGTGTGTTATAAATATGGATGGAATGACAGGAGGGTGACATATAAAAATTTGGATTTGCTGGATATGGATGATGCTGCAAGTCTGAAATCCAGGAGAATGTAGTAGAAGGTTATGAATGTGCCAGAGCAGAGGTGCCAAATAATTCTGGGAGGCCCGGAACTGATACATCTTGTCAGAGCTCAAGTCTTAAAAAAAGAAGTTAGGAAACAAGTTCAACCGAATGGGTGTGACATCACAGAAAGTGGCATCACAACCCATGACCTCACAGGAAGTGACATCAGATCTTAAGACCTTGCATATATTTTGCAGTTCTATCATTAGAACATTTGAGGGCATTACAATATTTAACCAATTATGTTTTGCATTGGGGTTGTGTCAAAATATTGAAGCACTCCCAATGCAAAATATGGGCCTCAACTTATACATTTTTTTATACCCTGCCACAAATAAATTGTCAACAAGCAGAAATGTGGCAGTAAATCTCTTCTGCTTTATTGTTTTCAATGTCTGTACTTTAAAATGTCTTACTGGGTTAAGGCACCTGCTGTAGAGATCTTTGTGTGCCAGCTAAATCTCAGGGAATGATAATAATGGTAAAATAACTCTGGAGGATAATGTATTTGCTCCAGAGATCTATGTTTTGCCTAGTCCAAACTTTGAATCAAAAGTAGCATATAGAGTTAATATATCTCCTGCCTGCAAAGCACATGATGCAACACTTCATTTTCTTATGTAATACATCCTGTACATTAATTTACACACATATGATTTATTGTCAATGTATAATCTGTATGTGTGATGTAAAGTGCTCTGACATCCTGCATTAGGAAGAGTAGCACTACAGCACTATAAAAGAAATAAAACAAAGTACTGGTATTTAAATTGTTATTAGTTTAAATACTAAGGAAGGGCAACACATCTGATATTCTTACAGTGTTTGAATATCTCTGATATACAGGGACTACACAAAGTCAAAAACATTTCTCTATTAAGTACCTGTGAAGTGATAAGATGTGAGCCTTTGTTTCCCCTCCATTGCAACCAGGTATGAGGCTCTCGATATCTCCAAGGCGGGAAACTCCAATATAAAAAGGCCTGATGGCCCCTTAACTTCGGCTTTTGCTATGGGTGAAACTGATGTCTAATAAACCCCTGCCCTGCGTGCACATTTGCTACTCAGAACAAAATAAGTCAACGTTCAGGTGCTGTTTAAAGTGTCCTGGTGTAAGAAAATTACACTGGGACGAGTTCAGCATATTTCTGTGGGCCCCAACCTCTTGGCACATTAGATGCGTTTGGAGATGGAGAACCAGGACTACTAAAGGTTCCTGTTCTGCCAGGCAAGGCAATAGGTGGAAGAGTTAATCAACACGTTTTTTGCCAGGCTAATGGAGCTGGTCAGCATGTGCGGGTGTGCAGATAAAATTAGGAAATATGGGGCCAGAGAATCAAAGGGGGCACGTCATCAAAGCTTCACAAGCGCATTCTCAAATAATCTGGAAAGACACTAACTTAAATTCTGACCATGGGCAGGACAAAAGAAGTTTCAAGAGCATGTGCATCTCAAATGGAGGTTGTGCTTAACAAACCAAACGAAATGGACCTGGCAAGCACTGTTACCTTGATGCCTAGCCCAGGACAGTCAAAGAGAAGTGGAGCGCAATACAAATTCTATGGCTACTGTGAAGGCCTGATACACAGACCGGAGGTTGCCCTGTGTGAAGAAAGAAATGCCCAGGCTGTTGTAAATTCTGCCATTTTCAAAGGTATGCTGCTAAAACTAAGGGAGAGTCCCTTTGCGGCAGTCAATACTGTTCCGAAGGTTTAATAGTGCAACAGCGGCATGGATGACAATGATAGCTAAGACCATACCACTCAGTCCATCTTCACCTTTGGGACTGCAGCCCAGGCACCACAACCATTGTTGACACAATTTACCAACAGAATATGTGGTTCCTGTATGAGAATGTGGGAAACTAGGGCCAAGTCTACTTTGAGTGAACCCTGTAGTGGCATTACTAAAACACAAATGGCAGGCATTGGTGTTAATGTGCCACAGCAACCAACCTGAGAGGTCAATAGTAGATGAATTAAGAGTACTGTTTAGAAACATAGCAGTCAAATCCTCAATTGTGTAGTTGGTATATGTATGCCATGTGTCATAGGCAGCCCTGGACGGAATTGATGGCGTATTTAAGATTCTTAGAGGTGGAAAAACCAAACTAGGTGGTCTGCTGAACAGTCTGATTTAAAAATATTAGCTGAGATGGTATTAGACTTGCACGATGCAAGGACTCAATACCCTGGAATTGCCAACTCCCCCCCCCCCCCAAATAGACTTTAAATCAATCATGTCCTTCCAATAATCATAACCTTTCAGGGGCAACTCGGTTATGAACGATGACAAAGAGACCAATTTAGTGTGGGTAAACATGTATTTGTTTGGTTTTGGGCAATGTTCCCATTGTGTGTAACTAAATCGCAGTCTCTGTCCAGTAGTCTTGTGCAAAAAGTGATGGCCATAATGTTGGTAGGAAAATTAATCTGCATAATTTGCGAAATGTAAATACACGTCTTAAGTATCAAACACAGTGTAATATTGTAAATCAGAAAACAGTGGGTAAACAGCAATGACATCCCAATCGTCGGAGTGCATTCCAGGTTACACGACATCCCCCAAAGAAACTCGGAAGATGTATGGAATTTACAAAATTTCTGTAGGCCACATAAATCAAATTGCAAACCATGCCATCAGCGACTGGGAAAGCTGAAATGTTAACTAAGGCTTGATCTCATTTCATTTTTATGAGACAAAGTATGTGGGGCTAGAACCCCATCAATGAAGTCAGCAGAAAAGTGTTCAGGTAAGTAGTGGCCATTAATCAAAAGAAAAAAAAGACAATCACAAAGCCTACTCACATGAAGAGGAATAACATTGACAACACAATCCAGATGTACAGGCAAGTTCTTTTTAACCATGAGATGAAAACACAAAATCTGTGTAGTCAGCTCTGACACAGAGGAGGACAACAAAGACATTTCTGAAGGAAAGTTATCTCGTCCATATAGTAACCGCTGGAACCTAGTTGAAAGAATGGGGGCTGTTCTTCATTGGAAGGTGAATGAATAGTACTTTCATGAATATCAACTATAATTTTAACTGGTGGGGAAGCATACTCGTTTTCCACAGTTGTGGATGTAGAAGGCAAAACAGGCAATAAATCCATTGTAGTCTCCATATCCCCTTCCAGGACTTGGGGAAAATTCAAGGAAACAGTATGCATTGGATGAAGGGAAACATCCCTCCAAGAAATGCTTGTAGGCATACTATTGAGTATCGGTCATATGGTGTACCTTGACATGTTAAATGGAAACAAAACAATTCTCCGTGCGACCAGGTAGCTATGGTAAGATCACAGTATGGGTGCCTTTTAAACCAAGGATTGGAACTGGTGCACGATACAATGGACCAAATTCTTTCTTGTTCTCCACCTTCTTTCGGACCAGGTCACCAATTTTACGAAGCCAGACTAAAACTAGCATCAGCACTGCAATATTCATGTATAAGGGCAAATGAGCTTTTGCAAGAGTGTCTTGATTCTTTTGTAGATCATGTAACTTAGCAGAATTGTTATCTACGTTAAACATTGCAGCAGCTGCCACAACGTCTGGACCATCAAGGTCTGGCACAAACATTTTGATGCCAAAGAGTGTTTCATACAGGGTCTGCCCACCCAGAGATCATCAAGGGAGATTTTTAAGTGTACGTTGAACTCCTTATAAATGAGTCAACCCTGGATGTTAAAGATTCCATTAAGTCACTGTTCATCCTCTCCACAAAAGAATTGCCCTCAGGCTGATATAGTGGCGAGAATTGCACTTGCACCCTCAGTGACTTCATAGCATCCCGTTAAAGCCTTAGAGGCAAAATCCAGACCTTGGTCTGAATGGAAGGTGCCACAGGCTAATGTCCCTAAAGCGACACGCAAATCTTTTTTAACAGTTCGAGTGTCAGCACTGCATTGCAGCCAAACACAAAGAAATAAAGTGCATGAATCCACTGCAACCAATATTTATTTGGAAGAATTTTCTGATGTCAAAGGACCACAGTAATCAAGATAAAAGCAACTAAACAGTTGATTTGAAATGAATAACTGAGTATGAGGTGGTCATGAAACTGTAGAACGTTTAATCTGTTGACAGATGTCACAGGAAAGAACATATTATGCGTCTGTTGGTATAAGCCACCCCACCAAAAGTGTTGTTATTAAAGCAAAATAGTCGCTGTCACTCCAGCATGGGCAGAAGCAGTGCCTTCATGAGCAGCCATAATCAAAGAAAGTCTGCGGTCCTCGTTGCTAATCAAACAATTACCAACTGATGGAATGTTTACAAATGGGATTTTATCAGGTGTGAAGTGATAAGTACAATGCAAAAGAAATCCTTGGGGAAACTTCATTCCCTCCTTGGTTGCGGCAATAGCCGGCAAAATGTCATCATCAATTTTTAGTCATAGACCTAGCAATAGCTTCTACCGAGCATGTAGCTACTGCAGATTTGGCTGCTTCATCAGCCATGGCATTACCAATGGTGTGTGCTGCCACATGCTGATGGCCAAATGTATGGATAACATGTGTGAGTGGCAAACTTTCCTTAAGAGTGGCCACTCGGACCCAAAGTGTTTTATGCGTAATTGCGCTACCTTTTGAATTACTAAAATCATTTTGTTGCCAAAAGAACAAATTGTCATTGAAGGATTGGACACAGTAAAAGGAATCACACACTACAAGCGTAGGGATTTCAGGATCAGCAAACTCAAGAGCTAAAACCAAAGAGCGTAACTCTGCCAATTGGGCTATGCAATTCCCAAGTGATTGTGTGTGAACCAAGGAAGATTTTAAATTGCTGTCCACTGTAGTGCCTGCCACGATTGCGCAGGCTGCAGAATAAGCATGTTTTGAACCAATGGCTGGCTGTGCAGATCCATCAGTGTAAATTATACATTTGTACTGATCAAAAGGGCGTAGTGATAAAGGAGGAGGAGGAACACGTTCATATTGTAAAAACTACAGTGTTTGCAATGAAGGGTCAAAGATAAAATTGACATCAGCCGATGTCAGCAAACTTGTTCATTGTATCCAATGTGGATGCAGAACTTTAGAATTCGGCACATTTGCCTTCATGACACCTTCAAAAGCGGGCACCCGTAAGACCATGAAAATGTGTTTACCGTGAGGTAGAGAGTGTTCCTTAAGAATCGCCATCTATACTGCTGTCAAAAAGTTCTGTAGAAGAAAAATGCATCTCAGCTTGAGTATATAATTGCGATTTATAAGCTATGGGGACTGTGTCCCCTTCATTGAAAGTCATGTAAGTGAATCCTAATGCACCTGGTGCAATCCTTATGACCAAATTTGTGGTATTATCCCTAATTAACAAGAAATGAGTCGCAAGAAGATCAGACTGCAATGACCTTAGTACAGCAGTATGTTCCAGAAGCCAACTGAAAGAGGAAAATGAGGTTGTATCAACTCGTATAGCGGTTTGATACGCTGGGCATAATCAGGAATGTAAATCCTGCAGAAATTCAAGAAACTCTGCAATGATTGCAATTTTTTGAGGGTAGAAGGAGGTTGCAATTGAGCACATTTCTCCAGAAAGTGGGGGGCCAAAGCCCTACCTTCGTGTTTGAGTTCATAACCAAGGAAAAGGACTGCTAAAATGCCAATATGCTACTTTACAAAATTAAATTTGTAACCTAATGTTGCAAAACGTTTAATAATGCGATCCACACGCATAAGATGTGGATTCATTTCATCGTCCATCAAGTATATGTCATCGTCGTTCAAAAATGCATCAGTGTCAATTTCATGCAAGATTGACACAATGCTTGCCGCTAACACTCATGGGCTATTCTTATATTCCATAGGCAATCACGTGTATCGTCTTTGATTTCTGAGAGCGCTGAATGCAGTCAAGTCTCTTCTTTCAGGAGCCAATGTGTGACTGAAAAAACCATTGGAAATGTGCAACATGGGAGCGACAATTGTCGACTATTATTTCGGATGTTTTTACATCCTTGGGTCACAGCAGCTTAGGGATTCGACCATTTACACTGACACAGATTAAACCCTCTCCTGAAAAGGAGGGTCATCTAGTCTTTCCTAAGAGGGCTTGGAATAAAAATGTGTGGCAGCAACAACAGAAGCATGGTTCTCGTGCTGGTTTGCCTCCACCTGACACTTCTGAATGTAGGTATGATTTGCATGACCTCTCCAAAATTAAAACACCCGGGAGGTTTCAGGTTCCTGATCTTAGTTCTCCTCATTCCTTTCAGGAATAATTTGATCAACATTTTGGCTCAGGAGGGTGGCAGGATCGCAGACAATGTGAGTCTATGCAGGTGATATGTGACCTGGCAAGTCGCTAAACTGTATAGCGACCTACCTCTCAGTGTGAAGAAAGTCTTTGTGCAGGTTACCAGATTTACAAAACTCTTTGTAACAATTATTCAACAGGGGCACATTATCACACATGAGCTTAAAATTTCAATTTTTTAATAAAGGTCTTGTTAAAATATCAGTGCAGTACTGGAATCATGTTATGCATCCTTTAAAAACAATTAGTCACAATTATAAAAACATCTTTAGTGAAAAACATTCAAAATGTGGTAACCTGCGCAAAGACTTTCTTCACACTGAAGGGTATAGGTCGCTATAAAGTTTAGCGACTTGCCAGGATGTTTCCATCCTCGAAAAAAACTTTGGAAAAGGAAATTTGTTGTTTTAATTTTGTGACCCATTCCTTTTCCAGTAAAAGGGTACCTCCCTCCATACTTGGTGATATGTGACCTACAGCGCCAGTTTGGTGTAAAGGTCAAGCAGAAGGAACCATCCCAATATCGAGCCCAATTTCAGAAGACAAAAGTTGCCGCTTTGACTGCAAAGAATACCTCGGCAGTGAGAACACTCTTCCTCAACAGGAGTTGGGTGGTAACCCTCTACGATAAAGCAGTGGAGGTTACCATATTGTGACAGACATTTCACAAGCGTGTGGAAGCATACGCAACTGACATTTTTATTACCGTTGAAATAGGTGACACTCATGTTGCTCCTCCTAATAGGCTTTATGAACTGAGCCTCCAAATTAAAGGTTATATTAAGTGCACTGCTAAAGCGGTCTTTTGGGACAACTTAATGTCTTCTTATGATATTTTGCAAGCGGAGGTTGATTGGCCTCCCACCTTTGTCCTCACTTCCTCTATGGGTGAGGATGTTATTCCACCATGTATTTCACAATATGACCCAGAGGAGACTAAAATTGCTTATGCTTTGGAGTGGGCCCTAGCCTTAGCTCCTGCATTAAATCACAATCAGGCGGTTGGGAAAAGGATTTGCCAGTGCATGTAATTGCTTTGCGTTCTACACCAGACCTAAGCGTTGGCGCACTTGTAAGCAAACTTCTTCACCTTTAATGTTGGCCAGAATCATAGCGAACACAATAGGGAACATGCCCACTAACTTCCTCTCCAAATCCAGGGCTGCCCCAGCCCTTTGTTCATCCTGTACCTTCTTCAGGACGCTCGACAGAACGCTCATGGAGGGGGTGCCAAAGCCCAGTGTATACACCAAAGCAAACACCGTCCCCCATGTGGTGCAGTCCGCTAAAGGAGGAATTAGACCATTTGGCAAACTCATTGTAAGGATCCTGTGTTTCTCATCAGGAGACCTAAATGGAAATACAGCCTCAAGCTGCTCAATTTTTTGTGCGATCCAAAATGGTAAGTCCTCATGATTCTGAGGATGTTTTCCCATCACAGAGTTAATCATGACGGGACTAATCACAAGTCCTCCGCCCTGACCTGGTGCCAGAGGAGCAGCTTGAGCCACAGCTGCTTGAAGTGCAATAGCCATAAACTGTATGACTCATCTATGAAGATGAGCCAATTGTGTATATAGTAGACGTAGCTCCATTATAGTAACATTGAGATCATTGGGATGTGGTGTAAAACCAGCCAAAACAGGCCAAGTTGCCTCATCGATAGACAAGGGGCCCATTCGAACAAAAGAGACAGGGTGAGGAAGGGCACCATTTAACCCAATGGTATGCTCCCGGGACATCAACGGAACTTCAATTCATGGATAAGGATGATAGGCTGCTGGAGGAACAGCAGCAGTATAAGCGTGAAACAAATTATCATTCGCATCTGCCACTGGAAATGTAGCCCAAGAATAAAATACTTCAAAATGGGATGATGGATCCGCCTCCACCACGAAAATAAAGGTATCCTTCACATTGGGGACTCCGTGCTGAGTCAGGAAGGCAGTAACCGCCGCCCGGCTTTGTGCCAAAATAGCGACTGGTTGTGTCATGAAAAGGAGAAAAGAGTCAATGTAATAGTAGTGCACAATCGTGTCTATAAAACCTTTAAACTCCAAGCTTGAAAACCCTACACAAATATGTGTACATTACAAATATTGGAGGCAAAGCCCCCTACCACGGATTTCTCCCGGAACTGGTGAGAGGGTATCATGGACAAGCACAACCACCACTCAGGGGTCTCGTGAATAAGTACCAGACCAAACGTTGGCAGTGCCATGCTGCAGGGATTCTGCACTCACACAGAACTATGTGTAGGATTATGGAACGTTAGTGTGTAGGGACTGAGTCATCCTACCACCATAGTACCCATGAGCCCAGGACTGACTAGCTATGGTCGTCAGGTTATCTACGAATGATTTAGCACCGGGTGCCCCAAGAACATGCGGTGCACTAAGGGCGATGGAGGCGGCCCCCTTCCGTCCGCGCTCCGGTCCCCAAGCGAGCGGCTCTACGCACCGATTAGACACCCCAGAACACAACACTCCTGACTCTCTCAGGAATCGCGGTTGCAAGACACACCCTTTCGCTCACACTCTTGTACTTGTCCACAATAAGATCTGACAGCGACACAACATAGACTAAATTATTTATTTTAACTAATGTGCTCTAATATGCAGTATATGTGCCACAGTAAGCAGGAAAATGCTAAACACAAATATGGTAAGCATAGTAATTAGTCCGTAAATCATGAAAGGAGCTGTCATTATAAATAGACAGTGTAGCCTAATCTCCCTCCCTTTATATAGAAGCATATATTAGAAGATCTCTGAGTGTTATCTGCAGACCCTGTCCTTCAGTCTATAGATGGTAGATCTACATCATTGGTGCTATACTGCTCTTCTCCCTGGAAGTGTCCCTCTCCAAGTATGTGCTACCGATTTGTGTATCCCCATAAGACCCAAGTATGTATTCCCAAACAACAGCTGCAAAAGTATGTTTTGTTTAGGTGCTAGGGGCTGACCAGAACTGAATAGCAAAGGGCATTGTTGTTTCGACCTAGCTCACAATGTTCAGACTAAATCCCAGGAACCTGCAGAGAGTGGACACAGCTTAAGGTTCTCATGTGAAAACGGCAAAAGAGGCATTTGCAAAATACACTTGTGTAATAACGTGCGCAAAGCACCAGACAATCTGCAGTGTGCTCATGCCAACTTAGAGAAGATGACAATGCCCCCATGGGCCATGTGACAAATCTGGCTATCATCAGTTGGTCCTAGCGGAAGATTCCTGCTACATAACAACTTTTTCAACCTATGTAAGCCTACGGCGCTATAAGCACCTGAATTTTGGCACCTTGAGTGTCGCAGGTGTTTTACAAAATGTTATCCATGAACTCCTTGCTGATCTCCCAGGAGTCGCCAATGTCAGTAAGGACACCATGATCCATGCCAAGTCCATACCTGAACACAACATATAACTCAGAAAGGTCCCCCGTCTGATCCAGGACTCTGGCCTGACACTGCATTGCAGCAAATGCGAATTCCGCAAACCAAAACGCAATTATTTTGCTTACGAGTTCTCTTTTGAAGGGGTGGCGCTTGGTTCTGATAAAGTGTGAGATATCGAAGATCCACCCCCACCAACATCTGTATCAGAGAACCGCAGTTATTTGGGCATAGTAAATTGCTGAAAGAGATTCATCAAGGAGGTGACGAAACTGGCTCAACCACTCAGGGACCTCACCAAGACTGCAGTGCCCTCGCAGTGGGACCCGGAACAAGAGCAAGTTTTTCGAATAAACAAAGATGCCCTTTCAGTGGATATGACGCTGGTGTATTTTGACCCCCGAAAGGATACCACCATTGCTTTTGAAGCCAGCCCCAGAGGCCTCGGAGCAGTGCTTATGTAGTGACACGCAGAAGAAGAGTGGACCCTGGCATCTTTCGCAAGCTGATCTCTCACAGTGATTTAGCAAAGGTATTCTCAAATTGAGAAGGAGGCAATAGCAATACACTGGGGGTGTCGCCACTTCCATTTGAATGTATAAGGGACATACCTTTATAGTCACTACCGACCACAAACCTCTAATACCCCTGTTTCAAGGAATGGTATCTAAACCACCCCTGTAGAATGAGAAATGGATGTTACAATTCCAGGAGTACACCTGCAAGGTAGTATACAGGTTTGCGTCCCAAAAACCCGCAGATTATCTCTCTCGACACCCTCGAGCTGTCACATTAGAGGAAGAAGATAAAACAGACAAAACAGAAGCCTACAGGCCAGCAAACAGGACGACTGCCTGCAGAAGGCTCTGGAGGCGGTCAAAACCAACAAGTGGCAGGCACTCAAGGCTCATTGGAGGGAATGCACCCCAGAAGTGTGCTAAATCTTAGAGAGACTGAACAATGTTTGACATGACCTAAGCACTGATCCTGATGGGTGCCTCCTACAAAGACTTCAAATCATATTACCGTCTAGTCTAACAGTGGCGGCTGCCACAAAGGGTGGTGGGGCAGGTGGAGGGAACGCAGGAGGGGTCCCGTCGAGCAACGAGGGGGTTAGTAACAAAATGTTAATTTAAAAAATAACTTATGTGAAGTCGACGGAAGCCTTGTCTTCTGCGTTGTGTCGCAATTCCTCTTCTCTTCCCGCCACCCTCTGTGACAGACTCCCATCCAATCCCTGTGCTGATCTCCTAGGAAAGTAGCACGGGGATTGACGTGAGCGGGCTGAAAAGACGTTCCACTCAGGTCAGAGAGTCTCTGGGGTTTCTCCAGCCCAGCTTCTCAATGCAGCTGGGCTGGAGAAATATAAGTGTGGATGTGTGTTTTGGTTGGCCTGATACAGCCGCTCAAAACACATATGCACACACAGCATTCCTCTTCCCCCTCCCATGTCTTGGCTCCGCCCCTCCCTACAGCGCTGGCTCACAGCCGGCAATGAAAAATAAAATGATGTTACAACTTTGTTTTATTTTTCATTTATTGGCTTTTAGCCAAGCAGTGTGGCAACGCTCCTCCGTCATTGCGGAAGAGTCACTGCTGTAGTCTACCTAGCCAAGTGGCCCAGCTCGCCCATGCCAGCCACAAAGGCATGGTTAAAACAAAAAACTGACTATGAAGCAAAGTATGGTTCCCTTTGTTGGGCAAACAAGTCAAGACACTGGTATGGTCTTGCACCTGGTGTCAGGCCTCGGGTGAGGCCAGTCCACCAACCTCAGTGGAGACTGAAATGGGACTACAACAACCATGAATAAGGGTAAGCCTGGACTTAGGAAGCCTGCTTGATGGGAAGCACACCATGATAGTAAAACAATGACTGTTCGAAATACCCAGAGGTGGAGATCCTCTTTGAGCAGATAGAATGTGATACCCAAACTGGAGAAAGTAATGGCCACTCATGGTCTTATCAAATAACTGTGGACAAGGTCCCTTCCAAGGCCAAGGACAAGAGGTAGAGTCCTACCTTACATCTCTTAGCATCACACATAACAGGATCACCCCTTGCTGGCCTCAAGCCAACAGAGAGGTGGAATGATTTATGCAGACTCGGAATAAAGTCATTCAGAACCAGCACTCACCTGAGCTGGCCATATACTCTTTCCGGCGTGACTATCGACAGACCCCGCATCCTACAACTGGACGAGTCCCATTACATCTCTCAATGGGCAGGGTTGTTGTTGACTCTATCCTTCATCATCCAGAGTGGCATCCTAATGCCATTGATAACCGGTACATATATGAAAATAGGGCAGCTTCTAATGCTCAAGCCAGCTGGTATCGGCTCACCAAAGTATCCACTCTCAAAGTGGGAGACCTGGTATTGATCAAGGATTGATCCCGGGAAGCAAATTCCATTTGCCCTTTAAACCCATTCCCTGGACTGTCACACATCTGCATGGCACCAAGATGACTGCCCGGCGGAGCTCAGAAGAAGTCACAAGGAACTTTTTAATGTTTAAGTGATTCTAAACTAGCACCATTGCTCACCCAAAATTTAGACAACGCCGAGCATACCACAGATGGCCAGGACACCCTTTCTGAGTAAGGAGAGAGTGTTCATTCTTTACCAGGACCTGTGAACTGCGAGCCGGACGACTCCAACTCCCCTGTGAGTAGCAGTGGTGTTTGCAGCCACTCACAATCCGACTTACTGCCCGTAGTAACCCCACACCATCGAGTAGACTTTGAGACCATCTGGTGCGTGACGGCGTTTCATTCTATCAGGTAACCCACATGTCAGGTATACTGGTGTTTGGCCTACATGATTAGTAACATTGAAGAGACACTAAAATGCACTTTTGGTTTTGTCATGTTTTGCATTGTTGTGCACCCACCACACCTCTCTGCCTCTGGTGTACAGCCACTTTATGTTGATTTATATATATGGGGTGGAATGTAGTGTCGGTCCAGTGCCGTCAAGTGGACCGATGGACCTTTGGAATGTGCTCCTAGCCCCGGGGGTTTACAGATGTATTTACACATGCTTCCCTCTGAGTGGTGGTATAGTCCTCCAAGCCGCGCCCCTCATCCATCTAAGGGCGCAGATGCGTCAGCGCTCTGTTAAATATACGACGGTCATGAAAACTCCTAGAATAAACACCTCCGACTGATGCACAAGACTCAGTGACTGCAGTTAGACTCACACAGATTAGGGGGAGGACACAGATCTCGACAATCCACTCCGTGAATCTCCTTCTCTTGGGATAATTTCTGACTGTAAAGGGCAATCTCGGGTCAGGTTGCCAGTCTGCGCACTGAAAGTGTCAACAGTGACAATGCTGGCTGGAAAGTAGTCATGTGTCTTAACAGAACATAACATGCAATGCTTACATTGTTGTGAATGTCTTTGTGCTCCAAATGTATTTGGAATAAACGGTTACAGAGAAGTGCTTCCGAAGCTGTGAAGTTTTCAAAGGCCTGAATAAAACCTAATAGTAGGTTTTAGGGAAAAATGAACATTCCTTATAAAAAGCCGGCTTAAAATTCTTTTAGTTCACAGCTGATGATTAACAATTCAACTTTTTCCGAATTCTGTTTTGAACCGGTATGACTATTTCTAGGGTTTAGACAGGTGGTTGCTGTCCACCCTCCATAGTCACCTAAGGCTTTCCTAGATTTCTTGGACTAATGTATTGTATTCAGCGCTGGAAACGGGTGTTCACGCGCACGCTGATAACAGTTGCAGCCTGTTTTCCAGGACCCTCGAATCAATGTGTGGATGCCGCCCGTGATCACACAAGGTGAACGGATTGTCAGTCCCTACTCCTTCTTAGAAGTCGTTTAGAACTGCTTTTAATAGGAAGACATCAAAATCCAAAGAATGAAATAGTACATTGCGTGTGCACGAGTGCGCTTTCACCCACCGTCACTTCTGTGCATATATGTGCGCCTAGTTGTATATAAATCGAACTCGGACCCTTTCAGTTCAGTTTCTTGTGATCCGGTCCGCGCTGCTGCTTTCTTCTTAAGGGAGGGGTAGACTTGTATATTTCTGTGACAGCTGTAATTAAGAGAGATTTCCATTCAGTGCTTTGTTTTGCCTTTCTTTTGGTGGCGACTTTACCCTTGTCTCTTGAAGAAACTTTTTTGTAAAAGGACTTGATGTCGGCTCACAAAAACTGACTTAGGATTTGCATTCTTTTACAGCAGGCATAAATGAGCAAGGTTTGCAACTGAAAGCCAGTTTACACCTTTTGTTGTTTAGTCCCATAGAAATCCTATTATGCACAACGGATAGCCCTGAGGAATGTGCAAACAAGCCTTAGATCAATCGACGTCTGCAGAGCCTTTTATGTGGAGTGCTTTCAACTGCATACTCAAACATTCATTCATATTTCAGACATTTGCTCCAAGTCGTCCACGTGTTTTAAGGATGGTTGATCTGCCAAAGATTTATATTTAGACTTTTTTTTAAGCTTACAGATGGTCAGCGGTGTAATGATGAACAAGTGCCTGCCATTTCTAAATCACCCGAAGGGGCAATTTTACTTACAATATATATTTGCATTTACATGTTTTTTCCACCGTACAAAGAACCTTTACAAATACTTCAGTATATTAGGGCAAATGTCACTGCAATCAAAATGTAGGAAAATGATGTATGCATTTGTTACTTTTATTTATTTATTTATGCTGGTCAGGTTTTATTGCTGTTATAACGAACCACTAAATAATATAAAATGTATGCGCTGCGTCACACTCCCTTAAAGAGAATCAATAAGTATTCATGCAGACTGTTAGCTGTGTTAGTCCTTTTGAGATAATGGGGCCTTACATTTTGACAAGAATTGGCGACGATTGATTCTGTCCGGTTTTCGAAGCTTTGAAAATGGAGATTTTCCTTTTTCTATGGCACATCCCGTTAATCTTTTGTCATTAAATATCATTAATATTCCCCCTACATTAATTTGTGTCTCATACTTATGAAATGTAAATAAAGTCAAGTCAACAAACAAGCAGTGAGAGATGTTTCGTATGTGCTTTACTATTGTTTCTAATAAATATCATCCGGTCTTTTGATGTATGTGTGATACAGGCAACCGAGATCACCTGTTCATTCATCTTCCGGTGTCATTGTAAAACACTTCCGGTATTCTTTTCTTCCTGCTCCGATCTAACCTACCATGTTTTAGTTTTAGTTTTAGTTTTGAATAGGCTATTGACATCCTTTTTTAGCCAGCCTGGTCAGCTACGTAGCATTAATTTGCAAACGTGCCGACCAGTTTGGAATTTCCTATTTACACTTATGGATACGCCCAGTTCATCTTGAAACGAGCTGTCCAGCAAGTGCATTGACCCTGTAAGAGTGCTCCCACACACCTACTCCACTCACACACTATCTATATTACCATCGTGGGCAGGAACTGGAGTTAGAGCCACATGCATCAAGGAAAAAAACGGTTGCAAACGGGCAGATTCGCCGAATCTGACCCTTTGCCACCAGTATTTTTGCATTTGGGATGCATCATCCCAAATGCAAAAATTGCAATTTAATGAATCGCAAAATTTGCGATTACTTAAATTGCGATTGCATTTAAGGAATCGCAAATTGCAATTCCTTAAATGCAATGACTGAACCTCTAAAAATGTGCGATTTCGCAAATAGGAATCGCAAATTACCGTAAATCTCAAGTTGATGGTAATTTGCAATTTCTTTGAAAAATGCACCTATTTGCATTTATCAAAGTCCCATGTTACACACACACATGCCCTTGGGGCATGTGTGTGAGCAACATGTGGGCAATTTGAAATGTCAGGGGTGCAACAGGGTGTCCTTTTGGCACTCCTTGCACCCTTGAATTTGTATGCACAATATGCGAGTGCCTATTGGGTACTCGCAAATTCCGCATGCAAATCCCATTCATTCCTATGGGCCTTTAGGCCCATAGGAATGAATCGGAAGCAATTTGTTAATAGCGACTCACAATTTGCGAGTCGCAATTAAGGAATGTGTAGGAATCGCACATTTTTGTGTGATTCCTTCATGCATAGGCAACTGCGATTCTTTAATTGCCATTCCTTAAAAATGGCAATTAAAGAATCGCTATTGCCTTTTTGATGCATGTTTACTTGTGTTCTTTGCTTTGCATGTTGGTGACAAAATGGTTTGTGCATGTGCTGAATGGAAAAGAAACCAAAATATCGCTCAAAGGTCCGTGTGTATGTGATTTTGAGAGTAAACCATTAGTCCCATTTGTGCCCAGGAGTACTGCTACATTGCATGTATGAATTTAAGGAAGCCTGTCAGCTAAGACATTTCGGCATTTATAGGGTAGCACTTATCTACTTTTAAAATTTGGATTTGAAGTCCAAAGCACATAGATTCAGTTCTTCTTCCTTCAAATAAATATATGACAAGCATTTACAATGAAACGGTCTCGCCTTCGGAAAAGTTAGAGCTATTGGCATTGTAAATGACACATTTTTTATTCATGTCGGTTTTGAAAACTGATAAATAAATGGCATTGTCATTTACAATCCCAATAGCTTAATCTCTCGCAAATACGAGACTTATTGCATTGCACCCACACAAACACACAGAGCCGCACACACACAGAGAGCCACACACACACAGAGCCACACACAAAAAGCCACACACACACACACAAAGCCACACACACACACACATACACAAAGCCAAACACACACACACACAAAGCCACACACACAAAGCCACACACAAAGCCACACACACACACACACACGCAGAGCCACACACACACAAAGCTGCACACACAAAACCACACACAGACACACATTCAAACCCACACACACATACACACACACACACACACACTGCCTACGCCAGTCTCGACCTAAAAACGACAACTCCAACAATGCATTGCTTTGTAAAATAAAAAAAGCCCGGTTCGCGAATGTCTATTGATAAGGAGTCGTTGGGCAGCAAGCACTATGCCATTTATTAACTAGTTTGTAGATTCTCTTACGCAAGAAACACCTCACTATACTGACTAGATAGTGACCGCTGTCATCAGCCCAAGTCTGGAGTCACGCGATCTCTTGGTTTACTCTCTGACTCATTTCCTCTTGGAAAACTGTCACTTCTGGTGCGGTAGAGATCGACGTCTGCAAAAACTGCACGTTGCCTGGTGTGGCGTCCACAGTAGCTGGACGTTCAGTTCTGGGTCATAAGCGGAGGTGATTTCTTCTGGTGAGTCGAGTTGTCTTTTCAGGGGCGGGTCATTACAACTAATCGTACACCTTATAGACAGTACAGTCATTAAGAATTCGTGTGAACGTCCCTTTTCCTGCTAATTATTGGGAACTGGCTTTCTGATTGGTTCCCATGCCTCCACTTCTCAATGTTGGGAAGTGAGTCCTTCATACATTGAAGATGGCCGGCGTAGAAAGCGGAATAGCAGAGATTGTATTTTTAAGTAACCGAATCGCGAGGTAAGGAACTGCCCACACCTCTTCCATAGTATCTTTAGTGATGAAATATTTTTTTCTTTGGGGAGCTCGGTTGCGTTATGTATGGGTTGTGGGTGATCTTGTGTAAAATCACCACCGAGCACAGATCAGTTTCCAAAAGTTTATTCAGGACTCGTAGGACGGACTCCCCACATGCCCTTCACCGGAGATCCCCCCCAACGTTCCACCCATGACGCAGGCACATTCTACCACACGGTTTTTCTCGAGCTCAAAGCCATGCACGAGCTCTACCCTCGAGCTCGTCATAACATGGTACACGCATCTTGCAATCCCACGGAAGTCACCTTTTTTAAAACTGACACTGAAATGTCTTTTAGCCAGCTTCATGATGCGTTCTGTGGACCGTAGATACCCGCAGTGCTTTCAGTGGGGAAAAAATAAGTGCAGGTACTCAATAAAATGAGTGAGGTCCCTGTGACATCTTAAGCCCCGTCCTTTTCAGACTGGGGGTGTGTTTTTGACTGAGGACGTCACTGAGAGAAAGAAAGTCAAAAAACAGGCTCCTCAATCCGAAAAAGACGGGGCTTAGAGGCAAAGAAGAATGTCACTGGGACCTCTTCTCTAATGGCTGGCCGCCGTTTAGGAGGCCAGCCAATGGAAAAGAGAGGCGGGGTTTACCCACGCTACTGAGAGACATTAAGTCTCGCTGGCGAGACTGCGCATGTGCGCAGCCTACGCTAGTCTCGACCTAAAAAGGGTGATTTGAAGATTCACTGTAGTAGCGCATTTTGTGAAGTCAAATTACAGCTGGAGTTTTCATCTATTAGCCCTCAGGCACCACCAGTAGGAATGAAGACAATATTTTAATTGCTATGTCCAATAAAAAACGATTCCTCTGTTGGTAGGGAGCACAGCATAGCAGTTTGTCCTGAACTCTTACAACTGGAGGGGGATCAAGAGTGATTTGCAAAATGGTTAGCCCTGACTCTGGTGGAATGTTAGTAAAAAAAACTGGCAATGGCTAAGATTCATTCATGCATTTGATCCATATTTCTTCCTCAGTGAAGGGTGGTTTACCAGGACGTGTCTGCAGTTCCTTCCATCAAAGACTCAATCTATTGTCCTATAATGAGGTTCAATAATTGTGAATCTGGTCTGAGGTTAACAGTGTTCACGTTCAGAGGGAAAGCGTCCTAGCAGGTCAGACTAAATTGTTTGTATTGGAAAAGTTCCAAGTCTGATCTGCCTACACTTTGTCTCTGTCTATGGGGCACACTGAGCAAAACAAATGCAGACCATATTGATTCCCAGTGACTGAGATTAATCCAAGCATTCTTTTTGTGGAGAAGTGTGGCTCAATGGTTAGAGCGGCAGACCCTGATCCAGAGTTCTGGCCCGGGACCAGGGTTCAATTCCCGCCTCAGCAGGTCTTGGGCTCAAATTTCCTCGGACCTGATCATTCTCGCCTCTGTGCCTATTCTAATCATGGGTCCCACTCTGCAACTCTGGGCAATAGCTTGCTTAATCTCCACCACAGCCCCAACAGCGCTGGGATGCCTGGCTTCACCTTGGGGGTGCCCAGGAGTGAGCATTTCAGAGGGAAAAATCAGGAAGGGTTCCACAGCGGTATGCATACAGCGCCAAGACACCTCTGGGTATAAGTGCGCTATACAAGTACAAATTCATTTCATTTAATTTCTACCCATGATTTTTTAGTTTTGTTCACTAATAGTGCACAAACGGTCAGAATCTTCTTCTCTATTATATCAATTCGAATCACAAAATCTTATTCAACATATTAAGTTCTCAATTTTGGAAATTTGAACTGTGATTATTGAAATAAAGAAGAAATAATTTTCTTGAACTCAGCCTACAGCCTAAGGACTTGTCATTGGAAGCCTTCCAAACTATGGATGATTACACATTTTGAGACTTTTTTGGCACTCCTCCTACTTGCATTTATTGTTTCAGTTGTTTGTGGCCTCAAGGCGGTGGAGCATGAGGAGTGAGCTCCAACTTGAATTAGAATAATATTTTACATTTGGACGTTTGTATAATCAACTAGTGCGCCGAGGTGCTAGGCCCAACTGCTTAAGTTCTTAATACTCATAATTCTATAAGCCTTAGGCTTCTGAATGTCTCTTTGACAAGTGGAGCATAATTTTTGCACAAGAAGGAACCACATCGAAAGTCAGTTGCTTACTTTAGACTGTGTTGTGCTTTTGGACCACTCAGATGAGCTGATGGAAGGATATTAGTATAAAGTATGAATTTGTCATCAGCATGATTATCAACAAAAAACATGTTCTTACGAAGGTAGCAGGCTAAGTGATGATGGAGCACAAATTTGAAATCCAGTTCCCAAAAGATGAACTGTGATCAAGCAACACCTTGAAAGAGCACGTATGCAGGGCATGATTACCTTCAGCGTTCTTAAGTCTAAGGAAGCAGTTTATATCTATTAATATATGCAATTATTTGGGATTCTCTGGAGCACAGCCTTTCATTTCCTCCACTTCACTTTTTTATATAAAATTTTTTAAAGACTGAATTACTTTGAATGTTTGAAATGACCTCTTCCCTAGCTGATGTTAAACCCTTTGGGTCTGTTGAAAGGAATATTGTGGCAAAGGATTCATAGAAACCTACTTTAAAGTATCCTGTGTGTGGGGAAACAGCCCACAAATATAAAAGGGTAAAAAGAATTATGCTATCCCCGAAATTTGCAGTGCTTTTCAACTGTGTTTGTCTACTGGACGTTTCTGAGTGAATGTGGTCCAAAGAAACAGATAGGGAATCAAGTTCTGAAAGTGCTTGAATGTGTGCATGGGTATCTTACATAGACATTTATAGATGTTTAAGCAGAACTCTTTGTATCATGTGAGTGTGTTAATGATATATATTTATCAGATTCTGGCAGGCATTGTTCTTGGTTACTGGGTGACCCACTACAATTGTAGTTAATAGTAACCCATTTGTGGCCAATATGTTTGAGCCTGGATTGTAACTGTATTTACATAGCGCTTACTACCCCTGATGAGGTGTTGAAGTGCTTTTCATTGAGTACCACGCTATTCCAGAACCCAAAGGATTAGTTGTGGGCAGGTATAGGGAAATATAAAGCTAATCTGAGCGGTGGACATGTGAGTCTCTTAGTTTGATTGAATAAGATAAAGGAGGGATAGAGGAGGGAAGAAGGGAAGAGTCTAGATAATGTTATTTGGGAGATCATATTATTAGACGAGGTCTGAGTTGAGACAAATGATTGATAGAGGAGGGGAGATTGTAGAAAGGGTTATTATGGAAATCATAACAGTAAATGAGGTCTGGAATGATCAAAAGAGGGATACAGGGGGGAAGAGTATAGGAATTGTTATTTTGGAGATCAAAGTAGTAAAATGAGGTTGGGGTGAGTCAAGGAGTGCTAGAGGAATGAAGAGTCTATTAAGGGTTATATGGAAGCTTATAGTAGAAGAATGAGGTTTGGGGTGTGTTAAGGAGATATAGAGGGGGAAAAGTAAAAAAGGGTCTTTGGGAAATCATAGTAGTAGAATTAGGTCTGGGTTTTTGAGTCAGATAGTGGAGATAGAGGATATACCGAGAGAGGTATAGGATGAGACATAGAGTAGTGCATTGGAGGGAGTTGAAGGCTTTTTTTTCTTTCCTACTGTAGTAGGAGTAAAGTAATAAATATATAGATACATAACTACATGGAAAGGGTATACATGTATAAGGAAAATAATAAAGAAATATAAAGTTGTGTTGTATAAAGTTCCATTTGTTCAAGTATGGATAGATGGTTAGAAATTCAGACTTTCAGGTGTTGCTGTATGTAATGTGAATTCATGTATTAAAAAATAATGTAGATATATGCATTTTATTGTTGTTTTTCTCTATGTTTCCATAGTGAAGCACTTTTAGATACGATTGTTATGATCATATTTACATATTGTGATAGATAAATAAATTAAACAGAGACCAATTGTCATCCAATCAAATATATTAAAAGAAAACTATGCAGTGGCCTATATGCATGTTAATCCTAAAATAATGTATAAATATATATTTATACGTGTATATATATATAGATGAAGTGAACAAGGCGGACTTGTCCGCCGAAACGCGTCTGATCGTATGTATTGGTGAATAAAACCTTTGATTTGACCCACGGAGTCGGTGCCTGTTCTTTTGAAGCCTAAGTCAGGATTGGAAAAAAAAAAAAAATAAAAAAAAAAATATATATATATATATATATATATATATATATATATTACCTACTGGCGGTCGCCAGTAGGTATATATAGTTAGGATTTTTTCTCTATGGGTTTTTTGAAAATTCTATGTCTAATAACTTTGGCGTTTGTGGACGGAATTGGCTGAAATTTTCAGGAAAATGGCACATGTTGTTTCTAAGCAGCCCCTGAAAATTTTGGGGGGGTTCGTCAAGGGGGGGCCGAGAAAAAAGGGGGGTCCCAAAACGCGTTTTTCCCATGTTAATTTCCATAGGGCGGTTGGCCTCACTTTTAGCCCGAACGGCTGAATGGATTTGCACGAAACTTGGCAAAATTGTAGGGACTGGTAGCCCGATGTGCCTTTTGTAGGTCTCAATATATGTGCTTCAGTGGATTTTGAGAAATTAATGTTCAAAAAAAGATATATATCTGTAACAGCGGACTGGGCAGCGCTCCGCTACGCGTACTTTTCGCGCAACGGAGCTTTGTGAAGCGAAGCTGATTGGTTCTCCGGCGTCTGTCAACATTCCAAACAGTCCGTAGCGGCCGCCATCTTGTCTCTCGGTAGGATCGAGAGACAAGAGGAGGCCAAAGCGAAGGGGCAAATGACCATAAGGGGGCATAGTACATTGTCGCTCACCCCCTAGGTTTGATGTGGAGGTTTTAAAAGGGCCCCGCGGGGCAAAAAAAAAAAAAATAATAATAATCGAACAGCTGAATGGATTTGCACGAAACTTGGCAAAATTGTAGGGACTGGTAGCCCGATGTGCCTTTGCTAGATCTCAATATATGTGCTCCAGTGGATTTTGAGAAATTAACGTTCAAAAAAAGGTATATATCTGTAACAGCGCACCGCTTCGCGTACTTTTCGTGTTACGGAGCTTTGCGAAGCGAAGCTGATTGGCTCTCCGGTGTCTGTAAACATTCCAAACAGTCCGTAGCGGTCGCCATCTTGTCTCTCGGTAGGATCGAACAGCTGAATGGATTTGCACGAAACTTGGCAAAATTGTAGGGACTGGTAGCCCGATGTGCCTTTGCTAGGTCTCAATATATGTGCTTCAGTGCATTTTGAGAAATTAACGTTCAGAAACAAGATATATATCTGTAACAGCGCTCCGCTTCGCGGAGATAAAATTATATGTGTATTACCTAGCTGTTGCTAACACCAGTTAGCGACGGCTAGTAGAAGATAGCGACCATCTTGGGCCCCACTTTGCATGTGAGTGATATTTATCACTAATGACATGCAAAGTGGGCATGCCAAGATGTTAGCGACTGGAAACAGTCGCTAACATCGCTATCTCCTATTATCAACTTTTGGAAATATTCGAGATAAGGGCGAATATCTCCAAAAGCTACCACCTGCCCTGAGCAGTTCTTAGCCATGTTATCCAATGGGAGGTGGATAACATGGCTAAGAGCATTAGCTCGGTAATGCATGAATATCGCTGAGTTTTCAGCGATATTAATGCATTGCGGTCGTTTTTTATCGTATTTCCGATAAACCTTGATAATAGCAAGGTTTATCTGCGATAATTTCTGACGGTAAAAAAATCGTTGCTAAGCATCGTTAGGGATAAATATCGCTTAACTTTGGTAATATGCCCCAACGTCTGTTAACGTTCGATTCGAAGGAAATCAGGAAGTGTTGAAAAACATTGTCTGCGCCATCTTGTCTTTTTTCAAATGCCACACTTTTGTCGTGCACGGCAGCCATTTTAGATGCCTTGACCAGACCCACTCTGTGCACGCTGTCGATCCTTAGCATGGCTCCCCACCCTCGCAAGCATCTCCCCCAGGCAGTGGTCACCCCCGCTCTCTGTCTTATGCATGGGTAATAAACCTCCCCCATCTGCGCTGCTGTTCCCTGAGAATCACACCCTGTGCCCGCCCGACACCTCCCTTTCGCCCTATTCACTACCGCACCCTCTGACACTCCTTTTCCTCTGTGTCCGATTGTCCAGGCTGGTCCTAGGGTATCAGCTAGCCCTGCAGATGTAGTTTATGGCCACAGCTGTAAAGAATCACCCCTCTTCAAAGGAGTTATAGTAGATCAAGGCCCACACTCGATGAGATCCGTCACAGCAGAAGCGTTGCTATTATCTGAAAACCATCCTGTATTGTGATTGGGGAGGGGACCGAGCCTGAAGCGGAAGATTCCAGGGATGACTGTTTGTACATCAAAGTTTTTACAATTATGTGTCACATTAAAAATATATAGCACTCCGACAAAGTAGTAAGATTATAAAACTTTAATAATTTATAAATATATACAAGAAAACAAAAATAGTAATAACATATAAACATTTTTAGGGAAAAACAACGAAGTAGCGGTCGGCTGTGCGAATAGTCCCAACGCAGCACAACGTCCAGATTTCCGGCGTGGGGCGTCGCGGGGGGTGGGTCATCAGTAGCAAACTGTTGTGCGAATAGTTCCAAGGCAGCAGAACGCGCCGAAATCTAAATGACACGAAAGTGATGTCTAGTAAGTTGCCACCCAGCAAATAACGGCATGGGGCGTCGCGGGGGGTGGGTCATCAGTAGCAAACTGTTGTGCGAATAGTTCCAAGGCAGCAGAACGATGGCACCAAGGTGATGTCCAGTAAGTTGCCGCACTGGTTTTGGTATCCTACAATGCTGCTCCGAATAACGGCGTGGAGCGCCCCGGGGGAGGCGGCGTGAACGGGCCTCTCCAGGTGGAGTGTCATCTGTTGTAGTGGGGCGCCCCTTTACCGTTTCAGTTGCCATTCCGTCCGTTTTTGGTCCACTGTGTCAAAAGCCGCAATTCAGCTGAGTTGCGCCCACTCTTGCGGTGCAGCGATAGGCGGCTGTCACAGCACTCTCAAAATGGCGGCAGGCTGTTTCCTTTTTGGGCCTGGTCCATTGAAATGGCCCTGGGACACCTTGGAAATCGGACGCTTGTCTGCTAGGTCTTGGACCCCATTCTCGAAAGCGTCCCCTCCGCCTTGAGAATTCATCAAAAGTTTTGGGGGCTCCGACTCCTGCAGGCTTCTGATGGGGAGCGGCTGCCATGATTGCTCGCGGAATGACCACGACGGAGCCACGAGATGGTGGTGCTCTCATGCTGACGCCAGCTTCAGTCTGAAACATCCAGAAACAAGGTGGGGCTTTCATCGTTTGGGAAAAGTGTTGTTTTTAGGTCACATGATCAAGCCTTCCATCATTAGGAAACCAAAAGTAAAATGAACCAATGAAAAGTTTTATAAACAAGTCACATGACCTGTTATGCGGCATAGGGTGTAAAATGCGGAGAAAATACGTTGGCACGTGAGGCGGCGTCAGTAGCGGACCGTTGTGCGAATAGGCCGAAGGCAACACAACGCGCCAAGATCCGGATGGCACCGAGGTGGTGTCCAGCAAGTTGCAGCACTGGTGTGGCCATCCTACAATGCTGAAAGTCGGCGTGGGGCGCCCCGTTGGCCTGTGAGTTTGCGTCAGTAGCGGACCGATGTGCGAATAGGCCGAAGGCAGAACAACGCGCCAAGATCCGGATGGCACCGAGGTGGTGTCTAGTAAGTTGCCGCACTGGTGTGGCTATCCAACAATGCTGAAAGTCGGCGTGGGGCGCCCCGTTGGCCTGTGAGTTTGCGTCAGTAGCGGACCGATGTGCGAATAGGCCGAAGGCAGCACAACGCGCCAAGATCCGGATGGCACCGAGGTGGTGTCTAGTAAGTTGCCGCACTGGTGTGGCCATCCAACAATGCTGAAAGTCGGCGTGGGGCGCCCCGTTGGCCTGTGAGTTTGCGTCAGTAGCGGACCGATGTGCGAATAGGCCGAAGGCAGCACAACGCGCCAAGATCCGGATGGCACCGAGGTGGTGTCTAGTAAGTTGCCGCACTGGTGTGGCCATCCTACAATGCTGAAAGTCGGCGTGGGGCGCCCCGTTGGCCTGTGAGTTTGCGTCAGTAGCGGACCGATGTGCGAATAGGCCGAAGGCAGCACAACGCGCCAAGATCCGGATGGCACCGAGGTGGTGTCTAGTAAGTTGCCGCACTGGTGTGGCCATCCTACAATGCTGAAAGTCGGCGTGGGGCGCCCCGTTGGCCTGTGAGATGGCGTCAGTAGCGGACCGATGTGCGAATGGGGCCAAAGGCAGCGCAACAATATTTTCTGATTTGAAGACACCACAAGGCGCTGAGATGCCAAGATCCGGATGGCACCGAGGTGGTGTCTAGCAAGTTGTGGCACTGGTGTGGCCATCGTACAATGGTAAAAGTCGGCGTGGGGCGCCCTGTTGGCCTGTGAGATGGTGTCAGTAGCGGACTGATGTGTGAATGGGGCCAAAGGCAGCGCAACAATATTTTCTACTATATTTTCGGAGTAGAAGACACCACAAGGCGCTGAGATGCCAAGATCCGGATGGCACCGAGGTGATGTCTAAGTTGCGGACTGATGTGCGAATGGGGCCAAAGGCAGCGTAACAATATTTTTTGTATGGAAGATACCACTAGGCGTTGAGATGCCAAGATTCGGATGGCACCGAGGTGATGTCTAGCAAGTTGCTGTACTGGTGTGGTCATCCTACAATGCTGAAACTCGGCGTGGGTCGCCCCATTAGCCTGTGAGATGGCGTCAGTAGCGGACCGATGTGCGAATAGGCCGAAGGCAGCACAACGCGCCAAGATCCGGATGTCACCGTGGTGGTTTCATAGTTGAGAGGCACTTCATCTGCAGTGGGGCGCCGAGATCCGGATGGCACCGAGGTGATGTCTAGCAAGTTGCTGTACTGGTGTGGTCATTCTACAATGCTGAAAGTCGGCGTGGGTCGCCCCATTAGCCTGTGAGATGGCTGTTCTTTGGATTTGGGCCTGGTCCACTAAAATGGCCCTGGGACACCTTAGAACTCGGACGCTCGATTTTTTTTTCCTTTCCTGTACATGCAAAAAAAGGTAAATGCCCGGTATGTTACACGCTTCATCTGCCACGATGAACTCTCCAGAGGAACCGAAAAAATATATAGTTGTGGTAACTATACCATGCATCGTCATATGGAGAGGTGGCACCAATTAATTATAGTGCTGCATAAAAGAGAGATTTGGAGGAGAACCCCTGACCTGCTAGTACATTCATCAAAGAAGTGGCACTGAGAGCTTCAGAGGCAAGGGAAACGGTCCCAAATATTTAGAAGAACTTTGGAAAGATTAAAATGACATGTTTAGATTGTGGTAAATTAATTTCATGTGGGCAGATGAGTGTTACTCTAATAAATACAGCATATGAACATCATCATAGTCGATGGTTGGTAGAGACATTTTGACTATATCCTGGACCTGCCCGTCCTCGCCCAAAATGGCGCCGGAATAAATGGGACTCGTAACTCCTTGTTGTGTACTGGTTGCAGAACCTTGAAATCACGAGATACGTATGCAGTTTTGAAGCACATGGCGGGCGGGGACGAGAATTGATTGAATATTTCGACATCCCTATTGATATTAAGTTCTGATGTGTTATTGATTACTGTACTGTTGAAAATTCGAATTAACGTCACCCATGGTACTTGCCCGCAAATGTATATCTAGATAATTTTATTGTAACTGGCCCTGTCGTATTTTAATTATAAAATGTACGTCCACCGATTCCGTAACTGTTAGACACCTTAGTTTTTGCAACCTAATGGCCCGCCCGTTACGTTCCTCTACAGTGTAAATGTCTATTCATCATATACGATTACAGTTTGCTCCGTGGCAGGCCCACGTGGTTATAGGCTCGTATTTGTATAATGAAATTTTCACAATAAAGGTTTTAAAAAGAAAACATGGTAGTAGTGTATACATTGGTAAAGTTTTTAATAATAGTCACTGTTTTAGAATCATTAAAAGGCAAGTGAAATAAAGCAGACCAATTACATGAAGGGTAAAAGGTATAATACGAAGGAACGCAGTAAAGATAAATGGTCAAGGGCTGTTGTGTTTTCTATTCCTGCAACATAAAGTGATCGATAAGAATCTCATATTCAGGCGTATCGGCGACTAAGACAGCAGGTCGACCCTCTTTTGCTCAACGGCTCCGTCATGGGACGAAGAAAAGCTCTTTTTCTCGAAAAAAGAATATATTTTACTTGCAGGACAGTTGTAAAATTTCCGGGAAAGTACATTAGCCTGGAACATTATAACATATATTTAAGAGAAAATAATGTTCGGAAGTAATTAAAAGCGTAATTTTTAGGTGATATGACCAAGGCTTTCATCATTAGAATAAGAAAAGTAAAATGAACCAATGAAAAGTTTTATTAACAAGTCACATGACTTGTTATGCTTACGTTACGCGCTGCGCGCCCCGGATGACTTCCGGATGCGCTAACGCGGCGCGTCATATGACGCATTACGCGACAACGCAGGTCCAGAATATAGTCAAAATGTCTCCACCAACCAGCGGTCGAAACACAACCCCTTTCAGCAGGCTAAATAGTTCTGTTAAATGACAACAGAAGGGACAGGCAACAAGAACCATCAGTCAAAGAGGGGAGGGCTAGTTCTTCTCTACCGGGTTACATTGGGGCGCTACCGGAACTGATCGAATTGGTAGTCTACAGTGTTTCTGGATGTTTCAGACCGAAGCTGGGGTTAGCATGAGAGCAGCACCATTTCGTAGCTCCGTTGTGGCCATTCCGCAACCAATCATGGCAGCCGCTCTTTATCGTTATTTTGGGCGGGGTGGGTGGCGGAGCCGAGCTGTTTTGCAGCCATCATTGTGTGGAGTTCAGTTCATCTCACTAGTTTTGTATTTGTCATGAGGGGTTGTTCCTAATGTTTCTATTTTAGCGAGGTCAAAAAGAGATCCCATTAGTGGCCTACTGATTTTGCTCGATTCCTTTTCTTTTTTTTTACACGATTTTTCGTTATCTGCAAAGACTAAACAGAGTATTGCGACTCTGTGTTTGTTTGTAAATAGAGAATGAACCAAAGAGAACTAATTCTAAAACAGTAAATACTTGGATAACAATCAATCAAATGGAGAGAGAAGCAGGCACGACGGATTACAACGGGGGCAAAGGCCTGCGTTAACTACCTTTCACTATCTGCAAAGAGAGAGTACTCCTAATAGAAATGAGGGGGGGGGCACCATTCAAAGCAGATCAGTGTGCATAAACACGAAAATGTTTTCACTTACCACGTACTTGACATTCGACAGCTTATGATATTTGCTATTAAAAAACCATTGAAATTCACTGAAAAAACCATAGGTTATAGACCATATATAGTTAGGAATTAGCATTTACAAAACCTTGAAAATTCACTGAAAAAACCATAGGTTATAGACCATATATAGTTAGGAATTAGCATTTAAAAAACCTTATTTTACTCACACAAAACCATTGAAATTCCATATATAGTTAGTTGCACTAACTATATATCGCGCACCCGCAATCCACTGCTGATCATGTCACATATTACATCATTCATGACATGGTCAGTGACATCACTGATGACATCACTGATGACATCTCAAATGACATCACTGATGACATCACTGATGACATCTCATTTGACATCAATGACCACATCACTGATGATATCATTCATGTGACAATACAATGCATCTCCTCACATTTTAATATAACCTCTGTTTCACCCAGTGTTAAATACAGAGTATAATTTTTGAAACCATTGACACACCAATACTAGTTACTACATACGTACTCACTGATTCCTACGTCTACACACACATTCACTCATTCACCCATACAATCATTCATACATACAATCACTCATCTTTACAACACTATCATGTGCAGTCATACACCTATACAGACACTCACACTCTGCCACTCATCCATGGAGTTACTCACACACCTAGTCAGTCCTGTAAAGAATCAATCACACTTCCATTTTCTTGTCTATACAGTTAAACATAGAGCACCTTACATTTTCAAACATATACTAACACATACTTACTTTCTTATACAATCATTGATACAAGTACACATTGATCTGCACAGAGTCACACACCTCCCAGCCAGCCACACACACACTCAGTCTCCCATACAAATACTTGGACAATCAATCAATAACCCATATAGTTAATCATATAGCTACTGATCAACACATGCAGCAGTTTACAGAACAACAGACATAATGATGCACAAATTAAGACAGTTTAGTCACTAACCCATGCACTCAGTGAGACACATTTAATCACTCACTCATACATTCAGTCATGCACCTACTAAATCCTTCGTCCAGACACTTATACATCTACTCATTCTTCAATATGTAAAACATATTTAAACTTTACAGAAACACACAGTCACTGGATGACGTCATCAGTGATCTCATCAGTGATGTCATTTGAGATGTCATCAGTGATGTCATCAGTGATGTCACTGACCATGTCATGAATGATGTAATATGTGACATGATCAGCAGTGGATTGCGGGTGCGCGATATATAGTTAGTGCAACTAACTATATATGGAATTTCAATGGTTTTGTGTGAGTAAAATAAGGTTTTTTAAATGCTAATTCCTAACTATATATGGTCTATAACCTATGGTTTTTTCAGTGAATTTTCAAGGTTTTGTAAATGCTAATTCCTAACTATATATGGTCTATAACCTATGGTTTTTTCAGTGAATATATATATTACCTACTGGCGGTCGCCAGTAGGTATATATAGTTAGGATTTTTTCTCTATGGGTTTTTTGAAAATTCTATGTCTAATAACTTTGGCGTTTGTGGACGGAATCGGCTGAAATTTTCAGGAAAATGGCACATTTTGTTTCTGAGCAGCCCTTGAAAATTTGGGGGGGTTCGTCCAGTGGGGGCCGAGAAAAAAGGGGGGTCCCAAAACGTGTTTTTAACATTGAGTTTTCCATAGGGCGGTTGGCCTCACTTTTAGCCCGAACGGCTGAATGGATTTGCACGAAACTTGGCAAAATTGTAGGGACTGGTAGCCCGATGTGCCTTTTGTAGGTCTCAATATATGTGCTCCAGTGGATTTTGAGAAATTAACGTTTAAAAAAAGATATATATCTGTAACAGCGGACCGGTTAGCGCTCTGGTTCGCGGACTTTTCGCGCAACGGAGCTTTGTGAAGCGAAGCTGATTGGTTCTCCGGCGTCTGTCAACATTCCAAACAGTCCGTAGCGGCCGCCATCTTGTCTCTCGGTAGGATCGAGAGACAAGAGGAGGTCAAAACAAAGGGGGAAATAACTATAAGGGGGCATAGTAGATCCTCGCTGACCCCCTAGGTTTGATGTGGAGGTTTTAAAAGGGCCCCGCGGGGCAAAAAAAAAACAAAATAATAATAATCGAACGGCTGAATGGATTTGCACGAAACTTGGCAAAATATTAGGGACTGGTAGCCCGATGTGCCTTTGCTAGGTCTTAATATATGTGCTCCAGTGGATTTTGAGAAATTAACGTTGGAAAAAAGATATATATCTGTAACAGCGCTCCGCTTCGCGTACTTTTCGCGTTACGGAGCTTTGCGAAGCTGATTGGTTCTCCGGCGTCTGTCAACATTCCAAACAGTCCGTAGCGGCCGCCATCTTGTCCCTCGGTAGGATTGAGAGACAAGAGGAGGCCAAAGCGAAGGGGGAAATGACCATAAGGGGGCATAGTAGATCATTCCTGACCTCTTAGGTTTGATGTACCATTTTGCCAAGTTTGGTGTAATTCCGTTCAGCCATTCAGGCTGTAGACGTATGTAAATGTCCTATGGAAAATTGCATGGGGAAAACACATTTGAAAGTGTTGAAATTTAGAACCAATTAAAATGTTACTTTGGTTTTGTATTTGTGTGTGATGAAAGTTAATTGGTTATGTATATATGTCAAATGAGAGGAAACCACAGCCATTTTGTGATACTACTGTCTGAGGTACATTTGTGAGGAATTTTTGGTGGTGAATTTCTGGTGTTTGATTTACACAGTACTAACACTTCTGCTACTTTTAAAAAGGTGAGTTGTTAATTTGTAAGGGGAACTATGTTGTACACTTGAAGATAATTTGAAAAATGTTTTCTGTTATTTATTTGCAGTCCTTCTGTTATACTAAATACTTGATGAAGTTAGTTTTATATTATGTATTACTAAAAACGATAAATGAAAGTGATTATTTTTTTCTGCAATTTACAGCAAGCAATTTCAAAATAAAATGGCTCACAATGAAGAGACCGTGGCAATTTCTTTTGAATTGTCCACTACATTGATTGAAATTGAGAGCACCAATAATGAAATATTGTCACAAGGAGGACATGACTTGTATGATTCCATTAGATTGATTGAAATGGACAGCACCAAGAATGAAATATTGTCACAAGGAGATGACTTGAATGATTCCACTACATTGATTGAAATTGAGAGCACCAATAATGAAATATTGTCACAAGGAGGAGATGGCTTGTATGATTCCATTAGATTGATTGAAATGGACAGCACCAATAATGAAATATTGTCACAAGGAGGAGATGACTTGAATGATTCCACTACATTGATTGAAATTGAGAGCACCAATAATGAAATATTGTCACGAGGAGATGACTTGAATGATTCCACTACATTGATTGAAATGGACAGCACCAATAATGAAATATTGTCAGAAGGAGGAGATGACTTGAATGATTTTTTTGATCAATCTCTTGATGGCGAATTTATCGAGTGTTTGGAGACCATAGAGTTACAAGAATCATCATTGCAGACTTTTAATGAGGAGATTCCAGATGAGATGATTGAAGAGGAAATTACTGATGAGGACATGTTACTAGTTGTTTCAAATTTAGAAAATTCTGAAGAATAAATTTATATTTAGAAATCAAAAATTGTTTGAGACATTATTTATTTTTATTTTTAATTTATGAGGTTGTAGCGAAGTGATTGTAGTATAAAATGAGACTTATAGTATAGAGTGCAACATTTTTATGTTACATGGTAAGTTTATTTATATTTACTTCCCTTCTGCCACTATATTATCTCCAATGTGTATTTGACATGTCTTCTTCATCTCCGGCCTCCTTTCTCTCACTGTGTGTCTCCGATGCATCTTATCGCTGGTATTTTGTGTAATTACAGAAGAGAGTAAAATAAAATAGTTCGGAACGTGAAAAGGGGGCAAAGTAGAGTACTCCTCACCCCCTAGGCCTTTTTAGGCGGTCCCAAAAGGATCAGTTTCTGCTTTCCTGAGAGATTATGGTATGAGTTCCATATACCACAATAACTTGCATTACAACATGCAAGATATCTATCTCCTATTACCAACTTTTGGAGATATTCGCGCTAAGCGCGAATATCTCCAAAAAGTAACACCTGCCCTGAGCAGTTCTTAGCCATGTTATCCAATGGGAGGTGGATAACATGGCTAAGAGTATTAGCTCGGTAATGCATGAATATCGCTGACTTTTTAGCGATATTCATGCATTGCGGCCGTTTATTATCGCATTTGCGATAAACCTTGATAATAGTAAGGTTTATCTTCGATAATTTCTGACGATGCTTAGTGGTAAAAAATTGGTTGGTAAGGATCGTTAGCGATAAATATCGCTTAACTTTGGTAATATGCCCCAACGTCTGTTAACGTTCGATTCGAAGGAAATGAGGAAGTGTTGAAAAACATTGTCTGCGGCATCTTGCCTTTTTTGAAATGCCACACTTTTGTCGTGCACGGCAGCCATTTTAGATGTCTTGACCAGACCCACTCTCTGCACGCTGTCGATTCGTAGCATGGCTCCTCACCCTCGTAAGCATCTCCCCCAGGCACTGGTCACCACCGCTCTCTGTCTTATGTATGGGCAATAAACCTTCCCCCATCTGCGCTGCTCTTCCCTGAGAATCACACTCTGTGCCCGCCCGACACCTCCCTTTCGCCCTATTCACTACCGCACCCTCTGACACTCCTCTTCCTCTGTGTCCGAATGTCCAGGCCGGTCCTAGGCTATCAGCTAGCCCTGCAGATGTAGTTTATGGCCCCAGCTGTAAAGAATCACCCCTCTTCAAAGGAGTTATAGTAGATCAAGGCCCACACCCGATGTGATCCGTCACAGCACACGCGTTCCTACTATCTGAAAACCATCCTGTATTGTGATTGGGGAGGGGACCGAGCCTGAAGCGGAAGATTCCAGGAATGACTCTTTGTACATCAAAGTTTTTACAATTATGTGTCACATTAAAAATATATAGCACTCCAACAAAGTAGTAGGAATATAAAACTTTAATAACATATAAATATATACAACAAAACAAAAACAGTAAAAACATTTAAACAACGAAGAGACCGTGGCAATTTCTTTTTAATTATCCAATAGATTTATTGAAATTGACAGCACCAATAATGAAATATTCTTGTCAGTAGCGGTCTGTTGTGCGAATAGTTCCAAGGCAGCAGAACGCGCTGAAATCTAGATGGCACGAAAGTGATGTCTAGTAAGTTGCCGCCCAGCAAAAAACGGCGTGGGGCGCCGCGGGGGTGAGTGAGTCCAGTAGGCACCACAGCTATTCTTACCGGCATTGCAGAATTACTGCTGGGGACAATGCCTGTGCTGTAGCAGGGTCACAGCAGAAACAAAAAGGATTCTGTTGAAGATGTTGTTGGTTTTCAATTTGAAAACAGTTCTGGTGTCAACTGCTATGCTAATGTAGTGGTTAATGTTTTGTTTTCTCTAGAAAATGTAAAAGAGGGGGAGGCAGTCCAAAGTTCCGTTAAAAGGGCAAAGGAAAGGATCGGTGGTTTGAACTATCAGTCAAAAAGGGGAGGGGGTGCAATAATTTTTCCTACCGGGTCACACTGTGCTTTCACCGGAAGTAAGGTCTGCAGGATTGTAGTAATTCAAAGTGAGGCTGGCGCCAGCATGGGAGCGCCGACGTCCCGCGGATACAGTTTCGTCACTCCACGGGCGATCATGGCAGTCATTCCCCATCGGGGGTCGGAGACTCCCGCGGCTCCTCTAGAATCTTCAAGGTCGTGGAGGACTACGGTGGTGGAGTCAACCAGTGACCGGGCCATTTCTTTATGTTGGGCCCGCTCTTGCCAGGTCGACCGCCATTTTGAGAGTTCGGCAGCTACCGGCGATCGCGGGGTCACATGAGCGGACGGGCTCCACCCTGCCGGGCGAGACGTTGCAGCATGGCCACAGTGGAAGAACCGTTATCTAGGTCGTTCCGAAACTGTGCAGCACTGTAGTTGTTAGGATGCCACCGCCTGGAGCGCTGAGGGTGCAGCTGGGAAGCCTCCACCTGGGGAGGCGGGAGAGGCCTGTTCGCACCGTCTCTCCCTCCCAGTGCACCCCACGGCGTCTCGCTTGAGATTTGTTATGGCCGGACCAGGCGATGAGGACGAGGGGGGGGTCGGAGGCATGTGCAAGACATCCCCCTCCAGTGTTGTCGCAGCCATTATAAAAGAAAGAAGTGTCCCGTCCGTCTTCGGGCCGGGCTTCCGGTGGATGTCGGCCGGACGCCCCTGGCTCTGGCCCCATGAACGGGTTTCTTGGTTTATCGGCTGCAGCCGGATCCCGTCGGCCTCGGCCCCCCGACCGTTGGTGGTCGGACCGGAAGAGCATGTGGCGGGACTACCTGCAACTCTCAAGGGCCACCGCGGCCGGACTGGGAGAGAGAGGGGAGGGTCGAGGAGACATTCCCCCCCCTGCAACTGTTCGGCGTTGTAAAGGCAATCCCCTGGCCGGGTCCCGCTGGTCTCGGCCTCTCCTCCGGCTACACCCTACGTTAGGATCTCCTGGCCGAGGCGTGGCAGCAGGACCTGCCTTATATGGGCTGCTCCCGGCTGGGCGTAGCCGGAACCCTGCCCCACCTTGGAAGTTTCCAGAGTGGGGGTGGATGTTCTACTGACTTGCATTTTCCCTAGTCTATCGATTTTTTTGGCGTGGCAGGCGGTGGGACAGCGAGGGGTGATTTGGTTTCTCTTACTGTTTTTCTGGTCTCTCACCACTGGCATATTTTAACGTTTTCTTGTTTCTAGGACATTAATAGGTTTTATCATTACGTTATGTTATCGTTTCTTTGTTCGTTGTTTAATAAAAGTTCATGTTCATCAGTGGCCTACTGATTTTCGTTTTCCTATTTTTTTCTTTCCAGGTTGTTTCATGGTAAAGTTTCTGTTAACAGGATACAGTGATCACTTCGTTATTATTGCATATGTCCTTTTCACTAGGGGTGCTCTCTGGTCGGGCCAGATGACGTATCTCTAGTAAATGGTCCGGGTGAAAAAGGTGCATCAATCAGTGGGGAGTAGATAGGCATGACAGATTACAACGGGGGAGAACGGTCCGCATTACGTACCCTTTCACTACTTGCAAAGATTTTCCTACGTTTATTTGCAAACAGGGAATACCTCCAAAAAGAACTAATTCCCAAACAGTCAATGTTCGGACAATCAATCAATCAATGAGGAATGAAATAGGTACGACGTGTTAAAGGCTTGCGTTACCTACCCTTCACTATCTGCAAAGGGAGATAGAATATTCCTATTCTTCCTCGTTTGCAGGTAGAGAAGATCGTTAAGAGAATTAACTTCGAACAATTCAATGCTCGATTGAAACAATCAACAAGGGGTACTGTGAACACAAATGAACGCCGCTTATATACATACGCATTGCTATTTTCAACAGGTTGTTCCTAATGTTTCTATTTTAGCGAGGTCAAAAGAGATCCCATTAGTGGCCTACTGATTTTGCTCGATTCCTTTTGTTTTTTTACACGATTTTTCGCTATCTGCAAAGACTAAACAGAGTATTGCGACTCTGTGCTTGTTTGTAAATAGAGAATGAACCAAAGAGAACAATCAATCAAATGGAGAGAGAAGCAGGCACGACGGATTACAAAGGGGGAAAGGGCTGCGTTAACTACCCTTCACTATCTGCAAAGAGAGAGTACTCCTAATAGAAATGAGGGGTGGGGGGCAGCAATCAAAGCAGATCAGTGTGCATAAACACGAAAAAAAAAATTCTTACCACGTACTTGACATTCGACAGCTTATGATATTTGCTATTAAAAAACCATTGAAATTCACTGAAAAAACCATAGGTTATAGACCATATATAGTTAGGAATTAGCATTTACAAAACCTTGAAAATTCACTGAAAAAACCATAGGTTATAGACCATATATAGTTAGGAATTAGCATTTAAAAAACCTTATTTTACTCACACAAAACCATTGAAATTCCATATATAGTTAGTTGCACTAACTATATATTGCGCACCCGCAATCCACTGCTGATGATGTCACATATTACATCATTCATGACATGGTCAGTGACATCACTGATGACATCACTGATGACATCTCAAATGACATCACTGATGACATCACTGATGACAACATCCAGTGACTATGTTTCTGTAAAGTTAAAATATGTCTTACATATTGAAGAATGAGTGGATGTATAAGTGTCTGGACGAAGGATTTAGTAGGTGCATGACTGAATGTATGAGTGAGTGATTAAATGTGTCTCACTGAGTGCATGGGTTAGTGACTAAACTGTCTTAATTTGTGCATCATTATGTCTGTTGTTCTGTAAACTGCTGCATGTGTTGATCAGTAGCTATATGAGTAACTATATGGGTTATTGATTGATTGCCCAAGTATTTGCATGGGAGACTGAGTGTGTGTGTGGCTGGATGGGAGGTGTGTGACTCTGTACAGATCAATGTGTACTTGTATCAATGATTGTATAAGAGAGTAAGTATGTGTTAGTATATGGTTGAAAACGTAAGGTGCTCTATGTTTAACTGTATAGAGTAGAAAATGGAAGTGTGATTGATTCTTTACAGGACTGACTAGGTGTGTGAGTAACTCCATGGATGAGTGGCAGAGTGTGAGTGTCTGTATAGGTGTATGAGTGCATATGATTGTGTTGTAAACATGAGTGATTGTATGTATGAATGATTGTATGGGTGAATGAGTGAATGTGTGTGTAGACGTAGGAATCAGTGAGTACGTATGTAGTAACTAGTATTGGTGTGTCAATGGTTTCAAAAATTATACTCTGTTTTTAACACTGGGTGAAACAGAGGTTATATTAAAATGTGAGGAGATGCATTGTATTGTCACATGAATGATATCATCAGTGATGTGATCATTGATGTCAAGTGAGATGTCATCAGTGATGTCATTTGAGATGTCATCAGTGATGTCATCAGTGATGTCACTGACCATGTCATGAATGATGTAATATGTGACATCATCAGCAGTGGATTGCGGGTGCGCAATATATAGTTAGTGCAACTAACTATATATGGAATTTCAATGGTTTTGTGTGAGTAAAATAAGGTTTTTTAAATGCTAATTCCTAACTATATATGGTCTATAACCTATGGTTTTTTCAGTGAATTTTCAAGGTTTTGTAAATGCTAATTCCTAACTATATATGGTCTATAACCTATGGTTTTTTCAGTGAATATATATATATATATCGTTTTAACCATATAAAATATGCAATTTTTTTAGCACACCTAAAGAACAACTATATACTTTTAAATCATAAGTAATATATATATTTCTACAAAGAAATGCACATATCTAAATGTATACATATAATCAAATTAGACTTGTTCACATACACAGGCCTGTGCTGTACATTTGTGTTTGAGTGTGGTGGGCATGCGGAAAAGAGCAAACTCTTGAGAAGTCTTCTTAAGATAAGAGATAGCTATCTGTGGCTCTTATGGTTTCGTGTTATGAATTCCATAGTTTGGCTGCTTGAACAGAGAAATATGTATTGCCCATGTTTTTTCTTGTATGCCAGTGTTTAGAGGCAAAGTGCCACTCTCGAGCAGAGGTTCCTTTGTTGTACATATTTGGTGATTTTATTCTAGATGAAAAGTGGTCCTGTTCCATGTATTACTTTGCAGGTGATACAAAGCAGCGTAAAGGTGACTCTTCTGGCAACTGGTAACAAATGTAGGGCCATCAAGGCAGGGGAGATGTGCACTTGTGGCTTTACATGTAGGGCTCGTCTTGCAGCAGAGTTCTAAATTTGTTGTCATTTTTCCATAGTTGATAAAGACAATCTGTGGTAGAGGCCATCGACGTAATCATGTTTAGGCAATACAAGAGAGATAGTAGCTTGGACCTTATGTGGAAAACCCAGGTGGGAAAGACGCGTCACAGAGTTTTCATAGTAATAAAGCTTGATCTTGCTAATTTGTCCACTTGGGCATTCATTGATAATTTAGAGTCCATGTTGTGATAAGCTCTTTTGGTATATGGTGTACACTTCTGGAAGTGCACCTTGCACCAATCCAGACAACCCTTATGGTGATTTTAGTGGTCTTAAACCACCTTAGAAAGCTCTTTAAGTAGAAGCTGTGGAGAGCAACATTCAGGCTTAGTCCAGAAGGATTGTAAAGCAGCTTGTTTTACCAGAACATCATCTTATAGGTATAGATTAAGTGAAAAAGAACCACACAGTGTATTTATAAAAATATGAATTTATTATAAGACACTCACTATCACAGACAGATATCTCCTAACCGGAATTATACACAATGCACACAATACTTTTCAATAGAAACAGGAGAGTAGCACGAAATACACACTGGTCACCAGGGGGAGACCAAACCATATTCTAAAATAGTGGTATGCGAACCACGACTCGAGTCAAGACTATAACCAGAAGACGTAGAAGTGTCGGGGACCCAAGGAACCATCTAAGGTAAGTAACCAGGAGCCCACAGAGGCCGTGTGCAGAGTGGGAACATGACCGCGGGAACAATACAAGTCAATGGGTAAGTCACAATTGCAATTTTAAAGAAGAAGGACCCTTCTCAGTGGACCCTGAAGAAACCCTGTGAGAGACAGAAGGTTGGAGAGCCACCTGACCCATGAATACCCTAGGAACCATGATACCAACACCAGGGAAGCCGGGCGCATAGGTGTGATGTGGTGTCAGAAACCGCTGTTGAGCTCAGTGGAGGACTTCAGGAAGATGTCGCTGCTAGAGAAGGTGAAACTGTCAGGTGGAACCCATAGGTGGGTTCAAGTCAAGAAGAACCTGCAAGCAGAGGAGACAGAGTCTATGCCACTCAGGAGGGACCAAGAGGCACAGAAGACGAATGCCCACCGATATTGAGTGTTGCAGGAGAGCTGATGGTGACCTTGATACTGCAGCTGTTTGGACCAGGCGAAGCTGTGAAACACCAGGAGCCATGCATGAGCTGTTCCATGTTGGATGTGGAGAGTTGAGGGGTTGGTGTTCGTCTGGACTACAAACAAGCCTTGGCAACTGCAACAATGGGGAAAGTGAAGAAGTTACAGTTTTAGGACCAGCAAGGTCCAGACAACTCACCACAAGCAGGAGAGTCAGGGCAGACCCCAAGCAATCAGAGGAGCCTGCAGAATTCAAAGGGGACCCTCAAGACAACCCACAGACTGGAGGCACTGATGTCACTAGTGGACCTCAAGCAGCTCACCAAATGCAAACCCACAATGCAAGTGATGCAGTGAAGATAAAGATCTTCATTACAGAAGACGCTTAAGGTTCGGGCTACTTGGAGCCCAAAGACCTTGGTGAAAGAAAGCCAACAAGCCTTTGTAACTGCAAGTCAATGCGGTGCACAGAGGTTCTGTTCCTGCGGTCCCGGAGAGGGATACTGGACTCAAACTTGGGGAGAGGACCCAGCAAGCCTTGAAGGATGTAAATAATTACCACCTGTGATGGTGAGCCTTTCAATGTCCATGGGAGCTCAGGATCAGCAGACTGGTCAGCTTAGTTGTGGTGCCTGAAAATGCAGGGAAGTGACTTCTTCACGTCAAGGGAGATTCCCTCAGGTGTCTTGGATGCCCACATACTTTGGAAGGTTCCTGTATGGAGCACAGGCATAGATGTTGCGGCAGATGAGCAGGGTGACGAGATCAGGAGCAGCAGGAGTCTTATATAGATCAATGGGAGTGAGAGGAATAATAAAAAAGGGGAGCTAGTTCGTTTTCCATTTTGTAAATCACTATAATCAAAGAGAACTAGCTCCCATCTAGAAGCCTCAAGTTTATGTCTATGGGAAACCAGTGGATTTTTCTGGAACACCCTCACTCACCAGCCTAGTTGATGGCATGCTTCATCATTGGGTCCCACCCGAAGCGCCGAGTGCACCTTGGTGTGCTACGATGCATGGATTACAGAGGAACCAATTTTTTTAGTGTGGTGTGGTGAAAGTGATATTAAAACATCCATGTGGTGGTGACAGTATGTTTCACTCATGCGTGCATCGCACTGATCACCGGATTTTTATGCGCTATCGTGAAAAAAACTGCAGCGGCTAGTTTTGCAGGGGGGTTAGGTGTTTTGATTTGTGAAACAATGCATACTATGGTGAATTCGCCATGTGCAACATAAATCAAGCAATGGGGGTAGGGCCTGTCGACACACGATAAAATATAGAAAAAATGGAAGTGAAAAGTTACTTAATGGAATCTGGTGAAGAGAACATCCCTCTCGTGCTGATCCAGAAATTAAGTCTGGGAGCTCAACTTAATTCATCAAGGTCCACTGCTCTCTGATAATACCTGTTGTGGACTTGGTTCGAACTTTTGTCGTTGTAAGGTCGCTGTAGAGACCCGTATTATATGTGTAGTCTCCCGCCATCTGGGGTCGGTGAGTGAGCGATCGTGTCACCACTCAGGGGCGTGGTTAGTAGGAAGGGAGGACAGACTATGCCTCTGGGAGCGAAAAATTATTCAAAAAGAATTTTTGGGTTGAAAAAATTTGCTAAATATAAGGAGCAGTATTAAGAAAAGAATTGTGTTAATAAATTTGATTCCATCGGACTATGTGATGTAGGAATAACCTATCCATGTTACAGTCTGGGCATAGTTAGATGATGTATATGCCATTAGGAGTTTAGCTGTGATTTACGGATGCTGATGTCTGCAAGAGGGAATATTGTATGGGAATCTTAGGGAATCTTCAGACCAGAACACATCATGGATCATGATGTGCATAAACTATTGTGGTAATATCCAAAATGGGAAATATATTTTATGCTGATTTGAGTCCCTAAGTGTCAATAGGGATTGATAGGAGTGCCTGCCAGAGGTTAGCCCCTGGGAAGAGTCACACTAGGAGTTAGATACATGGTGGTGTATTTTGGGCATGCATCCGGGAGGTCCTGTACCCCTCTAAAGATAAGGGCTGATAGTTGGATGTGTGCTCGATCAGCAATGGCTTAATGCATTCTACGGGATGTTGTCATTCATTCCTGTTTTATGGGTTGAGAGTCGGTTAATCTGACGTTGCTCCTTCTGCAGCAGTAGGTTTTCCCCTGTACTGATTGAGACATCAATCTGTTCTATGACAACCCATTTCATGTCGTTTGGAGTATGTCCTGCTCTGATGAAGTGATCAGTCATTCGTGTGGTATTTCTGTTGCAGCGAATGTTGCTTATGTGTTCTCCAATTCTGATCTTTATTTTGCTTCTGGTCATGCCAATATACCGGAGGCCACACGGACACTCAATCATGTAAATGACATGTGAGGAGTTACAGTTGGTGTGTCTCTTTAAAGACCAGATTTGCCCTTGTTCTAGTTCTAAGGTTTTGGTGGTTGTGGTAAGGTGTCATACCCAACAGTTGCCGTAAAGGAAGTGGCCTGTCATGCTGGGGAAACCCCATGCGCTGAGGACAGAAGCTTCCCTTGGTTTGTTGGTTAGTTTCGGTTGTGTGGAGGGCAGGCGGTCTCTTAAGCTGTTTGCTTGTTTGGTTTTTCCCATTTCAGTTTGCCGGTGTTGAGAATCTTCCCGATCTTGTATATGACTTTAGTCATCTTCTTTGAGATGGGATTAAAAGTGGTTACACATGTTAATGTTAATGTTAATGTTAATGGGTGTCTTATATAGCGCTCGGCTACTCCAAGGAGTGTCCCGGCGCTTTCAGAAACCCACAGCAGACTACAGAGGGCAGGCAGAAAAATAGAGAAGAAGCAAGCGGATCACTGTCCATAGAGCCACGTCTTCAGACCTTTTCTGAAAGCCAGCAAGTTTGGAGTACAGCGGAGCGACAGAGGGAGGGTATTCCAGAGCTGGGGAGCCAGACGTGTAAAAGAGCGTCCCCCGACCCTTGCTTTCCTAACAGCAGGGACAATGGCCTGACCAAGAGATTCCGATCTAAGGTATCTAGTTGGTTTGTAGAAAGCAAGACGTTTCTGAATATATTTAGCTCCCACAGCATGGAGAGCCTTATGCGCCAGCGTTAGTGTTTTAAAAACAATCCGCTTCCGAATAGGGAGCCAATGGAGGGAGTGTAGTAGATCCGAGGCTCTCGCTCGACGGGGTAGGCCAAAAATCGCCCGAGCCGCTGAGTTTTGGACCACCTGAAGTTTTTGTAGTAGGTAGTCCAGTAGACCTAGGTATAAGACATTAGAATAATCCAGCCTAGAACAAATAAGGGCCTGGACCGTAGTCTTCCTATGCGCCAGCGGGGGAACACGTCAGCAGGATTGTAGTGTCTGTTTTATGGTTTTCCTTCTAGCAATGCTTCCCTGTTCTGGTTCCGTGGCCTCTTCTTGGACGTGCTTATTATTTTGTTGGGCTGGCCTCTACTGTTGAGTTTTTCAGCTAGGTTTAGTGATTATGCCAGGTAGTCCTCAATGTTGCTACAATTCCTTCTGAGCCTGAGGAATTGTCCCTATGGTAAGTTCTCCCTGAGTGAGTGTGAGTGGAAACTTTCAATCTTGAGAAGTGCGGTCCTGGCTGTGGGTTTGTAGAAGGTAGTGGTTTTTAAAGAACCTCCTTTTGCCTCAATGGTCAGATCCAAGAATGCTAGTTTCCTTCTGTCCACCCTGATGGTAAGGCATAGATAAAGGTCACGGCTATTCAGCCATGTAAGGAATGAAACAAGTGTGTTTTCTTGGCCTGTCAATATCATAAAGATGTCATTGATGAAACAGCGCCAACATTTTATGTAATCCTTGAAGGGGTTGTATGGTTTCAGAATGTGTGTTTTCAAAGTTGGACACATAGATGCCTGCCACACTCCGGGCATATGTGCTGCCCATAGACGTACAATTGATTTGGAGGAAAAAATCCCCTTCGAATTCAAAGTAGTTTTCTTTGAGGGCAAGGGTTGCGCATTCCATAATGAAATCTCTGGGTGTGTTAAATTCCCACGTAGTTTCCTCCAGAGTTTGTCTCATGACCCTTTTGAGTTTTGTCCTGGGGAGACTTGTATATTGACTCTCAATATTAAGTCCCACTAGGAGGTTGTTAAGGGGGTAAAATGGCATGTCCTTGATGAGATTCAGGAGATGTTTAGTGTCCTTGAGGTACGTGGTCGATTTTTGTACCAGTGGATTTAGCAAGAAGTCGCAAAAGCGTGATAAGGGCTCCAGGAGGGAATTTATTCCCAACACAATGGGACGGCGAGGTGGTGGTCTGGTGTCCTTGTGTATATTTGGTACTATATAGAAGTATGGAATTTTGATCTTCTTAGTACATAGGAATTCAGCCTCTTATTTGGAGATGTGGTTCCTTGTTTCCACTTCTTCCACTAATATGTGGATTGTGGTCTTCATTGCCTCTGTCAGGTCCTCTTCATCTTTAAGTTTCCTGTAGTTTCGGTTATCTCCAAGCAGGTGTCTGCACTCTTTTGTGTAGTTGTCCCTATCTTGTGAGACTAGTCCTCCTCCCTTGTCAGCAGGTTTTATAATGATGGAGACATTGTTCTGAAGTCTGCGTAGGGCTTCCCATTCTTTCTTCGTCATGTTGTGGAAGGTCTCATTTTCTGTGGTCTCTTCGATCTCCTTGAAGATGGCCTGTTCGAAGACAATTAGTTCCACTGGGGTAGTCAAAGCTGGGGGACAAAAAGTGGATTTCTTTTTTAAACCTATTTCATTAGGGTTCCCTGTGTTGGTAGTTGGAGTTTGGTTTTCAAAGAACGCCTTCGGTTTTCATTTCCGGAAGAATTCTGGTAACTCGTAATGGAGTTTGAATTTGTCATGGCAAGCCGTTGGTGCAAATCTAAGTCCTTTGTTCAAGACAGTCTCTTTCATGGATGTGAAGTACTGGGTTTTTAAGAACCCAGTGGTGCCAGGGAACACACCCTAAGACTTCGAGTCCTTCCTGTCCCAGACTAAAGAAACACAGAGTCTTCTTGGTGACTTCAAAGATCTTGTTTATTGGCTGCAGCCAGTAACAGGTATCCTAGAAGTACAACTCGGTGTATATTCTCAGGAGACTGCTCAACCTTACAAAGCCAGCAATCCCTTTTTATACAAAATATTATGCTTTAGGCAAACATTCCTTATTTTACAGTTGACCATTCACATATTTCTCCGACAAAGAAAAAGCAGATTCATGATGACAAGCCCATTTTCAGTTTGTTCAGCCCACAATCAATTACCCGGCAAGGCCCAACACTTTCATCAGATATCGAACGGACTCCTAATAAAATCGGGCACCTCCTCATCGTAAAGCAGGCCATAAAGAAAGGAACAGAGACAGGTGTGAGTAAGATTAGGCATAGTTGTGTGCGATGAAGGGTTTATGACATGCGGCACCTTGATCCTAATCTTGGTCGACCACTGGGAAAGGAACCGGCCGAACAGGCTTGGCTTCGGGCAGTCTAGTCAGCTTACCCAGGTCACACAAAAGTCAGCTAAAGGTGTACGTGTCCCAAAAGACTCATTTCTGCCTTAGTCGTCGGCCTATGTGAGGGCAACCACAAAATGGCTGCCATGCACAAAATGGAACCCGAGGGTTCAGGACGGAATCCCTGATTTCAGGGTAGTCTCGCCACTCGAATATGACGAAAATACTAGTATATGGTATACTCGTCATTCTCAGTCTGCTGATACCAAAATCGTCATGATACGGCGATGTTTATGACACGGGTCGAGAATTTCAGTACCACAGATGTGAGAGCCGTCGAGGATAGGTTGAAAACTAAGTTCTGTTCCTGGCTGGTACTCCTCAAGTTCTCTGTCCGCCCGATCCCGGATGGGGTTCTCTGGATTTGCTCCTGGTATGCTCTCCCACTTGTCCCTTTTCCTCTCCCCAGTGTGCCCATTGTCTGTCTCTTCTTCAGACTGGGGTCCTGATTAGCAGAATGCCAGTCAGATTAGATAGAAAGCATCACAGCACCTGGCAAAAAGTGGGGGCAACCATGCAGAAGGTTCCTACCTTCCTTCACATGGTAATTCCAAGATTTCATACTTCCTTAGATACTTTAGTAGTTGGTCCCAGATTGTCTGGCCAGGCACAGATTAGGTCATATTTTTTCCAATTACCACAAGTGAGTATTTCAGTTTTGAAAGCATTCAATTTGAAGTGCCTTCGTGTCATCCACTGATCAACGGCTCTCATGCAACTGAAGATTTTGGAGTTTCTGATGTCTTTGGGATTTCCAATTTAAGAAACATTTGTGTGTCATCTGCATAGTTACAGCATGTGAGCTGAAATTCATTGATCATTGCCGGTAATGACTTCAGTAGATGTTAAAAGCATGGTTGAGATGATACAGCCTTATAGGACCCCTGCTATTGTGATGTACGGTTTGGATGAGAAAGGGGCAGTATGGATGACATTTGCCCATGTAGTTCTGGAGGCCTCAAATAGTGTGGGAAGAGAGAATTTGGACATGCAATGAAGCTCATGACTGATGACTAGGATTGTGAAAGATCTAGTAGATCCTAAATGGTTGCATGTTTGATCCAAGTTAGCGATTACTTCTTGTGGTGTTGATGGGTGTGCCCATTTTACAGAAACACGAAGCAATAAAGATATTCTTTGTTAGGATTTGTATTGTGGTTTCTTGTATTATTAAGCTTGTCTGATTCTCAAATAGCCATTGAGTTTTGTTGAATACAAGAATTGGTTGAATTATAACGGTGTACACACACATAGGCTTTATATGTTTAAATGTATATAGATAGGGTAGCAGACAGCTGAATCTGTACTTGCATTGTTCCATGGTATTCAATATTTGTCTTTGTTCCCAGCTGACAGGTCTCCCTACGGTCCCTCACCTGTCAAAATCACCATAGCGGTGATTAAAATAAACCTTGAACTGCAATACTGCATATCTGCAAAGAACTTCCACCATACGCCACTACCACTGCAGACCTCAAGATCATGGTAGGAAGGATATGAATGGAACTTATCACACAATCAGAAGTTCACCCACCAGCCTATCATAAGAGAGAAATTGATACAGGCTGTCAATTAGACAGAAACCTTTCAAGCAAGACTTTAAATTAGAGAACTAGTGGAATATCGGCCAAATGAGTGGATGTAGGAATTATTGTGTTTATGAAATCACAGTCTTCACAGCACTTCATTGCATGAAGGAGGGCACAGAAAGTCATTGCAGGTATAAAAGCCAAAAGCAAATATGTGTTAGTGACAGACAGAGATTGACTGTGATGTCACAGATAGAGGGCTGCTGAGTCTGGTTACACATGCTACATAATAGGAAAACGTTTTCAGAGAAGTGACTAACGTGGAAGGGAGGAGCATTGCTTGAGCCCCAGTGTACAAAGAAACATTTCGACTCATATGGATGCATTGTGAGTGGGCTATACCTGGTAGATGTCATTTTAGACCAGCCCATCAGTTGGGAACCACAACTGCTATATAATGTTAGTGAGGGCACAAGTACTGACAGGGGTTTTTGCTCTCTTAACTCCCTCTGAAAATATTGGAGCAAGCCTGTTTAGCAATGAGCCTGATCAATGTATGCTGGCCCCATTGGATATGTGTATTCCTGTTAGTCTGTGAAATGCTGTGCTACCTACACGTACGTTTGCCCCTCTTATTTCAGAATTTACGGTCATTGGCAGTAGGCATGGACATGGTTCTATGTCACGTGACAACAGCTGAAGACACTTAAGAAGTTTACTATACTTCACCACTTCTATTAGTCATGATCTGATTCAGGGTTTGGTAGATGCAATCAGTGGCGGCTGCTTGGGATCCAAAGCGGTAGGGCAGGGTGAGGGGGACAGAGGGAAATTACAAAAATAAGCACAGACATTAGAACAAAATATAAAAGTAACCTGCTGCTGCGGTCGCCGCATTGATCCTCTCTCAATTTTCCACTCCAGGAGTGGTTCACACTGCACAAGCACCCATATGTCAATCCTGATACTGCTCTCATGCTGAGAATACTATAACCAGCATGTGTGATGTGCTGGGATTTGTCTGGGAGGCTTGATTTGCCATTTAGACAGTGCCTGGGATCCTATGGCTTTTTTCCGCCTAGCTGTAGAACACAGCTGGGTGGAGAAATGCTAAGTGTGCATGATGGTTTGGCCATCCTATGACAGTCGACCGAACCGTCATGCGCATTTAGTAGTGCCCATCACCCCTCTTCCTCACTGCTGTTGAACATAGAGTGCATAGCCCCACCATGCCATCGCAGGCAGAAAAATAAAATGATAATAAAATTGGTTTATTATAATTTTATTTTTCACGTATTTAGCTCTGCTGCCGCCTGGTGGGGCGACGCTCCTCCGCCATAATGGAGGAGCCACCCCTTGATGCAATGCACAAGAGACTATTTTACATCTGAATAGTACTCTCCATCATCACAAATGTTTCACATTTTTATTTTTCACATGTGTGCATTGTATATAAAGTAATCTTTTTTCTTATTTTTTGCACTGCAAGACACAGAATACACTGGTTTGAATTTTTGACAAAACAAACGAATTTCAGTGGAGGTCAATTGGTAGTTCTTGTAACTGTGTCTAATAAAATAACTACTCTTTAGTGTCCCCAGCAAACATGTCAGCTGTCCAGTCAGAGATATGAATCAGTGAACCTAGCAGCCAATGTTTAAGTGTATGTAAAGAACTCTAGCAAGTGATTATTAGTATTGTTCTCTGAGCACTGAAAATATCCCTTTTTTCTGTATTTTAAATAAAAATGAGAATGAAAATTATTTTAGCACCTATCAAGGTTCAAGCATCAAGTTTAGAGTAAGCATGTAAACTTATTCACCAGCAATAAGTATTTCCAAAACAGCATTTCAGTAAGGTAACGAATACTAATACTAATACATAATACTTTTCAGGTGCAGTTGATTCATATGCAACAGAAACATAAATAAATAGTGCAACATCATGTGTCTGTTCACCCATTCTATGTTGGCCTAAAATCTGTTCTGTTACAAATGCACAGAGAAAGGTGCATATTCAATAGTGCCTGTATTCAATATGGGTGAAGTTGAGGTGCAGTCAGATGGTATTGTCCATTTGATTTCTTTTTCTTGGCAGAAAGACGACATCATCGTTTTTCTGCGATTAATGATATCCTCTGTACACTGTTTATTACCCATTTGATACAGCATGGTTTTTCTTATGACATGTTCATAGCAGCAGGGACATTACATACATGAGATGTTTAACAATGTGGTTTGTGTGTCCTGGTTCTTACCTGACTACAGTAACCACGACACAATGGACAGAGAAGAGCCTTATAATATACGTTATGATGCATATCTACAATATTAGATAAGTTGAGAAAAATTGGCCTATTTATGATTCGAATTTTTGGTTGATGGGCTAAAGGTGGCTCAGTGTCCAGGTCTCTGTGTTCTAACCACAGCTTCCAGGCCTTTAGCACACGTGTCCAATGAGCACATTTGTGTAAGAGTATTTCCGCTTGGCTATTGTTTGTTTTATGCAAGCAGTCACAACCAGTCTTCTGTGAAACAGACAACTGTTATTTCAGAACACAGTCAACTATTTCAATCCAGCGCTGAAAGTGGAAACAATTCGGGAGGAAAATCGCAATAGCAATTATAAAGATAAATGGTGGAGCCATTTTTTGTATATATATGTGCTCGTGTACTGGGGACCCTTTCTAAACTATCAAATGCAAACGCTTTTTTAAATTTAGAGCAATAAATGAAAACAGTGCTGTCCCCGCGTCGCGGCATCCAGCAGCAAGTCAGTTGAAACAAAAATACCGTGACACTTTACATAAACTTCATGGTACTGGAGGGTTATACAATAGTTCTGAATATGATTTATTTTTCAGTATCCTTCATAACTACTATAAACAGTGCAGAATTTGAATTTGCGGTGCATTATATTCAGCGTGCTTTGTGCCATAAATTAAATTCCCAGCTTTTCTTTTTGTCTCCTGTAATTTAAATGAACTGCTTCTTTTGTCCCTCAAATCCCACTTGGTTCCTTCTAATTCAGCTGATGAGCACCCATTTCGCCTGCCTTATTTTATGTTAATATTTAACAAAAGAACACAGTTAGCCTCCTGCCAGCAAAGGTCCCGCCTCCTTTGTTTTAGAGGCTTTTTTTAGTCCCAACTTTACAGAAGATGTTAAAACTTCCTGCCACCTCCTCCAGTCAAGGAAAGGGTCTTTGCATAAGCTAAAAATTCCTCGGAAAAGTCCCCGGCCCCCAAGTGTGGAAGGTGGTGCTTGCCTGTCAATGGCCTTTTGTGACTCACTCACATGGAATTATGAAATGTATGTCTCTTTGAGGGGGCCACTAAATTCATGCCAGGGGTATGCAAATCCATTAGGTGTGCCCAGGTAATTTAAAATGTCCCTGCTGGCAGCTTTTCCGCATGAGAGGGCCTGGTTAATTGACGCATTCTGTTTTTTTCTGATTAGTTAATACAAAGCTCTGATGGATAATGAACATGTCTGCTACATGTTCCTTTATCAATACATCGGCGTGCTTCCGGTTGGTCTTCTAATGAGCGTTATTTACTGTTCGGTGCAAGGAACGTATTAATGGACGCTTTCTACGGTGAGTGTACCTCTGAGCACTCGGAAGTGGAAAGCACACATTTAATTGGTTTTATTCAGAACTGTTTAATTTAACTGAAAGGGCTGGTAGCAGAAAGCTGGCCAGTCCCAATTAGCTCATTCATTTCGGAAAAATAGATTCCTGTTAATCAGCTAACCGAATAAAAAATGTGAAATGGGTCTAAGTCTGAAGGCACAGCAATATACACTAAACGTGTAGCAATCATGTTTATGACAGAAGAGAAGTCGTTCTTATCCTTGTCGAGAATATCTCCATATTTAGACGGTGTTTGATTATGAGGTATCCCGCCAAGATTTAATATATATATAATTCTATAAAGTTTGCAATGGAGGGCACAATGTGAAAATCAATTAGTGCACAATTTGTGTCTTTTCTATAGGGCACAACTGAGTGGCACAATCTTACACTGTTCGTGGCGCCTACGTATGAAGAAATACAGAAAACGGAGTTTGCCTGAATGTTTAGCACAGTAGAAAAAAACGAACACACATTGGCTACATTTCATATTACATAAATACAGCTTTTATAGTGACAAAACACGTTGCACCACTTATTTGCCATTGTGTACAACTGTATGTAATGTGACCTGAAACAAAGCCACAAAGGTGGAGCTCGTTGAATTTACTTTATATTTTGTGCAAATGCTTACGGAATATATTCAATTCTATTAAATCTCATTTCAGAAATAAATGATATGCATTGGTCTGAAAGTTGCCTAAGCATCACATTGCAGTGGGTCTGATACTCTACTCAATACAGTGCATAAGTCGTTGAAGGCATGCTGTATCACCGATAAACTGGTTTCATTCTCAGTGAAAGATTTATCACCAATGTTTGCGGGATTAGCTGGATAAGCTTGTAAAAAAAAAAAACTATTCTTCCAGGTTTAACGTTGCCAGCAAAAAGTGCATCATTGGTGCACATCTTGTAATTCTGACTAGGGAGCAAACTATAGTATGGACTGAACCTAGATTACCAGCCCAGAATAATGCCGGCCTAACATGGGGCTTATTTGCAAAGAAGTTGCACAAAACAGTGCAGCAAGCAAAGTTGCCGAGGTGTTGCATCACCTGGTGACAGCAGAACTGTTCCATATCTTCGAAGAAATGGACCAGTTCTGCTCTCTTTATGCGCTGGCGCACTTTGGGCTGCACAGCACCAACGCAGGCACTTGGCACCATAGTGCAAGGGTGCCTACATTGTGGTCAGGATCGTTTTTGTGCAGGAAGGAACATCATCCGGCACGAAAACGATACTTTTAGGCTATTTCCTCTTTGCATGTGTGCTGAAAAATGCAGCACACGTGCAAAGAGGAAATAAATAGGAGAAATAAAGATATTTATGCTTGTTACACCCATCTCAAGCAGGTGCACCATTTTGGTGCAAATCCATGTCTACACATCTTTGTAGATATGGGGTTGCATCAAAATCCATGGCTGGGTGCATTACAACGCCGATGCACCACCTATGGAACGCCCCAAAGTAACACAAGGCAGTCGAATGCGCTGCATTGTGTAACCTTATCTTACAAAACCATGCACATATCGATATATATGTCTTTGTAAATGCTAAAACGAATTTTGTATTGTGACTGCTTCAAAAACGTGACACAACCCTGACTCAAATTCTTTGTAAATTTGGGCCTAAATAGGGCAGCCAGGTAACGCATGGCTTTTCAGTCCTTTGCAGCTACTGCAGCCCCGGCAACTCGAGGTGAGACACACTTCAGGGGGCTCTGCTGTTCAGGTCTATAACGTCCATGCATTTCTGTACGGTATGGAAGTCCCAGGTGCCCCTCACCACATTATGCAAGGGGGGGCTGTCATTTTATGTTACACTATTGAAATATACCCACTATTTAGCAGTATCTATTGAGCAAAAATCACAGTGGCGGCCTGCATGATTCATGGGTTGCAGGGCGGGGGGATCGCGTGGGGGGGAAGTCATGTGAGAGTGGAGTTGCGTGGGGGGTTAGAGGGTTGTGTGCGCAATATAAAAAAAACATACCTTGCCGACGGTCTAGCGTCTCTGCTCCTGGTCTCCTCATCTTTGAACAGGAAACACAGCCATGCCTCACTGTCCAATCACGACTCTGCAATACAGCGTTGTGATTGGTAAGCAACCAGGCTCCCCATACCAATCGCAATGCAGTGCTGTGATTGGTCTGAGCGCCATGGCACTCAGCCAGGGGCTGGAGGGGTGGGCATGTTCTCAATGAAGACTGTAAAGCAGTCCGGCAGGAAAAACAGGGAAAGTGCGCATGATTGGTTTGGGCAACCAGAGAGAGCTGACCAAGCAGTGATTGCGCACTTAGGAGTGGACAAAGCACTCCTCCCCTGCCTCAACAGCAGAACAGCCCTGTCCACCCGCCCACAAAGCAGCACGAAGAATAAAATGATAATAAAACAGTTATTATCATTTTATGTTTCATGCTTTGCACTGCTCAAAAGCAGTTGGGACTGGGAGACGCTCCTCCGCCATAGCAGAGTAGCCACCACAGAAAAATCATGAGTTTGACATTAAGCAATCTTTACATCGATTTACATTTTTGTGATCGAAGCAGTGTCCATACAGCAATTTTACAACAATGTAAGTGGCATTTCTGATTCTGCAACAAGCATAATTCTAACTTTTCAATACAAAGCCTTGTGCTAAAACATAATTTAGCACCTAAAAAGAAACAGTAGACTATCTGCTTCAAATAAGAGATCATGTAAAAAGAAATATCAATATAGAGTTGCAAAAGCCGAGACATTACAGACACCCTAACAATGAGGATGGCAGTAACGTACGCCCCCAAGCAATGACAAAGACTGATGTCAACGGAGGTGCGAAATGCGAGTCCGTGGCAAATATTTTACTTCTGCTCAATCTCTGCCCTCTACCCTTTGACATTCCGTTTCTTGTTTTTAAAGAGCTGGCTGGTCACACATATTGAGCTGCATTTGTTTGAGGGCTGTGACAATCCCTACATATCCACTCTCCCCCCATCTATCTCCTTCTCCCACTGTGCAAGCTGTGCTGGCAGCCCAAACCCCGAGGACATCTCCCCGGCCTCCTCCCCCTGTCACCAGCCCATTATTGTTTTCCGCATTTACATTCATGCTCCCTGGGAATCCATGGTGGGGGATGTGTTTTCCCCATTGTCACCAAGGACACCTAACTGGCCGTAAAGCATCATACTCCATGCCGAAGCCGACTCCGAATCTGCTTAGAATCTGTTATGAATAGTCCAAAGGTTAAAGGCACTCTGTATTCCAAAGCCCCAAGGAGTATGTGTACTCCCTGCAGTAAGCATTTCTAATTGAAATTTCTCCAAGTGCAGTTCATAAGGTCGTCCCCATCTCGGCCACCGCTGCTTCTAGGAAGCAGGTGGGAAAGCAACCACCTCGGCGTGCCGGCGGTAAACCCACCCACGTATCTCTTACGTTTTATCTCATAAAGTTATCACTAGTTAAAACATGGAGAGAAAAAAAACATTGTGCACATTCATTACCAGTAACATAATCAGTTTGCGCCATTTTCCTCCCTGTATAACATCTTTCTGCTCATTGGCCGCGTTTGAAGAAAGCCTTGCTGCTTCTTCATTTTTCGAAAGAGAAAAATGGCGCAAAATGCAGATGTGCCGTGTTTTGTACTCAGCGCAAAGGCTCGAAAGCATGCATGTTCTATGTGGCATGTTGACACCCTGGGCCTGGGGCAGCTGCCGTGGAACGAGGGCCAACACAAGCGAACCAAGAACACAAACTCGCGCATGCGTACTCCCCTACCTTTGAGCTCTCACTCCAAATCTCTTTATTGACTGTGTTTGTGCTCTTGCAATACAGTTACATTTACACAGCGGCATTGACCCCGCTGTGTGATCAGCTATTGGGGTGATTACTTACATCTGTCTTTAAACGTGGTGTGCTTTTCACGTGCATTGCATTTCAGTTGATCTTTATTGCACGACTCCTTCCATTTCTACAGTGTTGCAGGACTTTTACAGTGCATACTGGCGTAGTTTACTGTGGCTTGCGCACATTCACGCTCAGTTTGTAGAGTTATTTTCAAAGATGTCTTTCAGCTTCATTCCTTCTAAGAATTACTCTATACATTAAAGTAACTTCTTCACAGACCAACATTCTACCCACCCACCCTTATCAAATGAAATATATCACGTCCCATGCCTCCAGCCTCTTTACATTCAGGAGGTGACAAGCCCCTTGATTATATCTTAGATGCTTCTCTCTTGTCCTCATGTGATAGGCTGAGATGCAGCCTTGTGTGCATCAGGCAGACAAAGCGTCCTGTTCTGATAGTAAGCTGGGTAGAGGTGGTACGCAGGGCAAACTGTTCCTCCTCCATCCTCAAAATAAAGAACAGATGGCTATATAGTTTTGGGTCACATTCAATAGACATAAAAAGCTAATATTTATAAAAAGAGAAATTGTCTGATGCCACTATATTTCATTAGGAAATAACTGATGAATGGAATGCATACAGCCGGCAAACCTTATTTTTGGGAATGGTCCAAAGCCATGGTAAGAATTCTTCTAAGCGGGAGAGTCGCTCAATTACATCAGTTCTCCCTTTCCACTAAACTGTAAATCATGCCCATAGCATTTATGGCAGCTGGGTTTTAACATGTAAGTCTTTTTCAACTGACCTTTCTTCTATCCAGCCAATCAGCTGAAGTGGCAATGTCTGACCAAAAGAAATTGGGAGTAAAATTAGTTGGGGTTATCCTTAGCACCTGAAGAGGAAAACCACTCCTCCTTGCAAATTCAAAGCATGGTAAAGAATACTCTTTCAGGCTTGCCCTGAGTGGAATTGTGTCTGTGAAAATTAAGTAGCAGCATGTCCAGTAACCTACTAACTTTTCCCCACTGATGACAGATGAATCCAGAAACACATGTTTAGGGATACGCTACTAAAAAAATGGCATTAGCCAATTATCATTTCGAACTTTGTACTGAGCAAAAACAATGTACTACATCGACCAAGATGCCGCGAGGTAATGACGCTGAGACGAGATTGCAGTGTGCTCCTATCCCCTTTTCCCTTTTTAAAAGGCCCCCTTGAGCCGCTTGAGCTGACGAGCTTGGGTGCGCCTGCTTGCCCTCAGTGGAATTATGCCTGTAAAAATTAAGTGGCAGCATGTCCGGCAACCTACTAACTTTTCCAGGAATCCAGAAACATGTGTCTTGGGATACGCTACTAAAAATGTTATTAGCAAATTATGATTTCGAATTTTGTACTGAGTGAAAAACAATGTACTACATCGACCAAGATGCCAAGAGGTAATGACACTGAGACGTGATGGCAGTGTGCTTCTATCAATCAACAAGAAGAGAGGTAGGAAGAGTGGGTTGACACTCTTATTCCCCGGTTATAGTCAGTAAACAAATAAAGAGTGTCTTATGGTTGTATTTAAACCACATTCGGGAGCAACAAAGGGAAGGAACGGCCACACTTGGGACATTTGAAAAAAGCCCTCACTCACCACCTGGTGATGACATGCTTCATCATCGGGCTCCACCAAGGAGACCGAGTGTCTCCTTAGTGTGCTTCAACGCCAGATCTTACTGCGGAGCAGGTTAGTGAGAGTTAGGACGTGTTGGTGCACACTAAACTAGTGAGTGTTGAGGGTATTAAAAGGGTCTGTAGTGTATCAAAAGGAAATTTTATTCTATGACCACTAAAGACTCTGATTTAAAATGTATGTGTATGGAAGCAGTCCACAGTTAGTTGAGTGGCAGTTTCCTAAATATCAGTCGACATGTTTCTTGCCTTGAAACGGTGTAACTTTACCTGGCAATTCTTCAGGACTATTGATGTGTATTAAACCCTGGCGGTATGGGCGCGCTAAGGCCCACCCTTACCTAGGGACGTGAGAGTGAAAAATAATAAAAACAGTGAAAAAAGTGCAAAAATTAGGAAGAAAGAATTATCTCCCTAAATACTCCTGGTTTAGGAGGCTTCGCCTTTTCGGTTTCTGCACCTGAAAGTAAAAAAGACGTGGACAAACATATAGAACATGACATACATTTAGTACAGTTCCATTGGTTTCCGTGATTATAAAGTGCTCCAAAAGTGGTTCAGAGACAGTAGTGGCGAATTGTAAATTGTGTGCTTCTATCCCCTTTCACCATGCAATGCTTTTTAGACCCGAACATAAGCATTTTATACCGACCCACTTGCTATCTTCTCAAACATGCATTGGCAAAACCTACAGGTCTCTACAATGATAATTATTGGCTTTGCCAATGCGTTTATTTTGGTTATGATAGCCGCCGCAAATGCACACGTCCAAAATGGCAAATTCAAATGCATTTGTAATACTTAAAAAATGATGTTAAAAGATGAGCAGCATGAAAGAGCATGCATCCACAGCAGCCATCTTTGAATGCATTTTGATTTAAACAAAGCTCATTCAAAGAGAATGCTGTTGATGCATATGTATTAGTGACAGCCACCCTTGGATGGGATTAGTTAAAATAAAACAAAACCATTCATAGGTGCCAGTCTCATATGTTTGCATACGTGCACATGCGGCCAAGCATCCTGAAATGGTCAAAAACACATTTTAATAGCTCTGCCTCTCAATAGTGCATGTGGACTTGGGAATACAAAATTTGTAATGCAATAGGTCTCACATTTTTTTAGAGTTAGAGCTACTGGTGTTGTAATGGAGATGTGTTTTACCAATATGAGGGATAGCATGAGTGCGAAAAGGATAGAAAGGTAGAGCGAGATGGTATATAGAGATAGTTATGTGTGTATATAAGTGTGAGGTAGAGTGAAGAGAGAGAATGAGATAGAGAGTGAAAGAGAGTTAGAGAAAGGTAGAGTTACATGCTGGCAGCAGGGGATACTTGTAAAAAGCATAGTTAGGGTGAAGCTGCTCCCAAAGGTTTTGATTATACTTTGGCGTCATCTGTGGTGTTATATTTTAAAACATACTATTGGAATGCAAAAAAAAATGCAGCGGATGCATCATGGTGGACAGTAGCACGCGCTCACCTGGTGCAGACTGTCCGTTGGCAGCTGCGTTGCCCTGAAGAGCCTGCCCACATTGGCGTTCCCTTCTGTGCTCCCTCTACCCGCCCTCTCCATGTAGCACCACCCAAACAGCGCTGCACAAGATGAATATGGTGAGCCACACTGTTTAAAAAGTAAATGTGATATTAAAAAAAAAATAGTGTTTGTTGAGCCATGCATTCCAAAATTAAAGCGAGTGGAAAAATCACCCACTGTATCATTGCATCAGAGACATGCAGGATTTGACCCACTGTTTATTTGACATAATTGTTGCATAGTTAAGCATATGCAGTTTAAGTATTTGAAGTAAATGAAATGGAACCAAGTGGTAGTCTCAGATTCCCAATGGGCTATTAGGGCTGCTGGCTAACATACATTTTTAAAGGTAGGAATAAAGTTGAACATAGCTTTGAAAATAATGTCTTGCAGCATTAAATGACTTTTATATCCAGACATTAAATTTTTTTCTCTAAGGGGTCACACAAAGACATCGTACAATAAACAAAAAGAAATTATAATTGTTACAGATTTTGTTCTACCTATAAGCCTTCTAAAAATTCGCCTTGTATTCGTTTTCTAAAATGTAAGTGACACCTTGTACAGAAGCAGGATCTTTTTTAAGTAAATTACTTTCAGAGTTCAGTAAAAGTTGTACAAAGATGTACATAATAGTTTTGAATGTTCAATGAATCTATTCTTATGAAATACTCCAAGAAAAACCATTTATATTTTTTTTTACTAAATTACTTCTAATAATAATGACTGAAATCAGAAAATAAATGGGATACATTAGTCATTGAGTCACATATTGTCTTAGCATTCACTGTGTGGATAGCCGTGAATGCCAGCCAAACAAAATGATTTGACATATGCTTACATTGTCCATAAACACCCCAGAAGCTGTCGATGTGATAAGTAAGACGTCATTAAAGGGGACAGCAACATGGGGGCCCATTAGGATGGCGGTCGGAAAATCACTCTGACCGCCATGGAAGCGGAAAACAACCGCCTGCTGGGACCGTGGAAAAACTGGCAGTCAAATAAGGAACATCCGCAAAAAAAGACCGACCACAGTGGAAGCAGACAAAGAAAAAATGCCCGTCTCGGGCGGTGATGTCTAAAATCCGACCGCGGCGGTCGGAAACGCAGGGGAGAATCTACAACCCACCGCAAGTATAGCGGAGACACCACAAAGGAAATTAGGATATCCTATTTGGTCCTGCGGTACGATCTGCTGTTTCCGACCACTGTGGTCGCACACTGCAGTGAATGGGAGAGCCAGCGGAAGAACTGCAGCACAGTCACCGCAGCGGACGATCCATACAAAACATGGTGGACGATGCTAAAACCCCACAATAATGCCAAACATTGACCAAATCAAAGTAGACATGCCCCCCAAAGACACAAAACACATCCTAATGTAACAAATACATGCTAAACTGTAACATACAATTCCCAGGACCACACCCACAACACACCTGACAGCAAAACCCCATTTGGACACACCCACATAGCTGAGTATATAACCAGCCCCTTCATTAACCACAATCCTTTGAAACACTCCAGAAGAGAAGGGCATACGCCACATCTGAGAGGAGAGGCAAAAGAACACAGCACACCCAACACCACCACTACCACCAACATCACACCAGCACCAACAAGCCCCCAGCACATAACACACCTCACTCACCAACACCACAACCACCACCCACACCCATGCACCCACAAACACTTTAAACACCACTCACCATGTCCACACATAAAATGCCAAAATTCTTAGAGAGTGAGTTGACAGTCATGGGAAATGAGATAGTCCCAGTGGAACCACAACTGTTTGGTAGCCTGGTCCAACAGACACCATTAGCCACAAGGACGCAAATGTTGGAAAGGATAGTACAAAGAGTCATTGCAGTAGGGACCACCCCACGATACAAAAATGAGATCATGAAGCGATGGCATGACCTCAAGAGGGTTGTCAAAGAGAAGAATAGCAAGAACTGGGAGCTGGCTAACTGGACTGGTAGTGGCCCTCCCATTCCACCGAAAACATTCACACCATCGGAGAAGAAGGTGCTTGCCATACTGCATCCCGAGAGTCTCACAGGAGTATCCGGAGGAGTGGAGGTTGGTAAGTACAAACAAATGTTAACCAACACACTGATATGTACTGTCTTGCTCAACCAAAAACCCACCCCACCCAAGAGAAAGCCCATACATATGCACCATACATCCACAAAAATCTGTCTCACAGATCCAACGTTCACTCACTACCATTTACCCTAAACGTAGCTACCAACATTACCAAGGGAACATGAGCACAGGCAGCCTGCACCACTATTCCCACCATGCCCCTTGTCCCATCCCCCAGCAAGATGGAGTACTCCCTCCCACCCACAAGCATGTGGCAGCCATTGCAGTGTTCACCTTCACCTAACAGGTAGGTAGCCATCTTCCCTGGGAGGGCTGTTTGGGGGGGGGGAGTCCTGTACCACTACTCCCACCATGTGTCCTTGTACCCCAGGTGAGCAAGATGGAGCACTCCCCCACTCACAAGCAGTCATTGCAGTATCACAAACCAACGAAAAGGTAGGTAGCTATCTTCATTGGGAGGGTTGTTTTGTGGTGGGAGGCCTGCACTACTACTCCTACCATGCCCATTGGCCCACATCCCAGCAGGAAGGAGTACCCCCTCTCACCCACAGGCATGTGGCAGCCATTGCAGTGTTTACCTTCACCTAACAGGTAGGTAGCCATCTTCCCTGGGAGGGCTGTTTGGGGTGGGGGCGTTGCACTACTACTCCTACCATGCCCCCCTGGAACACACCCCAGCAGGATGGAGTACTCCCTCCCACCCACAAGCATGTGGCAGCAATTGCAGTGTTCTCCTTCACCAACAGGTAGGTAGCCATCTTCCCTGGGGGGCTGGTTGGGGGTGGGAGGCCTGCACTACTACTCCCACCATGCCCCCTGGCCCATACCCCAGCAGGATAGAGTACTCCCTCTCACCCAGAAGCATGTGGCAGCCATTGTAGTATCACAACCCATCTAACAGGTAGGTAGCCATCTTCCCTGGGAGGACTGTTTGGGGGTGGGAGGCCTGTACCACTACTCCCACCATGCACCCTTGTACCCCAGATGAGCACGATGGAGCCATTGCAGCATCATAAACCACCTAACAGGTAAGTAGCCATCTTCCCTGGGTGGGCTGTTTGGGGGTGGGAGACCTGCACTAGTAATCCCACCATGCCCCCTGGCCCACACCACATACCAGCAGGATGGAGTACTCACTCCCACCCACAAGCATGTGGCAGCCATTGCAGTGTTCATCTTCACCTAACAGGTAGGTAGCCATCTTGCCTGGGAGGGCTGTTAGGGGGTGGGAGGCCTGCACTACTACTTCCACCATGCCCCCTGGCCAACACCCCAGCAGGATGGAGCAATCCCTCTCACCCACAACCAATTGGAAGCCATTGCATTGTTCACCTTCACCTAACAGGGTCAATACCCGTTCCCTTCCGAAACATCAACTAGATATATCTCTGTTGCCACACATAATAAAGGTCATACCCTGGACCAGATTTGGTCCATTAATTCTGACATTTCCCCTCCTCTGGTTTATCCCTGTCCTTGGTCCGATCATTTCTTTATTTCCTTTTCCCTACACTTATTTCTCTCTACCTGCCCTTCTATCCCTCATAATTTTAGGGCTCGTAACTGGAAGCATGCTGACATTTCTTGTCTTCATTCGATCCTTGCCGCCACACTTCCCCCTGACCACCTTGACCTGAACTTACAGGCAACCTCCCTTGAGCAGTGGCTGTCTTCAGCCTGCGACGTTGTTGCCCCCATTAAAACCGTTAAGTCTAAACGTCCCCACGACGCTCAGCGCTGGTTTACTCCTAAATTGAAGGCCGACAAACTCCTCCTTAGACAGGCTGAGCGCCGCTGGCGGCGTAATTACGATCCTTTATCAAAGTCCATTTATATTGATTTATTAAAAAACCTATAAAAAATCGATTATCTCGACTAAACTTTCCTATTTCTCCCAGAAAGTCTTGACTTCAGCATCCAAGACTAAAGAAATCTTCTCTATTGTCGCCGAACTCTCCCTCCCTGATCGGGTCACCCCCCAGCCTTTACCCTCACAAGTTCTGTGTGACTCCCTTAACTCTTTTTTTTCTGATAAAATCTCCATGATCAAAAACAATATTCCCCCTACTACTTTGTCCCATGATTCTGTTCTTACTCCCTCGAACCCCCTCTCCCTGTCTGAATTTCCTCCCATTTCTCTGGATACTTTTCTTTCTTTACTTCAGGCTGTGAGCTCTGGCTCTCCTAATGATTGCTGCCCTCCATCTATTCTAAGAGATGCCTTTATGGCTTTCCCCGACCCTCCTCTCGATCTTTTAAATCGTTCACTCTCGTCAGGTTCTGTCCCCAATGCTTTCAAAAGCGCCGTGGTGGTCCCCATCTTAAAAAAGCCTGGGTCTGATCCGGCCATGTTGGGCAACTACCGTCCCATTTCCCTTCTCCCTTATCTGGGGAAGGTCTTGGAGACTTATGTCACCCGCTGCCTTAGTGCTTTTATCGAGGAAACGTATTTCCTCGATGAGCGACAGGCAGGTTTTAGACCTGCTCATTCCACTGAGGCAGTGGTGGTGGCAGTTATGGATGCGCTGAAACAGGGGGCTGATAAGAACCTAGCCCAGGCCCTTGTACTTTTAGATCTCTCGGCCGCATTTGACACGGTCGACCATGGAATCTTGGTCGACCGTGTCAGAAATGCTGGCATCTCTGGTCTGGCCCTGTCTTGGGTGGCATCCTTTCTCCAATCCCGCTCTCAATCTGTCCGTCTTTCTTCCTTCTCTGCCCCTTCACTCTCACTTTCCTGTGGTGTTCCCCAGGGTTCCGCTCTGTCCCCGCTTTTGTTTAATCTTTACATGCAGCCCCTCCTTGCTTCTCTTCGTCAATTTTCTGTTACTGCTTTCAACTACGCAGACGATCTGCAGCTTATTTTTCCTATTGACTCCTCTCCCTCTTCTTGTTCTAATTTCCAAAATACTATGCTTTTTATTTACGAGCGGATGAACCTCAGCCAGTTAAAGCTCAACCCTAGCAAAACGGAGCTGGTCTTGACTGGCGGCCTTCATACTCCCTGGTCCTCTAATTTTTGGCCCACCGCCCTCGGCTCCCCCCCTTGTCCAGTGAATACTGTGAAGAGCTTAGGTGTTACCATCTCCAGCGATCTCTCGATGCGGCCGCACATCAATACTGTTACTTCGGCCTGTTTCAATCATCTCCGCCGAATCGGGAAGATTCGCAGGTTTCTATCTCAAGAGGCCCTTATTCTTGTTATTCTGGCCCTTATTACCTCACGTCTAGACTATGCCAACTGTCTATACGTGGGGGTCCCTTGCTGCCATCTGTCCCGACTTCAACTGGTACAAAACCAGGCAGCCAGATTAATCTTCCAGCAGCCTAAGCACCAGCATGTCACCCCACTGCTGAAGACCTTACACTGGCTTCCAGTTGCGCAACGGTGTGTTTTCAAAATGGGCTGTACTATCTTTAAATCTCTGTTTGTCGGCGCCCCTGTTTTTATCTCTTCATGCTTGCACGCTTATGTCCCCTCCCGTCACCTCAGATCTTCTGCTCACAATCTCTTGATCACTCCCAGGTTCAAACGCAAGAAACACGGGGGTGCCTGTTTTTCTTTTCTTGCCCCTTCCACTTGGAATTCCCTTCCTCTTTCAATCCGTCTGTCTACTGATTACCTTTCTTTTCGCAACCTCTTGAAAACTCACCTGTTTCGTCTTGCTCATGGCTAGCTGTTCTAAACCTTCTGTTCTTCTACCCCCCGGTCTAGAGCGCCAAGAAACCAATTGGTGTATGTGCGCGGTACCAAATCTTTTTTAATAATAATAATAATAATAATAGCCCGTACGTGCACCCACACATTTGCCACTAATGAAATGCTGCCATATGGCAACACCAGCCCCCTCATTGCACAAAAAGGTAGACCTACCCTGCTTGACACGCACAGTGTTTACACAGGTAAGCAAAGTGAACTGTCACAGATACCAAAGATTCACACACCAAGGTACATTCACAATAAAGACTGGGCACAACCATGCACAGCACACACTAATGAGTGCATTGCAATGTGACCCAATCAGCAAGGACCATTTCAATATTTAAGAAGCTTTATGAATCCAAATATGTACATTACATAAAAAAGTCATGCAATACACTACAATGCCCAGTCCATGGCCAGATGTGATGTCTGCCAGATCAGACAAAACAACAAGGAGACAACAATGACAAGATTTTGTGCTGGTCCCAACATGGCAACAGGTCCTGGTGAACATTATTCCATTACGGTTTGCATGGAATGCATTGATACCTCACAACATGTACAAGTAATGTATGTACCTCTGCACCATGTTAGGAGGCACAGTAGTGCACATAGAAAACGATGTGATGATCTTTCAATTGTGTAGTGTACAGACAGTGGATGACACACAGCTAACAGAATGCCTGCAGAGTGCACAACAATGACCATTCCCCATCTAATCCACAGGTGACCAAGAACTTACTGCTGAGGACAACAGCAACGAGCAACTGAGCCAGACTCCCCCGAGTACATGGACTCTCGTATGTAGATTCCCAGAATTTTCAGGATGATGAGCTCGAGGCCAGCCCATCTGGTGTGCCAGGGAGCGACATGTCCCAGGACCCCATCCTCCCCATTACTATGTCTACTGCAACACCAACTGCACGGCAGACCCCTGCTATTACGGCCTGTGTGTCCACTGCCACCACCCTCACTACCAGCACCACTAGTGCCACCTGCAACACCCTCCCTGTCCCAGGGGATGTCCACCCCACACCAACAACTGAGGATGGCAGGGAGAGTATGCGTGGACCCACAGTGACGAGGCAACAGGTCCGTGGCAGCAGGGCAGGTGGGAGGGCCAGGGTCACCCTCAGGCACCAGGAGCCAGGAGGCTAGGACACTATCCCCGGAACACATCACCAGAGTCCTTGAGGCATATGAACAAGCCCAGGGACAAACTGACCGGTGTGACGATCTTTTACGCGAGCTCAATATGCTGATGTGGTCCATCGACACACACATTGGACAAATGGTGGACCTCATGGGCCAGCAAGTGGCGTTACTGAGAGACAGGCCTGCGTACCAACCAACACCTCCACCTCCCTCTATTTTACCGCAGGATGACAGTTCACCATCCTCCCCTGCCACCACAGAGAGGGTGAGTACTCAGATGCCGCTGGCACCACAGCAGGGCCCCCCTAAGCTAAACAACCAAGGGGCGTTCGAAGAAGAGCCTGGGAGTCTCTGCAGGCAAAGCACCAGCCAAACACCAGTCACGGAGCCAGCCCTGATGGCAACCCTCTTCTCCACTGCATTGACTATTTGGACTGTCCTTCCCCACTCTCCTTGTGAATGGCACCTGTCTGTTGGACTGGCCCACCACATGAAAGTGGTATCTATTCTTACATCTCATTTACCATGACTGTCAACTCACTGCCCCATCACCACCTCCAGGTTGTTGGACCCGGCCTCGTGGCGTGGTTCGCGCCTGTCCCACCACACCCTGCGAGCTTAGGCCTGCACCCTGGGCCCCCTGCGCAGCATCCCCGTAAGAGTAGCCTGCACCCTGAAGCCTGGTCGTCTCTCCCCCGATAAGCCCGAGCCACCCGTAACCCACGACCAGGTCCGCCTGTCCCCGTCCCGCTCCCGGCTCCGAGCACCTAACCTTGCATGCCCCACAAGGCCCGTCAGCCATTTTCCCTTCCCAAGATCCCTGTCTCCCTGGGCCTAGCGTGACCCCGGCCCCAGCGAAACCCAGACTCCAAAGGCGCGCCAGTCCCGGCTGTGGGTAAAGGGCTCCCCGAGTGTGATAAGCCAGGCAGTTTCGATGGCACCTCCGGCCTCCCCTGAGAGACTGGTATCTGTCACACCTTTGGCCCTCCCATGTGGGCCATTTTCGATCGCACCTTTATTATTATTTAATTGGGTTTTATTGAGCGCAGACTACCCGGAGGCCTCGTAGCGCTGAGTGTGACTGGGGGGACAAGTGAGGGTAGTAAGATTTACGTAAAAAGGAGGGTTTTTAATTCCTTGCGGAATTTTAGGAGATTGGGTTCGCCACGCAAGGAGACTGGCAGAGCATTCCAGGAAAAGGAACGGCCTCCCCATCTGGCACGTTTGACTTTGTTCTCAGTGGCCAGAAAAGCTGTGCTGGAGCTCAGCGGCCTGCGGGGGAGGTATGGAGTAGCCAGCGAGCAGATCATTGCTGGCGCTTCCTTCCACCTTTGGCCTCCCTGAGTGCTGGCTCCAGACCTGCTGGGCGTCTGGGAATTCCCGGAACCATTTCTCAAAGGGTCAAAGAGCCAACCGCCGGACCTCGCCGACGACCAGCCCCCAGGGCTTGAGACCTCCGCCTGCGAGGGTCCGGACTTCAAAGAGCCCATGGATTATATCTGGGCCCGCCCGACAACTAGCGGGCAGTTGTATCTTGGACCTGAAGCCTGCTGATCTGATCGCGGCTGACCCTAAGAAGAACTCATCTGGAACATCGGAGCCCTGCTGACGCTGTTGCGGCTCAAGCTGAACTGTAACCATCGGAGCCCTGCTGACGCTGTCGCGGCTCAAGCTGAACTGTAACCATCGGAGCCCTGCTGACGCTGTCGCGGCTCAAGCTGAACTGTAACCATCGGAGCCCTGCTGACGCTGTCGCGGCTCAAGCTGAACTGTAACCATCGGAGCCCTGCTGACGCTGTCGCGGCTCAAGCTGATCTTGTAACCATCGGATCCCTGCTGACGCTGTCGCGGCTCAAGCTGAACTAACCATCGGAGCCCTGCTGACGCTGTCGCGGCTCAAGCCGAACTATAACCATCGGAGCCCTGCTGACGCTGTCGCGGCTCCTCCCGAACTTCTCCAGGTGAAGCCCTGCTGACCTCGTCGCGGCTCGAGGAGTACTCTGGTCCGGCTGGACCATCGAGACCACCATCACGACCGAGCCGACTCGACGTAAGGGAAGCAGCCAGTACGACCACCATCTTCCGTATCCCCCAGCTCGAGGATTGAGAGCTGTGCGCTGGATACGCCTCGTACCGGCCCTGAGACTAAAAGACTGTCCCGCTTTCCCCTTTCCAAACCCTCCAAGACCTTGTGGTCCTTCGATCACTGTGTAAATAGGAGTGCTTCCTTCTTTTATCCCTTATATAAAGAACTTATTACTAGAATCCAACGTCGTGGTGTCTGTTCGTAGGTGTGGTGTGTGCTCCGTGTGTACGATCCTAGGCTCGAAGTCCTCCCCGGTGAGGACCTCACAATAAGACTCGGCAAGATCTGTAGGAGAGGTGGGTCTTGGGGTGACCGGGTGAGCATAACCTGGCCCTCGGAGACTGCCCCTTCTAACATTGGTGGCAGCGTCGCGATAAGAACCTACGTCTAGGGATCGTACAGTACTGACACACTACCCGAACAAAGAAAAACAACCATGAGCATCACGGAAGATGAGACTACCTTCCGGGTGGAGCTCCTGAAGGACTATACGCACCGGCAAATGAAGCAATTCTGCAAAGATCTCCACATCCCGACAACGGGATTAAACACCAAAGAAGACTTTCATCAAGCCCTGACCGCCTGGGTGGAGGCCGGAGCACAACCTCCCCCGCCGACAGAAGACGGTGGAGAGGGAGCACCCCTGACCGAAACCCACGCCCCAGAGCAAGAAAGAGCAGAGTCCCCGACGCGGACTCACAGCATGGAGAGAGGTCTGTCTCGAGAGGAGATGACCGACCGAGAACGCAACTGAAACCACGAGCTGGAACTAGCCCGTCTGAAAATGGAAGGAGAACTCAAACTGGCCGAGAAAAAACTAGCCATCGAGCAGCTGCGGCTGCAAGGAGAACTGGAGGAGAAGAAACTCCAGAGAGAACACGAAGGGAAAAGACTACAGCTGGAGCACGAGCGCAGCATGAAGGAGATCGAACTAAAGGCCCGGACCGAAGACAACAGAACATCGGCAACCCGAGAGTCCGTTCCCCCGGTGGAACCCAAGTTCCATATTCGCAAGGATGTGGTCAAAGAATATTATAAGAATGATGATATCCAGCAATGGTTCAAGGCCTACGAGGTCGCCATGACCTCTCACCGAGTTCCGCAGAAAGATTGGGGAGCCAGACTGTGGGGTCGATTCTTGAGTGAAGGGAGAGACACCCTACTCGACCTACCATCTGCCGAACAGACCTCCTACAGCCACATGAAAGAAGCCCTCCTCACAAGGTACGGTCTTACCCCTGAAATGTACCGCCAACGCTTCAGAGAATGCAAGAAGATCCCCGGCACCACATGGGTAGAATATGTCAACTTCTACAGTCGGGCCCTGGAAGGGTGGATCAAGGGCAGCAAGGTGTCCACCTTCGAGGGGCTCATTGACCTTATTGCCTATGAACATTTGTCTCTGAACTGCTTTGTGGAACTCCGACAGCACCTCCTGGACAGCAAGTTGGCTGACCCCCGGAAACTGGCCGTCGAGGCCGATCGCTGGGTGAGCACCAGAGTACCCCGGGGGCCCGGGGGAGACTCTGGCCGAAACGAACAAGGACCATCCCGCCCGAGGGGTGGGGGGGTCAGAATAGACAGAGGGGATCCCAGATAGGGTCCCCACGCAGTCCCCCCAGAAACCAGCCAGGCACCTCACCTCCCACAGCGCGCGCAGGGTTCCCCCCAGCCAAGCCAGGGCCCCGAGTCAGCCAAGCCTGCTTCCATTGCCAGCAACCAGGGCACTATGCCAATGACCCCCGCTGCCCTTTATTTAAGAAGCCTGCCGCTGCAGGGCCCCCAGTGCGCCACATCACCTCAGTAGCCCTAGAAGAAGAGGGAGAAGAGGAGTTCGAGGGAGCTGACCCCGCAGCTATGATGTTAGTCTCCCTGGATGATAGGGAGATGGTCCCAGGAGCCCCCCTACCCGACAACACCAAGAAATACCGACAGCAGGTGACTGTCAATAGCCACCAAATAGGGGCGCTCCGGGACACCGGGGCCAGTATCACCGCAGTAAAACGTCACCTAGTCACCGAAGCCAAATTGTTCCCCACATCTCCTGCAGGGTGATCGCAGCTGATAACTCCGTCCGCACCTGCCGGATAGCTCAAGTCCCGTTCGAATGGGGGGGCGTCTCCGGAGAGTTACGAGTGGCGGTCCGCTCAGACATGCCGGTAGACTGCCTGCTCGGCAACGACCTAGAGAGCTCCCCATGGCAGCGGGTTGAGAAGAGGACCCACCTGGAGATGGTGGGCCTGCCCGAATGGGCCTGTGTGAACACCCGGTCGATGACCGCCCGAGGGGCAACTCTAGAGGCAGCACCAGCTACCCCCGAGGACCCCGAGGTCCCTGAATCCTCTGAGACCCCTGAGCTGTTCTCTGGGGAGAGCTTCCCCCCCGACGCAGGTCCCCTCGGTCCTGGCGTCGAACCGACCCCGAGCTTGGACGACCTTCCTGAGCTGGCCCAGTGCCGCCAGGAAGGAGGACCGTCCCGAGAAGACTTCTGCCTAGAACAGACCTCCTGTCCGTCCTTGGTCGGGCCGCGGCAGCAGGCCGCCGCCCAGGCCGCCGGTGACCAGTCCGGCTCCCACTTTGTCTATTGGGAAAACGGCCTCTTGTACAGCGAACAAAAATCGGCCGAGCTAGGGTCGGCCCGAGTGCTGGTAGTACCCCTACGCTTCGGCGGCTTCCTCCTGAACCTGGCCCATGATGTGCCCCTGGCGGGACACTTGGGTCAAGACAAAACGTATCACCGCCTAGTCACACACTTCTACTGGCCGGGCATGCGCTCTGATGTGGAGGCCCACTGCAAGTCCTGCCCAACGTGTCAGTCTAGTGGAAAGAGCGGCGGGAGGCGCAAGGCCCCCCTCCAACCCTTCCCCGTGGTCAGTACCCCCTTTGAAAGGGTGGGAATAGACATCGTGGGCCCCCTCAACCCCCGGACCTCCTTGGGCCACCGCTTTATCCTTGTCCTGGTGGATCATGCCACCCGCTATCCCGAAGCCATTCCCCTCCGAACGGTGACGGCCCCCGTAGTGGGGCGGGCCCTCATGGGGATCTTCTCTCGGGTGGGATTCCCCCGAGAAGTCGTCAGCGACCAAGGGACCAACTTCATCTCGAAATACATGAAGTCCCTCTGGCAACAATGTGGGGTGACGTACAAATTCACCACCCCATATCACCCCCAGGGTAACGGTCTGGTGGAACGATTCAACCGGACCCTCAAGGGAATGATCATGGGTCTCGAAGAGCCCCTGAGGCGTAAGTGGGACGTCCTCCTTCCCTGTCTCCTCTTCGCATTCCGCGAAGTCCCCCAGAAGTCCCTGGGGTTCAGCCCCTTCGAGCTCCTCTACGGGCACCCCATCAGGGGACCCCTTAGCCTGGTCAAGGAAGGTTGGGAGATGGCAGCCCCAGAGCCCCCTCCGGATGTGTTTCGATACATCCTGGACCTCCGGAACCAGACTAGTAAGTTCCGAGAACTGGCCGAGGCCAACCTCGAGGCCAGTCAGGAAGAGATGAAACGGTGGTATGACCAGAATGCCACTCTGGTCGAGTTTCAACCCGGCCAGCAGGTCTGGGTGATGGCCCCCGTGGAGCCCTGTGCCCTGCAAGACAAGTGGACAGGGCCCTTCAAGGTGGTAGAGCGCAAGAGTCAGGTGACCTACCTCATCGATGTAGAGTCCCCCAGGAACCCCTTGCGGGTCCTTCACGTGAACCGCCTCAAGCCCCACTTCGTCCGGTCTGAGTTGAGCTTGCTCCTCGCCACGGACGACGGGGAGGAAGAAGAAACGGAGCCTCTCCCCGATCTCCTGTGTACCAGAGAGAAAGACGGCTGCGTAGAGGGAGTGAGTCTCTCCTCCTCCCTCTCTCCCGAGCAGCGCGAGGATTGTCGCCAGTTACTGGGACAGTTCTCGGACCTCTTCTCCCTCACCCCCAGCGTCACCAGCTGGTGCGTCCATGACGTGGACACCGGGGACAGTCCCCTGGTACGGCACCGAGCCTACCGCGTCCCCGACTGAGTCCGGGCCTGCATCAAGGCCGAGGTATCAAAGATGCTAGCTCTCGGGGTGGTGGAAGCCTCTGACAGTATTTAGAAAAATCGGGGCCCCTACCTAAAAGGATAAACCCTGGCAAGGTAAAACACTATTTGAAAACTTGACCATGCACACCGGGTTTTGTGTGCAGGAACTCTAAAGTAAGCTAGACGTTGCTGTTTGATAGATTAACTTACACAAAAATAGCGTAATTTGAATTTTTTATTTATTTATTTATATTTTTATTATTTTTCTTCCTCTAATTTTTTATCCTTTTTTCTCCTCTGTACAAAAAAGTGCGTTGATATATTTTCATTTCATCACTGTTTAACAATCACACATTTATATCATAAAAATTACAATTCAATTTTGTTAAAAAAACAATTCAAAGAAGATAACAGTTTATATATGGATATACATCAATTAGCAATTTCTAATTTTGAGTTTGTAAATACAGTATATATTCCCTTCCAACGCGTTTCGGCTTGTGGCCTTCCTCAGGAAATCTGTATTTTTGAATACCGCATGAACTTCATTCTACAATTATGAAAAATATTAGTTTAGTGATTCAAATATGAACTTTCAGAATACAAACAACGTCTAACATATACTTTTTCTCATTTTTAACTATATGTCAATTATGACGTCTAATGGTGTCCCACTGATCAGGGGTCTTTACTTGCTGGGCTGGATTAAACTTCATACATTAGTGTCTAACCATCTCTAAAACTATACATACAGAAACAAAACTTTTACTATTCTCTCATCTGTTAATCCTTAAAACCACAATTTCATGTATATACACTATTTACAACAGTTATTTAAATTCCAATGGTCTTACATGTTTTTAATGCTTGCAGATGGGAGCTGAGAATTTAGTTGGTATGCGGGCTGGTTGACCTAGAAATTTTGTTGGTTATATGAAAAAGAGTGAAAGGAAATTATGTAAAAATTGGACAGTTGGGTAGAGCAGGCGAAAAATTATGTAATCATCTGATCATGATGAGCAACAAGGTAAGAAGAGCGTACCTGGGAAGTCTAGATTTTATGATTCTTAAATAATAATTACTAATACTAAGAGGCTTACTTCATGGTAACATTAAGGTAAGATGTGCTATACCTGTATTCTGGAGATGGATTCTCAGGCTGTAATTGCGATCACAATGGAGCGAGATTCGAATTTCACGCTATTCTATTTTGACTAAGCCTGTTGGAAAGAATTTTACATTCATCACCCTCTAAATGCCTAGTATGTAAATTACCCAAGCCACATAGTGTTGTGCTACAAGTTAATACCTGGATTAAGGACTTGGGCGCTGTGACATTCCGTTCCTAATTCAATAGGGTTTTGTATTCTCTTATCTGTCAGGTTATTAGAGGGTTGTCTATGGAAAGATGATATAAATACCCGTGTTAGTGGTCTATTGTTATTTAAAAGTTCTAATTATTATAGGCACAACACTGGATAGCGATATACCTTAGTTCTAGATATCTTTCATTCTCCAATGATGTCTTGTGGGGCTTCCCCGATAAACTACAGTCACTATTCGGTTGCCTCTCTCGAGTTCAACGGTGCTCGGTCTACAATAGAAGGTAAAGGCACATTTGTGATCAAAATGACGATGTTTGACAACTATTCTTTTTATTAAATACATTCTAATTCTAAGTTTTTGACTGTGAGCCTTTCCATACCTTAGGGGATGCAATGACAGCGCTCCATGAATGTAAAATTCTTTCCAACAGGCTTAGTCAAAATAGAATAGCGTGAAATTCGAATCTCGCTCCATTGTGATCGCAATTACAGCCTGAGAATCCATCTCCAGAATACAGGTATAGCACATCTTACCTTAATGTTACCATGAAGTAAGCCTCTTAGTATTAGTAATTATTATTTAAGAATCATAAAATCTAGACTTCCCAGGTACGCTCTTCTTACCTTGTTGCTCATCATGATCAGATGATTACATAATTTTTCGCCTGCTCTACCCAACTGTCCAATTTTTACATAATTTCCTTTCACTCTTTTTCATATAACCAACAAAATTTCTAGGTCAACCAGCCCGCATACCAACTAAATTCTCAGCTCCCATCTGCAAGCATTAAAAACATGTAAGACCATTGGAATTTAAATAACTGTTGTAAATAGTGTATATACATGAAATTGTGGTTTTAAGGATTAACAGATGAGAGAATAGTAAAAGTTTTGTTTCTGTATGTATAGTTTTAGAGATGGTTAGACACTAATGTATGAAGTTTAATCCAGCCCAGCAAGTAAAGACCCCTGATCAGTGGGACACCATTAGACGTCATAATTGACATATAGTTAAAAATGAGGAAAAGTATATGTTAGACGTTGTTTGTATTCTGAAAGTTCATATTTGAATCACTAAACTAATATTTTTCATAATTGTAGAATGAAGTTCATGCGGTATTCAAAAATACAGATTTCCTGAGGAAGGCCACAAGCCGAAACGCGTTGGAAGGGAATATATACTGTATTTACAAACTCAAAATTAGAAATTGCTAATTGATGTATATCCATATATAAACTGTTATCTTCTTTGAATTGTTTTTTTAACAAAATTGAATTGTAATTTTTATGATATAAATGTGTGATTGTTAAACAGTGATGAAATGAAAATATATCAACGCACTTTTTTGTACAGAGGAGAAAAAAGGATAAAAAATTAGAGGAAGAAAAATAATAAAAATATAAATAAATAAATAAAAAAATTCAAATTACGCTATTTTTGTGTAAGTTAATCTATCAAACAGCAACGTCTAGCTTACTTTAGAGTTCCTGCACACAAAACCCGGTGTGCATGGTCAAGTTTTCAAATAGTGTTTTACCTTGCCAGGGTTTATCCTTTTAGGTAGGGGCCCCGATTTTTCTAAATACTTATTCTCACGGCAGGTCTGTGAGGGGTTAAATATAGATACATCAGCATAAATACTTTGACATTTGTCAAAAGATTGAATTATATCATACTGAATCCTCCTACTCACAGGTGAGGTCTTGCTGGCAGGGTTGTGATTATTACTTAGCATTTGTTTTTAATATTATATCTCATCTTTTTAGTTAGTAATAAGCAAAGAATCGGAAAATGGCCAAACTTCCCTCGTTTGGTTTCACAGATGAACAATATGCTAATATGGTGGGAAGCTCAGTCTCTTTTGGAGAATCCACTACGACAGACCAAGATAAAAATAAGGATGTTAACATACTATTAGGACTAAGAAAAAAACTAAAGAGAATTGAACAGCATGGTCAGTTCATGCTTCAATATTTGAAGGCCGGAGTTATACCACAAGGTTTAAGAGTAAGAAATATCCCAGGATTATTTGCACACATCAAAGAGTTCCTGGAGCGTTGGTCTTTAATATCTAACCGATGCTCCAGGGACTACATGATGTTAATAGTTGAAACATCAAAGGGTATCCTAGAAGAATTGGCTAAGGAAATCTCGGAATTAGAAGATAAGATCAGAACATCTGGTATAGTGGAAGATGTAAAAAAGACACTAGAAGAAATAGAAAAAGATCTCAATTCCTATACAGACTACCTTATAAAAAGAAAAACGGATAAATTACAGAAAGACATAAAGTTTTTTAAAAAAGAGACAACATACCCTTATCTTTCTGATAACTATTATACTAGTAATGAAGATGCAGCAGACAACTGGGATAATAGGTCCAATAAATATGGAAAAAAGGTGAATACGTTCTCTGAATCTTCTGGGTCAGATAGTGAGGGAGCACAATACGATGGAGGCTACCAACGAGGCAGACCGAATTTAAGATACCAAGGCAGACGTCCTTTTTTAGGACAGCGCCCATCGAGACGCACCAATTGGAGGCCACAAAACCAACATCGGTTCCAAGGCCCCCCACCACAGGATTATCAGTACCCACCACATCAACAGATGGGTTACGACCAATACCTAGAGACAAGAAACAACCGGTATTGGAGGAATTAAACCAGTTACCCATATTTAACTTGACTACACATACCCTATCCTCAGATACCATCTCAGTTTTATCAAAAGGCTTATCATTCGCCCCACATTCAGGTTTGAATACGTTTGACCTGTTCAGAGATTTACAGACCTTCTTAAGAAAAATACGGTTGAAATTCTTCTTTCAAAATAAAGAAGAAAGAATGGAGGAAATTAATCTCTCAGGATTAAAACCTCAATCAATATTCACCCCTACTCTTGAACAGGTACCCCCTCAAGTGGCAATATTTGAACAGGTGATGAATGAAAAATTCACCAACATCACCAGATATGTATCTAAAACTCCATATAACTTAACAAGTGAGGAATACATAGCCATGAAGGAGATTAAAGAAAATGATGGTATTACTGTAAAAACATGTGACAAAGGAGGAGGGATTGTGGTGTATGAAACGACACAATATGTGTCAAAAATGGAAGAGATGTTACATGATAATCGATTCTATGCCCCCTTAACTAAAGACCCTACCACACAGACTAGAAATAAAATCAGAAAGTTAACAAATAAGGCACTCAAAGAAGGAGAAATATGTAAAACAGAATGCGAATACCTAAATGTGGCGAATCCTAAACTTGCCAGTATTTATGGCATCCCAAAAATACATAAAAATACTGAAGATCCTCCATTGAGACCAATTGTGACAACTATTGGCTCAGTAACAGAGCCATTGGCAAAATACATAGACGCGATTTTGTGTCCACATGTTGCCAATATCCCGGGTCATGTACAAGATACGAGACAAATCATAAACCTTGTGGAAAATATAGAGTTCTGTAATACATCCCAAATTTTAGTTACAATGGATATTGAGGCATTGTATAGTAACATCCCAATTATGGGAGCATTACATGCGACGCACTGGTTTATGCAAAAATACCAAATTCAATGTCCCACTATATTTGTTCTAGAATGCCTCAAAATTGTTTTAAATGACAATGTTTTTGAATTTAATGGCACAATATACAAACAACAACAAGGAGTCAGTATGGGGGCTTCTTGTGCCCCCACAATTGCCAATATATATATGTCATATTTCGAAAATCAATTTGTATTCAATGAAATTGCGCCCTTTTTTGAAACTGTTCTAAACTGGTCTAGATATATAGACGACGTGTTTTTTATCTGGACAGATAACGAGGACACGTTAGAAGAGTTTTTTCAATGGATAAATGCTTGTGACAACAATATCAGGTTCACGCACAATATAGATAGGGAACAAGTAAACTACCTGGATGTAGTAATTAAACATCAAGACGGGAAGTTAGTTGTAGACCTATTTGTCAAACCAACTGCGAGGAACACACTCCTCCATTATGATAGTTTTCACCCACATATACAGAAAAATAGTGTGCCATTTGGTGAATTCTTACGGCTGAGGCGCAATTGTACCAGCATTCTAGATTATGACACTAAAGCTACAAATATGAAAGAAAAATTCTTGTCCAGAGGATATCCAAAAAAAATAATAAGAGACTCTTACAAACGGGCACGTTTTTATGATCGCCAAAGCTTGCTCCAACCGAAAAAATCTAAAAGCATTTCCCAATTGATATTCATAACTAAACATTCCATGATTAATGAAAGAATCAGGCAATGCATATGTTCCAATTGGCACATCTTAAATGCAAATGTTCCTAAACAAGATTGTCTTCCAAAACCCATTTTTGCGTACAAAAAAAACAAGACATTGAAAGACCACATAGTCAAATCGAGAATGATCCCTACAAAACCTATGGTACAACTATCAGTTGTGAATAATCAACCTGTAGTAGGAACTTATAGTTGTTCCAGTTGTAAATCCTGTAAAACGGCAATACAAGAACCAAATCTCACTTTCAATAAAGAGCTAATTCAGCCTGTGGACCTAAACAATTGTAAAAGTACAAATGTAATTTATCTGATCATATGTCCATGTGAGAAGGGTTATGTGGGACAGACTGGTAGGGCAGTGAATGTCAGATTGACAGAACATAGATCTGCAATCAGAACTAAGAAGTTAACGGCACCTATGGTGAGCCACTATGTGGAACACAACCACACACCAGAGAATATGGCATGGTTCATTTTAGAACGAATACATGTCAAAGCTGGACAAGACCAAGACAAGATACGCAAAATGAGAGAGGTATTTTGGATATTCTTTTTGGGAACAGCCACAAATGGGTTGAATGCTGAAATACCATGGGAGCAAGCAATTCTGTAATAAGAACTGATTAATTGGGAATATGTATAAAGTCAATTGTGAAGGTTGTGACAACATATAAGAAACTATGAATAATGAATGTTGAGTAGAAACAGAGTGAAGAATTATTGATTTTAATAATTTGTATATTTTTTGACTAGTTTTGAATATCGATTGTTTGCAGATGGCAGCGTTTTTTACCTTTTGATAGTCACCTTGCAAGGTAAATTACACGCTCTAAGATGGCGCCTGCAAAGCACACTCCATCTAATCACTTTGGCCATGGCCCCTTGCGAATAACGAACTAAATATGACAAGTTGAGTTATGAAGGGCTATATTTTAAGAGGCACAAGTAGATGTGAATAGAAAAGGTCCCAAGAGAATAATTTGCATTACTTCACAAAAATCGAAATCGGAATATCTACAAATAATAAATTAGATAGATCGAAAATACCAGTAGGTAGACGAGATATATAAAACATGTAGGATAAATAAATATAAGCTCCAAATATCGGCTTAAACTGCTACAAATAAAACGTTTTTGCACTATTCCGATGCAAATTTAACAGTTCAAAGATGGAGGCTCCGCGCACAAACTAGTGTAATATGACGTGCATAGGCGGAGAGACACAGTGAGCTCGCGAGATTACGCCAGTCAATCAGGTGGTTGCCGTTTGTGGCGCCAAAACTCAAACTTAAAAGGGATGCCGGTGTAAGCTAGTTTAGCGGAGTCACCAGGCATGACGGCAGGACCCGATTTCACGTCGTTTCGCATATAGATAAGGTAAGACCATAGGGGACCCCTATTAGAGCAAGCCCATAACGCTAATAATTGCAAGTGCGTATTTAAAGTGAAACTAATGGGAGGATATAACGTTTTATGCCCTCAGCAAATACTGCAAAAGACTTAGAAGAATCTTTCTGGAAACCGGCATTAGCACAGACGCCAAAAGTAAAAGCTTATAATGAGATCGGTGTAAGCACCCGTAGCGGAGCCATCTAGCCTGACTGCAGGACCTAGTCTCACAATGTTGTTCGCCATTATATAAGGTAAGACTTAAGGCGAGCCCCTATGGAGCAAGTTGAAAGCGTATTAAAAGATGAGTATCCTATTATAGTGAAATTAATGGGAGGAATTAATTTTTATGTCCACAGCAGACATTATAAATTTTTAAGAGGAACCTAACGGAAGCCAGTCTTGGTACATACGTCAAGGCAACTATATAGGAGTAAGGACCCCACATGGAGCGCTGTCATTGCATCCCCTAAGGTATGGAAAGGCTCACAGTCAAAAACTTAGAATTAGAATGTATTTAATAAAAAGAATAGTTGTCAAACATCGTCAGTTTGATCACAAATGTGCCTTTACCTTCTATTGTAGACCGAGCACCGTTGAACTCGAGAGAGGCAACCGAATAGTGACTGTAGTTTATCGGGGAAGCCCCACAAGACATCATTGGAGAATGAAAGATATCTAGAACTAAGGTATATCGCTATCCAGTGTTGTGCCTATAATAATTAGAACTTTTAAATAACAATAGACCACTAACACGGGTATTTATATCATCTTTCCATAGACAACCCTCTAATAACCTGACAGATAAGAGAATACAAAACCCTATTGAATTAGGAACGGAATGTCACAGCGCCCAAGTCCTTAATCCAGGTATTAACTTGTAGCACAACACTATGTGGCTTGGGTAATTTACATACTAGGCATTTAGAGGGTGATGAATGTAAAATTCTTTCCAACAGGCTTAGTCAAAATAGAATAGCGTGAAATTCGAGTCTCGCTCCATTGTGATCGCAATTACAGCCTGAGAATCCATCTCCAGAATACAGGTATAGCACATCTTACCTTAATGTTACCATGAAGTAAGCCTCTTAGTATTAGTAATTATTATTTAAGAATCATAAAATCTAGACTTCCCAGGTACGCTCTTCTTACCTTGTTGCTCATCATGATCAGATGATTACATAATTTTTCGCCTGCTCTACCCAACTGTCCAATTTTTACATAATTTCCTTTCACTCTTTTTCATATAACCAACAAAATTTCTAGGTCAACCAGCCCGCATACCAACTAAATTCTCAGCTCCCATCTGCAAGCATTAAAAACATGTAAGACCATTGGAATTTAAATAACTGTTGTAAATAGTGTATATACATGAAATTGTGGTTTTAAGGATTAACAGATGAGAGAATAGTAAAAGTTTTGTTTCTGTATGTATAGTTTTAGAGATGGTTAGACACTAATGTATGAAGTTTAATCCAGCCCAGCAAGTAAAGACCCCTGATCAGTGGGACACCATTAGACGTCATAATTGACATATAGTTAAAAATGAGAAAAAGTATATGTTAGACGTTGTTTGTATTCTGAAAGTTCATATTTGAATCACTAAACTAATATTTTTCATAATTGTAGAATGAAGTTCATGCGGTATTCAAAAATACAGATTTCCTGAGGAAGGCCACAAGCCGAAACGCGTTGGAAGGGAATATATACTGTATTTACAAACTCAAAATTAGAAATTGCTAATTGATGTATATCCATATATAAACTGTTATCTTCTTTGAATTGTTTTTTTAACAAAATTGAATTGTAATTTTTATGATATAAATGTGTGATTGTTAAACAGTGATGAAATGAAAATATATCAACGCACTTTTTTGTACAGAGGAGAAAAAAGGATAAAAAATTAGAGGAAGAAAAATAATAAAAATATAAATAAATAAATAAAAAATTCAAATTACGCTATTTTTGTGTAAGTTAATCTATCAAACAGCAACGTTTAGCTTACTTTAGAGTTCCTGCACACAAAACCCGGTGTGCATGGTCAAGTTTTCAAATAAGGAAGCCTCTGACAGCCCATGGGCTAGCCCCGTGGTCCTGGTTCCGAAGGCAGCCGCCCCCGGTGCTGTTCCCGAGCTGAGGTTCTGCGTCGACGACCGCGGGCTCAACGCAGTCACCAGAACCGATGCTCATCCCATCCCCCGAGCAGACGAACTTATTGATCGCCTCGGGGCGGCTCGCTTCCTCAGTACCTTCGACCTGACCAGCGGATACTGGCAGATCGCCCTCACCGAAGGGGCTCGAGAGAGGTCCGCCTTTTCCACCCCGGACGGTCACTACCATTTCCGAGTGATGCCTTTCGGAATGAAGAACGCCCCTGCCACCTTCCAGAGGCTGCTGAACCAGGTACTGGCTGGGTTGGAAGAGTTCAGCGCTGCATATCTGGACGATATCGCAGTCTACAGTTCCCACTGGCCCGAGCACCTCCAGCACCTCTGGACGGTGCTGACCGCCCTGAGAAGGGCTGGTCTCACCATTAAGGCAAGCAAGTGCCAGATCGGACAAGGGTCCGTAATCTACCTCAGGCACCAGGTCGGAAGCGGCCTCGTAGCCCCCCTCCAGCCCAAGATCAATGCAATCGTGGCCTGGGAGGCCCCCACGACCCAGACGGAAGTTCGGGCGTTCCTAGGACTCACGGGGTACTACCGGAGATTTATCAAGGGGTATGGCAGCATTGTGACCCCACTCACGGAGTTAACCTCCAAAAATCAGCCGAAAAAGGTCAGCTGGACCCCCGCCTGCCAAGAGGCGTTCGAAACCTTGAAAGATGCCATGTGTACGGCCCCAGTCTTACAAGCCCCCGACTACTCCCGAGAGTTTGTAGTCCAGACGGACGCGTCCGAGCATGGCATCGGAGCAGTTCTGTCCCAGGTGAACGAGAACGGCCTGGATCAGCCAGTGGCGTTCATTAGCCGGAGGCTGCTCCCTCGAGAACAAAGGTGGAGCACCATCGAGCGGGAAGCCTTCGCAGTGGTTTGGGCCCTGAAGAAGCTGAGGCCCTACCTGTTCGGTACTCACTTCCGGGTTCAAACCGACCACCGACCTCTCCGGTGGCTAATACAGATGAGAGGGGAGAATCCCAAATTGCTGCGCTGGTCCATCTCCCTCCAGGGGATGGACTTCACTGTTGAGCACCGGCCTGGTGTTGACCACGCCAACGCAGACGGCCTGTCCCGATTCTTCCGCCTCAGCGAAGAGAACCCCCAAGAGGATGGGTAGTTCTCCCCGCCTTCAGCTGGGGGGGACGGGTGTTGGACCCGGCCTCGTGGCGTGGTTCGCGCCTGTCCCACCACACCCTGCGAGCTTAGGCCTGCACCCTGGGCCCCCTGCGCAGCATCCCCCTAAGAGTAGCCTGCACCCTGAAGCCTGGTCGTCTCTCCCCCGATAAGCCCGAGCCCCCCGTAACCCACGACCAGGTCCGCCTGTCCCCGTCCCGCTCCCGGTTTCCGAGCACCTAACCTTGCATGCCCCACAAGGCCCGGCAGCCATTTTCCCTTCCCGAGATCCCTGTCTCCCTGGGCCTAGCGTGACCCCGGCCCCAGCGAAACCCAGACTCCAAAGGCACTCCAGTCCCGGCTGGGGGTAAAGGGCTCCCCGAGTGTGATAAGCCAGGCAGTTTCGATGGCACCTCCAGCCTCCCCTGAGAGACTGGTATCTGTCACACCTTTGGCCCTCCCCTGTGGGCCATTTTCGATCGCACCTTTGGCCTCCCTGAGTGCTGGCTCCAGACCTGCTGGGCGTCTGGGAATTCCCGGAACCATTTCTCAAAGGATCAAAGAGCCAACCGCCGGACCTCGCCGACGACCAGCCCCCAGGGCTTGAGACCTCCGCCTGCGAGGGTCTGGACTTCAAAGAGCCCCTGGATTATATCTGGGCCCGCCCGACAACTAGCGGGCAGTTGTATCTTTGACCTGAAGCCTGCTGATCTGATCGCGGCTGACCCTAAGAAGAACTCATCTGGAACATCGGAGCCCTGCTGACGCTGTCGCGGCTCAAGCTGAACTGTAACCATCGGAGCCCTGCTGATGCTGTCGCGGCTCAAGCTGAACTGTAACCATCGGAGCCCTGCTGACGCTGTCGCGGCTCAAGCTGATCTTGTAACCATCGGAGCCCTGCTGGCGCTGTCGCGGCTCAAGCTGAACTAACCATCGGAGCCCTGCTGACGCTGTCGCGGCTCAAGCCGTACTATAACCATCGGAGCCCTGCTGACGCTGTCGCGGCTCCTCCCGAACTTCTCCAGGTGAAGCCCTGCTGACCTCGTCACGGCTCGAGGAGTACTCTGGTCCGGCTGGACCATCGAGACCACCATCACGACCGAGCCGACTCGACGTAAGGGAAGCAGCCAGTACGACCACCATCTTCCGTATCCCCCAGCTCGAGGATTGAGAGCTGTGCGCTGGATACGCCTCGTACCGGCCCTGAGACTAAAAGACTGTCCCGCTTCCCCCTTTCCAAACCCTCCAAGACCTTGTGGTCCTTCGATCACTGTGTAAATAAGAGTGCTTCCTTCTTTTAACCCTTATATAAAGAACTTATTACTAGAATCCAACGTCGTGGTGTCTGTTCGTAGGTGTGGTGTGTGCTCCGTGTGTACGATCCTAGGCTCGAAGTCCTCCCCGGTGAGGACCTCACAATAAGACTCGGCAAGATCTATAGGAGAGGTGGGTCTTGGGGTGACCGGGTGAGCATAACCTGGCCCTCGGAGACTGCCCCTTCTAACACAGGTAAATCTGCTCACCCCCTCACATGTCAACTTTGTAAATAAAATACCTTACACACTGTTTTGTGTCAGATTTGTCTTTAGTGCAGGATGTACAGTCTTCAAAATGTCCATAATGTTTCTGAAGTATGTACTGTATGTTGGTAAGGATAAGTCTGAGGCACCTAGGGAAAAACAACAGAACAACATTCACTGGTGTGAGTGTGGCATCACAGACATTACACTACACCAACCATCTACATAAACCAACACACAGACAACACAATGGGCAAGAAGTGTCAACATACACGTCCCGTATACATTCACAGATGACATGTCACAGTCACATATCCACACACAGGTGACTTTACATCTGTCTGTTTAAACCATACGCACATAGCGCTTCACGGCAACAGCAATCTCATCAGACAATATATATGATCGACTTCGTCACCCACCTTCAAGTGAAGTAACAGGTGATGAGCTGTTGACACATGTCACCACCTCCCTCCTCTCCACTGTCCTCATCACTAGACTCAGGTTGTTGTGCAGGTGGGGGCCTTGGGTCCTCATCATCTTCATCCAGGAGCAGGGGAATCTGCTTGCTAATTGCCAGGTTGTGGAGCATGCAGCATGCCGCAACAAAGTGGAACGAGTTACCTCCTAAACTCAGAACTACTGACTGCTTCCTTTCATTTAGGAAACAACTAAAAACATTCCTTTTTCCCAGGCCAGATCAATAATTTCCAATTACTGCTGTCATCAAGTCACTTGCAATTCTTTCTCAGCGCCGTGATGTCCTTTCAGGATGAATGTTAGCGCTTTACAAGTAAAATAAATACAAATACAAATACAAATGCCACTATGATCTGACACACCTTCGTGGGCGAGTATGCCAGTGGACCTACGGTTTTGTACAGGCGGCGGAAACGTGACTTGAGCAAACCAACAGTAGGCTCCACCACACGGCGTGTCCTCCCGTGGGCCTCATTGTATCGGACATCAGCCGGGGTCCTGGGATTACGCAGTGGGCTCAGCAGCCATGGACGGGTAAGATATGCAGAGTCACCTAGGAATCACAAATACACATTGAAATGTTGCACAGGCAGAGGGCAGCAGGTCATACACCCAGCACACGATATGACTAGGCATACTCGTCCACAATCCATAAACGCTCTGGAAGCAGACTAGCCATCAGCCGGGGCACAATGCTGTTCCTCAGGACGTAGGAGTGATGGGCTGAGCCAGGGAATTTGGCACACACATGAGAGATGATAATATATGCCAGGCACCCCACCTGCACATTGATGTAGTGGTAATGTTTTCAATTACGAAAAATGTGCTCACTTGCCTGTGGTGGCACAAGACCGACATGTGTGCAATCTATGGCACCAACAACATGGGGGATGTGCCCAAGGGGATGGAAGTCTCTCTTCACAGCTGGCAATTCAGCAGCACTGGGGAAATGCATATATCTGTCCTTGTAGATCATCATGGCGTACAGAACATCACTCAGCACCATGCTGAACATCGGTTGAGACATACAACCAGCGCTGGCCACGGTCTCCTAGAACGATCCAGTGGTAAAAAAATGTAGGGCTGCCATCACTTTATAAGTTGGGGTGAAAGCTGTTGGATATGTCCGACGAGGCTGCAGGTGGGGCTCCAACATATCACAAAGGGACTTCATGGTGGCTCTATCTAGATGGAATTTGCAAATGATCGCCACATCCTCCATGTCCTCCAGCAGTGTCAAATGATGAATCAGAATTGGCCTCCTCCTAGTTGAGATGAAAGTGGACACATTCAGTGACATCCATCATGAGATGGCCACAACATATCCCGTACAGGATGACACAGAATAAACAAAGACTGACAAATGATTGACACACCAGGTCACATGGGTGGACGTTTGAGCCACACTGAGGGCACACCTCCGCATTTTCAGAACACAAGTGCCTCAAACACCACGTAGGTCAATGTGAATGCACATAGTTTCAGGGCCACATTCCAAATGTGCAAGCCTGGGAGCATGGCATCCAGCCAATGTGCGACAAATAAACACCACTGTCTCATACTCATCTGCTGTACCTGTCACACCTCAATGCATCATTCAAACTTGGCACACATCAACAGCACAATGACCACAGTTGGCAGACAGAAACGCACAAGTAAGTAACTACATCATACAGTGAGACAAGCCTTGCCGAGGTCATCACTGCCCCACAACACATTGATGTGTGTACACATTGTAAAGTCTACTACAACAATGTCCTGACTCATCAACCATCTAATGCCTTTGTGACATGTTAGGGACTACAGACCAATGTACGTCACACATACACAACCATGGCACATGTAGGCACCTGGGAGTCAATGGAACATTGGCATTGTGTGCACAATGATGTGCCCTTCACCATGTGGTCACTGTGCACTGTTGAAGTGTTCCGATGGACAATGCCATTATATGTGCCCCAATTCGCGGTAGCTACTGTCTGGCCCCGGCCGTGTCTCACCAGCACCCCCCCTGACACAGGTGCAGTAGTCATTGGCATGGAGACATGGCCAAATGGCCGCTGGCATGCTACGCCACCCAAATCGCGGTGCCTCATGCCATTGTATGTGCCCCAAATCGCGATAGCTACTGCCTGGCCCCGGCAGTGTCTCACCGGCACCCCCTTTGACACAGGTGCGGTAGACATTGGCATGGAGACATGGCAAATTGGTGGTTGGCATGCTCCGCCACCCAAATCGCAGTGCCTCATTCCATTGCATGATCCCCAAATCGCGCCAGCTACTGCCTGGCCCCGGAGGTGTCTCACTGGCACTCCCCCCCGACACAGGTGCGGTAGACATTGGCATGGAGACATGGCCAGTTGGTGATTGGCATGCTCTGCCACCCAAATCGCGGTGCCTCATGCCATCCTATATGTCCAAAATCGCTGAAGCTACCGCGTGGCCCTGGAGGTGTCTCACCCGCGCCCCCCTGACACAGGTGCAGTAATCATTGGCATGGAGACACGGCTAAATGGCAGTTGGCATGGTCCGCCACCCAAATCGGGGTGCCTCATGCCATTGTATGTGCCCCAAATCACGGTAGCTAGCACCTAGCCATGGCGGTGTCTCACCACTATGGAGATTGCCCTAGAGCTAATGGGAACAATGATTGCGGTGGCATGATGCAGTTTTGAAAATCGCAATAGGCGTGCTCCACCACCTCGAAGGCGGACATTGGATGCTTTTGAAAGATGCACCATCGCGTTAGCGCACCCCGGGCCCCTGCGGTGCATCACCACCATGGAGCATGCCCTAGAGCCAATGGGAACAATGATTGTGGTGACATGATGTAATTTTGAAAATCGCGGTCGGCGTGCACCGCCACAGCAGAGGTGGTCATTGGATGCTTTTGAATGAGGCAGACCTGGACAACCAATTCTTGCAGCTTGGCACCTTTGAAACGACCCCAGCGGGCTATATATGTGTGGGAGTGAGCCTCACATTTTCACTGCTCACAGAGCCTATTGCCAGAGACCTCTGACCTGCTGCTGCAGCCTCCAGGGACTGCTGCCTGACACCCCTCACCTGCTGCTGCCTCTAGGGACTGCTGCCTGAGACCCCTAAACTGCTGCTGCCTCCAGGGACTGCTACCTGAGACCCCTCATCTGCTGCTGCCTCCAGGGACTGCTATCTGAGACCCCTCACCACCCAATTCCATCACAGGTGTTCCATGTCCACATTGATGGCAAGGACAGAGAACATCTGTGCCAGTCCATTCACAAGCAAGGAGCTAGAGGTCCTGGTGGACGAGGTGCTCACACTGTACCCAAGGCTGTATGGTGCCCCAAATATTGTGGTAAGTAATCAAAAATGGAGGTGTAGAGCAGGGGGGGCACACATGTAGTTGGACTGCTGGAGTATATGCCTGACGTGTGGGGTTGTGTCATGAACTGACGAACAAGCTGTCTCCAGAGGGAAGGAGTGTGTGTCCCAATGTCACAGGTTTTCCTGCCTGCAGTTGTAGGTCTGAGTGAAGTGTGTTGCATTGTCAGCCACTCAGTGACACATTATGTTGGCCATGCAGGTGCCAGGACAGTGATTGCTTGGCTGAATGGCTATGTGTGCCTCTGTTGACCAACTCAGTGTGAGCTCAGATGCTCGGCACAGTGCCCGCCCACCAAGCCGAGATCACATCACTGCACTTACTGTGTCCTTAGTCTTGTTTTTTCAAAGTGAAATCCAACAATGCACCATCTCAGCCCTGGATAATTGCACACGACCACACTTGTGTAGTTCTATATTGTGTTTGTGAGTCCATGTCCCCCAATGCCACACACATGACATACTGATATATTCACAGGGCATGCACATTGAGTGCTGCACAGTCTTGCACACAGTGAGTTTACCCACAGACACAGCTCGATATGTGATGTATGTTATGCCCAGACATGCATAGGACTGGAGATTTGTGCTCGCCAAATGCATGTGTGTAAGATGTGCAGGGACTTAGTAAGTACACCCTCATAAATGCATGCAATCACATCAGCTAAGCCCATGCAGAGTGCCCATGTGAGATGTACCCCAGGGTGGGATGGACAGAGATTAGATTTGGTAATGAGTCTGTGTCTTGCAACTGCACTGATAGATTTTGGTACATAACACGGTGTCACTGATCAATTAATCAAGTAATTTTTAGAGCGCGCTACTCACCCGTGGGGGTCTCGAATCACTGGGGGGAGGGAGGGCGGTGCTGCTACTGCTCGAACAGCCAGGTCTTGAGGTGTCTCCTAAAGGTGATGTGGTCCTGGGTCAGACGTAGGTGGGCGGGGAGGGAGTTCCATGTCTTGGCGGCCAGGTAGGAGAACGATCTTCCTCCGGTGGTGGTTCTGCAGATCCGTGGGAGGGCAGCGAGGGCGAGGGTGGCGGAGCAGAGCTGTCAGGTTGGAGTGTAGAACGTGTGGCATCTGTTGAGGTATTCAGGTCCGGCGTTGTGGAGTGCTTTGTGTGCGTGGGTGAGGAGCCTGAACGTGATTCTTTGGTTGATGGGGAGCCAGTGCAGTTCTCTCAAGTGGGCGGTTATGTGGCTGTGTCGGGGAATGTCCAGGATGAGGCGTGCGGATGCGTTCTGTATGCACTGGAGTTTATTCTGAAGTTTTGCTGTGGTTCCTGCGTATAGGGCGTTTCCGTAGTCCAACTGGCTGGTGACGAGGGCCTGGGTGCCCGTCCTTCTCCGTTTGGTGGGGATCCACCTGAAGATCTTTTGAAGCATGCGCAGGGTGTTGAAGCATGAGGACGAGATGGTGTTGACTTGTTTGGACATGGTGAGCGAGGAGTCCAAGATGAATCCTAGGTTGCGTGCGTGGTCCGTGGGTGTCGGTAGGGAACCCAGCGCGGTGGGCCACCAGCAGTCATTCCAGGCAGATTGTGATGTTCCCAGGATGAGGACCTCCATTTTGTCTGAGTTTAGCTTTAGGCGGCTGTATTTCATCCATTCTGCGATGTCTTTCATTCCTTCGTGGAGGTTGATTCTGGCGGTGGCTGGGTCTTTGGTGAGGGAGAGGATCAGCTGGGTGTCGTGGTCGTAGGTGATGATGTTGAGGTTGTGTTTGCGTACGATGGCAGCAAGGGGGCTCATGTAGACATTGAAGGGCGTCGGGCTGAGTGAGGAGACATGGGGTACGCCGCAGATGATTTTGGTTGCCGCATTTTGGAAGGGAGGGAGGCGGACTCTCTGGGTCCTGTCCGAGAGAAATGAGGTGATCCATTCCATGGCATTTCCTTGGATCCCTGCGTTGTGGAGGCGGGATCCTAGAGTTCGGTGGCAGGCGGTATCGAAGGCAGCAGAGAGGTCTAGAAGGATGAGGGCGGCGGTTTCCCCGTTGTTGAGCATGGTCCTGATGTTGTCGGTGGCAGCAATGAGGGCGGTCTCGGTGCTGTGGTTGGCTCAGAAGCCGGACTGGGAAGGGTCGAGGGAGCCATTTGCCTCGAGAAAGGTGGTCAGCTGTTTGTTGATGGTCTTCTCGATGACCTTCGCTGGGAATGGAAGAAGGGAGATGGGCCGGAAGTTCCTGAGATCCTATGGGCCCGCTGTGGGTTTCTTCAGTAGGGCGTAGTTCTTGGATTGCTTCCAGCTCTCTGGGAAGGTGGCGGACAAGAAGGAGTTGTTCATGACGTTCCAGAGGTGGGGTGCGATGACGATCCTCTTGTCTCCCATACCTGCAGCTCAAGGTATCCCAGCGTAAAGGCCGTGTGGAGGGCCATTGCAGGAAAGGTGCGAGCTCTGTGGGTATCTAACCGATGGTGCACCCACTGCCACAAGAGGTGGGACGACATCAGCCAGCTGGTAAAGAATGTGGCAGAGATGACCTTGGGTCTGCTTCCTCACACTGGGCGGTTGGCACGGTGCAGCATGACCCCACTGATGGACCGTATCTTGGCAGTGACTCATCCTGAGCTGGATGCACGTCTGAAGGAGCATCAGCACCAAGGCAGGGGTGAGTATTTGGGGAGGGTGAGTTTGGCTGGGAGCGGATGCATGTGTACAGGGCCTGTTGTGGAGTGGTGCAGTGCATTGTCATGTCAGTGGCTGCTGGGATGTGTGCCAGTGTTATGCATTCACCCAAACTGTTCTTAGAAAGGTGATCCTTCCTGCTGTGCATTCGCATTGTGGTATGTGTTATGCTCTTCATGGTTATTTAGCATTGGGGTAGTCTGGGGAATCGCTCTGGGAGAGAACAGCAGTGTTCTCAATCTGAGTGTGACTACATATATGCATACATTACATGCACCATGAATGTTGAGGCCTACACATCTGACAACAATGTGCACTAGTCTTTGGGCCCCAGAGTACAACATGGTGTTTGGCATGGGCTATTTGCCATTGTGAACTTTCATGTCATAATAGTTGTCTATGTTGTCACCTCCTGTTCCCTCAAGTTCAGTCAATGGCAACAAGTGGTGTGCCCACATCATATCCTTAGGTGTGTGCATAGCAAGTTGTGTGTCTGGTAGACTTCAGTCACGGGCAGGGTGTTGTGCTGTGTGGCCTTAACATGGCTCAGTCATGACAGATGATCAGGGTTACATGCATTGTTGTTGTCTATGTAGTGAGTTGCTGCAATGTGATTGCAGAGTGTGGTGTGCAACATGTAGATGTGGGCATGTTTTGTATGCATTGATTGCATTGCTTTGTCCTGTTGATGTAACTAACCTTAACATGCATCTCTCTCTCATGCAAATTCACCAGTGGTCACGGAGGGACAGGAGCCGGACACCAGTGGGGGTGAGACAAGCACTACAGGTGCACAGGAGCCCAGTGACACAGATGTCACCAGCGCCTCAGAGGGCGAACGGAGTATGCAGGAGTAATCCATGCCTGAGACACAAAGTACCACATCATCTGATGCCAGCTGGGATGCATCCATGTTGGCAGGCACAGGGAATGTAGACTCTGCATCATCTTTTACCACACAGCAACCAGTGCCCACCCTCCCATCCACTTCCTTTGGTGCTGACAGTGTCCGTGTCAGTAAGAGGGGATGAGTTACATTCACACCTGGCACCGCTGCCCCTGCACCTGTCGCCACTGCAGCCCTCAGTGCTGTGTCTGTTGAGCTTCTGCACCAGCTTTGTGTGGGTCAGACAGCCCTCCTTAATGCCTTCAGTGACCATGACAAAAAATTATCCAAGGTGGTTGCCCACATGGAGGGCATACACTCCGACGTGAGTGGGCTCCACCGTACTGTCCAGGCTTTGTCGTTCACAGTGACGTCTGCCCTTCAACAGGTACATACTCCCATTCCTGCTCCAGGGCCTTTGTCCACCCCCAGTTAGTGGATACATCTGATGATAGTGACCACGGTTCCCATGCATCACAATCACTATACAGCACAAGAAGCACCCAGCAGAAACAACCCAAGCGGGCCCGCCCGCAGACACCTTCCCCACAGAAGAGCAAAGTCACCCCAGAATGTAAAGACAAGAGCCCATCAGGGAAAAGCAAGTCCCAAATAGCAAAGAAGCAGACCTCAGGCTCACATGCCTCAGAGGCATTCCCAGCTAAGAACTCTCCTGACACTAAAACGTCACGCAAAGCAAGGCATGCAGTTTCTGTGTCCACTGAGGAGGTGTTGTATGGCAAGGGTACACCTAGGAAGGGCTCAGAGCCACATTCCCCCACCACATCCACTCCCATTCCAAGCCCATTGAAGCAGGTGAAGGAGGGCACTGTAGGTGGGACAGGGGGTACACCTGGCAAACAGGGGAAGGAGGGCACTGTTGGGGTGATACCTGGCAAACAGGGGAAGGAGGGCCAGAGGTGTAGCCAGACAAAGTGTTCCACAGGATCCAAAACATCACCAGAGGGAGTGCCATTGTCTGCACCTGATGCGGCTCTGTTGGTGTGTGTGCCTGTTGTGCCAACACCAGTTCCCATTAACCTCAGTACAGGGAAGCCATTCCGAATTCCCATGAAGGGGAAAGGCACCCCTCAAACCTCTCCCACCAACACAGTTTCTCAGCTCTGCATGACTCCACCTCCATGTGCCACTACACCACCTAGTCCAAGCAGCCCTCCGGCTTGCCAAGCCACTGATAGCCCTACCTCACCTGGGCCGCTCTCTCCCCAAGCAGGTGCTCCTGATGTCCCCTACGCACAGGCAGCTACCAGTCTACCTGACAGCCAAATGTGAATGCTAGTCCCCCTCACACACCTGTCCCTCTCACTGGTGGGCCTGTTTTGCCCGTTGTTACCCCCCTGTGCTGTAGTGCTGCCCATGGAAGGGTACAGTCCCACACACTCCCTGTGCAGATTCTCATGTACTTGCTCTGCATTTTGCCATGGCCACTGGGCTTCCTTTCCTGCCCTCGCCTGTGTAGATTCTCATGTACTCACTCTGCACTTTGCCATGCCCACTGGCCTTCCTGTCCTGCTCTTGCCTGTGCAGATTCTCATGGATATGATCAGCACTTTGCCATGCCCACTCTGCTTCCTGTCCTGCCTTTGCCTGTGCAGATTCTCATGTATTCACTCTGCATTTTGCCATGCCCACTGGCCTTCCCGTCCTGCCCATGCCTGTGTAGATTCTCATGGATATGCTCAGCACTTTGCCATGCTCACTGTGCTTCCTCTCCTGCCCTCGCCTGTGCAGATTCTCATGTAACCACTCTGCACTTTGCCATGCCCACTGGCCTTCCTGTCCTGCCCTTGCCTGTGCAGAATCTCATGGATATGCTCTGCACTTTGCCATGCTCACTGGGCTTCCTGTCCTGCCCTGGCCTGTGCAGATTCTCATGTACTCACTCTTCACTTTGTCAAGCCCACTTGCCTTCCTGTCCTGCCCTTACCTGTGCAGATTCTCATGTAGTCACTATGCACTTTGCCATGCCCACTGGGCTTCCTGTCCTGCCCTCGCCTGTTCAGATTCTCATGTAGTCGCTCTGCACTTGCCATGCCCACTGGGCTTCCTGTCCTGCCCTCGCCTGTGCACATTCTCATGTACTCACTCTGCACTTTGGCATGCCCACTGGGCTTCCTGTTCTGCCCTCGCCTATGCAGATTCTCATGGATATGCTCAGCACTTTGCCATGCCTACTGTGCTTCCTGTCCTGCCCTCGCCTATGCAGATTCGCATGTACTCACTCTGCACTTTGCCATGCCCACTGGCCTTTCTGTCCTGCCCTTGCCTTTGCAGATTCTCATGGATATGCTCAGCACTTTGCCATGCCCACTGTGCTTCCTGTCCTGCCCTCGCCTGTGCAGATTCTCATGTACTCACTCTGCATTTTGCCATGCTCACTGGCCTTCCTGTCCTGCCCATGCCTGTGCAGATTCTCATGGATATGCTCAGCACTTTGCCATGCCCACTGTGCTTCCTGTCCTGCCCTCGCCTGTGCAGATTCTCATGTACCCACTCTGCACTTTGCCATGCCCACTGGGCTTCCTGTCCTGCCCTTGCCTGTGCAGATTCTCATGGATATGCTCTGCACTTTGTCATGCCCACTGGGCTTCCTGTCCTGCCCTCTCCTGTGCACATTCTCATGTACTTACTCTGCACTTTGCCATGCCCACTGGCCTTCCTGTCCTGCCCTTGCCTGTGCAGATTCTCATGGATATGCTCAGCACTTTGCCATGCCCACTGGGCTTCCTGTCCTGCCCTCGTCTGTGCAGATTCTCATGGATATGCTCTGCACTTTACCATGTCCACTGGGCTTCCTGTCCTGCCCTCGCCTATGCAGATTCTCATGGATATGCTCAGCACTTTGCCATGCCCACTGTACTTCCTGTCCTGCCCTCGTCTGTGCATATTCTCATGTACTCACTCTGCATTTTGCCATGCCCACTGGCCTTCCTGTCCTGCCTATGACTGTGCAGATTCTCATGGATATGCTCAGCACTTTGCCATGCCCACTGTGCTTCCTGTTCTGCCCTCGCCTGTGCAGATTCTCATATAGTCGCTCTGCACTTTGCCATGCCCACTGGGCTTCCTGTCCTGCCCTCGCCTGTGCAGATTCTCATGTACTCACTCTGCACTTTGGCATGCCCACTGGGCTTCCTGTCCTGCCCTCTCCTGTGCACATTCTCATGTACTTACTCTGCACTTTGCCATGCCCACTGGCCTTCCTGTCCTGCCCTTGCCTGTGCAGATTCTCATGGATATGCTCTGCACTTTGTCATGCCCACTGGGCTTCCTGTCCTGCCCTCGCCTGTGCAGACTTTCATATAGTCGCTCTGTGTTGGACCCGGCCTCATGGCGTGGTCCTACCCCTCCCGCATGGTGGGCCCAGGACGACATCGGCCCTCCACCCGGCATCGGGCAGCCCTTTTGCCCGACACTGCACGCCCCAACATTGCTGGTCCGGCCACCATCCCGGACCCCCACTACCGACCGGGCTCCCGCGTGGGCCCCTCACGACCTAAACACGAGGCTGCGCCCGACTCGATCTTGGGCCCACCACGTCACGACCACGTGGCCTCGGCCCCGGCCTCAGCACAGCCCAGACATCGAGGCACCAAGATCCACCCAGGTGGTCGAGTGGCCACTCGACAGATCCCGGAGAGAAGGGTGTTTCGATGGCCCTCCAGCCGTCCCCAGATGCCTGGTTTCGATCGCCCCCGGCCTCCCTGGGCGCTGGCTCCACCCCCCTGCTGGGTGTCTGGACACCATCATCCCGGCCCCTCTGACCCCCAGGCGCGAGGGTCCGGACATCAAAGGACTCCAGTCCTATATCTGGGCCAGCCCTGGATTAGGACGTCAGTTGTATCCTGGACTGGAAAGCCCTGCTGACGCTGTCACGGCCGACCCCAGAAGAACCCATTTTCCTGGAACCTTACGAGAACTTGAGGGCCTGCTGGAGCTGCCGTGGCCCACCTTTGCCGAACCAACTTGAGAGCCTGCTGGCGCTGCCGCGGCCCACCTTTGCCGAACCACCTTGAGAGCCTGCTGGCGCTGCCGGGGCCCATCTTTGCTGAACCATCGTGAGAGCCTGCTGGCGCTGCCGCGGCCCACCTTTGCCGAACCATCTTGAGAGCCTGCTGGCGCTGCCGCGGCCCACTTTTGCCGAACCATCTTGAGAGCCTGCTGGCGCTGCCGAGGCCCACCTTTGCCGAACCATCTTGAGAGCCTGCTGGCGCTGCCACGGCCCACCCTTGCCGAACCACCTGGAGAGCCTGCTGGCGCTGCCGCGGCCCACCTTTGCTGAACCATCTCGAGAGCCTGCTGGCGCTGCCGCGGCTCAACATCTCGGAACCACCGGCTCGAGGATTGAGAGCGGTGCGCAGGGTATCCCTTCCTACACCCCAACCGAGACTGTCCCGCTACCCTGATCCCCTCTTGCGAGACTTTACAGACCCCTTGGTCTACTTGTACATATCGCTGAGAACCAGCAGCCTTTATTTCCTGATAAAGCTTACGAACTCGACTTCTGGTGTGGTGTCCCTTTGTGGTGTGTGGTTACTCTGCTGTGCGATCCTAGGAGAGGGCCCTCACCCAGGAGGCCTCTCAGTAACGCTCGGCTACTTCTTGACGGAGAGGTGGACCTAGGGGTGGTCAGTCAGACATCTTCTGCCTCCCCCGGGGTCGCCTTTCTAACATTGGTGGCAAGCGATGAGATCCGAGCCGACGCAGATCGTACAGGAGAGTAATTCACTCACTACCGAGAAAAACACACCGCGACCATGACTACTCAGGAAACCAGACCGACCGCGGAATTCCAGAAAGAAAAGATGGAAGATTACAGCCACAAGGAGTTAAAACAATTTTGCAAGGACCTAGGCATCGCTACCACGGGCCTCAACACCAAAGAGGATTTTAAATCAGCCCTGCAAGCCTGGGCGGATGCCGATAACGCGCCGCCCCAGAATGAAGATAACCCGGGCCCGAATGGACGCCCGGAGACCGACGCGAACCCAGCGAGGGATAAGAACCGCAGACCTGGACACGGGCCTCCCCCACGGAGATGCCCGAGAACGAGAGAGGAACCGGCTCCACGAGTTGGAGCTCGTCCATCTCCGACAAGAAGGAGAGATACAGCTGGCAGAAAGGAAATTAGCCCTCGAGCAACTACGGCTGGAAGGAGACCTAGAGGAAAGGAGTAGACAACGAGACCTCGAAGAAAAGAAACTCGTGCTCGAGCACGAGCGCGGCCTCAAAGAACTGGTAATCAAGGCCAAGACAACAGAAACCGGCACCGCCGGGGGTAAGGCCTCACCCCCGCCGGGGGACACGAAGGTGCATATACCCAAGGAGGTCGTCAAAGAATACTATAAGAACGACGACATCCAACAGTGGTTCAAGGCCTACGAGGTCGCCATGACCGCCCATCGAGTACCCCTCAAAGACTGGGGCGCCGGCTTATGGGGGAAGTTCATCAACGAGGGGAGAGACGCCCTGCTAGAGCTCCCCGACGCCGAGATGACCTTGTACGAACACATGAAGACCGCCCTCCTCACTCGCTACGGACTCACCCCCGAAATGTACCGGCAGCGATTTCGAGACTGTAAGAAAATCCCCGGTACCACTTGGGTGGAGTACGTGAACTTTTACAGCAGAGCCTTCGAAGGGTGGATCAGAGGCTGCCAGGTCACCACCTACCAGCAGTTTGTCGACCTCATCCTATGGGAGCATCTTTCCAATAATTGCTTCGTCGAACTCCGGCAGCACCTCCTCGACAGCAAATTGACAGAGCCACGAAAACTCACTGTCGAGGCGGATAGATGTGTGAGCAACCGAGTTCCCCGGAGTCCGATGGGAGACTACGGCCGGGGATCCCCGGGGAACCACCGACCCCGAGTCGGCGGAGGAGGCCAGAGCAGGGGCCGAGACACCCCCGCGGGGTCATCCCCTTCTTCCCCGTCGCCATCCCTGGGTTGGAGGGGAGGCCCCCCAGCCAGGCCCGGGCCCCGCCCGAATGTTACGTGCCACAGATGCCAGCGACAGGGCCATTATGCGAACGACCCTCTCTGCTTGATGAACCAGCGACCCGGCACCACCGGTCCCCCGAGCCGCCAGATCGCTGCCGCCGCCCTGAGTGCCGAGGGAGGCGAAGAAGAGGGTGACAACACCGAGCAGGCCGAGTGGGAGCCCGCAGCCATGATCTTAGCATGCCTGGGTGATCGAGACATGATCCCCCGAGACCCGATCCCAGGTAACACCCAGAAATACCACCAATGGGTCACCATCAATGGACGCCGGGCCGAAGCCCTCCGGGATACTGGAGCCAGCGTGACGGCGGTCCGCTGCCACTTGGTGACCCCAGAACAAATTCTCCCCAACGTCTTGTGCCCAGTACGGTCGGCTGACAACTCTGAAAGTTTGTGCCAGATGGCCCGCATCCCCTTCGAGTGGGGAGGGGTGTCGGGCATGCTGAAAGTGACTGTCCGAGACGATGCCCCCGTGGACTGCCTCCTCGGGAACGACCTGGAAAGTTCCCTCTGGGCCGGCGTAGAGCGGAGAGAGCATCTGGGGATGCTAGGCCTTCCCGAGTGGGTTTGTGCGACCATCCGCTCCATGTCCGCCCGTGCCTCCCCCCCACGGAGGAAGCCCCGATCGAGGAGCCGGAGTGGCCCGCACCTCCACCGCCCGCCGTCCCTGAGGATACCGACCCTGAACCCGGCCCCCCGGGGCCCAGCCATGAGGAAATCACCGAGCTCGGCCACCTGCCGGAACTAGCTCAGTGGCGCCAAGAAGGTGGCCCCACCCGCGAACAATTCCGACAAGAACAGAGCACCTGTCCCTCCCTCGAGGGAATTCGACGACAAGCCGCCGCTCAAGCCGCTGGAGACCCTACGGGGTCCCATTGGGTCTATTGGGACAACGACCTTCTCTACAGTGAACAGAAGATTGCCGAACTAGGGGCCAGCCGGGTGCTGGAAGTTCCCCTCCGATTTCGAGACTTCCTCTTGAACTTAGCACATGATGTGCCCCTCGCCGGGCACCTGGGGCAGGACAAAACTTACAGCCGCCTGGTGACTCATTTCTACTGGCCGAAAATGTGCAACGATGTGCACAATCACTGTAGATCCTGCCCGACCTGTCAAGCCAGCGGGAAGAGCGGGGGAAAAGTCAAAGCCCCGCTCCAGCCGTTTCCCGTGGTCACCACCCCCTTCGAGCGAGTGGGGATAGACATCGTGGGGCCCCTGGACCCCCGCACCCCTCAAGGGCACCGCTTCATCCTCGTGCTGGTGGACCATGCCACCCGATATCCGGAAGCCATCCCCCTCCGAACCATCACGGCCCCAGTAGTAGGCCGAGCCCTAATGGGGATCTTCTCCAGAGTCGGCTTCCCCCGAGAAGTCGTGAGTGATCGGGGCACAAACTTTATTTCCAAGTATATGCGATCCCTGTGGCAACAGTGCGGGGTCACATATAAGTTCACCACCCCGTATCACCCCCAAGGAAATGGACTTGTGGAGCGGTTTAACCGAACACTGAAGGGAATGATCAAGGGCCTCGAGGAGCCACTACGACGCAAATGGGATGTTCTGCTGCCTTGCCTCCTGTTTGCGTACCGCGAAGTGCCCCAGAAGTCTCTGGGGTTCAGCCCCTTTGAACTATTGTATGGGCACCCGGTCCGGGGCCCCCTCAGCCTGGTCAAAGAAGGCTGGGAGACGGCTGCCCGAGGTGCTCCACCAGATGTCTACCAGTACCTCCTGACCCTCCGCAACCAGACTCGGAAGTTCCGGGAACTTGCTGAAGCCAACCTTGAAGCCAGTCAGGAGGAGATGAAACGCTGGTATGACCAGAACGCCTCGTCCATCGAATTCGAACCGGGCCAGCAGGTCTGGGTCATGTCCCCGGTTGAACCTTGTGCCCTCCAGGACAAGTGGACGGGGCCCTTCAAAGTGGTGGAGCGCAAGAGCCCCGTCACTTACTTGGTGGACATGGAGTCCCCCAGGAACCCCCTCCGGTTTCTACACGCTAACCGGCTCAAGCCGCACTTTGCCCGCACTGAACTAAGCCTGCTGTTAGCGACCGATGAAGGAGCTGAAGACGACTCCGAACCACTGCCAGATCTCCTGAGCACCACTGAGAAGGACAGCTCCATCGAAGGGGTCATGCTCTCCTCCACCCTGACCCCGGAGCAGCACCATGACTGCCGGCAGCTGCTGGGGCAGTTTGCAGATCTGTTTTCCCTCACCCCTGGAGTCACCCGGTGGTGTGTCCACGATGTAGACACCGGAGACAGCCCGCCTGTGAGACACCGAGCTTTCCGAGTGCCCGATCGAGTTCGGGCCTGCATCCAGTCCGAGGTGGCCAAGATGCTAGCGCTGGGGGTAGTCGAACCCTCCGACAGTCCGTGGGCCAGCCCGGTTGTCCTGGTCCCTAAAGCCGCCGCCCCTGGCACGCCCCCGGAGCTCCGGTTCTGTGTTGACTACCGGGGGCTGAATGCCGTCACCAGGACCGACGCCCATCCAATCCCCCTGGCGGATGAACTGATCGATCGCCTGGGGGCTGCGACGTATCTCAGCACTTTCGATCTCACGGCCGGGTATTGGCAGATCGGCCTCACCCCTGGAGCGCAAGAGCGATCAGCCTTTTCGACCCCGGATGGCCACTACCATTTCAAGGTGATGCCCTTCGGCATGAAAAACGCCCCGGCCACCTTCCAGAGACTCGTGAATAGAGTGCTGGCCGGGCTAGAAGAGTTCAGCGCCGCCTACCTAGACGACATTGCAGTGTACAGCCTCCGCTGGGATACACACCTGACCCACCTCCGGGAGGTCCTGACGGCCCTCCGACAGGCCGGACAAACAATAAAGGCCAGCAAGTGCCAGATCGGCCAAGGGTCCGTGACGTATCTGGGACACCAGGTGGGAAGCGGCCGGGTGGCTCCCCTCCAGCCAAAGATTGACGCCATCCGGGCCTGGGAGCCCCCAATCACCCAAACAGCCGTCCGAGCCTTCCTGGGGCTCACCGGATACTATCGGCGCTTCATCAAAGACTATGGAAGCCTTGTGGGGCCCCTCACAGGTCTGACCTCCAAGAAGCTACCCCAGAAGGTGTGCTGGACCCCAGAGTGCCAAGCAGCCTTCGAGACTCTAAAGACTGCCATGTGCACCGCCCCTGTGCTCCAGGCCCCCGACTACAGCCGAGAGTTTGTGGTCCAAACCAACGCCTCGGAGCATGGCATTGGGGCGGTCCTCTCCCAAGTGAACTCTGAGGGAATCGACCTCCCCGTTGCCTTCATCAGCCGGCGGCTGCTAGCCAGAGAACAGAGCTGGAGCACCATCGAGAGGGAAGCCTTCGCGTGGGCCCTAAAGAAGCTCCGGCCCTACCTCTTCGGCACCCACTTCCGGGTCCAGACCGACCACCGACCCCTGCGGTGGTTGATGCAGATGCGGGGCGAGAACCCGAAACTGTTGCGATGGTCCATCTCCCTGCAAGGGATGGACTTCACTGTGGAGCATCGCCCCGGCAACGACCACGCCAATGCTGACGGCCTCTCCAGATTCTTCCGCCTCGGCGAGGAGAATCCCCAAGAAGATGGGTGACTCTCCCTTGCCTTCAGCTGGGGGGGACGCGTGTTGGACCCGGCCTCATGGCGTGGTCCTACCCCTCCCGCATGGTGGGCCCAGGACAACATCGGCCCTCCACCCGGCATCGGGCAGCCCTTTTGCCCGACACTGCACGCCCCAACATTGCTGGTCCGGCCACCATCCCGGACCCCCACTACCGACCGGGCTCCCGCGTGGGCCCCTCACGACCTAAGCACGAGGCTGCGCCCAACTCCATCTTGGGCCCACCACGTCACGACCACGTGGCCTCGGCCCCGGCCCAGGCCTCAGCACAGCCCAGACATCGAGGCACCAAGATCCACCCAGGTGGTCGAGTGGCCACTCGACAGATCCCGGAGAGAAGGGTGTTTCGATGGCCCTCCAGCCATCCCCGGACGCCTGGTTTCGATCGCCCCCGGCCTCCCAGGGCGCTGGCTCCACCCCCCTGCTGGGTGTCTGGACACCATCATCCCGGCCCCTCTGACCCCCAGGCGCGAGGGTCCGGACATCAAAGGACTCCAGTCCTATATCTGGGCCAGCCCTGGATTAGGACGTCAGTTGTATCCTGGACTGGAAAGCCCTGCTGACGCTGTCACGGCCGACCCCAGAAGAACCCATTTTCCTGGAACCTTACGAGAACTTGAGGGCCTGCTGGCGCTGCCGCGGCCCACCTTTGCCGAACCAACTTGAGAGCCTGCTGGCGCTGCCGCGGCCCACCTTTGCCGAACCACCTTGAGAGCCTGCTGGCGCTGCCGCGGCCCACCTTTGCCGAACCATCGTGAGAGCCTGCTGACGCTGTCACGGCCGACCCCAGAAGAACCCATTTTCCTGGAACCTTACGAGAACTTGAGGGCCTGCTGGCGCTGCCGCGGCCCACCTTTGCCGAACCAACTTGAGAGCCTGCTGGCGCTGCCGCGGCCCACCTTTGCCGAACCACCTTGAGAGCCTGCTGGCGCTGCCGCGGCCCACCTTTGCCGAACCATCTTGAGAGCCTGCTGGCGCTGCCGCGGCCCACTTTTGCCGAACCATCTTGAGAGCCTGCTGGTGCTGCCGCGGCCCACCTTTGCCGAACCATCTTGAGAGCCTGCTGGCGCTTCCGCGGCCCACCCTTGCCGAACCACCTGGAGAGCCTGCTGGCGCTGCCGCGGCCCACCTTTGCCGAACCATCTCGAGAGCCTGCTGGCGCTGCCGCGGCTCAACCTCTCGGAACCCCCGGCTCGAGGATTGAGAGCTGTGCGCAGGGTATCCCTTCCTACACCCCAACCGAGACTGTCCTGCTACCCTGATCCCCTCTTGCGAGACTTTACAGACCCCTCGGTCTACTTGTACATATCGCTGAGAACCAGCAGCCTTTATTTCCTGATAAAGCTTACGAACTCGACTTCTGGTGTGGTGTCCCTTTGTGGTGTGTGGTTACTCTGCTGTGCGATCCTAGGAGAGGGCCCTCACCCAGGAGGCCTCTCAGTAACGCTCAGCTACTTCTTGACGGAGAGGTGGACCTAGGGGTGGTCAGTCAGACATCTTCTGCCTCCCCCGGGGTCGCCTTTCTAACATTCTGCACTTTGCCATGCCCACTGGGCTTCCTGTCCTGCCCTCGCCAGTGCAGATTCTCATGTACTCACTCTGCACTTTGGCATGCCCACTGGGCTTCCTGTCCTGCCCTTTCGTGTGCACATTCTCATGTACTTACTCTGCACTTTGCCAGGCCCACTGGCCTATCTGTCCTGCCTTTGCCTGTGCAGATTCTCATGGATATGCTCGGCACTTTGCCAGGCCCACTGGGCTTCCTGTCCTGCCCTCGTCTGTACAGATTCTCATGGATATGCTCTGCACTTTGCCATGCCCACTGTGCTTCCTGTCCTGCCCTCGCCTGTGCAGATTCGCATGTACTCACTCTGCACTTTGCCATGCCCACTGGCCTTCCTGTCCTGCCCTTGCCTTTGCAGATTCTCATGTAGTCGCTATGCACTTTGCCATGCCCACTGGGATTCCTGTCCTGCCCTCACCTGTGCAGATTCTCATGTAGTAGCTCTGCACTTTGCCATGCCCACTGGGCTTCCTGTCCTGCCCTCGCCTGTGTAGATTCTCATGTACTCACTCTGCACTTTGGCATGCCCACTGGGCTACCTGTCCGGCCCTCGCCTGTGCACATTCTCATGTACTCACTCTGCACTTTGCATGCCCACTGGCCTATCCGTCCTGCCTTTGCCTGTGCAGATTCTCATGGATATGCTCAGCACTTTGCCATGCCCACTGTGCTTCCTGTCTTGCCCTCGCCTGTGCAGATTTTCATGTACCCACTCTGCACTTTGACATGCCCACTGGCCTTCCTGTCCTGCCCTTGCCTGTGCAGATTCTCATGGATATGCTCTGCACTTTGTCATGCCCACAGGGCTTCCTGTCCTGCCCTCGCCTGTGCAGATTCTCATGTAGTCGCTCTGCACTTTGGCATGCCCACTGGGCATCCTGTCCTGCCCTCTCCTGTGCACATTCTCATGTACTTACTCTGCACTTTGCCATGCCCACTGGCCTATCTGTCCTACCTTTGCCTGTGCAGATTCTCATGGATATGCTCAGCACTTTGCCAGGCCCACTGGGCTTCCTGTCCTGCCCTCATCTGTACAGATTCTCATGGATATGCTCTGCACTTTGCCATGCCCACTGTGCTTCCTGTCCTGCCCTCGCCTGTGCAGATTCGCATGTACTCACTCTGCACTTTGCCATGCCCACTTGCCTTCCTGTCCTGCCCTTGCCTTTGCAGATTCTCATGGACATGCTCAGCACTTTTCCATGCCCACTGTGCTTCCTGTGCTGCCCTCGCTGGGCAGATTCTCATGTACCCACTCTGCACTTTGCCATGCCCACCGGCCTTCCTGTCCTGCCCTTGCCTGTGCAGATTCTCATGGATATGCTCTGCACTTTGTCATGCCACTGGGCTTCCTGTCCTGCCCTTGTCTGTGCAGATTCTCATGGATATGCTCTGCACTTTGCCATGCTCACTGGGCTTCCTGTCGTGCCCTCGCCTGTTCAGATTCTCATGTACTCACTCTGCACTTTGCCATGCCCACTGGGCTACCTGTCCTGCCCTCACCTGTGCAGAATCTCATGTATATGCTCTGCACTTTGCCATGCCCACTGTGCTTCCTGTCCTGCCCTCGCCTGTGCAGATTCGCATGTACTCACTCTGCACTTTGCCATGCCCACTTGCCTTCCTGTCCTGCCCTTGCCTTTGCAGATTCTCATGGACATGCTCAGCACTTTTCCATGCCCACTGTGCTTCCTGTGCTGCCCTCGCTGGGCAGATTCTCATGTACCCACTCTGCACTTTGCCATGCCCACCGGCCTTCCTGTCCTGCCCTTGCCTGTGCAGATTCTCATGGATATGCTCTGCACTTTGTCATGCCACTGGGCTTCCTGTCCTGCCCTCGCCTATGCAGATTCTCATGGATATGCTCAGCACTTTGCCATGCCCACTGTGCTTCCTGTCCTGCCCTCGCCTGTTCAGATTCTCATGTAGTAGCTCTGCACTTTGCCATGCCCACTGGGCTTCCTGTCCTGCCCTCGCCTGTGTAGATTCTCATGTACTCACTCTGCACTTTGGCATGCCCACTGGGCTACCTGTCCGGCCCTCGCCTGTGCACATTCTCATGTACTCACTCTGCACTTTGCATGCCCACTGGCCTATCTGCCCTGCCTTTGCCTGTGCAGATTCTCATGGATATGCTCTGCACTTTGCCATGTCCACTGGGCTTCCTGTCCTGCCCTCGCCTATGCAGATTCTCATGGATATGCTCAGCACTTTGCCATGCCCACTGTGCTTCCTGTCCTGCCCTCGCCTGTGCAGATTCTCATGTACTCACTCTGCATTTTGCTATGCCCACTGGCCTTCCTGTCCTGCCCATGCCTGTGCAGATTCTCATGGATATGCTCAGCACGTTGCCATGCCCACTGTGCTTCCTGTCCTGCCCTCGCCTGTGCAGATTCGCATGTACTCACTCTGCACTTTGCCATGCCCACTGGCCTTTCTGTCCTGCCCTTCCCTTGGCAGATTCTCATGGATATGCTCAGCACTTTGCCATGCCCACTGTGCTTCCTGTACTGCCCTCGCCTATGCAGATTCCCATCTACTCACTCTGCATTTTGCCATGCTTACTGGCCTTCCTGTCCTGCCCATGCCTGTGCAGATTCTCATGGATATGCTCAGGACTTTGCCATGCCCACTGTGCTCCCTGTCCTGCCCTCGCCTGTGCAGATTCTCATGTACCCACTCTGCATTTTGCCATGCCCACTGGCCTTCCTGTCCTGCCCTTGCCTGTGCAGATGCTCATGGATATGCTCTGCACTTTGCTATGTCCACTGGGCTTCCTGTCCTGCCCTCGTCTGTGCAGATTCTCATGGATATGCTCTGCACTTTACCATGTCCACTGGGCTTCCTGTCCTGCCCTCGCCTATGCAGATTCTCATGGATATGCTCAGCACTTTGCAATGCCCACTGTGCTTCCTGTCCTGCCTTCTCCTGTGCAGATTCTCATGTACTCACTCTGCATTTTGCCATGCCCACTGGCCTTCCTGTCCTGCCCATGCCTGTGCAGATTCTCATGGATATGCTCAGCACTTTGCCTTGCCCACTGTGCTTCCTGTCCTGCCCTCGCCTGTGCAGATTCTTATGTACTCACTCTGCATTTTGCCATGCTCACTGGCCTTCCTGTCCTGCCCATGCCTGTGCAGATTCTCATGGATATGCTCAGCACTTTGCAATGCCCACTGTGATTCCTGTCCTGCCCTCGCCTGTGCAGATTCTCATGTACCCACTCTGCACTTTGCCATGCCCACTGGCCTTCCTTTCCTGCCCTTGCCTGTGCAGATTCTCATGGATATGCTCTGCACTTTTTCATGCCCACTGGGCTTCCTGTCCTGCCCTTGCCTGTGCAGATTCTCATGGATGTGCTCTGCACTTTGCCATGTTCACTGGGCTTCCTGTCCTGCCCTCGCCGTTGCAGATTCTCATGTACTCACTCTGCACTTTGTCATGCCCACTGACCTTCCTGTCCTGCCCTTGCCTGTGCAGATTCTCATGTAGTCGCTATGCACTTTGCCATGCCCACTGGGCTTTCTGTCCTGCCCTCACCTGTTCAGATTTTCATGTAGTCGCTCTGCACTTTGCCATGCCCACTGGGCTTCCTGTCCTGCCCTCGCCTGTGCACATTCTCATTTACTCACTCTGCACTTTGGCATGCCCACTGGGCGTCCTGTCCTGCCCTCGCCTGTGCACATTCTCATGTACTCACTCTGCACTTAGCCATGCCCACTGGCCTATCTGTCCTGCCTTTGCCTGTGCAGATTCTCATGGATATGCTCTGCACTTTGCCATGCCCACTGGGCTTCCTGTCCTGCCCACGTCTGTGCAGATTCTCATGGATATGCTCTGCACTTTGCCGTGCCCACTGTGCTTCTTGTCCTCCCCTCGCCTATGCACATTCTCATGTAGTCGCTCTGCACTTTGCCATGCCCACTGGGCTTCCTGTCCTGCCCTCGCCTGTGCAGATTCTCATGTACTCACTCTGCCCTGTGCCATGCCCACTGGCCCTGTTGCCTAGCTGTGTTGGACTATTCCCTGTGCAGGCTCTCATGTACTTGCTGTGAATTTTGCCCTGGACACTGGCCCTGTTGCTCCGCTATGTTGGACTATTCCCTGTGCAGCCTCTTATGTACTTGCTGTGCACCCTGAACTGACCACTGGCCCTGTTGCTCTGCTGTGTTGGACTATTCCCTGTGCAGCCTCTCATATACTCACTCTGCACCCTGGACTGGCCACTGGCCTTGCTGTTTTGCCCTTGCCTGTGCAGCTTATCATGAATATGCTGTGCATTTTGTGCCTTGCTCTTCTCTACTGTTGGTGACTATCTGTGCAATATGTGAATAAAGACAGTTATTCCTGTTGTCTGTTTTGTCAGTGTCCTTACTGAATAACGTTATTTTGGTGTTTGCACATGTTTAGCTGTGCCCCATGCTGTATATAGCACTTCAACATTGCCACGGTCTTTGCTCGCCTACTCTTTTTTCACAGGGCTGACAGGGACTTCAGTTCTTTCTGACACTGATATTTGTGACATCTGTGGTGTCAATTTAACCTGTGTTCGGTTCCAGGTTTTCAATTGTTGGCTACATTGTTCACGTGTCAGGTTGGGGGACCTGCCAGCACAGAGCGTGACTCTGTGCACAGGTTTGCATGCAGGCTGGGCAATGTCATCATGTATCTGTCTTAATCCTTCATGTGTGCCCAGCTGTGTATGTCAATGGTCATCTTGTGATGGCCCGTCATCCTGGTCCCATGGTCTACATGAGATGTTTGCTCTTGGGTTGTCAAGAGGTGTGCAGTGAGTTGGAATGCCCATGCCGTTCTGTCTGACTCCTACATGTTGTTTTAGTCACATGTGAGTGTTCAGAGTGTGTGACTGGCACATCAGTGTTGTGTTTGTTTGATCAGCCATGTGTCTTGATTATGTTTGTGTAGACTGTGCAGACCTGCTGCTACACACTGCAATTGTGGTTGTGTTTCTCAGCCATTGCAGGCACATGCTACCCTTTATCCTCCTGTATGGCATGGTGTGTGTGGTGTAATGCCATCCCCTATGTGTGCTTCTGGTACGTACTCTTTATGGCCCTGGAATCCCTCTGGTTGTGTTTTGTGCATTCCTGACATGTCCACTGATGACGTGCAGTACACTTCACTTGGATGTCAGCTGTCCCCTTGCTTTGTGTGTGTGTGTGTATATGTGCCTGACTGACTGACTGAAGTATTTATTAAGCGCACTTATGCCGTGGCGTCCTCATCACTTCATTTGTGACATTGTGCTGTGTGGTGCATTTGTTTGGGCTGGGGCTATGTACCACTCAGGTTCTTTCCCTGATTGTTCCTTTGTAATGGTCTTATGCTGTTTGGCAGTCATGGTTGCTCATCTGCTGTTCAGCTGCGTGTGCTGGCCAGTGCTATGTTTAATTTGATTCCACCATTGGGTCACATATCTGTGCATCTGCTGTTGTATGTATGTGTGTTGGCTGTGTTGTTGCTTCACTCCCTGGGTGTGCCCTTGTGTTTGTGCTGTGCTGATGTGTGTTGTATGGGTTGGTGTTGGGTCACTCATGTCTATGTGTGACTGGTATGCTTGGTGTGCAGACACTGCTTGTTGTGTGTACAGTGCTATGTGTATGTAGCATTGCCATTGCCTGATGTGCATCCCCTGATGTCCTGCAGTGTTTGTTCTGTTTATTTGGTCTGTGCATCTGTAGTTGGTTTGATGTGGCTGTGTTGTTCGGTGATGGTGCACTTCTTGTGTGATTTGTGGTAAGTTGTGTGTGCTTTGTTACTGAGAGATGAGGTTGTGCACTCCTGTTGTGTCCGTACTCCCATTGCCTTGCCACAGTTTGGCCGAGAGGGTATGTCTGTTTTTGTTGTGGTTCTGTGTGTGTTTCATTTGGGTTATGTGTTTGTGTGATGTTTTTATGCAGACATTTGATGTGGCATCCCTGTGTGTGATGTTTGTGGCTAAACCCACGATGTGTGTTTGTTTTTGTGTGAATCGACTGGCAAGTATTGGCAGCCTTCAGTGTGTGTGACACTGGTGTTGTGTGCTGCTGTTGTGAGGGGTTATGTATGTACATTCCTCCTGGTGTTTGGCAGTACTGTAGTATGTATATGGGCCCTGTGTGTTGTGTTGGTGGTGTACTCCTGTGAGGTGGTTGTATGCATGTGTGGATGTTCCCATTTTGACTTCCAGGCCTTTCTTTGCTCCTTGTGCCTTTACCTGGTATGCCTTGCTGTCTCCCTGTGTTGTTGCACTGTTGTGGTGCCTGTGGTTTGACTTCTCTGACTGTACCAGCCATGTGTGGTTTGATGGTCCGAGGGGGTGTTCTGTGTTCCTTGTCTGCATGTGATAGGCACATGCATGCTGTGTGTCTCCATGGCCTTCCATTTGTGTACATCCCTCTTTGGCTTGCTGATTTGTTGTGCTCCATTGCTGTTGTCATTTTGGGTGTCTGTGTGTCAGTGTGTGGTACGTATGTGTGAGTGTGTAGGCTGTGTGTCCATGTGTATGTTTGTTCCTTGTATGTGTTCTTTTGGTGCTTGTACTCATGTTTGTTTCCATGTGTACGGTGGTGTTTTTGTGTGTGTGTTCCCCTGGCACTGTACTATGTGTTATCAAGTCAAGTCAAATAATTTATATAGCGCGCTACATACCCAGAGGGTCTCAAGGCGCTTGAAGAGGGGTGGGGAATTACTTGTCGAATATCCAGGTTTTAAGTTGCTTTCAGAATGCTAGGTGGTTCTGAGTGAGGCGAAGGTGAATGGGAAGTGAGTTCCAGGTTTTAGCCGCCAGGTAGGAGAAGGATCTTCCTCCCATGGTGGTTTTGTTGATGCGTGGTACAGCAGCAAGGGCTTGATTGGAAGAGCGAAGCTGGTGGGGGGGGGGGGGGTGTAGAAGGAAAGTCGTGTGTTGAGGCATTCGGGTCCAAGTTCGTAGAGTGCTTTGTGTGCGTGGGTTAGTAGGCGGAATGTTATCCTCTTATTGACGGGGAGCCAGTGGAGGTTTTTCAGGTGACCAGAAATGTGGTCTTTACGCGGGATGTCTAGTATGAGTCTGGCTGATGCGTTCTGGATGCTTTGGAGTTTTTTCTGAAGTTTTGCGGTGGTACCGGCGTATAGGGTGTTTCCGTAGTCCAGGCGGCTTGTAACCAGTGCGTGGGTGACCGTTTTTCTAGTTTCGGTGGGGATCCAGCGGAATGTTTTTTTGAGCATGCGAAGAATGTTGAAGCAAGATGATGAAACGGCGTTGACTTGTCTGGTCATCGAGAGTGAGGAGTCCAGGATGACGCCCAGGTTCCGTGCGTGGTCCGTTGGGATGGGTGCTTTTCCAAGGGCCTCTGGCCACCAGGAGTCGTCCCAGGCGGAGGGGGAGGTACCTAAGATAAGGACTTCTGTTTTGTCTGAATTCAGTTTCAGACGGCTGTGCTTCATCCACTCGGCAACTTCTTTCATTCCTTCATGTAGGTTGGTTTTGGCGGTGTTAGGGTCATTGGTGAGTGAGAGGATCAGTTGAGTGTCATCAGCGTAGGAGATGATATTGAGGTTGTGTTGGCGCGCGATGGCCGCGAGGGGGCTCATGTATACGTTGAAGAGGGTGGGGCTGAGTGAAGATCCTTGTGGAACGCCGCAAATTACTTCAGTGGCCTCTGACTTGAATGGTGGGAGGCGGACTCTCTGAGTTCTTCCGGCAAGGAACGAGGTGATCCATTCCAGTGCTTTTCCTTGGATTCCGATGTTTCTGAGGCGTTGTAACAGGGTGCTATGACAGACTGTGTCGAAGGCTGCGGAGAGGTCGAGGAGGATGAGGGCGACTGTGTCTCCATTGTCCAGTAGAGTTCGAATGTCGTCTGTTGCTGCGATGAGTGCGGTCTCAGTGCTGTGTTTTGCTCGGAAGCCGGACTGTGAGGAGTCGAGGGATTTGTTGGTTTCGAGGAAGGCGGCGAGCTGGCTGTTGACAGCTTTCTCGATGACTTTGGCCGGGAATGGAAGGAGCGAGATGGGGCGGTAGTTTTTGAGTTCGGTGGGGTCAGCTGTGGGTTTTTTCAGAAGGGCGCTGAGTTCGGCGTGTTTCCAGCTTTCCGGGAAGGTGGCGGAGTTGAGGGAGCAGTTGATGACGTCTCGGAGGTGTGGTGCTATGATGGAGTCTGCTGTGTTGAAGATGTGGTGAGGGCATGGGTCTGTGGGGGATCCTGAGTGGATGGAGTTCATCAGGCGAATGGTGTCCTCAGTGGAGATTGGGTTCCAGTCATTAAGGATGTTCAAGGGGGGTGAAGGTACGGCAGAAGGTTGGGTGGGTTGGTCTCCGTGTTGGTTATCGAAGCTGTTGTGGATGTCAGCGATTTTGTCGTGGAAGAACGAGGCTAGGGAGTCGCAAAGGGTTTGAGAGGGAGTGATGTCGTTGGAGTTGGCAGTAGGGTTGGTAAACTCTTTGACGATGTTGAATAATTCCTTGCTGTTGTGGGCATTGTTGTCTAGTCGGTCTTCGAGTGCGGCTTTCTTGGCAGTCCGGATCAGTTGGTGGTGTATGCGGGTAGCGTTTTTGAAGGCGTCTCTGGTGCTGGTGTTTGGGTCTTTTTTCCAGGCTTTCTCAAGGGAGCGACAGAGTTTCTTGGATTTCTTAAGATCATCGTTGAACCAGGGGGCGTTTTTGCTGCCTAGTTTGATTTGACGTTTTTTCAAAGGTGCTAGGTTGTCGGCGCTGTTGGTTAGCCATTGAGTAAGGTTAATGGCTGCTTGGTTGGGGTTCGAGGAGTGGGCAGGGGGGTTTTGAAGGAGCGATGAGGATATCTGGTCGATGGTGATTTTGTTCCAGTTTCTTCGCAAAGTAGGTTAAGGGTTGGTTGTGGGTTGTGGTCTTTTTGTAGATAAAGTGAACGCAGCTGTGGTCCGTCCAATGGAGAACTGTGGTGTGACTGAAGGAGATATGTTTGCTGGAGGTGAAGATAGGGTCAAGTGTGTGACCTGCGTAGTGAGTGGGGGTGTTGACAAGTTGTTTGAGTCCGAGGTTGGCGAGATTGTCCAGAAGGGTGGTGGGGTTGCTGTCGTTGCTCTTTTCCAGGTGAAAATTGAGGTCTCCCAATAGAATGTAGTCCTCGGAGGGGAGGGCGTGTGGGGTGATAAAGTCAGTGATGTCTTCACTAAATTGTGCACGGGGACCTGGTGGCCTGTAGAGGAGGGTACCTCTGAGTGTGGTCTTGGGGTCGGTGTGGATCTGGAAGTGAAGGTGTTCGGCGCTAGCGAGGTTGACGTCTGAGCTGGTTGAGATGCGGATGGAGTTCTTATGGACGATAGCGATGCCTCCTCCTGTTTGGAAGGTGCGGTCTTTTCGGATGATCTTGTAGCCTTCCGGGATGGCAATGGTGATGTCTGGGGCTGAGGATGCGTTCATCCATGTTTCTGTTAGGAAGGCGACGTCCGGGGAGATGGTGTCTAGTAGATTCCAGAGGTCGATGGCGTGTCTGTGGACTGAGCGGGTGTTGAGCAGGATGCATTTTAGGTGGTTGGTGTCGGATCTCTGTTTGGTGTTAGTGGATGAGGAGTTGGTCTTGGTGCTGTCATACTTGCAGGAGTTGCATGTGAAGGGTCCATGGGTGTGTCCAGGAGCGGCTTGGGCGCAGTTGGGGAGTCGGCCGGGGTTTAGGGCTAAGAGGGCGGAGGCGTCGTATGTAATGCGGGTGGGGTGGGTGGTGCGGGGGCCAGGGGGTCTGGCGCTGGGCGCGGTCTTGGCGCGGACGGGCGTAGACGGGCTTACCTTTGGCGCACCTTCGGCGCGGCTGCAGCGCGTGGACGCTGCGCGTTGTGTGTTCCTGTGCAGCCACTCCTGCAGTGTCTGTCTCCCTGGTTGTTTGTTGTGTGGTGCAGGGTGTGGATTCAGCTGGCTTGTTGTTGTGCACAGGATGTGCACATGGCCTGTGCCTTCATGGAGTGTGCTGATGTGTGGTGGGAGGAGATGTGTCCCTGAGGTCTTGGTGCCCTGCCCATGCCTTGGACTGGCCCTGCCTTTTGCATTGTGCGCGTGTCTTCCCTTGTATTCACCGCTGCGGTGCCGTGAATAAGACATTGGTGCATGATCGCAGAAGATATGTGTCCAGGATGCAGAGGGGTGACTTGGTGGCATGTGGGTGCCCTTGTGGATGTGTTACTGCCCCAGCAGGGTGACCGGTGTAGATTTGGACCCCGTGTCAGCATGTGTGTTGTGTGTTGTATTTGTGTAGTTGCGTACCTGCGGCGGCGTCCCAGTGGGCTATTAGTTCATAGTGATGTAGCAGGTACAGCACCGGGAACACGTGTAGAGCGAGTCCATGGTGGTTGTGACTGGGTGGATGGGACCGGGACTCTGGTTTCGTGCTCCGCTGTCGTTCTTCTGCCATCTCAGATTGTGCGGCGTCTCCGCTGCCGTGCGTCTGCTTGTTTGGAGCATCCTAATTTCTGGAGCGGGGCAGATGTCATTCCGCATGGTGGTGAGTCTCCATTGGCTCACTCTGCTGCAGTGGCAGGCGCACTTTGAGAGCGGTGCGCGTCGCACTGCGGCAGAAGGGAATTGACCTACGTTTTGCAATACTAATATGGCGGACATGTTTACTAAATGCGTTTTTCCACACTGCCAGCACCGCAGTGGTACCACCGCCTGACATCCTAATGGACAGCCTAATGTTGCCTCTTATACCACAGTAGATAGCCTCATGTCTCTCTTACACTGCTCACATTAGGGGGATATTGGGTTTGAATGCAGGGGGAGTGTGGTCATTGGCACCCCCTTAGCAGCATCACTTCCTGTGTCAGCAGGGGTGGGGAGCTTGGCCTACTGTTATTAACAGGCACCAGTATCGTAGATGACAACTTCTGTGTAATTTCTAGGCTCAAGATGAAAGTGGTGCACCACTCTCCGATGGAAAATTCACACCAACTGCTGGGCACAGCTTTTTGTATGAAAGCAAGTTTTTTCTGGACCATGACATCTGGGTGCAGAGTGAACCTACGAAAGACAACAGCAGATACTAAACAATATCTGGAGGAAGGTATCAAATCAGATTGGCAAATCAGCTTACGCCATCTCGGTCTTGCTTCAAAGTACTATGACTATGGTATAGCAACTGTTCTAGTAACTAATTCCCAGAGGCCTTTTATATTGACGATTCAGAACAGGTACTTCACATTTATTGTATAACTGGGTAGAATCACGTGGGAATGCCTTTGGTGATGAATGACAACACTTTGTTCAGAAACTTCTCACACTTTTCACTAATAAGAACTGCAGACCCACATCTGGGTTGCTTCTGTTTACAGTCAATTTCTCACTGGACAGTTTGTTAAGTTAGGCTGTAGCATCCTGCAGGACAGGAGTGTAACTGCTTGGTTTACAATTGCTTCCTGCTCCTATAAACAACCCTGACAAGTGTCACATCAAAGGAGGGAAACTGATCAGAGGTGCTTTGGGAACTGTGTGTGTGAGAAGGGGGCGAGGAAATTAAAAGCACGTCCCACTCAACCACATTGCATAAAAAAAGAAATCACTACGCACAGGAGGGCGGGAGTTACTCTGAGGGAAAAAAACGCCAGCTCATCTGCAGCTCGCCGTCCGGTGAGGGGGCTTGCAGAAGACCGCTTGTGTCATGTAGTTTCCCAGGATATCTAAGGGCGTGGGAGGACATGAGGTGGCAGAAATATTTTAAAAAAACATGAAACTGGGCGCCATGCTAGTCAGCATGGCGCCCGAGCACATTCATTAAAAAAAGAATAATGAAAGCGGGTACTGTGCTAGAATATAAAGAGCGGTTAACAACAGTGAGCAACCCAAACTACCCTTGAGGGCTTGGGTAAATATGAATGAAAGGGTAAAAGGAGGTAGCCAATAGGTTTAACAGCTGCATGACCCAGGTCAATGCATAGATGCACTCAAACTGCCTCAAGTTGAATGGCAGTAAGACCGAGGTGCTCCTTCTAGGCGTCAATCCACTGTCCTGGTCTCGGAGGTGGTGGCCCTATGCGTTAGGGGACTGCCCTACACCGGTCGCGAAGACGAAGAATCTAGGGATTACGTTCGATGGTAGGCTTACCTTTGATAGTCAAACCAACTGTCTCACATCCAGCTTTTGGCTGATTCTGAAATTGATATGGAAGGTGCGACCTTTCGTGCCGCCGGAGGCAGTAAAAACGTTGGTAACTACTCTTGCATTCTCGAGACTAGATTACGGAAATGCATTATATGTTGGTATCCAAACCCAATTCCTGAAAAAGATGCAACGCCTGCAGAATGCCGCAGCCAGAATGTTACTGGACATCCCTAATCATGAGCCAGTAGCACATCATTTAGGAGCATTGCACTGGCTTCCGGTTAAAAAGAGGATTGCATTCAAGACTCTTTGCATTACATTCAAGGCATTGCATGGTAAGGGTCCTGCTTACCTCACCTCACGCATAAAACTCTTCATCCCTTCTAGGAGTCTTAGATCCGCACAACGCAGACTTTTGCAGGTGCCTAGGTTCAGGCAGAACAGATGGGGAGGAAGGAGCTTTCTGTTGCGAGCTGACAGATTATGGAACCTTCTCCCGCCATCTATCAAAGAAAGCTCAGACCTTCTAGCTTTCAGAAAAAAAGTAAAAACTTGGCTTTTCCAAACTGTCATTTAGCTCTCACTGGCTACTAGTGCTTCACTCCCTAAGTCCACAGTGCCAAGACGCCTCCAGGCATTCGTTGCGCTTTACAAATTTAAAATCAAATCAAATCAAATCAAAATCAAATAAAAGATGCCTTCAAGGGAATTTATTCTAACAACCTATTTCGATTATTTTGAATCTCTTGATAGGACAAATTAATGGTCCCAAGGTTTGAACATTCAAAAGGAATTACTTTTAAATAACCAAAATGTCAATGTGAATAAAAGTCAAACAATAAACAAATACAAAAAGACAAAACAAGACTTAAGCGGGTGTATATGAAAATGTTATCATCAATTAAAAGGCAGAGATCTTAATATACAAATATATAAACAGGCCTAAAGGAAAATCAGTGGTAAATCAGTATATAACACTGTGGGTCCTGTTGACACCTTTCCTTATAATCGAATAGACAAATTAATTATTGATAGGAAAAGGCGATAGTCGACGTTTCGGTCTCTTATGTGTCCATCTGTGAGACCATCTTCTGGACTGTGTAGTTTATATTTGTAATGCCCTTGATGGAGAAATGGATTCGTGCAAATACCAAAATGTTAACAGCAGTTCTGTCTGCAGCCACACCTGGCGCTAGTGCAAAAATCTGGAAAATATCTAGGTCAACACGGTCTGTGTCTAAACCAGCATAGCAATTGTAGACCATAAGGGAGACAGGCGGCATGTGTGCTGAAGCGGCAATGCTATAACTCGTACAGCTGCGGTGTTAATTTCCGGGTGCACAACAATCAGGTTGCAGTCTTGATTTCTGTAGAAAATCGTGGCAACAAAAGACGACTTGAATGCAGATTAGTTGCAGTCTTAGTTAAAAAATCGGGAAGTCGTGGCAGCAAGGCGGAGGCAGCTCTCAATATTGACAGCTGCGAAATCTCGCGAAATGGCAAAAAAATCCACGAGTTCGCGTATTTTCCCGCAAACTCACCATTTGCACAAATATGTGAACACGTGTGCCTATAACTTTGCCAGCACGCCAAAAGGTGCTGAGGTACCTTGAGTGAGCTAGCCATTATAGTGGGGACGGGCGGGAAGACGTTTCATACCGCTAGTGTGTGGTGGACCGGGCCAAACGGGCGGGTCTTCTATGCGAGTTCACATGCATCTTGTTTATAAAGGGTTAGAGACCGAGCAGAGCAGCAGATGAGGAGAAAGCAGCCTCCTGGTCACAGGAGCTACACGGGGATGGCGCTCGGGAAACTCATGGATGCCAAAATACGTTTGACACAGGACCCCAGAATCCTTCAGATGTCTTAGATAGCTCTGCTGCGCGTTTTGGTACAAAGCCATTCTGATCCTGCTCAGTGGGTTCAGGCGCATGCAACTGCTGCTGCTGGACAATGTCCCATCTCAAACTAAACTGCCCCGTACAGGCATATGCTGGCGCTTGGCAGTAGGGTGCAGTGGCATGCGGGTGCTGCACGCCTGGTACATGCGCATACCGGTGCCAGGGGGGACACGTGTTTATTGGTGCTGTGTAGCAAGTTATGACTTTACATTTTGACTGCACCAGATGGTGGCACCACCTACACGGATCAGGAGCATCCAGGCACCAGAATTCATGGTGCAAGAGCATAACGGTTCTGTGCGGTACGAGTATATATGTACTGGGGCAGGGGGGCACTTAGCACAATGTGTGCTCACACCCAGAGGGCTCCCAGGCAATTGAGCACAAATGATTTTCACACTGAGAGGGCTTCGGGGCAGTTCAGCAGCGTGGGGGCTCACACCCACTGGGCCCCGGGGCAGCTTAGTAGCGCGGGGGCTCACAACCCCTGGGCAGCTCAGCAGCACGGGGGCTCACACCCACAGGGCTCCCGGGCAGTTTAGCAGCGCCACCCTCTGGTTCATCACTGCCATCCTCTGGTTCACCACTGCCACCCTCTGGGTCACCACTGCCACCCTCTGGTTCATCACTGCCACCCTCTGGTTCACCACTGCCACCCTCTGGTTCATCACTGCCACCCTCTGGTTCATCACAGCACCCTTTGGTTCACTACTGCCACCCTCTGGTTCATCACTGCCACCCTCTGGTTCACCACTGCCACCCTCTGGTTCATCACTGCCACCCTCTGGTTCACCACTGTCACCCTCTGGTCACCACTGCCACCCTCTGGTTCATCACAGCACCCTCTGGTTCACCACTGTAGATTATGGGGAGAAAGCACACCTGCCCAGCCTCAACCAAGACAAATTAATTTGGGGCTAGTTAATGTGTTACTGAATTTGAGCTTCAAGTCCAGCACCTGCTTCCTTATCTGTAAGTTCTTCCTGTTGCGGTTTAATTTTTGTGACAGGAACATTGTGCCATATGAGGGTCAGAGCAGGGTCAGAGAATAGTTGCAAGTAGGCAACGAACTCTGGAGGTGCCGCTCAGGAAGCACTTACAGGGTTACAGCAGGTGCCGAAGTTGAAGTAAATTTCTTTGTAACCATTTTGTAAATGGTTACAAAGAAATTACCTTCAACTTGGGCACCCGCCCAAGTTGAAGCTAATAAGTGCTGTACGTGCTTCATGTACTTCAGTTTTGCAAAATCTGTTCCGCTCACGATTTTGCGGATTTTTCTGCAATTTTGCGAGATTCGCGGATCGCGAAATTGCAGAAAATCCGCAAATTCCGCGAGCGGAACGAATTTTCCGCCCATACTTACTTCTGACCTCCCATTTTGTCCATGTGATTTGCAATCTGCTCAGCATGACATACACTTTTTGTTTTTCTGTAAATGTTATTGTGATGAAAAGAAGCGATTTATTATCCCCATTATGAGTAAAATGAAGTTCAGACAGTGTTGTGTAGCCCTTTATTACCTCCAATCACTACCTGACCCTTTTGTTCTCTGGCATCCTTTTTGCTATCTGCATTAAAAAAGAGACAAACAATTTGCTAAAATGATATGAAGAACAATGAACTGATTTTATTGTATTGTGTAAATAATTATGAATTTGTATTTTTGTATTACTATTTTTATATATTTTAACCATACTGTAATTTTCTGAAACACTGCAAATGTTTCTTTTTACTGTAGTATTCTTTTTATGCCTACATTGTGTTGGCGAAATAAAGTTATTCTGACTGACTGACTGACTGAACGTATGTGTATGGCGGCCCATGAAGCAGGTGCCATAATTATAAATAAAATATACATGAAACCTGATGCAGTGCTAGGCGTCATGGTGGCGCCATGGTGACAAAAAAAAACGAAGTAGTCCCTAAACATAACACATGAATGCTTGGAGCGCAATAAAACTATAGTTGGTTTGTGCTGCTTCGGATAAAACGGAAGTGATGTATCAGGAGCACCAACCAATAAGGAGCCAGGCAATAAGACTAACTCAGGAGTTAACCAATGGCAAGCAGCAGGCAGGATTACACTCACTATACTGCTCACAGCAGGTTTTGTGCAACAACACAAGCACTCTGCCTAGGCTTGACTTAATAAAGGGAATTTACTGAAAAATTCCTGTGGGCTAATACAACCCAATAACCCATATGTGTCATATAAAGCCCATCTGTTAGAAATTCGGATTTCTAGTTGATAGGGGTGTGAATGCTTCTCAAGCAACACCCACAATCCCTGTCAGCAGGGTGAACCACAAAACCCACTAAATTAACCTGCGCTTAACCCATTGGTAACTTGGCACAAAAGCAGTCATACTTAACTTAGAAGCAATTTGTAAAGTATTTATGCAGCACTTAAATTGAATAAAGTGAAAACACAACCGAAAACAAACCCCCCACCATCGGGGAGCTCCTGGGCAAAGCAACATTGAAGATTTCTACTTTCGGACTTTGTCACTTTTTTTAAAGTTGAAGATGTCCAGCGGGATGAAGCTGCAGGCTGTAGCCAGCAAGGGTTTCAGAGCACATTTTGGCTGAAAACCTTTGCTTGAAGTCCCAAGTTTTGGTTTTAGGCTGTGTGGGTACTTTGAGCACCCCTTCCAAGGGTTAAGGAGTGGTTCAGTAACACTTGAAGGGAAAAGACTCACTAAGGCTGGATCAACTTGTGGGTTCAAGATGGTTAGAGCCTTCTCTTAACCTGAGGCGCGGAAGCTGTTAGACCTGTCAGGCCTAGGGTGGTCTTTCCCTATATTTTTTCGCCCTTGCCTCATTTTTCCCACCTTCTTTTTGTTGGCCCTTAGGTCTCCGGGCGCCTTTCCATGGCCAATCCATGTTAGGGTGTAGGTGCTCTCTACTCCAAACATGGCTGCCACTGGCCCCTGCTACTGCAGCGTGGTCTTTTAGTGTAGCACCCTACTTGCCAGGAGCTGGCTGGGACCCCATACATTGTTGCAATGCCAGCCTGTCATCGCCTGCCCATAGGTAGAGTGGGGAAGCTCCTGGAACCTTCCAGAAGAAAGGCGGAGCCTATTTTTGCCACCTTAGAGAGTGGTCACCTAACCTGGGCATACATAAGCAAGGGAGGGAACTTTTTTTAGTCAGTTGGGGCATCACTGACCTGGGGGACCCACGCAGGAGATTTAGGCGGTAGGGCCTAGTCAGGGACCTATGCCACTGGGAGTGACAGGACTTAGGTGCTGCCTCTTAAGCTGAGTGAGGTATCCTAGGCTAACCCACTGATCTGGCCCGGCGGTAGGGGAAACCAGGGACCATCTTCAGTGACCTGAGGAAACTTGCCAAGCCTCCAACTCAAATGCCCCCCTTCAAGAAACCACCTCATAAAGGCGCAGAACCAACCAAGCGCCGAGAAGACTACTTGCCCTTCATACAGAGACTACTGGGGGATCGACCAGGTACTGGACTGGGCTGCCCCTGCGCACTGCCTGCCTCCACCCGGGCCTGTGCTGTCCTGCCTGCCTCCCCCTGACTGAACTGATCAAATTCTTGTCCTGCCTCACCCCGTGCTGAATCGCTTGAGGAGCGCTTTATCCTGCTCCCCTCATCAGCACTGTAATCTGCCCTGGCTGAAGAGGCTGCTGAGCGCTCGCCCGAGAACTGCCTCAAGCGCTCCCCTGCTGGGCCTTTTAAGGCGCGCTGTAAGCCCCCCCAGGCGCGATCCTCACCAAGCGCTGTGTGCCCCTTTAAGCGCTTACCGGCGGTGCCCAGTGAAGTGCCGAAATTGCCTCCGGGCGGCCCTCGGTGCCAGGAGAGGGCCACCGCTGTGTTGCCAGGCCCAGCCCAATTGAGAGGAGATCCCGCGGTGGACCCCGGAGCTTGAAGAAGGCCGCCGCGTATTCCAGTCAGGCCTCGCTGGGCCTGAAGCCACCGCCACCTCCACCACGTGACGGGGGCGCCCGGCCTCGTCACTGGCCATGCCCCCCGCCTCTCCTGTGCCGTTATTGAGCCCGCGGCCCGGCCTTGTCACTGGCCGCGCCGCAATTGGCGGTTGACTCCCCTGCCCCCCGAGGACGCGACCGGATTGGTCCTGGGCCCTCGCAAGGGCCGAGAAGGAAGCCGGAACTGCTTTGGGGCCGGAGGGAGACCCGGGAAGAGCGCGAGAGTAGCGCGGGTCTCCCCCGAAGGCCTACCACCCCCTGGGGCCTGCGAACACCGCCGGAGGGCCCTGCGCAGGGAGAGGAGCCCTCCCATCCTGCAGAGAACCACCGCAAGGGCTCACGTAGGAGCCAAAAAGCCAAAAAGAAAGGTAACTCCCCGGGGAGGAGGGTGGAGGCGAGGAGGAAGAGCGGCCCCCCCCCGAGAAGCGAAGTGGGAGCCCCGTGGCTGCCCCTCCCCGGGGAAGAGACTGTAGTTGGGCCCCGTTGCCGCCCCCCCAAAATTGTTGCAAAAGGTTGCCTGAACTGGACCAGAGCCCCGTAAGAGCATTCGGGACTGAACTTTAGGGAGTTAACCCTGTGTTAGGGGGACTGTGTTTAAACCTGCCCCAAGGCAGGATCCAGGGATAACACTGCGGCAGGAATGTGCTAAGTGTGGAGAAGAGAGGTTTTCTACCTGTTTCTTCATGACTCTCAAGGAAGTGGTTACCCCTACACGGTGATAAGTGTATCACTGCCGGGTGAAATGTTTGCTTGTGCCTAATGAACTGTTGGTTCTGGGCCTAAGGCGAGGTTGAAGATATGCCCACAGTTAACCCTTGACCTGGTCCCTTAATGAGATGGTTATACCTGCGCAAGGGAGTTTTCAGCCTTGCTGAAATGAGTTACCTTTAATGAACTGTTTATTTTTATAGGATGAAATGCTCATACTTACTACCTGAAATGCTAGTTCATGATTCATGAAGGTATCCCCTTTGCCTGATGAAAAGGTTATTGCGACAGGCTATGTTATTTGCTGAATTGCTACCTTTGCTCCCATGATGAAAATGCATTAGTGGAATATTCTAGGAAATGTTGATGAATTGATTGCCCTGATCCTAATCCTATATAAAAGCTATTGATTTTAATCAGAAGTACTGGTGTGGTCTCCATTATTGCGCACACTTATTGTCTCAGTGGATAAGTGTGTTGTGTAGCTACTTTACACGTAAGCCCCTGGTTGCCTACCTGCTCGAGCCAAGCTACCCCCCGGGGAACTGGAGGTCCCAGTTCTTACACCAGCCAACTAGCTCTTGGAGTCACTCTGTAAGTCTGGGGTTCAAGCGGTAAAGCAGTCAATCAATTAATCAATCATAGCATTTGCAAAGCGCACTACAAACCGGTGAGGGTCTCAAGGTGCTGGGGGGTGGGGGGGAAAGCTGCTACTGCTCGAAAAGCCAGGTCTTGAGGAGTCTTCTGAAGGTCAGCAGGTCTTGGGTCTGCCGTAGTTGGATGGGGAGGATGTTCCAGGTCTTGGCGGTGAGGTGGGAGAGTGATCTGCCACTGGAGGACGCTCTTCAGATGAAGGGGACTATGGCGAGGGCGAGGTCGGCGGAGCGGAGCTGGCGGGTGGGGGTGTAGAAGCTGAGTCATCTGTTGAGGTATGCTGGTCGCGTGTTGTGGAGTGCTTTGTGTGCGTGGATGAGGAGCTTGAAGGTTATCCTCTTGTTGACGGGGAGCCAGTGCAGGTCTCTCAGGTGGGGTGTGATGTGGCTGCGGCGAAGGATGTCGAGGAGCAGGCGTGCAGAGGCGTTCTGAATGTGTTGAAGTAGTTTCAGGAGTTTGGCCGAGGTTCCTGCGTAGAGGGCGTTTCTGTAGTCCAACCTGCTGCTGACGACGATCTGGATGACCGTTCTTCTCATTTTGGTGGGGATCCACTTGTAGATCTTGCGGAGCATGCGGAGGGTGTTGAAGCAGGAGGAAGAGACAGCGTTGACCTGCTTAGTCACAGAGAAGGTGGAGTCGAGGCTGAGGGATGAGCCCAGGGGTATACCGCAGATGATCTTGGTGGCTTCGGAGCAGAAAGGGGGTGGCGGACACTCTGTGTTCTGCTGGAGAGGAAGAAGGTGGTCCAGTCCAGGGCCTTCCCTTGGATCCCGGTGTCTCTTGAGGAGTGTGCATAGTGTGCGGTGGCAGACCGTGTCAAAGGTGGCTGATAGGTCCAGGAGGATGAGGGCCGTGGTTTCTCCGTTGTCAAGCAGCTTCGGTGCTGTGGTTTCTGCGGAACCCGGAATGGGATGGGTCCAGGATGCTGTTCTCCTCCAAGTAGCGGGTCAGTTGCTTGTTGACGGTCTTCTCGATGGCCTTCGCCGGGAACAGGATCAGGGAGATGGGCCAGAACTTCTTGAGGTCCTTGAGGTCCGCCTTGGGTTTCTTGAGTAAGGCGATGATCTCAGTTTGTTTCCAGCTCTCCGGGAAGGTTGCTGTCTCGAAGGAGATGTTGATGACTTTCCGGAGATGGGGTGCGATGGCGGTGCTGGCTTTGTTGAACATGTGGTGTGAGCATGGGTCTGACCGCGATCCGGAGTGGATGGTGTTCATGATCTTGATGGTGTTGTTGTTGTTTAATTGGTCCAGGAGAGCAGGTGGTTGGTGCGGATGGTGGTCGTGATGGTGTAGGTCTCAGTGGTTGTTGGGGCGATCGTGACATTGAAACTGTCGTGTATGTCCGGAGTGGATGGTGTTCATGATCTTGATGGTGTTGTTGTTGTTTAATTAGTCCAGGAGAGTAGGTGGTTGGTGTGGTGGTCGTTAGGGTGTAGGTCTCAGTGGTTGTTGGGGCAATCATGGCATTGAAACTGTCGTGGATGTCTGTGATCTTGCAATGGAAGACGGTGGCAAGCGCGTCGCACAGGTCTTGCGAAGGTGGGATGTCGTTGGTGTTGGAGCTGGGGTTGGAGAGTTCCTTCACGATGTTGAAGAGCTCTTTGCTGTTGTGTGCATTGTTGTCTAGGCGGTCTTTGAAGGAAGCCCTTTTGGCGATCTGTAGAGGTGATGGTGTCTGCTGGTGGCGTTCTTGTGGGCTGAGTAGTTGTCCGGTGTTCGTTCACGGTGCCAGTTCTTCTCTAGCTTTCGGCAGGTTTGCTTAGAGGCCTGGAGGTCTTCAGTGAACCAGCTGGCTTTCTTGCTGGTGTGGCTATTGGAGGGTTTCTTGACCAGGGCGAGGGAGTTGGCGCAGTCGTCGATCCACTGTCTGAGGTTGCTGGTGGTGATGTCGGGATTGGTGGGGTCGGCGGGGGGGCTTCGGGTGAGGGTGGTGGTTAGCTGGTCTTCGATAACTTTGCTCAAGCAGCAGCGAGGGATCTATTGGGAGCGGTGGTGCGTGGTGGGTTTCTGGAAGGTGAAGTGGATGCAGTGATGGTCAGTCCAGTGGAGTTCAGTGGTGTGGTTGAAGGAGATGTGGGCACTTGTGGAGAAGATGGGGTCAAGCGTGTGGCCGGCGGAGTGGGTGGGTGTTGTGACGAGTTGTCTGCGTCCGAAGTTGGCGAGATTGGCGATCAGGGTGGTGGATTTAGTGTTGCTGTTGTTCTCAAGTTGAAGTTCAGGTCCCCTTGGAGGATGTAGTCCATGGAGGGAAGGGCGTGTGTGCTGACGACGTCACCGATGGAGTAGCTGAACCGTGTAGACGAGAGTTCCTCTGAGGGTAGTGTTGGGATCGCTGTGGGTCTGGAAGTGCAGGTGTTCGGCTTTGCTGAGGGTGTCATCGGTGTAGGCCTCTAACAGCAGAGCAGTCCTCTGAGGGTTCAAGGCAGACTTCAAGAAACAAAGCAGCCCTCTGGGAGAAGTCCTCTGAAGTAGAAAGCACCCCTCAAGCATTAGAGAAATCCTCTTAAGTACAGGAATAGCCTTCCAAGTGTCCTATGCATGGCCTGGAGTGAATTGAAGAGTGGGTCTTATTTTTATATATATATCAAGAGAGAGGGATCTCGGAGCGCATAAAGGTCCAGCATACATGCTTCGATTAACTAATCAAGAGCACAGGCGAATGCAGCTCCTAGTAAGTATGGATTTCTCTGCTTAGTTCAGTTAATTTCCACAGAGTCTGCAGCGAGCAATACTCTGTAGGAACACATGCTCTCGCACACCTGGATAGGTGTCATGCTTCATCATTTGGCTTTTTCTCCACGTCGGCTGGTGCTGCAATGCCTGACTGGCACTCTCAATGGGGACTCTTAAACGGAGATCTTTTTATAAGCTGTATGGTGAAGTGTGGGTGTGTGGGTAAAATAGTAGATTTGTGTATTTTTAGTAAATATGTGAAAGAGTGGGATAAAAATAGGACAAGGGATACTCTACAGAAATATTTTAACGAGTGAGCCCTACTGCTTATGTTAAAATATGAGATGCCATCTACTAGAAGTGATTATCTAAGGTAGCTGAAGGTCGACATGTTTCAAGCCTAATTTAGTCCTGTGAATGATCCAGTGGCTTTCCTTCAGGACCATAAAAACTTAATCTACACAGTGACTGGGGTTTCAATATATGAGTAATTTGTGTTACTCCCAGACACCTATACTTCTGTATGTATCAATATAAGTAAATAGATTTTTTTAGAAGACCTGTAGCGCAGACAAAATTATGAGCACATCAATTTCATTATTATCAAAAAACTGACAATATGAGACACCAAAGCATGCTCACATATAAATGCTCACTTTCTAATGTGTCCCATCAATTGAAAAGTGCAATTCACCTACCCCACATAGAAGATAAAACATATATCATGAAATTCCAACACACTGTTGTTCAGTGAAGAAACTTACCCACTGAGGGTATAAAGCAAGACTCCTCAAGTATTTTGCCCTGTGACACGCTTGTTAGCATGCTGTAAAATATCAAAATACAGGGCCAATTGACCGTGCTAATGATCTGTTGAGCGAACAGTTAAATTGCACCATCACTCTTGTTTGGAAAAACAGAGTGGCTATGTCGTACTTACAAGCTCCTGTATATCAGCACACTGGAAGACCTACTCACATTGGCAACTTCAGAAGTGCAGAGTGCCGTGGGTCTCCAGTATTTAACCTGTCTTACATCAGCGTTAATTAGAAGCAGGTGTGTCTTGTGCAGTTGAAGCCTGGATTCAACCACTAGAACGGAAATACTCGTGTCGGGTCTGTTTTTTATTTCTAATGGGAGAGGAATCTCCTCTGCCATGTACGTGTAAATGTGACTACCCAGATGGTACAACGGAGTCACTCAGGGAAGAAAGATTAGTTGTTAATCTTCCACCCAGAGAACTCACAGAAACTGAAGTTAAAGTCTTATAGAAAGGATTGGCCTTTGTTTCTACACCCAAGATTGACCAATTCCAAAGGAACTGCGAGTTACAAAAATTCTTCAGCAAAATAGGTCTCAAAGCATTCTGTCATGACAATCCAGCATTAGCACAAATGGATTCAGGTCTGCGCAATCCATCCACTTTGACGCCAAACTCGCAATGATACCATATGAACTAGTGACCTTTGAACAAGCTATCCTAAAAGAGATAGTTAATGACTATAACACACAAAATTTCCACAATATGTCTAAAAAGGAACACAAAGTAGTTAGCGAATTGGCCAATGATAAACAGATCACAAAAAAACCAAGCAGAAAAAGGTGGTGCAACAGTAATTATATCCATCACTCATTATGAGAATGAATGTGTATGCAATTTGCTTACCACAAGTATTATACACCCATTGCACAGGACCCAACAATGAGGCTAAAAATACCGATAATCTCCATGGTATCTGCTGTTGAAACACAGGGATGCATCAATAAGAACAAAGCAGACTTCCTAGTAAACAAAGACCTGAGGATCCCATACTTTTACACCCATCCTAAGATTCATAGGAGGATTTCGCCACCTCAAGGTAGACCCATATTTTCAGGGCTGCATTCCCTCCTGGAACCACTCTCCAAGTTCTCTGACTAATTTTTGCAACCACGTGTAAAAAAACTCAATCATATATACAAGCCATGCAAGATACATTGAATATAATTGAATCCACTACTAACATGTATCAGCTAGACCTACTGGTCACCTTGGATGTGGAATCACTTTATACAAAATATAACACAGAATGCCAAACTGGAGGTAATAGACACCATCCTCCATATGGAGTAGTGTGCTTCCCCTAAGCCCACTAACTTTATTGTGTAATGCGCATGCATGGCCTTCAAGGAAAATATATTTCAATACCGGACACAACTATACCAAAAGACACATGGTACTTCAATGGGAAATACCATTGCCCCAAGTCTAGCATGTCTCCATATGTCATATTTTGAAGAACAATTCAGTCTCTGTCCAGAGAACCCATACAAACCTAACATCCTTCTTTGGCAGCGCTATATAGATGACATACTCATCTTTTGGAAAAGGGACCTGGCTACAAACGAGGCATTTTTCTCCTGGGTTAACCCTTTAAAGCCCTACCTGAAATGTTAAAAAAACAATCACTGAGAAGGAACCACTTTTGATCAAGAAGAAAAACAATGAGCTAGACAGGAATAGCCACCACCCAAAATCCTTGCGCGACATCCTACCATACGGACAGTTTTGGCACCTGCAATGCAATTGTATCAGACTAAAGGATTCTGAATCACAGACACAAAAGCTGGCAGTACATTTGGAACAAAGACAAAACTCTAGTCAATGTGTAAAACCTGCACGTAAACAGTGGATCACTGACAGAAATATCGAGACATAAATACAGTTGTCAAAAATATAGACTTCCTACCTTCATCATGGTAAGTATAAAAATATTGGAACACATATTGTTGTTAACAATATCATTTTTTTATATGTATTATAAATAATGTAAAATAAGTTAAATAATACATTTTACTTAAAACAATATTTAGATTTATTTGTAAATTATAACAATTATTAGTAATAATTGTAATTTAAAAATGAATTAAACATACATATATAAAATGTAATATATATATAGTTACTCAAAAATAATTAATAAATACAAATTATACTTAATTAAAAAATATTAGAAATATATTAAAACATTAAAATAAACATATATATACATACACCTGTAACATAAAAATAAACAACAACTATATTATAGATTAAAATATTCAAATATATAATATTTTTAAACCTACATTTTACACTACAATTAGTGCAACAGTAGGGAAAGTGTTGGATAGTGGAGGGGAATAATTTACTATTCCCACCCCAGCGAGTGCAAGTGTAGAGAAAGTGTTGGATAGCAGAGGGTAAGAAATTACTATTCCCACGCCAGTGAATGCAATGTAACAGGGGATCACTGACAGAATATCGACAACAGAAATATCGAGATATACATGTTGTTGTCAAAAATGTAGACTTCCTATCTTCATCATAGTAAGTACAAAAATATCGGGAAAATATTTTTGTTAAAAATATTGAAGTACAAAATATCATTTTTTTATATGTATTATAAATAATGTAAAATAAGTTAACTAATACATTTTACTTAAAGACATATTTAGATTTATTTGTAAATTATACCAATTATTAGTAATGAATGTAATTTAAAAATAAATTAAACATACATACATAAAATGTAATATATATATAATAAGTTAAAAATAATTAATAAATACAAATTTTATTTGATTATAAAGGGGGCGATTCCGATTCGTTAAAATCCCTTACAAATAGCCGTACGGAGCATATTTCCCATACGAATCGTACCCTTAAACATCCCCGTACGTACGATGAAGTACGATTCGGACCCAAAGCAGATTTCGGTACGAAGCGTACGAAAGACCATATGACTTAAAAATCTGTACAAATCGCATTCGGAACACGCAGTACGCGACGTGCGTACAGATTGAAGCAGCATTTTCCGACCCAGCAAGTACGATTCGTCTCGTCAACGACTCTTTTTCTACCGGAGCTCAAAAAGTCCGGAAAAGCAGATTTCGACTCGAACCGCGTACGAAACGGACCCTCCGGGTACGGTGCGTACACCCCATGATTTCAGGGGTACAGTGCGTAGGGGGTACGGTGCTTACGCCCCATGATTGCATGGGTACGGTGCGTAGGGGTATAGTCCGTTGGGGTACTGTTCTTACACCCCATGACTGCCGGGGTACGGTACGCATGTGAGTGTGTGGCTCTCCGTACGAATCGCTCATACTTGACGTTTTCCGTACGAATCTCGTTCTGATTCCCCGGTCCGGATCGTACTTGTCGGGTTGTACAGCATGTTTACGATTCATACGGTTCACTGTGAGGGTCCGTTCGTACGGTTCGCATCGATTCAGTCGTATATTTTTCAAACGAATCGTACTACGCGATTCGGACGGAATTGTACCAGTCGTACGGAAAGGGCTACGGATTCGATTTGGTCATACGATTGGCTTACTGAATCGGAATCGGCCCCAAAATGTTGAAAATATATTAAAACATTAAAATAAATATATATATACATACAACTGTAACATAAAAAAAATATAATATAAATTAAAATATTCAAATATATAATATTTTTTAAACCTACATTTAGTGCAACAGTAGGGAAAGTGTTGGATAGCGGAGAGGAATAATTGACTTTTCCCACTCCAATGAGTGCAACAGTACGTTTGACACAGGACCCCAGAATCCTTCAGATGACTAAGATAGCTCTGCTGCACGTTTTGGTACAAAGCCGTTCTGATCCTGCTCAGTGAGTTCAGGCGCATGCAGCTGCTGCTGCTGGACAATGTCGCATCTCATGCTAAACTGCCCCGTACAGGCATATGCTGCTGCCCTGTACAGATTGAAGCAGCATTTTCCGACCCAGCAAGTACGATTCGTCTCGTCAACACTCCGTACAACTCTTTTTCTACCGGAGCTCAAAAAGTCCGGAAAAGCAGATTTCAACTCGAACCGCGTACGAAACGGACCCTCCGGGTGTGGTGCGTACACCCCATGATTGCAGGGGTACAGTGCGTAGGGGGTACGGTGCTTACGCCCCATGATTGCATGGGTACGGTGCGTAGGGGTATAGTCCGTTGGGGTACTGTTCTTACACCCCATGACTGCAGGGGTACGGTACGCATGTGAGTGTGTGGCTCTCCGTACGAATCGCTCATACATGACGTTTTCCGTACAAATCGCGTTCTGATTCCCCGGTCCGGATCGTACTTGTCGGGTTGTACAGCATGTTTACGATTCATACGGTTCACTGTGAGGGTCCGTTCGTACGGTTCGCATCGATTCGGTCGTATATTTTTCAAACGAATCGTACTACACGATTCGGACGGAATTGTACCAGTCGTACGGAAAGGGCTACGGATTCGATTTGGTCATACGATTGGCTTACCGAATCGGAATCGGCCCCAAAATGTTGAAAATATATTAAAACATTAAAATAAATATATATATACATACAACTGTAACATAAAAAAATATATAATATAAATTAAAATATTCAAATATATAGTATTTTTTAAACCTACATGTAGTGCAACAGTAGGGAAAGTGTTGGATAGCGGAGAGGAATAATTGACTTTTCCCACTCCAAAGAGTGCAACAGTAGGGAAAGTGTTGGATAGCGGTGGGGAATATTTATCTATTCCCACTCCAATGAGTGCAACAATAGAGAAAGGGTTGGATAGCTCTAGTTGTGCCTCTGGGTAGGATTGAGTCTCGCATACTTTGGTGGTGTGAATTGCACTGGACAGGGTGAGTACGTTTCTAGGTTGTGCATGTCAGTTCTGGGTGCCCGGGTGGTAGGTCATCCCAGCACAGACAGAGGGCTTTATGAGGGAATTATCACCGCAGTCAGGGTGGTGTGCCTAGTGCCTCTAGAAGTGACTGAGTTCTCCTCCGGCTGGATTTTTGCCGGCAGGAATCCACTTGTCAGGTTTTGAATCGGCTCGTGTCAATTTCCTGATATGTCCACTTGTAACACAAGGCTGGATTTTAATCTTAATTTATCTTGAGAAGGACATGCGCTGAACCTGTCTGACACTTTCCTATTACAGCGGATCAAGGTGTAATGATCGCCCCCGGTGCATGGAGCGTCTTCTGATGCAGCTGCAGGACATCAGCTTTTACCCGAATATAACACATTAATGCCCGGTATGAATTGACTGGCCCCTTCCCGGAATCAACAGAGCACTTGTTGTAAAACAAGGGTGCGACACCGCACGACTGCAAAGCACACGCAGAGCTTAGATTTCATCCAGACTGAAGATTTCAGTTATTGCTAAGCACCCTTATTGACTGAGTGACTTTAAGGTTTGTTGGAGGAATTGTCGTTCTCCATATTGGCGGAAGTGGACTGAGCTCTGTATTACATGAACCATGCACCATGCCGCTTAGCACTGAACCAGGCTGTGTTCTACAGCACACTGGTGAGCTCTTAGCCCTGCTCCACACTGGTGAGCCCTACACCATGCTGGTAATCCCTGCACCACACTGGTGATCCCTGCAGCACACTGGTAAATCCTGCAGTATACCGGGTAACCCTGAAGCACACCGGTGAACCCTGCAGCACACTGGTGATCCCTACACCATGCTGGTAATCCCTGCAGCACACTGGTGATCCCTGCAGCGCACTGGTGAACCCTGGAGCACGCTGTGTTCTACAGCACACTGGTGAGCCTTGTGCCCTGCAGCACACTGGTGAGCTCTGCGGGACACTGGTGAACCCCTTGAGCAGCTCAGTGTTTAGTGCACGCAGTCTGCCTGACTGATCACACATTCCGCAGATGCCGCCTCTGCAATTGGCAGGATGCAGACAAATTAATTGCTCGCCGCTGATATCTGTCCCGGTGAACCATGCACCACGCCGGTGAGCCCTGGACCAGGCTGTGTTCTACAGCACACTGGTGAGCTCTGAGCCCTGCTCCACGCCGGTGAGCCCTACACCATGCTGGTAATCCCTGCACCACGCTGGTAATCCCTGCAGCACACTGGAGAATCCTGCAGTACACTGGTGAACCCTGCAGTACACCGGTGAACCCTGCAGTACACCGGTGAACCCTGCAGCACACCGGTGAACCCTGCAGCACACCAGTGATCCCTGCAGCACACCGGTGATCCCTGCAGCGCACTGGTGAACCCTGCAGTACACCGATGAACCCTGCAGCGTGCTGGCGAACCCTGCAGCACGCTGTGTTCTACAGCACACAGGTGAGCTCTGCGGCACACTGGTGAACCCCTTGAGCAGCTCAGTGTTTAGTGCACGCAGTCTCCCTGACTGATCACACATTCTGCAGATGCCGCCTCTGCATTTGGCAGGATGCAGACAAATTAATTGCTCGCCGCTGATATCTGTCCCATTGTCCGTGCAACATGTTTTCTGCCTTCTTCTGAGACCGTTCCATGTGCCAGGAAGAGACAGGAGAAACACATTGAAGGCACCACAAAAATGCAGTGTCACATCAGAATTCTGCATGAGCGCGCGGACAGCACTGCAAAAAACCATGCACTGTGGTAGGCAGGCAGCCCGCACTGACAGAAGCAGGCTTGGGCACAATGAGTGCCACCTGTTTACCGCTATCAGTGAGAGCCTAAATCAAGGTCACTGGAATTGTGCGAGTTTGTGGCAGTGGCGTTTTCGTATAGTTATATATTTGCTGAATTTGCTACATAATCCAATGTCTATTGCATAATTTGCAGACTTTTACCAAAAACAAATGTTTCTCGCTTAGACATTTAAAAAGTTATTAAAAACGCAATTTTCGAGCTGGCTTTAGATGGAAATACAGAAGCGCTGGCACATGTTTTCTCCTGATAAGTGCTTGTTCTCTATCCTAAAGTGTTTTTATAGCAGAACTGAAAAGCACAGGTACTCCCCTTTCCAAATTACTCAGTACCGGACCATTTAAAGCACTGCCAAACCCACAACAAATTGCTAGTTTAAGTGAGTGCATGTGTGCATTGTCAATTTAAATAAATGTGGAAAAATACTAGCTGTAGTGTCGTCTTTTGCTTGTGGCAAAAATAAATGTGGATAAATACTGAAAAAATGCTCAAAAAATAAATATGGATAAATACAGACGGAAATGGCAAAAAAATAAATACCATAAAACCGGGAGCCCTACTTATGTTGAATCCACATTGAAAGCGGTTGGGCTACATGGCCTTTTTTTGGACCCTACTACTTGTTGTTCAATTTCAAAAAAAGACCTAAAAATGCAATTTCAGATAAAAAGGGGGGCTAAAAATAGTAATCTGTCGACAGTAAAGACATACTTGACTTCTCCTAGCATAATGCAAAAGGATACAAATACCATATATTTAACCTTCGTCACTACTCTACAGCATAGGTACATTCTGGTGAGAAATTTGTCCGAACCACATACCTTTCATGCTGGGTTTGCCCCATAATGTTCATGTTGCTTCTGACTAAGTATGAGCGAAATTTGCGAATTCGCGGTCCGCGAATTCACGCGAAATGGCAAAAAAATCCACTAGTTCGCGAATTTTCCCACAAACTCGCGGATTTTTTTGCCATTTGCACAAATATGTGCCCATGTGTGCCTGTAACTTTGCCAGCACGCCAAAAGGTGCTGAGGTCCCTTGAGTGAGCTAGCCATTATAGTGGAGACAGGCGGGAAGACGTTTCATACCGCTAGTGTGTGGTGGACCAGGCCAAACGGGCGGGTCCACATGCAGCTTGTTTATAAAGGGTCAGAGACCGAGCAGAGCAGCAGATGAGGGGAAAGCAGCCTACTGGTCACAGGAGCTACACGGGGATGGCGCTCGGGAAACTCATGGATGCAAAAATACGTTTGACACAGGACCCCAGAATCCTTCAGATGTCTAAGATAGCTCTGCTGCGCGTTTTGGTACAAAGCCATTCTGATCCTGCTCAGTGGGTTCAGGCGCATGCAGCTGCTGCTGCTGGACAATGTCCCATCTCATGCTAAACTGCCCCGTACAGGCATATGCTGGTGCTGGGCAGTAGGGTGCAGTGGCATGCAGGTGCTGCACGCCTGGTAAATGCGCATACCGGTGCCAGGGGGGACAGGTGTTTATTGGTGCTGTGTAGCAAGTTATGACTGTACATTTTGACTGCACCAGACGGTGGTACCACCTACACGGATCAGGAGCATCCAGGCACCAGACTTTATGGTGCAGAGCATAACGGTTCTGTGCGGTATGGGTATATATGTACTGGGGCAGGGGGGCAATTAGCACAATGTGTGCTCACACCCAGAGGGCTCCCAGGCAATTGAGCACGAATGATTTTCACACTGAGAGGGCTCCGGGGCAGTTCAGCAGCACGGGGGCTCACCCCCACTGGGCCCCGGGGCAGTTCAGTAGCACGGGGGCTCACAACCTCTGGGCAGCTCAGCAGCTTGGGAGCTCACACCCACAGGGCTCCCGGGCAGTTTAGCAGCGCCACCCTCTGGTTCAGCACTGCCACCCTCTGGTTCACCACTGCCACCCTCTGGTTCACCACTGCCACCCTCTGGTTCAATACTGCCACCCTCTGGTTCATCACAGAACCTTCTGGTTCACCACTGCCACCCTCTGGTTCACCACTGCCACCCTCTGGTTCATCACTGCCACCCTCTGGTTCATCACAGCACCCTCTGGTTCATCACAGCACCCTCTGGTTCACCACTGCCACCCTCTGGTTCACCACTGTCACCCACTGGTTCACCACTGCCACCATCTGGTTCATCATTGCCACCATTTGGTTCACCACTGCACGTTCTGGTTCATCACAGCACCCTAGTTCATCACTGCCACCCTCTGGTTCATCACAGCACCCTCTGGTTCACCACTGCCACCCTCTGGTTCACCACTGTCACCCACTGGTTTACCACTGCCACCCTTTGGTACATCACTGCCACCCTCTGGTTCACCGCTGCACCTTCTGCTTCATCACAGCACCCTCTGGTTCATCACTGCCACCCTCTGGTTCATCACAGCACCCTTTGGCTCACCACTGCCACCCACTGGTTCATCACTGCAACCCTCTGGTTCACCATTGCCACCCTCTGGTTCATCACTGCCACCCTCTTGTTCACCACTGCCACCCTCTGGTTCACCACTGTCACCCTCTGGTTCACCACTGCCACCCTCTGGTACATCACAGCACCCTCTGGTTCACCACTGTAGATTATGGGAAGAAAGCACACCTGCCCAGCCTCAACCAAGACAAATTAATTTGGGGCTGGTTAATGTGTTACTGAATTTGTGCTTCAAGTCCAGCACCTGCTTCCTTATCTGTGTGTGCTTCCTGTTGCGGTTTAACTGTTGGGACAGGAACATTGTGCCATACGAGGGTCAGCGTAGGCGTATTTATGATCTGCTAATGCTATCCTGATGTTTAATTGCATGACATTAGGATCTCTTCCTTATATGCTTATCCTTGTAAAAATTCTGTAAAATAATTGATTGAACTTATTTGTTATTTGTGCATTGTTTTGCTAAATATCTATTTTTGAATGTTTTTGTTAATTGTTTAGCAGATCTATCACTTCCCACACTGGTTCATGGAATCCCCCAGGTTGTGTGAAGCCCTTTTGTGAATGTTAGTGGGATGACTGTGATATGTATGATTAGTGACTATATGATGGTTTGATTGTGATTTTATCCTGTTTCGTGTCCTTTTTCATTATTTGTACTAATTCATTAATGACATGATGTACTAAGGTTCATTCAATATACCCTGCAGCCTAATTTGGTGAATAAACAGCTATTAAATAGCATTACCCAGTCTGGAATAGAATTCTTTATTTGGAAGACATTAAGATATTTGAGTTGTAGTATCAGTATTGGCGCTTCTCTCTTGTTATACGAGGGTCAGAGCAGGGTCAGAGAATAGTTGCAAGTAGGCAACAAATTCTGGAGGTGCCGCTCAGGAAGCACTTACAGGGTTACAGCAGGTGCCCAAGTTGAAGTAAATTTCTTTGTAACCATTTTGTAAATGGTTACAAAGAAATTAGCTTCAACTTGGGCACCTGCTGTAACCCTGTAAGTGCTTCATGTACTTCAGTTTTGCAAAATCCGTTCCGCTCACGATTTCGCGGATTTTTCTGCAATTTTTTCGAGATTCGCGGATCGCGAAATTGCTGAAAAATCCGCAAATTCCGCGAGCGGAACTAATTTTCTGCCCATACTTACTTCTGGCCTCCCATTTTGTCCATGTGATCTGCAATCTGCTCAGAATGACATACACTTTTTGTTTTTCTGTAAATTTTATTGTGATGAAAAGAAGTGATTTATTATCCCCATTATGAGTAAAATGAAGTCCAGACAGTGTTGTGTAGCCCTTTATTACCTCCAATCACTACCTCACCCTTTTGTTTGTTGTTCTCTGGCGTCCTTTTTGCTATCTGCATTAAAAAAGAGACGAACAATTTGCTAAAATGATATGAAGAACAATGAACTGGTTTTATTGTATTGGGTAAATAATTATGTATTTGTATTTTTGTATTACTATTTTTATATATTTTAACCATACTGTAATTTTCTGAAACACTGCAAATGTTTCTTTTTACTGTAGTATACTTTTTATGCCTACATTGTGTTGGCGAAATAAAGTTATTCTAATTGACTGACCGACTGAAGGTATGTGTATGACGGCCAATGAAGCAGGTGCCATAATTATAAATAAAATATACATGAAACCTGGTGCAGTGCTAGGCGTCATGGTGGCACCATGGTGACAAAAAAGAACAAAGTAGTCCCTAAACATAACACATGAATGCTTAGAGCGCAATAAAACTATAGTTGGTTTGTGCTGCGTGGGATAAAACGGAAGTGATGTATCAGGAGCACCAACCAATAAGGAGCCAGGCAATAAGAGTAACTCATGAGTTACCAATGGCAAGCAGCAGGCAGGATTACACTCACTATACTGCTCACAGCAGGTTTTGTGCAACAACACAAGTACGCTGCCTAGGCTTGACTTAATAAAGGGAATTTACTGACAAACTCCTGTGGGCTAATTCCACCCAATAACCCAATTGCGTCATATAAAGCCCATCTGTTAGAAATTGGATTTTTAGTTGATAGGGATATGAATGCTTCTCAAGCAACACCTACAATCCCTGTCAGCAGGGTGAACCACAAAACTCACTAAATTAACCTGCGCTTAACCCATTAGTAACTTGGCACAAAAGCAGTCATACTTAACTTAGAAGCAATTTGTAAAGTATTTATGCAGCACTTAAATAGAATAAAGTGAAAACACAACAGAAGACAAACCCCCCACCAATTTAGAAAAGTAGAGTAAAATATGTTAAATTAGTTGACACCCCAAACATTGAAAAAAACATTCAGTAGAACCGGGGATATAAATTCTTAAAGTTTTTAGTAAAAATGAGCACATAAAAGTTCAAAGCACTAACTAGACACATCTAGTAATTCGAGACCAGGACAAAGTAACAAATGATGGCCAACCACAATAGAGCGAAGTTCAAGGGTGGATTTGGCCTATTCTCGGCTTACCTTCGGACTTAGAAGAAATTTAGAGGAAAATGTCTGAGATGGTAAAGTTCAGCAGGGCAAGACAGCCAGTGGTGTTTGGGGAAGAGGTGTTATCATCGGGGAGCTCCTGGGAAAGCAACATTGAAGATTTCTATTTTCGGACTTTGTCACTTTTTTTTTAAAGTTGAAGATGTCCAGCGGGATGAAGCTGCAGGCTGTAGCCAGCGAGGGTTCCATGAGGGCTGATACCCTTTCTGTCAGGAGCTGCTAAACAGGATTTGCTGCTGCAGAAAAAAAACATAGCTGGAGCTATTGCAAAGTCAAAGTGACCAGCAATGCACTTGTGACGGATTGGCAGGTATGTAGGTCCCATATTCTGTCTGTTCTCAGAGCACATTTTGGCTGAAAACCTTTGCTTGAAGTCCCAAGTTTTGGTTTTAGGCTGTGTGGGTACATTGAGCACCCCTTCCAAGGGTCCAGGAGTGGTTCAGTAACACTTGAAGGGACAAGACTCACTAAGGCTGGATCAACATGTGGGTTCAAGATGGTTAGGGCCTTTTCTCAACCTGAGGCTCTGCTCGGGAGGCAAGCCAACTAGCTCTTGGAGTCACTCTGTAAGTCTGGGGTTCAAGCAGTAAAGCAGTCAATCAATTAATCAATCATAGCATTTGCAAAGTGTACTACAAACCGGTGAGGGTCTCAAGGTGCTGGAGGGTGGGGGGGAATGCTGCTACTGCTCAAAAAGCGTTTGGCCGAGGTTCCTGCGTAGAGGGCGTTTCCGTCAACGAACTGGGTGACCGTTCTTCTCATTTTGGTGGGGTCCACTTGTAGATCTTGCGGAGCATGCGGAGGGTGTTGAAGCAGGAGGAAGAGACAGCGTTGACCTGCTTAGTCATGGAGAGGGTGGAGTCGAGGATGACACCTAGGTTGCGTGCGTGGTCGGTGGGTGTTGGAGTTGTTCCCAGTACGGTCGGCCACCAGGAGTTGTCCCAGGCCGAGGGGGTGTATCCGAGAATGAGGACCTCCGTCTTGTCTGAGTTCAGCTTCAGTCGGCTGTTCCTCATCCATTCGGCAACAGCCTTCATTCCTTCTTGGAGGTTGGTTTTGGCGGTCCTTGGTGAGGGAGAGGATCAGCTGGGTATCATTGGCGTAGGAGATGATATTGAGGTAGTGGAGTCAGGCGACGTGGGCGAGCGGTGCCATGTAGATGTTAAACAGCGCTGGGCTGAGGGATGAGCCCTGGGGTATGCCGCAGATGATCTTGGTGGCTTCGGAGCAGAAAGGAGGTGGCGGACACTCTGTGTTCTGCTGGAGAGGAAGAAGGTGGTCCAGTCCAGGGCCTTCCCTTGGATCCCGGTGTCTCTTGAGGCGAGTGCATAGTGTGCGGTGGCAGACCGTGTCAAAGGCAGCTGATAGGACCAGGAGGATGAGGGCCGTGGTTTCTCCGTTGTCAAGCAGCTTCGGTGCTGTGGTTTCTGCGGAACCCGGAATGGGATGGGTCCAAGATGCTGTTCTCCTCGAGGTAGCGGGTCAGTTGCTTGTTGACGGTCTTCTCGATGACCTTTGCCGGGAACAGGAGCAGGGAGATGGGCCAGAAGTTCTTGAGGTCCTTGAGGTCCGCCTTGGGTTTCTTGAGTAAGGCGTTGATCTCAGCGTGTTTCCAGCTCTCCGGGAAGGTTGCTGTCTCGAAGGAGATGTTGATGACTTTCCGGCGATGGGGTGCGATGGCGGTGCTGGCTTTGTTGAACATGTGGTGTGGGCATGGGTCTGACCGCGATCCGGAGTGGATGGTGTTCATGATCTTGATGGTGTTGTTTAATTGGTCCAGGAGAGTAGGTGGTTGGTGTGGTGGTCGTTAGGGTGTAGGTCTCAGTGGTTGTTGGGGCGATCATGGCATTAAAACTGTCGTGGATGTCTGCGATCTTGCGATGGAAGAAGGTGGCAAGCGCGTTGCACAGGTCTTGCGAAGGTGGGATGTCGTTGGTGTTGGAGCTGGGGTTGGAGATTTCCTTCACGATGTTGAAGAGCTCTTTGCTGTTGTTTGCATTGTTGTCTAGGCAGTCTTTGAAGGAGGCCCTTTTGGCGGATCTGTTTAGGTGATGGTGTCTGCTGGTGGCGTTCTTGTGGGCTGTGTAGTTGTCCGGTGTTCGTTCACGGTGCCAGTTCATCTCTAGCTTTCGGCAGGTTTGCTTAGAGGCCAGGAGATCTTCAGTGAACCAGCTGGCTTTCTTGCTGACGTGGCTATTGGAGGGTTTCTTGACCCGGGCGAGGGAGTTGGCGCAGTCGTCGATCCACTGTCTGAGGTTGCGCGTGGTGGTGTCGGGGTTGGTGGGGTCGGCGGGGGGGCTTCGGCTGAGGGTGGTGGTTAGATGGTCTTCGGTAACTTTGCTCAAGCAGCAGCGAGGGATCTATTGGGAGCGGTGGTGCGTGGTGGGTTTCTGGAAGGTGAAGTGGATGCAGTGATGGTCAGTCCAGTGGAGTTCAGTGTTGTGGTTGAAGGAGATGTGGGCACTTGTGGAAAAGAAGGGGTTAAGCGGGTGGCCGGCGGAGTGGGTGGGTGTTGTGACGAGTTGTCTGAGTCCGAGGTTGGCGAGGTTGGCGATCAGGGTGGTAGATTTAGTGTTGTTGTTGTTCTCAAGGTAGAAGTTCAGGTCCCCTTCGAGGATGTAGTTCGTGGAGGGAAGGGCGTGTGTGCTGACGACGTCACCGATGGAGTAGCTGAACTGTGGTTTGGGACCGGGGGGTCTGTAGACGAGGGATCCTCTGAGGGTGGTGTTGGGATCGGTGTGGGTCTGGAAGTGCAGGTGTTCGGCTTTGCTGAGGGTGTCGTCGGTGTAGGCCTCTAACAGAAGAGCAGTCCTCTGAGGGTTCAAGGCAGACTTCAAGAAACAAACCAGTCCTCTAGGAGAAGTCCTCTGAAGTAGAAAGCACCCCTCAATCATTAGGGAAATCCTCTGAAGTACAGGAATCGCCTTCCAAGTGTCCTATGCATGGCCTGGAGTGAATTGAAGAGTGGGTCTTATTTTTATATATATATATCAAGAGAGAGGGATCTCGGAGCGCATAAAGGTCCAGCATACATGCTTCGATTAACTAATCAAGAGCACAGGGGAATGCAGCTCCTAGTAAGTACGGATTTCTCTGCTTAGTTCAGTTAATTTCCACAGAGTCTGCAGCGAGCAATACTCTGTAGGAACACATGTTCTCGCACACCTGGATAGGTGTCATGCTTCATCATTTGGCTTTTTCTCCACGTCGGCTGGTGCTGCAATGCCTGACTGGCACTCTCAATGAGGACTCTTAACCGGAGATCTTTTTATAAGCTGTATGGTGAAGTGTGGGTGTGTGGATAAAATAGTAGATTTGTGTATTTTTTGTAAATATGTGAAAGAGTGGGATAAAAATAGGACAAGGGGTACACCACAGAAATATTTTAACGAGTGAGCCCTACTGCCTATGTTAAAATATGGGATGCCATCTACTAGAAGTGATTATCTAAGGTAGCTGAAGGTCGACATGTTTCAAGCCTAATTTAGTCCTGTGAATGATCCAGTGGCTTTCCTTCAGCACCATAAAAACTTAATCTACACAGTGACTGGGGTTTCAATATATGAGTAATTTGTGTTACTCCCAGACACCTATACTTCTGTATGTATCAATATAAGTAAATAGATTTTTTAGAAGACCTGTAGCGCAGACAAAATTATGAACACATCAATTTCATTATTATCAAAAAAGTGACAATATGAGACTCCAAAGCATGCTCACATATGCATGCTCACTTTCTAATCTGTCCCATCAATTGAAAAGTGCAATTCACCTACCCCACATAGAAGATAAAACAAAATTCCAACACACAGTTGTTCAGTGAAGAAACTTACCCACTGAGGGTATAAAGCAAGACTCCTCAAGTATTTTGCCCTGTGACATGCTTTTTAGCATGCTGTAAAATATCAAAATACAGGGCCAATTGACCGTGCTAATGATCTGTTGAGCGAACAGTTAAATTGCACCATCACTCTCGTTTGGAAAAACAGAGCGGCTATGTCTTACTTACAAGCTCCTGTATATCAGCACACTGGAAGACCTAGTCACACTTGCAACTTCAGAAGTGCAGAGTGCGATGGGTCTCCAGTATTTAACCTGTCTTACATCAGCGTTAATTGGAAGCAGGTGTGTCTTGTGCAGTTGAAGCCTGGATTCAACCACTAGAACGGAAATACTTGTGTCGGTCTGTTTTTTTTTCTCATGGGAGAGGAATCTCCTCTGCCATGTACGTGTAAATGTGACTACCCAGATGGTACAACGGAGTCACTCAGGCAAGAAAGAATAGTTGTTAATCTTCCACCCAGAGAACTCACAGAAACTGAAGTTAAAGTCTTATAGAAAGGATTGGCCTTTGTTTCTACACCCAAGATTGACCATTTCCAAAGGAACTGCGATATACAAAAATTCTTCAGCAAAAAAGGTCTCAAAGCATTCTGTCATGACAAACCAGCATTAGCACAAATGGATTCAGGTCTGCGCAATCCGTCCACTTTGACGCCAAACTCGCAATGATACCATATGAACTAGTGACCTTTGAACAAGCTGTCCTAAAAGAGATAGTGAATGACTATAACTCACAGAATTTCCACAATATGTCCAAAAAGGAACACAAAGTAGTTAGCGAATTGGCCAATGATAAACAGATCATAAAAAAACAAGCAGAAAAAGGTGGTGCAACAGTAATTATGTCCATCACTCATTATGAGAATGAATATGTATGTCAATTTGCTTACCACAAGTATTACGCACCCATTGCACAGGACCCAACAATGAGGCTAAAAATACCGATAATCTCCATGGTATCTGCTGTTGAAACACAGGGATGGATCAATAACAACAAAGCAGACTTCCTAGTAAACAAAGACCTGAGGATTCCATACTTGTACAACCATCCTAAGATTTATAGGAGGATTTACCCACCTCCAGGCAGACCCATAGTTTCAGGGCTGCATTCCCTCCTGGAACCACTCTCCAAGTTCTCTGACTAATTTTTGCAACCAGGTGTACAAAATCTCCATCATATATACAAGCCATGCGTGATACATTGAATATAATTGAATCCACTACTAACATGTATCAGCTAGACCTACTAGTCACCTTGGATGTGGAATCACTTTATACGAAATATAACACAGAATGCCAAACTGGAGGTAATAGACACCATCCTCCATATGGAGTAGTGGACTTCCCCTAAGCCCACTAACTTTATTGTGGAATGCGCATGCATGGTCTTCATGGAAAATGTATTTCAATACCGGACACAACTATACCAAGAGACACATGGTACTTCAATGGGAAGTACCTTTGCCCCAAGTTTAGCATGGCTCCATATGTCATATTTTGAAGAACAATTCAGTCTCTGTCGAGAACTCATACAAACCTAACATCCTTCTTTGGCAGCGCTGTATAGATGACATACTCATCTTTTGGAAAAGGGACCTGGCTACAAGCGAGGCATTTTTCGCCTGGGTTAACCCTTTAAAGCCCTACGTGAAATGTTCAAAAAACAATCACTGAGAAGGAACCACTGTTCCTGGATCTTTTGATCAAGAAGAAAAACAACGAGCTAGACAGGAATAGCCACCACCCAAAATCCTTGCGCGAAAACCTAACATACGGATAGTTTTGGCACCTGCAATGCAATTGTATCAGACTAAAGGATTTTGAATCACAGACACAAAAGCTGGTCGTACATTTGGAACAAAGACAAAACTCTAGTCAATGTGTAAAAACTGCACGCAAACAGTGGATCACTGACAGAATATCGACAACAGAAATATCGAGACATAAATATAGTTGTCAAAAATATAGACTTCCTACCTTCATCATGGTAAGTATAAAAATATTGGAAAAAATATTGTTGTTAAAAATATCATTTTTTATATGTATTATAAATAATGTAAAATAAGTTAAATAATACATTTTACTTAAATCAATATTTAGATTTATTTGTAAATTATATCAATTATTAGTAATAATTGTAATTTAAAAATGGATTAAACATACATATATATAATGTATATATCTATAGTTACTCAAAAATAATTAATAAATACAAATTGTACTTAATTAAAACATGTTAGAAATATATTAAAACATTAAAATAAATATATATATATATACATACACCTGTAACATAAAAAAAAACAAAAATTATATTATAGATTAAAATATTCAAATATATAATATTTTTAAACCTACATTTTACACTACATTTAGTGCAACAGTAGGGAAAGTGTTGGATAGTGGAGGGGAATAATTTACTATTCCCACTCCAGCGAGTGCAAGTGTAGAGAAAGTGTTGGATAGCAGAGGGTAAGAAATTACTATTCCCACTCCAGTGAATGCAACGTAACAGGGGATCACTGACAGAATATCGACAACAGAAATATCGAGATATACATGGCGTTGTAAAAAATATAGACTTCCTATCGTCATCATTGTAAGTACAAAAATATCGGAAAAAATATTTTTGTTAAAAATATTGAAGTACAAAATATCATTTTTTTATATGTATTATAAATAATGTAAAATAAGTTAAATAATACATTTTACTTGAAGACATATATAGATTTATTTGTAAATTATAACAATTATTAGTAATGATTGTAATTTAAAAATAAATTAAACATACATACATAAAATGTAATATATATAGTTAGTTAAAAATAATTAATAAATACACATTTTATTTGATTATAACGGGGCCGATTCCAATTCGTTAAAATCCCTTACAAATAGCGTACGGAGCATATTTCCCATACGAATCGTACCCTTAAGCGTCCCCGTACGTACGCTGAAGTACGATTCGGACTCAAAGCAGATTTCCGTACGAATCGTACGAAAGACCATATGACTTAAAGATTTGTACGAATCGCATTCGGAACACGCAGTACGCGACAGATTGAAGCAGCATTTTCCGACCCAGCAAGTACGATTCATCTCGTCAACACTCCGTATGACTCTTTTTCTACGGGAGCTCAAAAAGTCCGGAAAAGCAGATTTCGACTCGAACCATGTACGAAACGGACCCCCGCGTACGGTGCGTACACCCCATAATTGCAGGGGTACAGTGCGTAGGGGGTACGGTGATTACGCCCCATGATTGCAGGGGTACGGTACGTAGGGGTACAGTGCGTAGGGGTACAGTTCTTACACCCCATGATTGCAGGGGTACGGTACGTATGTGAGTGTGTGGCTCTCCGTACAATTTGCTCATACGCGGCTTTTTCCGTACGAATCGCGTTCTGATTCCCCGGTCCGGATCGTACTTGTCGGGTTGTACAGCATGTTTACGATTCATACGGTTCACTGTGAGGGTCCGTTCGTACGGTTCACATCGATTCAGTCGTATATTTTTCAAACGAATCGTACTACGCGATTCGGACGGAATTGTACCAGTCGTACGGAAAGGGATACGGATTCGATTTGGTCGTACAATTAGCTTACCGAATCGGAATCAGCCCCAAAATGTTGGAAATATATTAAAATATTAAAATAAGTATATATATACATACACCTGTAACTTAAAAATAAAAAAATTATGATATAGATTAAAATATTCAAATATATAATATGTTTTAAACCTACATTTTACACTACATTTAGTGCAACAGTAGGGAAAGTGTTGGATAGCGGAGAGGAATAATTGACTTTTCCCACTCCAATGAGTGCAACAGTAGGGAAAGTGTAGGATAGCGGAAGGGAATATTTATCTATTCCCACTCCGGTGAATGCAACAGTAGGGAAAATGTTGGATACCGGAGGGGAATAATTAACTATTCCCACTCCAACGAGTGCAACAATAGAGAAAGTGTTGCATAGCAGAGGGTAAAGAATTACTATTCCCACTCCAGTGAGTGCAACAGTTGGGAGTGTGTTGGATAGTGGAGGGGAATAAATTACTATTCCCACTCCAACGAGTGCAACAGTAGGAAAAGTGTTGGCTAGCGGAGGATAAAACATTACTATTCCTACTTCAGTAAGTGCAACAGTAGGGAAAGTGTTGTATAGTAGAGGGGTAAAAATACTATTGCCACTCCAGTGAGTGCAACAGTAGGGAAAGTGTTGGATAGCAGAGGGATAACATGTACTATTCCCACTCCAGTCAGTGCAACAGTAGGGAAAGTGTTGGAAAGCGGAGGGGAATAATTTAGTTTTTCCACTCCAATGAGTGCAACAGTAGGGAAAGTGTTGGATAGCGGAAGGATAAAAGTAACTGTTCCCACTCAAGCAACTGCAATAGTTGTGAAAGTTTCTGGAAAGCCTATGGGTAAAAATTACTATTCCCACTACAGCGAGTGCAACAGTTGGGAGTGTTTTGGATAGTGGAGGGGAATATTTTACTATTCCCACTCCAGTGAGTGCAACAGTAGGGAAAGGGTTGGATAGCGGAGGGGAATAATTTACTATTCCCACTCCAATGAGTGCAACATTAGGGAACGTGTTGGATAGCAAAGGGTATAAAATTACTATTCCCACTCCAGGGAGTGCAACATTAGGGAACGTGTTGGATAGCAAAGGGTATAAAATTACTATTCCCACTCCAGGGAGTGCAACAGTAGGGAAAGTGTTGGATAGCGGAGGGCAAAAAAACATAATATTTCCACTCCAGCAAGTGCAACAGTAGGGTAAGTGTTGGATAGCGGGGGGGAATAATTAGCTGTTCCCACTCCAACCAGTGCAAAAGTAGGGAAAATGTTCGATAGCGGAGAGGAATAATTTACTATTCCCACTCCAATGAGTGCAACAGGAGGGAAAGTGTTGGATAGCGGAGAGGAATTATTTACTATTCCCACTACAATGAGTGCAACAGTAGGCAAAGTGTTGGATAGCAGAGGGAAATACATTACTATTCCCACTCCAGCGAGTGCAATAGTTGGGAGTGTGTTGTATAGTGGAGGGGAATAATTAGCTGTTCCTACTCCAGTGAGTGCAAAAGTAGGGAACGTGTTGGATAGCGGAGAGGAATAATTTACTATTCCCACTCCAATGAGTGCAACAGTAGGGAAAGTGTTGGATAGCGGAGGGTAAAAAATTGCTCTTCCCACTCCAGTGAGTAAAAGAGTAGGGAAGGTGTTGGATAGTGAAGGGGAATAATTTACTATTCCCACTCCAGCGAGTGCAACAGTAGGGAAAGTGTTGGCTTGCGGAGGGTAAGCAATTACTATTCCTACTCCAGCGAGTGCAACAGTAGGGAAAGTGTTGGCTAGCGGAGGGCAAAACATTACTATTCCTACTCCACCGAGTGCAACAGTAGGGAAAGTGTTGAATAGCAGAGGAGAATAATTAGCTATTCCCACTCCAGCGAGTGCCACAGTCGGGAAAATGTTGATTAGTGGGGGTAAAAAATTACTATTCCCACTTCAGTGAGTGCAACAGTAGGGAAAGTGTTCCATAGTGGAGGGGAATAATTCACTATTCCCACTTCAGCGAGTGCAACTGTAGGGAAAGCGCTAGATAGTGGAGGGGGATCATTTACTATTCCTACTCCAATGAGTGCAACAGTCGGGGAAGTGTTGGATAGCAAAGGGGATAACATTACTATTCCCACTCCAGAGAGTACAACAGTAGGAAAAGTGTTGGATAGCGGCGGGGTACAAATTAATATTCCCACCCCAATGAGTGCAACAGTAGGTAAAGTGTTGGATAGCTGAGGGTATTTATTTACTACTCCCACTCCAATGAGTGCAACAGTAGTGAAAGTGTTGGATAGCAGAGTAGAGAAAATTACTATTCCCACTCCTGCAAGTGGAATAGTAGGGAAAGTGTTGGATAGCGGAGTGGTAAAAATTACTATTCCCACTCCAGCAAGTGCAACAGTAGGGAAAGTGTTGGATAGCATAGAGGTATGAATTAGGCCTGGGCAAGGCACTACGCTACGCTCGCGTAGTTTGCGAAGTTTGCGCTACTTCGCACTACGCGCACAGTGCAAACACGCGTGGCGTAATGCACCGGTCATTTTTTGCTTGCTCGCGGTCCTCAACGTCAAGTTGGCGAATGTGAGCAAGCGAAATGACATCCTGGTAAGACTTTTTTCTCGTTTGCGATCAGCAATTCAAGTTGCTGATCGCGAGCGTGGAAAATAAACCTCCCAGTGAGATTCTCAACGCGGGGTGGTCAGATTTCTCATTGCGAGTGATTGCGTATGCTCGCGACCGCTCGCGATGAAAAACTACCAGTCCGCGTTGAGAAAGCTGCTGCTCAAGTAAAAATCTCCTTGAGCGGCAGTAAACTACAGCTCGCACTGTGCAAGATGCTGTTTTCAATGATTGCACAGTGCCGGATGCTTGTCCGCACTGTGCAATCATTGAAAACGGCATCTTGCACAGTGCGAACATGCTACTATGCAGTTCGCGTAGTGCTACGCTTAGCTCGTGTAGTTTGAAGTGCACTTTGTGTAGCTTCGCAAAGCGCTACTTCGCAAACTACGCCCAGCCCTAGTATAAATTAGTATTCCAACCAAACAAAATTCAAATGTCAAAACAAACAAAATATCAACTACAATACAAAATATAATAAAACCCCCAAAAAACATATATAAAAATTAACAAACCGTAACAGAGTATTTTAACGTAGCAAAAATCTAAAATTGACAGAAAATATTACTTTTTTAAATTTAACAAAGTTTACAAACAAATAAATACTTTGTAATAGAAATTAATCTTACTCCAAAAATAAAAATTTTAAAAAATGTAATACTTATTTTCCTACCCTATAACACCACACAATTTACAACACACATCTAAATTAAACAAAACATTGTACCTCCATAATTACCTAAATGAATTATCAATGAAACAAATATTAATAATTTTAAAACACATTTAAAAATCTAAAAATGAATATACAAACCAAACGTTACAGCTATTGAACCTAAATACCTAAACAAAATAAAAACAAAACAATTGTCAAAAATATTTATCGATTAATAAGTGATTATTAATGATCAAGTAATGATTAAATGATTTAAACTAAAATACTTTCCTCCCTCTACCCCAATAAACACAAAACACACACCTAAAAATATTTACACAATTTCCATAACTAATTTTACATTAATAAAATGATCAATTAACAACAAATCATCAATTAATTACAAAAAATACTCCCCACCATTTACCGCTATAAACTGCAGAACTCGCATCAAAACTATTACATAATTGGCATATTTAAATATTAATTATTTCGCATTAATTAACTAATAACTAATTCTTTATAAATGAATTACCTCCCACCATATTCCCCTATAAATGCCACCACCAATTTCATAAAACATGACACAACATAATTAATTAACAGCTAATTAATTAATAACAATTAACAAGCAAAATATAAATAATTATTAATAACTAATTCACGGGATTACCAATATAAAATAAAATTAATTAAATATTACATTAAAAATATTTTTTAAATGTATTAAAATTAAATTGCTTCCCACCCCACTCCCTTATCAACCCACACCTAATTAATATTAATTAACAACCAATTAATAAATAATTAATAATACATTAATTCCCACAATTAACAATATCAAATATAAAATAAATAAATATTTATTGATAAAAATATGACTAAGTTATAATTAAATTACTTCCCACCCTACTCCCCTATCAACCCACAACCTGGTCCTAAGCAAATGACACAATTAACATAATTACCAATTAATTAATAATAATTAACATCCAATTTATAAATAATTAATAATAAAAGAATTCCCTCAATTAACAATATAAAATATAAAATAACTAAATATGAATTAATAAAAATATTAATAGATTTATTATAATTAAATTACTTCCCACCGTATTCCCCTATAAACCCACAACCTGCAAAAAAATAACACTATTAACATATTTACCAATTAATTAATCAATAAAATTAACAGCCAATTATCAATTAATTAATTATAAATCAATTCCCACAATTAACACTATAAAATCAAAAATTGATAAATACTAATAAATAAAAATGAATGTTCAAGTTATTACGATTAAATTACTTCCCACCCTGTTCCCCTATAAACCCACAACCCACTTTGGCATTAAAACGCTAAATTTAATTACAATAAAATAAATACATTCACAAAATGTAACACATATATTAAAAAACAAATGCAATATTTAGACAAAAATAGAGCACATACATTTAATGTATACTAAAATACTAACTAAAAAAACAATATTTTTACAACTATGGGGCCGATACCGATGTAGGACAGACTCAAGTCCATCCGACACCGGTCAGGAGCCGTAACCGAATGACCTGCTGTCGTCGGTTACGGCCCTGCTAGTATGATGCGACCGAACAGTGTTCGGTCGCACTTATATACTTCACAATGCACGCATGCATTCCGAGCAGAATACATTCTTTCATTGTGAAAAGCAGGGGTGCAGTTCATCCCTGCACCCTGTGGCCGACACCCCAAGGTGCCTGCCACCGGGTGCAAGGATCCACAGAGGGGCACCAATAATGCCCCCAGGCCACCATTCGGCAGCCTCGCACCCATGGGGGCCCTGCTGGGGGCCCCCAAAGACAGTTTCCGACTGCCTTTTTGTGCTGGAAAAACCAGCACGAAAAGGCAGTGAAAAAGTGCCATCGTACTCCCTCGGTCTCAAAGAGTACTGAGGGATTTCCGGATGGAGGACGAGTTCTCCGAGCCTGTCGTCCACAATCCGGAAAGCCGAGTCGGATTCCTTTCCGACTGAGCCCATCAGGATAGTTCGGTCAGAAAGGAATCCGGGCGACACCTTCCGGCTCCGACCATCGTTCGTACGCTGATGGAAGATAGCTTAAATACTGGAGACCCATTGCACTCTGCACTTCCAAGGTTGCCAATGTGAGTAGGTCTTCCAGTGTTATACAGGAGTTTGTAAGTACAACATAGCCACTCTACTTTTCCAAAAGAGAGTGTAGGTACAATTTGACCGACACTGGTCAACTGGCCTTGTATTTGGATATTTTACAGCACGCTAACAAGCGTGTCACCAGGCAAAATACTTGAGGAGTCCGTATTTATACCCTCAGTGGGTACGTTTCTTGACTAATCAACAGAGTGTGTTGTAATTTCATATCTTCCATGTGGTGTTAGTGATTTGATCTTTCTAATTAAGGGAACACATTAGAGATTGAGCATGAACATGTGAGCATGCATCGCAAATTATCCATTTTTTGATAATAGGTAAATTGATGATGTCATAATTTTGTCTGCACTACACGTCTTCTCAAAAATGGATTTACTTATATTGAGAAATAGAGAAGTATAGGTGGCTAGAAGTTTCACAAATTAACTCATATATCAAAATCCCAGTCACTGAGTAGATATGTTTTTTATGGTCCTGAAGAAAAGCTACTACATCATACACATAACTAAATTAGGCTTGAAACATGTCGACCTTCAACTACCTTAGATAACCACTTCTAGTAGGGGGCACCACATATTTTAACAAAAAAAGAAGGACTCAATCATTAAAATATTTCTGTGAAGCACCACCTGTCCTATTTTAATCCCACTCTTTCACATATTTACTTAAAATACACCAATTTACTATTTTACCCACACACCAACTCTTCACCATACAGCTTATAAAAAGGTCTCCGGTAAAGACCCTCATTTAGGGTGCCCTTTGGGCATTGCAGCGCTGGCCCGACATGAAGAAAAAGCCCAATGATTAAGCATGACACCTATTTAGGCGTGTGAGGGCATTTGTTCCTACAATGTAATGCTCCCTGCAGACTCTGTGGAACTTAATTGACCTAAGCAGACAGGGACTGCATATCCCTGTGAGTTTGATGGTCTTATTTTTATACCTGGTGCCAATTTTGAAGTGGAATAAACTTCTGTAGTTCCTTTCTCCCTACCCAGGCTTTAAGAAGTCGGGGATGACAAAAGACTAGTGTGAATTTCTTTGTGAGTGTGCTGAGGCAGCTCCTTCAAAATGTAAATGGGACAGGAAACAGCTCTGCCATCATATCCTGGCAGGATGGCCAATTCAATAATCAGATAGTACCCCTTTGTCGCACTCCAATAACAGTCGTGTGACCCAGGACACAGGCACCACATTTTTAGGACAAGAAAATGACAATTTCTAGTGGCATTTTCAGAATTGTGACTTAAAATCTGACTTTACCATTACAGAGGATTTTAAATTACAATTCTTTAAACACCAAGCATAACATTTCCATCTGTTACCAAACAAAGTTTTCACTAATTAAATGAAATAAGGTAACCCAATATTATCCTATGGGAGAGGTAGTCCTCACTGTGGTTTTTCTACTAATAGTACATGTAAAATTTTAAATTTCATGTCTAATGTTTTTTATTACTTGCACCCTGCTCAATTGGCTGTTTAGAACCTACATTAGGGATGACTTATATGTATTAGAAAGGGAGGTTTCGGCCTGGCAAAAAGGTTCATTTGGCAGGTCAAACTGGCAGTTTAAAACTGCACACAGACTCCAATGGCACACCACACATGTTTTAAAGGGCTACTACAGACTGCAATACAATACGTGCTGCAGGCCCACTGGTAGCATTTAACAGCCCTGTGTACATATAGTACTACTTTAATGGGGACTAATTAAATGTACCAATCAGGTGTTGGCCAATTGTACAATTTTTTAAGGAGTGAGCACAATCACTTTAGCACTAGTTAGCAGTAATAAAGTGCACAGTCCTAAAGCGAACAAAAGAAAAAAAATTCACAAATGGAAAATTCTGAAATTTAAGAGAGATACAGTGGATCACAAATTAGACGAAGTCTAAACATGGGCTGAAGGCTATGTACAATGAAGGGGTTTCAGGAGACAGAACAATACATCTTCTGAAGAGAGTATAGCCTCTGTTAGTGAAATTCAACCCAGTCATCCAAAACTAGCTGAGCATCTTCCTAAAGACATACCAGTGACAACTACAAATCATCCATCCACCTCAAAGGTGACTTTTTTAGAGACAAGACCTGCAGCAAATAATACACCTATGCCAATAGTATCTCAACTTCCAGACGCAGCAAAACCCAGAGAGGTCAAAGATTCAACAAAAAGCATAGCATCATCAAGAAGACAGAAGAAATACTCATCAGTGAATTTAACCAAATCACAGATAGCAGTGTTGAATAAAGTCAAGCCATTTGTTCCAAACATTCATACCAATGCTTTGGCTAATGAGTTAGAATTTTACAAATTCACAAGGAAATTACGCTTACGCAATTGTTTTGGGCACTTGGAATGTTGTATAGCATTTTAGGACCCTAGTGTAAATTTCCCGATTCATGCCCTTATATAGGTATAAATCACCCTATCCTTATATAGGCATAGAAATCGTAACCATATTTAGACATAACTCATGCAGTCCAAATACGGCATGGTTGCTTCCACTAGTTCCGAAAATCCACAACGATTTCTTGGAAAACTCGCCTTCAGCAGCTAGGGACTTCCCCTTGCTTGAATATTAATTTATCCAAGAACTCAAGGAGTTTTCAAAGAACTGAGACTCTTTGATGACGTTGTTATGTCCAACCTTACGTCAAACTCGGCCCCTTCAAGGTATAAATATGCCCACACTTGTCCAAGCAAACACACGGTGGTTTGGAACAGTTCAACTATCTACTTGCCCGACGCATCTCGCTGCAGCAAGTGCCGAAGGATGCCGACCCTCCAGCAGACGCACTGAGAAAGATGCTGTCTTTTCTCTTGCCGAGAAATCCAGCTCCAGAGTTTCCAGGCTACCCTTGCGGGTTGTTGGGAAATCAAGTCCTCAGACAGAGAGATACCAGACCTCCTTCATTCTAAACCAAGATACGGAGCTGATTTGACCCTAAGAGAAATCTTGGATAGATTCTTGGCAAAAAAAAACTAAGCTTATGCTATACCACACTTGCTTCTTCCCTCGTACTAGACTTAGGTTAGGTACATCGGGGTAGGCGTATTTTAGAAGCACCAATTGAGTACTTTTAGTCCCCCTGGGCTGGTCACCCCACCGTGCACACTCCCCGTGAGTGAGCGCGTTCCCAAGTGCCGCCTCTGCTCTCAGCTGTCCCCCCGACCGCCGGAACCTCTTGGATTGCGGTGATCCTGTGCCTCCTGTTACCAGCTTGCTCTCCCCTGCTTCGCCGCTTTTTTGGCTCTTGTAACTCTTGTAACGCTTTTTTGGCTCTTGTAACCTGCTTTGCCTCCTTGTACCTGCTTGCCCTCCCCTGTTGTGTGCAGCGCTATTTCGCCATTTTTCTCCAGCCCCCTGTGTTTCCCTCGGCCGCTGTTCCCCCTCATTGGATGCCCAGCCCCTGCCGCGTTTCCCGCCACCTCCCCGCCGCTGCCCCCCTGCAGCCCCGCCCCCTTCCCTCGCTCGCCCTCCCCATTCGCCACCCCGCTCCCGCCTCCCAGCTGACCCTCCCTCCCACGAGACCATAAATAGACTGTGTGGCCAGCGAGGCGCAGTGACCTCTGTCCCCCTGGGCTGGTCACCCCACCGTGCACTCTCCCCGTGAGTGAGCCCATTCCCAAGTGCCGCCTCTGCTCTCAGCTGTGCCCCCGACCGCCGGACCCTCTTGGATTGCGGTGATCCTGTGCCTCCTGTTACCAGCTTGCTCTCCCCTGCTTCGCCGCTTTTTTGGCTCTTGTAACTCTTGTAACGCTTTTTTGGCTCTTGTAACCTGCTTTGCCTCCTTGTACCTGCTTGCTCTCCCCTGTTGTGTGCAGCGCTATTTCGCCATTTTTCTCCAGCCCCCTGTGTTTCCCTCGGCCGCTGTTCCCCCTCATTGGACGCCCAGCCCCTGCCGCGTTTCCCGCCACCTCCCCGCCGCTGCCCCCCTGCGGCCCCGCCCCCTTCCCTCGCTCGCCCTCCCCATTCGCCACCCCGCTCCCGCCTCCCAGCTGACCCTCCCTCGCTCCGTCCCCCCCACTCTCCACATATGGCAGAGGGGCAGACGCGCAGCGTTGACGCGCAGCGGGCGCGCCGATTGAGCGCCAAAGGTGCGCCAAAGGTAAGCCCGTCTGTGCCCGTCCGCGCCTGGACCGCGCCCAGCGCCCGAACCCCTGACTCCCGCGGACCCCAGCCCACCCGCCAGACGTACGACACCGCCACCCTCATCGCACTCAACACCGGCCGAATCCCGGGATGCTACCGAGCCACCCCGAGACGCACCCACGGACCCTTCAGCTGCCGCTCCTGCAAGTTCACCTGCACCCGGACCTGCACTGCACCAGCACCCACCAAGCCGAACACCAACAGCAACCACCTGAAGTGCATCCTGCTCAACACCCGATCCGTCCACAGGCACACCGTTCAACTCTGGAACCTCCTCGACATCACATCCCCAGACGTCGCCTTCCTCACGGAAACCTGGATGAACGCCTCCTCAGCGCCCGACATCGCCATTGCCATCCCAGAGGGCTACAAGATCACCCGGAGAGATCGCGCCAACCAGACAGGAGGAGGCATCGCCATCATCCACAGGAACACCATCCGCATCACGACCAACACCGACGACACCCTGACAACCGCCGAACACCTGCACTTCCAGATCCACACCGACCCCAAGACCACCCTCAGAGGCACCCTGATCTACCGTCCTCCGGGACCACGCACTCAATTCAGCGAAGACATCGCCGACTTCATCAGCCCGCACGCCCTCCCCTCCGCCGACTACATCCTCCTCGGGGACCTCAACTTCCACCTGCAGAACAACAACGACCGCAACACCACCACCCTGCTTGACAACCTCGCCAACCTCGGACTCAAGCAACTGGTGACCACCCCCACCCACCTCGCCGGACACACACTCAACGCAGGCTTCTCATCCAGCAAAGACATCGCCTTCAGCCACGCCACCGGACTCCACTGGACGGACCACAGCTGCGTCCATTTCAGCTTCAGTAGGACCCCGATCCACCACCACCAACAACAGGTTGCACGAAGAAGCTGGAACAAGATCACGGCCGACCAGCTCACCACATCCCTGAACCAGCACCCTCCCGCCAGCTCTGCGAACCCCAGCCAAGCCGCCGACAACCTCACGAAGTGGATCAGCAACTGCGCAGACGACCTCGCCCCTCTAAGGACCCAGCCCAGCAGACCTGGCAGCAAGAAAGCCCCATGGTTCACCGACGAACTCAAGAGCTCCAAGAAGAACTGCAGAGACCTTGAGAAAGCCTGGAGAAGAGACCCAACACCAGACAACAGGACCGCCCTCATGCACGCCACCCGAAAGCACCATCAACTGATTCCCACCACCAAGAAAACAGCATTCAAGGAACGACTGGACAACAATGCACACAACAGCAAGGAACTCTTCAACATCGTCAAAGAGCTCCCCAACCCAACGCCGCAAACAACGACGTCACCCCTTCGCAAGACCTCTGCAACTCCCTCGCCTCCTACTTCCACAACAAGATCGCGGACATACACAACAGCTTCAGCGCTCAACCAACGCACGCCACAACGGAACCACCGCCCCCCACCACCACCCTCCGCGCCTGGACCCCGATCAGCACCGATGACACCATCCGGACAATGAACTCCATCCACTCCGGTTCTCCCACTGACCCCTGCCCTCACCACGTCTTTAACAAGGCTGACGCTGTCATCGCACCACACCTGAAAGACATCATCAACACCTCCTCCGACACCGCCACCTTCCCCGAGAGCTGGAAGCATGCCGAACTCAGCGCCCTACTAAAGAAACCAACAGCGGACCCCACCGAACTCAAGAACTACCGCCCCATCTCGCTCCTCCCGTTTCCTGCCAAAGTCATCGAGAAGACAGTCAACAAGCAGCTGGCCGCCTTCCTCGAGACGAACGGATCCCTCGACCCGTCACAGTCGGGCTTCAGGGCCAACCACAGCACCGAGACCGCCCTCATCGCTGCCACCGATGACATCCGGGCCCTGCTCGACAACGGAGAAACAGCGGCCCTCGTCCTCCTGGACCTCTCCGCGGCATTCGACACCATCTGCCACCGCCCCCTAGTGCAACGACTCAGCAACGTCGGAATCCAGGAGAAGGCACTGGAGTGGATCGTCTCCTTCCTCGCCGGAAGAACCCAGAGAGTCCGCCTACCACCGTTCAGATCAGAAGCCTCCGAAGTCATCTGCGGCGTCCCTCAGGGCTCGTCGCTCAGCCCCACCCTCTTCAATGTCTACATGAGCCCCCTCGCGGCCATCGCACGCCAACACAACCTCAACATCATCACCTACGCCAACGACACACAGCTGATCCTCTCCCTGACCAACGACCCCGCCTCCGCCAGAACCAACCTGCACGAAGGGATGAAAGAAGTAGCCGAGTGGATGACGACCAGCCGCCTGAAACTGAACGCAGACAAGACGGAAGTCCTCATCCTGGGCCCCTCACCCTCCGCTTGGGACGACTCCTGGTGGCCCCCCACCCTGGGCACCGCACCCAAACCAACAGACCACGCACGCAACCTGGGCTTCATCCTGGACTCCTCCCTCTCCATGACCAGACAAGTCAACGCAGTCTCCTCGTCTTGCTTCAATATCCTGCGCATGCTACACAAGATCTTCCGGTGGATCCCCACCGACACCAGGAAGACGGTCACCCAGGCCCTCGTCACCAGCCGCCTGGACTACGGCAACGCCCTCTATGCCGGAACCACCGCCAAGCTCCAGAAGAGACTCCAGCGAATCCAGAACGCCACAGCCAGACTCATCCTCGACATCCCCCGACGCAGCCACATCTCCGGACATCTGAGAGACCTGCACTGGCTCCCCGTCAACAAGAGAATCACCTTCCGCCTCCTCACCCACGCACACAAAGCCCTACACGACCAAGGCCCAAGCTACCTCAACAGCCGCCTCAACTTCTACACTCCCACACGCCACCTCCGTTCGACCAGCCAAGCCCTCGCCGCCGTCCCCCGCATAAGAAGAGCCACCACGGGAGGAACATCCTTCTCCCACCTGGCCGCCAAGAATTGGAACTCCCTCCCGACCCACCTCCGCCTGACCCAAGACCACCTCGCCTTCAGGAAGCAGCTCAAGACCTGGCTGTTCGAGCAGTAGCGGACCCCCCCTCCCGATGCGCCTTGAGACCCTCCGGGTGAGTAGCGCGCTATATAAATGCAATGATTGATTGATTGATTGAATGTATGTATTCTATGTATTTTATGGCTTAGAAACCATACCATGCTTTTACAGTATTATTTCATAATACTCTTCTTGCTGTACGCATTATACTTTACAGCTAGTATTATGATAGTAACAGTTCATTTCTTCTGCATGAGAAAGAAGACTGTTCAATAAATAGTTTTATTGAAAACGCCCGTCTCTCTATTTCTTTGCACCTCTAGTGAAACGAAGCATGCATGATTGACTGAGTGAAATATCTATCTATTGTTTCCACGATTCTGAGGATCACTTTTATCTTGGGGAAACAAAGTTGTCATGTTTATGCGGGTGTCAGAAACTAATCCCTTCTTGTTTATTCGAGAAATTTTCTAGTGACCTCTGAGCTAGCTGGCACTCACAATTAAGTCTAATATATTCAATAGAGGCCTAGTCGACCTAAGTCCTACGTCAATTCTATAGGATATATTATTCCAATGCGCAGAGCCTATTGGGAATATAGGAACTACACTACATGGCGCTCAACGTTTGGTAAGACACTAATTTAACGCTAGATACTAGAGTAACTCAGTTGTGCTTTTCACACAGACCCCTTTCTCCTGTAAAAAACTTCAATAGACGTCTGGAGTGGGTGAAAGGATAATATCCACCATAACTGAGTAAGACGAAAATCCTATGTATTAGTTTTTTGGTTAGTTCAACGTTGAAGGATACGGTGTTCCAAAATATTGTGCACCTAATCTTTGTTTCCTTGAAACTTGCTCTGCAAACTTTCATTAAACAATGTTGAATAACGACAACAACACGACCGGTGGAGCTGCAGCAGCAGACCAACCAGGTCTTTACACAAAACGCTTTAGTGAAGCCGACGATGATGCTATAATCATCCCAATAAATGTAAGGAAAACCATGAGTAATGGCAGACAGAGGTATTCTATTCATGGATTTTGTTTCCTACAGCAAATCCAGTAACACATGAGTTCCACTACTACAAAGTAGAGGAACATCCAGCGGAATACGTTCCTTTCGAGGACGTTGAAATTCCACTAACTTACCAAGAGCATCAGCTCTGGTTTAAAGGCGCCCTACAACATCAAAATCACATTACCAGGCTCGGTCATCTAGGTAGACCAGGAGCAACATGGCTGGTATTAGCCAGCTATACACCACATCATGACATTAAAAACATGACAGGACCAGAACTATTAGCTCAGTTAAAACAGTTATTCAAAATACATAGACAATTGGTTCAATATGTCATGCGGACATTAACAGTCCAACCTGCTATAAGGATTCCACGGCACACCCCTCAACAGGGGAACACAAACAAAATTACACCACTGACTATACAATTAGTCATTGGTAAATTGCCCGCAAAAAGGGAACAAATTCCGTTCGGGTTAGCTCAAAAAATTACTCAAATAGAGGCAGTATTTCCCGATAGTACACCTCATGAGAAACACGGGATTTTAACAATCTGTTTACCAATGGGGAAAGCACCACACGTGGAGGACTGTGACACTGGGGTACATTCTTTGCTTCAATCTACACATAAACACATGGTGTTCCGATAATGGCGGTAATACCAGATGTCCTGAAACAGATTCAAAATGAATATGGACCAGAACCTGCCTTGAATCTTGGTATGAAATTACTAAAAGATTGCAAACAGGTCTCGGCTATATTATTAGCTAACATTAAAGGTGAAGCAGCATCCGTGGCAATCCGCCAACAATTAAAAGAACTTGAATTAACTGAGCAACCGTATGAACTTGCCAGAATTATTGAAAAATCCTATGAGGAACTAGGTAGAGACAGTTTGGGTGGGAAACGAGTAAAACCTGAACAGACAAAAAATCCTGAAAAAGTCTTTATTAAAAACAATCTCACTACTCCTAAAAAGAAGTGTGAAAACACTAAACAGATACTTCCAAGAAAGAAGCGTCCTCAGTCCAGAGGTAGGTCTCCTCAAAGGGAGCCCTCTGAAAAGAGGTATTACCTCAGAAATAGGGATAATTTGAGAAAACGTGATAGATATCAAGATACTGATGCTCGATCCTCTCGTACCTTTCAGACTTCCTCGCAGAAATACGAAAGAAAAGGACGATCAGAACACTAAGAAGAACCCATGAAGTCCAAAGACGATTAGCGCGTTCAGAAAAATAAGAAACCCCAATTCTCCAAAAAGAAGGTAGCAAGTCTAAAAATCAGACATGCCAAGGATCTTGAGGACACAACTCAAGAATGGGGAGTGGGCCCAGACAAAGCTGGACAGATCAGCAGAAGTTACCATAGCTCGCAAGATCATGACGGATCATCTGGAGACAGTGGACTTGAATGAATGCATTCAAGTTGAAACTGCCGACACCAGGGTTAGTGTACCCCATAAGTTATATGAAGTAACGCTCCGGATGGAGGGGGACATACCCAGAAAAATAAAAAACACTCTTTTGGGAGAAGCTCTCTAAGGGTTATGACATTCTTCTAGCTGAAAAAAACTGGCTACCTCAATTTGTCAGGGAATGCCCACATGGCGAAGACATCATTATGCCAGCCTTCTCCAATCATATTCCTATTCATAAAAAATACACCTATGCCAGAAAATGGGCTGTGGCCCAAGCTCCAGCATGATATAAAAATCATGTGGGATGGGATGAGGATTCACCTCACCATAAAATCCAGTTAAAAAATCAACCTACTGCTCAGAGGCAGTATCCAGTGAAAAAGAAATCTAAAAAACAGGTCTGGGAGATCTTGGATCAACTTGAATACCAAGGGGTGATTGAAACATGCACCTCGTCCATGAACAATCCTTTGTTTCCTGTCTCCAAACAAGACAATACATATCGTCTAGTTTTGGACTACAGACATTTAAGCTCATGTTGCAAAACCTTTGCAGTACAAAATGCACACAGTGCAGCACTGATGAATAACATTGTGCACAAAAAATATAAAATGACATTAGATATTTCTAACAGTTTCTTCTGTCAAATCATTGCACCAGAAAGCAGGTACTTGACCGCTTTCTCAATCATGGGGACACAGCGTAATTTTTGCCGTCTCCCCAAGGGATTCAAGAATAGTTATTTTTAGCCAGAGTAACAGAGTTACCACAAACGTATGATGATGAGGCATTATCTTATGTCGTTGACATCTATCTTACAGACGATGACTTGGATGTGCACTTGAAAAGAGTGAACACCATAATACTTGGGTTCGCTTCTGAAGGGTAGAAATTCAGTTTTAAGACATCATTAATTGCCCACCTCAATGTCCTATTCTTAGGATACAAACTTTCAAGTGAAGACAAAAGCCTGGCAGAAAACTTTCTAGAGAAATTTACGCTGCTCCAACCTCCAAAAACGCTGAAAAACTTACAGTCAATTCTAGGTTTCCTGAATTTTGTAAGAACGTACGTTCTCAATTACGCAGAAAGGGTTAAACCTCTCTACAAATTAATCAAACCTGATTTCAAACCAGCTAATTAGACTCAAAAACACACAGAAATGTTGTGTTCAGTGCAAACAGACATGTTAGCAAAATTACAGTTACAAACACTCGACAACGTGCGCAACCTTGTAATCCGAATCATCCCAGGGAGATGCGGATTCACATACCTAACCTTTAATGAAGGTGAAAAGGTACCGATAGCTTACAAATCACACTTATACACACAAGCTGAAATTAAATTCACTTCAACCGAAAAAATTCTGACAGCGGTTCAAACTGCAGTAGCAATAGAAAGAGCTCTCGCGCACGGTAAACGCATAATGGTCGTACGCCTGTACCTGCCTTAGAGGCTGTAACAAAAGCGAGCATTCCAAATGCTAAAGCTTTACATCCAAGATGGATACAATAGGTTAACTCTCTTGCTGCAACTGACGTTGAATAAGTTTTTGACCCATACTTGAAAACACAAGAATTTCTACAATACGAACACGAATGTCCTCTGCCGACCGACATTACGGATGTGTAATTTATACAGATGGATCAGTCCAGCCCGCAATTGGGGGCAAACAAGCATATACTGCTGCGTGCGCGATTGTTAAAGGTCGCTGGCGGGATGGTAAATTCTGACCAATGGTCACAAAAACTCAATCACTAGGAGACTGTACAGCTCAGCGAGCTGAACTACAGGCTTTCAAGATGGGGCTTGAAAATACCGATCTCGAATTCCCCACACTCATAGTGTGCAATTCGTATTACTGCGTCCAATCTTACAATGAATACTCGCAGAACTGGGTTCAAAACGGTTTCAAAGACGCAAAAGGTGGCACAATCAAGCATAAGTTGCTTTGGGAACAAGTAGTTCTACTACAGAAAGAACTACAAAAGACTCACGTGATCCATACACTGAGTCATCAACGTGATGTACTCATATATAACTTATGCAAACTGCGTTCCTTTTGCTCGAATCCCTGGAGTGGGGGATAGAGTAATTCCAAACATGGAACATAGATTAGGACTAATTTTAGCAGCACATGAGGGACTCACCTCTACACATGCAGGTGTTACCACCACAGTATCGTTATTAAAACAGAGATACTGGTGGCCACGCATGAGGAAACAAACTAGAAATTATGTTCTAGATTGTGAAATCTGCCAAAAAATTAAGTGTTCAACAGTGAAACGTCCTGCGCAGACGCCCCTTTTTATTTTAGAAAAACCGCTAGCATGCATTTACCTGGACCACTGTGGTCCCTTACAGAGGGATGGCAACTATAAATATAACATGGTGGCAGTGGATTCAGGCTCAAGATTCATTTGGATGTGGCCTCAGCGCTCGGCTGACGCCCGAACTGTTATAAAAGATTTGCGAGTCTTTATCGGCACATATGCAATCGGCACGCTGCATTCTGGCCAGGGTCCTGCGTTTAGCTCTCGAGCTTACAAGGAGGCCATGGCCAGCTTGGGCATTGCATTGCGGTACTCAAGTCCATTCCATCCTGAGGGAAATGCAGTAGTGGAAAGAAATAACCGAGACATAAAGCAATCTATAACAGCTAGGGTATTAGGTTCGGGTGACAGGTGTGTCAAACATCTAATAAATGTCCAACGTAGTCTTAATAATCTGCAAAGAAATTCTCTGGGTGGAATCACTCCATATGAAATACTTTTTGGTACTAGAATGCTTATCCAGGACCTTGATTATCACACTTCAGTGGTAGAACAAAAACGCTTTGATATCAAAGATCGTTTGGCTGTTTTACAGGACTTAAATGAAACATGAAGAAGTCTAAGCAACACAAAACAGAAGCCAACGACCACTGAAGAAAAACCACCTGTCCCAGCAAGACCTGTCTGGATTCCTAAGATTAAGGATCTAGTCAGGGAAAAAAATGCGGTCAAGAAGGAACTTGGGCCTTCTTACAGAAAACTAGTACCTGTCTTAGCAATCCACTGAACAAGATCAGTGTTACTGCCGCTCCTTGCTGAAAGAAAAGAGAACCGAGATGTGTCCATCGACCTGGTCAAACCACATCATGTGGCCGATAATAAGTAGTAGGCCCAGTGGACTCCAAAGAAGTAGCAGACGACCAAATCTTGCTACAATACAAGAGGTTCAAACTAAAAGACGCATGTTTGATAAACCTGCAATAAGAAAAGAAGGACTATGCAACAAAGCCATGGAATTTATGCTTCTTGAATCCCAAATAACACTTTGTCAAGACACTCCTGTCTACAATGATGCATTACCCGACTATACTAATATGACAAGGGATCAAGCAACTCCAGCGATTTCAAGTAATCCGGATGATATTCCAACAATTGACAGAACTGCCTCTGGCTATTTCATCAACTTTGATACGTTTTCTGAGGATCCCAGTGAGCCTGAAACAACGCCAGCTAATAAAACTTTCAAAGAAAAAATAACAGAACTCTTTCATCAACTTGACAAAACATATCTGGTTTCACCATTGGTTGAGTTTTGGATTGTGTTAGGTGTACTGTTTCTACTACTTTGGCTCATTCTTGTTTTAAGTTTGGGAAAACTGATAGATGGAAAGTACAATAAAATGGACACAGCAAGTAAGAACATCAACTTGCTCCTAAAGCTTCACAAATCTTCTCAACGTGAACAAAGAGACCTGTCATCAGTAAACATCACAGCCGTTCCTATACCTGGTGGTATAGCATGGGACACAACTGATTATGAGATTTATGGCCCGGTGGAGCTGTTGAAGATTCCACACCAATTTAAGGTTTTTTTGAGTGATTTTGTATCACCCAGCACATTTTCTGATGATTGAGACTTTGAGACTGTTAATAACAAGATGGCAGATTTAGAAATGTCAGCTGAATTCACAAAACATGAATACTTAGAAGGTTCATCAGATTACGAACAAATGTATTGTTTTAATCATTATGGTCATCATTATTTGCACAAATCTGCAAACCCTAGAAATGTTTTTACTTATAATCAATGGGAACATTGTCCTACACCGCAAAAGGGCAGCTCAAAAACATTTTAGGCAAAATTTCCATACTTTTCTGGCTTCAATGTCAAAAATCCAGAAACGTTTTACTTTAAAAATATAAATAAGACAGGAATTAAAAGTATGTTGACAAATACTAAACAAATTTATTCTGCAGCCTTTTATGCTCAATTGTCCACATTAGGGGGCCGATTATGATGGCGGACGGACCTGAGTCCGTCCACCACCATAGAGTAGGAGGGACCATCCGCAGGGGCTGCGGCGGTCCCTCCGTGCAGAATAGGATGTGACTGCCAGGTTGGCGGTCACATCCTCTATCTTTAAAATTGCGGCGGGTGCAGCTTCAAGCTGCACCCGCCGCAATGTTAAAAATGCATGCACGGCATTTGCGTGCACAAAGCAGCAGGCACCGCGCGGTGCCTGCCGCTTTGTCCACGCAAATGCAGGGGGGTACCATAGGTACCCTCCCTGTGCACCCCCCAGCCCCCTTCACCAAGGCGGCCCGCAACGGGACATCGAAGTCAATGTCTGTATGCTTTTCCACAGCGGAAAAGCCGTCGTGGAAAAGCATATGATTTCCGCCATCCTAATATGGCTGGCGGTGCCTGATAGACACCGCCAGCCAAGTTAGAGCTTTTCCGCCGCGGTCGGAAGGCGACCACGGCGGAAAAGCTGCGGACGGATTTTGAGACCCACCGCCTTCCTAATTTGGAAGTGGGTCTTTTGTGCCTCCGCAGCGGTTTTCCTGCATACTCCAGGCCGGCGGTGGCTTCCGCCGGCCCGGAGGATGCAGGAAAACCGCGATCCTAATCGAGCCCTAGGTTTTGACTTTTGGAAAGACAACATTGAGACAAAAACCGCATGGGGCACAAAAGACTGGCAGATGCAAGGTTTAGAAGCCTTATTTAGAGCCTGCATCATCCCAGAACAAATAATGTTTTTAAATGAAACTGTTCAACAGACATCTTGTCTTGGCCTGGCTAAGATAAAAGATTTAAACAAACCGTCCATACCTAAGCCCACACCTTATAGTAATGGAACTAGAGATGAGGAGGTAGTCGTAAACTATATTTTTCACCAGAACAAAACTAATCCTGATTGAAAAAAATGGTTAATCTGGCCCACAGACACGAATAACTGTGAAGATAGATTCCTGAACAAGACACAAGGGTTTACAGTAACTAGGCCAGATCCAAGATATACCCAGATACAACATCCAGGGATAATAACAACGTACAGTGTAGGAAAACTATGCCTTGATTGGCTACAGAAATGCACACTTCCAGAAATTAAACAACACTTAACTTTCTTTAAAGATGGCGTTGATTTGAGAGACTTCTTATTGGGACCTCGTAAACCACGTCATAAACGTTTCATATACGCCGGTATATACGCTGCTTATAATGAAGCATGGAAAGTCACGCAAATGGAAACTGCAGAAAGAATACGAGAAATTGATCATATTAATTTAGAGAAAGCTCTCTCTGTAGAGGACAATGGGTTAACGACTCTGTCCTCCAGAATTTATTCTTTGGACAGCATAGTATCCTCTGTTGTAGACATAATGGAACAGGACTTGCTAATGTTACAACATGGCCAGTCTCAATTGTGTTCTATAATGCTGCTAGGCTGGACTTTACAAAATCTCGGTTCAAGCTATGTGCCTTATCATCTAATCAATACCACGTCATTGTTTCTGCATTTAACCTTACAGATAAACAAATCTCTTTGGCATAGAGGGGAGCAGACTATACGGTGCTGGGCATAGAAAAACTGGAAAGATTACCATTAACCATTTCTGAGAAACCAGCCATAGAATGGATAATACATGGCACCATCACGATACCACTGATGATTTTCCAGTTTCAGTATTGCTTGAAACACATACCTGCAGGCATGTATGAAAGGTTGGGTAAAGAATACATTAAGTTGACCAGGGATTTACCATGCACCCACACATGTTGGAGTGGAGGAAAGGAAATATTTCTTAGTGGTAATAATTGCAAACATTCACAAGCTGAACACTTTTGTGTCAAGGTATTAATCTCCACCGAGCCTGCGAGGTTTCTTCAAATAACCTTTCTTGCCACTTGCAGGGTTCACCAGCAGCAGTGATAGATCCAGTGTTTAGGCAGCTATCCAATGGTAGCTACATAATGTTGAATGATCACAGCTGTTGTGGAATGATGCCAGAAAAATCCTATCTAGTTAGTGTGTCAGCCAGGGTAACTTGTTGTATGCAAGTATTGTTTCCTAAAAGCAAGACAGACGGGGAGTCACTGCTATGGCCTTCACTGAGCATCTCTTCTATACGAATTGATACTTTAAGCAGAATGAAAGCCATTTTTTCACAAAAAACTGTGCCACTGACCTCGTCCAAAGAAACGCATGATCTGCAAGTTGTAAGGTCCTCTGCGGAGATACATGCCCTATTATCAACAAACTGTCCAATACATTTTGCAGAAATGTTAGGTCGTATCCTAAACATGTCTGATACCAGTGGTATTGTACATGTATTTAAGGCAATATTTTCGGGACTGTTAGTACCCTTTGAAGCAGTCCTAGGTATTTTTCCAAATTTTGTGCAATCTGTGTTCAGCGGCCTGCCTCTCGTCCTGGGACTCGTAGAAGGGATACTATTTTTATTTCTTCTGCTCGATATGGCAAGTCCATTCACCAGCGGTACCCAGATTACCATGGAAAATACTCTTCTGGCGATGCAGTACCGTGGCCGAATAACACAGATTCTTGGCTTGGCTCGTTTAAGAGATCTGAATACCACATGGTTCCTTTCATTCAGACCAATCATGCAAGATTGAATCTTACCTGTTCTATGATGCCTGCTTTGTGGAGAGGAATGCTTGTTAGATATTTGTCTGACACTCCCATCAGCACTGCCAATGGATGTTGACGCTTTGCTTGGTTCGATAACGGCTCTTGCATAGTGTTGCCCCCAACGACTACCAATCCTGATGACGGCATTCATTGACGTCTCACAGATGCAAACTACTGCCAATGAGATACGTGGACCAACAGGCACACAGGTATCATCTACTAAGAACGTTGCTGATGTGGTTGATGCTGACGGCGATGCTTCTCATCTGTGTACGATTGATCTACTTAATGAAGTGGTTCAACTTTCACCTACTGTGGTAGGCGATTTCTTTGCCAGTTTAGACGATTTAATGTTTTCTCCTGACACCGAGAATAACTTTTGAAAACTGCACACAGCGTTCTATGAACTCTGAATTCGACCTTCGCTTTTCAAAACAAAAATTTTTAACTTTGGAACTCTATTTTTCTACGATTTGATTTGACCTTTTTCCAAAATTGAACTTTTTTTTGGCACAAAGTAATCTGCTTAAAGTAGAACTATTCATAGATAAAAAGAATTCTTTGAACACTTCCTAGAGACAATATTTAGCCATGTCCTCAAACAATAACAGTTCATATATTATGCTATGGAAATGGTTTTGACCTTTTTTCTTCTGTAAACTTAGAGCCATTTCAAAAATGTCATTACATGATTCATTCAGTTACCTTTGCCATTATCATAATTCATGTTTTGAATAACGACCATTACCTTTTTTGATGCGTACTGTACAAATGCTCATTTTTTTGTGTACAACCATTTTTTAAATGGATTTATGTATTTTTGGGTGAGATTGTAAACACATGCTTTAGATATGTTTTAGTGCCTACAATTTAGTAATGTCGAAAATAATAAAGTGGAGTGGGTGTTGTATAGGATTTTAGGACCCTAGTGTAAATTTCCCGATTCATGCCCTTATATGGGTATAAATCACCCTATCCTTATATAGGCATAGAAATCATAACCATATTTAGACATAGCTCATGCAGTCCAAATACGGCATGGCTACTTCCACTAGTTCCGAAAATCCACAACGATTTCTTAGAAAACTCACCTTCAGCAGCTAGGGACTTCCCCTTGCTTGAATAATAATTTATCCAAGAACTCATGGAGTTTTCAAAGAACTGAGACTCTTTGATTACGTTGTTATGTCCAACCTTACGTCAAACTCGGCCCCTTCAAGGTATAAATATGCCCACACTTGTCCAAGCAAACACACGGTGGTTTGGAACAGTTCAACTATCTACTTGCCCGATGCATCTCGCTGCAGCAAGTGCCGAAGGAAGCCGACCCTCCAGCAGACGCACTTTTCTCTTGCCGAGAAATCCAGCTCCAGAGTTTCCAAGCTACCCTTGCGGGTTGTTGGGAAATCGAGTCCTGAGACAGAGAGATACCAGACCTCCTTCATTCTTAACCAAGATACGGAGCTGATTAAACCCTAGGAGACATCTTGGATAGATTCTTGGCAAAAAGAAACTAAACCTATGCTATACCACTCTTACTTCTTTCCTCGTACTAGACTTACGTTAGGTACATCGGGGTAGGCGTATTTTAGAAGCACCAGTGAGTACTTTTAGTCCTTATTTATTTAATGTATGTATTCTATGTATTTTTTATGGCTTAGAAACCATACCATGCTTTTGCAGTATTATTTCATAATACTCTTCTTGCTGTACGCATTATACTTTGCAGCTAGTATTACGCTTGTAGCAGTTCATTTTTTCTGCATGAGAAAGAAGACTTTTCCATAAATACTTTTATTGAAAACGCCCGTCTCTCTATTTCTCTGCACCTCTGGTGAAACGAAGCATGCACGATTGACTGAGTGAAATATCTATCTATTGTTTCCATGACTCTGAAGATCAGTTTTATCTTGGGGAAACAAAGTTGTCATGTTTATGCGGTTGTCAGAAACTAATCCCTTCTTGTTTATTCGATTAAGTTTCTAGTGACCTCTGAGCTAGCTGGCACTCACAATTAAGTCTAATATATTCGTTAGAGACCTAGTCGACCTAAGCCCTACGTCAATTCTATAGGATATATTATTCCAATGCGCAGAGCCTATTGGGAATATTGGAACTACACTACAGAAAAAGACCTCCAGTGACAAAGTGAAATCAAGATACCTTGAATTCAATCCCAAAAGCACGTTCATTTTTCCAGTTTCTCATAAAACAAATCACTCCTTTGAGGTATTGGTCAAGAAAGATTTGAGAACATTGGGAGACGAGGGAGGGACACTAGTGGTTATGGACCGCTCTTTTTATGTATGAAAGGTAGAGGAGAATGTGAAGGACGATATGACATATTTACCACTACCACAAGATCCCACATCAGCATTTATGAAGGTTTTGTCCTCTATTTTAATAAGAGCCGCTTTTACTTACTGAATACCCAAAGTAACCCAGGTTGTACATTTTTCTAAGTACATTAAATTCTTTATGACCCCCCGGGTCGATTTATGAACCATTGGGCCAGTATTTGGATTACGTTTTGCAGCCAGTGGTACAAGTAAGCCCTTCTTATCTACAAAACACCACTCACCTATTGATCTTACTAAAAGATGTTTTAACTTCTCAACCAGAAGTAATTTAGTTGTGTTCTTTGGTCCTCTACACCTCAATCCCACATGGAGAAGGACTGGAAGCTACGCAGTGGGCCCTGCATAGAGCACTAGAAATGAAAGCGAATGAGATATTTCTACTAAAATTATTGCATTTCTGTCTTTATCATAGCTACTTTGATTGGGATCAAACTTACTACCTCCATATTAATGGAACATTGATAGAATTGTCAGGAGCTCCCAGCTATGCAAATCTTTTCATGTTTAAATTAGAAACAGAATACATTCTCAGCAAGGAAAACTGGACCCAGAAACTCATCATGTATCACCAATACATTGATGATATTTTTCTCATCTAGAGAGGTCACAAATTGGAGTTAGAAAATTTGTTGGAGGATCTCAACACAAATAATTTCAGAATTAAGTTCACACATAAAATTGAAAAGTCTAACATTACCTACTTGGATCTTGAAATCATGATCTCTGAGACAGGCTTCAGAACAAAGATCTTCAAAAAAGCTACTGACAGCAATATTGCACTGTTTTCCAGCAGTTTTCACCCACCGTCTCTCAAACAACATCTTCCATTCTCACTATTCATTAGGATAAAATGTATCACTTCGGGCATAGAGGAATGCACAGCATCTATACCAACTTTCAAGACTCAATTCTCTCAACGAGGATACACGGAGGACGTATTGGAGCAAGTAATAAAATAAGTACATCAGCTGGACCCAGCAAAACCTTTGGAGAAGAATGTTAAAGAGAAAAAGAATCAGGAAGTTTTAATTTCCACATTTTCCACCATGTCACCGGCTATCAAAAGCATAATTTCAAAACGATGGGAGTTACTTTCAAACAGAACCAGATTTTGGAGGACTATTTGTTAAACCCCCCCTTTTTTGCTTATAAAACATAAAACAATTTAAGTGAATGATTGTCTAAGCCAAAGACAGCGACTGATGAAGCACACAAAGGCGTGAGAAGATTTAATAACTGTACCCATGGTAATAATGTGGTCGTGGGAAAGAGTATCTCTCATCCATGGACAGGAAGGGACATCAAACTCAACCATTTAGCGGATTGTAATACACGTTTTGTCATTTAGATAATTAAATGCCCGAGCGGGCTTTTTTAAGTAGGCAAGACAGAAAGAAAGATTTGAACAAGGATTACCGAACACAACAGCTGCATAAGAAGCAAAACATTGCACTCACCATTGGCTATTCATTGGAATGAAAAACATCTCATAATAGCTCAATTGCGTTTTACTGTCCTTGGAGTCATTATTTATCATCAGGATAAAAACCAGGCACAGACCTTAGCACAGAGGGAATCTTATTGGATTAGATATCAGGATACATTGAACCTCAGACGTCTGAATGACAAATTAGAATTATCATGTTTTCTCTGAGTTTTTTGTCACAGCTAGATGATAAGAACTCTTTCTCACATTCTTTAGATTGTCAAATATTTCCCCGTTACGTTCTTGTTAGATATTTCTGTCCCTTTTTTAACTTTCTTAAACCTGAGCAGCTTGATCGGCATACTCAAAATCATACATCTCATGTTAACTTCATATCACAATGTTATTATTTTTATTATTTCCATTCCTGGTTGCCTATGAGGTTGATTAATAAAAAGACAATGCTTAACATTTCAGCACAGTAACAATCTCAGAAGAAGTTTCACATTTGATGATAACGCTAGTTTTGTTAAGCATAATCCAGTGGAAAGGGACATACCATAGTTGATGGGATGTTATCTTAAGCAATTTTGCATGGCAATTACAGCTCATGGATCAGAGGTCTGTGCATTTGGATTGTAAACAGCTCTTTGTCATTCACGTAACCTATTTGTGGATGGATGTTCTATGTGGACATTTCAAATACATGCTGTAATATAATCAACTTTGCAAGACCCCTCCAATTGGGGACATGTATCTATTTGTTGGCAGAACTTCTGTGAAACTTTATTGATACCTCAAGATTTTACACTGTTTTTGGAAAGTCTGTCTTTCCTTTCCTTCACTCCCTGTGGAAATTTTGTGAAACTTTATTGAAACTCCAAGATTACGCACTGTTTTCGGAAAGTCTAACTTTTCTTTCCTTCATTCTTTTACGTAGAGCACGTAGTTCACCCATCATGATCTCAGGCAGCCCTTATTTTATGGCATTCTCACTTTTGGTTTTTTGAGGCACCTGCTCAACACACATTTGTGTAAGCTCTTCATGTTGGGAACCAAGAGGGTAGTACATTTAGAGAGTTTACTGAGGGATATTTGAGGAGCACTGGTTTTGCATTTGTTTTTCTGATCGGACTATGTATTACTTTACTTTTGTTTGCTTTTTTGGATTAATAAGGGATCCGGACACTTTTAAACTACAGCTTTATGCTTATTATATCTGCCTTTCCATGATCGTTTTAAGGTTAGAGTTTGGTTTCTCGATTTTTAAGCATGTTTTCTTAGCATGCTCTTCACTGGTCACAAAAGAATCACTTGTTTATATAATTTGATGATTACACTTTTTTTTGCATGATTAAAAACATTCTTTATTTTCTTAGCGTCATACTATGCACAGTCCGATAGGTTCCCGTTTCTCTTTGGTGCTACAGGTTTCACTCGCAGTTAATGTGATCAGGAATTTGAGCTTGAGCAAGCACCATAATTTATCTGCTATTTTATATATTCCACCACTCTGACTACAAACATATGGCTCATAACCATAGTGGCCTTTTGAATAAACAATGACTTTCACAATATGAGGTTATAATATTTTTGTAAAACTTTAGTTGTCTTTAATAGGTTCATGACTAAAATGATGTATTTTTGATTATAGATACCCCTGATAAAGGGCCTTGTGGTGGCCTTAAATGCATTGGATTTGAAATTTGTCAATCTTCATTGAAATAAAAGAAGCACCATTGAATTGGATGACCTATTAACAACTATGTTGTCTTCGTAGCATTATTTACTGGACTATTTTCATTTTGTTCAGTCTGTTCTGTACATCCCAGAAACTATTTATAGCTATACGCTTTGTTACTACTGATTTTCACTTTTGTTGACAATGAATAATTGAGTTACACTGTGTAAAAAACTCTTGAGGGAGACTCAGTAGTGCATATGGTATCTAGACCAGAGGCTCTAGATATTTTCAATTCAACAGAGTAAGACCCATCAGAGGTTTGGCCATTTGTCTGCTCTCTCAATTTAGAGTGCACAGGCAACTGGCTGGTTTTTATGCTCTCTAATCACCATGAAAAATGTGTCAATAAGAGACTGTAAACATTTTTAAATTACCCCAGATCATGTAAGAAAACTCCCACGGTGTGAGGATCATTAGTTTTAGATTTTTCAACAACAAAATCTGGCTTTGGGAGTTTGTTTTTGAAAAAACAAAAACAGGTTAAAAGAGGGACAGGCTCTACTGTCATTTTGCCAGCACTGTACACCAAACATTTAATACATTAAAAGGAATCACCGGGATGGCAGTTCCTGCAAGTGTTTAGCATTGTCATCAGTACTTGAAGAGAACTCTGAATTTGGTGGGGAGAGAACCCTTGGTATGGCGGGAGTAAAGAATTCTGCATTACCGATGGATTTATCTCCACTCGCCAAACCCTAAATGAGACCCATTGTAGTTAAGGGACCTACTTATGAAAAAGCCCCGCAGTGCAGCACAGTGCAGCAAGTCATCTTGCTGCGCTGTGTGACAGGGAAAGGGCAGGAATGTGCTATAATCAAGGCAATATGGCACATTCCTGCCTTTTCCTCTGCGCTGGTGCCCTTTTGGCAGCCTCACACCAATGTAGCCACCCTTGCACCATGGTGCTAGGGTTCCTGCATTGCATGCAAGATTGTTTTTGTGCAGGAGGGGACATCTACCTGCACAGAAACAATACTGAGAGGCATATTCCTCTTTCTATGTATGCTGCAGAATGGAGCACATATAGAAAGAGGAAGCAACAAGGAGAAACACAAATATTTCTCCTTGTTATGCCTCCCCTGGGAAGCCATATCTTTTAGTCCATTACCAGGTTTTTCAGTTCTGATTAATCTGGGAATGCATCAAAAACCATGGGAGTTCTGTGATAACACCCAGGAAATGCCCATGGAACACCGTCCATTGGCAGAGAAAGGCAATACAGCGATTTGCTCTACTTTGCCTTACTCCAGATTCGCGGTGCCACTCAAGGCCATGCAAAGTGTCCTTGCATGGCTTCATAAATCTGTCTTAAGGTTCTTAAGGTTTGCATCGCTCTTGCGTTGTGTGGTGTAAGAGCGATGCAAACCAGTTCGTAAATAGGCCCCTAAGTCTTTACAGAAATTGTATTGTGTTGCCATAATCTAGTATAGTTAAATTTTCACTATTTAACATTGCACAAGAATTGGGGGCATATTCTCAAGGACTTATTTCCGAGTCACCGGTAATTAGCGCCGCAAAACTGGCAAAATATTTATCGTCCCATTCTCAAGCTGGTGCAAACTGCAGAAATCGCCAGTTTTCCAGTGATAGCTTCCGCAACAAACATCGCCACGGATGAGTGCGACAACTAACGCTAATGATATATAGAGTAGGTGTTCCTGTGCAAAACACACGAAAACACCACTTCGCGATATTCTCAACGATAAGCCAGATCAGCAAAGCGATCCAAAAACAGGCAATAAGGAATGCTAGCAGCAGGGAATGAACACCTGCTTTTTACTGGTGTTAAGCAGGATGACAACCTGCAGTATAAAAGGGAGCCCGCCCAGAGCCACATTGGTAGACTGACAACTCTTGGTGACATCTTCACCTACAACCAAACTACTCAAACAATGAGTGACCACATACAACACAGCCAACTCATACAGGAGCCAATGAGTAGCCTAACAACTTGGCACTAACTCATACACAACACCTGTTGTGGAACAGCTCTTGGTGACTTATTCACCTTCAACCAAACATCACAAACAATGAGTTACCACATACAACATCGTCATCTCACACACGAGCCAATGAGTTGCCTAACAACTTGGCACTAACTCATACACAACACCTGTTGTGGGACAGCTCTTGGTGACTTATTCACCTACTACCAAACTTCACAAATAATGACTTAACCGTACTACAGTCACCTCATGCACAACACAAACTAATGAGTAGCTTCAACCTGACTGCACTCATACACAACACTTTAGCAATCCTAGACCCTTTTTTACTCAAGTCCTGAAACCTGTTTCCCCAAAATTGGCCCTTTGACCCCGCATTTTGGTTCCCAGTTGTGTTTTCCATTCTGTGAAATTGTCCCCAACATGGTCTCTCAGTACCGCTTCCATCACTGGGTCCTTTGTCCCGTCACGTCTTTGTACAGTCACGTCTTTGTCCAGTCACATTCTGGAACAACATCCACAGCGCTTTCAGACCAGCTTGTCAAAACAAATCTTTAATGTATTTAATGTTCTCCTGGGCCCTTCGGCGTTTCTTTTTTTTATCTCTTAAGTACACTGTTGCCGTACATGCTATTTTGACTCTAATAACATACAATAGTTTGTGGTGAACTTCAGTGGGCAAACAAAACCAAAAGCACGATTACCTTTTCCAAAACTCGCATATTCCTGTCAGCAAAACTCACTGTAATTGAAGGAATTCTGTACCGTCTACTCACAGTGCTGCAACAATCTCTGTATATTTCATCCTGTTAACAAACGCTGCAATATCTCACCTTGACAGAGTGTGCCTGGATTTACCATATACAAAATGGAGGCACGCACATCGACGCTGGATCGTGTGGGTCACGGCACGAACATGCACCAAATAATGCCTCACAAGCGTCAGACGTGAATGAAGTGACGTCACAGAGGATGATGCTGAAAAGCACTGATGAGGTAAACCTACAATTTTCCAGTCTCGTGTAAATTATTTTAAATGTAAACAGTAACCGTTTACTCATCCACTGAAGACAACTGTCTAAACCAATGAAAAAACAAAAGGGTTACTCCATACTAAATTGTAGATATATTTCCCTTTTTTTTATCCACGGTATCTTTCCAGTCACCACAGCGCTGTCATCCCTGCAAAACTCTAATTTCCCACCAGATAACTGCCAACACGTACTTTTCACCGAGGCTCGATTGTCTGCCCCCGAACAATAATCACAGTACCCTTCAGCTGGTATGAAACACTTAATTAACGTTGACAGATCACACAGAACTGGGTCTTAGGACAACCTAACTGTCATTAAATACATCACACCGAGGCTCGATTTAGTGCCCCCGAACCACAAACGAATAACACAGCAGCTGGTATTATGCCAGTACTTTACACCGAGGCTCGATTTACTGCCCCCGAACCACTAACAAACTACACGCTGATGGATCTGGCAAACCTGGGTCTCAGGGCGACCTATGTCCAGGTCACTGATGGGGTTTGATTGCCAGACAGTGTTCCACTCACACTTTAAATCACTGTTAAAATTCATTTACCTCGAGATTTCCTTTGTTTCGATTTTCTGTACTTTTCATGTTTCCTTTCCCTTCAAGCTTGAACTTCTCTTCTCATTTTCTTAACAGTACTCCTTAGCTTTTCATTTCTTTTAATTTGCACGTGTGGATTCTCCTTCAAAACATCGCTAAATGATGTAATCAGAAAGATGATGGATACTTCAAGATCGTTTATTCAAGTTACTTTATTAGGTTAAGATGTTAAGTTAAAAGATAGAAACGATAACCCCATCAGGAGCAGCTGTCCTGCTGCTCAGCCCTCACCCAACTGACATTCACAAACCTCTAACATTCCATTCATCCAACATTCCACATCACAAGCATTCTAGCTGAGCAGCAGAAAAACATAAGATACAACATAGACCAACACATGTCATGGAGCTACTGATCATGTAGCTCGGAGACTACCACTGAGGCAGCGCAGAATAAGACAGCGGTCCTTCCGAAAATGCACCAGACTCACAGACATAACACCAGAGGAAGTCAATGCCCACTACAGGCTCAAAAGGACAACCATCCTCCGCATCCTGACCCACATTGCCCACAGGCTGACAGTACCAACCCAGTGGACAACCAACATACCTCCACAGGCAAAGCTGCTGGCTGTGCTGCACCTGTCGGCCTCTGGTACCTTCCAACCAACAACCACCAGAGTCGAAGGATTCTCAAAGCCAGCCCTATCAAAGTTCATCACAACTGTCTTGAATGCCATCATCAGCTTGGTACCCCTGCACCTTCACTTCCCCCACACTGTGCAGTAACAGCTGGAGACCAAGCAAGGCTTCTATGCCATATGACCATAGCTGGCTTCCCGGAAGTGTTAGGGGCAATTGACTGCACACATGACCTACTTGAGCCCCCGCCGACACTGCACACAATTACCACAACAGAAAGCATACACATTCCAGATCAGCAAAGCGATCCAAAAATCCGCGATAAGGCACGCTAGCAGCAGGGAATGAACTGAACAGCCTCAAGTGCAATTCCGATAAGTCCGAGGTACTCTTCTTTGGGTGTGACACAGAGCCAGACTGGCAGGCTTGGTGGCCCTCCAACATGTTCCCCCCAACGTGTTCATCCCAAATGGCTAAGAACTTAGGTGTTAAGATGGACAAGGGGTTGACCATGAAGTCCCAGATCCTGGGGGTGTCGGGCATGTGCTTCGGCCTCCTCCGGATGCTTCGGAGGTTCCTTCCCCTATTATCGGAGGAGCACAGGAAGCTGACTGTGCAGGCCCTGATAGGCTCTAGGTTGGATTATTCCAACATTCTATACCTGGGCCTGCCAGAGTACCTGTTACAGCGGCTCCAAGTTGTGCAGAATGCTGCTGCGAGAGCGATCTATGGATTGAATAGGCGCGCCAGTGCTGCGGGCTTGCTCAAGACCTTGCACTGGCTTCCAATCCGCAAGCGGATCGCCTTTAAGGCTTTGACCCTGACATACAAGGCCCTCCATGCGACGGGTGCAAAGTACCTCCAAAGGAGACTTGCCTTCTACCGACCGGCTCGTTCTCTGAGGTCTGAATCTTTATTTTTGGCGACTGTTCCGCGAGTGAAGCGAGCGCGCTTGGGAGGTCGCTCCTTTGGACTACTGGCGCCACAATTGTGGAATTCTCTGCCTCTTAGTCTTCGGGGAGCCACTAGTTTACTAGCTTTTAGAAAGGACCTCAAAACCTGGTTGTTTACCCAGTAGGTCTTTTTTAGTTGTCGTTTTTCTTTCTGTCTATGACATATTTTCTCTTAACGTGTTATGTTAGTTTACTGCAGCCTACCTCAAATAAAAGCGCCGGGACACTCTTTTTGAGTAGCCGTGCACTCTATAAAAACCATTTTAACATAACATAACATAACATAACCTGCTTTTTACTGGTGTTAAGCAGGATGACAACCTGCAGTATAAAAGGGAGCCCAGCCCAGAGCCACATTGGCAGACCAACACACGTCATGGAGCTACTGATCATGTAGCTCCGAGACCCTCTGGGTCTCCGAGCTACATGATCAGTAGCTCCAACCCCCTGGGTCTCTGAGACCCCTGCTGACACTGCACACAATTGCCGCAACAGAAAGCATACACATTCCAATAATGTGCAATCAATAGTGGACCACTGGGGACTCTTCACCAACTTCGTTGCCAACTACCCAGGCAGTGTGCATGATTCCTACATCTTCCAACAGTCCCTCATCAACCAGCACTTCGAGAATGGCACCAACGGAAATACACTGCTTGTTGGTAAGTACTAAATAAACACACCACACACCTCAACTCCACAATCATGCAACTCACAACTGTGGGAATGCACACATTAAAACATCACATACAACATGCCAAACAACATGCCCACCCAGCCCAGCCATGTAGACAAACCATCCACGTCATGGCACCTCTGCCACACAATAGCAGGAAAGCCAAATCAGAACCTTTATTTAGGAAGACTCTGAAGACCTTGCTTTTTGGCCTACGTGGGAGCTATTCTTACCAGCTACTACCACTCTGCGCCCGCTGTTAGTGCCGGCACACTTCACTTTAAGGTAGCAGCTGTGTGCTCTATAAGCTGCAATAATAATAATAATGTGGTGAGAGGTGGGAACCAAGTATGTGCGGAGAAGGCAAGTGACCCATGAATCAGAATGCACACAATGCCAAGTGTGGTGGTGATGTGCTGGACAGACTCAAGAATGCAGAGCACAGACACGTCCATGTGGACGTATACTGCTGGTGTTTGTAGTGTCGTAGACAGTGGATGCAACCATGTTACCTAAGGCAATGGGGTAGACCTTGGACATGTAGCTATGTTGTCTCCCCCTGTAAGCGTAAGCGGAGTGGGCTGGGCCAGCGTAGGGGTGGAAATGAATAGCCCGGGGCTCAGGGCGTGATTCACTTCCAGGATGGCCACCAAAGCAACTACTGTGTGTGTCTCTGTGTCTGCCATATCCTCACTATAGGCCTACACACAAGTGCCTGACCACCTTCAATGGCCAATATCACAGTGTCGTTGTCAGGCTTGTGGACATACGCAGACAGTCATGACAAGGCTGTGTCCTAGGAGTGCATCTGATGCAACCGCGCAGCACACACAAGTAGATAGGCTCGGGGGAGTGAGGAGCAGCTGTGAGGCAACGTAATACACATGGATGCTGCTCATTTGCCACATGCAAGACATGTTAAACATGAATCCAAAAGTCCCACACATCACACACCAATATACTAATAAGCCTACCAACACAGAATGCAGAACGACCGATTGACACATCTCTCTCCCCTGTCACAGGTGATCAAGGATATGCACTCTGCCCGTGGATGATGACACCCTTCCGAGCCCCGAACACCCAGGCCCAGAGGCTGTGCAATGCATCCCAAAAATGCACCAGGGGTATTGTGGCATGCTCATTTGGCCTGTTGAAGTCACGTTTCAGGTGCCTGGACATCACAGGTGGAAGACTCCTCTACAGCCCGCAAATAATGTGCAAGATGATCATTGTATGTTGTGTGTTGCAGAGCACATGTGTACTCACCAATGCTCTATTGATCCCTGTGCCAGATGCACTGAACGATGATGATGAGGCAGGTGGACCACACCCCAGTGCAGCACCAGCAGGAATAGCCAGAAGGGGCACTATCATTAACAATTTCTTCACATGAGCACGTCACATTGGGACTTTCCTTAGCAATCATGGGACCGGACAAAATGACCACAGGCACAGCTTGTGCAGATAAATTCATTCCAAGACACATTTCCTGTGTTCATGTCACTCCTCTGCATTTTCACATCACACAAGTGTAAGTGCAACATTTAGTGCTAACAATTTCACCAATGGCAATTAGATGGTGGCATTATCACCTCTATTTCTGAGATCCTGTTTTGCTGCAGACTGAACAGCGTCTTCCTCTTCTTCTTCTCCTTGCCCTTCTCTGACCCCAGGGTCCCAAGCTGGTCCTCTGCGGGGCTTGTGGGGTTCTGGTTGTCCTCTGTACTTGCTCCGGCTACCTCCATGGTGCTTCGCAGTTGTTTGTGTTCTGTTTGTGTTTTATGTTGCCGCTTTTATAGTGATTTTTGCAACTTGACTTGTGGAACTTGCAGGCCTGGCGCTGCTTATCACTGACTTTTTTATCACAGTTGGGCCAACACAACTTTTTTCACGTTCAGGTTTTGATTTGTATCGCCGTTCCGGTAATGTTATCGTGGACATTTGACACGTTATCGAGAAACTAACGCATGTTACCACCGTGCTGAGAATGTGAGGTTGACATGGAGTTATTTTCCTGTGATAGACACCGATATGTGAAATTGCGTTAACCTATTTTGGTGGTGATTATCTCATGTTCTTGAGAATATACCTCCAGGTGTGATTTTTGACCACTGGAGATTAGTTCAAGTGCAAACAATTGCACCAAAAGATACCTTCTCCTCACACAAATACATTTTCTTTTTTAACCATTCTACTGCCATTATCTGCCATGATTTTGTGTGACTTTTTTGTGTGAGGTATACTCTCACAGATAAATATTACTTCACATTATAGAGTTTATCTTTATCTAAGTGTTTCACTTAATATACATAGTTTTGTGAAAATATGGGTATTTCATGAAAAAGATAATTTTCACACGATTCTGATGATAGTATAGCATAAAACATAATGAGGCAATTATAGACTTTTATGAAGGTATGTAAATTACCTTTAATGCGCATGTACTAGGGAAAATCTAGTTTACTCATAATCATCTATGACCTTGAGATAACAAGAGTTCTGTTACTCTTATAAAATGTTTTGATAAATGAAGTGCCAGGCATGCATTTTAAAAGAATCTGAAACATGCAATCGATCAAATAGACTTTATAACATGTAATATTTATTAACTGACAGCCACAACTTACAGTACAAACTCAAAGATGGTCACATTTATTGCAACTATTAGAGTAACCGATAAATGCCTTTTTTAAATGAAGAAGTTCACTAAATGTTAACATATGTCCATAATGACATTTTAAAATCGGCAGAAAAATTACAAAACTACTTTATCTTCATGTCTCTTGGTTCTTTGGTGTTGCCTGACACCCAGAGTGTGACAGACCACTTCATACTTCATGTTTGAAAGTTTGCCCTTCACTATTCTTTGTAGTTCCCAGTGCACATATAAAATGACAGGCAGGGTCAAGTCCTAATACAAAATAGGTGGGGGGACTAACCAAATTAAGCACTATGCAAGTGACATAGCTGTGTGTTACATCAAGGTGTGTGATATCACACGTTGCATCACAGGAAGTGACATCACAGAAAGTTACATCATAACCCATGACCTCACAGGAAGTGACATCACAAGAAGTGACATCAGATCTTAAGAGCTCACCCATTTCTTTAGCAAGTCTATCATGAGTGCATCTGGGCACATTATGATATTTAACAAATGAAAGCTGATCTGTACTTGAGCCTGTGACTTGACTACACTTCTTAAAGGGATTAACAACCCAAATTAGGATGAAGCTTGGTGTCTGCCTAACTACAGTAGGCAAGCCACTAAATGCTCCAAGCTACGCATACTAAAACTGGCACCAAGAACAAAGCCCAGTTCATGCATTGCATTAGAATTACTAACAAACTGCTAATGTGAAAACTATAACATTTATTAACCTACCTAACATACTACTTTTATATATACAGTAGTAGTAGCAAAAACGTTTATTCTGTAATTTTTTACCTCAAAACATCACACATAAAACATCATTTAAAATACATATTCCATTACAATGTAATGCATCTATAAGAACAGATAATATAAATATGATAAAAGTACATTGAAATCAGTTAACACTGTACACAGCTGCATTAACTATTCCTCATAAACAGCATAACAGGACCAATCATTGCTAACAAGGAATTTAGTAGCTCTCAGGCAGTGTGCTCATATGGCACCAATTTATGTGACACTAAAGTCATTTTGAACATTGTTAATAAATTTGCACTTGATACGCCAAGTCTGAAATAGGCATCTGGATATAAAAAAAACACCCACTCTGTATTTTCAGATTGAATTATGCTCATTGCCTCTGTATATCTTGCCAGGTATTTTTTTTATTTTTTTATTTTTTTTATTTTTTACATACACTCATTTATCACCCAGGACCCCACTACACACTTGAATAACAAGCATCCCCACGCATCACACTTAGAGTTTACATCAGTGCTCCCACGTAATTATTGGTCAGTAGCACGCCGCATCCCGTAGAGGGGTGTGAAGACCCCAATGATGAAGCATGACACCAAGGGTCCTTTTGGTGTGTGAGAGGTATTTAAAGAACACAGTGTGCTCCCACCACTGTAGGGACCACAGAAAATACACTTTTTTTTGTGGATTATTTTTGTTTATGAAACTTGTGCCGGGGAGACCGAATCCACTTCTCTCTCCACTCCCCCTTTTGTTACATTTACGACACATTTCTAGCTAGAGATATAGGGCGGAAATTAGATTTCTTAAGCTTTCTCCTAGATGCAGACTTAACATGCTGTAAGGTCATTTGGCTTTTAAGAAATTGAGGGACCATGATAAGTTTCTTGACAATCTTACACCTAAATAATCACATTTCTTGACCTGTTCCAGATTGGCAGATCCAGATGATACTTTCTTCCTGAAGGTCTTATGTGGCTGTAACACCATAATCTTGGTTTTGGTGACATTATTTCCAAGCTAAACCTGGAGCTTGCCTCTGAGAATTTGCCTAGGATACTCTTCAATCCCATAGGTGTTTTTGAGATTAACAGAGTATCGTCGGTGAATAAGAGGGCTGGTATTTATTCATTTGCTAACCTTGGCCAATCCCCTTTAGAGGTATTAATTACACTATTTATGTACAGTGTGAACAGGGTTGGGTCCAGGACGCACGCTGCCTCACCTCCCAATTATGGCCATACAATTTATCTTGCCCTCCTTACCCCACCTTACTTGTGCATTATTCTCGCTACGTAAGCTAATTAGCAAGAACAAGAAATCTGATTGCACCTCCAGCTCTTGCAGTGTGGACTATAGCTTCCCTCTGGGGATCGAGTTAAAAGCTGTCTTTAGATCCAGGAAAACCACATACAGCTGTCCTTTATTAAAAACAACAGTTTTCCATAACATCAATAGGAACCAAAGTACTTGGTACTCGTGGATGCCCCATACCCAGTTTGTAAGTTAGATAATATTTGCTTGTCATCCATCCATGGTTGAATTTTTCCTAACAATTTTTTACAAAAAATGTTTTGGGCATTATCAATCAGACTTATGGGCTGATAATTAGAAGGGTCACACATCCCCTTTTTTAAAAATTGGGATTATATCTCCTCCCCACCAGGTCCCAGGTGTTTCTGCCCCTTTAGATATAGCATTGGACATTGCATTTAGTTAATACCCAACACATCTAGTTCCGAATAATACAAATCCACTGGTATCCTGTCTAAGCCTGGGGCTTTGCCCCTTTTCCTTGAATTAATAGCTGCTAGTGTTTATGCCATCGTGAATGTAACTATAGGGATGGTTTTCTCAGTATTATAATCAGGCATTCCTGTCTTCGCAGCACTCTTGCCTTTAGCTATCTCTTCAGTGGTAACATGCTGGTAAAGTCCTGTTCCCAACAATGGGGTTCAATATGGAAGTCATCAGGCCCGATTCCCTAAAGTAATCTGAGAAAAAATCCTAACTTTATGACTTTCGGTATTTACAAAGGGCATTTAGTAGAAGTAAAGTTAGGATTCCTAACTTTGCTACTACTAAATGCCTTTTGGGAATATCGAAAGTCATAAAGTTAGGATTTTTCTCGGTTTAGTAGTAGTAAAGTGGAATCCTAACTTTACTTCTACTAAATCCCTAATACCAAAAGTCATAAAGTTAGGATTTTTTCTCAGATTAATTTTGTGAATCGGGCCTTATGACTTCCATATTGAACCCCATTGTCGGGAACAAATGCTATATCTAAAGGGGCAGACATACCTGGGACCTGGTGGGGAGGAGAAATAATCCCTACTAAACTGAGAAAAATCCTAACATTTACGGCTTTCGGTATTCACGACTTTCCGTATTCACAAAAGATATTTAGTAGTAGTAAATTTAGGAATCCTAACCTTACTACTACTAAATGCCTTTTGTGAATACGGAAAGTCGTAAAGTTAGGATTTTTCTCAGTTTAGTAGTAGTAAAGTTAGGAATCCTAACTTTACTGCTGCTAAATGCCTTTTGCGAATACCGAAAGTCATAAAGTTAGGATTTTGTCTCAGTTTACTTTTGTGAATCGGGCCCATCATCACTTAAAATAAAGGGTACCCCTTTGGCAAGTAAATGCCAAACAAATTTTAGCATCTTACATTTTGGGAACACTAACTAGTTCTCCCCAACAAGTTTCTTCCCACTTTTTCTTGCTAGGGCCTGTTGATCTTTCTTCCAACTATTATAGCAGGTCTGCACCCACTTTTTATAGCACTCATCAGATTTTGTTCAGATAGCTTACAATTATAATCAAACCACTTCTGGTCTTCTGTTCTCATGCTCTGCACCTTGATAGTTCTAAAAAGGTGTTCCTTAATAGACTCAAGAAGATGATCAAAAGTATTCATAACAGTCACGGCAGATTGTTCAAATTCCCCAATTATGTTTAAGGCTGTAATAACCCTGGAGTATATACGGGCCAGAATGCCCTCATCAGACTCTATAAATGGCTACTTTATTTTCCTACCATTATTAGAGGAAACAATTGGCAGGCCATATGCATCATCAAGCGGGATGCCACTTGAAAAGTGGGTATTACAACTCTAATTCCAGGGCATTATGGTCACTGTCCATCCTATCAGTGACCGTCATGTCTTGGACAAAGGGCCATAGATTTAATTCAAGTAATATATAATCTATTTCACTCCTAGAATTGGCCCTAAGTGAAATTAGCTCCTCTAACTGAGTTTATGTGCTCATTAAAGAAACCAACTCCCTGTGCTAGTGTGAGGGATGTGATCTGAAGTGCCACAATCAGGCATCTTTTTAATGGAGGATTTGATAACTTAGGTATGCCCCTCTCTTTATCTTCTGTTTGCTTGAGATTCTGTATAAAATCTAGTGGTTCAAATGTTGTGTTAAAACCCCTGCTAATATAAGGTGGCTTACTTTATTAGTAATTTCCAAGAGTTACCCCACAGCTTTTACAGTTTCAGATCCCTGATGTGGACAAGAAAAACGATTATAGATATTCAGGAGTCTCACTGCCAGGGACCCTTTTATACTATTCATATCAAGGCCAAGAATTTCTTTGGATTTAGAGCTAAGCTTTTTATCTTGCACGCTAATAAGGCATTAGCCCATATCGCCTGACGGCTGCCTCATCGGGGTTCGCTCTGCCTCAATACTAAAATGTACAAATCCTGTTCTGAATACAGGTTGAAGATGCCACGTCTCTTGAAGACAGAGATATGAAAGTTTACAATGTACATTCCACACTCAAGGTTAGCGATTTTAGATCTAAATCCTGATACATTCCAGAAAAGTGATGTAAATTGTGATCTATAGACTATTTGTTGTACGGGAGTGAATGTTAAGGGTGTCCTGCCCCAATGTGTTGTTATCTCCCCCTCATTAATCAACCCTATATGTATTTGTGCAGAAGTGGTCGGGTGCCTTTCTATTTTTTAATCCTAACTCACAGTACTTCCATTTCGTTCTGTATAGTAATAAGGGTGCAGCAACCCCCAGTTGCATATATAAAGCTCCTACTATGGTCATATTTGTATATACTGTAGGCTCTTGATGTAGTGGGAAGGGTTGATGTTGTTATATATATACTGACAATTTTAGCAAACTTTACCACTATCAAAAAAATGCAAGATGCTCCTTGCATTTTGTATTTCGAGCATGGCAAATGATATTCCCTATGAAAGATACAGTTATAACTGGATAATTTGCACATATATTAATTCAGACATTCTGGATCATGCTATAGTGCAGCAGGCTGTTTAACCAAAAGAAACCAGTAACTAGGGAAACCTTTATCTAATTGAATCCCTAACAAGTGGGTAACAACACCACTATAAAAAATCCTCGTATCTGGTATTTGCTGTTGTGATGAACAGTAGGATCTATCGTCCTAGACAGAGTATCATCCATGATGAGCAGTCAGCCATCTATTAACATATGGCAAAAGATTCTAAAGAGGCAGAGGAGGGCACACGAGATCTATTATAATTAGTGAAAAAAGACATGCAATACCAAGACAGTTTCTTAAGGGAGACACTATCTGTTCTGGTGCTGAAACTTTTTTCGTAGTCACTTAAAGTCACTGGTAGTGTGTTTATTGCCCTGAAATAGGTTGCCATTCTTTTACAATCTCATTCCAACCATTGTCCATATAGTTTTTTTAACCCTCTGACATGAGTTTATAATTAAAAGTGAATCTCCTGCACAAGTTTATACACTGACACAAACTACACATACTCAAAAGTACTCTCTTGTGCATTTCTTTGAGGGCCCTGTTAGGAGTGTGTTTCTGTACCCATTAGTGTAGCAAGGGACCTTAAGTACATGGAAAGCCACTACTTGTCAAGCATACATAAGTTGCCCATACATGCTCTGAGGGCACGACTCCTTCAGCTTTAAACCCACGCATTAAAATGTCCTAAGGAAAAGTAGTAAAAGAATATGAAAGAACATTTCTGCATCCAAGATTCAAGTGAATGGTATCAGTGAAGGAAAAAATAAAACATGGGGGGGGGGGGTTAAATCTCTAAAAGGCTTACATATATAAAATATGAAATTGGACAAAGTGGAAAAATTATCATTTAGCTGTTTGAGGTAAAAATCTACCACTGCAGAGGCCTACATGTAGCATACAGATTCATTTGAAACCTCAAATATACATTATTGTGAAAAACTGAGGAATTAGAACCACAGAGTTGAATTAAGAACATTAAAAGCTATGAGGTAGTCACATTTACTTGAGTGAGACCCTAGTGGCTTCAGAAAAGTGCTGAAAGTTGTCAGAAAAATCAGCGACCAAGGCATGTAACACAAAGTGAGATCCATCCTTGCCATGTTTGGAAACCATCCAGCATGCTTGCACAGATTGTGAAGCAACTAACTCCACTGCCAGCCTACTCAACCAGGCATAATTTGTCATATGCAGCACATTTCCATGTAGATGTGATTGCTTTAGCTGCCTGTGATCTCCATGGATGAGACAGCTCTCCTACCCGAAGTATGCTTACTCTGCCCTACCCGCCACTTAATGTGTCTGTGGTGGGCACCTGCACTCATTTTAGAAGATTGGGGCTCATTTTTCACCAACAGCCCATGACTGTTGCCATTAGCAAGAGAGAAAAGAAAGGTAAGAAATGAGAAAGAGAGATAGGACAACTGGTGAAGGCAGAAAACAGGATGAAAAAACAACTTGCAAGAATAAGTAAGTGAAGAGGAGTGAAAGAAAAAAGCTATGGCAACCCTGGCATTCAGCGAAAGGACCCTAAGAAAATGTTTGGAATTCCTCATATATGTTTTTACAAATTACAAACTGCCCCCCCCCCCAAATATCACCTCTACATTTAGCAGCAGACATCTCTCCATGTTCTTATTGTTGGCATAACAATTTCTAACCCACCCTCACATTCACCAGCGCAACCTGACAGCTGAGCCTGGAATCAGTACAACCAGAATACCCTCACAAATAATGGACAATAAATTTCAGAATGAAAAGTATCAGCTCCACATCAAAATAAGGGCAAGCCACCCAGTATGCAAGGATGAGTAGAAAATTGTGATAAAGTTAACTCACAATCAAAGGGCACATGCAATTCCATTCCCAACTCGGGCCTTCAAGAAAATATTGGCCTTCACATGCTAATATTGCTACTTTTCATAGAAAAAATGTAAGTAGGTGTAAGTACAAGAGACACCACAAACTATAGCCAGTAATCAGAATATACACTACACTATGTTCGCTAATAAGAACTTTGCACATCCTATACAAGTTAAAATACAAACATGGTGCACTGAACGAGACCTGCTTGTTCACAGTAACACTGACCTATGGGCTTGCCTAGTCACTGTAACCTCATCCTAATGGAGCCAGCTCTATGTAACCACACATGATCCTTTACTTCATACATAGAAAAACTCTGAATTACATCAGTCTGTGACACCTAAGAGCAAAGCTACCATATTTACTGTGTTATAATACAGTACATCACAACATTTTAACATTGCTGCAGTAGGTTGATGTGAGACAGACGAAGGACAAAACCAACATTTCCCAGCAGGGGAACAACTTGACAACTCTTAACACAGCCATTACAAAAAAACTAATTGTCATTTTTGCAAAGAAAACAGCTCTTCAATATTTAGTGGCGGGAACTGGTAAATAAAGTACAGAATTTTAAATATTTGTAAATCATTTTTTATTGTGGTATGACAAATGGAGATACTTCTGCAAACAATTGAAATATTTGGTTCATGGAGAAGTAAGCAGGATTATCAAAGACAGCCCTTATTTGAAGTGGAAAATGCACAGTTGCAGCAGTAATTGCAAAAGAAGTGAACACACAATTTCTAAAAGTAGGCACATATGTTTGCATCAATCTAGCAAATAAGTGTGCATCAATCTTTTAAATAATCAAGAAATGATCGGTTCAAGTTGGCAGATGTAACATAAATACATCAGTCTATGCACTTTTACAAGCATAGAGCAGTAAGTGGAAGCAGAACTGGGGCATAGTTATTAGTGGTAGACATTGAACTCTTGTGTGATTTAATCAACTATGACGTTGTTCCTTGTGTAATAAGAATCAAGGCCATTTATACGATGCACATGACAGTTAACGATGCACATGACAGTTAACTTGCATAAGGCTTCTGCCTGCCACCCACACTTCAACCTTATGTGCCAAGACTTAAAGACAAAGCATGGGAAAACAGGGGAAAAAGAGATGCCTGTCTAGTGGCTGAAATGAACCATGTGAAAGCTAAAATCCTGGGATCAATCTTGGTTTCCCAGCTTGACCAAATTGTGTGATCTTGGGCAAGTCTCTCTCTTGTATTTGATTTAATAGGCTGTAACGTTGCACCATGTACAAAAATATTAATAATCTAGACCATGTATAGGATACACTTGTCACTTGACTTTCAAGTGGCTTCTGCCTGCCAGTGACTCTTTAACTTCAAGCATCAAGAGTGACAAAACCCTAACCTTTGATGTGAATTAGGAGAAATAAATATGTGTCCATCCAGTGGCTGAATTGGACAAAGTGAAAGCAGGAATTCACCTTTATTGCTGCCTGCAACCTCTGTATATCAGGTGGGGACAGTGGTTAAGATTTAAGTCTGTCGTCCTGGTGCATTGCTGTATCAAGAAGAGGGCCGTCACTCTGTGCAGTGCTGTGACCTGAATGGGTGGTGGCCCTGTGTGCATTGTCACACGCCCTTTATGCCAGGAGAGGGTTGTTGTGACGTGAGAAGACTGCCACCCTGGCACCCAGTTGTGAAGGAGAAGTAGCTCAGAATCTGCATTAGAAGAGCAATGATTTAATTATCCAACAATGCAGGGGCACTCAAGACCTGCTGCCGGATTCAGGGAGGCTTACCTTATAGCTGTAAGAGCATGTGGGCACCTGCTGCCTCTACCATAGCATCCAGACTTCTGCTCACTGTCAGGCTACCGGCGCGTGCCAGGGCACCCCGAACCACCACTCAGGCAAGAGCAAGTAAGAATAAATACGGTTCCACAAAGCCTCGGAGACAACTTGCTCTGACTGATTTACTACAGCACAAAGACAATGACATTCTCAAAGCCATTTTTGCACTTTTAAGACTTGAACTATCTAGTGTGATCTACCAGAAAAGTCACCTCATGTGCATGGCAAATAACCACAATAGACAAAGAAGTGGGACTCAAGCACTGAACCAGGGAATGCTAATGTGCCTGCCTTAGGACACTCGTGTATATTATTTGTACACAAAATACATGGGTGCATGGAAACGCCCATGTACCATCTATGTAATGCCTACCTGACAAATGGCGAGGCAAGGCAGTGCAGCAGGCTGCCTTCCGTTAGTTTTTTTTCACAAATTCACACAAAACATATCCTATAAGGCTTCTTTATCCTTGTATGTGTGCTGCAGAACACAGCATACATGCAAAGAGAAAAAACCAAAGAGAAATACAAATATTTCTTCTTGTTACTCCAGTCACAGGTAGGGACACAAGTTTGGAGTAAACCTTTGTTTGCATATCTATGTTAATATAGGTTTGCATCAAAATACCTGCCTTGCATTCGTTTAAAAAAACATTTTTTACAAAGACACCAAATAGAATATGTGTGATACAGTAAATTCAAAAGTACATTTTGCATCAGGGTTGTGCCAAAAATGAGATACAAGACCAACGTGATTCTGGGACACGATTTATACATTTACTTTTTAAAACCTCTGCTACAAAGATGTCGCCAGCACGGAGAAACATGATAGTAAATCGGTCCTACTCAATTGGTTGCAAAATCTGCATTTTAAAATATCTTTTGTGGTTAAGGCACTTCCAGATGAGATCTTTGTGTGCCCAGTAAATCTCAGAGAATAATTATAATTGCAAGATAACTCTGGTGGTTAAAACATTTGCTGGGGAGATCAGTGTTTTGTCTAGTCCCAGTTTTGACTCAAAGTAGCATAGAGGGTTAATGTGTCTTCTGCAAAGCACATCATGTAAAATGCTGATGACTTATCTTTATTCATATAGATAGGTAAATGGGTTACGGTTTTTAACACAGAGGTTGCTTGCAGTTTATACATTGTAATATTGCTAATATAGCACAGTGATCTATGAAGGACGATATGTGACTTGTATGATTTATTGTCAATGTATAATGCGTACAGGTGATGTAAAGTGCTCTGACACTGCATGTGGATGAGTAATGTTATTAAAGAAAAAAGCAAAGAAGTGTTATTTAAATAGTTTTTTGTATAAAACTGGGGCAAACCAACACATCTGTCATTTTTACACTGCATGCATATCTCATATATACAGGTACTGACCAAAGTCAAAACACGCCTCTCTTAAGTACCTGTGAAGTGATAACAGGTTGTATGCCTTTGTTTCCTCTCCATTGCATTTGCATCTAGGCATGAGGCTCCAGATAACACCCAGCCAGGATACTCCAATAAAAGGAGGCATGATAGACCCCTAAATTTAGACTTTGTTGTAGGTCCGTCTGTATTCTGTAATAGTAAAGCCCCCATGCCGCCTGCATGTTGCTGCTCGGAACTAAAGCAAACAACATGCAGGTGTGCTGAATGTGTCCCGGTGCCTTCAAATGACACAGAGACAAGTTCAATATATTTAAGCGTGGCCCAACTTTTTAGTATGGTGAATGGCATCCACCCTGTGAAAATAGTGGATGGACACATTCTACCTGCATATATCCCTGAATTGTGCCCTGAGGAAGATGAAAATAGAAAGAGGTGGTACATTCAAGTGGAAGTTGGTTAGCTGAAGAGAGAAACAGCAATAGTGAGGAAAGTGGTAGTTAGATGACAAGTTGATTTAGTAGATAGTGTTTCAGTTTAGCCTTGAATATCTTAAAGGAGGGTGGGACTTTAACACAGGATAGGAGGAATAGTCACATTTTCGGGCTTGTCCTGAGAAAGAGGGTTTGATGGTCAACAGTTTTTGCTCCTGAGAGATCTTTTATGTTCAGTCTTCTCAAGCTTCTCAGAGAGATGTGATGGTGAGTTCAGGTGAAACGCTTTGAAAGTTAGCGAAGCTACGTGCCTATTTTCACCACATTTGACCTATGCACAGACTTTATGAGCTTGTTAGCTATTATCTCATTCCTTCCACATGTTTCATGGAAGAATAGTCCTTGGCACTCAATGGTAGTATTTATGACAGTTGAGGAGCAGAATAGCAAATGGTCAGAGCATGAGTTTCAGTAAAGCGGTCCTTGGATGCTTGATTCCGGTCTGGGAAAGACATGGCTAGGTAGTTCGGACTGGACTGTTCCCATGAGGCACAGGGTCAGAGCTGATTTGCATATAGCCAGTGTCTAACCCAGGGTGGCGTGGAGTGCAAAAAAACGATGGATTTAGGCCCAGATCCTTGTACTGGGGTGAATGTATGACATTGTTCTACATTCTGTCCATCAACTGTGTTTTTTGCAATTTTCACCCTGAGTGGGCTGGGTATGCTCAGACGTGAGTCCCAGGCTCTCCACACCACTGGAGTCAAGCTATCCAGGCTGATGAAGGCTGATAGCCAGAAACCGGTCCTTGGATGCTTGATTCCGGTCTGGGAAAGACATGGCTTGGTAGTTCGGACTGGACTGTTCCCATGAGGCACAGGGTCAGAGCTGATTTGCATATAGCCAGTGTCTAACCCAGGGTGGCGTGGAGTGCAAAAAAACGATGGATTTAGGCCCAGATCCTTGTACTGGGGTGAATGTATGACATTGTTCTACATTCTGTCCATCAACTGTGTTTTTTGCAATTTTCACCCTGAGTGGGCTGGGTATGCTCAGACGTGAGTCCCAGGCTCTCCACACCACTGGAGTCAAGCTATCCAGGCTGATGAAGGCTGATAGCCAGAAACCGGTCCTTGGATGCTTGATTCCGGTCTGGGAAAGACATGGCTTGGTAGTTCGGACTGGACTGTTCCCATGAGGCACAGGGTCAGAGCTGATTTGCATATAGCCAGTGTCTAACCCAGGGTGGCGTGGAGTGCAAAAAAACGATGGATTTAGGCCCAGATCCTTGTACTGGGGTGAATGTACGACATTGTTCTACATTCTGTCCATCAACTGTGTTTTTTGCAATTTTCACCCTGAGTGGGATGGGTATGCTCAGACGTGAGTCCCAGGCTCTCCACACCACTGGAGTCGAGCTATCCAGGCTGATGAAGGCTGATAGCCAGAAACCGGTCCTTGGATGCTTGATTCCGGTCTGGGAAAGACATGGCTTGGTAGTTCGGACTGGACTGTTCCCATGAGGCACAGGGTCAGAGCTGATTTGCATATAGCCAGTGTCTAACCCAGGGTGGCGTGGAGTGCAACAAAAACAATGGATTTAGGCCCAGATCCTTGTACTGGGGTGAATGTATGACATTGTTCTACATTCTGTCCATCAACTGTGTTTTTTGCAAGTGTAAAGTAAATGGCAAGTGTTTTCCTTTACATTGTGTCACTTCGTTAGACAGCTGTTCTTTTAAGTACTTTCAACTAGTCAACAGTGTGATTTTTAAGCTAGAGCACATGCAACAGATAGTTTATCATGTTGGTGAAGCCTGAGGTAGGGGCTATGATTAGAGTCTTGTGATAAAGTGCATTATAAGATGGGGTGGATGACAGTCTAACACAGTTAATAATGTCACTATTCTTGTTAGGCCTAATATAAGCTTCAGTAATTTAAACCTGAGCTCAACCCCTGGTAGCTATGGCACAGAGCACACAAGCCTAACTTAAGAAAATGTGTAAATCATAACATTCAAAAAGTAAAAACTCAACACTATAAAAATCCCAACATGTCACCAAAATGTCAAAAATACAATAAGGAGAACTGGAGATATGAAGTTATATATTTTATCCCGAAAATAGTGCCAAAATCTGTTAAGCATCTACAATGCAGTTCAGATAGAGAAACCAGGTCCATTCCTGTTTCAAGTTTTACCCTCTGAAATGGAAATTAAAAATCATCAAGGGGTCAAGGCAGCAGGTTGTGGCAGAGACTGGCTTCACTAGGCTGAATAGCTGTTAGAGGAGGTCCTATCGTATCCATTGTCTTTTGGCTGGAAAGCTCTGAGTGAGAGAAATTGAAAACTCACGCCTGAGGAACATAGCTGCCAGCCGCATATTTTCGTGCCTTCAACTGGTGCAGATTTCTACCTTTGGACATAGCTACTTTTTTAAGCTCAGATTCCTCCAGCGGGACAAGTCTGAAAGTTGAAGCTGAAAAGGGTTCTACAAGCCTGGATACCATCTCAGCAACATCCTGCTCAAATGGATTTGCTGCTGTGGAAAATCTCTGAGCAAGAGCATCCTGAATCTTTGGCCCAACAGCAACACACCTTCATGAGTTTGCAGGTTTGTCCCAACCTTAGGAGCTCTTTAGAGCCAAAACAATTCTAAGTCCCAGGTCTTTCAGCAGGTGCAGTCCTACCATAGGTCCACTAGTGTTCTGAAGAATGTAGACAGAGGTGTCACCATTTATGTATGGCACTAGCTTGTGGGCGAGGGTAACTCCTGGGCCCCTACTTAATCAAAAGGAGTAACCCTATCCACATTTGCATCAGTTTCTGTGTGGCCTACTGCAAACGATCCTACAATGCCCCCTCTACCTAAAATGCAACATGACAGAACCCTTCTTCCCCTGTTCAGAGTTCCTGTGCCCACCAAAGAGAGATGTGTTGCCAGAGAAATGAGCAACCCCTCCTCTGTGATCACACAACACTAGACCTGGGGGCAGCTCCTCTCCCACTGGGATTGGTGCTAGTCTGACTAAAAAGACAGAGAACTCAAACCCAGGTGTTAGCTACATCTGCCTGTTTCAGGGTAGGCGTCTTTGAATTTAATTAAGTTCATGTCAGATAGCCATTCTGTCATAGGAACAGAACACCTCCCCACATCCAATGTATTTGTCCCAGCTCTGCAAGCAAGTATAGGCCCCATCCAGGAGTTATTTAGCTCCTTGGTGACAGTTAAACGTGCATGCTAATGGGCTTCTAAAGGCTTTAGGCAGGAAAAGGTGACCTTTTAAAAGTAACTTTTGTGAAATATTTAGTGATCTGACTTTATCAATAACTTGAACTAGTAATAAATATGTTAAAAAGTATGAGAATTAACTTTATAACTGCTTCCTAGGTGAAGATAACATGATTTAATTTTAATATTACCTTCTAATACTTTACTAGGGAACAGCAGACCCTGCTAGAGTGAACACAGTTTTTAGGGCCTTATCACTGTAAAGACATGTCTAACATTAAACTTTTAAATGTTCTTCTTTTAAATACGATGCAGCCTGCTTTATTGGGCATTAAAACGTTCTTAGGGGTTACGTGATACTATTTAAAGGGAGAGGTTTAGGCCTGTCAAAAGGGGTTAGTTTCACAGGTTGACATTAAAGTTTTAATTCAGCACAGGTGGACTACATTAGTATGCCTGAAGCTATGTTTTTAACTGTAACTTTAGTGGTGGCACGATGGGTACTGCAGCCCACTAGTAACATTCACCTAACAGGCTCTGTGTACACTTTGTAGGTAATTTAAATATGCCAATTTGGAGTACAACTAATTTCAACATGTTTTGGGGGTCGGAGCACCAGCATTGGGGTCTTGTTATCAGAGTCCTAGTGCTCATAGTAAAATAAAACAGCATGATCAGTCTAAAGAAGTTGGGCGATCATGCAAAAATAAACATTTTTCTTCAAGTCTCATCATGTCATTAGATAGGTTGTGGGTCCTCAGGTGCAGAGTGTAGGACTTAGATCTTTTTGGCTAAAGTCCCTAAACTTTTTGATTTCCCCCTAGACCTTGTTTTCTGACATGGTGTTGCCAACTTAGGTGCTGTGGACACTTTGCCACTGCTAAACAGTGTCATAGTGCAAGTGCTCCCTATATAAAGTGTAATGATAATTGGTTGCCCATGATTGGTATGTTTGTCTTACTAGTAAAGTCCCTAGTAAAGGGCACTATGTGTGCCAGGGCTGGTAATGCAAATGCTACCAGTGGGCCTGCAGCACTATTGGTGCCACCCACACAAGTAGCCTTAACAAGCATTGAAAATGCAATAGGTCTCGTCCTTAGTAAAGTTTAAGCAATTCTGTTTGTAATTAGGTGGCTTTTTAGCTTTGCTTTAAACACAAATAAAAGTAAAGGTAAAAAGCCACCTGATTACCAACAGAATTGCTTTAACTGTAATAAAGATGAGACATACTGCATTTGAATGTTTTTTCACTCGTGCCTTTAGGCAAAGAGGAGAGGATTGGAGTAAGGTCATGCTGTTTTTGCAGATTGAGTAGTAGAGAGTTAGTAGTAGAGAGTGATTAGAGAGTGAGTAGTAGAGAGTAGTAGAGAGTGAGTAGTAGAGAGTGATTAGAGAGTACTAGAGAGTAGTAGAGAGTGAGTAGTAAAGAGTGAGTATTAGAGTAGCAGTGTGATTAGTAGAGTGAGTAGTAGAGTGTGAGCAGTAGAGAGTAGTAGTAGTGAGTAGTAGATAGTAGAGAGTGAGTAGTAGACTATTAGAGAGTAGAGAGTAGTAGTGAGTAGAGTATTAGAGAGTAGTAGAGAGTGAGTAGTATAGAGTAGTATAGAGTGAGTAGGAGTGTGTAGGAGATAGCGAGTAGCAGAGAGTGAGTAGTAGAGAGTAGACAAGAGTACTAGAGAGAAGTAGAGGGTAGTAGAGAGTGAATAGTAGATAGTAGATTGAGTAGTAGAGTGAATAGTAGAGAATGAGTAGTAGAGAATGAGTAGTAGATAGTAGAGAGAGTAGTAGAGTGAGTTGTAGGTAGTAGAGTGAATAGTAGAGCGAGTAGTAGATAGTAGAGAATGAGTAGTAGAGAGTAAGTAGTAGACAGTGATTAGAGTGAGTAGTAAAGAGTGAGTAGTAGAGAGTGAGTAGAGTATTAGGGAGTAGTAGAGAGTGAGTAGAGAGGAGTAGAGAGTGAGTAGCAGAGAGTAGTAGAGAGTAGTAGTAGTAGAGAGTGAGTAGTAGAGAGTGAGTAGAGAGTACTAGAGTGAGTAGTAATGAGTGAGAAGTAAAGAGTAGTATAGAGTGAGCAGTAGAGAGAGAGTAGTAAAGAGGTGTAGTAGAGAGTGAGTAGAGAGTAAAAAGTAGTAGAGAGCGGGTAGTAGAGAATGAGTAGTAGAGGAGTAGAGAGTAGTAGAGAGTGAGTAGAGTGGTAGAGAGTAGTAGAGATTAGTAGAGCGAGTAGTAGAGCATGAATAGTAGAGTTGTACAGAGTGAGTAGTAGATAGTAGAGAGTGATTAGTAGAGTGTGAGTAGAGTAAAGAGTAGTAGAAAGTGAGTAGTAGAGAGTGAGTAGTAGAGAGAAGAAGAGAGGGAGAGTAGTACAGTACTAGAGAGTGAGTAGTAGAGAGTGATAAAAGTGAGTAGTACAGAGTAGTAGAGAGTGAGTAGTATAGAGTGAGTAGTAGAGAGTAGTAGAGAGTGAGTTGCAGAGTGAGTAGTAAAAAGTAGTAGAGAGCGAGTAGAGTAGTAGAGAGTGAGTAGTAGAGAGTGAGTAGTGAGAGTAGTAGAGAGTGTAGCAAAGAGTTAGTAGTGGAGTGTAATAGAGAGTAGAGAGTATTAGATTATTAGAGTTTGAGAGTAGTAGAGTGGAAGTAGTAGAGTGAGTAGTAGGCTGAGTAGTAGAGAGTGAGTAGTAGAGATTGATTAGTAGAGAGTAGTAGAGAGTGAGTAGTGGAGGGTATTAGAGAGAGTAGTAGAGAGTGAGACGTAAAAGTGAATAGAGTGGAGAGTAGTAGAGAATGAGTATTAGAGGAGTAGAGAGTGAGTAGAAGAGAGTAGTAGAGTGTGTAGTAGAGACTGAGTAGAGAGTAGTAGACTGAGTAATAGAGAGTAGTAGTGCATTGTAGAGAGTACTGGGGTGAGTAGTAGTGAGTAGAGTGAGTAGTAGAGAGTGAGTAGAGAGTGAGTAGAGAGTAGTAGAGAGTGTGTAGTAGAGTGTGTAGTAGAGTGTGTAGTAGAGAGTGTGTAGTAGAGAGTGTGTAATATAGAGTGAGTAGTAGAGAATATTAGAGAGTAGTAGAGAGTGTGTAATAGAGTGTGCAGTAGAGTGTAGTAGAGAGTGTGTAGTAGAGCGTGTTGAGTGTGTAGTCGAGTAGTAGAGTGAGTAGTAGAGAGTGTGTAGTAGTGAGTGTGGGCTAGAGTGTGTAGGAGATTGTGTAGTAGAGAGTGTGTAATATAGAATGAATACTAGAGAATAGTAGAGAGTAGTAGAGAGTGTGTAGTAGAGTGTATAGAAGAGAGTGTATAGTAGAGAGTTTGTAGTAGAGAGTGTGTAGTAGAGTAGTAGAGTGAGAAGTAGAGAGTGAGTAGCAAGAGTGTAGTAGTGAGTGTGTAGTAGAGAGTAGGAAAGTGAGTAGTGGAGTAGTAGAGCATGCATAGTATAGAGTATGTAGTAGGGAGTAATGAGAGTGTAGTACAGAATGTGTAGTAGAGAGTGTGTAGTAGATAGTGTGTAGTGTAGAGTGTGTAATATAGAGTGAGTAGTAGAGAGAGTAGTAGAGTGAGTAGCAGAGAGTGTGTAGTGGTGAGTGTGTAGTAGAGAGTGTGTAGTAGAGAGTGTGTAGTGTAGAGTGTGTAATATAGAGTGAGTAGTAGAGAGAGTAGTAGAGTGAGTAGCAGAGAGTGTGTAGTGGTGAGTGTGTAGTAGAGAGTGTGTAGTAGAGAGTGTGTAGTAGAGAGTGAGTAGTAGAGAGTGAATGGAGAGTGAGTAGTAGAGTTGTAGAGAAAGTGCAGTAGAGAGTGTTTAGTAGAGTGAGTAGTAGAGAGTGTGTAGTAGAGAGTGAGTATTAGAGTAGTAGAGAGTGTGTAGTAGAGAGTGAGTAGTAGAGAGTGGGTAGTAGAGTAGTAGAGTGCGTAGTAGAGTAGTAAAGAGTGTGAAGTAGAGAGTGTGTAGTAGAGAGTAGTAGAGAGTGAGTATTAGAGAGTCTAGAGTAAGTAGTACAGAGTGTGTAGTAGAGAATAGTGAATGTGTAGTAGAGAGTGTGTGTATTGAGTGAGTAATAGAGAATAGTAGAGAGTAGTGAGTGTGTAGTAGTGAGTGTGTAGTAGAGAATAGTAGAGTAAGTAGTAGAGAGTGAGTAGTAGAGAGTGAGTAGTAGAGAGCGTGTGGTAGAGAGTGTGTGGTAGAGTGTGTAGTAGAGTGTGTAGTAGAGAGTAGTAGTGTCGTAGTGTGTAGTAGAGAGGGTACAGTAGAGAGTGTGTAGTAGAGAGTAGTGAGTGTGTAGTATAGTGTATAGTAGAGAGTGTGTAGTAGAGAATGTAGTAGAGAGTGAGTAGTAGAGAATAGTAGAGAATAGTGAGTGTGTAGTAGAGAGTGTGTAGTAGAGAGTGAGTAGTAGAGAATAGTAGAAAGTAGTTAGTGTGTAGTAGTGAGTCTATAGTAGAGTGTGTAGTAGAGTGAGTAGTAGAGTGTGTAGTAGAGTGTGTAGTAGAATATGTAGTAGAGAGTGAGTAGGAGAGTAGTAGATTAGTAGAGTGTGTTGTAGAGTGTGTGTAGTAGAGTGTGTAGTAGAGAGTGTAGTAGAGTGTGTAATAGATTTTGTAGTAGAGAGTGAGTAGAAGAGTGAGTAGTAGAGTAGTATAGTGTGTAGTAGAGAGTGTGTAGTAGAGTGTGTAGTAGAGTGTGTAGTAGAGAGTGTTTAGTAGAGTGTGCAGTAGAGAATGTGTAGCAAAGTGTGTTGTAGAGAGTGTATTAAAGTTTGTAGTAAATTGTGTAGTAGAGAGTGTAGTGGAGAGTGTAGTAGAGAGTGTGTAATATAGAGTGAGTAGTAGAGAATAGTAGAGAGTAGTAGAGAGTATGTAGTAGTTGTAGTAGAGAGTGTGTAGTAGAGAGTATTGAGTGTGTAGTAGAGAGTGTGAGTAGTAGAGTAGTAGAGTGAGTAGTAGAGAGTATGTAGTAGAGAGTGTGTAGTAGAGTGTGTAGTAGAGAGTGTGTAGTAGAGTGTGTAGTAGAGAGTGTGTAGTAGAATGTGTGTGTGGTTGTGGGTGTGTGTGTTTTGGGTGGTTGGGTGTGTTTGTGTGTGGTTGTGCGTGTGGTTGTGTGTGTAGTTGTGCATGTGGTTGTGGTTGTTTGTGTGTGAATGTGCATGTGGTTGTGGTTGTGTGTGTGTAGTTGTGTGTGTGGGGTTGTGTGTGTTGGGTTGTGTGTGTGGTTGTAGTTGTTTGTGTGAGGTTGTGTGTGTGATTGTGGTTGTGTGGTTGTGTGTGTGTGGTTATGTGTGTAGTTGTGGTTGTGTGTGTGCTGGTGTGTATGTGGTTGTGTGTGTGCTTGTGTGTGTGTGATTGTGTGTGGTTTTCTGTGTGTGGTTGTGTGTGTAGTAGTGGTTGTGTGTGTGGTTGTTGGTGGTGTGTGTGGCTGTGTGTGTGGTTTTGGTTGGTTGTGTGTGTGGTTGTGGGTGTATTGTTGTATTTGTGGTTGTGTGTGTGATTGTGCGTGGTTGTGTGTGTGTGTTGTTAATGGATGTGTGTGTTTGTGTGTGTGTGTGTTTGTGTGTGTGTGTGTGAATGTATGGATGTGAATGAGTGCGTTTTGTCCCCTCAGCACCACCCTTGGTTAAATTATCAGAGGACACTGCTTAACAGTAGGCACGAGCGGAAAATCCATTACGTCCGCGGATTTTTCGGATTTTTAGTGAATACGCAATCAGCGTATTTTACGTATTTTCCACAAAATCCGGAAAAAAAAATCCGCGGATGTAACGGGTTCAAAAGTTGAACCCCCACTCATGTAACTATTTTACAATGGCGCCAGCAAGCTGCCAGCGCCGTTGTAAAATAGTTACAAAGTTAGCTTGCACAGGAACCACTAGATAAAACGAAGCAGGTGCTGCTTTATTTTATCTAAGTGCTTCCTGTGCAAGCTAACTTTGTAACTATTTTACAACGGCGCTGGCAGCTTGCTGGCGCCATTGTAAAATACTACAGCAACAGCAGCTCACTCAAGAGACCCCTGCGCCCTTCGGCGCGATTGCATAGTAACACACACATGGTCGCTGGAACTAGTTGAAGCTCAAATGCAGTGACTCATTCATCAGCCCAGAAACAATCGAGAGCGTCGTCGAGGGTGGGCAATGTGCCTTCTTTACCAAATCTACCGTGGAAAATCAGCTGTGATGCTGGATAGACTTTGCATCCTTGATTTTCACGAGCGCAATACCCATGAGTAGGCAAATTGTGTTCGCATGGGTTTCTGCACGTTCGCGAGCGTTTTGTACAATTAAAACCCTCGCGAACTTGCAGAAACCCGTGCGAACACAAAAAAAAGATACGCTAGGAACCGCGGATTTTGCTGATTTTCGAAATCCGCAAATACGCAAATCCGCAAATCCACGGATTGCCAATACGCAAAATCCGCTCACCCCTACTTAACAGATACAGCAAGAATAAACATTTTTGAGCTATTCTAAATCGCACCAGCATCATCCTTGTTCTTATTCTTGCTTCGAAGTCAAACCGAGCATTGAATTTTGCAGTCACAAAAAAAACATTGGTTCACAGAAAGGAAATGGAGTATCCTTAAGATATGTAATACCACATGATTTGTATCTGGGTGAAAATTAGCGTCACCCCTGATATAACACAGAGGCACGTAAGGAGGAGGGATTGTTCGGGGTTGCATCCCAACACGGACTATGATAAGGGAAGCCAAATAGGCCTGAAACTTCAACCGATAAGGCAGGGAACACAAAAGGGGGTCGCGAGCGGTGTTGGTGACATGGGTTCGCAGGGCGGCCTGAATTAAATAACCAGGGTACTGCAGGTTTAGCGCACACATCGTCTTTGTGGAAGCTGCTAAATGGCAAACAGAGGCTCCAGAGAAAGGCTTTGAAGGATGTGTTAAGGGGTGATTGACAAGTCGGCTTTAATTGCTGCTCATGGACTGTTTTATTTAAGAGATAAAGGCGCAGTAGCTTTCAATCACAGAAAAATCCTGAAAAAGTAAATGATCATGTTTTTCTGTGACTAAAAGCCTACCTCTTAGAGACAACCATCAGAAAAAAGAATATAGGTTAAAGGATTAGTCTCACAATAGGTTCGATTCCGAGTACTCAGAACCATCTCTTGAAATTTCCGTCATCATCTAATTGCTCGACAGAAATGCAAGGCGCTTATGTAACACTATACATAATTCCTCAATTACTACATAATAAACAAATAGGCCACCGCAATGCCCCCTTTCAATCACACACTCTAGTTTGCATGTTCCACTAGATGACCTAATCCTCCTTGAATTACTCCAGACTGTTCGAATCCAACACAGAAGATTTCCCTAACTTGTCAAGCTTCTGGCGTGAGTGTGGGAGCACATGATCCTGTCTACAAATACACATTCTTGCTGTCTGTTTACAAAATGAAACTGTGTGGGAAAATGAAACAATATTCCTGTTAAAGCCCACCAAAATGCCCTCCCGCCTACTCCTTCCGTGTAATTGCACACCCCGCTCACAGAGCAGTAATCTCTACCCGCCGGACTGACTTCCTGCTGGCGTAAAAGGTTTATAATCTTCTTTATGGGGCCATCTGTTTGGACCCATAAAGAAGATAAGAAACCTTTTACGCCAACAGTAAGTCGGGGAAGGCAGTCCGAAAGGGACGGACTACAAGGAGAAAAGAGTACGTAACAAAGTACTCTTTCCCAATGGCCAGCCACTGTTTAGCCTAAACTGTGATGCCGGCCAATTGGAAAGAGGGGCGGGGCTTAAAGCCCGCTAGTCAAAGCCACTCAAGAACATAAAATCTCGCGAGCTCGACTGCGCATGTGCGCAGTCCACGCCATGAGACCTAAAAAGGGAACTCAGACCTGCCATTGCATGGCCTGCGGGCAGTTTGTTAAACTGCCATATTGTTCTGTCAAGTGCACTCACTTGCCAGACCTTAACCTTCCCTTTCTATGCTCATCAGGAACCTCTATGGTAGGTCCAGTGTACCCCCCTGGGCAGGGTGCAGTTCATGTGAAAGGTAGGACGTGTTCTAAGTGTGTACTATGTCCTGACAGTGAAATAATCTCCATTGCATTTTTCACTGTGGAAAGGCCATCTGCAAAATTAAGTGTTTTCAGGACTGGTCTCATGTGTTCTCTCCTGTGAAGGCAGAGGTGGAAACCTGATGCAGAATTTTGGATTTGTTAAATTTTGCATCTTATGAAGCCGCAGTGTCAAGGTACAGGTTATTGAAAAGCCGAGCTTGGGGATCAGGTGAGTGAAGACAGCTTGTATATTTTGTTGGACTCCAAAGTTCGGGAGGATGCATTGCAGTTTTCCTTGTGTAATAGGTGCTCTGTTGCATGTGGTATGAGGGACAGATTTGAGTATATGGATACTTCTAGGATGCTTATTACTTTTGGCATAGCTCGCCGACACCAAGATCTTGGGCTGGCAATTTAGGCTTAACTTTACCCATTGGAGCAGGGTCAAGAATAACCCTGGGCGAAGCACTACGCTACGCTCGTGTAGCAAGCAAAATGACATCCCGGCGAGACTCTCTCAACGCGGGGAGGTCAGGTTTCTCATTGGGAGTGGTTGTGCATGCTCGCGATGAGAAACTACCAGTTCGCGTTGAGAAACTTGCCGCTCGAGTAAAAATCTACTCGAGCAGCAGAAAACTACAGCTCACACTGTGCAAGATGCCGTTTTCAATTATTGCACAGTGCCGGATGCTTGTTCGCACTGTGCAATCATTGAAAGTGCATCTTGCACAGTGCGAACATGCTACTACGCAGCTCGCGTAGTGCTACATGAAGTTCGCGTAGTGCTACGTGAAGTTCGCGTAGTGCGAAGTGCACTTCGCGTAGCGCTACTTCACGAACTACGCCCACCCTTAGTCAAGAATGATTTGAATATGGCTGGGTTCAAACTGAGGTAGCAAGGTGGGTGAAAAACGATGGATTGTATGCTTCTTTAGGTGAGATTAATTCAAGCATTCCATACATTACCTTCTTTTCATGCTAGAAGTGTGCTGAGGGTTATTCTGGTAAGACACGACTGAACAGAATATGTCAGATGTGTGTGAAGACAGTGTTAAAACATGCAGTGTGAGGAAAAAAATCAAACAAAAAATAAACAAGGCACACTACATAAAATAGAGAAAAACTTTTGTTAGAGTAATAAGAGAGCCAGGGACTAAGCAGAAGCAGTGTTTTTTTACAAGAAACAGTTAAGAGGTATGTTGGTTTTTAGCTTCTGTCAACATCTGTGGCATATTTAGATAATTTTGGAGTTCTTTTGCAAACTGGAAATAGAGCATTATTAGGCAATAATAACCTATCACATTTTTTCCTGTCAGACAGGAGTTGGTTGCTGACGACTGACTGCCTAATTCTTCCATTTTATCTGCCCCTGTCTCCTCCACTTCTGCTCTTGAGACCGAAACACACTCCATCGACACACAAGATCTAAAAATAGCCCCCTTATCAGAGGGAGAAGCTCAAATCTTTCTATAGTTCCCCTGGGCCATATTTCAACCACTATATCCGACTTTGATAGGATGGGCTTCCATACAAGAGTTCGATTGGCATACAAATAGTGAGCTGGAATATAGCAGGAATCAAATCTAAGTTGGTGGACGTAGACTGGGGCTGTTTCATGGAGAGCTTTCAGATCTGTATTCTCCAAGAGATATAGGTGGTTGACAATCTATAAAGACAGGGTTACACCATCTATTAGTATTGAAGCCTTTCCCTCCAAAGCAGGTAGGCCCTCTGGTGGTCTCAACGTATTGATGAACACATCTCGTGATTGTTCAGTGTAGGTTATTGCCACTGATACTCCCAACCTGTTTTCCCTTAAACTGACCCCGAAGCAAGGGAACCCTTACATTTTGGTGAATATTTATAACAGGTCCTCTCCCTTCAGTAAGCCATCCCAAACTCTGGGAACCTTGAATTCACTTTTATAAGTCTATGGGACTGGCCATTATATTATTATTAAGATTAAGCGCATTCCTGTCCTTTTCCCCTGCACCGGCGCACAATTAGCTGCAGTGTGCCAATGCTGAAAGGGTGAAAGGGTGCCTGCGATGAGGGTATGATTGTTTTTTGTGCAGGAAGGAAAACCTTCCTGCACAAAAACAATCACAAGACGCTTTTTTTATGTGTGCTGCAGAATGCTTTATGGTAAGCACAACGCTCTGAGAGTATGTAAGGCAGATAGCAGGAGTTGGATTGTTTATTCGATTACAAATTGTTGAAGATCTATATGGTATATCAGAGCAAGAGTAGTGGAGAGAAATCAATACCCAAAGGCTGTATCCCTGTTGCCTTAACCCCTTTATCTGCACTATGTATTTTAAAGTTAGGTAGGATATTTGGTGTTCTTTTTCTATGAGTGTTGCAGAATGCTTGATGATAGGCATGACTCTCTGAGAGTATCTAAGGCAGATATCAGGAGCTGCATTGTTTATTCGATTCCAAATTGTCTAAGCTCTATATGGTATATCAGAGCAAGAGTAACGGAGATAAATGAATACCCAATGGCTGTATCCTGTTGCCTTAACTCCTTTTTCTGCACTATGTATTTTAAAGTTAGATAGTATATTTGGTGCTCTTAAAGCCACCTTGTACTGCGTCCTGCAAGATTGCTACTAGAATCTGCTTTTTTGTACTCGATTGCAAATTGTCGAAGCTCAATATGGCATACAAGGGCAAGAATTGTGGGGAGTTAATAATATTCTTGGGCTGCTGCCCTGTTGTTTTAATTCCTTTACTGCACTTTTCACTTTAAATTTAGCTAGGATATTTTGTATTCTTGTAATTACTTTATACTGCTCTCTGCTGTAGATTTCCAAGCCAACATAGAGGACCCAATTCGAGCCCATTTTTCTAGGACTCCATCTAAGGTTTCTGTCATATTGGGAACTGTCTGAGTAAGGGAGCGTTTGGTTGTGCTTAATTTCCCATGGTTGTACTATGTTTTATTCTATCTCCAGCTAATTGTACACTGTAATGGATTATTATGGATGCACTATGTAGCAAACTGGGCTTCTTTGCAGATGCCCCCCCCCAATGTTTGCCCCCCTTTGCTAGATGCTGATTTTTTTACTTTGATAGTGCACTGCGACCTGCCAACCGGGCCCCTGTGTCAATATTCTTTCCTCTAAAGTAATGTAAATTGGAACTCTCAATTAGCAAGGTACTTTGCCCCCTTACAAGTCCCTAGTATATGATACCAGTTGTACACAGGGCACTGGTGTTAAAAGGGTCACCAGGGCTGCAGCACTATATTGTGCCACCATGTGTGACCCCAAAAAAGTATTTCTGCAGGTCTGCCACTGCAGCCCTGCATGTGCAGCCTGTCTGCTCAAAAGTGACTCTGCGCACACCATGTGCTGCAGAGCCACTCCACTGTCTTAATGTAAGTAAGTCACTCTTAAGGTTGTCCTCCTATGCCCAGGGGTTAGAGTGTAGAGTGCATTATGTTAAGGGTGTGGATATATGTGTTAGTACATATTATCCCTACAGTAACCCTGAAAGGCAAGGTTTTACCCTAAGTGTCCGGCGGTCCTAGAGTACCATGGGCTGTCTACCAAGAAAAGCTGAGATAATCAGCTCCATTATGGAAAGACCAAATTGTGTTGTGTTTTATGTCAAATGCTGTGCTTTTTCATCCCATCAAGATTCTTGTGTCGAAGGTGAACTGGCATACACGTAGGTGCCAATCCGAGTAGGTGCCCACCTTAGGTTTAGTGATCCATTGCCTTGGCCGGATTCCCTGAGCCATTTGCCACCAAGACAAGAGCCTGACCACCTGGTGAGGCACCTAGGCTCAAGCGTGTTGCTGGGGGTGGGCAGATAGATTCCTGCATATTGCAGGATAACTGCTCGGTGCACATGACAGATTGGCCGGCTGTCTACAGCCGGCCAATCTGTCATGCGCACTTCAAAGCATGCAATCCCAGTGCTGTAAAACAGGCGAGATATTGCATGCACAAGCCCCAGCCTCAAAATTAACACTGGGTTAACCTGCTCCAATCAATCAGCTCCATGATTGTTTAGATTCGTAAGCAGGAAGTAAACCACCTTCCTTCCTGCTCGTCTTCCTCATTGGCAGATGGTAGTGGAGAAAGGCACCACATCGGTGAGTTTACAGCGCGCTGCTCCTCATTGTTTTCAAAGTTTTTAGCCACCCCTCTCGTGTGTCCCCCGCTCAAGGACAAAGCACTTCCTACCCTGCCCTTGCAGACGTACGAGAAAATTAGGTGGTCAGGAGGTGTACACCTCCAAATGGCTAGCTGCACCTTTAGGGTGGGATAGAAGGTCTGTACAGCCAAGGAAGGGTTCTGCCATTTTGAAACATCCTAAATTAGAGGACTCTAGGTAGACAGTATGTTGTCACCTTAGGGGCGGATCAGCCACAGGAACAGCTAGCCCACTAGCCACTGGCCCTCACCTCCTTCACACCCCCTAAACTAGGATTTAAGGGGCTTCCCTGAAACCAGATCTGTGCAAGATTCCAAAAGAAGGATGCCAAGGAGCAACTTGTCACTGACAACAGGATTTGTACAGTGCTGGAAAGCAAAGAGAGGACACTTAAGCGTTTTAAAGGGACCATGTACTGAAACTGTGTGAACGACTTGGTGTCCGTGGCTGAAACTTGACTCTCCCATCAAGAGGGACCCATTGGATGCCAGACATCTAGTTAGAATGCCCTGGACTAGTGGGACTACTCCCCTTCAAGTTGCAGGTAAATCGTTGTGATGTGCTGCGAGCTATCCTGAAGAAAAGTGGTGAAATGCATGCTGGGAATTGTAGTCAGGCTCACGCCAAGTTTGGAGCTCCTACTGTACTCTCCCCAGCCTCCAGCTGTCGAAGTAGCTGTTGACTACTGTTGCTGCAGTCAAGGCTTGTTGATCCCCAGTCCATTGACCAGCCCTTTCAGGACACCTGCACTTCAAGGTCAAATCCAAGCAACAGTGACTGACATTGGCAATGACCCAGCTGCCGTGATCCTGCATCCTCAATGTGACAACGTCAAGTGTGTGGCAAAGCATCTTTGGCACCACTCTCCTGTGATTGACAGCTGCCAGGCTACCTCTGCATCCTGGACCACGGTATGTGGTAGAAAAGTTCTAGCTGTGGAATCTGGATCCTGGAACCCCAAAAGCCTCTACTCCTCGAGGGTAGAGTGTAGCTCCATCGCTAAGTGTTGTTTTGTAGAGTGTTGCATCTCTTTGACAACACTTGCAAATCCCGTCAGCATAAAGGACAGTCAAGACACATTTGCACCCGGACTCCCTGGGCAAGTTAAAGGAGAACTGACTGTTGAGATTTGGTGTAGGGACCCACTCGAGCTTAACTCCACAAGAGTGTCACCTGTGTTGCCCCTCATTCATTTCAATAGGACCAGTTTGACAGCTTAAAATGCATCTATTTTTGAACATTTTAAAAATCCACAACTCTCATATGTATGACTCTAAGTTTGTTTTGGTGTCTATATTTGTATAGAAATGCACTCTACATTTATAAATTGGTGTTGTTTTTTTCAAGTCGTCTCAATTACTTAAGCACCATAATGGTACTGTAAAATGCTTAACACATGCTCCTCCAGTAATTCCCGACTGTTCTTCACTATACTTCCATGACTGAGCTAAGGATTATTGTTGTTGAATGGAAGGATCATCTTTGTCTATTGTGAGAATATTGCATGGTAAGGCCTCTCAGCCATACCACATATATTTCCTCCTTCCAACACACTAGGTTTTACTTTACTTTAGTTTATCTACACTAAAGTGGATTATTTTAAAATCCACCATTTTATTTTGTATCGTTTCAATTTTAATGTGTACTTTTATGTTTCTTTTTTAAAAACCGAAATAAAGTTGATGATGATGAGGTTCATAATTCTATTGTGCTCCATGAAAAAATGACACACCAGAAAGGTTCTATGAAACATATTTGTTCTCATTACGAGTCTGCAGGATCAAAACGATACCATAGTGTATAATGGACTGAAATTCCTCTACCCACTGTAAAATGCTCTATCGTGTTACTGTTGCTGTCATGCATTTTTTAGAGAACAATACGACTTCCAAGTGTAAAGAGTATGTTGCTGGGGTCTCCGTGCATTTGGCCTCCAGTTTCTTTTTCAAGCAAAACTTTATTTGAAAATCCTGCTCTAATTCCCTAACGACATGTCAAGTCATAATCAATTAACTGCTCATTGATTCTAAGTATATTCTTGTAACATGTATTCTCATTTTTATGATTTGCCAATGGTAACAGCGAAGAATTAACGCTAAAATGCTGTAATATTTTTATTTCATACATTCTGTATATTTCAATATCGAAAAAATGCCTACACACCTCTGCACAAACTACTTTGAAACCTGCCTATAAAAATGCACGACTGGTGCACGGCCAACAAGGCAAGGAACAAAAATCGTACAGTCTTAGAAAAGAAAAGGAAACATAATAAAAAACATTGCATGTGTAAGTATGACAATCTTAAAATAAGGCAGTATACAAACAGTAAAAATGTTTTCTCACACAACTGCACTTTGAAACTGGAAACATGTTATCCTAGACCTCATTTCAAAGGCCTCAGAAATTCAAATCCTATGGGACAATTCGATCACTCCATACTCAAGCCAGACAAGATTTTGATTCAAAGCTTAACCGCCACTGAAGACAGACAAATTATGTTGGAGGGTTGGACGCCGACAGGAGAGGGGTGCAGGACGTCCACCGGGGTTGGCTATATGTTCAGCTACGAATATGATCAAAATCCTGCTGAAAATGCACTGAAAAAAAACTAAGATTTAAGTGACAATAGAGTTGTAATACAATCTTGGCTCACAATACAAAAAATGAAATTAGTTGAAAAAAACATAGGGGCTTATCTCTGCTTTTTTGGCTTAAAAAGCCAAAAAGCGGAGATAAAACCATCGCCCTATTTACAAGAGGGTGCTAACATGCCTAATCGCATGTTAGCACCCTTTTTTCCAATGCTACCCTTTGCATCTCTAATGAGATGCAAAGCGGGCGTCACTGGGTGTACCCGGATGGACTACCTTGCAAATATCGCTGATGTTCACATTGCGATATTTACACAGGATTTTAACACACGTTAGTTTTTGGAGAAAAGCGCTGTTTTCAACATAAACTATCGTCTGCTAAACTGCAGACTCACCTATCCCTGATACTGGGGTGGATTATGCTGATACGACCCTGTGGGTCTTATCAGCAAGGTTATTGCCGTTTCGCAGGGAACATCGCTGGAAAAGCAGCGATGTTCCCTGTAAAACTGCGATTTTTCTGCTATGTCTGGAATTTTTATCGCCCTGGAGTAATGCGTTGTTAATAACGCGTTACCAGGGCGAGAAATTCCAGAGATAGACGGCAATAAATATTAAAGCGCTAAGCACGCTTTGCGTTTATTTATCGCTGTCCTTGTAGATATGCCCCATAATGTTTTCATGTAATTTTTAAGCCAATAAGTGTTTTTCTCCTTTATTGTTGCTGTTCTGTGGTAATATACTTAGATTTGTCCTTTGCACTGTAGTAATAAATATGTGACTGCACTTTGAAAAAACAACTTTTTCAAGCTAACTACCACAAGATAAACATATAATTGAAGAAATAGGGAACTGGTTGGGTTGCAGCTAGGCCTGGGCGGTAAATTTTGTTCCGCTTGTGGAAATTGCGATAATTTGACATTTTCGCGTTCCGAGGAGAGCACGAAGATGTCAAAACAATCTGCTGCGAAACGGAAGTTTTTTCTTGCTTGTGCTTTAAAAATGCATTCTCGCCTGCTAGCGTCCCTGCGTTCGCCGACGAGTTTTCCTATGTTGGATTGTTGGTAGCCGGTCACGCTATCCCGTGTGAGTTTGAGATCGCGAACACGTAATTCGAGACCCCGAACAGGAAATAAGCATCGCGAGCGGGCAGGACAAGTGAAAACAAGATAGTGACCGCATGGGCAAGTTGGCGAGACATTTTTCAGCACGATCACTCAGAAAATATCGCGAACAGGCGGGGAAAAAAACGTCAGCGTCTTCGCGATATTTCTGCGTGTTTGCGGAGATTTTAGACATTTTTGCGATAATTTGCGAAAGTGAATTTTGCAAATTCCACCCACCCCTAGTTGCAGCATCATATTTAAAGTACACAAATTTCTGCCTTATGTCTAATGATGTCATCAGAACTCCTCAATAGCAATAATAGAAACTATTGCACATTTATCCATCAAACATCTCTCTCTCACCCGTTCCCCTCACTCTCTCTCTCTCTATATATACATATATATATAGGTCATCCTTCCTCTAGCCACTAAGGGCCCCAGGGGACCCCATCACCAGGAGCCTTTTTTCTTAAGGTGAGGGGCATGTGTGGCCTCCTCCACAGTCATAAGGACCTGAGGACCCATTCCTGGGTACCATTTCTTTTAATTAAGGGGAGGGGCATACAGTTCCCTCCATGAGCCAAGAGTGGCCCTGGAGATCATATCCCCCCAAGTCTAAAATATATTTGTAAAGGGGAGAGGGCACGTGGTCCCCCTTTATGAACTACGAGGAGCCCAGGGACCTCATTCCCTGGGGCCTTTAAGGGGAGACAGCACATGACCCCCCTCCGCGAGCTAGTAGTGGCCCCAGGGATCCCATCCCCTGGGGCCAAAACATATTTTTTAAGGGGAGGGGGTGCGCAGCCCCCTCCCTGAGCCACTATGGACCCAGGATTCCCATCCTTGGGGCCTTCTTTTTGTTATAGAAGGGAAGGAGGTGCACTTCCCTCCTTCCCAAGCCTAGAGTGATCCTGAGGCTCACCCTGGGCACCCAACAAACAGTAGGTGTTGTGCTACATTAGGAGCACCAGTTCCCCAGCGGCCCCAGCCTGGTCCCCGCATGCATCCCCCCTGGATTCTGTTGGAGCTGGCATTACTCCTGCCTGATGTGAGCAGATGTTTTTGTTAGGTCTCGCCTATGCAGTGCTCAATCGCTGCTTAGGTGGAAACCTTTTGCCATCACTCAGGACTTTTGCTTAAACGTGTGCATGTGCATTGGTTTATATTGCCACTCGTGCACGTTTGGCATTTCCCTTGCGGGAGCGAGCAGCGTCACCATCTGTTTTTAATTATCTTGATCGTGCTTTCAAAGCAGATGGCGCCGCTGCTCGCTCCCGCAAGGGAAATGCCAAACGTGCACGAGTGGCAATACAAACCACTGCAAAACATGCTTCGCGTTTAAGCAAAAGTAAACGCTGTGCATGTCTGGTCCCAGTTAGAAACATTAATTGTGTGCTTTGTCCCACTACTAATCTGAAAATAAATATTTTTTTAAGGATATTGGTTCATTTTAGGTGACTCTTAGCCTCTTCCGGAACATCTCTGCCCATCTTCCTGCCTCTGACCGCACGCTACTCCTGCTTTAAAATATTTTTGTGGCTTGTGACCCTGTCCACCCTGGCAGCATTGTTAAAGACCGCATCGGGGACAATTAGACTTGGCTGAGTGTCTGCATAGCGACCGGACCCCCACCGTCCCCCCCTTCCCGGGGCTCCCCTATAAATAGCTGCCTGGTGAGTATGGATACAGCACGGGGATACTAATACTTAAAAAGAACTGAAAAGTACATTCCTTTAATTCAGTGTGTTTTATGTAAGGAAAACCAATGTAACTGCAAATTAATCAAAGGAAACATCTTACATTTATACACTTTAGCATTTGCAAAGTTCATTAACAGTTTTCAAATTAGAATTTAACATTCTACAACTTTTAATAGCAACACTCTTAGTAGTATTGTCCATGTATTGTCCATGTGTACCCACGCTTTAGTTGTACAAAAATAACGCTTACAATAAGTAAACTAACTAACTCTCTTTCAACAATAATTATAAATCTCTATCTCTCACACACTCTCGCTCTCACAAAACTAACTCTCTAAATATCTCTCTCTCAATAACTTTCTGTCTCAATAACTAACTCTCTAACACTCTCTATCACTAAATATCTCTCTCTATTTCACTAACCCTCTCTCTCACTAACACACTCTCTTACTCACTACCTCACTCTAAATCTCTCACGTACCTCACTCTAAATCTCTCACGTAGTAACTAACTCCCTCTCTCAAGCTCTATCTCACTAACTCTCTCACCCTCCATTTCACTAAACCACTCTCTCACAAACTAACTCACTCAATAACTAAATAACTATATCACTCCCTTACACTAAATCTCTCACTAACTAACTCTCTTTCAACACTAATTATAAATCTCTATCCCTCACACACTCTCTATCACAAAACTAACTCTCTAAATCTCTCTCAATCTCCTTAAATCTGTCTCAATAACTAAATCTCGCTCTCACTAAATATCTCTCTCTATCTCACTAACTAACTCTCTCTCTCACTCTCACTCTTAGTAACTAACTCACTCTCTCAAGCTCTCTCTCACTAACTCACTAACTCTATCCCTCTCTATCTCACTAACTCACTCTCTCACTAACTAACTCACTCAATACCTAAATAACTCTATCACTCACTTACACTAAGTCTCTCAAAAACTAACTCTCTTTCAACACTAATTATGAATCTTTATCTCTCTCACACTCTCTCTCACAAAACTAACTCTCTAAATTTCTCCCTCTCATTAACTCTCTGTCTCAATAACTAACTCTCTAGCACTCTCTATCATTAAGTAGCTCTCTCTATCTCACTAACTAACTATCTCTCTCACTAACACACTCTCTCACTCATTAACTTACTCTAAAATCTCTCACTTACTAAAGTACTTCCTCTCTCAAGCTCTCGCTCAATAACTCACTAACTCGCTCACTCTCTATCTCACTAACTCACTCGCTCACAAACTAACTCACTCAATAATTAAATAACTATATCACTCACTTACACAAAGTCTCTTACTAACTAACTCTCCTACAACAATAATTATAAATCTCTATCTCTAACACACTCTCTCTCACAAAACTAACTCTCTAAATCCCTCTCTCTTATTAACACCCTGTCTCAATAACTAACTTTCTAACTCTCTCTCTCACTAAATAGCTCTCTCTATCTCACTAACTAACTCTCTCTCTCACTATCACTCACTAACTTACTTTAACTCTCACACTTAATAACTAACTCACTCTCTCACTCACTAACTCTCACACTCTCTATCTCACTAACTCACTCTCTCACTAAGTAACTCACTCAGTAACTAAATAGCTATATCACTCCCTTACACTAAATCTCTCAATAAATATCTACCTTTCAAAACTATTATAAATCTCTCTCTCACATACACTCTCTCTCAAAACAAACTCTCTAAATCTCTCATGTACTCTGCCTCAAAAACTTACTCTCTAACTATTTCTCTCTCACTAAATAACTCTCTATCTCTCATTACCTCACTAACTCTCTCTCACAGTAACTCACAGCCTCACTCACTAACTATTTAACTCTTTCACTAAATACATAACTAACTAAATAACTTGGTTATGAACTAAATAACTAACTCACTAACTACCTCACTAACAATTACACACATACTATTTCACAAGTTTCAGCCTGCTTGATGATTCACTTAAAAAATGTTTCACACAGCAGCTGAAGTTAGTGACAAATTAGTCTTGAAACTTTTGGAAAGATTCATCAAATGGCACCAAAGTTATTATCAAAATAAAAAGAAAAGCACTTTTCCTATGGAAACTAGATCCTAACTATTACTTTCTTCTGGTGACCACCAATATGTTTCATACATATAGTTTCACGGAGAATAGCACACATTAAAGTGATGTTATAGTTTGGTAATAATGTCAGTTAAAATGTAATGTTTTAAACTAAATAATTGACTGAAAGTCACCAGTTAAAAGTTAACTAAAGTAATTAGAACTTGCACAGGGTTTTCATCAGTCATTTAATTTCATGTGTCATCAGTGATGTTAATGTGTGAGAAAAACACTTAGGAAACTCACATATTAGTGGACCTTCAAGATTTTAATTGCAATATGTAAACACCCAGATATTTTTTCTTATCAAAAGAATGTATTCATACAAAAATATTTCCACAATAATTCCTAGTATATGGAGTCAAACATACTCCCACATTCATCCAATGCCTAGGATGGAGAGATTATGTACAAACTTTTGATCAAGATGGTACATTTACCGGTTATTTACAGCTTTTCAATACATGCTATATGTACAATCTCCAAAATGTTTTTATTTCATTAGTTTAGTTATTTTGAGTCCTCATTAATGGAGAAACTTCAATTGATTATGGAGAATATGATGTCACAAGGTGGGGTCGGAATACTATAGTACTAGGGAAAAACATTAATCGTGGTAAAGGCTGGAGGAAAATGGGTCCTACGCGCGTTTCGACTGTGAGCCTTCAACAGCAAGCCATGAATGTTTAGAGACCTAAAAAATTTATTAAGAAACATCTGGGTTATAATGTATAGGTCCTGTTCAAAATTATATCTAATCAAAAAGAGTATATGTTTAAAACTACAGAGTGTGTCACAGAAGAAGATTTTAGTTTAGAATCCTCTGCATAGCATTTAGAAGAGGACCTTTACACCAACCCCACTGCTCGTAATACACTTTTACACTTTAACAGCTATTCCCACAGTCACTAAAACAAGCATACCGTTTGGACAGTTCCTGCATCTCCGCAGGAACTGTACCAATCTAGCTGACTTTGACGCACAAGCCATCGATGTGAAAGCAAAATTCATTACCAGGGGGTATCTGAGATGGTTAGTACGTTACTCTTACGTTACTAGGAAAGGCAACATCTATTGAGTCAACAAAATCTTAAACAGAACTCAAATTTGGTGTTTGTTACACGTCACTCAACTGTGAACGAAAAAAATGGACAGATTGTCATTTTTCATTGGCATATTCTAAATGCAACCAGAGAAAAAGAGAACCATATACCAAAACACCTTTTTGCACATAGGAGGAATAAAAATGTAAAAGACCTCGTAGTGCAATCCAGAATGACAACCACACAAAAAGGTACTATCCAGACAACTGTGTCAAGCAGCAAGTTCCCGGTTGGGAATTATAAATGTATGACTTGTGTTGCATGTCAATTTGCTATAGATACAGACACATATACCTTTAATGGAATCAATATTCCTCTTTAAACTCTTACCAACTGTAAAACCACAATATGGTGTAATTAATTTTGTGACCGTGTAATCAGGGGTATGTGGGGGAAACCTCCCGTTTAATGACAACCAGTATAACAGAACACAGGTCAGCTATTTGAACAAAGAAAAGCAATGCACTGCTAGTAAGACATTATATTGAGGCCCAACACTCCACTCAAGTTATAAGATGGCTCATTTTAGATAAGATACACATCAATACAGGTAGCTTTAGCAGAGAAATACACAAACGTAGAGAGGTCTATTGGATTTGTGTGCTAGATACCTACACAAATGGGATGAACAGCGAAATTCTATGGGACCAGGCAATTAAGTATAGCAACATCTAAGGGAATGCAACAACAAGTCAATATTCGATCATAGACATTTGTTGCCTCTGGCCCCTCTGTATATCCAGTAATCTTTGAAATTAATATATTCTGTAACAATATATGAACACAGGGATAGACTAAACTTTATGATCAAACTGGTAAATATGGGGACTCAAAGTTGCTACAAGAAGCTTAGGAGGTATACAAATATGTGAGCATGTCTGTTACATATAAGTACCATTTAGAACATGGTAAGGGACTCTTACACTCAACAGAAATAAGAAAACCCCAATGTGGTAGTTTAGTCATTTTTTCCCCAAAGATTAAATAATCTTAAAGTTTAAAAAAAATAAGCACATAAAATAATGTTATTTAATAATTTAGAGAATATGATATAACGCCTTTAGAGATATTGAAAGACATTTTGATCATGTTAGGATGGCCGCTGCTGTCTACTAGGTATTCAGTAGATACGAAAGGGCAATCAACCACCATCTACACATCAAAGGATTAGCTAGTTGTTGCAGGTTTGGCTCACCTCACATCGTTTCCTGGTATAATGGCATGCAGACGCCCGTAAATATTTACTATAGTGGCATCTAGCAATACGTCCCTTTGCATGAGCGCTATACACAGACTTGGAAGGCATAGATGGACAGTCGAGTCAATCTCAACGCCGAAGATACACATTTTCCGAAACCCCAGGGGAACTGAGACGCTCCGTTCTACGTTGCAGCTTTTTGAAAGACGACCGTGACATACGATATGGACTAAATACACAGGTAAGAGCCCCATTCAGGAATAGAATTTACCATTAGCCGAAATTGAAAGAGAGGCAGCAGCTTAAAGTAGTACAGACTACAGTTGAGCACTTGTTAAATCTTTATAGTTTTTCTCATCACGTTATATATTTTTCTTCAGGGAATATTCCAAATGTGACCCCAACCCCGGTGGGCACCACCTATGCAGACATAACGGGTAAGCTATTAAACCTTGACAAAAAATTAACTATTGAAAGATACACAAGGGTTTTTAGTAAAAGTCCCTGTCTGTCAGGTTGCAGATAATCGCCTAGATACACGTCTGTCAATCCATCACCCAAAGGTTATTGTGGACAATGTACAACTATAACTTAAGTGTATTCAAAGACTAGAAGGCATGCGATATACAAAACCTGGGAGCACCTGTTGTCACCTTTGGTTTATGTCAGTTTAATCCGGTGAATAGCATAAGTATGCTTTCTAGACTCAGTTATTTTCTATCTCTAAATCGTATTCTATTGTTGATCAAGCTCAATATGGGTGATATTTGATTTTATTTTCTCACGTTTCAACCTATAGAGGATTCTAAATTATAAATCTTCTTCGGTGAGACACACTGTAGTTTTAAAAATATACTCTTTTTGATTAGATATCATTTTGAGTAGTACATATAAATTATAACTCAGATGTTTCTTAAAACATTTTTAGGTCTCTAAACATACATGGCTTCCTGATGAAGGCTCACAGCTAAAACGCGCGTAGGGCCCATTTTTCTCCAAGCCATGACAGTGATGAATGTTTTTCCCTAAGTACTGTAGTATTCCGACTCCACCATGTGACATCATATTCTCCATAATCAATTGAAGTTTCTCCATTAATGAGGACTCAAAAAACTAAACAAATAATATATAAACATTTTGGAGATTGTACCTATAGCGTGTATTGAAAAGCTGTAAACAACCAATAAATGTACCATATTGATCAAACGTTTGCACATAATCTCTCCATGCTAAAATAATAGCTGGCACCCACAGCCCTGGGGACTGCCATCTCCCCGGGGCTTCACTCATATTCGGAGGGAGGCCCCCTCCTGGAGCTAGTGATGGCCCTGGGGACCGCCACCCACCAGGGCCGGCTCTTGCAGTGTCCTGGGGTGCCCCAGGGCTGTTTGATATGACAGGGCGGCAAACTTGCTTTCGATTTTGGAAGCGAGAGCAGGAAAACCTGTTCTCGCTTCCAAAATCGAATGCTGATTGCTTTTACACAAGGGTTGGTGCATGTCAGCAGCTCCCCGTGTGGAGAAGCAATGCCGGCTCCAACAGGACGCGGAGAGCCGGCGGACCTTGGGGGCATTGGGGCTCTCCCCACGGTCCCCAACAGTGAGGCCAAGCCCCGGGGAATTTGGTCCTCAAGGTCGGAATTGGCCACGGGAGGGGAGGCGACACGGCCCTCTTCTCGCTTTTTCTTTTTTTATAAATAATGGACAAGTCAGCATGCTTCGGTGGATGGGGTCCCCGAGGTGAATGTAAATTAGTGAAAGTCGACGTTTGTTTTTTGTTGTGACTCTAGCGTGGCTCTCAGCGGTGCCCCCCGTGTGAAAGCGATGGGTGCGCTGCTGTCAGTGCGGCATTCGTGTACCTTTTAAGTCTTCCAAACACCGAGGTGTATATTCTCAAGAACATATCGCAGAGTTAACTGCACTTTATCGCAACCAAAATGGTGATAAATTTAACACACCATTCACAAGCTGAGCAAATAGCCCATATCAGCAGTTTACCAGTGATAGCAGCCTCAAAAAGCATCATCACGGATGACCCCGGCAAATATTGCTAATGCGATGTGGAGTAGGTGATCCCGTGCAAAAAGGAGCAAACACATCACTTTTCAAGTTTCTCAACCACCAACAAGATCTTTGAAGATAGTATAAAATAGGTGATAAGGTGCGTTAGTAGCAGGAAGTTGACACCTGCTCTGAGCTGGTGTAAAGTTGGACAACAACCTGCAACATTAAAGGGAGCCCAGCCCAGAGCCACACCTGAACGACAACAGATGCAATGTGGCCAACGATCATACAGCTCGGACACCCAACACTGCCCCTCAACCCCCGCCAACAGCCCCTTGTCTGACGTCCCCCTCAACCCCCATCCCCCCACAAACAATTGTGACAGCAACCTTAGAAAATCTGTAACGTAACAAACTGAATGATGTTGCACAATTATAATTAAAAAGATGCATGTGAGGTTGGACAAATAAGAATCACAGTCATGTATGGATTTACATATAAAACCTTTTATTTAAACAAAACAACAACAAGTAAAACTATTTACAGCCATGGCGTGTCATCCCCGGACTATTTGTGAATCACAGCCTTCAAGACAAAAATCTAAATTAGATTGTGCGTTATGCGTCCATCAAAGGAGAGAGAGAAAGAGTTAGAGAGAGGAAGAGAGAGAGAGAACAAAAGAAAGAGTGAGAGAGGAAGACAGAGAAAGAGAGAGAGGGAAGAGAGAGAGAGAAAGAGAGAGATACAAGGAAGAGAGAGAAAGAGAGAAACTGTGTGAGAGAGAGGAAGAGAGAGAGAGAGAGAAAGAGTGAGACAGAAAGAAAGGGAGAGAGAAAGAGAAAGAATGAGAGAGAGAGAGAGAGAGGAAGAGACAGAGAAAGAGTGTGAGGGAGAGAAAGGAAGAGATAGAGAGTGAAAGAGAGACTAAGAGTGTGAGTGACTGAAAGGAAGAGATGGAGAGGGTGGGTGAGTGTTGACACTGTGGAGAAAATGCTCACAGCTCAACTTTCTGCCACCGGTGTGTCTCCAACCACGTGCCGGGACATAATGCACCCTCAAGTTTAGTCATCTGAAACATAGCGTAGAATTAGTAATGGCAGAGTACATACAACTGTAGATACATGGGGCCATATATAGGTACGTATTTTGTGATCGCAAACACTGTGATTCGCAGAATCCAGGGTGTATGAGATCGCAAAAGAGAGTGTTCCGATGTAGGTAAGCATTGCGGCTTGCAAAAATGAGAATCGCTAATTTAGTGATTAGCAATTTTGCGTGACAAGGATTCTGCGAATAAAAGTGTGAATGTGCAAGGTGCGTCTCAGTATTTGCGAAAATCTCAAATATTGTTCACACAAAATGCGAATTCGCAATTTGAGAAGTAACAAAAATCGCAATTTGCGATTTTACGAAAATTGCAATTTTGCACTTCTCAGATATCACCAACTCTGAACAGGTGGTAACCAAGTGTAACCTATTTAAAGAGGCCCACAATACCACTGGGGCTTCCCAGAATGGCTGGCCTGAATGTGATAGCCAGGAGGCTGCATATACGAGAGGCTGCACATAGAAGGAGATGCCAGGAAAGGATCTACCGAGCATGCATCACCCTTTTCCAGCGGACCTAGGAGGACATCCATGTGCACTACAGGTTGCACGCAGATGGTATCCTGAAGTTGATAGAGGAGCTGACACCCATACTTGAACACCCCACATACAAGGCACACACCATTCCTACCGATCTGCAGGTTTTGTGCTCACTGCACCTCCTAGCATCAGGGAGTTTTCAGGGGGTAATAGCCACAGCAGGAGGGGTCTCCCAGAGTGCACTTTCACGCTTTTTCTACACTTTACTTGATGCTATGGTTCAGAGGTTGCATCACCACATCCAATTCCCAAACACACACCAGGCACTAGACCAGACCAAGCAAGATTTTTACCAAATAGCCTCATTTCCCCACGTGATTGGCTGCGTAGACGGGACCCATGTCGCACTGTCACACCCATCACAGAATGAGTATGTTTTTAGAAACAGAAAATCCTATCATTCCCTGAGCATCTAGGTAGTGTGCAATGCTAAACTTGTCATCACAGATATTGTTGCAAAATTCCCAGGAAGTACACATGTGATTCCTTAATTTTTCAACACTGTGGTTTACATCGCAGACTCACAAATGGTGAGTTTGGAGAGGGCTACCTGCTAGGTAAGTGCATGGCACAAACACACACACACAACTAGGGATGGTATGAACTGGCAGGACAGTAATTAACATCAACCTACTTTTGCCCTGCAGGTGACGGTGCGTATGCTGCCGTGACTACTTTCTCACACCGTACCTCAATCCAGCCACAGCAGCAGAGTGGAGGTACAACAGTTCCCACAGAGCCATAAGATGCACCATTGAGAGGACCTTTTGAATCCTTAAAAGCCAATTCCGGTGCCTCCATAAGAGTGGAGGTGCACTGCAGTACAGCCCTGAAACTTGTTGCAAAATCATGGTGGCATGTGCAATGCTACACACCATCGCTACCAAGAAGGGCACCCCAGTGTATCTGACAGATGCAGACATATCAGATGAGGAGGAACCAGCTCCACAATGCAGACGTGCAGGTGGTGCCGGGGTGGCTGCCAAGCGCCTGAGACGTGATGACGTGATGACATCACACAGAACTACTTCTAGGTGAGAAATGAGGGCACAATACCAAATAATGATGCTCAAATATGATGTTTATTTCCTTAGCAGCAGGAATAAACCTGTCACACAGCGTGACTGAAATGTTAATAGTTGCACATGTTGAGGTCACAGTGCTATCATTGCCAAGAGTCAATTTAGTCCATATGGTATGTGTTGCCTCACACATTGTCATGAGTACATGCTGCCCCTTCATCTCCTGCGTGCACGCCCTGTTGCCCCTCATTTGGGCTGCGCACTGGCCTCACTGGTGTCTTCTCCTGCTCTTCCCTCTCTTCCGGCGTCTTTCTGCAGGAAGTGGAGGAGTTAGGCTGCTCCTGCTTGACTGTTCATCTGTGTCCAAGCTGCCCAGTGTCCCTATGCCACCTGTGGATACAGCACGCATTTGGTCAACAACATGTGTGACCTGCACCAGGTCCCTACCCACATCCTGGCAGCAGTATGCCATTTTATGCTGCATGCTCACACATCTCCAAGCTAGCAGGGATATGTCGGTTGACTGGCGGTTCACAGCCTTAGTGTAGAGGTCCTGACTGGCGGTTCACAGCCTAGTGTAGAGGTCCATCTGGGTGTGTAGGTCGTGTTTCTCCCTGCGCCTAGCCAGCCTATCTCTCCTGATCTCCCTACACAGTCCTTCCAATGGACCAGTCATGGAATTGACACTGAGCCGCAACTCAGACATGTGATGGTAATGTGTGGCAAGTTGGCGCTGGATTGATCTAAAGCCTTTACCTTGCAGGCTCTATGCTCTTAACATGCTGAACCTCGAGGCCTGCGAACACTGTGTCTCTTTCGGATGGCGAATTGCTGGTGGTGGTCCGTGCCCTGCATCTTGATCCACTGCCATTTGATGTTTGTACAGTGGACTGTGGTGTGTGCTGCCTTACTTGTTGCCTTGGGACTGGCTGTGCCTCCTCATCTGCATCTGTGGACGCTGCCTCCATCAGTGGCGAGACAATGTTGCGCTGTTTGGGTGACACAGGATTTGTGTGTCTTGCTGCGCCCTGCTCCTCCTGCCCTGCCACATCCACATTTGCTGGTGTCTCCACCCCTTCAGCCACTGTTTCCTGTGTTGTCGGTGATGCTGTAAAATTAAATGCACACATTAGTGGTGTGTCATGTTTACATTTTTTAATGCATTAAAGTTTGTAAATAACTAATCACATGACTACTACTTGTCTGTTTTGCACATTCCAAGTATGACTCTACCCTATGTCCCTTTGCTATGTTTCACCGGGCCAGGTATCAGTGCTTGGAACTAGATTTCCCATAATGCAATTCTGGGTGTGCTTGTGGACATGTACTGGAGTTGCACTCAGGTTGGGTGTTTAGGGCTGTATGTGGGCTGGGTATGTTTTGGGATATTGGCCTGCATCTTACCTTGTCTGGTGTCTGTATTATCGGAGCTGTCCAGGTCAGCCACGCCATTCACAGTTTCAGGCATAAGTGTGCCCTCCACCAACTCCTCCAGGGGCATCAGCTCTGGTGCTGTTGAGGTTCCTTCTCCAGTCAGTTTTGCCTCTGTTAATCTGCTGGCCACCCTCTCCTTTGAACTTTGGCGCATATCATACCACCGCTTGTGTAGGTCTTCAACTGTGCGGTGGGTTACGCCAATCGTGGTCACTTTCTCCTGGATCTCATTCTAGATTCTCCTTTTCCTTGCCTCTGGAACACGGAGTGAGTTCTTTCCAAAGAGGAGGTCAAGTTGCCTTACTACTTCTTCTGTGAGCACCTCAAGCTCCCTCTCACAAAATTTTTGTTTTCTTTTTCTTGTGGGTTCTTCTGGCTGCTTCTCACTCCCCTGAGACTCCTTTTCTCCTTCCTGCAACTGTTGAGTTAAAACCACACTACCTCCTCATAGTCTCTCAGGCAGCTTCTGACTCTGACACAGGTGCTGGCAATCAGGTGCAGCATGGGCAGTCACACTTCCTGGTTGTGATGTCATCATTCTGCACCTGAATTGCTGTTTTCCGTAATTGTGATTCCTTATTAGCGATTTTGCCATTAAGGAATCGCTGTTTGAGTAATCGCTATAATATTCTGCGATTTTTTGGTAATCGGTATTTTTTTGCGATTATTTACCTACATCGTGATTTGGGATTCAGAATATGCAATTCGCAGAAAATTGCATTTTCCGAATCGCAAAACCTTTTTTACATACATATGCCCTGTAATTATCTGTTTTGCCCCTGCGCACCCAGGCTTCTGCACCCCATGGACTCCCGCCGCTCAGAGGTGTCTGCCCGCCACTGCGCACCCAGGCTGCTGTACCCCATCCACTTCTACTGCCCAGAGGTGTCTGCCCATTGCTGCGCACCCGGACTGCTGCACCCAATCCACTTCCTCTGACCAGAGGTGTCTGTCTGCTGCTGTGCACCCTGGCTGCTGCACCCCATTCACTCCCACTGCCAATAGGTATCTGCCCTCTGCTGCGCACCCAGGCTGCTACACCCCATTCACTCCCACTGCACATAGGTGTCTGCCTGCTGTTGCACACCCAGGCTGCTGCACCCCATCCACTTCCCATAGGTGTCTGACCGCTGCTGCGCACCCAGGATGCTGCACGCCATTCACTCCCACTGCCCGGAGGTGACTGCCAGCCGATGCGCAATCAAGCCTCTCTGCTCACCTTCCACCACCATCGTGTGTTTAAGACGGTCCACCACATGCCAAAGCAACCTCCTCATCCATTGCGTACTCGCGGTAAAACCAAGCTCACAATTCAATATAGATGTTGATTGCTAGGATGGCCATGCATCATCGCAGGCTGTGCACAGGCTCAGCTCTGGTGACACTAACTCAGTAGAAGTGAAGTCATGGCCTCGTGGCGGGAGGTCCGAGGGGCGGGTCGTCAATCTGTGAATCACAGCCTGCTAGACAAAAAGCAAGATAAGATTGTGCATCATGCATCCATCAAAGGAGAGAGAGCGAGGAAGAGTGAGAGAGAGGAACAGAGAGAGAAAGAAAAGAAATAGTGAGAGGAAGAGAGAGAGGAAGAGAGAAAGAGTGAGAGAGAGAGAAAGAGAGAAAGAAACAGCGAGAGAGAGGAAGAGAGAGAAAGAGAGAAACAGTGTGAGAAAGAGGAAGAGGGAAACAGAGGAAGAGTGAGAGAGAGAAATAGTGAGAGAGAGAGGAAGAGGAAGAGGAAGAGAGAGAAAGAGAGAAACAGTTTGAGAGAGAGGTAGAGAGAGAGAAAGAGTATGAGGGAGAGAAAGAAAGAGATGGAGAGGGACAGTGAGTGCCCACACTGTGGACAAAACTCTCAAAGCTCACCTTTCCACCACAGGTGTGTCTCCAAACACGTGCCGGGACATAGTGGAGCCTTCAAGCTCACTCATCTAAAACATAGTACAGAATCAGTAATGCAGAGTACATACGACTGCACACGCCTAAATCGCTGTGCCGCATTTGTGTATCCAGGCTACTGCTCCCCATCCACTTCCACTGCCCAGAGGTGTCTGCCCGCTGCTGTGCACCCAGGCTGCTGCATTCCATCCACTCCCAATGCCCAGAGGTATCTGCCCGCTGCTGCGCACCAAGGCTACTGCACCCCATCTACCCCCACACCCCGAAGGTGACTGCCTGCCGCTGTGCACCCAGGCTCCTGCACCCCATCCACTCCCACTGCCCGGAGGTGACTGCCCACCGCTGCGCAAATAAGCCTCTCTGCTCACATTTCGCAATCTGCATGTAGAAAAGAGGGCCTACCATGTGGCGCTGCAAGTCCCATGCCCGAGGCCCGTGAACAGGGCACCCTGCATATCATGCAACCCCACTCCGCAGGCCACCAGGTCTCACATTTGGTGCTGGGTCTTGATTTCACCAAGGCAGAGGACATACCAGTGCATCCGCCATCATCGCAGGCTGCACACCGCTCAGCACTTGCGGTGCCACTAACTCTGTGACCAGTGAGATTATGCCACATGGCAGTAGGCCTGCGCTATCTGTTGGGTCAGGCCTACACTGCGGTCCAGCAGGGCACACAAAATGTGAGATGTACAGACCGCTGGAATGGGCCATCACTGCAGGCTGCTCAACTACTCAGCAGTTATGCTACCCGTACCTCAGTGGACGGAAAGTTACTGGCCCGTGGCAGTGTGCCTGTGTCCCGGCCACAGTGCATCCGGTGCGAGCAACTCTAAAATGGTGTACTGCATGTGAGCCTGGTTTTTTTTATTGGAAGGGTCACGTGTCCTCTGATGCCTGTACTTGATGGGTGTGGTGTGGGTGTATACCAGCTGTGAGGGAGTGGCTGTGGCATACTGACAACTAGGCTGTGACCAGCAGATCACTGTAATGAAAACCTGGGCCATGTAGAATTGCTGTCCTTCCCTGTAAGGATAAGCGGAGTGGGATGTCCTGGCGTATGCCACTCCTGCGTGAGGCTGTGAATAATGACTCCGGAGCTATGGGCATGGCTCCATCCTGGGCAGTATGAGGAATCAACTGATGCAGGTGTTCATGTTGTAGTGCTGCAGTTACCCGGGTCGCAAGCACCAATGGGTCACTCTGTGAGCCAAGTCCCACAACATGGCCAACATGGAAGGTACGGGGAATCACTGACCCTACATTCATCCATAGTTCCACACATAAACGATGGTGGACATGACACATCTATGTGGCTATGAATGTTTATTGCACATTCAGTGGAGTGTTGCAGCTTTAGCAATACAGTGCCATGCAAAGTTCAAGTTTCAGTTTTCAGCACATGGAGGGCAGCCAATTAGAGCCAAGCTCGTGTTCGGGGTTAGGCTGCGCCAACATATGTATTTATACAATCACTACGCCAATCCCCAAGCACTCATAAATTCACTATACACTCTCCTTGCAGTACGTACTTGTACAATGACAAAGAGAGAGTTACATAACCAAAGTTTCCCCACTACCAAAGGTAACATGGTTGCATACGCTGTCCACAGCACAATGTAACGTGGTAGGGCCCAGGGGTTGTATCTTGCATACATAATGAACACACAGATACAGATAGATAGTGGAACTGGGTACAGAATCTCCCGGCATACTTGAGGGACACTAAGGACATACTTGCTAAATTGGAGGGTTTCATTTGGACAGACACTCTTCATTTTGTTACACTCAATGTAGTTGGGCTCTACACCTGCATAAAGAAGGAGTTTGGGCTTAGGGCCCTAGAGACTTTTTTGGAGAAAAGATCAGCAGACCATCTGCTACATAATGGTGTCCTTCTTGAAATGACGGAAATCATACTGTCAAAAATTTTTTTCTTACACGACTCGAAATGGTACCATCAAACGCAAGGTACTGCGATGGGTTCCAAGTTTGCTCCCGCTTACGCCGGCCTATTTATGGGCTGGTTTGAGCGGGAGCATGCTTGGGGTCGTCACTCAGCCAAATGGATGAACAACATAATCTTCTGGGGTAGGTACATCGATGATGTCATAGTGATCTGGGATGGACCTACCCCGGACTTGTTGGATTACTTCGGTTATCTTAATGATAATCCATTCAATGTCCGTTTCACGATGACACATAGTCAGGATGCTATTGACTTTCTCGATGTCAAACTCTTCATAGAGGATAATAAGATTCATAGCTGCACTCATCGCAAGGCGACTGCCTGCAATAGTATTCTACACTAAGAGTGCTCATCCCCAACATGTAATCGAGAATATCCCCTATGGGGAAATGATCCGGATGCGCCGCAACTGCAGCACAGAGGATACTTTCCTCCAAAATATTCAAGAAACGGAAAAAAGGTTCCTGGAAAGGGGTTATCCCAAGGACACCCTGAGGAAGGCCAACAAAAAAGTTCAACACATATCACGACAGAGTACCCTAGCACCAAAAACCAAACGAACAGATATCAGCAGACCCCCGCATTTAGTACACAGTACTCAGATCAAAGTAGCAGAGTTTTCAACATCTTAAGGAAACATTGGCACTATATTGCAGACATACCAAGCCTACAGGGATTGGTCACCAGGACACCTAAAATATGTTACAGGAGAGGTAAAAACCTCCGTAACATACTTTGTCCAAGCTATATAGAATCCAATAGACGGCCAAACTGGCTCATGCCCTCTACTAAGGGTTTCTATACATGCAGTGACTGCAATATGTGTGCATTAGGGAGAAACAGAACCAGGGAATTCTGCTTCAACACCAAGAAAAACTATACAATAGATTTCCTGATCAATTGCAACACCAAATATGTGGTTTACATATTGGGGTGTGACTGCAACATAATTTATGTCGGCAGTACCAAGAGAGCCCTTAAGATCCGCATCCAGGAACACGTGCGTGCAAGACGAAATGGGGATATGAGACACCCTATGACCTTCCATATGCAGCAATGCCATAAAGACACAGATAACATGTGGTTCATAGGCATTGATCACCAACCCATCCACCCAAGAGGAGGAGATAGGGAACTTGCACTGAGACAACGAGAGGCGGGTTGGATATGTAGACTACGTTGCATAGAACTCGGTCACAATACCGAGGATGAGCTACATCACTTTCTTAATTAGTCTAACCCCCTCTGTATCATATCTTTTTCTCGAGATCCCTTGAATTGTTTACTGGGCTATTGAGTCTCAATCTTTAAGTCAAACAATTTAGGACCACTCCGTAGGGAGCTACCACACAAAGTCTCTTGAAAACACAACCATAAGGGTACAAGCAAAGATTTTCCTTTTTTAGAAAATCTGTGCATAGCACAGTTCAACAATGATATGCTGACATGATTTTAATTGCTTTAGTAATAGACATCAAGTGACCAAGAATAAATTCCAACATATAGGAATACTCATGTAGGCAACTGCTTACGTGTTAGTGTGGACAATCTTGTCAGGATTTCTACTTACACCCCTGTCCCGTTATTTAAGGGGCAAATATGGCTCTGGGCAGATCACGTTTATCTTTGTGACTGCCTTGTATAGATCATGTAATCACCTCCGTTTGGCATCTTTTTATGTAAATATGTCGACTCAATAACTTGTTATCACGTCTTCAAAAGCTCTGCTTGAAGAAGTGGATCTAGATAGGTACTCATTTCCCATACATGTCTCTACGTTGTTATACATATTTTTGAGAATTTTCTTTTTAGTTTTATTCTCTCCACATTTTCGGCAATTCCGATAATTTCTTGGAGGGTCCTTACTCAAAACGCCTTTTAGATCTAAGAACCACATTACCCCGATACATGGCCCTCGACACAGATTTCCTATGAAGCAGTAGATACAGGGACATAGGCTAAGATGGCCGCCGTTTTCTCCTTGACTTGCCATAGTCCATATACGGCATTCTCCGGCTTGTTTTCATATGGTCCTTCAATATATAAACTCTGCTCGTGACCTCTTCATGCTCCTTTTGTTATGCTAACACATAAAATTAAGGGAGCAGGAGATGGCCTCGTTCGCTTTGTGTTTTACACTATTATATCGGTTCGAAATACGATGAATGTTATTTCATCACAATCGGATACTGACAATTCCGTTTATCAAATGAGTTGCTAGAATAATTGAATAATAGATTATAAAATGCCAGGAGTGGTGGTTTGTCGAATTCATGGACTAGGGGATTAGAAAGTACAGGGGAACCTAGCTTTTTAACACATTACAAGATGGCCGCCGCTTCTTTCGCGTGAGCCAATAGCGCAATGCCTGTACTTATCGCTTTGAATTCTGGCGCGATAATCTCAGGTGTAATTGTTCAAATCCAATTAACACCTGTATAAAAGGACATGCTCGATTCAGCATGTTCGAACACAGCGTCCTTGCGGGTGTTTCGGCGGGACGAAGGCTTTGTGGATGGGCGCCGGCTGTTTTAATACGAACGGTAAGACTGCCGGTCAAAACCTTTACTCGTTGTTGGACCCGTTTTATGCTCATCTTTTTTGGTCAGCAGCTGTTTTAATAATGGTCCTAGGCTTATTTCTCTCTAGACCAGACTATGATTGGGCAATTCTATTACCCAAAACCAAGGGAAGATTTACCAAACTTGAGGAGCCTTAGACTTTATCTTTTCTTAAAACTAGATTGACCCTCAGTTTTTATTCTTTATAGATTCCATGGCTGGTCTGGAGTATATTTTAGAAGTCAAAATGGGGCAGCCATCTCAATAGTGCGCCCACACCCCAACTAAGTGACAGATCGATTTCCAGTACTGCACCATAGAAAATGTCTTTAAATCTCCCACATAGGAAATAAAGTAGCTGTCTATTTCAGCAAGGCTTGGTCATGCAAGTTATGGGTATAGACACACTAAAGGGCACTCAATATAGATCCATGGCCCCTTAAGTTTTCGCTATACTAACAGCAAGTACCCTATCTGTTTATTCTTCACTTGGCAGGCCTACTGTAATGCAGTGCCCACATCCTCTTCCCAGGGACTGACAGGACCTTTTGTCCCTTGGCACTCTGATAAATACTACAGGTAAACATTTTTGTTGAAAAGGCTATTTCCCCTCCTATCCTCAGTCTAAACTATTCCACCCACTAATGTAAATCATTTTATATATTTTATATGTCTTTCAGAACGTGAAAATGAGCCATACACATATTAAGTTGTGAGATCAACCTTTGCCAATATTTAGGAACCCTGCAAATCCTTGTCCCCACTGAGTTATAAAGTATATAGTAAGTTGTCTCAATTCATTGGCCGCACTTTTAAGCGTCAGGGCTCCCTAGTCTCTCCGTCACCTTGTAAGTTATTGAATCTGATCTCGTCTCTCCTTTCCTTTTATTCCTGGAGGTTCAACCCTGTCTGTTTCAAACTGGATGAAAAAATAATAAATATATATACCAGCTTGCACAATGGGATATTGAGTCTGGGAAGACGTTCTCCGGACCCTGTGTTTTCTGCACATTTCGCTCTAAAAGGGACAGACCACATCTATAAAAGGTAACTATGTTAACTACTAGTTGTCTATGGAATGAAGGGTTTCAATAATTGCCTCCCCTCTATCCAGTCTCCCTTCCTCCTTCAAAACAGTCAAGTCCATTCTTTGGGCAGTTCTCAATAATAGTACACTTTGGAAACACCTTCGGGCTAATCCCTCATACCACACTGTGTTTTACTCCAGGTCTGACTCTTGTTGTGCCCCAACATCTTGGCCTCTTGTTCTCTTTGTCTTGAGAATCCCTTACACACAAAAAAGTAGGTTTAGCAGATATAGCTTGGGCTATGTTAGCGCATTTTTAATGAATTTCTAGCGATATACTTAGTATCCATTTGGTTTCCTTCCTTTGTATAAAATGTTCAGTGTCTGATTTAGGAATCATTCCTTTATAATGTAAATAATGTATATATAAATGATTGTATATATCCCCCCATGTACATATAGACCCTTGTCCATCATATTTTCTTTGGGCCTATTTTGTACAAGCTCCAATGTCTATTTTTTAACAATTTTAAATTGTTTGTAATTGTCCATGTTGTTTGTTAACCTATGTATGTACTAGAGTAACTGATTGCCTGTATGTTTTTACCGGCAGCCCTGAAGAAGTCCCAGCTTGGGACGAAACGCGTCGGCTGTACGTTGTATTGAAAAATTGAAAATAAAGATTACTTGAAGATTATCAACATCTCTGTGGAGAAAAAAATTCCTATTTTTTTCTCATCAATGTCATTTGAATCCATTTCTTGTTCTTTGTGGTGCACCTTTGCGGTTGTTTGACTTGTATTTGGATTCCCTATGGAATAGGCACAGTAACGATGGGTGCCAGTCAGTGTGCACACAATTCCCTTTAGTCATTTAAGGGCCATTTATTATTTCGGGGAGAAAGGTAGTCAGGTGCTGGCATTAAGAAGGGTCCATCGTTATACCTCTGGTGTTCATCTATGTGGCTATGAATGTTTATTGCACATTCAGTGGAGTGTTGCAGCTTTAGCAATACAGTGCCATGCAAAGTTCAAGTTTCAGTTTTCAGCACATGGAGGGCAGCCAATTAGAGCCAAGCTCGTTTTCGGGGTTAGGCTGCGCCAACATATGTATTTATACAATCACTACGCCAATCCCCAAGCACTCATAAATTCACTATACACTCTCCTTGCAGTACGTACTTGTACAATGACAAAGAGAGAGTTACATAACCAAAGTTTCCCCACTACCAAAGGTAACATGGTTGCATACGCTGTCCACAGCACAATGTAACGTGGTAGGGCCCAGGGGTTGTATCTTGCATACATAATGAACACACAGATACAGATAGATAGTGGAACTGGGTACGGGCATGTGCGCTCAACTCCTTTTTATTACCAGTATCACATGTCAAGTGACATCTGTGCTGGATGCGTGTGGGGTTAGTGTAAGCCATCCCTCCGGGAATGGTTGGTCCTGGTAACAAGTACAACAGTAATCATTGGATCAGACACAGAGATTCAATCATAAAGTGTCAATGATTTGTGCTGCACTAAGGTAAAGGCAGCAGATATTGTAAAGGGTTCATGACTTATGGCACACTGAGGTAGGGGCAGCAGATGTGAAATTATATAAAAAACATTGAATCATAAAGGGTGCATGAGTTGTGGTACACTGAGGTAGGGGCATCAGAACCATTCAGCGTGTGCGCAGCCAGCGATAATGCATGGTCCGGACGGGCCGCACTGGGAGCAATCTCTGTTGCCTGCTGGACTATGTCATCTGCAACTGCGACACAATTTGAATTGTGAGCCCTGCTATCTGCAGTGTAGATCGAAGGCAGAAGTCAGGACAGACATTGAGAAATGCTTTTTGTCACATCCTCTTAACAAAATCGGAGGACATAGAGCACAATTCTCACTGCCAATAATAAAACAAGACTGAATTCAAATTGTGAGCTCAGCTGACCGCAGTGTAGGTGTATGGAAGAAAACATTAAATATGTAAAGAATACATTGTCAAAATATGTAGGTTTCAGGGGCATTATACTTTAAATTGTGAACTCTGCTGTCCACAGTGTAGAATTGCTATTTATTGTTTGTTTGGATTTGCGAGATGAATTTGGTCATTGTAGTAAAGCTATAACTGATTTAAAACACGTTCTTGAAGCAAGGGTACTAAAAGGATATTGTGTAGGTTCGAGGGACATTATACTTAGTTGCCTACTGCACTCTGCAATTAATGAATGAAGACTGAATTTGAAATGGGAGCCCTGCTGTCCGCAGTGTAGGCAGGAGGCAGCAGTCAGCAAGGGCCCTTAGCCATGTTTCATTGAGTTGAGCTGCATGTGCGGAGCCTGTGATGATGCATGGTCCGGGCGGGCCGTACTGGTAGCAATGTCTTTTGTCTACTGAATTCTGCCTTATTAAGGCTACGTGGCGATGACTTGTGGTGCACTGAGTTAGTGGTAACTGAAGCACTCAGCGTGTGTGCAGCCTGCGATGATGCATAGTCCAGGCGGGACGCACTGGTAGCAATGTCAGTTGCCTACTGGACTGTGTCATCTGCAACCGCGACTCGATCTGAATTATGAGCCCTGCTGTCTGCAGTGTAGGTAGGAGGCAGCAGTCAGCAAGGGCACACAGTCACATGGCGTTGACTTGAGCTGCACAAATTGGGAGCATTTGGTCTTCTTAACCAATTATAGTCTCTTACACAATTTGCATCGGTAGTAATATTGAATTGTGAGCCGTGCTAACCCCAGTGAAGGCTGGAGGCAGCGGTCAGGATGGGCTCGCAGCCACGTGGTGTTGAGTTGAGCTGCACAGTTAGTGGCACCTGAAGCACTTAGCGTATGCGTGCCCTGCGATGATGCGTGGTCCGGGCTGGCCACACTGGTAGCAATGTCATTTGCTTACTGAATTCTGCCTTAATAAGGCTACTTGGAGATGACTTGTGGTGCACTAAGTTAGTGGCACCTGAAGCACTTAGAGTGTACGCACCCAGAGATGGGGCATGGTACAGGCGGGCCACACTGGGAGCAATGACTATTGCCTACTTGACTGCGTCATCTGCAATCGCGACACAATCTAAATTGTGAGACCTGCTGTCCGCAGTGTAGATCGAAGGCAGTAGTCTGTACAGATATAACGGCCACATGGCAGGCTGAGGGACGCTGCTCAGGCAGACGTGGCGTCCTTCGAACAAGTGAACCACACCCACATCCCCGGCCTATTTAATCACACTCCTATGCTTGAGTGGCATACGTTAGACCAGCCCACTCCACTTTCGCTTAGAGGGATGAACGACACAACAACATGTTCAAGATCTTCCCCATTGCCTGATGTAACATGGTTACGTCTAGTGTTCACGACACTACAAGCACACATGGAGAGGTCTGTGGTCTGCATAGTGAGGTCTGTCAAGCACATCACCAGCACAACATCAGTGTGGCCCCCTTGTGTGCACACGTCAGATGCACGACTCCTATCGTGTAGGGTGCGCTACTGCAACGCGTTTGGTGCACGATTTCTACGCATTGGGTGCAGGACTCTGACTAACTAAGTACACAATTGTGTTTCAGGCCTACAATTCCCCAGTCAGTATCCATACACTCCAGGTGTTAGATCCCCAACCGGCCCGAGCACTGCAGGGACGTAGCATGCACCAGTCCCCTTCTCCTGCCCACGGGACACCCACCGGAAAAACACAGTGGGTACACCTATGGACCAGAAAAGAGGGTGGTTATGTGAGGAGACACCAAGTCTACCACCCTTGTAGGCACCAGGACACTGCTCCCTCGTTCTTTACGCTTCTGCACCTGCAGCACAAGTAGAGAAAAAACAACACCTTTCATATATTCTGGACACCACTATAACCAACCCCCAATGACCATGCCTTGTCCACCATGTAGCCCTCCTCACCTGTGTCTCTGGCAGGCTTGGCCTCGTAAAGATGCTGGGTATAGTACAAAATTATACGTTGTATTCCTGTCTCTGCTAGAGTGACTGTTGCAGAGGAAATGAGGGAGCGTGAGCAAAGACACTGGTGCTAAAAAATAAGAAGGACGGGGAAAAAGGTCTAAGGAGGCACACAGCCAATACCAAAAAACCCCGTTTGCCAAATAATAATCACGAAGGGGCAATGAGCAGGGAACCCTCCGATGCGCTAACCGATCGGCGCTAGAGAAAAACAAAACCGCCGCGGAGTGACCCAAAACGTCACTTCCGCAAACAACAAGGCGGATAGCACTGTGTTCGGGGCGCGACTGATCTGACGTAGAAAACGCTGGATTTTAGCGTACTACTAACAAACACGCTGGAGTGTCCGGGAGCCCCCGGTTCACTCTAGCGCAGCAGTAAAATAAAACCCCCAGTGACAAAAAAGAAATAAAGAGGAAAAAGGAAGGGAATACCGGGATACCGCTAAATACCTAGAAAGGGAAGGAAAGACGGGGAAGGAACAAGAACAATGCCAAAAAGAAGCACTAACCCTCCTCACGAGCCCGTGAGAGGGTAAAGATCAGCAACAAGGGAAAAGACCACAGGGAGGGAACTCAGCTCTGCAGCCTCCAGCAACCAACAACCAGGAAGGGAATCCAAACACTGGCAATATCGAGCAACGAGCTAAAGGTAGGACTGGCTATTTATCTACCTATCCCTGGTCATGTGATGGTAAGGCATGGTCACTGAGATAGGACTAGCTCGATTCCTAACACCAGGAAACACCCTGTGACTGCTTTTGCAATCCCATCGTGACTCTTTCAGTACCATGTAGTAATCCATTCAGTAAAGTAAAACTCAACCAATTATGAATTCACCCAATGTCTCTCCTTATAGTAGTGTTATCATTCAGTCAGTGTGCATTTACTCATGCAGTGAGGCAGGCTTTACGGCACGGAGTGCTTCAAACTTGTACGTTAAATGGGCGTTCCATAGGTGTGCATGTTTGCACAGAACACTCATAGAACAAGACACATCTCCAGATTCATTAGAAATCATAAATCAAGACATGTGTGTGAATGCTGCACTATCCTCCCATTGGTATAAGAAGGCACAACAAGGAGAATTATTTTCATTTCTCCTATTTTTTTCTCTTTGAATATATGCTAAAATGCACAGCATACATTGAAGGAGAAAAATGCCTTGTTTTTGTGCAGGAAGGTGTGTCTTCCTGCACAAAAACAAAATAATGTGAAAAAAAACTATAAAGAAAATGTTATAAATATATTAAAAAATATATAAAATTAAGAAATAAAAAATTAAATACTTTTTTTAAATGTAATAAAAAAAATTAATATAATGTAAAATATAAAATATCTAAAAATAAATACATTAAAAAAATGTAATAAATAATATGAAAACAATAAATATACCCATTGATACATTTAAAAATTATCATTGAAAAAACGTTTGAAATTCACTGAAAAAAACATAGGTTTCAGGCCTGTTATACTTAGGAATTATCATTTAAAAAACCTTCGAAATTCACTGAAAAAAACATAGGTTTCTGACATGTTATCGGTAGGGTTTAGCATTTAAAAAACCTTCGAAATTCACTAAAAAAAACATAGGTTTCAGACATGTTATAGTTAGGGATTAGCATTTAAAAAAACCTTAGAAATTCACTGAATAAACCATAGGTTTTAGGGGTGTTTTAGTTAGCTGGACATTTCAGTCGTACAAAACCATAGAAAAACATAACGGTTTTTAGATGTCAATCTGGAAATGGGCGCACAGCCTTTTATACCAGCAATAGCACATAGTATTTGTGGTGCAACTGGGAGAGTGGAAAACCATATAACCACTCAAAGGAAAGGCCAGAATAAACTGGCGAGACCCAACAAAATCAACATAGACGTACCCTATGCACTCACACAGTAATGTTGTACACGTAGGTGGTAGTATATTCAAATTCTATGACACAAATTTTGCAGAGAAACAGTGATTGTTCAAACAATTGGAAAAAGAAACAGGTAGCGTTATTTGATTCTTTTTAATTTCTCGATGCTTTGCAACAGCCAGCCGACACGTGTTTCATCGCTTGCGCGAATCTTCAGGGCTCTAGGTGGCTGCGTATAAGCCAAAGGTCGCTCTGCCGGTGATACTTCCGACCCGGTGGGGCCCAAGACCGTCTTGTAATTCAAAAGTTGAAATAAGGGCGTAAACTTTAAACTGTGGTTGCTTCCGCGTTCGACCCGGGAGCGATTCCGTGTTTCCTAATGGGAGCGGATAGGTCCGTAGTCCCGTTGGTATACACTGGTGAGGGGAGTTCTGTTCCCTCTCTTATTTGTATATCTGGATAAATCTTTGTGTCGTTATCAAGTTACGCAGAGGTGCTGCTCACGGGTCGCCGTGTTCCTAGTATTGGACCAATTGGACCAGAGAGGGAACAGAACTCCCCTCGCCAGTGTATACCAATGGGACTACGGACATAATTGGAGTTATCCGCTCCCATTAGGAAACATGGAATCGCTCCCGGGTCGAACGCGGTAGCAACCACAGTTTAAAGTTTATGCCCTTGTTTCCACTTTTGAATTACAAGACGGTCTTGGGCCCCACCGGGTCGGAAGTATCACTGGCAGAGCGACCTTTGGCTTATACGCAGCCACCTAGAGCCCTGAAGATTCGCGCAAGCGATGAAACACGTGTCGGCTGGCTGTTGCAAAGCATCGAGAAATTAAAAAGAATCAAATAACGCTACCTGTTTCTTTTTCCAATTGTTTGAACAATCACTGTTTCTCTGCAAAATTTGTGTCATAGAATTTGTATATACTACCACCTACATGTACAACATTACTGTGTGAGTGCAGAAGGTAAGTCTATGTACAAAACCATAGAAGTTCCTCGTTATAGTTAGTTCTGCTAACTATAATTTGCGCGCCCGCAATTCACTGCTGATGTTGTCACATATTACATCAGTCATGGCATGGTCTGTGACATCACTGATGACATCACTGATCCATCTCAAATGACATCACTGGTGACATCACTGATGACATCATCCAGTGAATGTGGTTTTGTTTGAAATTTAAACTATCTATTATATATATACCAATCTGTATTGAAGATTGAGTAGATATATAACTGTCTGGATGGAGGATGTAGTAACTATCTGTCTGTTTAAGTCACTAAACACATGGGTTAGTAACTAAACTATGTGAATATGTGCATCACTATCTATGTTGTTGTATAACCTTCTGCATTAGTTGGTCACTTAGTACATGAGTTTCTATATTACATATTGATTAGTTGGCTGAGTATTTGTATGGGAGACTAAGTGTGTTATGTTATGTTATGTTAAAAATACTTTTATAGCGCAATTACACCCAACAGTTTCATGGCGCTGTGAGCACAGAGTAAACAAACAGTCAGCAGTGTAGAAAATTTAAGAAAGAAAGTGATTATCCATGAGCTTGACGAAACAGTAAAGTTTTCTGAAGGGATCTGAAGTAAGGCTAAGAAGAAGTGAGTCTCAGCTCCAAGGGTAGTGCATTCCAACAGGAAGGGGCGAGAAAAGAAAATCTAAGACCGCCATGTTTTTTGCGGTTGAAAGTGGGCGTTATAAGTAGGGCCAAGTGTGAAGAACGAAGATTACATGAAGGAAAATTGCGGTGAAGAAGAGAAGAAATAAATACAGGGCCAAGGCCGGCCAGGGCTTTAAAAAAGATGCAGCCAAGTTTAAATTCGCAGCGTTTGGCCACTGGAAGCCAATGGAGGGCTTTAAGCAAGGGGCGAACATGAAGGTGTCTGGGCTGATGGAAGATTAGTCTCGCGGCCTGATTCTGTACCAGCTGTAAGCGATTTAGCTGGTACGCCGGGATGCCAACATGGAGTGAGTTGGCATAATCAATCCTAGAGACTACAAGGGCCAACAGAGCCAGAGTCAGGGCCTCTGTGGTTAGAAATCGGGAGATCTTACGGATCTTCCGAAGATGGAAGAAACAAGAAGATACCACGGCACTGATCTGGGGCTTCATGGAAAGGTCCTTGCTAATAATGCCTCCTAAACATTTTGCTGAGTTGACAGGGCGAGGGGGGGAGCCAAAGCCGGAAGGCCAGAAATTAGAATTCCAGGGATTGGAGGTACCTCCGACCAACACCAGCTCGGTCTTGTCTGGATTAAGTTTTAAGTGATTGTCCTCCATCCAGTTACTAATAAGACACAAGGTAGACTGAAAATTATAAATTGATTGGTCGGAGGAGTCAATGTCAAAGACTAGCTGGATGTCATCAGCGTAGTTAAAAGCAATGACATTGCTACCCCGTAAAGACAGGATGAGGGGAGTCAGATATAGGTTAAAGAGGAGGGGAGAAAGGGAGGAACCCTGGGGGACGCCACATGTCAGCTCAACTTTGTTTGCTAAGTAGTTGGAAAGGCGAACAGCCTGATGGCGGTTGCTTAGGAAGGAGCGGATCCACTCAAGGGCCGGCCAGTGTGTGTGGTTGGGTGGTGTGTGTGTAACTCTATGTATAGGTGTGTGAGTGGTTGATTGACTAGGTGTATGGGTTGAAGAGTGCACGTAAAAACAGTTGTTTGTGTGACAGAGTGTGTTTATTTGTTTGTTGGTGTACGAATATATGTTTTACTTGTATGTCTCCAACAAAGTAAAAAGATAAAAGGCATTGTATGTGAGTGTTGGTGTATAAAAATAAGAATACATAAGAGTCAGGTATTGTGAGACTAACTGTATCAATCAGTGAATAATTGTAATGGTAATTTTCTATTATAGTAACTATGAGTTACTATGTGTATGAATAAATGAGGTGTCGCATGTATAACTGTGTAGGTGAGTAAATGTAAGTTTGATTGTTTTTTTATGAGTGAGTAGGATGACTGTATAACCGATTAGGTTGATTGTTGATGTGTGAATGTCTATAAAGGAGTTTAAGTACATTTGATATTATTCTATTGCTCAGTAAATCTGCATGTATAAGTGATTCTGTGGGTGAATGGGTATTTTTGTGTCTACACTTAGGAATCAGTGAGTGGGTATGTAGTAACTTGTGTTGGTGTGTCAATGGTTTGAAACATGATACTCTGTATTTTACAGTGAGTGATGAAAGGTCATACTAGTTTGTTTTTTATGTATTATTATTATTGTTATGAGGTGTATCAGATGGTCACGTGGATGATGTCATCAGTGATGTCATCAGTGATGTCATTTGGGATGTCAACAGTGATGTCATCAGTGATGTCACTGACCATGTCATGAATGATGTAATATGTGACGTCATCAGCAGTGCATTGCAGGGGCTCGAGTTATAGTTAGCAGAACTAACTATAACAGAGGAATTTCTATGGTTTTGTATGACTGAAATGTCCAGCTAACTATAACACCCCTGAAACCTATGGTTTTCTCAGTGAATTTCTAAGGTTTTTTAAATGCTAATTCCTTACTATAACGTGTCTGAAACCTATGATTTTTTCTGTGAATTTCAAAGGTTTTTTAGATGCTAAGTCCTAACTATAATGTCTCTGAAAGCTATGGTATGTACAGCTCATTTCAAAGGTTTTTTTAAATTATGAATTTTAAGTGTAATAATAGTTATATCTATTTTTTGGTATTGATTTTCTAAAGTTTTTTAACTGTTTATTTTTAAATATTGTATTTATTAAATAACAATATATATTTTTTATGAAAATTGCAAAAAAAGTTTTAAAAAAAATCCAAACTGAAATATTCTTTCAATTTTTTGTTTTATTATTTTTAATTTCATATATTTAAATTATTGTTTTATTATAGTTTTTTCACTTTTTTTTGGAGTCGCGCACCCAAAGCATACCCATCACGATGGGTGCGCCGATTCTAGCCTCCATTTTAGAAAAGACGTGAAGGATCCGCGTACGTTGGGCGAAGGCTTTGTGTTTTTTTAGTTACGTCATTTACATTTAACTTTACGTGATGTGCGCGATATGCAACCCATCCGCGACTCCTGCTCCCATGCATTACGGTATGCGACGCTTGCGTGGTGGCCAGTCCAGCGTGACGTCATATACGTGCTGTATGCGCGACTCCCGCAAATTTGTCTAAAATATGTCTAAAATGAAATATATGTATCTTTAATATACATATTAGGGCAAGAGATTATCTAAGATACTTAGATACTTGTAAAAAATTAAGACGTCGATTCCGATCCGGTAAACGAAACATCCGTACAAATCATATCCAGAGCCATCTCCGTACGACTCATACACACGCCGTACAACCCGACGAGTACGTTCCGGACTGGGGTATCAGGACGCGAGTCGTACGGTCCACGTCAGGTAAGGGCGACTCGTACGGAAAAGCACACAATCACATACACACCGTACGGCGCATACACCCCATGATCACAGGGGTATGTGCCGTACCCCTGCGATCATGGGGAGTTCGAACCGTACACCCAGCGGACATGGGGTATGCATCGTACACCCAGCGTACATGGGGTACGGTGCGTACCCCATGTACGCTGGGTGTATGGCGCGTACACCCCATGATCGCAGGGGTATGCGCCGTACCCCTGCGATCATGGGGTGTACGCACCGTACCCGGGGGGGCATTCTGTACCTGTTTCGGCGCGAACTCTGCTTTTACGGCATCCCCAACACGTATGGTACTTGCTGGGTCGTAAAAACCAGCCGCTATGTCGCGTACAGCGGGTTCCGAGGGAGAATCGTATGGAGATTAGAGTTGTGCGGACTCTGTACGACTCGTACGGAGTACGGCTCCTGGTACGAATCGTACTTCGTCGTACGTACGGGGGATGTTGCAGGGTACGATTCGTATGGGAAAAACGCTCCGAACGGCTATTCAGAGCGCTTTTTACTGGATCGGAATCGGCCCCAATATATTTGTACTTAAAATAAACTTATATTACTTTTAAATATATTTTTGCGAAGTCGCGTTGGGTGCGTGCATCGTGAGCGCACGGAGCGCGGATCCCATGTGACTTGAAAAAAAAAGATTTGATTGGTTAATAACATTTCCCTTGTATTGAAGGACCCCACCCATTTCAATCATTCTTGTTGGAGCACTTTTTAGTGCATTTTTTTGGGTGTTTATCAAAAAAAAATCTAAATCATGGCTTCTGCACAGCAGCAGCAGCAGGAGGAAGGATCTTCAGAAGAAGACTTTTTGCAGGAGGCACCACGTCCTCAAAGTCCATCATCTGAAAATTCTTCGCTTTTCCACCTGGGGAGAAAAAAGTAAACGCTAGAAAGGTGACATGCAGAATATGCTGTCAAGAGATAGTGGCCAAAAATATTCTTGTGGAACTGCTTCCATGTACAAGCATTTAAAAACAATACATCCTCTAAATCTGGCTCGGGAGGTTGTGCAATGAACCCTTCAGCTGCTGTGCCAAGCACAACTGGAACATCATCATCCACACCTGCACCGGACATTAGGCCAGAGTTTGCCTTCCTAGAACAGCACTGTGTGAAGTGAAAAAACCGAATATGTTTAGGAGAGCAGTTGGTGCAAGCAATTTGTTCTGCGCAACGGAACCATTCTCGCTAATTTTTTGTTTTCTTTTGTTTTATGGAATTGTAATTATTCCAGAAGTTTCCTGGTTTTTTTGGGAGGGGGGTTGTTCTTTTTTTGAAAAAAACACCAACATCAATACAAAATTGTTCCAAAAAAGAAAAGAACAAAATAAAAGTTCTTATCAGTTCTACCTTATCCGGTTAAAGAAAGAACTATAATTGCATGGTTATGTGTGAACGTTTAGTTGAATATATGTGTATAGCACGATTGACTGAAAGAATGTATTAGTAGTGTATGGTGAATTTATAGGTGAAGAGTTATGAGGAAGTACTGCAGCATTATAGTGCAAGCTCTTGAGCTGCATTGTGCTGTGGTACTTCTGAAGCTCTGAGATGTGACGTATGTACATAAATATGTTGCAACTCTATGCTTCCCTCTTCACTGCTGCACAAAGTGCAGTCATGTGGTGACACAGGCATCCTTGCACCATGGTGCAAGGATTTCTGTGTCGTGGGAAGATTGCTTTTTACGCAGGAAGGGACACTGTCCTGCACAAAAACAATCAGTAAAGGCATTTTTCTCTATTAATGTATTGATGTGGAGTGCAGTTTGCATTGAAAGAGAATAAAATGAGGAGAAAAATGAGGAGAAATTAAAACAATTCTCCTCGAACCTTGGTACAGTAACTCTAGGATGCCACAGCATTTACACACATCTCGAGATTTATGATTTCTCATAAATCTGGAGATGTGTCATGTTCTATGGGTGTTCCGTGGAAACATCCACACCAACACTTATGGAAACTGATATAAAGCAATGCACCTGTACTAGGGTTAGTGGCTCGGCCAATCCTTAAGTGTAAGACTAATAACTAGAATAATTTCAGTACTGCAAAGAGAGTGCAAGCTAAATGTATAAATGCTTCGGTATTGGCAAAGTGATAGGATACATACATAGTTCTGGATGGGTGAATAGACAAGTGCATGGGAAAGACAGAATGTTTCCTAGACTGCATAGGTACTAACTGAGTATGTAAAAGAGTGCATCAATACTATGGGGCCCATTATGGTGTCGGCGGAACTGACCCCGCCAGGTTGGCGATAGCCACCGCCAGCCTGGAGGGGGCAATCCGCATGACATCCTCACTCGTTTCCCCCCGCCATATTAGTGTGGCGGGGGGACCTCGGCGGACAGAAAGACCGTCCGCCGCTTTTCCGCCCCAGTCGCCTTGACTAGTTACTAAAATAATTTCACTGTTGTAAAGAGAATACATGCTGAATGTGTAAGTGATTAGGTTTTGGCAGACTGATAGGATATGTAGATAGTGCTGGATGGGTAATTGAAGAAATGCATGGGACAGACAGGAGGAGTCATACACTGCATAGTTACTAATTGAGTATTTAGAAGAGTGTATCAATAATATGTAGCTGCCTAAAAAACTGCATGCATTGTGTACAAAATATTATAGCTGTACTAGTTTTACTGGTAGGCCATTCTTTACCTACATAACTGTAACAAGAATAATTTCAGTGCTGCAAATAAAGTACATGTTGAATTTATAAGTGATTCGATATTGCAGAGTTATACTGTACATAGATAGTACTGAATGGGCGATTGGAGAAATACGTGAGACTGATACAAAGAATCCTACATTACATAAGTATTAATTGTGTATTTAGAAGAGTGTATCAATAGTATGTAGCTGTTTAGAGGTTTACATGCAAATTGTACAAAATATTGTACCTGCATCTCTGTTAGTGGCTAGGCCATTTCTTAAGTATATGACTTATAACTGGAGTAATTTCAGTGCTGCAAAGAGAGTGTATGCTGAAATGATAAGTGCTTAGGTTTTGGTGAAGTGATATAATATGTAGATAGTGCTGGATAGGTGATCGGAGAAGTGCATGGGATAGATAGGAGGATTCCTAGATTGCATAGGTCCTCCTTTACTTAGTAGTTGGTTAGAGGTTTATATGTATAGTGCACAGCTGATTGTAGTAGTGCATTGATAGTGTTTGCACTGCTTAACATTTTTTTGGTTGTTTTAATTTCTTAAAATTTCGTACTTCAGAATTAGGATCTGTGAAAGAGAAGAAAAAATACAGTTATAATATATAATATTATATTTTTACAACACAACATAATTTTAAAATTCTATGAATTATTTTGTTTGCCTTTTTTGCTGTTCTCAGAATATGATGAATTTCACTACAAACAGTGATTTCAATGTTACTCATCACATAACAGCGGGCAAAAACAGAAACAATCAATAAGATTGTTTCAAAAAAGTCAAATCTGTGTCAAAAATATTTTCAATATAGTCAACTATCTCTCCCCATTCCATAAAAACAATATCCTCAATAACATACCATATAATACAAATCACACTTATATAAAATGCTTTTTTCTAAGGGAATTCTGTTACTTTAATATGAAAGTACCAAAATAATAATTCAATTAACAATTCATTATAATTTCCATATACTCTAAATTATGTACTGTAAAAATATATGCTGTGAGAATGTCCAGGAAAAAGTGCCTAAATGATATTGATGCCTTTCCTCTAGGCCTAATGGTATTCCTGAAATCTTTTATACTGAAATTGTGCAATAGTAATTCTATTAATACATTTTAACAAATTCCTAATAGGCCGCATTAAGTTCTTAAAACTTTGGATTAATTAGGTAGGAATTTAGTAATTCATGAGGCAAACAATGTTTAAAAACCAAATGTGCATCATTTACAATATGTCCATCCTTTATTGCGTTTTAAATAGACAGTGTAATGTTCAGATATTGTAGCAGGACCATAATTGCTACTGCTACAAAGGTTCTTCCTGATATTGATAGTTGACTTGCTACAAAATTAAAGTTTCCAATTTTCTTCCATCAGCTGAACAATGTTGTATCATTAAAATGATATGTTGTTCAAATCTTTGTATACATAATGTTGATTACATTTCTGATTTGCATTGGCTAGACTCCATGTTTTGGTTTGCTGCTTTAACTATTTTTTTGAAAGACACAGTTTTAAAGTCTGGTATTGTCAAATGTATTAATCTTTCAGTGTATATGTTCGTGCTAGAAGTAAACATAAAATTTTCACATTCATGCTCCCATTTATAACAAAGTCCAAAAATATTTTTAATTTCTATTCCTTCATTTTCCAAGCATATACATTAGAAATTCTTGAGCATCTTGTTGAATATTCTGCATAAATTGTGTAGAACCTGACCATATATCCAAAAGATTACGAATATCAGAAACATTTTGTATTTTCCTTTTATCTGTTGTCAATTTTTCATAAATACAATGCAACAAGGAACAAAATCTTTTTTCACAATTCTCCATAATTTGCTGTTGCAAACTTTCTAGAAAAAAAAACGACATTGACCACTACATTAGCATAACAGTTGATACCTGAACTATTTTCTAACTGATACCCAACAATCTCTTCAATAGTGTCCTTTTCAGGTCTCGACCTAGCGTACACTGCGCAGCAGTGTCACGCAGCCGGGAATTTATGTTCCCTAGAGTGGGGCTTGAACCCGCCCCTCTTCTCCATTGGCTGGCTTCCTAAACGGAGGCCAGCCATTGGAGGAGAGGGGCGTCACTCCGTTCAAGCCCCGTCTTTTTTGGGATTGAGGGGTGTGTTTTTTTGTTTCTTTCTGTTTACTTTCTCTCCTCTTCCCATTGGCTGGAATGTAAGATTCCAGCCAATGGGAAGAGGAGAGAACGAAAGTACACCCCTCAATCCCAAAAATGATGCTGGTTTCTCCGAGGCATTCCTGCCTCGCCTCGCAGAAAGATGGTGGTGACTCTCCTCAGAGAGTTAGAAACAATAACAAAGACATTGGAGGAGGTGGCGTCGCACTGGGCTTCGGGACTAGAATGTATCGCTCCATCTTCACCGCCGATAAGATGAAAAGCAGGCCGGTGCGTAAGACGGCTTGGGGCGTGTGACCCTCGCAGGTACCTTAGCCCGAACAATAACACCAGAGCTGCCTGGGAGTTCGAGGCTTTGGTGGTTTGGTGGAAGAAAGGCTGTTGAGAGGGGGTGAATGGGCCCCAGATCTGAGCAGCGCTGCCGTCGACCTCTTCGGTCCCTGGAGCAGCCAGGTTCTTGCGAGGAGGAAGAGGATGGTGTGAGTGGACCCGGCGCCCGGAGAGAAGTGTGAAGGGAAGGAACCACGGGTGAGTGCGGGGCTCTCTGGTGGCGAGGGAGGAGGAGAGCGATGGTGGGGCGAGTGGCTCCCAGGGTGTGGGGGCAATGATGGGCGAATGCAGACAGAAAGATGTGTGGGGGCTCTGAAAGGGTAAGAGGATGGAGCCGTACTGCTCCGGGTCTGCAGAGCAGAACTATATGAAATGCATTAAACAGTTCTTTGAGGAGTTGCTCAGTGCGGGTACGCGAGGCATCTTGGGGGTGTTTTATGGGAGTTTGTGTTCTGTGGAGGCTGCCTGAGGGGGTCTCCAGCCTTCTGGTGTCACGTTTTGCCGCTTCAGCTCCTCCTCGTCCAGCAGCAAGTTACAAGCACCATGGATGCTTCCTGATTCTGTGGAGACTGCATTGGACCTGAGTCCTGTGATGCAGAGCGGCTCTCCTGCCCCTTTGCTGTGCTTGCTCTCCTGCCCCTTGGCTGTGCTTGCTCCCCTGCCCCCTGGCTGTGATTGCTCTCCTGCCCCCTGGCTGTGCTTGCTCTCCTGCCCCTTGGCTGTGCTTGCTCTCCTGACCCTTGGCTGTGCTTGCTCCCCTGCCCCCTTGCTGTGCTTGCTCCCCTGCCCCCTCGCTGTGCTTGCTCCCTGCCCCCTCGCTGTGCTTGCTCCCCTGCCCCCTGTCTGTGCTTGCTCTCCTGCCCCTGGCTGTGCTTGCTCTCCTGCCCCTGGCTGTGCTTGCTTTCCTGCGCCCTGGCTGTGCTTGCTCTCCTGCCCCCTGGTTGTGCTTGCTCTCTTCCCCCTGGCTGTGCTTGCTCTCCTCCCCCCGCTGTGCTTGCTCTCCTGCCCCCTGGCTGTGCTTGCTCTCCTGCCCCCTGGCTGCGCTTGCTCTCCTGCCCCCTGGCTGTTCTTGCGCCCCTGTCCCCTGGCTGTGCTTGCTCACCTGCCCCCTGGCTGTGCTTGCTCCCCTGCCCCCTGGCTGTGCTTGTTCTCCTGCCCCCTCGCTGTGAGCATTTTTTCTGGCCTCTGTTCCCTTTGTGTGGCTGTGTGTGTGTGGCTCTGTGTGAGTGTGTGTGTGTGTGTGGCTCTGTGTGTGTGCGTGCGGCTCTGTGTGTATGTGGGGGACTCTGTGTGTGTGTGGGGGGCTCTGTGTGTGTGTGGGGGGCCTCTGTGTGTGTGTGGGGGGGCTCTCTGTGTGTGTGGGGGGCTCTGTGTGTGTGGGGGGGGTGTGGCTATGTGTGTGTATGTGTGGCTCTGTGTGTGTGTGTGTGTGTTTTCTTCTTGCCTCTGTTCCCTGGCTGTGCTCATGTTTGTTGCCTCTGTTCCCTGGCTGTGCGCGTATTTTCTTCTTGCCTCTGTTCCCTGGCTGTGCTCGTGTTTTCTTCTTGCCACTGTTCCCTGGGGTGTTACCGGGCAGAGATTGGGTGTGTGGCTGACCTAGACTGAGGGATGTCTGTGTGTGTGAGTGTGTCTGGCTCTGTGTGTGTTTGTGTGTGTGGCTCTGTGTGTGTTTTTGTGTCTGGCTCTGTGTGTGTTTGTGGCTTTCAGTGTGTGTGGCTCTGTGTCGGCAAATACTCTCTACTACTCTCTTATGCTCACCTATTGCCATTGTAAATGCCAATACCATATATTTATGTTAAAAAAATGAAAAAAATGCCATTTGCAATGCCAATAGCTCTAACTTTAACAAAGCCGAGGCCTTTGCATTGTAAATGCTTGTTCTTTTTGCTTGCAATCTCCACATTATCTTGATTTTTTTCCTTCTCTAAAACTTCACTACAGATATTCTCATATCTTCTTTTTCAACCTACATCATGCTTTTCATTTACAGGATATTCACCTAAATTGGGGGCAAACACTCTTCTTAACCGATTATACTTCTTTTCACATTTTGCATCTGCACTAATCTTTCCGTCATCAAAATTAATCAAATAAAATCCAGATAAAGTTCTGACTCGGGACAAAGCAACATATGCCATACCCTCTTTAAACACGGTATTTCCAATGTTTAACAAAGCATTATCTATACTTAAACCTTGAGATTTATGAATAGTTACTGCACATGCCAGAGAAAGAGGAAACTGTTTTCTACGAACATATAAATCTTGAATAAGCAAAAAATGAACTGAACAATGACGAATTTGTTTTACTTCTTCAATCTGATCAAATTTGATTTTTAAAAATTCAATTCCATCTCTATTTTGATCATTAACAAAATCAACAACTTTACCCATTGCTCCATTTACTAAACCTTTTTTGACATCCAAATTACGCCACAAAATTACCCGACAGTTTACACATACATATAAATTCTTTTCTAAACCAGCAGTTTTAGATATAGATTTTTCTAAAGAATCCAATTTTATTTTCAATTTTCCCATCAAAATAATAGTGATTTCTTTCTGCTCTGTATCAATGGCTTCCATTTTATTATTTCTTCATTTTCTAGCTTCAAAAGTTCTTCATTGAATATAGAACACTTGCACAGTGTTGCTATTAAGCAGATTATAGATTTATTTTCTGCAATTTTTTAATATATTTTTTCAAGAACTATATTTTAATTTGGAAACACGTTTGTAAGTAGGTGACTTTGCAAAGCTTCTTTTCCATGTTCTGTCAATACTCCAATTCTTATATCTTTAAGAATAGTTGCATAATCAGCATCATTTGCCTGTCGCATATTTTGAATAAGTTCTTCGTATTCAAAATGTGACCCAATGTCAACGTTTCTACTACTTCCCAAAGACTTTTTGGTGTCTTCATGTACAATACTGGTTGTCCTTTTACCGGAGTAAGTTACAGTAGATCTCCAAAAACTACCGCATGTTTTCTTCCAGATAAGACATCGTATTCTGTTTTAAGAATTTGCTGCATTGTTAAATGCACGAAAGCAAGCATTAAGTTTGAGAACATGCTCACCTCATCAATAATCAGAAATTTCCTTTTCTTTAGCACTCTTGAAACTTCATAGCAAGCTTCTCCAGATAGTTTGTTATATTCCAATTTATTTTCATGCTCTACAGTTAGCATAAGTAAATGATGTAATATAATTCCTTTAATGTTGTGTGCTGCCAACCCAGTTGGAGCAGTTACAACACAAGACACACGTGAGTCAGTTGTTTTCTGTAGATAACTGGTATAAACTTTAATTAACCCCTTTGGTGCTAAGGCAATTCCAGCAATTTACTCTAATTTCCATTGAAATGAATGGGCACTGCATGACGAGCTGACCTTGTCATTAGCATGGAAGTGGAATCTTTTTCCTGTTCCAGCTTGACCACTGACATACATTCAAATAGGTTAAAATTATGTGCATGTGCCTTCTTTTTTTCATGAAGAAATCCATGGTGAATCTGTTGTCTCACTTGCTGATATATTTCTTTCTGTTCAACATTTAGTTGTTCTTTCAAGTTTCCTAAGTCCATAATATCTTCTTGAGCTTGATGCATTGCTGTTTCCACTTCATTCATGGTGATTTCCGCTTCATTTTCAAGAATTGGTTGTCCTAGTGGATCTTGACTCAATGGCGAAGAACTTTGACTGCCTTGAGAACTGCCTCTAGCAATCTCAGCTGCAATAGTAGCTTCTTCATCAATTTCATCGTTCAACATTTTGAGATAATTTGCAAAAACTGTACATTCTATGCTATCTTTATAAGCATTGAATGAATCTTCATAGCTCTGAAAATCTCCAAGTAATTCCAATTCTGTACGCCACGGTTTGAAGAGTTGCAAAAGTGATACATTGTCAAATTCCCTTTTATCAGGAGTATCACAATTCAGTTTTCTATGATTAATCAAATTTCCTATCCTTTGTTTTACCAAACATCCTTCGGAACCAATCACTGCATACTTTGCTTCATTTATGTGTTCTGTAGTATTCTTTTTAAAAGTGTAATATTGCAGCACTTCATAGAGACATATATTCTCAAGATGATGACTTCTATTTGGATAATATGTGTCCAACATGTTTTTTTTTACAATATCTGCACTTTCCGGTTCTTTTTCTGCTAAATATTCGATTTCTTGTATAGATATAAGTACTCGATTTTACGTTGCAGCAAGACCTAGACTCACCTAAATGAATCTTCTAGATTTTGAGTATAAACTTGCAGATGATAACCGATCTGAGCATTCATACGCTCCAATTTCATGATGGCATTACATATTCAAGCTGAAACTGTACAATTTCTTACTAAGACTCTTCTCATGAGAAATTTCTTCCCACATTTCTTTCAACTCCGTCTTTTCTGATTTTGTTATATAAGATGTCACATACAGGGCAACAGCAATGGAATTATCCGAAACATACTGGATATCCATATTAGCATTCCACATTGAGAGAATAGCAGGATTATAATCATTAATATACTTTGATTCTTCACTTTGTATGTATTTTTATGAGATTTTCTAGTAATGGTATGTCTCACAGCTGATATGAAACTGTTTAGTCTTCCTTTGAATATTACTGGACGTGTAAATCCAAAACAACATTTGGTATGTGTTGGAAATGGCCCATTTTGCAGGGTTATCCCCAAACTTTTTGCTTCTTCCTCCCTTGTCTTTCCTGACCTGTGGTTGTTGGCAATAGGACTCTGAGCACTTTACCACTGCAGTTCAGTGCTAAAGTGCATGTGCTCTCTCTGTAAATTGTTATTGTGATTGGGGTGGCAGAGTGGGTTAAAGAATGGTGATGGATTAAACCCAGATCTGTTGACTGGGTGTGAGTGTGGGTTCAGATGCTCAGTCCATCACCACCGACTTTTGTACCGCTTTGTTTGCCATAAGTTGGCAGGGTATGCTCAGACGTGAGTCCCTTGCTCAATTTGCCACTGGATTCAAGCAAGCCTTACTGAAGACAGCTGTAATACCAGAAACCGGTCCTAGGAAGCTTGAATCCAGTCCAGGGAAGGCATATCTTGGCAGGTCGGGCTGGACTGTTCCCATGAGGCACAGGGTCAGACTGATTTGCACATGGCCATGTCTGAACTGGGTTGGCAGAGTGGCTTAAAGAACGGTGATGGATTAAACCCAGATATGTTGACTGGGTGTGAGTGTTTAATTGGTTCAGATGCTCCATCCATCACCACCTCTTTTGTACCGCTTTGTTTGCCATTAGTTGGCAGGGTATGCTCAGACATGAGTCCCTTGCTCACTTTGCCACTGGATTCAAGAAAGCCTGGCTGCAGACGGCTGTAATGCCAGAAACCGGTCCTAGGAAGCTTGAATCCGGTCCAGGGAAGTCATGTCTTGGCAGTTCGGGCTGGACTGTTCCCATGAGGCACAGAGTCAGACTGATTTGCATATGGCCATGTCTGAACTGGGGTGGCGGAGTGGGTTAAAGAACGGTGATGGATTAAACCAAGATCTGTTGACTGGGTGTGAGTGTTTGATTGTGTCAGATGCTCCGTCCGTCACCACCCCCTTTTGTACCGCTTTGTTCGCCATAAGTTGGCAGGGTATGCTCATACGTGAGTCCCTTCCTCACTTTGCCACTGGATTCAAGCAAGTCTGCAGAAGACGGCTGTAATGCCAGAAACGGGTCCTAGGAAGCTTGAATCCGGTCCATGGAAGGCATGTCTTGACAGTTCGGGCTGGACGGTTCCCATAAGGCACAGGGTCAGACTGATTTGCATGGGGTGGCAGAGTGGGTTAAAGAACGGTGCTGGATTAAACCCAGATCTGTTGACTGGGTGTGAGTGTTTGATTGGTTCAGATGCTCCGTCCATCACCACCCCCTTTTGTACCGCTTTGTTCGTCATAAGTTGGCAGGGAATGCTCAGACGTGAGTCCCTTGCTCACTTTGCTCCTGAATTCAAGCAAGCCTGGCTGAGCAGGGGACTGTGAGTAGCCCTGCTGGTGCCGCAATTCTTGAGTGCTCTGCATATTTTTTAACTCTTTGTGTATATTTTAGCCTGTTGCTCTTTTAACATACTCGTGTGGGTTCGGGCATTCTGCAGAGTTCACCTGTTTTAAATTGATCATGGGATCAGGGACTGTTCTTTTGGGGGCATTTTAAATTCACTGTTCTGCTGAGTACTTCCTCCGGTACCGACCCCGGTCTGCCGCGGCTGCTGTGCCATTTGTTGCGGAGGGCGGTGACCATTATCCCACACAGAATCCCTACTTCCGGCAGGACGCGGTCTAGTCGTCCGCCGGAAGGAAGGGTATTTAGCCATACATGCACCGGACGCGCAGCGACGAGCGCAGCGGGCGCGCCGTGTGCATGCCAAAGGCGTGCCTAAGGCAAGCCCGTCTGTGCCCGTCCGCGGCCGGACGGAGCCAGGGGCCGGAATTCCTGGTGGTGCGGGGGCAAACTTAGGCTACACTCGGCAAGAGCTGGTTGATTTATGCCTTGAGGTTAGGCCCGATTGCTGGCATGGCTTGGACCCTAATAAAGGGGATCTAGATAGGGACTGCAAATACTGTGACTTTACGTTTAATGGTTGAACCCGTCCTGGAGGCACTAACCGGGAACTCAGGTGTGCCCTGCTAAATTGTAGGTCAATAAAGAAGCATAACATGGAAGTACGTGACCTACTGTTGGATAATAAACTGGACATTCTCTTTGCTACAGAGACCTGGCTAGACGAGGAATCAGACCCTGAAATTCTGGTTGCCCTTCCCCAGGGATATGGTATCTGCAGGCAGGACAGAGCCCGAGGTAGAGGGGGAGGGATTGCAGTGATTTACAGGGACAACATAAAATGTAACATGGAGCCTGCTAGTATAGCGAACAGTGAAACGGGAGCACTTTCTATAAAAGTGTCCCGCAATGTTATTATTAAAGGGTTGCTGGTGTATAGACCCCTGGGAGGGTGTAGCAAATTTGCGGACAGCTTGATACTCAACCTGTTGCCTCCTGCTATGCGTTATGACAAAGTTTTTATTGCTAGGCGATTTTAATTTGCACTTTGACAATACCTCTAACGCCGCAGCCCAAGAGGTTCGCCAAGAGTTGTTAACCATGCAATTGGCATTGCAGTTGGTGCTACCTAAACACCGGTTAGGACATCAGCTGGATTCGATATTCTGCAATTGGGATGATATTAAGACGGATCCCCCGGTTCCGATGGTTTGGACTGACCACTTTCTGGTGCCTTTCCGTATTAAATTCATCATGGGATGCAACCAGGGGAAAGGCACTGGTACTAATAAGAAACAGAGAAAATGGGTTAAATTTTCCCCAGAAAATTTTAGCGCTAACCTGACGCAGGGGGGTCCCCCGAAGGGCTGGACACTACTATTGATGGTGCATGTGCGGCCCTGGATAATCGTATTCAGATGGCTTTAGATCAGACTGCCCCCTGGGCTTGTAACGGGCCAGCGCGTCGCACTAAATCGGCGGCCTGGTTTAATGCTGGCCTAAAAGAAGCCAAGTCAGCTTGTAAGCGCATGGAAAGAGCCTGGAGAAGGGACTATCTCCCCGCCGCAAGAAAGGCGTATAAGGACAGCCTGAGGGGATATCATGTCTTGATCAGGAAAACTCGCTCTGCCTTTTACACTGAACGTATTGACAAGGCCGAGTGTTCGGTTAAGGACCTCTTTGTGGTCTATAAGGAGATATCCTCGATGGGTTCAATAGGCGCACAGGCAGACTCCTCTGTGCAATCCTGTAATCAGATTGCTGAATTTTTCTGTAAGAAAGTGCAGGATATCTATACTACCTTCCCTAACGAGGCCAGGGTTGGCCTCAGTGATGAGACGCCATTGGAAGGCGGATTTCTGGAGAAGGACTGCATTAGGGCATTTCTGGTCCCGGACGAGGAGCCACTAATTGCAGTAGCTAGGGGGGTAAAATCAGGATCCCCTAGAGATCCGGCTCCTGACAGGATTTTGAGTGGCAGCATGGAAGTGCTGGCACCCTATGTCAAGCACCTATTAACTCTGTTGTTTGAGACTGGCAGGGTACCGAGTACCTGGAAGCAGGCTGTTGTCCTTCCACTCAAGAAAAAGCCACAAATTAGTATAACACAACTGAGCAACCTGCGGCCTATTTCTCTCCTCCCCTACTTTTCTACGGTAGCTGAAAAATAAGTTAACCACCAACTTGTTGCACACATTGAAGCGCATGGGCTTCTTCACCCCTCCCGCGCGGTCATCCGCGCCGGTCACTCCACTGAGTCTGCCCTCCTCTTTTCTACAGAAGCTCTGCGGAAACATGTAGATGAGGGTCAGACAGCGGCACTGATTCTTTTAGATCTCAGTGCCGCATTTGACACTGTGGCACATCATACCTTGCTGCAGCGTCTGTGGACATGCGGAGTGACGGGGAGGGCGTGGTCATGGATGGAATCTTTTCTCCAAGACCCCAGCTTCTATGTTGAGCAGGGTTTACATAGGTCTGAGGCTTTTGACCTAAAGCAAGGGGTCCCTCAGGGCTCCAGTCTTAGTCCTACCCTGTTCAATCTTTATATGGCGCCGGTGGCCTCAATTGCTGAGCAGTATGGGGTGGAGCTGGTGACGTATGCTGATGATACGCAGCTGGTTGTGGCTCTTACACAGCCAGCTGAGCACGCGGCCAGCAGATTTACATGCTGCCTCCAACATCCGGCAGGTTGGATGGCCAATAACTGTCTCAGACTGAATGGGGACAAAACGGAGGTGCTTATCGTTGGCAGGTCCCCCTCGGTCTGGACCTCTGCTTGGTGGCCTCATGCACTGGGCCCGCAACCCAGCCCGAAGGACCAAGTGAGGAATCTAGGCATTTGGATTGATTCCAAAATGTCTTTCGACTTTCACACCCGGCGCGTTGCAGGGACATGTTTTGGTATTCTTCGCAGTCTAAGGAAGACACTCAATTTGCTCCCAGCATCAGCTAGGAGGGCCATGGTCCAAGCCCTGGTTACGTCCAGGCTGGACTACGGTGATGTCCTCTACTTGGGAGCAAATGCGAGGTGTCTTCAAAGACTGCAGCATATCCAGAATGCAGCTGCGCGCCTGATGTTGTTGTTGCCCAGGAGAGCTCCTTCAAAAAGGGCCTTGGTGACATTGCATTGGCTCCCTATCAAGGAACGTATAGAGTTTAAAGCTCTCTGTGTCAGTCACAGGATCGTTCATGGGAAGGACCCTGGCTTTCTGCGCAACCTGCTCCTACCGTACAAACCCACCCGGCTCCTGCGCACTTGAGGTGCAGGCTTTGTCTCAGTTCCCAAGATTAACAGGGCGAGAATGGGGGGGGAGATCCTTCCGCTCCCTGGCTGCCCGTAGATGGAACACTCTCCCCCTCAGGCTATGTGTGGAGACCTCGGAGGTGGTGTTCCGGAGGGAGCTGAAAACTCTTTTGTTCCCTTAGCCTTAATTTTTGTTGGCTCCGGGCTTTTCTCTCTGCCCGGTGTCCTGCTCAGTCCATTGATAGCACGGGACACACTGGCAAGTGTAACCAGGCGCTTTACAAGTTCAGAATTATTATTATTATTATTATTAAGACGGCTGTAAAGCCAGAAACGGGTCCTAGTAATCTTGTTTCCGGTCCAGGGAAGGCATGGCTTGACAGTTCGGGCAGAGCGTCAGACTGATTTGCATATGGCCATGTCTGAACTGGGGAGACAGAGTGGACTAAAGAACGGTGATGGATTAAACCCAGATCTGTTGACTGGGTGTGAGTGTTTGATTGGTTGATTGGTTCAGATGCTCTGTCCATCACCATCCCCTTTTGTACCACATTAGTAAGTTCCTTAGCATACATTTCAGTTCTCCATGATGACGGTACCAATACTCATTAGTACCACGCTGACATGCCATCAAATTAATCAGCTGAGATTCTAAATGATCGTCTCTCTGATGTACTTTATCCATAAATTCCTTAGCAGAAACATTTTGAAGATGTACTCCTGTTTTTAATATGTGGTTGACTGCATATGAAAGTCCAGACAAGTCACTCTCAAACAAAAGATTAAATATATATGGGATACATTGTCGACATCTTGGACCTTCTGCAAACAATCTTGTTGACCGATATTCTGATGCAGGAATCTGCACTGATCGTTCGTCATATCGCTCACCTTTTCCAGTGGGAACAGCTGCAGAAAACAACCAGCTTCCAAATTTTTTCCCCATACACTCATGGGAGTCCCCTTCACTTTCTTCATTTAGAATAAGTTTTCCCCATCACTTCTTTTGAATGAAGTGGATATACACTATAATGTGCATAGATTTCTTCACTTTTGGAAATGTCCACTTTTTCAATTTGACCACTTGACATTTCACTATCATCTTCTAAAAGTATTTCTTCTTCTTCCACATACACATTTTTGTAGTAATCATTACTTTTTATAAGATATAATGTTGCCTTTTGCACTTTCCCAACATCCACTAATTCTTGCCAGATTGTCTTACTTTTAGTAGGAACACCCTTAACTAGAATAACTAGTGGTGCACTTTCTACGTTCTCTACACCAATAGTTTCAATATTTGTCTTTAAATCTAGAGTTAAATATACAACTCTTCCTTTTAATCCTCTTTGTAAATCTGTAGGAGGCAATTTAGCTGTTTTAGGCTCCATACAAACAATAGCCTGAAATGGGTGCACACATTGAATCATAATATACTAATACGTATTTAAATCTATCAGTTCTGGAGGAATAGTTACCAACTCTAGATTATTATGGACAGCTCTAGCAGGCATTTTCTTCTCGTCTAATTTGTTATAACAATATTTACAAATAAGCTGATCAGAACCCAAATCAAAGCTATCCTCTACCAACAAAGAAGTTGCAAATTCTTTCCACTTATCATTATTTTCTCTTTCACTTTTTAAATATAGATCAACAGTCCTAGTCGGATTTTTATAGTGAGTTCGTCGGCAACAAACACAAGAATAATTTGGACTTTCACATGAAATCACCTTAAACTTTGTAACTTATTTTTTAAAATTGTTTGTAGCAGTATGTTCCATATTCTCTTCAACAGCTTCTTTTATTAATGTATCAGTTTCTGCACTCTCTTGTTCAGGACCAAAGTAACGAAACTTAATTTCATCACAAACCTTCTTTACATCTGATACTGACCCACACAAAAAGGGCACTGTTCAACTCATTTAAAATTATTGCTGGACTTTTTGCGTAATATAATCTTCTGAATAACTTCCGCATTTGAGAATTATGTACTGCTAACATTCTGAAATGATGAAAAACACTTTGACATACTTTCCTAGAAAGATAAGCCAGAAAATGACATTGCAAACCAGTATGTTTTCTCACTCTGCAAGGATGTAGTCCTTGCAACATCTTAATCTTTTGTTTAACACTTTTTTTACTATAATGTCGTAAGAATGTGCATAAAATATCAATAGATTCCTATTGCATACTACAAATACTACTGCAATCCACTGGAGCTTTAGGACATCTCTCTAGAACTTCATCAGCTATTAGTTCTTCTACATTTCTAGGAACCATCTTGTCTTTCTCAATTGGACAACCATTTCTAACCTCTTAAGCTCAACCACTGGTATCAACTGCAAGTAATAAAGTATTGGTCTGAAAATAACACTGTTCATTAAACAAAGACTCTGAACTTGAACTGTGTTTCCATTCACCCAAAAATATATCACAAAAATGTGTTCTGTTAATTACTCTTTTCTTCTTACTTTTGGCCTTCGTAAAATTGATTGGTTTATCTACCGATCAAATTCTGTTTAAATCTTAAGTGAATAATTTCCTTTTTAGTTCAAAAGCCTTCTCAACAATAATTTCAATTTCCTTTTTCTTTTCATAAAATGCTGCTCTTCTTTTGTATTTCTTTACATCGTTCTTGTTGTTAAATTTTCTTCAAATAATAGTCCTTTTTCTGCTGGTTCCTCTTTTCTGTTTTTTTTGGCAATAATAAGTTTCTTTTAATGATGATGAACAATATTTGAAAAAAATATGATATTATTTAAAAAATCTATAAAATATATTATTCTATTACTAAACACACACATTCTACTTAAAAACCATTTAAACACTCCCTTTTGAAATCTCAATTAATGTACTGAACTACACATCTACTAACTAAATAATTATTGGAATGAATAAGTGCAATACAAATGCATAGACAGTGAATGAGTACCTAGAGTACTAAGAGTTCACACCAAGGTAAATGTATAAGTACTTACATTTCAGCAGTGAATTCATAATGACATACTTCTGTCAGGATGATTATAGAAGTGGACACAGACTCACAGTGTGATTCCAGACAAGCATGATTATTCCTTGGACTTTCGCAACACTGAATCAGTAGTCTGCAAGGGGTTAGGGGACCACATACATTGTGAACTTTTGATTGTACCACAACTTCTCTGAATACCTGAATCATTCTCCAAGTGCATAGACAGTGACTAAGTTCTCAGACTGCTATTATTTGACAATAGCAAAAGTATATAAGCGCTTATGTGTCAGAACAGAGATTAAATAAGGACATGCTTCTGTCAACTAAATATTTATTGGAATGAATAAGTGCAATACAAATGCATAGACAGTGAATGAGTACCTAGAGTACTAAGAGTTCACACTAAGGTAAATTTATAAGTACTTAAATTTCAGCAGTGAATTCATAATGACATACTTCTGTCAGGATGATTATAGGAGTGAACAAAGACTCACAGTGTGATTCCAGACAAGAATAAGTATTCCCTGGACATTTACATCAGTGAATCAGTAGTCTGCAAGAGGTTAGGGGACCACATACATTGTGCACATTTGATTGTACCACTGCTTGTCTGAATGCCTGACTCACTAACCAAGTACATAGACAGTGACTGAGTTCTCAGACTGCTACTAGTTGACAACAGTATAAGATTATAAGCACTTATGTGTTAGTAGAGAGATTAAATAAGGACATGCTTCTGTCAGGATGATTATAGGAGTGGACACAGATACACAGTGTGATTCCAGACAAGCATGACTATTCCCTTGAGTTTTGCATAACTGACTCAGCCGTCTGCAAGAGGTTAGGGGAGTGCATACATTGTGCACATTTGATTGTACCACTGCTTGTCTGAATGACAGACTAATTCTCCAAGTACATAGACAGTGACTGGGTTCTACGACTGCTAGTAGTTGACAACAGTATAGATTTATAAGCACTTATGTGTAGGGGTGGGCGGAATTTTTGAAATTACCTTTCAAAAACTTCTGTGAAACGGCAAAAAATCTCTGCGAACATGCGGAGATTTCACGTGTTTGCGGAGATTTTCAGGGGTGGGGCTTCTTTGCGAGTTCATAGTGCTTTTCACATCACAGTTGCGTAAAGGGCCACAAGAGTTGTCTCTTGTCTCTAGTGACCATGTATGTGTAACTTTGCCATCGCACTGAAAGGCGCCAGGGTCCCTTGAGTGAACTGTCCATCATAGTGGGTAAAGTGCGGGAAGACGGTGCACAGTCAGGCTAGTGTGTGGGGCAGGGCCAAACGGGCGGGTTTCTATGCGAGTTCACACGCCTCTTGTGTTTATAAAAGGTCAGAGATCGATCAGAGCAGCAGATGAGGAGAAAGAAACACCTGGTCACATGAACTGCACGCGGATTGCGCTCGTGAAAGACAAGGATGCAAAGGCCTCCATCAAGCATCACAGCTAATTTACGACTGCAGATATGGGGAGAAAGCACACCTGCCCAGCCTCGACTTAGCTTATGATATTTTTAGGCTGATTAATGAGTTACTGAATTTGAGCTTCAGCTCAGGCACCTGTACTTGCTTCCTGTAGAGGTTTAATTTTTGTGACAGAGCATCGTGCCAGAATGAATCCAGCCCTGCATATTTATCCAAGAAGACGCCACCGTTTTGAGCGATACCTCTACTCAATTGGAGTACTTCATACTGGCTAATCAGTAAGTGCTACCTCGCTGGGTAAATGTATAGTGCAAAAGTTTATAAGTGTTTATGTGTCAGCAGAGAGATTAAATAAGGACATGCTTCTGTCAGGATGATTATAGTAGTGTACACAGACTCACAGTTTGATTCCAGACAAGCATGACTATTCCCTGGAATTTTGCTTGACTGACTCAGTACTCTACAAGGGGCTAGGAGACTGCATATATTGTGCACTTTTGATTGTACCTCAGCCTCTCTGAATGCCTGACTCATTCTCCAGGTGCATAGATAGTGACTGCGTTCTCAGACTGCTATTAGTTGACAATAGCAAAGGTTTATAAGCGTCAGCAGAGAGATTAAATAGGGACATGCTTCTGTCAGGATCATTATAGGAGTGGACACAGAATCACAGTGCGATTCCAGATTAGCATGACTATTCCCTGGACTTTTGCATGACTGACTTAGTACTCTGCAAGGGGTTAGGGGACTGTATACATTGTGAACATTTGATTGTACCATTGCTTGTCTGGATGCCTGACTCATTCTCCAAGTGCATAGAAAGTGATTAGGTTCTCAGTCTGTTAGTAGTTAACAACAGCAAAAGTTTATAAGTGCTTATGTGTCAGCAAAGAGATTAAATAAGGACGAGCTTCTGTCAGGATGATTATAGGAGTGGATACAGACTCACAGTGGTGTGATTACAGACAAGCATGACTATTCACCGGACTTTTCCATGACTGACTTAGTACTCTGCAAGGTGTTAGGGGACCACATACATTATGCATGTTTGATTGTACCACTGCTTGTCTGAATGTGTGACTCCATCTCCAAGTGCATAGACAGTGACTAGGTTCTCAGACTGCTAGTAGTTGACAACAGCAAAAGTTTATATTTGCTTATGTGCCAGCAGAAAGATTACATAAGGACATGCTTCTTTCAGGATGATTATAGGAGTGCACCAAACTCACAGTGTGATTCTAGACAATCATGACTATTCCCTGGACTTTTGCAGGAGTGACTCAGTACTCTGCAAGGGGTAAGGGGACTGCATACATTGTGCACATTTAATTGTACCAAAGCTACTCTGAATGTCAGACTAATTCTCCAAGTGCATTGACAGTGACTAAGTTCTCAGACTGCTATTAGTTGACAACAGCAAAAGTCTATAAGCACTTATGTGTCAGCACAGAGATTAAATACAAACATGGTTCTGTCAGGATGATTATAGAAGTGGACACCGACTCACAGTGTGATTCCAGGCAGGCATGACTATTCCCTGGACTTTTGCAAGACTGACTCAGTAGTCTGCAAGGGGTTAGGGGAGGTCATACATTGTGTACTTTTCACTGTACACAAACACTGTGCATAGAGAATGTTTAAGTACATAGGTATTACTACACTGAATGAATTAGTATATGTTGCTCAATTGGTGATTGGAGAAGTGTTTTACTACTTATAAGGCAATAACTGCTCAGCGAACAAACTCTTTATAGAATAGAAGTGCTGCATAAATCTCTACTGCTACATTACCTTTTTACAACTACGTTTAATATTACATGTAGCCAAATACAAATTACAAACCTTTTTATATTTCTCTACTATAACTCTCACCATATCACTGAAAAACATAATTGAGTATGTCTAATCAGAATTCTATGTACACCACATAAATTCACAATCCAAGCTTCAATTTGAAATCAAACACCAAAAATGATGTCATATATTTTAACTATACCTCTGTAGACACATATAAAAACTACTGTCATCATTAATACCTTATCTCAACATATACATTTCAAATTTCAAATCAACACCTACAAATTATATTTTATTAATAAAAACAAAGGTGCCACATAGAACACCTCACAAAAATAATAACGTACCTTTCAAATTAATTTTTAGATTATGAAGTATCTGAATCACACACCAGATTTTCTTATGCACACAATGAATGTAGTGCACTACTCTTAGCAAAACCAAAAAATGGCAGACTTTTCCTCCCATTCTGCACACATATACATGTAAATATCATATCACATTTCTTTCCAGATAAATTCAAAATCTAATACACATGTCTATTGGTAACACATATCAACCCTTGCGAACTGACCTTTAACTGCACCAAAATTGGTTCTGGTTTTTCTTTTGGAGTCGCGCCTGGTCCGTGCACCGTAAGCGATGGAACTGCAGATCCAGACGAGACCTCAAAAGCATATGACAAATAGTTTTACCATGTTTTTTTTCATAACACACTACTTTTAACTATACCAGTGACTTGAGAAAAATCTCACTGCAATTACATATTACTGTAATATTAATAAGAAATACACATTTTAATGCCACACAAATATTCCAACCCTACCCCCATCTGCGTAATGCCTTTTACCATAGTAACAGTTCATGGACCACTCAACTGAACACACAGGTCACAAGTTCAGCACACAACGTTACAAATTTAAATAGCAAGTGTGCTTGATTTTACAAAGTACAAGCTTATCTTATTTAATGCACCTTTCAAACTGTTTTTACTAACCAGTAAGAAACATGCTTTTTAAACACAGAAACATGCACCCTATTTTTCAGTGTATAATGTTCTTAACTAGCCAATCATTTTCCTCCTATTTTTAAACTGCATCTTGTCCACCATTTTAGAAACAACTTATTTTACAAACTGCCTACTTCACCTGCAGACATCTTCTGAGTGCATCCAGACTTCCCTTCAAGATGCTTAGAGTGTGGATTGTGGGACACAGCAACATTTTCTGGTGAAAAAGGTATGCTGAAGCAGAGGTGTTGACAAAGACCTAGCATTGCAAAATGTAGTCATTAAATGGATTGACAGAGAGGATTAATGTGGCATCTATTGATGCCATTGGTTAAATCCTTTTTGCATTTATAACACCCTGACCTCATAATAGTGCACTGTGGTGGCAATGACCTACGCACTTTGACTGGGGTAGGTCTGGAAATGCTAATGAAGGGCACCTTTGCGGAATTGATGTTACTTTTCCCCCAAACTGCCTTTCTCTATTCTAACATATGTCAAAGACAGAAATGAAACTGGTCCAATCATTTTTGTCCACAAATTGAGAAAGCTAGGAAACATGTCAATACAGCTGTTTTTGCATCGATCAGAGATTATAGGATGGGGTCGATTTACAACAACAATCTGCATTTTTATATGGATGGCATCTACAGGAGAGATGGTATATATTTTTCAGATGTGGGTAACAGAGTCTTTCTCAACAACTTTAGACTCTGCATAGGTACTTACTTGTAGGTACCAAAATCTCCCAATAAACACAAGGGCTCTTTTTAGATTCACCCTAGATCTAAACATATAGGATAGATTCATATTTAAAAAATATTACTTTTTTTTTGTTTGGAGTCACGCACCCAGAGGTTTTGGAATCACGCACCCAGCACGTTCACACCAGGGGGCCACGCTGGATCGCGAATCCAAATTTTTGAGTAACAAAACAACTGGTTCCTACCACTAATTTCTGTTCGCCCCATGGGGCCTATACACAACAATGGTGACTGTGAGGGGATCCCCAATGCCCCCATGGTCCCGCCGGCCCCACGCGTCCTCCATTGCTTTTCCACATGGGGAGCTGCTAACATGCAGCTCCCTTTGTGGAAAAGCAATCAGCTTTGGTTTTTGGAAGAGAAAGCAAGTTTCCCTGCTCTCTCTTCCAAAAATCAAACCCCAGTTTGCTATGACAGGGCGGGAGCCGCAGGACTCCCACCCTGCCATAGCAAACAGCAGAATCCCTGGGTGGGCACCTTAAGACACTGCTGGAGCAAGCCCTGGGGCGTGGCAGTCCTCAGGGCCATCAAGGGCTCCAGGAGGGGGGCTGCCCAGCCCCCTCCCAACATTTACAATGCCCGGGGGTGGTGGTCCCCAGGGCTTGGGGTCCATCAGGGACCCCTCAATTTTAGTATTTAGAGTCCCAAGGGGTGGCGGTGGCCGTGGCAATGGGGGGCCACGTGCCCCACAAATACATTAATAAAAGCTCCAGGGGTGGTGGTCCCTGGGGCTTGGGGGGCTTGAATGCTGGCAGTCCCCGGGCTGTGGGGGTAGCCGTGTGCCCCCGCAAATTATTCTGCAAAACCCCGGGCGTGGTGGTCCCCAGGGCAGTGTGCGGGGGATTGGGCCACCCCACACTTTAATCTTTCTGCCCCTGGGACCTGGCCCACCCGGGGGCTTTATTTGAACAAAGCGCAGGAGGCTGCATTTTGTTTTTTGCATTTTTGCGGCTGAATCCGCACACCCAGCATGGATCTTGGCGTTTTAAAAAAGATATGCTTTTTTTTTACCTGGCGGTCCTTGTGGGACCCTCTGAGGAGGCCTAGGGGTCAGGGTGTTTAACCCTGCCCTCTATTCTTGTTTTGTGCCTTCATTTGACTGTTTTCTTGTGCCTCGCTTCTACCGAGGCACAAGAATGCTGCCAACAGTTTATGGTTTGCGGTGTTCATAGCCCATTAGAATGCAGCTCATGATCGGCAGGGTGTGTGGATCCTAATCTGCAGGGAGCGCGGATCCTGCAAACCTCTAGATATTGATATATTTTATTTTTATTTTCTCAGCAACTACTGAACGGATTTACACCATTTAACAAAAAGGGCTCTTTCTGAACCAAGGGCTACCTTTTTGCCAAATTTGGTGAAATTCCGTTCAGCAGCTCGGGCTGTAGCTGTGTCTAAAGTTTCCTATGGAAAATTGCATGGAGAAAATACGTTTTGGGACCCCCATTTTTCTCATCCCCCACTTGCCGAATCACCCCGAAACTTTTAATATAGGAGCGGATTAGAGCGGGCCATTAGTTTTGAAAATTTTGCGAAGATTTGTCAATCGGCGCCAAAGTTATTGGGAATAGAATGTTGTGATTTTCCTATGGTAACTAGGTCCTAACTATAACCGCAAGTAGGTTAATTTATATTCAGAAAGACACACATTCACTGGATGATGTCATCAGTGATATCATCAGTGATGTCATTTGAGATGTCATCAGTGATGTCATCAGTGATGTCACTGACCATGTCATGAGTGATGTAATATGTGACGTCATCAGCAGTGCATTCCGGGCACGCGAGTTATAGTTAGCTGAACTAACTATAAAGGGGGAATTTCAAAGGTTTTGTATGAGTGAAATGTCCAGCTAACTATAACATGTGTGAAACCTATGGTTTTTTCAATGAATTTGCAAGGTTTTTTAAATGCTTATTCCTAACTATAACATGTGTGAAACCTATGGTTTTTGCAGTGAATTTGCAAGGTTTTAAAAATGCTAATTCCTAACTATAACGTGTGTGAAACCTATGGTTTTTTCAGTGAATTCCAAAGGTTTTGTAAATGAAAATTTCTTTCATTTTATACTAATTTCTTACATTTTTAATATACATATTTATATTTATTTTATTTTTTAAATTATATTTCATATGCTTATTGTAAAATAATAACAAAACTAAATAGCAAATTATTTTTTTGATTTTTTTTTCTCCACTATATTAAAATTGAATTCTATATAATTCCTTTTTCATTGTTTTTTTGGGGTAATCGTACGGTACACGTACGGTAACGGAATTACACCAAATTTGGCAGAGAGGTAGAGTTCAGTTCGCAGATTGTGCTTTTTGTTAAATGGTGTAAATCTCTTCAGTAGCTCCTGAGAAACCCCCTATATACTATGCATGTAGTGTTCTATGCACCGGGAAACTTGTCTTTTATATCTTCAATTCCCCAATCTGTATCCTTACACTTCCAGTAAACACTATCACACTTCTGTTTTAGTATTGTAGTGACCATACAGCACTATGTGCTTATCTATACACTGTTCTAAAAGAATCCATTCACTACATTAAACACTAATCAGCAGATGTACAATAAGTGGTACATCCTCAGAGATATGCTAGTTATTGTGTACTGTGATATCACCTCCTTCTGGCCTAGGGCTTTATAATGTGATGTACCTTCCAGATGTGTCACATTGTAAATACTACACACCATGGCACATCTTTTGCACCACCAGTGCATCACAAAAGTGATGCAACGGCTGTGTTAAAAGAGGCACAAGGGGGTTGTAAATCCACCCGTAACACATAGAAATTCATCCAGGCAGTTTCACCAGCAGTGCAAGTTGAAGCATAGACTTGTAACATATTTATGTGCATATGTTACATTCAAGTGCTTCGGAGGTACTACAGTGTACTAAAAGTAAACTGCTTATAGTTGTATGCTGTAGCAGTTCCTTATAGTTCTGCACTTTCACATTCACCAAACACTGTTAATGTATTCATTCATTTATGAACCACACATTCATTCTGAGAAACTATTATACACTAACATAGAAATGTAGTTCTTTCTTTGACAAGTGAAGGTAGTTCTAAAAATAACTGTATTTTTTGTGTTTTTAGTTTTCAATTTTTTAGTGTTTTGTCAACAAGTTTTTTTTAAACCAAAACAATGGAACTGGAACCCAAAAAAAGTGTCCAACAGGAATAAAAGAATGTCGAGGACAGCGATGCTCCTGCTTCCTGCGTTTTTCCAGGTCAATAGACTGTTCCCCATAACACAAAAGTTTATTGCAATAAATGCATAGAATTTTAACTTCACCAAAATCAGGATCATTTTGTGGGTGTGGACTGCTTGCTGAAAATGCTGCTGCAGCAGTTGATGTGCTTGGTGCAGTAGCAGGTGGGTTGTCCTGCAACCTCCGTGTTGCAGCTCGAGCAAAGTTGTTGGAGTACAAGTTCTTCACGTGTCGCACCATATTGGCTGTGCCAAAGGAGTATTTTTTAGATGGATCACCCCTTGAAAGAGTTGTTTGGCAAATTTTACAGGTTACTTTTGGAGCATTAACCTTTTTTGCCCTTCTGGAAAAGTAAAAAACTTCCAAATTAGAGCTTCTTTTCTCTTATTTGGAGGTTCTTCAGGAATGAAATCTCCCTCTGAAAAATGGCTGGAAGATGAGTCCATTGCTGTTATTATGGTGATCTTCCTTTTATTTGACAGGATTCTCAAAAGAGATGCTTCTTCTTAGAAAGTCAAAGTAGAATGATTAAAATGGGACAGAACTTTCAACAGTTGGAATAGGAAGTGTTATGAACCATTCAAATCTCTTCTTTTAAAATCACATGGTTTTGTGTACACTTACGGTGCTGTTACGATGCGAGTATGCATGACGTTCCACCGCGATTTGTGTAATTGCTTTTAAAAGTAATATACGATTGTTAAAATTAAAAAAAAAACTATTTTCATAACTACCCTAGATAATGTGTTCTCTTAGTATGTACATTAAATACATAAATATATGTTTTTAAACAATTAAAAACATTTGCGCCTTTTGCATACGGGGCGCCGTACATGACATCACACGGAAGCTTTGATGCGACGCGTAACGTCAAAGCGTATTCGTAGCGTATGCACGAGTAAACGCTGAGTATGATTAGCAGTACAAAGTATGGTGCGATCACTCTCTCAGTGTCAAATCAGAGCACAGGGCGTGCTACGAGAATGATTACAAGTGGTCACCCATTGGAGATCTGATTCTGGGCCTGCCTCTGCACACATGATAACCCCTCCCCCGTCCCTCTCTGTTGTTAATTGTTGGTGCACGCCCGCTCACACTCCCCAGATGTCACCACCTAGCTTTCTTGCTACTACTAAGCCTGGAAGCCAATACATTAGCCAATAGGAGGTCCCCCAGGGCCGTTATTCTTGTAGAGCTCGAAAACGCTACCAATGACGGCCCTGGGCTTGGTTTGGTTTGGTCAGCACCCGCGGTTCCCATATAATGTGGGCACTGACGTGAGCACGCTCTCGTTTGCCTGCCTGTGCTGCGGTGACAGACAGACTCTCGTCATCATCGATTATACCACAAACTGTTTGCTGGAGCGGAGGAGGACTTGTGACACTCGACGTGGTGTCACTGCTGCTGCCGCCCAGCCAGGCCACCATAGGCGCGATGGCGGCGGTGCCCGCGCCCAGCCCACCCCAGGTCCAGCCAAAGTCCCAGCCTTTGAAGACAAGACAAGAGACGACACAAGCAAAGGTAGGAGAAGCCGTCACAACATCAGCCTCCGCTGTAAATTGTACCTGCATGATAGGATTTCTTTTACTGCATGACGTGGCCCTCACAGCTCTGTTTTGGTTTATTTGTGCTTCTTCGTATTTGCTCTCTTCTAATCCTCCTGTGACTTTTAATATTTATTGCTACCTCACGGGCCCTCCTAGGCCTTTTCTAAATAAATTGTGCATGCATGAATTTCTGTGTCATATTTTTTAATTGTGACATGTGCTTTAGCCTGTATTGTTACAATTTGTGAGTTTATATTAGTATTTTTTTACTACGTCACATGGCCCTACTAGCTTTGCTTTACTTTCTTTTTGTGCGCCACGTGCTTTGTGCTTCATCGTATTTGCTCCCTCCTAATCCTCCCGTGACTTTAATATTTATTGCTACCTCACGTGGCCTTCCCAGGCCTTTATTCTTATTGATCGTATATAGTTTATCGTAATATTTCAATCTGCATCACAGGGCCCACCTATTGTTATTGTTATTCTTATTGTTATCTGAATTTTATATAGCGCCAAATCACCGACATGTCTCTAGGCGCTTCTGACAGATACAGCAACAACAGATTGATAAGTGAGCAAGGAATCCAGATTATATCAGCCTAGTTCAGAGAGAGCCGAAGGCGTCTCTGAACAAAAGTGCCTTCAAAGATTTCCTAAAAAGGAGGAGGTTGGTTTCTTTACGAAGGGGCTCCGGTAGTTTATTCCACATTTGTGGGACTTGGATTGAAAAAGATCTCCCGCCTTTAGTTGCCATTTTAAAGCGCGGACATGACAGCAATTGGGAGTTGGAGGATCTTAAAGCTCGCTTGGGGTTGTAGACTTCAAGCCTCTCTTTTATATAGGCAGGTGCATGCCCATAGATTGCCTTATGGGCAATGCACAGGCTCTTAAATTCCACCCTTTGCTTTATGGGGAGCCAATGTAGCCTGTGCAATAATGGGGAAGCGTGGGTCCGTCTAGGCAGTCTGAAAATTAACCGTGCTGCATCATTCAAAGTGACCTGCAGGCGGTCAATCAGTTTTTTTGGCAGACCTAGATATAATGCATTCCCATAATTGATCCTAGAGACTATTGTTGCCGAGACGATGGTTCGGAGCATGTTTAGGGAGAGTAAGGGAACCAACTTTCGCAACTGCCTAATCAAATTGGTACAAGTTCCGACGACGGAGGATACTTGACTGGTCATTGAGAGCTCCTGGTCGATCTTAATACCAAGGCTCTTTACGTTAGAGCATGGTTTTGGGGTCGGTCCAAGCTCTTGGGGCCAAAACAGATCATTCCAAGGTGAGGTGGTAGTTGAGACCACCAGAACCTCCATTTTATCTGGATTGATTTTTAGCAGGTTCGTCGTCATCCAGCTCACCGTGAACCTTAGAATATTCTGGGCCATGGACTGAGCCGATATTGTGTTATCGATACTCAGCAACTGCTGAGTATCATCGGCATAGTTAAAAACTTTACAACCCATGTTAGCCAGGGAGTCTATCAGCGGCTGCAGGTAGAGATTAAACAGGAGTGGTGAGAGTGCGGACCCTTGCGGGACTCCACACTCCAGAACACCAACCTCAGAGACACGATCTACTAGTTGGATCCTCTGAGTCCTCCCTATCAGGAAGGATTTTAACCATTGGAGGGCCCGACCTTTTATCCCGAACACGGCCAACCTGTCCAGGAGCAAGGCATGTCTGACAGTATCGAACGCCGCTGAAAGATCTAAAAGTATCAGGGCGCTAGGTTTTTTACTGTCAGCCATGCATCTAAGCTCATCCAGCACCGAGAGCATTACTAACTCGGTGCTATGATGGGCACGAAACCCCGCTTGCCGTTCCAGGAATAGATGATTTGACTCCAGGAAAGATGACAGTGCTTTTAACACATGCTGTTCCAAGATTTTGGACATGAAAGGCAGCTGGGATATTGGCCTGTAGTTTTTCAAGCAGGCCGGATCAGCCCCTGGTTTTTTTAACAGGGGTTTGACACGTGCCTCTTTGAAGCTAGCTGGTAATAGGCCTGTGTCTAGTGAGTTGTTTAAAAGGCCTAAGATCTGGTCCTCCAAAACGGGGAGCGCCAACCGAAAGATTTCAGGGGGCAGGGGGTCTGCGGGGGAGCCTGACTTGGTTGAGATGGCGAGCTGTCTAAGAGTTGTAGAATCTATACTTGGAAATCTGGTAATGGTAGAGTTCGGAGGAGTTTGGGGGACCTGTGAAATAGTAGACGTATTAGGGGCATCCTTCTTAATGTCTGACAGGATAGTTGCCACTTTCTCCAGGAAGTAACCTTGAAAGGTGTTGCAGTCCATCACTATGTCTACCCTTTCATCCTTCTTACTTAGTTCTTTTAAAATTTTGAAAATTTCTTTCTGAATGTTAACTGCATTTTTTATGCGGGTTTCGTAATAATCCCCTTTAGCTGATACAATAAGTTTTTTGTATACCTTCAGAGATGTTTTATAAAGTTTGCGGTCTGTATCGTCTTTAGACTTCCTCCAGCATCTCTGAAGATGGCGAAGCTTTCTTTTATGATCCCTCAAAGTCGAGGTAAACCAAGCGGCCCCTTTTTCCGCGCCCTTTATTTTCTGTTTCTTTTCCGGGGCTATCTGGTCGACGGACTGTCTAAGACTCGCCACTATGGTGTTGTAATTTTGGTCTAAATCTAGATTGACATGTGGGCTCGTTGACTGTTGTGAATATTTGGAAAGGGCGTCGGTTAGAGTTTTCGAGTCAACCTTTTTCCATTGACGCACTTTTTTTGTTTTTAACGGGGGTTTAACCAGAGGACTATCCTGGGGAACATCACACCAAAGTAAATGATGGTCGGACCAGATACATGGTGCTATACTCATAAGGGCCACCTCTGGAATAGAGGTCCAGATTAAATCAAGAGTGTGGCCCTTTATATGAGTGGGGGCTTCCACTAATTGTTCACGGCCTAATGCGGTCATGGAGGTCTGTAACTGACGTGTTGGCAGATCTTTAGCTGCCCTGTCCCAGTGGACATTAAAATCACCTGTCACCAAGATTTTCTTATATCGTGTACATATATCCGATATAATAGGGGAGAAAAGATCATTGAACACTGAGGTAGATTGTGGTGGACAATAGACAGTAAGAACGATATAGCAGGAATTATTCAAGGTGATTTTTACTCCAAGTAAGTCTACTGAGTTTATTGTTTCAGCTAGGATTTTAACCACTGTTAGCTGTTTTTTAAAAATAATGGCTACGCCTCCACCTCGAACCTCGTCCGGACGATTGTGCCAGATCATATCATATCCACTTGGGAGAGCAGCTATAATGTCGGGGGAGGAGTTTTCACCTAACCATGTTTCTGTAAGAGTCAATATGTCGATGGTCTCGTCCTGAAAAAGAGTGAATATTTCCAGGTGATGTTTCTGAAGTGACCTAGTATTTAGACTGGCAAGCTTCAAAGAAGATAGTTGGAGAGTGTCCCTACAACTAGGGAAACGTAAGATGTTAAATTTCTTTAGAGTGGACAAAGTAGTGGAATTTAAAGTATGCCTACCTGAGTCCAGTAACAAAAGGTTACTTGCCGAGTAAGCTAAACGCCTATCAGCATGCCTTGCCCCCTGAGCCCGATCTAGCGCGGACGAGCGCAGACGGGCAGGACTCTGGCACGACTCCGGCGCAGGTCCGGCGTGTCCGCTGTACGCGTCCGCTATGCGGAGTCATCACCGTCCGTTTTTGTAGCGCTGCTAGAGCGCGTCACCAGCCCAGCCCACACCCAATATGGCCGCCGAAACCGGAGACCCTGCCCTCAGCGTCTGTACTCAGCTGAGAGCCGGTCCGGAGGCAAAGGGAGGGGGGAGAAGGGACACAAAGTGCCAAGAAGCGCAGGGGAGTCTCTATACACTTATTAAGATCAAGTATACAAAAACAAAATGACATGGATAAAATATGCTGATAGCTAAAAGTAAAGGTAAGAGACCTCCCGGCTTCCGCCTCAGGAGGGGAAAGTAGCTGTTGTCAGAAAAAACCTAGGCCTTTTTTAAATAAATTGTGTGTGCATGAATTTCTGTGTCGTATTTTTGAAGTCTCAAGTGCTTTAACTTGTATTGTTATAAATTGTGCGTTCATAATAGTATTTTTTTTTACTGCATCACGTGCCTCTCCTAGGTGTTTTGCTTTACTTTTGTGCGCCACGTGCTCTGTGCTTCATCGTATTTGCTCCCTCCTAATCCTCCCGTGACTTTTAATATTTATTGCTACCTCACATGGCCTTCCCAGGCCTCTATTCCTATTGATCGTTAATGCTTGATCGTAATATTTCCTTCTGCGTCATGGGGCCCTCCTAGGCCTTTCTTTAAATAAATTGTGCGTGCATGATTTTCTGTGCCGTTATTTTTGAACTGTCACATGCTTTAGCCTGTATTGTTATAAATTGTGTGTTCATAATAGTATTATTTTTTTACTGCGTCACGTGCCCCTCCCAGCTCTGTTTTGCTTTATTGTTGTGCGTCACATGCTTTGTGCTTTGATAGTAATATTTCCTTCTGGGTCACGAGGCCCTCCGAGGCCTTTTTTAAATAAGTTGTGCGTGCATGAATTTCTCTGTCGTATTTTTGAACTGTGTCACGTGCTTTAGCCTGTATTGTTACAATTTGAGCGTTCATATTTGTATTATTTTTTAATACGTCTCGTGTCCCTCCCAGCTGTTTTGATTTACTTTTGTGAACCACATACTCTGTGCTTCATCGTATTTGCTCCCTCCTAATCCTCCCGTGACTTTTAATATTTATTGCTACATCACGTGGCCTTCCCAGGCCTCTATTCTTATTAATCATATATGGTTGATCGGAATATTTCCTTCTGCGTAACGGGGCCCTCCTACACCTTGTTTTAATTAAATTGTGTGTGCATGAATTTCTGTGTCGTATTTATGTTACTCTTGATAGTAAAGTATAATTTATATACCAGGGCTGCTCATGTAAATACTACTAGTGGTTAACAACAAGAAAAACTGGGGGTCTATGTTGGAGCTACAAGTACTCCAAAAAAGCTACAAACTCCTATCTAAGTGAGTTGGCGCTAACAGGGCTTAATAAGTCTTACTGTCTAGATATGTAACAGGATAAACCTAAAAACTGGACATACTTAGATTGTTGGTAAGACCCATACAGAGAATTACTGGATTCCCCTCAAAGTTAGATGTAGATCAAATGTTCTCATTTGGTCATCCAAAGTGGGATGGTACGTCCCTTGATCAACGGGACTAGTCCATTACCCCTACTCATTTGTGTCAAACCCTCAATCGCTGTAATGACCATGAGTAAACGATCGTGATGGGATCATGTGCAGTGCAAAAAAATAAAAAGTGGTGAGTTAAAAAAGGGTAAAGAGACAATATAAAAAACTTGAATGGAATTGTCCTTTCCCTCGCTAAAACCAAGAACAGTGCAAAGGAAGCAGTCTAACCATATAACTGCATGTACTGGGCCAACATGTTTCAGCCAGTAGAAACACGATTCCACGGCTTTCTTCAGGGCCAAAGTTCTAAACGTTTGCTACTGCAAAAAAGTGAATCTTAGATCAATTTGTAAAGGATATACGTGATTTATCCAGTTTCATTTTCCTCTGTATCAACTGGATCACTGACATAATATCGAGGGACATAATATCGACTATCAAAAATATCGGCGACAAAATACCAACAGACAGAATATCGACTTTGTATCTACAAACAGGTAAGTACAAAAATATCGAGTAAAAAATATCGTTTACAAAAATATAGTTTATTAAAATATCGACTTTATTAAAAACAATGTTAAATGAAATTAATATTAAAAATTAATTACTAAAATATACTTAAAAATACTTAAATTACCTTATAATAATTAAATAATTATTGAAAGTTATAAAAAAGAAATTTACAATCACATTTGTTAAAACATATATAAAGTAACATAATATGATTAAAAAATATCCAATATTATTACCGTAGGATAGCGGAAGTGTAAAAATGACTATTCCTACTCCAGAGAGTGCAACAGTAGGGAAACTGTTGGATAGCATAGGGGTAAAAATAACTATTCCCACTCCAAAGAGTGCAACAGTAGGGAAAGCGTTGGATAGCGTAGAGGTAAAAATGACTATTCCCACTCTAGTGGGTGCAACAGTAGGGAAAGCGTTGGATAGCGTAGGGGTAAAAATTACTATTCCCACTCCAGAGAGTGCAACAGTAGGGAAAGCATTGGATAGCGTAGGGGTAAAAATTACTATTCCCACTCCAGTGAGTGAAAGAGTAGAGAAAGAAAATGAAATTTTGCCTGACCAAGATGCCCCCTACGTGTACCCTATGTTACATGTGTGTTACATATATGTGCATGTCACCCATGCATATTTTCCGTTAAGTGGCCTGAACAAAGAGGCCTCTGCATTTACGTCCTGCTTTAGGATGCCAGTAATTAAGTCTCCCATGCAAGAAATATTAAGCTAACATGAAGGCCCATGTATTTACATTGTGCACTTTTAAATAAATCACGATGAAACCTTTTTTGTGGTTCAGCTGAGCCACTTTCTGAAATAAGGGTTTTTCATGACTCCTGACACACTGAAAGCTGCAATTACGTATCTCTGACCTCGCATGCTTCTAGCTCAGCCGAAAGAAACCCAGCAATGGTTGCCAAGATATTATTATGAATAACAGTTATCTGCCTGCTGTACAGAGTCACATTCCTGCCCAGTGAGGAGGGTAAACAGAACCCGTCTGTAAAGATAGGGCCTAGCTTTCCTGTCTCCGTTTAGATGAAATCACAGTGCTTGCATCCATCGAAAGCTCACAGCCCCAGGCAATGAACGAAGAAATATATGCTTTTTCTGATTCCTAGTGACGAGCAACCTTTACTTCAGATAATACATCCCCGACTCTAGATATCTCTAGATATCAGATAGTACAAGACGTGCTGGTCGCCCTGACACTGAAGGTCTCTCTACTAGACTGAAAGTCAGCTCTCCTCCCAGTTACACGTCAATTGCACGTCATGACCAAGTTGCACACAAGTAGGGCAAAGTTCCAGCTGGTCATGCAAACTCCTCCTCTGTGTACCACCCACCTATGACACCTACCTATCACCTACCTATGACTCATAAAGTGTACACCCACATGTACGCCCACATGCTCATATCTGTTTCTTTCTCTGCTCTGCGTTCCTTCCTACGCCCTATGTACAAGACAAAATGTATATATGTTGTTCATTGTTATTAAATGTTAGAAGACCCTTCCTGAACCTCAGTGGTGATGGAACAGATTCTCCCTTAACTCGAGTTATTGGAATAAAGCCCTTTTAACTTGGACACCACGGACTCTCTGCCTCTCATTTGATACATGCTAATTGTTAATGCCTAGAAATTATGCCAGGGTAATATTTTTATTTACCACATTAATTTGGCGCCCGAATTCAGGGACTATCCCTTTCCCCACGCGCCGGCGACGTAGGTCCAGCTTTTGCCCCCTTCTACAGCCGTGACGGACTCCGAAGTGCACGCAGCGGGACTTCCTGCTTACTCCCTCAGGCCCACGGAGGAGACGGACTGCGACCAGGCGTCCACACGAGGCGGTGAGGATCGCGGATCATCCCAACCAGAGCCCAATCCGTGAGAGAGCAAGGTCCGAGGTTTCCAGAGGTCCACCCGTTCCGATGAGTAGACGTAGACGTAGATGCGTAGAAGTCCGAGGCCTTCAAGTTTCAAGTTTTGCTTCCCGGTGAGTACCACTATGGGGAATGCATAAAGTTTCAAGACGTGTTCATTTTATATGAACACGGTCAAGACGGATCCACGTTATTCGTGGAAACGGTCAAGACGGGTTCACGTTATTCGTGAAAACGGTAAAGACGTGTCTCATTTATATGAGCACGGTCAAGACGTGTCCATTCACATGTTCACGGTCAAGACGGGTCCATGGTAAACGTGGGCACGGTCAAGACGTGTCTCATTTTTGAGACCGTTATGGTTGTACTGTATTCCAGTGCATATAGTTTTTCAAGTACATGTTTAGTTCTCTGTATTGGTTTAGATCATGTTTGTTTTAATGTTATGATGTTTTAGTGTGAATGATTGTTGATTGTTTCAGTCTATTTTGTGTGTATTGTGTTTCCATTGTGTTGGTTTCAACATGCCACTGTTTTCAAAATTACGTCAGATAGGGACCAGGAAAGGTATACTAGAAGAGTCAGTTAACATCCCGCCTAGAGACACACCTGGTCATTATATGTATAATAAGCATGGATTAGACGCCATTTTTGTTTTTAGACTTATGGGTAGACTATACAAAGGACCTGGAGGAAAAGTATAGATGGCCTATCTCAGGAACCTGGGATCCTGAATGCATTATGAGAGTAGAGGAATCGCTATGGAAAAAGAAGTCAAGACCCTCTCAGAAAGATGCCATCGAATTGTGGCGCACAGAGTCACATAGGAGAATAGAGAAAGAATTTAATAAGGTAGAGAGAACTAAACAAGCAGCGGAAAAAGCGAAAGAAAAAGAACTAGCTAGAGTGACCACCTCAGAAACACCCAGTAGGTCGCGAACGCCACCACCTGTACCCTTTAGAGTATGTAGAAAGGAGCTGACAGCATCAGAGTTCCTTGTAAATAGCTCCTTGTAAATATGGTTTATGAAGAGCATGTCATTATTATAACTTGTTGAGTTTCTTGTGAATATGGCTTGTGAATAGCGCCATGTGGTTATGGTTTGTGCAGAGCTTGTTATCATTACGTTAGGCAGGAGAGAGCTGGATCTCTTTCAAGTGCTTAGAGAAAACGTTTTGAAGATGTGCGTACGTGTTATGTGATAACGTGGAGAGATGAGTTCATGACTTTCCCATGTACTGCAGTCATTGGGGAAGGATTGTGCTTCAGCCTTCAGTGTCTACGTTCAGCTGCCAAAGAGTTGGTGTCTTGTATTGAGAGGGCAGTATTTGTTTTAACATGCTGTTTAACAAGGTGTTGAGGGATTTTGGCGTTTTTTGGTTGAGATTTGGCCGATTTATGGCCGTTTTTGGTGTTTGGGGGGGCGTGTTTTTGAGCGGAAATTCGTACCCTTTCCAGTGGAGGGATTGGGTTGCTTTTTGGTGAGGATTTAGGGAATCGCATGGACTACTGTGATGCCAAATTTGAAAAGGATCTGAGCTGTGGAAGTGGTGGAAAAAGCATGTTTTGTGCGGAGGTGCGATTTGCCATGTTATCCAATGGGCGTTTTTCTGAAAATTGAGGGGCCCGGGGGTTGGATCAGCGGTAGAGGAGGTGGATGGCCAGGTGTGCTGAATTTTGGGGATTTTTGGCGTAGTTTGGAAGTGCGTTTTGGCACGATTTCATGGCTGTGTAGCTCACATGCATGGTTATGTGAGCTGACACTAAAAGTCAGTGATTGATGGTTTGATTTAATTTTTTTTCATTGGTTGATGGGTCTGCCTATGTGCTTTGTCAGTTTGCTGACTAAATGGTAACATATTGCATGGAGGGTAAAGTAGTGTTCATTGAACATTCTATTTCAAATGCGTCCGTGTATTTGTGTAGGTTTGCCTTGGAACACTTGATTAATGTGTTTGATAATGTAAATAAACCAGTCGGATTGAGATAAGGGTTTGCACGGAGGGTGCTTTAATGTTTTCACGGTTGAGAAGAAAATATAAAACAGACCCATCATAGAATGTGCTTTTAATTAGTGTAATGCAACCGTGTGTTGTTTTTTTTTTTATTAAAATTTGTTCTACAAAATATACATTATTATTTTTTCCCAATGCAAGCTGCCCTTTAGTATAGCGTGTGACAGTTAATCCACTCAATTAGAAAACATGGTTCTTTGAAAAATGATGAATCTGGCCCTTTTAATAGGTAGTATAGAAGAGCTTGCACACTTAATTATGAAAATCTTGGTTCTGCAATGCAAAATTATGGAGTTTTCACATGTTATTTTCAAAAAGTAAAATGTGATGCGTTTCCATGTCATGTTCTGTTTCTTTTTTTTCCTTTGCAGCTAGTAACAATATTTTATGATATAATTATTTTCAAATGCTAGCATGTGTCTAGGTTACAAAAATAAAATATGTCCTTATTAATTACTGATTTTAGGATGCTTTTTATCACGTTTTTAATTTGCTTCAGTTAAGTTAGAGAATGTTGGTTAGCTCCCTAGCCGAGGGTACAGATATGTTTTGAATTACAGAGAATGTGTTTTTCGGCCTTGAAGTGGCTCAGACTGGTTCAGTGGCCTGACTCCCGGGGAAAGATATTTTGTAAAGGGAGGGCTTTTCCCTCTTGGAGCACCGAGCAGTGCCTGTCTTGTTATTATTGGCCATACCCCAATTCTCTTCCGCGGACAGTTATTGGCAGTCTTCCAACTGACTCAGGCTTCCTTCGCATGCAGATAAAGAATGCTTGCAATTTGACTAAGGTCTCTCGTCAGTAACTTGGCAGCTGTTCTTAGCTCTCAGAGTTTTGAAAGGGTGGAGGAACCGCCCTGTGGGTGACATCATGGTGAAGGGGAAGGCAGTGTAGAGAAAAAAACTTGATGAGCCGCGGAGAAAATGTTTATAAAAGGTGGGGGTCAAGTTGCTCTTCCTTACAGCCAGCACTGAAAGCTTCATTGGCTTCAGATAAGGCATGCTTGCAATGAATAGTTTTTCCCTCGTAGTGTAAACAGAATAATTGGCAGGGGTTTCGCTCTTGCAATGAGTCCTAGCATTTACAGTCAGGCATTAAAAAAACAGCCAGGGCCCTGCAGCCCAGTCTCACACACCCTTCAGCCCTGAAGCTCAGTCTCAGTTACAGCCCTGTGTGAGGTGCATCAGTCTCGCCCCCCCCGCTCTGCAGCTCACTCAGTTAGAGCCGTGCGTCCTGTAGTGCTGTCTCACACACGCTCAGTCTCATTACGCAGACAGTATTTATATGCCTCCCAACACTGCCCTACTACAGTACGTAGATGACATCCTAATTACAGCACGTTCAGAACCAGAATGCGCAATTGCATCACTGACAGTCTTACATTTTCTGGCTGACAAGGGGCACAAGGTGTCCCTTTCAAGGTTGCAATTCTGTGAAAAGCAAGTGGTGTACCTTGGACACTTACTTTCCAAGGAGGGTATACAGCTAACACAAACCTTTCATTCAGTTAATTTCTAACCTTTCACAGCCCAAGACACAAAAGGAAGTACGGGCCTTCATTGGCCTCACTTCATACTATAGGCAATGGATTCCCCAGTATGCCTATCTAGCCAAACCACTCATACAATTGACAACACAGGAGGCAGCCACTTCGACTGTCCTCCCTTGGACACAAGAACATGCCTTGGCATTTGAGGAATTAATAAGAGCATTATGTCAAGCGCCAGTTTTAGCGACCACATGTTTTAGTGTACCACATGCAGTGGAAGTTTCTCTTAAACAGGACACAGACACAACATTTGACTGTAGCAAGACTGACAGGATATGAACTGACATTATTTCAACCACACATAGAGATCAGACGTTGTAATATTCTGAATCCTGCAACACTTTTGCCCTCAAGTACAGTAAATGCACCACCACATGACTGTGTGGAAGTAATGAATATAGTGACAAAACCAAGACAAGACCTGACAGATATTGCACTTCCAGACCCTGACTTATCGCTCTATGTAGATGGATCATGCATGATAACGAGTGCAGGAGAGTTAGTAGCAGCAGCTTATGCTGTGACCACTGCTACTAAAGTCATAGAGACACACAAAATAGACACACTATCAACACAAGCAGCAGAGCTCATCGCTCTGACACAAGCCTGCATAAGAGCTAAGCACTTGAAAGTAAACACGTATACTGACTCACAATATGCCTTTGGCATAGTTCATGATTTCGGGGTACTTTGGAGGGAAAGAGGTTTCTTGACCTCCCATGGGAACAAGATTCAGCACGGCCTGCTTATTCAAGCCTTGTTAGAAGCAATACATTTACCTACAGCCATTTCTATCCTGAAGTGCAAAGCTCTCACCAAAGTTACAGACACCATTTCCCAGGGTAATGACCTGGCAGACCGAACAGCTAAACTTACAGCCCAGACAGCCCAGACACCAACAAACACGACAAGGACAGAGGTACCATTACTGACAACATGTATGACGGTCAGGGATCCCACTCAAGATGTACTCGACATACAGACACATGCCACTGCAGATGAGATAAAGAAATGGACTGAACAAGGAGGGGTCCAGACTGACCAAGGTTGGCTGACTAAGGGAAAAAGCACATGGTTTCTTCCAGATTCTATTGTACAAGTAATCATAAACACAGCACATAGTCCAGCACACTTAGGAGAAAAGGCAATGCTAGACAGCTCCAGATGGATTATATCCAAATGAACAGATGTAGAGGTTACAAGTATGTCTTGGTAGTTGTGTGTGTGTTGTGTGCACTATCTAGATGGACAGAAGCATATCCAGTTCCAGATTATACTGCTGTGACAACAGCCAGGCAATTAGTGCGCAAGTACTTCCCTAGGTATGGATTGCCTCGGGTCGTATATTCCGATAACGGTCAGCCATTCTCCTCTGAATTAATGAAACAAGTGTCTCTTCTGTTAGGATATACTTGGAAATTCCATTGTGTAAGACACCCTGAAGCAGCAGGCCTTGTTGAAAGACATAATCAGACAATCAAAACAAAACTTGCAAAGATATGTGCAGATAAAGGCGTGGATTGGATGGTGGCCATGCCGGTTGCCCTCTTTTACATGCGAATGGTAGCTCATTCCAGAACAGGCCTATCTCCGTATGAAGTAGTCTTCGGTAGACCGCCAAATATGTGGGGTACGCCTATGCCAAAAAAAATAAAATAACTGATGTTGACAGTAACATGCTGACAGATTACCTGGCTTCCTTGATGTCTGCACTACTCTCTTGTCATTCACAGGTTGCTGCCGCCTTCCCTGACAACACCCAGGTCAAGGAACACGCCATAGTCCCTGGGGACCTCGTTTTTTTTTGTGTCCGGAACTTTGATCGATCAAGCCCCCTTGAGCCACGTTGGAAGACGCCGAAGTTGGTGCTACTGACCACGAGGACCGCGCTGAAAGTCGAAGGACGCAAGGGAAACTTCACGCTCAACACTATAAAAGACACTTTGGACAATCTGATACAGATACTAAAAACATTAAAAAATAAATACAGACTTTGCGCCGCTTGCGCCGCCTTTGCTAGAAAAGACTCCACAGCAGGAGTATAAATCTAAGTTAAGATCTAGTAAGTCAGACGTAGTTTAATTGTCTAAGTCCACTCGGTGGTGAATCGGTTAGACTAGATTTCTGACATGTATAAGATCACATACGAGAATAGTAAGAAGAGCAAAATGAGAGAAAAGTACTGCAAGTTATTACGCAGTAGATGTATAGTTACTTTGATCATTCTTTTTATTCTGTGCATTGTTATGATCTGTGTTAGTTTAATACTACATGTTTTCTTTCCTCCTATTGCCTCACATATGCACTCTTCCCTTAATAACACTGTAGAGCATACATTCAGTGACCTGCCACCTCATGAACTGTCATATCGACTTGCATTGCGTAACAATACTTTTATTCGAATGTTACACCATTCTCATCAGACCAGCAATGCGACTGATTGCTGGGTATGTGGCCAACTGCCACCTTATCAAAAGGCGAAGGGAGTTCTGCCCTTCTATCCTCTGCCGTTCTCACACAATGGTTCATGTGGAGCATGGTTTGCCTTAATGACCTCAATAGATAGAAAGTACATAGCTTATCCAGGTGGCTGGATATATGGAAACCTGAATAAAGTAATGAATGAAGCATGTTTTCCAGACAAGGATGGATTTCCCCAAAGGAAAGGAACCGATCTAGAGAATGAAGAGTACGAGCAGGGAAATGCATCCGTTAATTTTATAATGTTAAATGTTCAGCCCAAGCAAAATACAGGTCCACCTTTTATTTCAGTTCTACCAGCAAAAGGTGATTTATGTGTTAATAAGCAAGGCTCAGTACATATGGGACACAGCGAGTGTAAAGTTGTAGTAGAGTTTAATGATGAAGGACTTTCTTCTTTCAAAACATCACGCCATACCTATTTCATTTGCGGTCAGACAGCCTATGTACATCTGCCCTTAGACTGGGGTGGGACTTGTTATATAGCATTCTTATTGCCACCTGTATTCTTGGCCCCATCCCATTATCATAGAGATTCACGACTAGAACATGTTAGAGTAAGGAGAGAGACAGATGCCTCAGGGATTGATCAGACTGAAACAGCTTGGGAGCAATATACAGATTTCAACAAAGGATTCTTTTTCTTCATAAGTCCCGTCCAGAACAGTAAACTGATACGCAAGTTAACAAGGACTCTTGAAGCAGTAGTGAATGTGACTGCATCTGCCCTGGCGAACTTGACCCAGGAACAGTCTGCTATGAGACTTGTTGTTCTTCAACATCGCCTCGTTCTAGACGTCATCTTGGCGGATAGGGGCGGAGCTTGTAGCGTATCCGATCTAGTTTTCATCCCAAATAACGCGCCATGTGTGTATGCAGCGATAACAAGGCTCCACAAGATTGCTCATGGCATACATCAAGACCCAGGCACATGGACTTGGTCCAGTTGGCTCTGGGGTGTGATATCTGCTTGGGGATGGAAAGTGTTGTCCTTCCTAGGAATGATCCTACTCATGATATTTGGTTGCTGTCTCTATCTGCAGTGTGGCCCGGCCATTTGCGGCCTTTGTGCAACTGCATGTGTTCCACATCCAAGTATACAAAGGATCAAAGACGAACAAATGATGCTGTATGATCAACTATACGGTCTCATGAATATAGATGTATCCTAAAGGGTTACGTAGGGGACAAGGAGGGAATGAGGAAAATGAAATTTTGCCTGACCAAGATGCCCCCTACGTGAACCCTATGTTACATGTGTGTTACATATATGTGCATGTCACCCATGCATATTTTCCCTTAAGTGGCCTGAACAAAGAGGCCTCTGCATTTACGTCCTGCTTTAGGATGCCAGTAATTAAGTCTCCCATGCAAGAAATATTAAGCTAACATGAAGGCCCATGTATTTACATTGCGCACTTTTAAATAAATCACGATGAAACCTTTTTTGTGGTTTAGCTGAGCCACTTTCTGAAATAAGGGTTTTTCATGACTCCTGACACACTGAAAGCTGCAATTACGTATCTCTGACCTCGCATGCTTCTAGCTCAGCCGAAAGAAACCCAGCAAGGGTTGCCAAGATATTATTATGAATAACAGTTATCTGCCTGCTGTACAGAGTCACATTCCTGCCCAGTGAGGAGGGTAAACAGAACCCGTCTGTAAAGATAGGGCCTAGCTTTCCTGTCTCCGTTTAGATGAAATCACAGTGCTTGCATCCATAGAAAGCTCACAGCCCCAGGCAATGAACAAAGAAATATATGCTTTTTCTGATTCCTAGTGAGGAGCAACCTTTACTTCAGATAATACATCCGCGACTCTAGATATCTCTAGACATCAGATAGTACAAGACGTGCTGGTCGCCCTGACACTGAAGGTCTCTCTACTAGACTGAAAGTCAGCTCTCCTCCCAGTTACACGTCAATTGCACGTCATGACCAAGTTGCACACAAGTAGGGCATAGTTCCAGCTGGTCATGCAAACTCCTCCTCTGTGTACCACCCACCTATGACACCTACCTATCACCTACCTATGACTCATAAAGTGTACACCCACATGTACGCCCACATGCTCATATCTGTTTCTTTCTCTGCTCTGCGTTCCTTCCTACGCCCTATGTACAAGACAAAATGTATATATGTTGTTCATTGTTATTAAATGTTAGAAGACCCTTCCTGAACCTCAGTGGTGATGGAACAGATTCTCCCTTAACTCGAGTTATTGGAATAAAGCCCTTTTAACTTGGACACCACGGACTCTCTGCCTCTCATTTGATACATGCTAATTGTTAATGCCTAGAAATTATGCCAGGGTAATATTTTTATTTACCACAAAGTGAGTTGGCGCTAACAGGGCTTAATAAGTCTTACTGTCTATGTCTATATGTAACAGGATAAACCTAAAAACTGGACATACTTAGATTGTTGGTAAGACCCATACAGAGAATTACTGGATTCCCCTCAAAGTTAGATGTAGATCAAATGTTCTCATTTGGTCATCCAAAGTGGGATGGTATGTCCCTTGATCAACGGGACTAGTCCATTACCCCTACTCATTTGGGTCAAACCCTCAATCGCTGTAATGACCATGAGTAAACGATCGTGATGGGATCATGTGCAGTGCAAAAAAATATAAAGTGGTGAGTTAAAAAAGGGTAAAGAGACAATATAAAAAACTTGAATGGAATTGTCCTTTCCCTCGCTAAAACCAAGAACAGTGCATAGGAAGCAGTCTAACCATATAACTGCATGTACTGGGCCAACATGTTTCAGCCAGTAGAAACACGATTCCACGGCTTTCTTCAGGGCCAAAGTTCTAAACGTTTGCTACTGCAAAAAAGTGAATCTTAGATCAATTTGTAAAGGATATACGTGATTTATCCAGTTTCATTTTCCTCTGTATCAACTGGATCACTGACATAATATCGAGGGACATAATATCGACTATCAAAAATATCGGCGACAAAATACCGACAGACAGAATATCGACTTTGTATCTACAAACAGGTAAGTACAAAAATATCGAGTAAAAAATATCGTTTACAAAAATATAGTTTATAAAAATATCGACTTTATTAAAAACAATGTTAAATTAAATTAATATTAAAAATTAATTACTAAAATATACTTAAAAATACTTAAATTACCTTATAATAATTAAATAATTATTGAAAATTATAAAAAAGAAATTTACAATCACATTTGTTAAAACATATATAAAGTAACATAATATAATTAAATAATATCCAATATTATTACCGTAGGATAGCGGAAGTGTAAAAATGACTATTCCTACTCCAGAGAGTGCAACAGTAGGGAAACTGTTGGATAGCATAGGGGTAAAAATAACTATTCCCACTCCAAAGAGTGCAACAGTAGGGAAAGCGTTGGATAGCGTAGAGGTAAAAATTACTATTCCCACTCTAGTGGGTGCAACAGTAGGGAAAGCGTTGGATAGCGTAGGGGTAAAAATTACTATTCCCACTCCAGAGAGTGCAACAGTAGGGAAAACATTGGATAGCGTAGGGGTAAAAATTACCATTCCCACTCCAGTGAGTGAAACAGTAGAGAAAGCGTTGGATAGCGTAGGGGTAAAAATTACTATTCCCACTCCAGTGGGTGCAACAGTAGGGAAAGCGTTGGATAGCGTAGGGGTAAAAATTATTATTCCAACTCCAAAGAGTGCAACAGTAGGGAAAGCGTTGGATAGCGTAGGGGTAAAAATTACTATTCCCACTCCAGTGGGTGCAACAGTAAGGAAAGCGTTGGATAGCTTAGGGGTAAAAATTACTATTCCCACTCCAAAGAGTGCAACAGTAGGGAAAGAGTTGGATAGCGTAGGGGTAAAAATTACTATTCCCACTCCAAAGAGTGCAACAGTAGGGAAAGCGTTGGATAGCGTAGGGGTTAAAATTACTATTCACACTCCAGTGAGTGCAACAGTGGGGAAAGCGTTGGATAGCGTAGGGGTAAAAATTACTATTCCCACTCCAGTGGGTGCAACAGTAGGGAAAGCGTTGGATAACGTAGGGGTAAAAATTACTATTTCCACTCCAGTGAGTGCAACAGTAGGGAAAGCGTTGGATAGCGTAGGGGTAAAAATTACTATTCCCACTCCAGTGAGTGCAACAGTAGGGAAAGCGTTGGATAGCGTAAGGGTAAAAATTACTATTCCCACTCCAAAGAGTGCAACAGTAGGGAAAGCGTTGGATAGCGTAGAGGTAAAAATTACTATTCCCACTCCAGTGGGTGCAACAGTAGGGAAAGCATTGCATAGCGTAGGGGTAAAAATTACTATTCCCACTCCAGAGAGTGCAACAGTAGGGAAAGTAAATACTTCTTATATTATTTAAAAACAGAATCAATTAATATCTATAAAAAAGTATTACAATTAATTACCAATTTAATATAATTTAATAATTCATCAATTAAAATTACAATTTACAATTAATTTTTACTATTAGTTACCTATTCAAATTAATTACAAATTAACAATTATTTAATTAACAATTAAATTAAAAACAATTAAATAAATTGAATTATTTAATTAATTATGAATAAATTACTTCCCACCCAATTCCCCTATAAACCCACAACCCGCTACAGAAAAAAAATAGTAAAATTAACATAATTAGCAATTAATCAATTAATTAAAATTAATTGCCAATTAAAATTTAAATAATTACCAAATATAAATTCATTAACAATTAATTAAAAATGAATACCAATAAATAACTTTACATATTTAATTAATTATTATTAAATTACTTCCCACCCTATTCCCCTATAAACCCACAACCCGCTACAGAATTAAATTACGCAAAAATTAAAAAAACAAAATTCATTAATTAAAATCAATTATAACATAAATACACACTTTTCACACATATAATAACATAACAAACACTAAAAAAAACGATATTATTAAAAATTCGATAATTTTAATAACCTATATTATATACTTCGATATTTTAACTTTCCATATTTTTAACATTCGATATTACATACCTTATCTTCAAAACGATATTTTTGATGTCTATATTCTGTCCATTCGATATTTTGGCCAGCCTATATTTTGTACTCGATATTATCTCCATTCGATATTTTGTAGTCGACATTATGTCTGTTTACCGTATCAACTGGTGTATCTTACATCTATAAAGAAAACAAAAAATTATATAAACAACATTTCCTGTTTAAAGGGAAATCCTGTCTATGGCTCCTCATAAGTGAGCCAATATACTTATCGGATGTTACTCACCTGAATTTTACAGGGGGTGTACCTCACCTCTCCTGGAACCCAGCTCAGGAAGAAAGAGGCCCCGCTCTGTGGAAGCAAAGGAAGGGGTGTTGAAAGGAACGGTGGGCGAATGCTACTCTACCCCTCCTTCCAAGACTTAGTATAACCCCTTCCCTAGTTCAGCCCCCCAGAGGTCCTATGGAGTCTTAAAGAAAGGAAAAAGGGTCCCCACGCCTCACAAGTACCCAGTCACCACAGTATCTTAAATTGATGGGATCATGTATACATGTCTTTGTCTCAATAATGAGTATGGACCAAGACTAGTTTGAGGAATTTCACCACTCCTAGACTCTTAGCCCAAAACAATTCATTAACCTCGAAAGAAAAAAGTGATCAGAAGAGTTTTCTTTAATGCCACTAACCTGTCTGTTGTTGCCTCGTCGCAGGACCCAAGCTCAGGGGGAGGTAATGATGGCCCAGCGCGAGAGACTTTTTAAAGAGAATCATGCATCCGAATAGGACACGAAGGGGGCGGAGTCTCCTGCTCCCAGTCATATATAAATGTCTATATTTACTACTAAATTGCTTGTCAGTGTGGCTATTTAAATGACAAAAAAACGCTGTAAAAAAGGAGTATAAATCAAATTACAGCTTGTTTTCACCTTCGTGCCTAAATCATAACAAGAAACGCGTAATCTCGCGAGAAGATGCGATAAACTGCAACGGAATGTCATGCTCCACTTAACTGTAGTTCTGTACCTAAGCCACTCCAAACGGTAGTGTTAACAGTCACAGATATGGCCCTACCTGTATTAATCCGATCATGAAAAAGATCTGGAACGAGCCATGTGTGGGTGACCCTGCTGTGTGTCCAGATGTGTCCAGATCTGTGAGACATCGCGTCATACCGCGAGACCACGGACGAGTTCAAGGCCGAATCCAAGGCGAGATCAAAACCTAAACTACAAAATTACATCATGGCGGCCATTATTGTAGTTCCGTTCGGTTTAGTGTACTATTCAAACTTAGAACTAGTAACATTTGAGCATTGACGATGTATTTTATAAAAATGTTTTCAAAAAGAGATGTGTTTGTCCAAAAGTATGTCTGTTTGGAACAGGCTGATGTCTAAGCAATTTAAATTCATCATAGGGCATCCCAAGTGTTTCTATAGTACTAATATCCTGTGTCCCAGAGATGTTACAAAAGCAAGTTATTGAGGGGCACAGAACTTGATAAAAGTGCCCCTTACCGGAAACAAGTAGTTATGATGGGTAGATCCAGTACTCAGCCAGCACTAGATGGGTACTAGTATCACTCACCACTCCTAGCATATACATTGGGTACTCCGAGGTTCACTTAAGGATCGCCCAGGGGATCTCATCATTAAGACCCCGGGTATTGGTGGACAGCCTATATATCCATTTCTGTTCTTTTAAGAACAGAAAATTTGAAACATTGCCTATATGGGACGGAATATGTGGTTTCTCTAAAATGGTCCACATAAAATCCATCTCCAAGTGCTCAAAATCTACAAAATGCTTAGTGAGTTTGGATACAGTTTTTTTACACCTAAATCCACTTTTGTGCTCAAGCATCCTGGTTCGCACCTTGCGGGTGGTCATACTCACATATTTGATGTTACAGGGGCAAGTAAGCTGGTAAATAACATGGGTACTATTACATTTAGTAAATTCTTTCTGTACCCATGGGCGGTCTGTCCCTATGTCAATTTGAGATGAACGAGTAGTCTGCAAACAGACAGAACAACATCCGCAAGGGTGATGCCCTGTCACTGCTGGTAAATCCCAAAGGGTACCAATAGCTCTTTTTGGTATCTCCTTGGGGCGGGTGTGTACCAACTGGTCACGCAAGCTAGTAGAGCATTTAAAGGCGAATAGAGGCGGCTCAATTTTATCATTACTTGCATTCAAGAGCCTCCAATGTCGCCTCACACTCTGTTGTATTTGGTTAGACCTGGCATTAAAGGTACTAACAAAAGTCATACGCTCTAGAGGTGGTTTAACTACCGGAGGGTCAAGGAGTGCTTGTCGATTATTGTTGGTTGCTCGTTTGAGAGAGCGTTTTATTAGTTTTTTAGGATAGTGTCTTTCCGAGAGTTGTTGACACAAAACCTGTGCATGTTTCACAAACGTTTCTTTGGCAGAGCAGTTGCGCCTCACTCAGAGAAACTGCCCATAGGGCAAATTGTCTCGGAGGGCTTTGGGGTGTTGGCTCTCATATAGTAACAGAGAGTTCCTGGCCATGGGTTTGCGAAACAATTCACTCTCCAGGCCAGTCTCAGTAACATAAATTGAGAGGTCTAGGAAAGATAATCTCTTTTTATCAATCTCCACTGTGAATCGCAGATATTGATTTTGAGTGTTGAGCCACTGATGGAATAAAAGAATCGACTCCCGATCACCTCTCCATACCACCAGGATATCGTCTATATACCTCTTCCACCATTTGATGTAAGGGTGGAAGGGCGTAGTCGGTGTCATGACGATTTTCTTTTCAAAAGTATGGACATACAGATTCATCAAACTTGGCGCGAAAATGCTGCCCATACTGCTCCCCGAGGTCTGGAGATAGATGGTGTCCTCATATCTGAAGAAATTCTCCTTCATTGCTAGCTTAGCCAGGGCCATTATAAAGGGAACTGGAGTAATGGAATCCAACACAGTTTCACTCAGGATAGTCCAAATGGTGTCCAGGGTCTCATCTTGAGGAATCGATGTGTACAACGACTCAACATCAAACGAGACTAGATAATCTGTCTCAGCGTTGTACTCAATCTCAGGTATAGCCCTCAGGACATCCGTCGTATCTTTCAAATACGTGGGTATGGTTAGGCCAATAGGCCTTAGAAAATGGTCCACGAATGCAGATAATGGCTCCATAAGTGAGCCTTGACCAGATATAACAGGTCTCCCAGGCGGTGGTCTCTGGGCTTTGTGCACTTTAGGTAAAGTGTAAAAGTAAGGCATCGTGGGATATGAGGTCTGAAGAAACAAAGCCTTGTGGTTTATAAGAGGTTTGAACACCCAACTGACGTAGGCACTCTGTTCTATAGTTGTTGGTGTTCTGTATCACGATAGAACCGCCCTTATCTGCAGGCTTAATTGTGATAGAAGAATCTTGTATAAGAGCTCGCAGGGCTTGATGTTCCAACCTGGACAGATTATTGAAATGATTCTTTGGAGTATTCCATAATCTGTCGATGTCATCCCTTACAGCCTCTTCAAAGGTAACTACTTGAGGTGGTATTAAATGAGCTGGAGGTTGAAAGGTTGATTTATTTTTGAGACCAGTGTTCTCATCAATAGGAGGGTCTACTGTAGTGACTTTATCTCGAAAGAAGTAAGTCGGAGTTTCCCAAAAAACTGCGCCAATTCCACTTGTACTTGACAGGGGTCCCCCTGGTTAGTCATGACATAACCGAGCCCTTTGTTTAGAACAGTCTCCTCAATGGTAGTCAGTATTTTACTGCTCAAATTCACTACGAGGCTGGGAGGTGTTCGTTCCCTGTCTGAGCAGAGTTCCTCCTCGTGTGGCTCCGGGTGCCCACATGTGGTCCCAACGACTCGTCCCAATGAACTTGGGGCTGAGCGTTTCTTCTTTTTCCTCGCGTCCGTCGTGGGCCAATCGATACAAAAGGCTGATTCCCGTAGTTGGACTGATAGCCTGAGAAAGATCCCATCTGTGGTTGAAAAGGGAATTGAGGAGGCTCCAATTGTCCCTAGGGAGTAGGTGGCCACCAGGGTTGAAATTGTGCCATTTGTTGGCCTCTATAGTTCTGAAATCTTTGTAAGCGGCCTCTGCCTCTCATCATAGGTGGAGGATTATTAGATGGATCTGGATCACTGTCAGATCCTGAGCTGGAAACGGAATAGTTGGACCCATATCTCTTTCCATTGTTTCTAAATTCAGGTGCCTGGTATGAGTCACTGGTGTAAGGGTATACACGCTTGTGCTTAAACTTTGACAGATCTTTTTTAAATTTGTCAATCTTCACCTGCAAAATAGAATCCCTGAATTCAATGTTGCTCTTGTTAGATTCATCGTGTTGTTTTATATACACGGTAGATAATACTACTAGTGGGCCTGCAACAGTAATTGTGCCACCCACACAAGTAACCCTAAATATAAAAGTCAGGCTTGGCACTGCAGTGCCTGAGTGCCCTTTCTAAAACTGCCATGTTTTCAAACTGCAACCATTTTGCAGGCCTTACCCGTCCCTTTATATGGACAGTACGCTGTATTCCTTGCTTAAACTTTGTGGGCGTATTGAGCTATGAAGACGGGGTGACAGTTGTTTTACTAATTATATATTCCAATACCTTTATAGTCATTTATTTATGTCTTTATACTTGAATGTGAGCATGTAAAATGTGTTCTTTACATCTATAATGCTTTTCTTTTAACATTTTTTCCCGTTTATCTTCATTTTCTATAGAAATAGATGCCACTAAGTACCAAGAGGTTGTAGATTATATAAGCCGTAATGTGTATCCTGATGGTTTCAGTACATTCCAGAAGCATGGATTGCGTAGACTATCTAAAAAATTCTCTGTTGACGGTAGTATAATTTTTTCAGTATTGGTACATAATTTGAATGTCTAGAGTAATGTTGTTTTATTGACTGGTGTAATTATCTCCTATATAGGTAAAAAGTTAATAGGTTGAAGAACAGTACGTGATATGTCTTTCTGCACACAGATTTTACAAACTACATTAATGTAAGAAAGGTATTTCTGATGAGCTTTTTGTGTTTGAGAAAGGTTTTTGGTAGGTTATTAAACTAATTTCTTCTTTAACAAAAGTTACTTTTTCAAAACTTTTCAAAATTAATTTGCAGGAAGCATGACGAGTGATAATTCTCCAATCTAGAAACAACAATGGGAGTTTTTAGGCAAGAAGGAGCATGATTGGCCAATCATGCTCCTTCTTGCCTAAAAACTCTCCCTGTTTGTTCCTAAGAACGGTACAGGACTGTGCCCTTCCACACCCCAATATTTGTTTCATTGTAAAAAATAAACTACCCTGTCCGGCTGGACAGTGGCCAATATAGTTCCCATTGTGGACTATTGTTTATCTGATTCTGAATTTATATACTCTTGGGGACCATTGTTGTTTCTAGATTAAAGCTACCCACGGTCCCCGGACAACCGATTGGGTTCCCTTGTTGTTACATACAGAGTGATAATTCTCCAGCACCTATACCATCTTCAGTACGTGTTCTATCTTCATCACCTGTTCCATCTTCATCACTTATTCCATCTTCAGCATCTGTATCAGCTACACCACGTTATCCATCTGCATCATCTAGTCAATCTCTAATCCTGAAAAAAGTTTTGAATGTGCAGAAGAAACCAGTAAAAAAAACATTTGGAAGCAATAGTGTGGAGCTTTAAAATATACAACAGTTCTTTTTGGTCACTTAAAACGAACCAATGGATAGTTGATAAAGTTAGTTTCTGCTACATGTAAATTGTGTATACTATGGCTAATAGTGTATGATGTAAATGTTGGTTCCTCTTTAGAAGCTCATGTGCTTTCATATATTTTTACAGGTAATCGATGTCTTGCTCTCAAAAGTATGTTTCTCAAGACCAAATGTATGTATATTTTCATTCCTAATACAGTTACCTATCTTTAAGTAATAATTTCCCATCAATGTGTGTACTGAAATTCTCTGCTCTGAAACCTATGATTGCTTTTCAACCTGAAACCTTTTGTGATTAATTGTTTTTATGTACATTAACATTCAGGTTCGACTTTTGCTCAACATATACATTTGGTATTATGTTTTCAGTTTGCAGAATGCTGCCTAACTCTGGAGCCAGTTGTCCAGATTTTTAGTAATGTAATATTTCTGCGGAATTATCGACTGAAAATTGCAATGGACCTAATGGAGTCATCAGGTTTGACTTTAACATTTCAATGATAAAAAGGTGTCACACTCTAGTGTTGTCCTGAACATTGGATTATTCTGTATTTTGATTTTTCATAGAAGGTCTTTTATAGATAAAGGCATATTATTAATGTTTAACATAGTATAGTAAGATATTGTCATTATAGTTGTGAATTTTCAATAATGTTCGTAGTGAAGCCATTTGAATATGTTTGCAACAGTTGTGACTGTCTCTATTCCTGGATCTGAAAACACCTAGACTCATGCATGATATAGTGCAAAATAAGTTTTGAATTTTTAGCATTGCTGTTATGATGTGCTAATGTACATCTTTTTTTACATTTAGAGTCTGTTGAAAAGTATTGTGGTGTCTGCATTCAAGATACTTCATCAATTATTATACCAAACTTAATGGTAAGCACCCTCAATGACTATAAATGCTGAAGAACAAAATTAAGTGATATAAGTCCTTGGGGTGTCTAGAACGCATTAAGTCTCCAGTTCACATTTGTCTGATGCAGAGTGTATGTTAGTATGACTCAGATAACTCAGGCATTTGCAAGGGTCTTTTCAGAGTTACGTCCGCCATGTTGGTTAGCTGGATATGCACCCTTCCTAATTATGGACTCATTACCACTTTTCCACTGAGTGTTGAGAGGTCACTGTGTTTACTATGTAAATACATATAACGTTTTCTTTTCAAAAAGCTATAGACCTTTAAACAATGGAATCTTAATAACAAGTTACTTCTCACTATCTTCCCAACAGGCCCAATATTTCGAATGCCGCAGATGGGCCCTCCTTCAATGTATCAAAAGAAATGTAACATCCTGGTTACCTTTTAGTAGTTACAAATGTACAAAATGTATGTCTTAAAGTAAAGATGTGATCGCATGCAAGATGTCTACTTAGATGTTTTCCATACTCCTGCCATCTAGTGTTGTGTTCGGATTATCATAAGAAGTAATGTTGAGACACACTTCTTTCAGCTATCACGATTTGCACAATCCTTTTAGAGTTGGGCCAGACTTCCTCTAACATTCCTACTTAATTTTCTTTTTGAAATCGAGCAACTATTTTGCTATGGTATTGCAATATAAATTTAAATCTTCCTCCTCTTTGAAGGTCAATAAGTAATACCGCTACTCCACACATTATTGTTCAATGGTAGTCTAAAAAGTAGTGTTAATTCCACTATCACTAAGGTAGACGTCTGACAATAGAATCTATGATATAGTTACACCACTATTCCATGGTCATAATCCTAAAGGTGTGTTTAGAATCAACAAAAAGAACAATTATACACATTTTATGCTGGACAGTATTGCTTCTAAACACCCTTTCACTGCTTTCTTCCATACCTTCAAAAAGCTTTTCATGGATTTAGATGTATAGTCTTTCAGGTCTGTATATCTGTAATGTAAAACAAGCGTACTTGTTTTTCTTTTCTTTTGTCACTGACATATATAAACTCATCAGTCCTCCTATGGCAAGCCTTTACAATCCTGAATGCTGAGTGTTGGGTTTTGTGTGAGAGAGTGCCCATGCATAAGCATGCTAAGTTTTCTTTGACTGCATGGAAACATGCAGTGTAACCTGTCAAACACGTTGAAATGCTACTCTGCCACTAGTCCTTGAGGCGAATGTAGAATTCAACCGTTCCATATAAAATAGAATTTGATGTCACTAAGTACAAAGTGTTTCTGTATTATGCAAGCCCTAATGTGACCCGTGAAGATTCCAGCGAAGTGCAGATGCATACTCACTGAAACACACCAACCATTAGTAACCTGTACAATTTGCCAAACAACTCTTTCAAGGGGTGATCAATCCCAAAAATACTCCTTTGGCACAGCGAATATTATTCGACACGTAAACAACTTGCACCCCAACAACTTTGCTTGAGCTGTAACACAGAGATGGCAGAACAACCCACTTACTGCTGCACAAAGCACATCAACAGCTGCAACAGCATCTTTGGCAAGCAGTCCATACTCACATATTGATCTTGATTTTTTTAAACTTACATTTCTATGCATTTATTGCGATTAACATTTGTGTTACGTGAAACAGTCTATCAACCTAATAAAAAACAGAAAACAGGAGCATCGCTGTCCTCAATATTAGTCATTAGACTTTTATCAAGCTTTTTTGTTGTAACAACTACCCCGGCCTAAGGCAGTGGGACATTTCCACACTTGCTGCCTTTCTTGGCTGGGGTTATCAATTATTGTTCAATTTGATATTCTGATTCAAAGTCATGGCCCTTTATCGAGCCTTTTTCTTGTAACTACTTCCCCGGCTAAAGGGAGTGGGTAATTTGCACACCAGCAGCCTTTCTTATTTTTTACATTATTCATCTTCCACTCAATCAACACATAATCTACACATACACCCACCTACTTGCTGCCTTTCTTGGCTATGCTTATCAACTATTCTATTTCATATTTGTATTCAAAGTGCAGGCCCTTTATCGAGCCTTTTTGTTGTAACAACTACCCCGGCCGAAGGGAGTTAGAAATTTGCACACTTGCTGCCTTTCTTGGTTAGGGTTATCAATTATTCTTCTTGTAATACAAATTCAAAGTGCAGGCCCTTTATTGAGCCTTCTTGGTAACTATTACTCGTGAATGGCAGTTGGTGATTTGCGCACTTCCTGCCGTTCATGTACAATAAAAAGCTTAACAAAAGTCTACCAATATTAAAAAAGAGCCAGTATGGGCTATGGTTATCAATTCTTCTGTTTGTTATTCTAATTCAAAGTGCAGGCCCTTTATTGAGCCTTCTTGGTAACTACTACCCGTGAATGGCAGTGGGTAATTTGCACACTTGCAGCCTTTATTATTTTTTACATTATTCATCTTCCACTCAATCAACACATCATCTATACATAAACACATCTACTTGCTGCCTTTCTTGGCTACGGTTATCAACTATTCTTCTATTTCTTATCCGTATTCAAAGTGCAGGCCCTGTTTCGAGCCTTTTTGTTGTAGCTACTACCCTGTCCGAAGGCAGTGGGAAATGTGCTGCCTTTCTTGGCTAGGGTTATCAATTATTCTTCAAGTAATTCAAATTCAAAATGCAGGCCCTTTTTTCAGCCTTCTTTGTAACTACTTCCCATAAATGGCAGTGGGTAATTTCCACACTTGCATCCTTTCTTGCGAGACACAGTCTGTGTAATGAGCTGGGTATCCAAAGATCTACTTCCCTGATAAGGAAGTTGTCACTTTGCGCATCTGCAGCCTTTCTAACTTTTTACCTTATTAATCTTCTATTCAATGAACACATCCTCCACACATACACACACTTACTTGCTGCCTTTTTTGACTGGGGTTATCAATTACTCTTCAATTTCATATTCTGATTCAAAGTCAAGGCTCTTTATGAGCCTTTTTTCATGTAGATACTACCCCGGCCGAAGGCAGTGGGAAATTTGCGCACTTGCTGCCTTTCTTCGCAGAGGTTATGAACTATTGTTCAATTTCATATTTCTATTCAAAGTGCAGGCCCTTTATCGAGCCTCTTTGTTGTAGCTGCTTCCATGGCCGAAGGCAGTGGGAAATTTGCACATTTGCTGCCTTTCTTGGCTGGGGTTATCAATTATTGTTCAATTTGATATTCTGATTCAAAGTCAAGGCACTTTATCGAGCCTTTTTGTTGTAACTACTTAAAGGCAGTGGGTAATTTGCACACTTGCTGCCTTTCTTATTTTTTGCATTATTCATCTTCCACTCAAGCAACACATCATCTACACATACACCCACCTACTTGCTGCCTTTCTTGGCTATGGTTATCAACTATTCTATTTCATATTTGTATTCAAAGTGCAGGCCCTTTATCGAGCCTTTTTGTTGTAACAACTACCCCGGCCGAAGGCAGTAAGACATTTGGACACTTGCTGCCTTTCTTGGCTGGAGTTATTAATTATTCTTGAATGTCATATTCTGATTCAAAGTCGAAGCCATTTATCAAGCTTTTTTTTTGTAGCTACTACCCCGGCCGAAGACAGTAGGAAATTTGCACACTTGCTGCCTTTCTTGGCTGGGGTTATCAATTATTCTAAAAGTAGCTACAAGCTCAAGAACAATATTTTCATTTGGAAACAAATTGGAAAGTAATCGTCTCTGTAAAGCTTCTTTGCCATATTCAGTCACTTTTCCAATTCTTATATCTTGTAGAATAGTTCCCTAATCAGCATCATTTGCTTGTCGCATATTTGTAATAAGTTCCTTATATTCAAAATATGACCAAATATTAACATTTCCAATGCTACCCAAAGAGTTTCTGGTATCTTCATGCGCAAGTGTTTTTAATACTGGTTGTCCTTTTACAGGAGTAAGTTGTAGTACATCTCCAAATCAATAAAAATAATTTGGGTGAGTCCAGGTCTTGCTGCAACACGAAATTGAGTACTTAAATCTGTACAAGAAATTGAATATTTAGCTGAAAAAGAGCCAGAAAGTACAGATATTGTGAAAACAAATATGTTGGAAACTTATTATCGAAATAGAAGTCATCATCTTGAGAACATTTCTTTATGAAATGCAACAAAACTGTACTTTTAAACGGAATATTACAGAAAACATCAATAATGGAATATATGCTGTGATTGGTTCTGAAGGATATTTGGTGAAACAAAGAAAAGAACATTTGATTAATCACCGAAAACTGAGTTGCGATACTCCTGACAAAAAGGAATATTACTATTTATCTCTTTTGCAACTCTTCAAGCCGTGGCGTTCAGAATAGGAATTACATGGAGATTTTCAGAGCTACGTAGATTTGTTCAACACAAGTAAAGATACTATAGAATGTTCTGTTTTTGCTAATTATATGAAAATAATGACTGACAAAATTGAGCAAGAAGCTACAATTACAGCTGAGATTGCTGGAGACAGTTCTCAAGACAGTCAAACTTGTGCCTCGTTGAAAAAGGATCCACTAGGAGAACCAATTGTCCAAAATGAACCAGCAATTGCCATGGATGAGGTAGGAACAGCAATATATCAAGCTCAAGAAGATGTAACAAACTTAGGAAACTTGGAAAAACAACTAAATGTTGAGCAGAAACAAATATATGACCAGAACAGATTGACCATGGATTACTCTATTAAAAGAAAGAGTGCTCTTGCTCATCATTTTAACTTATCCGAATGTACGTGAGTGGATAAAGGAAAAAGTTTATTAATTAAAGTAATTACAACTTATCTACAGAAAACAACTGAGTCGCATTTGTCTTGTGTTGTCACTGCTCCAACTGGGTTGGCAGCATACAACATCAAAAAAATTACATTACATCGTTTACTAATACTACCTGTGGAGCATGAGACAACAAATTGGAATACCACAAGCTATCTGGAGAAGCTTGTTGTGAAATTTCAAGAGTCTTAAGGAAAATGAAACGTCTCATTATTGATGAGGTAAGCATGGTATCAAACTTAATGCTTGCCTTTGCGCATTTAAGAATGCAGCATATTCTTAAAACAGAATACAACGTATTAGTCTCGATTTATGTGAGGCAGAGACAATTTTGTTATTGGATGCCACAAACAAGGCTGTACTAAGTACTGCCTTCAAATGTACACCGCGATCAACAGAGATGACCAGCTGATACTAGGAGCGCATCAGCACTACAGACAACATTGAATTCAGTCTTGATTTATTTAAGGCAGAGACAATTGGACACAACTTAATTTATGTTAGGCAGAGACAATTTTGTTAATGGATGCCACAAAAAACGTTCCTCAATGTCTGCAGTAACTACTGCCTTCAAATGTACACTGCGAACAACAAAGTATACCACTTGGTACCAGGAGTGCATGAGTACTACAGACAACATGGAATTTAGTCTCGATTTATTTAACCCCTTCGGGGCTGATGACAAGCTCAGCTCATCATGAGCGTAACGTGCTGAGCTCGTCATGTAACGCGGTAATTTTTAAATTGCCGCGTACAGCGGGAAAAGCCGCCGCGTTGATGCGGTTAAGGCAGAGACAATTGTACTATGTCCTCAGATTCTGTTAACTGTACAAAATAGACTTCATCTATGTTTGTGTCGAATACTGTTGAAAGTTCAAGAATGACAAGGCAGGAGTCTATTGTTGTGACTTTATTAACCATTCTGGTCTCCAACAACTGGTCACTCTCAACGTTCTAAGGTGAGCTCGCACAGGTGATACCAAAGGGGTGGGTGAGGCGGGGGTGGTCGGGACATACCATTTTGAGCAAACTTCAACACACCTCCCTTCCTATACAATGGGGATGTACATAAGGCGTAATATTTGAAAAGATGACAGAGGAAAAAGGGGGTACAGGGCACAAAGAATACAATCCAAACATTCCTCTATACATGTTCAGTAGCACACAGTACCTTAATACGCTGACACAAGGTTATACACTATATTTAAAAGCTACTGCAGAACAACGGTAAAAATAAGTTCTCTTTGCCCTTGTATCCGCTCTAATGAACTGTGTGATGAGAGGAAATTGCCGAGGTCCTTCATGTAACAGTCCGTGTGGGAACAGAAACCAACAAAGAGCGACACTCCCACTATCTGGTAAAAATTGGTACTGCACCCAGTCTTAGCACTCGGGGAAAGAGAAATTGACGAACCTCCTTTACTGACAGGAGATTCACTGACAGGAATTGTGGACAGCGTACGCCCCAGAACACGGTGAAGTTGGAGTTTAAGAACGAACCACCGGTCACCAGATTAGCTCAGATTTGCTGGTAATATCTCTGAACTGCCAGGATCTCGCTGAGGTGATTCCGGTCCGTCGCGCTCGGGGACAGGAATCTGGCGTACTTTCTCTCACGGCATGCACAGCTGAGGAAAACAGCAACAGCGTACTCTCCCTCGAGGGTCAGGATTACTAGTGTCTTATGTGGAGCAAAAGTGCAGCTCACCTTCATTCACTGCTGCGGGTGCAACTTTGGCACCTCTCCCTTGAAGTCAGGATATGTTGTTAGCCAGTATATCGCTGCAGCTCTCAACACAAATGGCCAGTTTAATCTGCTTGACAAGAATGTTCAGGAATTCCGATTCAGGCACTTTTTATCATCTTTTTTGTGTAGAAAGCATCATACTCCATGAAACGCTCTCACTGGAACCTGCATAAACTGATGAGCTCGCACGGGATCTGTCCTGCTGACACAGTGCTCCGTTATAATTTATTCTTCTACTGCCGACACAGCATCACTCACATGGATAGGGTCACTTCCCATCATGGTCATAACGAAAGATGAGGTCCCAAAAGGTCTCAGGATCATAACTACCCGATGAATCCTGCATCAACTGGTTTAGAGAAATATTCAAAGGGGAGATGGTCACAACTGCCCCCTACGCAGTATACGTCGCCAGTGTTGAACGTTCAAGAATGACAAGTCAGGAGTCTATTGATGCGACTTTATTAACCATCCTGGTCTCCAACAACTGCTTCACTCTCAACATTCTAAGGTGAGCTCTCACAGGTGATACCAAAGGGGAGGGTGAGGCCGGGGTGGTCGGGACATACTATTTTGAGCAAACTACAACAAATACACTCTGACGTTACGCGTCGCATCAAAGCTTCCGTGTGACATCATGTACGGCGCCCTGTACGGAAAAGGCACAAATGTTTTTAATTGTTTAAAAAGATATATTTATGTATTAAATATACATACTAAGGGAAGACATTATGTGGTATAATTATGAAAATAGTTTTTTTTAACTTTTAACAATCGTATATTTCTTTTGAAAGCAATTACACAAATCGCGGTCATGCGTACTTGCATCGGGAGAGTACTGTAAGCCCACCGTAAGCGTACGCAAAACCATGTGACTTTAAAAGAAACAATTTGATTGGTTCATAACACTTCCTATTCCAACTGTTGAAAGTTCCATCACATTTTAATCATTCTACTTTGACTTTCTAAGAAGAAGCATCTCTTCTGAGAATCCTGTCAAATAGAAGGAAGATCACCATAATAACAGCAATGGACTCATCTTCCACCCATTCTTCAGAGGAAGATTTCATTCCTGAAGAACTTCCAAAGAAAAAGAAAGAAGTTTTTTACTTTTCCTGAAGGGCAAAAAAAGGTTAATACTCCAAAAGTAACCTGTAAAATTTGCCAAACAACTCAAGGGGTGATCCATCTAAAAAATACTCCTTTGGCACAGCAAATATGGTGCAACACGTGAAGAACTTGCACCCCAACAACTTTGCTCGAGCTGCAACACGAAGCTTGCTGGACAACCCACCTGCTACTGCACAAAGCACATCAACTGCTACAGCAGCATTTTCAGCAAGCAGTCCACACCCACATATTGATCCTGATTTTGGTGAAGTTAAAATTTGATACATTTATTGAGATAAACTTTTCTGTTACGGGGAACAGTCATTTTGTTTAAATAAGTGACAAAAAGCATTCGTCTATGTCTCTTTACAACTGCCTTCAATCTACACTGCGCAGGGAACCTACAAGCTCAGCACCAAAGATACTACTTACTCAGTGCACCATAAATCATCACCAAGGAGAGTGAACAGTTTTATGTCACAGTGAAACATACTGTCCCTTTTAAATGGATTTGATGCAGAATTCAATCAACTAAAGACATTACTTCAATTACTGTGCCTCCCCCCGACCACACATCATCACAGGGTAAGTTCAAGCTCAGCGCCAAAGGTATTACTAACTCAGTGCACCAGAAATCATCTCCACATGACTGTATTGAATGAGATGACTTATTTAGAAAAAAATATATCAAACTTTTTGGAGATATACTTCAACTTACTTCTGTGAATGGACAACCAATATAATTAGAAAACTTGATTTTAAATACTTTGCTACCAATGCATCCCGCTTGGACCACGCATCATCGCAGACTGCACAGAACTTTGTTGCTTCAGGTGCCACTAACTCGTTCCACCACTTATCATCGCTGCAATCACACACACTAAATTACTAATGTTGTGCAGCTGTAATCAATGTCACGTGGTCATGGGCTCTTGCTAACCGCTGCCTCTTGCCATCACCACATGGCTGTATTCAGGTAGAATTTAACTGATTCTTCATTCATTACGTATAAAGTGAAGTACCAAATAAAGTAACTTCCCTCAAACCAACACAAAATTGTCAATTGCCCTTACTAAGCCAGAATTCACAAGACAAAAAACATTACTATCAGTACGTCCTGCCCGGACCACTCATCTTCGCAAGCTCCACAGAACCTTGTTGTTTCAGGTACCACTAACTTAGTGGAAACCAAACTAAGTATAACACCTATTTCATATTCTGTTTCAAACTCAAGGCCATTTATCGAGCCTTTTTGTTGTAACAACTACCCCGACCTAAGGCAGTGGCAAATTTGCACACTTGCTGCCTTTCTTAGCTGGGGTTATCAACTATTCTTCAATTTCATATTCTAATTCAAAGTCAAAGCCCTTTATGGAGCCTTTTTTTTGTAGCTATTACCCCGGCCAAAGGCAGTGGGAAATTTGCACACTTGCTGCCTTTCTTGACTGGGGTTATAAATTAGTCTTCAATTTCATATTCTGATTCAAAGTCAAGTCCCTTTATCAAGCACTTTTCATGTAGATACTACCCCGGCAGAAGGCAGTGGGAAATTGGCGCACTTGGTGCCTTTCTTCGCAGAGGTTATCAATTATTGTTCAATTTCATATTCTGATTCAAAGTCATGGCCCTTTAAGGAGCCTTTTGTGTTGTAACTACTTCCCCGGCTGAAAGCACTGGGTAATTTGCACACTTGCAGCCTTTCTTGGCTGGGGTTATCAATTATTCTTCTATTTGGATAATATGTATCACAATATCTGTATTGATAAAACAGTGAAACATATTGAAACAATTGGTGTACAAAATGTTGAACATGCACCTCTAGTTGTTTTAGTTAATGGCGTTCCTACTAAGAGTAAGAAAATCTGGCAAGAATTAGTGAATGTTAGGAAAGTGAAAAAGGCAATGTTGTATCTGCTAAAAAATAATCAAGACTATAAAAATTTATATTTGGGAGAAGAAGAAATAACTGTAGAAGAAGATAGTGATTCCACATCTGAACAAATTGAAAAAGAAGATGAGTCTAGAACTGAAGAGATCTACAAACATTATAATATTCATCCACTTCATTCCAAAGAAGTGATGGGAAATACTATAGAGTAATTCCAAATGAAATAAACAAAGGGAAGTCCGATTAGTGTATGGGACAAAAGCTTGGAAGCTCATTGTTTCCCTCATTTGTTTCCAACAGGGAAAGGAGGACGATATGATGACCGACCTGTGCAGATTCCTACATCTGAATACCGGACATCAAGGTTTTATGCAGAAGATCCAAGATTTTGACAATGTATTCTGTATTTGTTTCATCTTTTGTTTGAGAGTGACTTGTCTTGACTTTCTTATGCTGTGAATCATATATTGAAAACAGGTGTACATCTGCAAAATGTTTCGGCAAAGGTATTCATCGATAAAGTACAGCAGAAAGATAATGTTTTGGAATCTCAGCTAATTAATCTCATGGCATGTCAGCGTGGTACTAATGAGTACTGGTACAATCGTCATGGAGAACTTAAATGTATGTTAAGGAACATAGAAACTCCTACATGATTCCCTACTCTAAGCTGTGCTGAATATGCTTGGGATGATTTACTTCAATTTCTTCGAGAAGCAAATACAAATATACTAAATATAATACAAGACACCTGGAGAATTGTGCTCTTTGCATCCAGTTAATGTTTGCAGGTATTTCAATCATAGATTTGTAGCTATGATGTCTTTTATCACCAATAAAAAAATCCTCCTCTTGGAAAGGTTTTGGATTTCGTTTGGAAAAAGGAATATCAAGCGCAAGGTGCTCCACACATACATATGCTAATATGGATCAAAGATGTTCCCAAATTTGGAACTGAGTCAGATGATACTGTGCTGTCTTTTATTGATGAATATGCTACATGTGATATACCCAAAAGTATACAAGATAAGGACTTAAGACAACAAGTCTTATGATTCCAAAGCCATCGTTGTGGCAAATACTGTCATTGAAAGTACAAATCTAAGGACAAGTTCTACACCAAATGTCGTTTTGGATTTCCATGTCCTGTAATATCAAAAGGAAGAGTGAACAGTTTTATGTCATCTTTGCGACATACTATCACAAGAAAGTCTCCAAAAAAATACCTACAACTTAAAAAAAAATGAAGAGTCAAAATACATAAATGACTACAACCCAGTCATTTTGTCCATGGGGAATGCTAACATGGACATTCAATATGTTGCAGGCAATTCCATTGCTGTTCCTCGATATGTAACATCCTACATAACAAAATCAGAAAAGACAGAATCGAAGGAGATGTGGGAAGAGATTTCCCACAAGAGAAAGAAATTATATAGTTACAGTTGAAAGATGTTATCTCATTGAGAAATTGGAGCGTATGAATGTTCAGATCGCTTATCATATGCAAGTCTTTACTCCAAATCTAGAAGAATCATTTGGGTGAGTCTAGGTCTTGCTGCAACACCAAATCGAGTACTTAAATCTGTACAAGAAATTGAATATTTAGCTGAAAAAGAGCCCGAAAGTATATGTATTGTAGTGTATTGGTTCATAACACTTCCTATTCCTACTGTTGAAAGATCCCTCCCATTTCATTCATTCTACTTTGACTTTCTAAGAAAAACCATCTCTTCTGAGAATCCTGTCAAATAAAAGGAAGATCACCATAATAGTGGGCTAACGAATGGTGATGGATTAAACCCAGATCAGTTGACTGGGGGTGAGTGTTTGATTTGCTCAAACGCTCCGTCCATCATCCCCTTTTGTATTGCTTTGTTCGCCCTAAGTGTGGCAGGGTATGCTCAGACGTGAGTCCCTTGCTCACTTGGCCACTGGATTCAAGATAGCCTGGCTGATGAGGATTATGAATCCGAAACCGGTCCCAGGATGCTTGTTTCTGGTCCATGGAAGACATGGCTTGGCAGTTTGGGCTGGACTGTTCCCACGAGGCACAGGGTCAGACTGATTTGCATATAGCCATGTCTGATATGGGGTGGCTGAGTGGGCTAAAGAATGGTGAATGATTAAACCCAGATCAGTTGACTGGGGGTGAGTGTTTGATTTGCTCAAATGCTCCGTCCATCATCCCCTTTTGTATTGCTTTGTTCTCCCTAAGTGTGGCAGGGTATGCTCAGACGTGAGTCCCTTGCTCACTTGGCCACTGGATTCAAGCTTTCACTACCAGATTGTTTGATCTCACTATCATAGATTTGTGCTGAATTTGAGGAGAGTTATGAAGTAAGGCTCTCTCTGTGGCTGCTACTTCACGGAAATTGGAAAACTGGAGTGATTCCTCCGCTGACTACTGACCCATCTCTTCCTCCTCTCGGGGAATCTCTCCCCAACCCCTCCTACAGGCATCCATGATAATCACATACAGAATTGGAAGTTGCAGGAATGTGCCATTTTGTAAATTTTTTGCAGCTCTAGATCCTTGGCTAGAGTCTGTGTAATCCCAAAAATATTCTCATGCATCTGAGACGTCACAGACCAGTCATCTGCCAGGTGATTGAGTAAAGGCTTCAGCTGGAACCAAGCCCATGGAACTACAGCTGTGATCTAATGAATATATGAACAACAAACAAACTTAGAGGTCTAAATCAGAAACCTGATCTGAATATCTTTCAAAATACCTTCATGTCTAAAAAGTACATCAAGATAAAGAAGTGGCTAACAGTTATGAACAACAGACCAGATCGCCAAGAAAAGGGCCACCTGTAATTGCTAATCAAAACCCATTATGGATTCCCACCAATAACTTGTATGGATCAATGTTTTCATTTGGTAATCCTGCCAGGGTATTCTGTCTCTTGATCATTGAGACATACGGCATACCCCTATCTTTGGCATGGTGTAATGACCTACAATTACTAGATTAGACCAAATGATGATGATCTGATGGGAAAGTGAAGTGCGAAAAAATGAAGATGAATGTGATGGTTAAAACAGGATAGGGAGCTTTAACAAAAATTGCTTTATTGGGCATAAGCCCCTTCCTTGTTAAAAACAAGAACAGTGCAACAACATAAATGCAGTTTAAACAAATAGCTGCGAGAGGACCAACATGTTTCAGCCTATTATGGGAGGAAACCCAAGGCTTTCGTCAGGGTCTCTGTTCTCAAAGAATGCTACTGCCAAATTAGTGAGAAAAATGTGAAAAAATTATAATAAAAAACACACAAGTGAATTAATAACAGTAAAGGATATATTTCTCCTACATCTATTTCAATTCCTCCTTGGCACCTGGTGTGATCCAGTGTGCCCGGGGAAAGGACCTCACCTCTTCCTGGACCTGGCTCAGGTAAATGTGAGACCCCGTTCTGTCCGTCATTGTCCCAAACGATGACTGAGTCAGGGGGTGGGACAACGACGGACAGAACGGGGTCTCACATTTACCTGAGCCAGGTCCAGGAAAAGGTGAGGTCCTTTCCCCGGGCACACTGGATCACACCAGGTGCCAAGGAGGAATTGAAACAGATGTAGGAGAAATATATCCTTTACTGTTATTAATTCACTTGTGTGTTTTTTATTATAATTTTTTCACACGTTTCTCACTAATTTGGCAGTAGCATTCTTTGAGAACAGAGACCCTGACGAAAGCCTTGGGTTTCCTCCCATAATAGGCTGAAACATGTTGGTCCTCTCGCAGCTATTTGTTTAAACTGCGTTTATGTTGTTGCACTGTTCTTGTTTTTAACAAGGAAGGGGCTTATGCCCAATAAAGTCATTTTTGTTAAAGCTCCCTATCCTGTTTTAACCATCACATTCATCTTCATTTTTTCGCACTGCACTTTCCCATCAGATCATCATCATTTGGTCTAATCTAGTAATTGTAGGTCATTACCCCATGCTAAAGATGGGGGTATGCCGTATGTCTCAATGATCAAGAGACAGAATACCCTGGCAGGATTACCAAATGAAAACATTGATCCATACAAGTTATTGATGGGAATCCATAATGGGTTTTGATTAGCAATTACAGGTGGCCCTTTTCTTGGCGATCTGGTCTGTTGTTCATAACTGTTAGCCACTTCTTTATCTTGATGTACTTTTTAGACATGAAGGTATTTTGAAAGATATTCAGATCAGGTTTCTGATTTAGACCTCTAAGTTTGTTTGTTGTTCATGTTGTTCCTTCAAGGGGATAGAACTTAGACGGGTCTTTAAATGTCCCTTTAGCCCTCCGATACCGTTTTGTTAGTTATATCCAATGAATATAGACAAGAGAGATGGCCTACTCATGTCAATGCAAGCATCAGCAGAAAGACACGTAAAAATATACATGGTAAAAGAAAATCATAATCCTAAGCTCTTTACAGTAGTAGATTAGAGGGCAAGAATAGAGTGGAGGCTTGCGGGGTGGTGGTAGAGCAGACACAAGTTTTAGTAGAATAGAGAAATATAATTAGTAACCACAGTAGAAATGGAAAGTCACAGACACTCAAAGCAACAGCTGGTAGAGCTTAGGCCGGGAGGGGGTATGGATAATTGCCCTAAGATTACCTGTGAGACGACGTCCAAAGGTCCACTTGGTGCATGCAGCTTCTGAGGTCTGCCACTGCCTTACATTCTTGACCAACCTATCCACAGTCTGCAGGATAAATCCTCCAATGATCCAAGTAATTTCATCAGACCTTTGCTTAAGTGAACTCTCTTTAATGCAAGGTCCCTAGTCAAACATAGCTCTGAATGTGCACTTTTTCTAGAAGAACACAGTATCAAAATCACTTTTATTACAGAATCTTGGACAGACAAAGTATCCGGTCCAGACCTAATAATGGCCAGTCCCCCAGGTTTCTCCTGTTTTTCCTTGGATCGTACCTGTTATATTCCATAGTTGTTTAAGTTATTGATACTTGTATTCTGCCTCTTTAAATGCATGTGCCATGTTGTGTTTCTTTCTACATTCTATATTCTCAACAGAACTTTGCTCATACAGCATTCTGTACTACCTGTCAGTTGTAACCTGGACATTGATGTACTAGGACTGGATGCTGTGCTGTTCAATAAACCTACTTCTAAATACAAGCTTTCCTGGATTATTACAAAATTTGGCGACGAGGACAACCTTACTCCAGCCATCTACAGCACAGGAGCGGAGTTTGAACCCATTTTTGCCTTTCTGGATTTGTTTGGAATTTTCTTCGAATTGGATTGACTGCTTACTCCTAAAGGAATTTATTTGTTCACTATTGCTTACAAGGAACCTACTTCTCTTGAAGGATTTTCTCTACTGGCCTTGGGAGAGGTATTTTCGTTGCAATTTACCATATTTTATTCGTGCGCATCTTTCAAATTGCTTGTTACCTGTAACGTGCTGCCAGCGTTCTCGCGCTCTGGTGACACCGCGCACTACAAGCTGCCTGGATTCCGACTGCGTCTTCACCTTGGTAACGTATTGCGTCTGTGAAGAGAACGGCTCCGATGTTTGTTACCTAGCAGCTGACAACAACACACGCAGCGTCAGTGAACATCATCACGCAGCATAAAAACGTCACAAAGACGTCATCACGCACGTCATGTATCTCACGCAACGTGCTTCCATTTTGTTTCTTCCTTGTTACTGTGTTGCTTAGCAACTTCTACACGGAAATCACTTGTTTCATCGTGAACTTTTACAAATGATTCAGCGCTTAGTTATTTCACTCCCAGACTTTAGCGCTTACGAATATCATCGCATTTAACTTTTGAACTGTTATTTTAAAGCCACTAAAGCATTCCGTATCTCTACAACCTGTCGGAAATCATCAAAGCATCCTACTACACTGCAGCCTTGTTGAAATAGACGGACAACGTGGATTCTTTCTCCTTCTTAACTTACTTAAGTACATTAAAAATTCAGAATGTCGGTTCTGTTTCATATTTTAACAAGTTCTTATTTTACATTTATTTAATTATCTATTTTATTATTTTTTTTATTTAATTTTTTTATTTTACTATTTCTTTAAATCTATTACAAATTATAGCAATGCAGTTCGATCCTCCTGCTAAATTTTTACAGATCAAGGGTGATCCTCCCATGCCTTGGTCAAGATGGAAGGAAGAATTTTTCAACTATATGAAAGCTATTGATGGAGAACGTATGGGGGCAGAAAGGAAAAAAGTATTCTTTTACATTGCTTAGGCTCTGAGGGTCAAGAGATCTTTAGAACCTTGTCTCCATTTTCTGTTCCTGGTGGGAGTGGTGATACTGTGAATGTTTATACTGAGGCTCTTGGTAGGCTAGAGAAAAGATTCAAACCTACAGCTAATATCGCTTTAAATCGCTTTAAATTTTACACCAGAGCACAAAAACAAGAGGAATCTTTTGATGATTTTCTTACTGCTTTAAGAGCCCTAACCTTGCATTGTAATTTTGGAGCCATGTCGGATGAAATGATCCGTGATCAGATCATTGTTCATGTTAAGAACAAAAAGGTTCAAGATAAATTATGGTGTATAGGTGACCCTAATTTAGAAGAAACTATTGCCATCGCCAAATCCACAGAAATATCAGAAAAATTGATGGATATAGTGGGTAAACAGACTTCTAATTCTAGTAAAACTAATACGGAAGAAGAAGTATGTATTGTTAAGACAAAAGGTGATGAAAAAACTGTCCTACCTACGCAAGCAAAAACTAAAAATGATTTTAGTGTCAATAACAGAAGGACAGATTTAAATAATAGTTCTCCGTCATGTTTTAGGTGCGGGAGTAGATCGCACATTGCTTCTTTTCAGAGTTGTCCTGCTATGAACAAAACATGTAATATTTGTAGTAAGTTGGGACATATTAGCAATGTTTGTAGAGAAAGACGCTATAATTCTCAGTTACGTTCAGGACAATCACGTACGCCCACAAATAATTTTACTCCTACGAAAATATCTTCCATTAGTATTGCTGATGAAGTTAAACAGGAGCTTGATCGTGGATATGTAGTTTCTATTATTCAAAGTGGATGTGTAGTAGTAACCAGTAGAAAATCTCCCAAATGTGTTTTTCATGTCTTATCCATTGCCATTGAGCTTATGGTGGATTCCGGGTCCCCATGGACAATAATTACTAAGGAATATTTTAATGAAAAATTACAAAATGTGTGTGATATTTCTAACTTACAACCTTCGGATATATTAGCAGAAGGATTCAATGGGAATAAGATTGATATTGAAGGATTTCTAAGTGTCCCATTATGTTTTAGAGGAAGGTCAGCTCAAATCAAATTATACATTGCTGTGAAAGGAGTGGTATTGGGATGGCATGACCAATGGGAACTTGGCATTATATTAAATCCACGTGCCAAGGACCCCATCTCTTTGTGCAGTGAACAAGAAATGATCAACGCTATTTGCTATAGTGATGAAGGAAAGAATGATATCTCATGTTGGAGCAACAAGTTTGACAAGGTTTTCTGCGACCAGTTAGGTAAATTGAAAAACTTTGCACATAAAATTGTGTTCAAGGAAGGAGCAATTCCAGTTAAACAAAAACTAAGAGGGGTTCCCCTAAATGTCAGGGATGAATTAAAGGAAATGTTGAATGACCTGCTAAAGGACAACATTATAGAACCCATTGAGTCGTCAGAATGGGTTTCGCCCATCGTTTTAGTGCGTAAGCCTGACCAGAAATTAAGGGTCTGCATTGATCTGAGGGCACTTAACTCCAATATTATTATAGATTGTCATCCCCTTCCCAACATTAATGAGCTTGTTTCTCTGTTTGATGGTGCGCAAATCTTCTCCACTTTAGATCTTAGATCGGCGTACCATCAAATTGAGCTTACTGAAGATTCCAAAAAATATACAGCCTTCATTACTCCTATGGGACTCTTCCAATACAGAAGGATGCCTTTTGGGTTGGCATCTGCCGCCTCTGTTTTCCAACGGGTTATGTTCCAAATGTTTAGAGATCTTGATATGTTTGTCAAGTGTTTCCAAGATGATATCTTGATTTTCTCTAAAAATGAGACAGAACATGCTTCACACTAAAGTGATGTATGTAGTAGGTTGGAGAAGTGTGGTCTTACCCTCAAGGCACATAAATGCAAGCTTTTTTTAAAAATCGGTTGAATATTTGGGCCATACATTATCGGGGGAAGGTTTAATTCCTAAAAAATCTAATGTTGATGCTATTCTCAATGCTCCAGCCCCAAGCAATAAGGAACAGTTGCTTTCTTTTTCAGGCATGTGTGAATATTACAGTAAATTTGTTGTAAACTTTGCTACCAAAATGGAGCCGTTAAGAAGATTGCTAAGGCAAAGTAATGCATTTGTGTGGGAGGCCGAACAATAAAAGGCTTTCATTGATATCAAACATGATATTGTAAATTCTCCAACCTTAAAACCTTTTAGGATTGGCATGAAATGTATAATCACCACTGATGCAAGTTTGTATGGTCTTGGGTGTGTGTTATCTCAGGCGGATGGTGTTTCAGAATGGAATGTGGCTTTCTCTTCTAGGACTTTGAATGAGACGGAGCGCAGGTATGCAGTTATTGAACGAGAGTTGCTTTCCTGTGTATGGGCCATTGAACACTATAGAATTTACATTTGGGGCAGCAAGTTTATCCTGAGAACCGATCATAAACCATTGGTGCATATCTTATCAGTTGGTGGTGGTTGGAACTCGACAGCAAGGATTGCACGTCTGACTTCAAGGTTACAGGAATACAATTTTACAGTAGAATATATTCCTGGAAAGAAAAATGTTACTGCAGACTGTTTGTCACGTCTTCCCTGTGAAAGTAAGGTTGACAAAGTTAATGGACTAAGAGAAGTTGATTTTGTTTTGGGATTATCGGATTTTGTTTCTCCTCAATATCAGGATATATCTGAACAGTTTTGGATGGAATGTCAAGATGGTGATGAGAAATTTGTTATGTTAAAGAAATACCTCCTAGAGGGTGGGTCGAACAAAGCTAATGTCAGGGATGATTTACTGCCATGTTATAATGTAGCAGATGAGTTATGGTGTGAAAATGGTTTGTTTTTCAAAGCTGGAAAATTTATTCCGCCAAGTGGAGTACAAGAACTAATACTCAAGTTAGCACACAAGACTCATCCGGGGATCTCTGCCATGAAGCGTCTCATAAGGTTAAATTTTTGGTGGCCAGGAATGGACAGATTTGTTGACCGTACAGTTAGAGAGTGTAATGAGTGCTGTACCAAGGATAAAATGCTAAAATTGCATATTCCACCCCTCAAAACAGTAAAATGGCCAGAGTTTCCTTGGAATAAAATAGCGTTTGATATTTCAGGACCTTTCCATGTATTACCAGATGCTTCACAATTTGCATTAGTGATGATAGATTATCATTCGAAATGGCCAGAGGTGAAATTTGTTGCTAAAATCACATCTGATGTTGTTATATCCTTTTTCAAGGAAGTTTTTGCAAGAGAAGGTTGCCCATCTATATAAGTGTCGGATAATGGTGTGCAATTAGTTTCCTCTGAAATGAAATCGTTTTTACAATCTTGCAATATCAAACATATGTGTACATCTCTTTATGAACCCCATGAGAAAGGACAAATTGAACGCTTAAACCGAGTTTTGAAGGGTTTTGTTGCTGATGCCATTAAGGAGAAAGGTAATTGGTTGAACATAATTAGACAGAAACTTTGGACCTATCGCATAACTCCTCATACCACCACGGAGATTAGCCCTTTCAAATTACTTAAAGGTAGAGATCCTGCGTCAGACATTTGTCCTTGGTGGTTTAAAGAAAAATTTAAAAGTTTGGGAGAGGATGTAGTTGATATTCAAGAAGTTGCGAACAAAGTTAGTTGCAAACAGAGTAAGTCTGCAATGTGGTATAACAAGAAGTGGAAAACAAAAGAGCATAATTTGTGTGTTGGTAATTGGGTCAGGATTCGGAAACCTTTCATGATTAGCAAAGGTATGAGTAAGTATGGTAGACCAATTCAAGTTAAAAGAGTATTCAGTAATTCGGTCATCACCCAAGATGGCAAAGTTTGGAATTTGAGCAAGGTTGCTAAATGTTCAACACAAGATGTTGTACATTTCCAGTCTCAAGGTAATATCAATCAAGACTACAGTTCCAATGGTGGAACTGGTTCAGGTTCTTTTCCTGATTCAAATTCTCTCTCTGATTCAGTAGCATCAAGAATCAAAGATGATATGCGTGTCAGAAGAAGACCTACTGCTTTACAAGATTTTGTATGATATATTAATTTTGTTTATTTATTTAAAGGGGGAGGTGTGTTATATTCCATAGTTGTTTAAGTTATTGATACTTGTATTCTGCCTCTTTAAATGCATGTGCCATGTTGTGTTTCTTTCTACATTCTATATTCTCAACAGAACTTTGCTCATACAGCATTCTGTACTACCTGTCAGTTGTAACCTGGACATTGATGTACTAGGACTGGCTGCTGTGCTGTTCAATAAACCTACTTCTAAATACAAGCTTTCCTGGATTATTACAGTACCCTAAGGAAAAGGGAGGGGGGGCTAGCGGTGATTTATCATAACTCATTAACCCCAGTGTTTCAACCGGCATCAAACTCATTTTGTGAAGCCCTTTCAGTCAAGTTCAGTTCCGAACATCACAGCATTTTTAGAGGGGTACTTCTCTATAAACATCTGGGGCCGCGACTGGGATTATTAGAAACAATAGGCACTCTACTCGAAGATGGTCTGTGCCTAGATTCCTTTGTGGTTCTGGGTGACTGTAACTTCCATCTTGAGGACATAAATGACCCAGATACCAGTGGCCTGAATAAAATAATGGAAGCCGGGGACCTGAATCAACTGGTTGTTGGTCCTACACATTTGAAGGGTCACACCTTAGACGGGATATTTTCCAACAACACCAATCTATCCTGTCCAGAGGGCCTTCCCCTGGTTTGGTCCAACCATAGCGCCATCATATTCGGGCTGAAGACGCCTACGGCCCCGAAATTAGAGAGGGCGCCACCTATGTTGGTGGAAAAAATTATGTGGAAAAACTTAGACAAGGCACAATTTAAGGAGGAACTTATGAACACTTACCTCCCTCCTCTGGTGAGATTGACAAAGCAAAATATGACTATACCGATTGGCTCAATAAAGCATGCAATAAACTGGTTCCTTTAAAAAAATGGACTCCCAAGAGAGCTAATCCCTCGTACCCTTAGTACTCGGACCAGCTTAAATGCCAGAAACTGGCCTGTAAAAAACTTGAACGGGCCTGGAGGAGAGGTTACGGCTCTGTTGAGAAAGGTAATTATAAAGTCAGCATAAAACAGTACAAAGATTTACTGATGGAAACTAAGAAGAACTTTTTTCTCCAGCGAAATCCTCCTAGCCGAGTCCAACCCCAAAGAACTTTTTAAAACCGTAAAAAGGTTAACTTCTCCGCACAGCCCAAACATTTTTAGCAGTTCTGAATTATGCGACTATCTGGCCATCTTTTTTCAACAAAAGGTGGAGGCCATATTCTCTACTTTTAATCCTCAGTTGGAAGGGCCTGTTCTTCACTCTGTGAATCCTAATCAGGTGGATCCAGTTGTGGGACCAGTTTGTAATATTTTACCCCTCTTGGGGGTGAAGAAACTACTAAATTATTGTCCTCTGTTCTCTCTGGTTCCCCCTCAGACCCATGTCCGGTCCCTATAATCAAACCTGTTTTGGAAGTGATCTGTTCTGTCCTGAACCCACTCATAAATAACATTTTTATTCCGGGATTTTTCTGATAGCCTGGAAAAATTCCTCAATACTCCCCCTCTTAAAGAAGCCTTCTCTGGATCCCTTAGACCCCGGACATGAATGGCCTATCTCGCGACTTACTCTGCCCGCAAAAATCACAGAAAAAGCCACGAATGTCCAGCTCAGTAGTTTTTTCGCTGTAATAATGTACTTGATTCCACTCAGTACGGCTTTAGAGCAGACCATAGTACTGAATCAGCCCTTATCAAATCCTGTGAGGATGTAAAGGAGGCCTTGGACGGTGATGGGAGGGCTATACTTATAATGTTAGATCTTTCAGCAGCCTTCAACACAGTCCATCATAAAGTCTTGATGGACTAGTTGTCGGGGGGCGGGGTACGTGCGGTTGCCTGGAATCTCCTTCGTTCTTTTCTATCAGAGAGAATTCAAATGGTCGATCTGGATAACAACAAATCCCAGCCCTTTAGTCTTCCATGTGGGGTGCCACAGGGTTCGTCACTGAGTCCGACGCTCTTTAATATCTATGTGACATCACTGGCAGCCCTGAATAGATCTTTTGGTTTCCAATTGATTTCCTACGCCGACGATACTCAGATTGTTCTTTCCTTCAATGACGATCAGATAAAAGAAAGAGGTGCATATTCCCACGAGTGCATGAAGGCTATCTCATGCTGGATGTCGGCAAACTGTTTGAAATTGAACTCCAACAAAATGGAGGTGATCATATTCGGAAATAACCCACGTGTTTAGACCCCAGACTGGTGGTCCAAAGATATGGGGAATTATCCTACCCCAGTTCTCAAAGCGAAAAACGTAGGAAGTATAATGGACAACAAACTGACCTTTTGCGATCACACCAGTTCGGTTGTTTCCTCCTGTTTTCTGATCCTTCGAGTCCTTAGGAAAATAAAACCGTATCTCTTGGACGGTAACTTCAGGATGGTAGTCACCAAACTGGTAATGGCACGCTTAGACTATTGTAACAGCATTTACCTGAACACCCAAAAACAACAGCTAAATAGGCTTTAGTTGGTTCAAAATGCCGCGGCCAGACTACTGTCTGGTATACCTAAATTTGTTTCAGTCCGAGGAGAACTCACGCGGTTGCATTGGCTCCCAGTGAAACAAAGGGTTCATTTTAAGGTCCTGTGTACAGCTTTCAAAGCCCTTAACGGTATCGGTCCGGACCATCTGAGGCAAAGGTTCAAATGGTATACCGCCAGCAGGACGCTACGATCCTTTGGGGCAAAACTTGTTCAAATCCTATTTTTAAAAAAGCGGTTTTGGGAGGGAGGAGTTTCATCACCTGCACGTCCAAGGCATGGAACGAGTTGCCGTTCCACCTGAGGAATGCTGACAATCTGCTTGCCTTCAGAAGGGTTCTGAAGACCTGGCTGTTCTCATGGTGAGCACACTGATTGATCGCATTGACTCAAGGTTTAGGCAAGCTCAGCGGCAGGACACCTTTTGGTATTTGCGCGCTTCTTATAAATTCCAATAACATAACATAACATAACACGCATTGCAGGAACACGTCTTTGAGTAAAATGCAGATAAAGTGGATACAGAGGACCATCATAAGTGGGATGTTAGGTCTCGCAGAGCAGTAGACGGGTAGGGAGGAAAAGCGTTGCAAGGCTTCAAAGCACGAGGCAGACCAGGACAACCGGTAGTGCAAGGAGCACGCCAATGTATTAGTAACATGTGCACATGAGTCGCATTCCATCAATGCGTAGTTCGATATTTTTGCAGAAGTTTTTAGTTTTGATGAAATGTTAAAAAATAATGATGTGCTACTGCAAGCGCTTGATTTGATATGCATATGTATGACATATTTGTGGTTTTAACAGTAAAAATAATCTGCCCGTTACATTGTGAGTTTGAGTTCAATTTCCAGTTCACCGGAGCTGACTGACCACCCCCGCATATTTCATGAATTCTATGATACATTGCCAACAGAAGTTGTGTTGTCTTTTTCTTTTATTCTTGCAACAGCTGTTATAGCTGCAATTAGGCCCTGGACTCTCAAAAATGTCTTCACCGAGGCTTCTTGACAATACGTAAGATTTTTCACAGCAGTCTGCAAAACCTTAATCCCTAATTCCAGCAGGAATACTCTTGTTTTCATAATGCTGAAAAGAGGCCAATGAAAAGTCTCTGATGAGATGGTTCCAGGTGAAACTTTCTTGAAGTTGAGAGGGCAACCCATCTCCATGAGACTAGCCACCACCTTTTCTACATTGAGTTGCTCCTACAGAAGACAAGAGGAGAAAGTTAAATTGTTTAGGTAAGGTAAGACACCTTACAAATTCAGAAGAGCCTTGTCTGGAGCAATTACCTTTGTAAACACTCTTGGAAACGTTGTTATACCAAATGGTAGAGTTAGAAATTGATACTGAAAGCCTGCTACTTTAAATCATAGGAGGAGTTGACTTGCTGCGTTACTCGGTACATTAAAATATGCATACTGGAGATCTATGGTGATCAATCAGAAATCCCCCTCTAAGACCATTGTAATCACCTCCTACAATGTCACCATTCAGAACATAGTTTTAGATACAAAACAATTCAATCCTTTCAACTCCATCCCTGGTCTGGATGTCCAGTGTGGCTTTGGGACCATATTGAGAATAGAATAAAAACGTTGACCCCTTTCTGGCAACAGTACTGATCCTTTTATTAACAGAGCCTCCACCCCCTTGAGTAGGGATTGTTTTTTACTACATCCTTTGGTATTGGTGTTTCTCTTAATATTTGTTGAGGCTGTGTTTCCAGTTGTATAGAATATTCATACTTTAAAATTGAGAGAACCCATTGGTCAGTTTTTCGATTTTTTCCAAGTGTTGCAGAACTCGAGAAGCCTGATCCACCCAGTTCCTGCATGTAGTCAGCATTTTCTGATTTGTTTTGTGGAGATTGTGGCCGGGTTTTGTCACTCAGTACAGACCCCGGATCTGGCCATGAAAGGGCTGTGTAGTCTGGGCTGCTTATGCCATATTCCTTTGGAAAAAACATTTCCTCACAGAGAAAGCCTCAAACAATGGTATCATTTTATTTTCTTCTACAGATTTTTAAACTATATCGTTGAGTTTTTTCCTAAGCAATTGTTTACCTAAAAATGGAAGATTCTGGATCAGCTCTCTTTGGGCATCATCAAGTTTTCAAAGTTTTCAGCCATAGGGAACTCTTCTCTGCAATTAATGTGCCTGCAACCATTGATGCAGCCTATAAATGATCAAAAGTAGTAACAGATAAGACGTTTGCCAACAACTCCATGTTACCAATGATTGCTGTAGGATATTCATTTGCTCCCAAACAATCAAATACGTTTTGGAATATTTCAACATGGTTTGTGAAGTATATGCTGCATAGGCACTAATTTTAATGGCAACATTTGTAGCCACGTGTATTCTCCTTAGGACACTTTCCAAATTTTTATTCCCAGGATCAATTAGCAATGATTTATCCAATGCCTAAGAAAATGAGGAAACCATACTAGAGATTATGGTATTCACCATAGGTATTTGTGGGAATTCTGACTAAAAATGTTCCACACATCTTCTATTATAAAATGTGGCACTGTTGATTGGTCTGCATCTTTCGACTCTTTCAGAATCATTTGCCGCAAAACATCATGGAAGGTCTGGATTGTGGTCTTTATATTGTAAGAAAAATTCTTCAGGAGGTGGGGAAGGGCCAGATCCTGGGACTTCTTTTATGTGAAGGAGCATATGCTGGAAATGTGCTCCCTGCACATGCTTCCCCTTTGTACTCGAGTCCCGCGATTCATCATTAGCATTCATTGCCTGTTTATCCTTTGCTATCCACGTAAGTGTTCCCTTTGAGAGAAGTGTGGCCCTTGACTTCCACGGCAATTTTTTTTAAAGAACCCTTCCCTCAAGTAATGTTTGTTATGCGTTTTGTGCATTTATTCTCATTTACACAGAAATCCTGTTCCAAAATCAGAACTAGGATTTCAGCAGTATCAATAAAATGACATGGTGCTCTTATTTGTGGTGGGGCAGTGAAAGTGATAGTGAACAAGTGCGTTGTACAATAACTTGTGATCAAGGGCTCAAGGGCCCGAAATGCGTCATGGCGGAGAGAGAAATGCACAAATAAATATCTGGCAAAATTACCTGACTGGGTCCGGTTCGTTTTATATCCTGACTACAGCGGGGGATACAACAAACTTCCTGGTGTAATATAACAATATGCACATTTGACTGATAGGGACAATTTGATGTTTTATACAACACTCGTAATACGAGTGTCAAAATCCACAACCAAATGAAAAACCCTGATACAACGTTTTTCCATGAGCATGGACTTTCATTTTAATGCTTTTTATCAGAAAATCTTTTTTTCAAAAATATTTTAGTCTTTTAAATGAGGGTTGGCTAATATTTCATCACAAATGCCACTCAATATCATTGAAACATTGTTTTCTAAAGAAACTCTCCTTTTGTGTTACAGGGCAGTATGCCTTTAAATTAGAGACAGGAGTCACTTTGCTCTGTACGCATGCATGCTAGTAGCTTCTATATAACTCAGTGGTCGAAGTGAGCGGGATCAGCAGGGCACGGCATGACACTACTTCTTTAAGGTGCTAGAATCTGTTCCTCTACTTTTTTTAATTTAAACACGTGTCCCAGGATGGCAGAAATAGCCAAGTCCGATAGATAAGGCTCGGCGTTCCTGGCCGTTGGGGGAAGGGCAGGCGAGCAGAGATGGAAAAGGACTCTTACTTCTTGCCCAGAGAAGACAAGGACAGTGCCCACTTCTCCTGCTCTGCCACTGTCAGCTGCCCCTTACTCTTCCTAACTCTCTTTCTCTCTTGCTCCTACTCACTTATTGAAAACTGTGACTTCAAGAAACAGTTATTACTCCCTCTTTCATCTCCTTTCGTTTATCTGTTCCTCTGTGAAATTGATCCAAAAAATAGAAAAACACTTTTACTGGAAATTTCAAATTTCCCATACATTTTTCTATTTCAAAGTGCAGCCTTCAGATGAAGAGAAATAAATGGACAAAATGTGAGAAATATTTAAATAAAGCAAGAAAGAGCGATTGCAGATTGATTCTATACACACCCAAACACAATAGCACCACTTTACAGAGCTTGTCAGTAAAGCACTACTTTTATTTTCTCGTCTTTCTTTAAACAACATTGTTTTCCCTGGGTGGGGAAGTGCATCATTCTTGGAGGTACTGTTCAATACATGCCTAATGGGTGAATTGGAAAACAAATTGTGTACAGTGGCTCTGTGTTGAAGGATGTGGGGGCATATTATCAAGAACGGAGTTAAAAATTATCGCTGGTTTAGTTATATCGATCCCTCTGATTGCTTATGCCTGGCCATGGGTACGTTTTTCACTGGGTTTTCTGAATTCTTTTGGATTCCTTGAAGCCTGTTTATATTGTACTTAATTAATGTTCTTTTTATATGTCTAGTTATGTGATTATTACTTTTCACGCTCCAGAAAGCAATAGGGTGTTTTGAGGCCTTTTGCACAGATTACGGCTTAACCATCAATGTATCAAAAACAAAATTTATGGTTATGCATAGACAAAAGACCGTGAAAGGAAGGGTGCTAATGAATGGAGAGCTCCTTGAACAGACCCAGTGTTTCAGTTATTTAGAAATTACTTTGGGGTCTAGATTGGAATGGAAACCACACCTGAATTATTTAACTACCAAACATGCACATTTGGCAGAAGTGCTCCTAAGAGAATTAAGATCCTCGCCCACACATCCAATAGCTCCAGCCCTAAAAATATATGACACTAAAATAAGGGCCTCTGTGTTATATGGGGCAGAGTTATGGGGGGTGTTTAACATCTCGGCCCTGACAAAAGCTCAGAATAAGTTCATGAGGGGCCTGGTAAGGCTTCCTTTATCCACACCATTGATACCTCTTTACCTAGATCTGGGCTGTCAGAGAATTCAGGATGTTGCACTTTATAGATCTGTTGCATATTGGCAGAGGATCTGGGTAACCCCTGAACTTTCTCACTACGCTCAAGCCCTGCTAGAAACCAGAGATTTAGACAAAGGGAACAGGATACCCTGGTTCAGAGAGTGAGGTTGATCTATAAAGCAATGGGATTGGGGGATCTTTGGGATAATCCATTACTAAATCCATTCCCATCACGCAAAACCTTAAAAGAGCTCTACTGGGCCATGGTAATCCAAAGAGACTTCCAAACATGTACTGCCCCATCAAAAATAAGGGATTTTTTGGAGCATAAACATACACCGGTCTATGAATTATGCTGGGATGTCATTACTATCCCAGAAGACAGGAAATTGTTCCATCAGTACAGTGTAGGAACTCTCCCAATTAACACAGTTACTAGCAAATGGACAACAAATAACAACGATGTCCTTTGCCCCTTCTGCAACTCGCAACCAGAAAGTATAGCTCATGTCCTCTTTATATGTCCTGAGTACAAACTTCCTCGCTCCAAATGGCTGAGACCAATATGCATTGAGAAAGGCATTAAAAGAGGTACTGAAGCACTTAGGATATTAAGAACTGATGGCTCTGAAAGCCTGGTAATCGCTGTGGCGAAATTTTTAAAATGGATGTGGGTAATTCGCAGGATTAAATTAAAATTACTGAACACTCCATCAGTTTAATCTTGTTTTAAATTTTTATTTGTAAATAATTGGAAATGTAATGTTCCAGGTTTTATAAAATATATTGTTTTAACCAAAAGTGTATGGAACAATCAACGGACTGAATCAATGTAGTAGTGTAAATGAGAAAATCACTTAGATTCTGTAAAACTAATAGATGAAATAATTATCGCCTGTTCCACTATGGTTCTGATGCTCTGATTATAATTTTATTTTTGTTGTGTTTTTTATACATGAATGTCGTCATTTATGACTTCCAGTCGAAATAAAGACATATTTGAATTGAATTGAACTATTCACACTGCCACTCTTTTCTAGTAGGTCACCCAGACCAAGTTTATAAAAAGTACAACACGTTGGTGCTGCATTTCTTTCTACTTTGATTTTGCAACCCTTATTTAAATGCATGAGCACTGATGGCAGTGCTGTCATTTTCAGTAAGTGATTTGTAGAGCCACTTGTGGGCCATATGGCCATTTTCTCATTTAGTTAAAAAATATCCACAAAGATAATTCCCACAACAACTTTTTTTTATTAGTTCCTTACCAAATAGAGATTAGAGCACATTTTCTTCTCAATGGGAACGCTGATCGCCTACTAATAAGCGATCTCATTTATGTGATAATTTTTCATCAATTCCATGTTTTTTAGACAGTATCCCACAGTTCTCTAAGGAAACTGGAGGATCCACAGATTCCTTATGGTATGCCTCAACCACTCATTGACCACTTCAATGCTGATTCTTTGGAAGCCATTGACTATACTACTCTGATTATTTCAGATACCACTTTATTTACCTGGTGCGCTGGGAACCTAAATAAATTGTGACTCCCACCCCCAACCTCTCATGTTGTATAGCCAAGTTTCTCGCCAATTTTGGTAAGTTCATAACATTATGGCTTTCCTATGTTTTTTGACACTATACATGAAAGCAATATTCATTATCTCTCTTCACAGCTTGCCGTCTCCTGGAACAAGTCTAATGACCCACAGATCTAGACACAACTAGGATTGTAGGACTGTAGACACTATCCCTTTGGTAGGTCACAGGACCTCAATTTTAACACATTATCATTCGTGTAAAATACTTTAAAAAATGTATGCATGATTCTTTCATTCTAGAAAAAATGTATAACAACCCTTACTTGTACAAAGGGTTCTTTATAACTATTTCCGTGGAGGAAAAGGGTCACACTTTCCCCATAAAGGCCACTTGTGTTGGTAATAATTGTCCTACTAGGTCTCTGGGTTAATGGGTTGCCCCGTTTGTTCTAAAATGTGTATCTTTTGCAGCACGCTAACCCAAAGCAGATGAGACTGCCTCCTCAATAAGAGGTCAGCCCTGGGAAAATATTACCATGTCAGAGTCCCTTTGTTGTTCCATTTCCACATGGTACCTTTTTTCAGTAGCCTTATGGCTCGCTATAGCTATACACAGGTTAGTGAAGTTCCTGCTCAGTCAGCAACCACTTCCTGATTGGGAGGGGTTTCTATAGTAACAAGATCCCATATCGCGAGATCTTGTTCCTTTGATGTAGCGCACTCACAGAGCCCGAAAAAAAGCTCCATCTCCCCCACTGTGAAGGGACATGTTACATCTATTACACAAAAATCTGGCATGAGAATCCCCTCATTCCACTTCAGCATAGGGACGCGGGGACCAGAACAACATGTGGCACCAAGACACTCCAATAGGGAGATTTGCGCTGCTTCGTACAGTTATTATAAGTTATAACAGTGATATCTTGAAGAGAAAATAAAATAAAATAAAAGACAATAAAAGATAGAGAATACCTTATTTTTCCAACTGCGTCTACGCGAGACACTCACTAAAAGCATTTTGTCATGAGGAGGAGTCTTCGTTGGGAGAGGAGGCGCGTTTGTTAATGAAAATAGAATTAGGACTTTCAAATTGATGACTGCACAGCAATTGCTTCTCATGTAGGATGGACTGGAACGAGGGAGGATTTTTGGGATAAAGGTCCCTTTACCAACAACAATTCTCAATCAGACAGTTCTCATACAGTAAGTCTCAGTAGTAGTTCACAATATGTTATCTGCTTTTCTTTGGTGAGTCCTATTTATTTTGTTAAAAAAAAACCATCAAGAAGCCTAAGTCCAACTAGTGATTAACCGGAAATAGCTTGTGAGCACTGCAAAAGATCAAAGGCAACTGTCATTTCAACCACCTAGGACTCTTGCTGGAAAAGGGCAGTTGCACCATAAAACCTAAAAATACATAGACTTTTAGACCAATATTTATACTTTTTTCTCAATACAAGTCAATGATCTTAACCAGGTGACAGAAACGTCTTACTTTCAGCATAGACATATCAAATGCACTGGTGGCAGAACGACCTTGAGGAGAAGATAGTTATCATAAGTACAATATCCGCATCATTATTCTCCTAAATTTCTATTTCCACTAAACAGATTTGAAAGTGAGGTTGAGGTTCTAGAAAATGTGCAAATGTACAACTGTGAATAACATGTCTTCCAGTCCCTGGTGAATCATGTAGAATTATATGCATCATTTACTTCACGGAAAGTTCTCCACCTACAATTCTGCAACATATAACACTTACATTTCCTAGCACTTAGTAGAACCCCTGCACTACTGCATGAAAATGCTAACCATTGTTTTTACTCATTGAGTCAGTCAGACCCCTCAGCTTTCCATGATTTTGCAAATCATGTCTTTAATGCAAAATTGATCAACGTGCATAGTGCCCACAATTTCATGCCTGGATACTGCAAAAAAAAACGTGTTGTATCCCTGATTTATTTATAGTTTTATGGGCTCCCGGATCTGAAAACAGCAATCTACACTCGGCTTTTACTTGCTGCCAAGTTGCACTGAATGAATGTTTCACTTTCAGAAGGCACAGGAAGGCAACCCCACCTGTGATCTGTTCATAGAGGAGCTGTCTGGATCAAGGCCTGGCAGACATGGAATGCCTTGCTGAAATGCCTCCTAGCATTTGCCTGTCTGTCTGCCTAGGCCACAAATTTGCTTGATGGTCAGGTTACTTGCAGCCATCCTGCCCACTGGAAAATAATATTATCGGTGGCGAGTACCCTACTGGGAGTGGCAAAAAGAAGACTGTCAGGAGAGTGAAGAATTACCTATTTTTAGAAAAACACCATTGTGGGCAACAGTTGCGACCACGGATTTGAAAAATGCAGCAGCATTACATGTAAAGTCGTCAACAGTGCTGATTTATTTAAGGGGAGTGCCGTTATAAGCAGAGACACTAGAATTATGCAACAGGGGAGGGCCAAAATATGTGAAGGGTTTAGTAAATTATTCAGCAAGAAAAAACAAATGTATGATGCATAATGCTGCATATTTTGTCATAGCAATACTTCATTACTGTCTCATTTTTAGATCACACCCTACTAGGCAGCGCAGCTGTCTGTTTTTGTTAAAGACATTTTGACAAAGTTTACCTAGGAATGCGTTCCACTTGTTGCTTGCTATTGGCTTTGGGATTTGTAACTCACGTTTTCTTGCTTTCCATTTGCTGACATTATTTGGGTTAGACTATCCAGGTTCAGTTCTTCCCTCCTGTTGCCTAAACCGTATTAACGCTACTCTTCCACAAACTCCTTTTCTGCAAACAGGCCTTTAAATCGTGTTCTTATCTCATCACCTTTTCTGGCCATTCAAAGACGGAGGTCAAATGTTAGGTGCTGTCCTCCTCCTTGGGTGCTTATTTTCTTTTCTTTCTCTGACATAAAAGTGAGAGGATTTATGTGATAATCTTGCTGGATACTGGGGGTAAGTAGGAAAGCATTTTTTTCTAGCACACAACAACAGTTAAATGAAATGTGTATGACAAGGCAAGAACAGAGCTTGCATGCATCCTAGTGCCAGTAGGAGCACCGATACAGACCTTACAAGCAACAGGGAATGAAACACTAATCTTTAGAGTAGCCACGGCGTTCACATGTAGTAGGCAAACATCCACCAACCTATCAGACCCTAATAACAGCCAGTGAGTTTACACAGAAAACACAGAGGAAATCCACAGAGTTTGTGAGGAGAATCTATTAAAAATGGTACTCAACGACTAGAGAGAACAGGTGCAGCTTCTTGGTAATCTGCTGAGAGGAATATAAGACACAGGGGCAGCAGGCATGACTCCGAGGCAGGAGGCTCAGGTACATCAGGCCAAAATCCCTTTGCCCTAACATGGGAATTTCTTGTATTAGATCTAAAGAGCCACGCCATGCATCATAGTTGCACATTTATTTAAAGTCATGGTAAAAGAAGTGTTAAAATACGCCCTGTCACCAGCGCTGTATTAGCATCTTTCATAAAGAAGACGACAAAAACAGGGGGGTAAAAGGCAACTCGCATCTATATCTGGAAGTAGAGGTGAGGAGGGAGCTGCAGCACTTCCATAAATCTCTGATGGACTTTAGGTTGAGAATTAATAACGGGGCCTACAAACTGTGTCCTGACCATTGTGTGATTAAGTGCTGCTAAATATTTAAGCATGGGTTGCTGTGTTTACTATTTCTTTCTGCCTGTTTGTGGTATTTTGTAATTGTCACTAGTTTTACTCTTTCTAGGGTATAGGTAAGCGGAGAAGGTCACAGTATTCCAGAGATTTGCTAGCACATACAAATAAAGACATGCTTGATTTACAAAGCAAGTCATGTGATATCATGGTCAGCATCCTCACTTTAAAAATTGTTCCAGTACAACTTTCCACATTGAAAACATCCAAGACAGGAAGTGAGACATTACCAAGTAACAGGCTTCACACCGGTTCAGATGATCAGTGGTGTAACAAGAAGAGGATGGGGCAGTCCGCCCCATGTAGCATGGGTTTTGGGGGCGGCACACTACACCTGCTCCGACATGCATTTGCCGTGGTGCGGCAAACTCAGGAATCGCCTGCACCCCCTTCTCCCACTCTTCCATGTGGCCACCACAGGGCGGCAAAAGCAGGGTCCTCCACAGGCGGCAATGTGGCTAGCTATCCCACTGCATATGACATGGTGGAAGCTAGTCCCTAGTGGCAAGGATGCCCCTACATTCAGGCACCAGGGCCTGAGGGTCTCATACCGAGTCCAAGAGTCACTCATTCATAAGGGCCAGGTCTTAACACCAGGAATCCTTGTGTATTGTCTGCCTAGGGCACCTGACATCCCTTAAACTGATGACTTTTCATGTCAACTCTTCATACTCTGACTCAAGGAGTCTCTACTCTTCGGCACTCTATTCTGCACCACTCTATGCCACTCAACTTAACTGTACAACAATGCACTCTATGACACACTAATCTACTATGCACCACTACACTGTAGGACACTGCACTCTATGCCACTTCACTCTACACCCCTCTACTCTACTCTGCACCACTCTACTCTATGCCAGTGCACTCTACTCCACTCTACTATGCACCACTGGACTCCTAGCCACTCCAGACTAGACCATTCCACTCTGCACCACTCCACTCTGCAACACTGTACTCTATGCCAATGCACTCTATGTCACTACTTTATACTACTCCAATCTACCCTGCACCACTACACTCTACTACACCACTTCACTGTTCTCTGAAACAATCTACTCTATGCCACTGCACTCTATGCCGCTACTCTCTAAGCCACTGTACGCTACTTCGCACCACTCCACTCTACACCACTGCAATCAAGACTGAGCCACACTACTCTATGCCATTCTATGCTAGGCCACTGCACTCTACCCTGCATCGCTATACTCTACCCTGCATCACAATACTTTACCCTGCAACACTCCTCTCTACCGTGAAACAATCTACTGTACACCCCACCATCTGTGCCACTCTACACCTCTGCAGTGTACACTGTTTCACTATACTCTAAACCACTGCACTCTACGCCATTGTACTATACACCACTTTACTCAAAACCAATATACTCTATGTCAATGTACGCTACACAACTTTACTCAAAACTAATGCACCCTATGCCATTTCCCCTATGCCAACTACTTTGCACCATTTCACTTTACAACACTATACTCTACAACAATCTATTCTATGCCACTGCACGCTATGTCACTCTACACCAGTGCGCACTACATCACTACATTCTATGTCACTGTACTTTATGCCACTTTATTATACTATGCACCACTCTACTTTATCTCACTCGACTATACACCACTCCACTCTACATCACTGCTCTCTGCACTACTCTACACCACTCTACAACCCTGCACTCTACGACCCTGCACTCTGACACTCTACTTTGCATGACTGCCCTCTATGCCACTGCACTCTATGCGACTGCACTCTACTCTGCACCACTGCACTCTACACCTCTGCACTCTATACCACTGCATTCTACGCCACTGCACTCTACACCTCTGCCTACTACCCTGCACTATTCCACTCTTCCCTTTACTTAAAACCAATGCACTCTATGCCAATCTACTCTACATCACTCTATGCCTCGCCAGTCTACACTATCCCACTGTACTCTAAACCACATTTCTCAAAACCAATGCACTCTATGCCAATCTACTCTGCACCACTGTAATTTGTGCAACTTCACTATATGCCACTCTACTTTACACTACTCCACTCCCCTCCACTGCAATCAAAGCTGTGCCACTCTACTCTACACCACTCTACTCTATGCCACTGTGCTCTACCCTGCACCACTATAATCTACCCTGTACCACTCTACGCTACTCTGAAACAGTCTACTCTACACCACTGCCCTCTATGCTACTGCACTCTACGCCACTCTACACCACTGCACTCTATGCTGCACCACTCAATTCCTCTCCAGTCTAAACTATGCCACTGTACTCTAAACCACTGTGCTCTATGCCAATGTACTCTACACCACATTGCTTAAAAACAATGCAATCTACACCAATGTACGGCACACCACTTTACTATACCCAATGCACCCTACACCACTGTTGCTATGCCAAATACTTTGCACCACTGCACTTTACACCAATATACTTCACAACAATCTACTCTATGCCACTGCATGCTACAGCACTCTACACCATTGCATTGTACATAACTGCACTCAGCGATACTGCACTATATGCCACACTTTTATACGCTGCACCAGTACAGTCCACGTCAGTGCACACTATGCCACTCTACTCTACGTCACTACTCTCTGCACCACTCTATGACCCTGCACCCTGTGACCCTGCACTCTGACACTGAACTCTGCATGACTGCACTCTATGCCACTGCACTCTGCCCCGCTCAACTCTACGCCACTCTACACCACTGCACTCTATGCCAATGCACCTAACACCTCTGTACTGTACCCTGCACTTTTCCACTCTATCCTGCACCACTCCATTCTATGCCATTGCACTCTATGCCATTGTACCCTACTGTGCACCGCTCTACTCTATGCCACTGCGCTCTATGTCACTGTACTCTATGTCAATGCACTTTACACCACTTTACTTAAAACCAATTTACTCTACTCCATTCTACTATGCACCACTGTACTTTATACCACTTCACTCTAAGCTACTCTACTCTATGACACTCCACTCCACGATACTCAACTCTATAATGCTCCACTTCATTAAACTTTGCTCTAATGGCATTCTGCTTCACTCTTTGCCACTCCACTCTACAGCACTCTACTCCACTCTATTCCATTCTATGACACTACTCCACTTTATTACACTCTACGCAACTCTCTCTGTGCCATTTCATGCCACTTTACTCCACTCTATTCCATGACACACCACTCAACACCACTCTATGACAATCTACTCCGCTCTACGCCATCTACTCTACAACACTCTATTCCACTCTACACAACCCCCTCTATGCCACTCCACGCTACTCTACACCACTCCATGGCACTCAATGCCACTCCACTCTACAAAACTCTATGCCACTCAACTCTATGCCCTTCACTCTATGACACTCTATTCCCTTCATGACACTCCACAAAAATGTACACTAATTCATGATACTCCTCTTCAATCCTCTCCACACCACTCGACTCTACTGTACGCCACTGCACGCCACTCTATGCGACCACTCCACACTACTCCACTTTACAACACTCCACTCCTTTACCCCACTAACTTTTAGCCATGCCGAACAGTATCACTCTGGTGTACAACGTTGACGAAACATATCGCCAAAGTCAATAGCTTTTTCATGGGCAGGACCTATTAGCTTTGCCTGTGATTGTTACACATGTCAACACTGTCTTGGCATTGGTCTGCCCCTCACGTTACCACCCACAAATAGCAATAAACAACTAGTGAACCTTTTCAAACAGGCTCCCACTACAAGGCAAACACATGTTGCTGCCTTTTTAATACGTTTTGAACTGTGTAATCTAGGAACAATTTATTTGGTTAAAATCTGCAGCTTATGCAGCAAATGTGGCTAATCTATAATTATGTGAAAGTGAAAATACCTGCACAGTCACATAATTCCAGTGGTGCTGGTTATGGATAAGTGAATTTGCGTTGGTGGAACAGCAGCAGTGGCCTGTGCAGGTGCAGGGGGGGGGGGTTGTCGACAGTCGGCGAAATAGGATTTATTTATTTAATTTCTCCTATTCCATCATCTGTTGACACTCCTCACCTCCCTCCGCCATCCAGCTGCCCCACCATGCTTACCTGCACCGCCACTGCCGTGGAGCAGGAATGAAAAGAAAATGGTCTGTAATGGTACTGCTCTATAAATAAAAAAACAGTGTTTGTTTATTTACAAAACAATACTGATTAAAAGCATTTCCCTTTCTTACTTTTTCTACAAATGTGAAGTAATCGCTCTGTAGTTGTACTGCTTATAGATGGGGAAGCCAGCAAATTAATGGGTAGATGCCAGTCACGTTCTGGTTTGACCCTATGATAAAGGTTCTAATTAATTTTAAAAAGTGTATTTTGTTATTTTTTTTGCTGTTTTTCACTTCAGTACATTAAATATTTTACTACATTGAGTTTCATTTATCAAAAGTAATAGCTTCAGAAACATCCATGAAGCCTCTCCCTAACAACGATACCTTCAGTGAACCAAGAGACTAGTCCGTTGTCATGTGCCTACTGCATGTGGCCTATATTGTGATTATAGATAGGACAACATTATAATCAATGAATCCATATACAAGAGAGGTTTTGGTTAAGTGCACATCCTGAACCCACATGTTTGTAGGTTCTCTCATATCTGGTAATGAACAAAAATGAGGTTCATTGAAAAAGTATTTAACTAAACTCACACAATTGGGTCAACCAGGAAGCTCAAGCAGTATTATGGATTATGACAGCAAACACAAGAGAGGTTGTTGTGTATAGTTCACATTCTGAACACACATATTTAAAGGTGCTTGCTTTCATATCTGGTAATGAACAAAAAGGAGACTCAGTAAAATAAATAATTTGCCTAGGAACACACAATTTGGTCAAACAGGAAGCCGTGATAGATCCCTGACTTTTTCAGTTTAACGAAGTGCAATTCAACGAGTGGATGAGTATCACTTTTTGACATCAAAGGTTAAGGCTTTGTCCTTAAATCTTGCAGGATGAGATTAGATCTTCCGTGACTGGCAACCTGTTATTGTGATTAGGAGGGCACAAATCATGTTTTTCCCGTGCAGATTCGCATTTTATTAGGACATAAACAGTAATTTAAATGAGTTAAAATACAGGTAATCATAGGGGTCTGGCTTAGATGCAGGTGGTGGTGCGCTCATCAGCTCTACCTGGCAGCCCTTTCACCACATACTTTACAGTGCATTTCAAACAGAGAGGAAACCTGGGCTGAGCTGGTGCAAGAGAGCCTGAGCATCTGCTCACCTCTCCAGGACTAAAATATCTACGTGTGCCTCTGTGGATGGCATGAGATGAGGGGTGCAGCTGCAGGGTGTTTTCCTTTAACCTTGCATCTTTCCCAGTATGGCTAAAAGGTGATTGCAAAAGCTATTGAAGGGAGAGGATTTGGCCGCATTTTTTCAGGGCAGAACAGCATTTTAGAATACCTATTGTTTTAAATGTCTGAAAATCATCACCCATCAGCAAATTAAAATAAATGCGTGAAATAAAATGCCGGCCCCCTTCATCAATTTCCTCAAATAATTAAATGTTTATTTTCATCTTTTTTTTTTTACAAGAAAGCATTTTTAGAACAAGAAAAATATGACAATAACTCTATGCTGGCTTGCTTAGCTGATCACAACAGGCTGCATTTCAAATATCGGACAACATTTAAGAGGAGTGAGAAGTATGTGTATGGTTTTACCCTCAGCTTCCCTATTCCCTTTTTATATACAACTAGACTTAAAGAGGTCACCTTATTTTTGTTGAATCCTATTACAATCCACAAGACAGAATGTTGCTTTGCCACTATCTCACAAATGTTGATTATTAATCTGCATGACAAAGACCAATTAGACAACGATTCACATCCCACCGAGTAAAAAGAAAAAACATTAGAACTACAATTCCCAAGAAATTTGTAGTTCTTTCACAAACCTTCCGATCATGTGATGGTCACATGACAATAAAGAGGCTAATGTCGGAGACAGCCGGCTTCCGGCCCTTGATAGCCCTCCTCTAGTTTTGTTGAATTGCAAATATCACCCATTCCAGGGTTCAATGGCACTTTATTAGCTTGGGTAGTTAATGCACGTGTGGGAAAGTTCTGTGTGCGTTTTTATAAATGGTTCAATCAGTTTACAAGCACAGTATGAACCATCCAGATTGGAGATTTGTTTTTATGTGAATAGCTCAGTTTGTTTTTGTTTTTGCTGCAGAGATCCTAGTGTTACCAATAGGCTACAAGTTAATATCCTTGTCATGTAGCTTAGTGACTTGTGACTTGTGATTAGGGCCACAGAAATTGTGCAATATAAGAGGACCAAATTATGTGGCAGGGTTGACTTAATTATGCTGTAAGAAAAGGCAAATTGTGCGCTATAATGTGGCACATTTTGGGATAGTATTATTTCATTATTTTGTCATATTTACACCTGGTAACAGTGTCTGGAAAAAGAGATTACCTTAATGGTACCAATTTAGTGTCCAAATACACCCATGAGATACTGAAAGATGATCCGTCAACCTTTGCGCAAAGCCTTCTGGTGCTCAGGAAGCTGAGTCGCCATTTTTAGGTCTCGCTGAGTCAGTGCATGCGCTGCTCTGCGAGACATGTTGTAAGCCGGTTTTAAAAGTGCTACCAGCTTGGCCACCAGCTTGCGATTACGTGCACAATGAAGAGCAGAGGTGCCATATAGCTTTCCTCTCTCGTCATGGTGCACGCACATCGCACACCACTCGCCAGCCTACTTTCACTCTTACCACTCGCGTCCACACGCACCACTCACATCCACTTTTTTGCTCGTGATTTTCAGTAATGGCAAGTAATATGCTCCTAGAGCTAAGCTAACAGGTCGCTGGCAAACCCTGACTTTTCTACCCTCTCAGCGTGCCTTGAGGCGCACTCCCTGACACTCTCCCATCTTATACGTTAACACCAGAGGCCAAGAGGCATCATCTTCTAGCACCGGTTAGCGTACCTGCTTACAACAGTGCCAGATCTCGAGCGGCTGGTCCATAGATTGCATCAACACCTGTGTGAGACTTTCCGGGGCAGCCGTGGGAAGATCCTTACTCTTCCGGAGCAGTAGGGAGGTCTCTTTGGGGTCGGGGTGGGCGGGAAATTTTGATTTGGGGGGGTATTGTTGTTTCACCAACCGTTTGATTCACTACAAGGACCACCTCAAACACACTCTAGACCGCCCCCTGGCTTGTTAATACATATTTTGATACAGGGCTTCCTTGCTATTTCTGGTTGAAATTAAAACAAGGTGCTGTGGGCTTGTTTTACCCATGCAGTGGTTGCTCTAAGGCCAGACTCCAGAAGTAAGATAGGCCGCTCATTATTACCTGAATATCGCGTTCCAGGCAAAAACTCCAACCAGGCCTAAAAGAGCCTTAGGCAGCGGCCCGCTTCACAGTGCATGGGCAAGTTTCTAACTTGAATCACAGATGTTGAGGCGACGCCAAGGCACGAAACTGGTTCTTGAGCTCCAAAGTCGGCAGCTCTGCCCGTTAGGCCACAGCCACATCAATGCAAAGACCTGCATGTTTTCGAATACATATTTGATTGAGTGCTGCTTGGGTGCTCTTCTCTGGAGTGAAGAAAAACAGGGTGCTGTGGACTCTCTGAATTACGATGGGCTGGGCAGAGTCAGTTACATGTTAGGAAAGCATTAAATGGGAGGGCTTCCTACAGATCGAGGCCTATGAGAGTCGGTGGGTTTGGGGGCGGGGTCAGTTACATAGCCTGTCATGCAATTGGATCTTCCACCTTCTTTTTAGAGTCACCAGCATGTTGATGAGTGTGTTTATTCAATATAGTCCAGTCTGCCTCTGCGTGTGTTAATCAACACTCCCTCATATTCCTCTTGTCTTCATATGTGCATTCCAAGCTGTAAAGGAACTTAAAGTGCAAACTGTTCTTAAAACTGTAATAAAAAGCCTTCTAGGCTGACCGCTTGCATGCTACCATCTTTGTCACACAGGGTCCTAGCTATATAGCATAAAGCCTATGTCACCACGGGTCTATTCTGGTCCTCATCACAGCCCAATTTCTTCAAAAATTGGCAAAGACGAGGGGCCTTTTACTGTGGGCCTGAGTTTAAAAATATTATGAAAACTATGCACACATTCTTCAACCTCTTAAAAAAGGAAATGTTATTTATTGGGCTGTTTCTTGTGTCTCTGTTCCTTATTATTGAAGAGGAAATAACTAATACCATCTTTAGTCTTTATAACCACAGACCACACATTCTGAGAAAATCAAACTTTGCTATTTAAGTCTAACAACATCTCAGCTGTAACCTCGCGTCAGATGACACAACAGTATATACTGTGTTTTGCTGGTTACACGCAGATCTATGCAGTAAGACCTCAACCCACTGAGCTATTGGCATCTTACTCATCAACATGAGCACACTTGCTTGGCTATAATCGTCCCCATCTGTCATGTGCGCCTCGTTAAGAGTGGAACTTGAACATGTTCTGGCCTGGTTACCTTCCTGGAATGTATCAACAATTCTACAAAAGTTGAGAAGCATTTCTTAATATGTGAGGACTACATTCCAAACGTTAAGTAATACCATTCCTGGAATGGCACATGGAAATCCTGGAAAACAGTGGCAGTATTCCAGCGACGCAGCTCACTGGAAAGTTGTATTACAATTTGTAGAATGTAACACTGAGATTTGAGTAGTGTAATTATGCAGATCTGGGAATGCTGTTGTGCATCACAAGACTGATGCACTTTAATTCCTAGAATGTATGGGTGGACATCTTACTGCGTATATGTCTGTTCACAGGGTCAGCTCTGTGATTACACACACCTGTAAGAGTGTGCACACGCACAGCATCACCTTGTGTGTGCGTATGTGCCAACAGGTCAACATACTATATGTGCACTCAGCACTCTACCCACGCTTTGTGTATGTCAGCCATGTTGCACAGCAACCCGCACTGCTTCTTTTAATTATTTCTGTAGCCACAGGGAAGTTGAGTGATGTGCCCAGAATCGCAGGATGTTGAGCTGAAACAAAGAATCAAATCTGGTTTTCACATTTCAAAGATGGTTAAGTACACATACGCTCCTACTTGACTACATTAATCAATATCTTGCAGGCAAAGAACACCACCAGACTGTTCTCCCCCCACACACTCCCCCCCTTCCATGGAGTGGGACAGAACCTGAGAAGCTCCCTCACTGGCCCTCTTCAGCGCCCCTCCCCATAACTCTCCAGATGTCCTCCCTACTCTAGTCCTCTGCAAAGCCAGTGCTAATGGCTTCCCATCAGTAGCTCCTTGAGGCCTTGTCCCACCTGGAGGTAGCCAGGGGGCAGGCACATCTTTTGTGTGATAGGGGCAGCCCAATGTCACTCGGTCTCTGACAATTAGCCGTCATGACGTGGGTCAGGCTCAGTATATGTATCCAAAGTCTGTAACAACAGCCTTTCACGTTGTGCACTTGCAATTAACTGCCCTAGACTTCACAACAGTGTTACTATATCTTACACCAAAGTAGAATACTGGATATATGGGGCACTGGACCAAATTGCACCAGTAGTTGGTAGGGTGGTGCGTAGAACTAAGCCTACGGCGTTTTGGTTCAATGAGGAACTAGCTGTGCTCCAAAGGAACTTCAAGTGCTGCAAAACTATCTGGAGCAAAGCCTTTGACAATGCCAGCAAGGATATCTACTACTCAGCTTTAAAAACCTACCACAGCTATATTAGACATGTGTGACGTGAATTTTATCCTAGCAAAATTGAATTGGTGCAGAACTCATCACAAGAATTCTTCTCTATTGTTACATCTTTATCCTCAGTGGACTGGGTCTCCGCTCTTACTCCCTCCTCGGAGGACAGCTGTAATGCTCTTGCCAAATTCTGCTCAGACAAAAAAGCATCCATCTATTGCTCTTTCCTAGAGGCCACTTAAAATGCCCCAGGTCTTGAGGTCTAGTTTGAGCCCTCTACAGACCACGTTAGATTGCTTCAGTTCAAACCTATTGAGCTGGATGAGCTAGTCTCTTCTGTCATCTGTAAACTCTGGACTGGCTTCTGACCCGGCCCCTCCTGCTATTTTTGAGTAAGGAGTGGAAGAGTTTCTCCCAGTGTTTAGAGAACTCATTAATAACTGCTTTGTAGTGGCTCAAGTCCAGCCGCGGCCTGTGGAGAGAGTTGTGGTGGGGCAAAAGGCGTGGTGAGGGAGGGGCAGGGTGGGGGATGCTAAAAACCGGAGTACGGATAATTGGAGGTAAGTAAACAATTTAATTAGTTAAACCAATTTCGTTGCGCGGGCTGCATCGCATTTTGCGATGCAGGGCGCGCTACGAAATTCGTTTTGGATTACCAAAATTATACATTCCCGCTCCAAAATGCTTGAACATGTCCGCAACACTTAATGGCAAGATCACTCAACCTTTAAATTCTCTCATTAATAAGTACAATGAGAATCTTAATAAATTAAAGCAATATGTTTTCATGACAGTTTTCATGAGTATTCCTTTATCTTTCTTTCACGTATTTTTCTTTACTTATTAACTGGCTGTATACACCGTATGCACTTCTTTTTTCAAAATCAGGAATGCAGTTTCTGTGCCATTGTCGCTCTTAGTTGCTTGCTCATATCTCCAGTTCTTGTCATGCATGTTAAATTTGGTGTTAAACCAAGCTCGTCATTTTTTGCTTCATCATTTACCATCTGGGTGCAATCTCAACAAAATCGAGACGAAAAATTCTTGTTAAGAAGTTCATGGTGGTGAGATGCACACCGAATTTCTTCCATTATTTATCCTGTTTAATCTGATTCCACTTTGTTAGCGTGCAAACTTGTTTTGCGCTTCACCTCCTGCACTGCAATCAAAACAAAAACAGGGGGTAAACCTTTTTACAGGTTCCCTCTGGGGCATTTACATTTAACTGTAAGGTTACAGGCGGCCCCCAGTCATCATATGCAAACAAAAGGAGGCTGGATGGCCCCTTAATTTCGGCCCAGCTGGAGGTGAAAAAAGGCTCCCTCACTGCCTGCACATTGCGCTGGGAATGGAAAGCAGGCAACTCTGAAGTCAGCCCACCCTCATGTGATGATCTGGCTGCTTTCTTTACTGAGAAATCAAGATTCATAAATACAGACGTGGATACCAGGCAGGCTCAACTGCTATCCAATGGGTCTACGACAAAATCGAACCGATGAGCCTGGGCATCAAGAACAATGCCTCCTGGGACACCTTTACCCACTTCAGTGAAAGAGACATTAAAAAGGTTCTTCAGAATATATACCCACCTAATGACTTCAGTGACCCGTTGCCACCTTCCATCTTCAAAGAAATCAAGGATGTCATCTTTCCCATCCGGCCCAAAAAATGTCAACGCGTCTCTGTTTTTTTTTTATTTATTTATTTTAAAAGTTTTATATAGTGCTAGCTAGACCCATAGGTATCAGAGCGCTTTACATACATACTGTAAAAATTCAGAAGGGCCTTACATTACTGTCACAAGGCACGATCCCGGAGTGCCTAACAGCAGCTCAGGTAACACCTGCATTAAAAAATCCTACCGCAGACAGAGCTGGCCTTATCAGCTTCCGCCCTATCTCTAACATCCCCACACTAGCCAAACTCCTAGAAAAATGCGTACAATCGTAACTGTGCTCACATCGAAAATTTCCATCTCCTGAACCAACATCAACCTGGCTTTCGTATTGGGCATAGCACCGAATCGGCTCTCACTCACGTTATAGATGACATTTAAAAATGCTTGAATAAAATGAATCATGCTTCTTTATCCTCCTTGACCTTTCCTCTGTATCTGACACTGTTAATCATGACAACCTTCTATTCATTCTGAACCACAGGATGGGCCTGTCTGGTCCGCTGTTGAAATGGTTTTCTCCATCACAGATCCCAAACAGTGAAGGTCCCAGCCATCACCAGTATCCATGGAGGTCCCCCCAAGGGTCCGCCCTATCTCCCACACTTTTCAACTTGTTATTGCAACCATTAACTAATGCACTAAATTCCATGGACATACTCTTCCATATGTATGGGGATGACACCCAACGTTATCTGAAAATCTCATCCCTGGATAACATAATTTCACTAAACACTACCCTATTGACTACTCAAAACTGTGTAACTGAGAACCACCTCCTGCTCAACACCTCTAAAACAGAATTTCTTCTCATTTCTCCTCTGATTCACACTCCTGAATTAGACCTCTGGATGAACCACCTCACCGCCTTCAACTGCTCCCCCTCATTATTGACTCAGCTATATCTCTTGGAATCACCCTGGACAAGCACTTGAACATGAAGACTCATATTAGCAATGTGTGCAAGGGAGCTAACCACCTAATGAGGATACGCAGGAATCTCAAACCTTTCCTCCCACAAGGTGATTTCAAGCAAGTGGTCCAAGTTCTTGTTTTGCCAGGGCAAGACTATGGCGGTGCTACACTCTGTGTTCTCCCCAAATATACCTTGGCCCCACTAAGGGCCTAATTGAACACGGCGGCCAGATTGGTTACGGGTACCAAAAGAAATGCGCACATCTCCCCAGTCTTAAAATCCCTTAATTGGCTGCCCTACGAAGCAAGAATACAGCTAAAGATTGCCTGCCTAGCCCACAAAGCCCTCCATTTCAAAAACCCCAGTTATCTAGTGCAAAAGCTGGAACCATCTGGAGGGGGTAGACCTTCTAGGAGTGCTAACTCTCTCCTCCTGAAACCTCAGATCTTTCGCAAAAAGAGAACGTGTCACCGAGCTTTCTCCGGCTCTGCACCGACGATTTGGAACTCTCTCCCACCGGAAATACGTAGAATCTCCTCCAAGGTTGCTTGGAAAAAAAGATTCCTTATGAACAAGTTCTTACCTTAATATGGTGGTGCTCTACTGCCTTTGGCTTACATCTTTAAGCCCTGCGCTAGATGTTATTATTGTTGGTTTGAATCATTTGCTCCCCTCCTATTTCGCTATGTATCAGTTTTTATCTTATTCTTTGTTGACCCTTTGTATTTGTAACCGTTTCTTGTACTGTGAGTCCTATGTGATATGTGTTCTGTTTGGTATTCTGTTTGGTATTCCTACATGACACATGTAATGCAACTGTTACCTTCCTATCCCTCCAATTGTAAAACGCTCTGATATCCCTCTGTATCATGTTTGCGCTATATAATACTTTATAAATAAATAAATAAATCAATGTGCAGGTGCTGCTGAACATGTCCTGGTGTCTGAAAATGACACCGGGACAAGTTCAGCATATTTCTGCTGGGCCCAACTTCTTGGCAAGGGGCAAGGCATCCACCCTGTGAAAAGAGTTGGAGACGCCGTTTATCTGCGTGTACCCCTGACTCAAGCCCTGTTTGGAACACTTTTGTTGAAGTATATATGCACTTTATAAACGTTATTATGATTACTATTATTAGTAAGTGCTATATAAATGATTATTAATGTAATAACTTAAGGACAATTACATCAGACATTCTTACAATTCATGCAGATTTCTTGCATACCAAGCTTAGGGAGATCAAAAACCTAGTCCTGACCCACTTTTAGCACTGCCCTTAAGCCTACCTCAAACTTCTTCCCCAGTCCTCTGCTCCTTTTGGTGAGTACCTGTACTTATTTTTTCCATCTCAAGCACTGGATATAACTATGAAATGTCACTAAAATATGGTGCCACAAAAAATGCAATAGTATGCCTCAAAATGTCCATTTTTGTGCCACAAAATGTCCTAATCCAAGCGCAATAACCTTGGGGTCAGATCAGTTAGCTGAAACCCCTCACTTACCTATGCACTTTGCACAAAAGGATATTCTCTACCAAACAAGCGCCTGCACAGGTGCACTCACTGCTTTCTCTTCATGTGCCCCCACTGTCCTCTGCTCATAGCAATTTCTTCTTGGTAGGTGATTGTTATGCGGTGAAGCAGGGCCTTTCTTTCACTTGGTCCTACTGGGTCTGGCTCTTGTAAGGAAAGCAGTACCTTTGGCTTCCGTGTCAGTAGAATGGTGCCAAATGATATGGCCCCTCAGGAGATTGTGGTGAGGGGCCACTGAAATTCTTGTGTTTGCCATCTGTTACTATACCTTAGGCTGGATGGAGGTGCACTGAAACGTGAGACCCCCACCTCGCACAGGAGCTGCAGGAGCCTGTTAAGCCCCTGCCCATTTAGGTCCTTGTCAAAGATGCAATAAATAGCTTGAGCAACTGCGTTAATAGTAGGATGTGCTGCCATGGCTTTTCCACCCCCCTTGCTCTAACTTTATTTCCTGCATCTTCCCCGCCTATTGCCTATAAATAAATATTAAAAGTGCATGCAAACAAGTTACTGAAGGACGCATTAGATGTAAAAAAAAGTAAGATCTTCCGAAATCTCATTCATGTGTGGCTTGAAAATGAGCTGAAGAACAAACGATGCACACAGCATTATGCTCAGTTTTTTTTACGTTTTTGGGGGGAATTTTGCAGTTTTATACTTTGGGACCTCGACCTGAAGGTATCGGAGCACTTTACATGAGCAGCAGTTGCATTGCAGATGGACAGGTTCATTTTTCAGTCACGGAGAGATTAAGTAATTTGCCCAGAATAAGAGGATGCTGAGCCTCCAGCCGAGACTCGAACCCAGCTCCCTAGCTTCAAAGTTTAGCCATTACGCCACATCCTCACCCCATTTTGCACAGGCTTGGCCCATCCAAAGCCAAGCTTTACATAAGCACCAAATTATATTACAATATCCCCCGATGCCTAATAAACATCTGGTGTTATCAGAATCAAAGGATGTTGAGTTAACACCTGAACTCAGCCCTGGTTACCCTGTGCTCAAGTGGGCAGTTCTGGCCGTTAGGCCACTTCTCCTCTCCTCTGTGTAAAAATCCTATCTTCAGCTACACAGATGGGATATGCACTTTGGCAGGCCTGACGCACACCTCTTCTAATCGCCTTTGCTGACAAACACGTTGCAAGTGTAAAATCCTAAAAATGACCCATTGAATAAGGATTTGTGGAATGCTACGTTTGGGTGGATACGAGTATAAATTCGGCAATTACATCATTCTGGTCTGTTTTCTGGTAAGGCTCTATTCAAAGGAATGTGAACACCTTCCAATGCATGTGTTTGTGGGAGTTCCAATACCTCTTGCTGGTTGATTGTTTAATCTGTGAAAAAAGGCATATTTGAGGAAGTGGTTCATTGCATGGAAAATGATTGTTCTTGTAGAGAAAAAAACGTTCAAAAGCAATCCTTTCTAGGCTTTCAAAATGTTACAGGTGGTAAAAATTCTGCACAAGAAAATTCTATAAATTAAAATACTCAATGAGTGTTTGAATGGCATTGATTCCCAGTGATACTCATAGGGGCATTTCTGTTTCCCAACAGTAGGCACACAAAGCACGCACACAGTCTGCTCAGAAAACAGGAGCAATTCGGGGTACAGCAGCCGCGGCCGGTTGTGGGAGTTCCGGCTGGGCAGTGACGTGGGGAGGGGCAGAGTGGGGGTAGTAATGTATGGATTACGGAGTTTAACAGGTAAGTACAAATAAAAATAAATAAAACGAATTTCGTTGCGCGAACTGCATCGCATTTGGTGATGCAGTGCACGCAACGAAATTAGTTTTATTTATTTTTAGGTTTACTTACCTGTTAAACTCCGTAATCCATACACTACTACACCCCACCCTGCCCCTCCCCCTCCCCACATCACCGCTCGGCCGATACTCCCACTACCGGCCGCGGCTGGGGTACAGGAGCAATTCTAGTGTGCAGATTTCTGATTTTCTGATTTACAACTTGCCCTTTGTTGGGCTTCACTGTACATTAAGTTAAATCAGGGCTTACTTTGTAAAAGAAAATGGGGCCATATTTATGATCCAGTTTGCGTCACTCTTGCATCATGCAACACTGTACAAGAGCGGCACAAACTTTAAATCAGACTTTTGAAGCCACTTGGATCCAAAAATCTGGAATAATGCACAGCAGCGCAAATCTCTGAATTTCATTATTCTGCACTGGGTAGGCAGCCATGAGTGTTGCGTGGGTGTACCATGGTTTTTGACACATTCTTAGATTTACAACATGCAAACTTGGGAATGCACCAAAAAGATACACCTCCCAGGTGAGGTGTAACAAGGAGAAATATCTTCTTTATTTCTCTTTGTTACTTCCTCTTTTTTCTGGAAGGTTTTTCGTCACAAAATTAATCCTGCATGCAATGTGCAGGGGTGCCTGTGCTAGCATTAGGCTACCAAAATGGTGCAGGAGCACGGGGAGGGGTTGGAAGGGGGGTAAATCATGAATTAGCCCTATGCCTTAAATACATCACATTCCTACCCTTTCCCAGTGGTGCAGGGCAGCGCAGCAATGTGACTTTGTGTGCTGCAGTACGCCACTATTCCATACATATGTCCCAAAGTGTTGTCCCAAAGTTTAGCTCAGAAGTCCGCAGTGTGGGTATTGAAGGTTGGGTTGATGAACAAGCATTGGAAATGCAATAGGTCTCGCATTAGGAAAGTTTGAACAATTGGTATTGTAAATGACACTTTTTTTATTTATGTGTTGGTTTTGAAAATAGCAAAAGTAATAGCTTTGTCAGTTACAATGTCAATAGTTTGAACTTTCGCAAATGTGACACCTATAGCATTTGTAATGCAATGTGTGTTGTCTTTACGTGACTTAGATGTATTGATATTGCAAATAACAATGGCTTTTAATTGTGTAAATAATTAATACTTAAATAACATTTATTGTAATTTATAATGGCAATAGCTTAAACGTTTGTAAATTAATTTTGTGAAGATTATGTTCAGTGTATTTTATTGTGACGAAAATCCAAGAACATTGCATTTGCACCTGGTGGTGGGTGTGGTGGTGGTGGGTGTGGTGGATGTGGTGGTGGATGTGGTGGTGGATGCGGTGGTGGTGCATGTGGTGGATGTGGTGGTGGTGGATGTGGTGGTGGATGTGGCGGTGGATGTCATGGTGGATGTGGAGGTGATGGTGGATGTGGTGGATGTGGTGGTGGATGCGGTGGTGGTGGTGGATGCGGTGGATGTGGTGGTGGATGTGGTGGTGGTGCATGTGGTGGATGTGGTGGTGGATGTCATGGTGGATGTGGAGGTGATGGTGGATGTGGTGGATGCGGTGGTGGATGCGGTGGATGTGGTGGCGGTGGATGTGGTGGTGGATGCAGTGGTGGTGGTGGATGTGGTGGTGGTGGATGGGGTGGTGGATGTGGCGGTGGATGTCATGGTGGATGTGGAGGTGATGGTGGATGTGGTGGTGGATGTGGTGGTGGATGTGGTGGTGGATGTGGTGGTGATGTTGGATGTGGTGGTGGATGTGGTGGTGGATGTGGTGGTGGATGCGGTGGTGGATGCGGTGGATGTGGTTGTGGTGGATGCGGTGGTGGTGGTGGATGCGGTGGATGTGGTGGTGGATGTGGTGGTGGATGTGGTGGTGATGGTGGATGTGGTGGTGTTCAGTGGGAATTTGCCGGACAATTTACATTAAGATGTTTTATACTTCATGGACATTTTCAGGGTTGTCTTTGCTTTGTTGTGAAAACTAAAGGGCAGACTCTAAAAGTATCCGATTGCAGGCGAGGAGCCCTTAACGCTGGGGGCCAGGAGCCCCTCCGGGTTCTCATAATAATCAGCCATGGATCAAAGCAGCGCCTGGGCGGAAAACAAAGAGAACCCCGTGGAGACCTCCAAGCGCCTTTGATTTCAAGCAATGCCTGCTGCAGGGGTGGGCCCGTTGCGAACAGCATGGCGGAATTAATTCAATTGTGTGGCCAACAGTGATGGGGAGGGGCAGGGAGGGAAGGGGGCGAAGGGGGCAAGGGTAAATATGGACATGGAGGGGGTCGGATGAGGGAAAGAGGAGAGGATATTGAAGGCAGGGACGAATGACGTGTTTAGAAGAGAGAGGAAACGAGAAGGGAGGGCTGAAGTGAGGGGGAGGAGGAAGGGGATGAAAGGATGCTGAAAGGCGGAGTAGGAGTAGAGGTTACGAAAAGAATGAAGGAAAAGAGGTCAAGCAAAGGCATGAAGCAACTGAAGGACAGAGGGAAGGCAGAGAAGGGGGGGGGGAGGAGAAATGCGACAAATGTTTTGGGTAAAAAAAAAAAAGAGAGACGGAGGGAAGGCAGGGGAGGGGGGAGAAGAAATGCAACAAATGTTTTTTTTGTTGTACTTTATATTTGCCTGGCTATATACATATATTCAAGCATGTACTCCATTAGGTAGGCATGGCTGTGGAGAGGTCAGTAGCACGTCAGGCATCGGCAAACCTTTTGGTCAGATTGGGAAATTAAAACAAGTTAAAACGGTGAGCCACCGTTCTGAAAGTAAATGCGCACATGGTGTACTGCAAATGAAAACAAGCAGCTCATTAGGAGTGGTGGGGGCGGGCACAGAGAGACGTGACACGGCGGGGAGGGGGCGGAGCGGGTAAAAAAAATTGCCTGGCTATATACATATATTCAAGCATGTACTCCATTAGGTAGGCATGGCTGTGGAGAGGTCAGTAGCACGTCAGGCATCGGCAAACCTTTTGGTCAGATTGGGAAATTAAAACAAGTTAAAACGGTGAGCCACCGTTATGAAAGTAAATGCGCACATGGTGTACTGCAAATGAAAACAAGCAGCTCATTAGGAGTGGTGGGGGCGGGCACAGAGAGACAAGGGGGGAGTGGATGCTGGAGGGGGAGGTGTGCTGGGAGAGAGAGTGGCGCTCTTCTGCCCCTACTTTCAAAGCTGCCATGACGATGCGACACGGCGGGCAGGGGAGGGGGCGGAGCGGGTAAAACAATAAATAAACACGACGGCTGGACGAGAGAGAAGGGGTGGGGGGAGGAGAAATGCGACACGGCGGGCAGGAGAGGAGGGGGCGGAGCTGGGGGAGGCTGTGAGATGTGCACGCGCTTTTAAGCTCTAAGCGCATGCGCATTGAGCTTAAAAGTCACGGGCACTGCAAGGAATCGCCACGATTCCTTGCAAGTTAGTTAAAGAGTGGTTAAGCCCCCATAGTCTCGCAAGCTCGATGCGCATGCGCATCGACAGGCGAGACCTAAAAATGGCTATGTAGTCTTGATTCCACCTCATGCCTCTTTAATCACTTGTATGCCAGCACAATCAGTCAGAAATTTAGGGGTGATGTTTGACTCCAGTTTGCAGCTAGATGTGTCGGTAAATAAAACAGTGGCCACTTGTATGGCACTTCTGCGAATGCTGCGGAAAATATTACTGAGGCTCCCGGTACAATCTAGGCCAGAAGTAGTGAGAAGTATCATCCTAAGTAGGCTTGACTACTGTAACTCACTACTTCTAGGGGCTCCAAAGACCCTGGTGGCAAAATTGCAACGAGTGCAAAATCTTGCCGCCAAGCTGGCTCTCTCACGTAGTCGTTTTGACTCTTCAACAAAAGCGCTTAGGGAGCTCCATTGGCTTCCAATCCCTCAGAGGATTGAGTTTAAAGCCCACTGCTTGGTACATAAAGCCCTTCATGGACAGGGTCCCTCTTTCTTGCAGAACCTGTTTTCCTGGTATGTACCTTCCAGATCTCTCTGTTCGGCCTCAGCATGTATGGTGACAGTTCCCAAGATTCTGAGGATTCGGTTAGGAGGCCGATCCTTTAGATTTACTGCGGCAAAATTGTGGAACTCTATACCACTTGGCTTACGCCGCACAGATGATTTTACTTCTTTTAAGAAGGCTTTGAAAACATTCCTGTTTCCCATAACCTGTTAAAACCCCCTTCTGTAAGCTATGCAACTGTCTGTACACTGTGTGTGTGTCATCTAAGTCTAAGCGCCAGGATACCCGATGGGTGACAGTCATTGCGCTATATAAAAGCACCAATACATACATACATACATAATCCGCAGTCAGATACTCCCTGCCTCCTTCTCACACTCTTGCAGGTTCTTTTCATCCCCCATCGTCACTGTTGTTTCTGTCTTTCTCTTGCTCGTTCGTCCCATTTTTGTTTTTCACTATCTTGCACTGGACCAACATTTGTTGAAGAAAAATAAGTGCGAGTCCCAAAAATGAGTGCTGATGTGCCCCACGTGAAGCCACTTCTCAAGTTAAGCACTGATAGCAGCATTTCACCCATCACTTCAGCGTGAATTAGCACCAAGGGGGCCTGTGGGCTTGTCAGACTGCCTCTTGTTAAGTGGTGTGAACAGAAGCAGGGTGACAACAGCCATGGTGCCGGGTGTCCCGTGTTTCACACATGCACAAATGCTGATTGCCCACCAGACATCAGTGGGGCCCGCCCTTATCCGTAAAATGCGCCATACCCTGCGCTGCACATGTAGGGCCATGTGCCGTTCCCTTAATAAGGTCCCGTCAGAGCTCCTGTAATCCTTTATTGTGAAAGCCAGGCTCCAGTCTGTTTATGTTCAGCCCAGACACAATGCTTGGCTACACACCGCCAGAGTCATTAAAGTGATTAGCACCAAAAAATAAGCCTGTCAAAATGCAGACGCTACTGTAGACGGCGGTACCAGGGACCCTTACTTTCGAATACTTCTCTTCCAAAGCACCTCTCATTTTAAAGCAGACCCGTCCATTCCTGTTAGGTTTGTGAAATAAAAGCAAATTCCGGTAACGTCTTCAGCCTCAGAGTGCATATACACTTGAATCTCGTTTCTTGTCGAAGATTAAGGCAAGGGTTATTGAATAATGATGACGGGTGGCAAAAAGCGCAGCTGAGTGTTCGAACTTCGGTTACAATACTCTGAAGGTTCGAAATGTGTAGCCACTGAAGTGATAACATTAGCGGGCATAGGATTACAGCGAACTCCTCCCTTCCGCCGCTCACGAGTCCAAGAGTTCGCACAATAGCCTAAAATTGACTATGTTTGCAGTTTCCTATAGCGTGAACTCGACCCAAAGGTATTGGAGCGCTTTGCATGAACACTAGTTACGTTACTCAAGAACCCGAGCACTTGTGGTAGTGGTAGAAAATCCGGCGGAAAATTAAATTATTATTCGTATAACTTTACAGTGTAAATGTTTCGCCGCGCCTGCTTTTCGTTTCTCCGCTCTATCAAATACAAGTGATATGGCTTTCAATAATATAAAAAAAGTAAAGCTGAAGGTTTGAAAATTTAAAGTTTCACAAAACATGTCCACAACTACGAAAGCAGAAACCTAATAACACCTGTGAACTATAGCGCTTGGAAACGGTAGCACGGTATGAAGCGCTATGTAAATCATATTTCCATCATTCTATTGTCATTACGCGTTTAGACATTCTAATCTAGGTTACTGCTAACACTTGCAAGCATATTCTACTCATTGTCTTCCCTATCAGTGTTTATTATGTTTACCTCTAGAAGTACGAGAGGCAAAGTGATTGAAAGCCGAAAACAGAGTCATCTTTCGAGATAACGCGGGGCTGCAGCCCAAGAGCCACCTAGGTAAAGTCAAAGAGCCAATCACATCTTCTTAGCGAGGAAGGCGGATGTTGTTTGTGTATTTGGCCAGCCAGCCATCGACACTCGGAGTGTTATTTCACACCACGTGCATTGCCGGATTTTGGGAAGCCAACTGTTGTCTCACATGGAAATAAGTGAGACCTGCAAATGGATAAATACCACCAGCTGGGCTCTGGCTGGCAGACAGTTCACAAACTAGTTAGTTATACCAGTTTAGGTCACTGGAGGTAAACATAAAAAAAAGTAGCTACCAAGTTGCTGGTGAAAACCAGGAACTTAAAACCCCGTTGATTCAGACCACGCCATATATTTATTTTCAGCACCTCGTCAGTGGTATGTAAAGTAATTACAACTCGACAAGATTACAACATAAATCTTACTTACACTATCTACGTTTTAAAAGTTGTTTTTTTTTAATAGTGTACCTATTTCGCCCTCCCACGCGAGATTTCGCTTTAGTGGAGTAGTCACGTTATTATGTGGCCCCATCTCGCGCGAGTCCCTCCATGCAGATCTACAAAAGTCCTTTGAAAATTCGGTGATTTCAATGCCCTTACTTGAATATTTGAATAATGAACGAAATCACGAGTACCAGCGTCCTTGGAGCTATTTACCGGAACACTAAGACAGGCTGGCAGTCCCCCCAGACAGGGAGCCGTTTGACATTATGAGTTAAATGCGTCTTTAAGTAGGCCATTAGTTTTATGTGTTTCCTTTTATTCTAAAATGCGAAGTACCGCGTTTAAAATGACCTCGATGAAAAATCGTTACAGATGAGTTATACTAGATCCAGGTGTAGTAGGTGCGGTCATTTTCAGTAAAATAAAGCAAACATGTAATTACTAAACGTAAAATACAATTCCCAAAATATAAAGCGACTCAAAAGGGATTTACCGCACCGCAGTCCAGTCGAAGTCCAGAAAGTAAGCTGCCAATCCTTGGCGATATACATGTCATATTTTACCTCTCGCTCACAAATGACGCCAGGGGAGCTTCATCAGTGTCACGCCTAGGGTGGGGTTCCCATCAATCTATAATCAGTGCTTTAAATGGGCTGGTACTCACCGGTACTGAGTACCGACACTTCTCATTTTTATCTCTTTGAGTACCGGCACTTCTCTGCTTCAAAGGAGAGTACCAGTACTCATCAAAGGTAGGCTTATTGTTGCTGGTACTCATGAGCACGAACGAGACTGTCTGGCAGCCAAAGCACCTCTGTAATCCAAGGGGAGCCACCTCTAAACTATCAGGCAGGGGCAGGCCTCATTCGCATAATGTCCGGTGTTCCCCACCACGCTGTGTTTGACAGAGCAGGGTCCATACAGGCCCTGTGCTGTCAATCACATTCACACCATGGTGTGTATGTGTGCACACACTCGAATACAGGCATCCCGCTGAAGCAGCAATTAAGAAAGCTGCGAGTGCTAAGGAGTGTAAAATGGCCTTTATCCCACCTGAGTCTCTTGAATGAGAGTCTGTCTGCTTGTGTCTGAGTGTTTGCTTGCTTGTTTGAGCATGTTTGTGTGTGTGTGAGTGAGAAAAGCTAGTGAAAGAGGGAGAGAATCCAGACACTAGGGAGGTATTTTAAAGGACATTCTTGTAATGTTCTGTGTGACCTTTGCTGCTTGTTTCTGTGATTGCGCACTTAAGAATATATAAGTAACTAGCAGCCGCCCCAGCGTTGCCTGGGGGCAATGAGGCTTCAGGGCCAACCGCCCGCCTAGGCCCCCGCCCACCCCGACATTGTCCGTGCATGCCCATGCACGGACACGGACCAGGCCCCCCTACCGCCCGACTCCCTCCCGCCCCCCTCCCGCCCGACTCACTCCCGCTCCTACATTTTCTTTTCCTAGCCGCCTCATATTCGAAAAAGATGATGACTGCTGCGTCTTCCAGCTGATAGCACTGCGAAGGTCCTTCTTTGAACACCTGCCCTACAGGAGGACCATTGCCAAGCCACCCCAGGAAGATTTCGCTGACGTAACTCTGCCTTCCTCTATCTGCCCAAAAACAAAAGCAGCTGGCTCCGGCTAAACTTCGGGTGCTGTGCTCTGCCTGGAAAGACATGTCGTCTGTCTGCCTCACTTCACCCCCCCTGGGACGCCTCCCCCTGCATCACACAGTCTCGCACTGAGAGTTTAGGAAAAGCTCGAAAACTTTCCCTTTCCTTACCTGTGCCGCCGCTCCTCACTGCACAACCGCTCGTCACTGCACCGCCGCTCCTCCTTCGTCGTCATCACGCACGTCGCGTCGCGGTCATCACGCACGTCGCGTCACGGCCAGTGCTAGGTCCTGGCCGGCGCTACTTTCAGGGGACTACTTTGTTTTCAAACTTAATTTTTTTAATTTACTTTTTTTTAAAAAATTTATATAGCCTATGTCCATCTACACACCCTGACATTTTCATAGATGTATCAGGTGTGTAGATTGGCGCTGTGGTTCCCGAGTTTACCTGGCCAAAAGGTGCAAGTTCTCTCTTTATAATAGTAGTATAGATTGGCAACATATTAGAAGTGTCTTATATGTCTTGTCTTTAGCTCCACCCCTAGTCCCGGCCACATGCTACACTCCTAGCTCATTTTAAGAGTACCTGCACTTATTGTTTCCCATTTAAAGCACTGTCTATAATAAGATGCTGCAGCATTACAGGTGGATATATACATCATTGTACATTGTTTGGAGTTCATGATAACGGAACTATACAATTAGAGCATATTTTGCACAATGTTTTGGAGTTTTAATGGTTATATTTTAATTGCATATAACTATTTATTCAGCTTTTAACTTTTATATCATTTTAAAAGTTTGTTGTAGCCGTTGCCATGTATACTCTTGTAAATAGATGATTTTACTTGAATGGTACTAGTTGGTCGATGGTAATTGTATGTATTAACTACAAGCTATGACCAATCCTTTGAAATCATGTGCAATGCTAACATTTATGCCGTAATGAAATAATTGTAAAAGTATGGAAACAATGATAGTATCTTTTCTGTTTCCATTCCATGTGATGGCATTTTGCACTTTAAATGGGTGATCAGCCCTCGTGACGATGTCATGTGATCAAGGCTATCTCTAGCCGAAACGCGTCATGGCGGACTGGTGCTGGGTTAATATTTAATAAAGAACATTTGCACCATCCTTGGGTCTTGCTGTTCCTGTTTTGCTGATCGGCTGAAATTGCTGTGTTGGTTAAAGCTCCGGGAGCACCACGTACCTCGTATTTCAGCTGGGAGAGCTTCCCTGGCTTCTGCGAGACCCCTCCACGTTCTGGGCAAGCTGCGGCAAGAAGCTACATTCCTTTTGGAAATTTTCAAAAACTCCGTGTTAGGAGACGCCGACATGCCCCAGGGACCGACGGATCTGTTTGTTGGTCGTTTCCGTGGAAAGACCGGAAGAAGTTCAGGGACTTCAGACTGGCGTTGGTTGGTCCTGGTTTCCTGAGCTCACCGATCGAGTACCGAGAGCGGCTGCTTTTCCAGACTGCGATATCCCCTGTGTGGAGTTCCAGAATCGATTTCGTGCTGCATTGCCGGTAGGAACGTTTCTGTGTGTGCCTGCCTGTAATTTTGCCCATTGTTGCACCATGTCCGCGGACACGTTGAGAGGGCGCATGGAGGCGTCTAAGGGCATGTTTTCGGACCCCCCGGCTGGGGAGTCCACAAGTAGTCCCAGTTTGAATGCTGCACCTGAGCAACGCTCGGGAATTAAAGAACTATTTAAACGTTTGGAGAAGTGCAGCAAAGGCGAACAAGCCAAGTGGTGGGAGTATACCTCGTTGTCGGGCTATTTGGAGGTGGGGCGCGTGCCAAGGGGTTTGCGCAGTTTACTAGCCCCTTCATATGAGAAACCCGACCCCCAGATGTTAGCTGACTGGGCGCAATGTAATTTGGAAAATTCCAAGCGTCTAATGGGCATTCTCATTCAATATGCCGAAAGCGATAGAGCCAAACTGCTGGAGGAAATTGATACAATTAATGCAGAAATCGACAAAATTCCTCCCTCTGCAGAAATATCGAAATACAGAGATGAAATGAACATTAGGCTCAAACGCGAGGAAGATGTTATCATGAAACGAAAGGCATACAAGTTCCAGCGTGATAGACTGGACTATGAGAACGGCAAGATTTTCACGTTTGCTAAAAGATATGACAAAATCAAACAGCGACGGGTAAATGATGCTTCTAACACTAATCCCACTACTAACGCCAATACTGGAACAACTTCAAATACAAGACAAATTGAATCATCTTCAGTATCAGGGGAAAGCTCGCAATACGAAAGTGAATCTGAAACTGAGACCAGGCGTCAGCAAATGGTGGGGTTTCGCAAACTTACTCCGGCACAGGAGATGGAAATTGTACAACAGGATCGAAAATTAACCCTACGCTCTGGAGCTCAGGCTGCCGCCGCCAGCGCAACAACAGGCAACGCGCAGAAAGGCGCAAATGCAACAAACGCCGTAAAAGTAGATGGCAGGCCAAAGAAGCAGCGCTTCAAAAAGCAGTGGAACTAAACACAACCAACTCAGTCTCCACAGTAATTACAACAGAGTCGGCTCATGCTGTCACTAAGGCAGTTATCAATTTATCGGACACAGTTCTGACTACCAAGGAAACCTCCATATTATCTTTGGGCTTGTCTTACAGTCCTAAAGGAGATTTTGATTACGCTACGACTAAAGTAGACATATTTAAGTTTGTGCGTAAACTTAAACTTCGAAAACATTTTGCTACACGTGCTGGATTGGATCATAATTCCTCACACACAATGCAAGTAACTGCTCCCACATCCAGTGTATCGAGCGGTGCCAGTGACACCATCATATTAGGAGCAGCACTAACGCAGGAATTCTTTGAGCTCCAGCAAGAGGAACTGTGTCCTATAACAGAGAGCCAAGCTGCACTTGGTGGTGAACCCTTACCCACTGCCTGTCCAACTCACTTCAAAACAAAATCTAAATTTTGTCCCCTGATGCTAAAAGATAATGTTGATATTTTTCATGACCGTGTTACCTCGCAATTAAAGGAGTTACAGATCAAGACAGCAAACTCAACCAAACGCTATAACTATAGAGACAGAGAATACCACACCTTGATTAAAAAGCTGAGAGCAAACAAAAACCTGGTGATCAGACAATCCGATAAAGGGGGCAACGTGGTCTTATGGCCACGGAAAATGTACTTGGAGGAAGCCCATAAACAACTTAACGATAGGGAATGCTACAGACGCATCTCTATGCAGGAGGCTTTGCAGACAAGAAATGAAATCTATCTGAAATTGTCTGCCTGGAGAAGCAAGGGCTTGATTTCGATGGATGAATATAAGTTTCTTAAAAAAGATTACCCTGTGATGCCGGTTATCTATTTTATCCCAAAAGTACACAAGAATTTGCTACAACCCCCTGGTAGGCCCATAATATCTGCTTGCAACAGCCTGTTAGAGAATATGAGCAGGTATATTGACTTTTTTTTACAGGACTTTGTAAGAGGCCTACCATCCTTTATTCTGGACACCAGTGATTTGTTGAGAAAACTACAGGATTTTATATGGAGCCCTAACTATGTGCTGGTATCCATGGACGTGACTTCACTTTATACCAGCATATTCCACACTGATGGTTTGAAGGCCATACAACATTTTCTTGGGAAAAGAGACATTTGTTTCCGGGAACACTCGAGAATGTTGTTAGATATGATTACGATCTGTCTTGAGAACAATATTTTTCTGTTCGCTAACCAACTCTTCTTACAGACCAGGGGAGTGGCAATGGGGGCCTGCTTCTCTCCCAGTTACGCCTGTCTTCATATGGGGTACTGGGAGGAGCAGGTCCTGATGAAACAACATGCTGCCACCATGAACTCCAATGTAAAACTGTGGTTAAGATATGTAGACAATTTGATGTTTGTATGGGATGGTACTGAGGAAGAGGCCGTTGAATTCATAAAGGAATTGAACAATAACATTTTTAATATTCAATTCACTAGCACCCTCAGTAAATCGTCCATCGTGTTCTTAGATGTGGAGATCTTTGTCCATGAAGGCAACCTTCAGACTAGACTATATCGTAAGCCTACAGCAGGGAATACATTGCTGCATGCAGACAGTCAGCATCCATCACATCTGATACGTAGTATCCCCTATGGGGAGATGCTTCGTATTCGGAGAATATGCAGCAATGAACAAGAATGCCGACTGGCACAATCCCTCTGTAAAGCACGATTCATTGAACGTGGCTGCAAATTAGAGACCATAGATAATGCCATCAAGAGAGCCAATAAGATTGACAGAGCTACACTCCTGGGCTCAGGTAGTGTTCAACCTAAGACCCTGACTGAAAAGGTAGGTGAGGAGACTAGACTAATTATGGCATACAATAACCAGCATAAAAGTATCCATAAAATAGTTAAGGACAACTGGTTCCTAGTCTCTAGTGATCCTATAATTGGTTCCCTCATGACTAAACATCCCAGCATTACCTATCGTAAAGCCCGGGCAATGCAAGACAGTCTTGTTTCTAGTAGCCCTGAGGTAATTTCAGGTTCATGGCTCAGTGGGAGCAAAGGATTCTTAAGGTGCCCAACCTGTAAAGCTTGTAAACATGGTATTAGTAAAACGGAGGTTTCCACTCCTCTTTCACCTTTTCCAATTAAAATCAAACAGAAATTAAACTGCAAATCTGAGTTTGTAGTTTATGTTCTGGAATGCCCGTGCGGGTTGAGATATGTAGGCAGCACTCGACCACAAGTGCACAAGCGAATACTACAGCATCTGCGAGCTATCACCCACGCAGATGTGACATATCCTGTAGCCAGGCATTTTGAAAGTAAACATGGAAAGGATGCATCCTTATTAAAGTACTTCGCGATAGATTGTGTTCCTCCCCAAAGGAGAGGCGGTGATAGGGAGAGCCTTTTACGTAAATTGGAGACTCGCTATATAATACTACTTGATACAAAGGCACCGCAAGGTCTCAATATTGGGGAGGATTGCCACACCTATCTCTGAGTAACTGATAAATCGTATGTTTTCTTGCTTATTGCACCTTAATTTATTGAATCTTGTAATGAAGTCTGAACCTCTTTATGAACTGTGACCTATGAAGTTTAATTAATTGTTTAACTTGTCCCTGATACCCTCCATGACCATTTTAATTTTAATAATTGTTTGAATTTAGTATCAACTTCACATTCTTGGGAGCACTTTAATGCCATCACAATGTTTTGCACTAACATCGAATTTGCACAATTATAGTACCTACCACAGGTCTTGTCATTTACAGCCCACTTGGGCATCATTGTACATTGTTTGGAGTTCATGATAACAGAACTATACAATTAGAGCATATTTTGCACAATGTTTTGGAGTTTTAATGGTTATATTTTAATTGCATATAACTATTTAATCGGCTTTTAACTTTTATATCATTTTAAAAGTTTGTTGTAGCCGTTGCCATGTATACTCTTGTAAATAGATGATTTTACTTGAATGGTACTAGTTGGTCGATGGTAATTGTATGTATTAACTACAAGCTATGACCAATCCTTTGAAATCATGTGCAATGCTGGCATTTATGCCGTAATGAAATAATTGTAAAAGTATGGAAACAATGATAGTATCTTTTCTGTTTCCATTCCATGTGATGGCATTTTGCACTTTAAATGGGTGATCAGCCCTCGTGACGATGTCATGTGATCAAGGCTATCTCTAGCCGAAACGCGTCATGGCGGACTGGTGCTGGGTTAATATTTAATAAAGAACATTTGCACCATCCTTGGGTCTTGCTGTTCCTGTTTTGCTGATCGGCTGAAATTGCTGTGTTGGTTAAAGCTCCGGGAGCACCACGTACCTCATATATATATATATATATATATTCACTGAAAAAACCATAGGTTATAGACCATATATAGTTAGGAATTAGCATTTACAAAACCTTGAAAATTCACTGAAAAAACCATAGGTTATACACCATATATAGTTAGGAATTAGCATTTAAAAAACCTTATTTTACTCACACAAAACCATTGAAATTCCATATATAGTTAGTTGCACTAACTATATATCGCGCACCCGCAATCCACTGCTGATCATGTCACATATTACATCATTCATGACATGGTCAGTGACATCACTGATGACATCACTGATGACATCTCAAATGACATCACTGATGAGATCACTGATGACATCATCCAGTGACTGTGTGTTTCTGTAAAGTTTAAATATGTTTTACATATTGAAGAATGAGTAGATGTATAAGTGTCTGGACGAAGGATTTAGTAGGTGCATGACTGAATGTATGAGTGAGTGATTAAATGTGTCTCACTGAGTGCATGGGTTAGTGAGTAAACTGTCTTAATTTGTGCATCATTATGTCTGTTGTTCTGTAAACTGCTGCATGTGTTGATCAGTAGCTATATGATTAACTATATGGGTTATTGATTGATTGTCCAAGTATTTGTATAGGAGACTGAGTGTGTGTGTGGCTGGCTGGGAGGTGTGTGACTCTGTGCAGATCAATGTGTACTTGTATCAATGATTGTATAAGAAAGTAAGTATGTGTTAGTATATGTTTGAAAATGTAAGGTGCTCTATGTTTAACTGTATAGACAAGAAAATGGAAGTGTGATTGATTCTTTACAGGACTGACTAGGTGTGTGAGTAACTCCATGGATGAGTGGCAGAGTGTAAGTGTCTGTATAGGTGTATGAGTGCATATGATAGTGTTGTAAAGATGAGTGATTGTATGTATGAATGATTGTATGGGTGAATGAGTGAATGTGTGTGTAGACGTAGGAATCAGTGAGTACGTATGTAGTAACTAGTATTGGTGTGTCAATGGTTTCAAAAATTATACTCTGTATTTAACACTGGGTGAAACAGAGGTTATATTAAAACGTGAGGAGATGCATTGTATTGTCACATGAATGATATCTTCAGAGATGTGGTCATTGATGTCAAATGAGATGTCATCAGTGATCTCATCAGTGATGTCATTTGAGATGTCATCAGTGATGTCATCAGTGATGTCACTGACCATGTCATGAATGATGTAATATGTGACATGATCAGCAGTGGATTGCGGGTGCGCGATATATAGTTAGTGCAACTAACTATATATGGAATTTCAATGGTTTTGTGTGAGTAAAATAAGGTTTTTTAAATGCTAATTCCTAACTATATATGGTGTATAACCTATGGTTTTTTCAGTGAATTTTCAAGGTTTTGTAAATGCTAATTCCTAACTATATATGGTCTATAACCTATGGTTTTTTCAGTGAATTTCAATGGTTTTTTAATAGCAAATATCATAAGCTGTCGAATGTCAAGTACGTGGTAAGTGAAAACATTTTCGTGTTTATGCACACTGATCTGCTTTGAATGGTGCCCCCCCCCCCTCATTTCTATTAGGAGTACTCTCTCTTTGCAGATAGTGAAAGGTAGTTAACGCAGGCCTTTGCCCCCGTTGTAATCCGTCGTGCCTGCTTCTCTCTCCATTTGATTGATTGTTATCCAAGTATTTACTGTTTTAGAATTAGTTCTCTTTGGTTCATTCTCTATTTACAAACAAACACAGAGTCGCAATACTCTGTTTAGTCTTTGCAGATAACGAAAAATCGTGTAAAAAAAAAGAAAAGGAATCGAGCAAAATCAGTAGGCCACTAATGGGATCTCTTTTTGACCTCGCTAAAATAGAAACATTAGGAACAACCCCTCATGACAAATACAAAACTAGTGAGATGAACTGAACTCCACACAATGATGGCTGCAAAACAGCTCGGCTCCGCCACCCACCCCGCCCAAAATAACGATAAAGAGCGGCTGCCATGATTGGTTGCGGAATGGCCACAACGGAGCTACGAAATGGTGCTGCTCTCATGCTAACCCCAGCTTCGGTCTGAAACATCCAGAAACACTGTAGACTACCAATTCGATCAGTTCCGGTAGCGCCCCAATGTAACCCGGTAGAGAAGAACTAGCCCTCCCCTCTTTGACTGATGGTTCTTGTTGCCTGTCCTTTCTGTTGTCATTTAACAGAACTATTTAGCCTGCTGAAAGGGGTTGTGTTTCGACCGCTGGTTGGTGGAGACATTTTGACTATATTCTGGACCTGCGTTGTCGCGTAATGCGTCATATGACGCGCCACGTTAGCGCATCCGGAAGTCATCCGGGGCGCGCAGCGCGTAACGTAAGCATAACAAGTCATGTGACTTGTTAATAAAACTTTTCATTGGTTCATTTTACTTTTCTTATTCTAATGATGAAAGCCTTGGTCATATCACCTAAAAATTACGCTTTTAATTACTTCCGAACATTATTTTCTCTTAAATATATGTTATAATGTTCCAGGCTAATGTACTTTCCCGGAAATTTTACAACTGTCCTGCAAGTAAAATATATTCTTTTTTCGAGAAAAAGAGCGTTTCTTCGTTCTATGACGGAGCCGTTGAGCAAAACAGGGTCGACCTGCTGTCTTAGTCGCCGATACGCCTGAATATGAGATTCTTATCGATCACTTTATGTTGCAGGAATAGAAAACACAACAGCCCTTGACCATTTATCTTTACTGCGTTCCTTCGTATTATACCTTTTACCCTTCATGTAATTGGTCTGCTTTATTTCACTTGCCTTTTAATGATTCTAAAACAGTGACTATTATTAAAAACTTTACCAATGTATACACTACTACCATGTTTTCTTTTAAAAACCTTTATTGTGAAAATTTCATTATACAAATACGAGCCTATAACCACGTGGGCCTGCCACAGAGCAAACTGTAATCGTATATGATGAATAGACATTTACACTGTAGAGGAACGTAACGGGCGGGCCATTAGGTTGCAAAAACTAAGGTGTCTAACAGTTACGGAATCGGTGGACGTACATTTTATAATTAAAATACGACAGGGCCAGTTACAATAAAATTATCTAGATATACATTTGCGGGCAAGTACCATGGGTGACGTTAATTCGAATTTTCAACAGTACAGTAATCAATAACACATCAGAACTTAATATCAATAGGGATGTCGAAATATTCAATCAATTCTCGTCCCCGCCCGCCATGTGCTTCAAAACTGCATACGTATCTCGTGATTTCAAGGTTCTGCAACCAGTACACAACAAGGAGTTACGAGTCCCATTTATTCCGGCGCCATTTTGGGCGAGGACGGGCAGGTCCAGGATATAGTCAAAATGTCTCTACCAACCATCGACTATGATGATGTTCATATGCTGTATTTATTAGAGTAACACTCATCTGCCCACATGAAATTAATTTACCACAATCTAAACATGTCATTTTAATCTTTCCAAAGTTCTTCTAAATATTTGGGACCGTTTCCCTTGCCTCTGAAGCTCTCAGTGCCACTTCTTTGATGAATGTACTAGCAGGTCAGGGGTTCTCCTCCAAATCTCTCTTTTATGCAGCACTATAATTAATTGGTGCCACCTCTCCATATGGCGATGCATGGTATAGTTACCACAACTATATATTTTTTCGGTTCCTCTGGAGAGTTCATCGTGGCAGATGAAGCGTGTAACATACCGGGCATTTACCTTTTTTTGCATGTACAGGAAAGGGAAAAAAAATCGAGCGTTCGAGTTCTTAGGTGTCCCAGGGCCATTTTAGTGGACCAGGCCCAAATCCAAAGAACAGCTATCTCACAGGCTAATGGGGCGACCCACGCCGAGTTTCAGCATTGTAGGATGACCACACAAGTACAGCAACTTGCTAGACATCACCTCGGTGCCATCCGGATCTCGGCGCCCCACTGCAGATGAAGTGCCTCTCAACTATGAAACCACCACGGTGACATCCGGATCTTGGCGCGTTGTGCTGCCTTCGGCCTATTCGCACATCGGTCCGCTACTGACGCCATCTCACAGGCTAATGGGGTGACCCACGCCGAGTTTCAGCATTGTAGGATGACCACAACAACTTGCTAGACATCACCTCGGTGCCATCCGAATCTTGGCATCTCAACGCCTAGTGGTATCTTCCATACAGAAAATATTGTTACGCTGCCTTTGGCCCCATTCGCACATCAGTCCGCAACTTAGACATCACCTCGATGCCATCCGGATCTTGGCATCTCAGCGCCTTGTGGTGTCAGTCAGAAAATATTGTTGCGCTGCCTTTGGCCCCATTCGCACATCAGTCCGCTACTGACACCATCTCACAGGCCAATAGGGCGCCCCACGCCGACTTTTACCATTGTACGATGGCCACACCAGTGGCACAACTTCCTAGACATCACCTCGGTGCCATCCGAATCTTGGCATCTCAACGCCTAGTGGTATCTTCCATACAGAAAATCTTGTTACGCTACCTTTGGCCCCATTCGCACATCGGTCCGCAACTTAGACATCACCTCGGTGCCATCCGGATCTTGGCATCTCAGCGCCTTGTGGTGTATTCTCTTCAGAAAATATTGTTGAGCTGCCTTTGGCCCCATTCGCACATCCGTCCGCAACTTACACATCACCTCGGTGCCATCCGGATCTTGGCATCTCAGCGCCTTGTGGTGTCTTCTACTCCGAAAATATAGTAGAAAATATTGTTGCGCTTCCTTTGGCCCCATTCACACATCAGTCCGCTACTGACACCATCTCACAGGCCAACGGGGTGCCCCACGCCGACTTTCAGCATTGTAGGATGGCCACACCAGTGCGGCAACTTACTAGACACCACCTCGGTGCCATCCGGATCTTGGCGCGTTGTGCTGCCTTCGGCCTATTCGCACATCGGTCCGCTACTGACGCAAACTCACAGGCCAACGGGGCGCCCCACGCCGACTTTCAGCATTGTTGGATGGCCACACCAGTGCGACAACTTACTAGACACCACCTCGGTGCCATCCGGATCTTGGCGCGTTGTGCTGCCTTCGGCCTATTCGCACATCGGTCCGCTACTGACGCAAACTCACAGGCCAACGGGGCGCCCCACGCCGACTTTCAGCATTGTAGGATGGCCACACCAGTGCTGCAACTTGCTGGACACCACCTCGGTGCCATCCAGATCTTGGCGCGTTGTGTTGCCTTCGGCCTATTTGCACATCGGTCCGCTACTGACGCCGCCTCACGTGCCAACGTATTTTCTCCTAATTTTACACCCTATGCCGCATAACAGGTCATGTGACTTGTTTATAAAACTTTTCATTGGTTCATTTTACTTTTGGTTTCCTAATGATGGAAGGCTTGATCATGTGACCTAAAAACAACACTTTTCATAGGATGAAAACTTTTTTTTTTCCCCAAACGATGAAAGCCCCACCTTGTTTCTGGATGTTTCAGACTGAAGCTGGCGTCAGCATGAAAGCACCACCATCTCGTAGCTCAGTCGTGGTCATTCCGCGAGCAATCATGGCAGCCGCTCCCCACCAGAAGCCTGCAGGAGTCGGAGCCCCCAAAACTTTTGATGAATTCTCAAGGCGGAGGGGACGCTTTCGAGAATGAGGTCCAAGACCTAGCAGACAAGCGTCCGATTTCCAAGGTGTCCCAGGGCCATTTCAGTGGACCAGGCCCAAAAAGGAAACAGCCTGCCGCCATTTTGAGAGTCCTGTGACAGCCGCCTATCGCTGCACCGCAAGAGTGGGCGCAACTCAGCTGAATTGCGGCTTTTGACACAGTGGACCAAAAACGGACGGAATGGCAACTGAAACGGTAAAGGGGCGCCCCACTACAACAGATGACACTCCACCTGGAGAGGCCCGTTCACGCCGCCTCCCCCGGGGCGCTCCACGCCGTTATTCGGAGCAGCATTGTAGGATACCAAAACCAGTGCGGCAACTTACTGGACATCACCTTGGTGCCATCGTTCTGCTGCCTTGGAACTATTCGCGCAACAGTTTGCTACTGATGACCCACCCCCCGCGACGCCCCATGCCGTTATTTGCTGGGTGGCAACTTACTAGACATCACTTTCGTGTCATCTAGATTTCAACGCGTTCTGCTGCCTTGGAACTATTCGCACAACAGTTTGCTACTGATGACCCACCCCCCGCGACGCCCCACGCCGGAAATCTGGACGTTGTGCTGCGTTGGGACTATTCGCACAGCCGACCGCTACTTCGTTGTTTTTCCCTAAAAATGTTTATATGTTATTACTATTTTTGTTTTCTTGTATATATTTATAAATTATTAAAGTTTTATAATCTTACTACTTTGTCGGAGTGCTATATATTTTTAATGTGACACATAATTGTAAAAACTTTGATGTACAAACAGTCATCCCTGGAATCTTCCGCTTCAGGCTCGGTCCCCTCCCCAATCACAATACAGGATGGTTTTCAGATAATAGCAACGCTTCTGCTGTGACGAATCTCATCGAGTGTGGGCCTTGATCTACTATAACTCCTTTGAAGAGGGGTGATTCTTTACAGCTGTGGCCATAAACTACATCTGCAGGGCTAGCTGATACCCTAGGACCAGCCTGGACAATCGGACACAGAGGAAAAGGAGTGTCAGAGGGTGCGGTAGTGAATAGGGCGAAAGGGAGGTGTCAGGCGGGCACAGGGTGTGATTCTCAGGGAACAGCAGCGCAGATGGGGGAGGTTTATTACCCATGCATAAGACAGAGAGCGGGGGTGACCACTGCCTGGGGGAGATGTTTGCGAGGGTGGGGAGCCATGCTAAGGATCGACAGCGTGCACAGAGTGGGTCTGGTCAAGGCATCTAAAATGGCTGCCGTGCACGACAAAAGTGTGGCATTTGAAAAAAGACAAGATGGCGCAGACAATGTTTTTCAACACTTCCTGATTTCCTTCGAATCGAACGTTAACAGACGTTGGGGCATATTACCAAAGTTAAGCGATATTTATCCCTAACGATGCTTAGCAACGATTTTTTTACCGTCAGAAATTATCGCAGATAAACCTTGCTATTATCAAGGTTTATCGGAAATACGATAAAAAACGACCGCAATGCATTAATATCGCTGAAAACTCAGCGATATTCATGCATTACCGAGCTAATGCTCTTAGCCATGTTATCCACCTCCCATTGGATAACATGGCTAAGAACTGCTCAGGGCAGGTGGTAGCTTTTAGAGATATTCGCCCTTATCTCGAATATTTCCAAAAGTTGATAATAGGAGATAGCGATGTTAGCGACTGTTTCCAGTCGCTAACATCTTGGCATGCCCACTTTGCATGTCATTAGTGATAAATATCACTCACATGCAAAGTGGGGCCCAAGATGGTCGCTATCTTCTACTAGCCGTCGCTAACTGGTGTTAGCAACAGCTAGGTAATACACATATAATTTTATCTCCGCGAAGCGGAGCGCTGTTACAGATATATATCTTGTTTCTGAACGTTAATTTCTCAAAATGCACTGAAGCACATATATTGAGACCTAGCAAAGGCACATCGGGCTACCAGTCCCTACAATTTTGCCAAGTTTCGTGCAAATCCATTCAGCTGTTCGATCCTACCGAGAGACAAGATGGCGGCCGCTACGGACTGTTTGGAATGTTTACAGACACCGGAGAGCCAATCAGCTTCGCTTCGCAAAGCTCCGTAACGCGAAAAGTACGCGAAGCGGTGCGCTGTTACAGATATATACCTTTTTTTGAACGTTAATTTCTCAAAATCCACTGGAGCACATATATTGAGATCTAGCAAAGGCACATCGGGCTACCAGTCCCTACAATTTTGCCAAGTTTCGTGCAAATCCATTCACCTGTTCGATTATTATTATTTTTATTTTTTTTTGCCCCGCGGGGCCCTTTTAAAACCTCCACATCAAACCTAGGGGGTGAGCGACAATGTACTATGCCCCCTTATGGTCATTTGCCCCTTCGCTTCGGCCTCCTCTTGTCTCTCGATCCTACCGAGAGACAAGATGGCGGCCGCTACGGACTGTTTGGAATGTTGACAGACGCCGGAGAACCAATCAGCTTCGCTTCACAAAGCTCCGTTGCGCGAAAAGTCCGCGAACCAGTGCGCTGCCCGGTCCGCTGTTACAGATATATATCTTTTTTTAAACGTTAATTTCTCAAAATCCACTGGAGCACATATATTGAGACCTACAAAAGGCACATCGGGCTACCAGTCCCTACAATTTTGCCAAGTTTCGTGCAAATCCATTCAGCCGTTCGGGCTAAAAGTGAGGCCAACCGCCCTATGGAAAACTCAATGTTAAAAACACGTTTTGGGACCCCCCTTTTTTCTCGGCCCCCCCTTGACGAACCCCCCCCAAATTTTCAAGGGCTGCTCAGAAACAAAATGTGCCATTTTCCTGAAAATTTCAGCCAATTCCGTCCACAAACGCCAAAGTTATTAGACATAGAATTTTCAAAAAACCCATAGAGAAAAAATCCTAACTATATATACCTACTGGCGACCGCCAGTAGGTAATATATATATATATATATATATATATATATATATATATATATATATATATATATATATATATACGGGGTACCACGCGGATGGACGGCATCCCCCACTTATTTTACCGGGTGGACACCGTCTCCACTGCCAAACAGCTGGACTTCACTCTTTGGCATCTCTGGGACGAGATCGGACCTCACAGCATGCTGCTCACACGCTGACTTCTCAGATGCAATCGCATCTAAGGGGTGAGCGAGGGGAGTCAATGAGTCCGATGGTGCAAGCCACCTTTCGTGACATCACTTCCTGTCGTGACGTCACTTCCAGTGACAGAATCCCTCCACTTCTTTTTTTAGGACTTGTGCCCTGTATATATGGCAGGAGGGTGGTTAAATGAGTTAAAGCCTCCACAGTGACAAGCCAGACCCACGTTCAAATCCGGGCATGGCCAGATTAGCCTTTTGTGATTGGTAAACTGAGTGCCATAAAATTGTGATACTCAACACCAGCCTGGGCTGCAGAAAATGATAAAATGACAAATAAGATCGTCAGTTGGATACGTTTTATTAATATTTTACTCATCATTTGGGATGGGTCACCAAAGGAATTCGAGGAATACTACAAAATCATCAATAATAGCATGGCAGGGCTGAAATTTACTTATGAAATAAGTAACCAACAAGTAACGTTTCTGGACACGCAAATTTACATTAAGGAAAGTCAAATCCAGACCACCCTGCACAGAAAAAGAACGGCTACCAATGCAACGCTGGAAGCCACCAGTTTTGATCAACCCTCACTCATCTCCAGTATCCCTTATGGAGAGTTCCTTCGCATTCGAAGAATCTGCAGCGAAGACACCGAATGGCACAAACATAGTGCTATCACAAAAACAAGGTTCAAAAATCGCAAATATAACCCACGCAATGTAGAAAAGAGCCGGACAAAAGCGAACGAAAAACCCAGAGAAAAATGTCTCAAACGTTCAATCCAAGACAAAAATGAAGAACTCGAACCAATAAGATTGATTACTGATTATTCACAAAAAGTAATGAAATCATGCACTTATTGAGAAAAAATTGGAAAATCCTACATCTGGATGATACAGTGAGCAGAATAGTAGGAAAACACCCAACGGTAACCTATCGAAGGGCAAAAAATCTGAAGGACCATCTAATTCACAGCCATTGCACAACGAAGAAAAAGGAGGATAACTGGCTAAAAACAACAGGCTTTGTGAAATGTTACACATGTAAAATGTGTCAGATTGCAAAACAAACAAAGGAAATCCAAACGACAAACAACAAAAGGTGGGAGATACGCCAACTGATCACATGTAAAACAGAATACAGGATATACGTGATAGAATGTCCATGCCCACTTCTGTACGTGGGAAGTACAAAATGCGAGCTCAAAAAACGCATAATGGAACATGTGAGAGCAACCACCCATAAAGACAGAGCAAATGCAGTTGCGAAACATATGGAGCAAGTAGACGATGGAGACTGGAAAAAATTTTATGGCATTGAAACAATACCAAAAAATGTCCGAGGAAGAGACAGAGAGAAACTTTTGCGGCAAAAAGAGTCACGTCACATTTTGAATCTCAGAACTCTGAGCCCGCACGGCCTAAATCAGTCAGAGGAGTTATATATTCACTTATAAAGCTAACAACAAAAACGTTTGGAAAAAGAAACAAGAGTGAAAAAGAAACAGACATAAACCTCAAAAAAAGAAAAAAATGAATGTATAGAAAATCAAAATAAAAGTAAAAAAAGTAAAAAAAGAAGAAAGGTACACACACAACAAAATGAATATAAATGAGAGGACAATAAAAATAAATTTGTGCTGCTTCACGAAATCCCACTGGAGGGAATAAAAACATGAAGGAAAGGTCACATAATCCCACTAGAGGGTATAAAACATGTAATGCAATTACAACGCAACGGATGGGACAATGCAAAATAAATTGATTCTCTCACTATGTGAAAGAAAAAAAGAATATCCTTAAAAATGTGTAAATGAAATAACTTTCATGTGTTTGGAATATATATATATATATATAGATATATTACCTACTGGCGGTCGCCAGTAGGTATATATAGTTAGGATTTTTTCTCTATGGGTTTTTTGAAAATTCTATGTCTAATAACTTTGGCGTTTGTGGACGGAATTGGCTGAAATTTTCAGGAAAATGGCACATTTTGTTTCTGAGCAGCCCCTGAAAATTGGGGGGGGTTTCGTCCAGGGGGGGTCGAGAAAAAAGGGGGGTCCCAAAACGTGTTTTTAACATTGAGTTTTCCATAGGGCGGTTGGCCTCACTTTTAGCCCGAACGGCTGAATGGATTTGCACGAAACTTGGCAAAATTGTAGGGACTGGTAGCCCGATGTGCCTTTTGTAGGTCTCAATATATGTGCTCCAGTGGATTTTGAGAAATTAACGTTTAAAAAAAGATATATATCTGTAACAGCGGACTGGGCAGCGGCCCAGGACGCGTACTTTTCGCGCAACGGAGCTTTGTGAAGCGAAGCTGATTGGTTCTCCGGCGTCTGTCAACATTCCAAACAGTCCGTAGCGGCCGCCATCTTGTCTCTCGGTAGGATCGAGAGACAAGAGGAGGTCAAAACAAAGGGGGAAATAACTATAAGGGGGCATAGTAGATCCTCGCTGACCCCCTAGGTTTGATGTGGAGGTTTTAAAAGGGCCCCGCGGGGCAAAAAAAAATAATAATAATAATAATCGAACGGCTGAATGGATTTGCACGAAACTTGGCAAAATTGTAGGGACTGGTAGCCCGATGTGCCTTTGCTAGGTCTCAATATATGTGCTTCAGTGGATTTTGAGAAATTAACGTTCAAAAAAAGATATATATCTGTAACAGCGCACCGCTTCGCGTACTTTTCGCGTTACGGAGCTTTGCGAAGCGAAGCTGATTGGCTCTCCGGTGTCTGTAAACATTCCAAACAGTACGTAGCGGCCGCCATCTTGTCTCTCGGTAGGATCGAGAGACAAGAGGAGGCCAAAGCGAAGGGGCAAATGACCATAAGGGGGCATAGTAGATCCTCGCTGACCCCCTAGGTTTGATGTGGAGGTTTTAAAAGGGCCCCGCGGGGCAAAAAAAAAAATAATAATAATAATCGAACGGCTGATGACCATAAGGGGGCATAGTAGATCCTCGCTGACCCCCTAGGTTTGATGTGGAGGTTTTAAAAGGGCCCCGCGGGGCAAAAAAAAATAATAATAATAATAATCGAACGGCTGAATGGATTTGCACGAAACTTGGTAAAATATTAGGGACTGGTAGCCCGATGTGCCTTTGCTATGTCTCAATATATGTGCTTCAGTGCATTTTGAGAAATTAACGTTCAAAAACAAGATATATATCTGTAACAGCGCTCCGCTTCGCGGAGATAAAATTATATGTGTATTACCTAGCTGTTGCTAACACCAGTTAGCGACGGCTAGTAGGAGATAGCGACCATCTTGGGTCCCACTTTGCATGTGAGTGATATTTATCACTAATGACATGCAAAGTGGGCATGCCAAGATGTTAGCGACTGGAAACAGTCGCTAACATCGCTATCTCCTATTATCAACTTTTGGAAATATTCGAGATAAGCGCGAATATCTCCAAAAAGTAACAGCTGCCCTGAGCAGTTCTTAGCCATGTTATCCAATGGGAGGTGGATAACATGGCTAAGAGCATTAGCTCGGTAATGCATGAATATCGCGGAGTTTTCAGCGACATTAATGCATTGCGCTCGTTTTTTATCGTATTTGCGATAAACCTTGATAATAGCAAGGTTTATCTGCGATAATTTCTGACGGTAAAAAAATCTTTGCAATGCATCGTTAGGGATAAATATCGCTTAACTTTGGTAATATGCCCCAACGTCTGTTAACGTTCGATTCGAAGGAAATCAGGAATTGTTGAAAAACATTGTGTGCGCCATCTTGTCTTTTTTCAAATGCCACACTTTTGTCGTGCACGGCAGCCATTTTAGATGCCTTGACCAGATCCACTCTGTGAACGCTGTCGATCCTTACCATGGCTCCCCACCCTCGCAAGCATCTCCCCCAGGCAGTGGTCACCCCCGCTCTCTGTTTTATGCATGGGTAATAAACCTCCCCCCATCTGCGCTGTTCTTCCCTGAGAATCACACCCTGTGCCCGCCCGACACCTCCCTTTCGCCCTATTCACTACCGCACCCTCTGACACTCCTTTTCCTCTGTGTCCGATTGTCCAGGCCGGTCCTAGGCTATCAGCTAGCCCTGCAGATGTAGTTTATGGCCACAGCTGTAAAGAATCACCCGTCTTCAAAGGAGTTATAGTAGATCAAGGCCCACACTCGATGAGATCCGTCACAGCAGAAGCGTTGCTATTATCTGAAAACCATCCTGTATTGTGATTGGGGAGGGGACCGAGCGTGAAGCGGAAGATTCCAGGGATGACTCTTTGTACATCAAAGTTTTTACAATTATGTGTCACATTAAAAATATATAGCACTCCGACAAAGTAGTAAGATTATAAAACTTTAATAATTTATAAATATATACAAGAAAACAAAAATAGTAATAACATATAAACATTTTTAGAGAAAAACAACGAAGTAGCGGTCGGCTGTGCGAATAGTCCCAACGCAGCACAACGTCCAGATTTCCGGCGTGGGGCGTCGCGGGGGGTGGGTGATCAGTAGCAAACTGTTGTGCGAATAGTTCCAAGGCAGCAGAACGCGCCGAAATCTAGATGACACAAAAGTGATGTCTAGTAAGTTGCCACCCAGCAAATAACGGCGTGGGGCGTCGCGGGGGGTGGGTCATCAGTAGCAAACTGTTGTGCGAATAGTTCCAAGGCAGCAGAACGATGGCACCAAGGTGATGTCCAGTAAGTTGCCGCACTGGTTTTGGTATCCTACAATGCTGCTCCGAATAACGGCGTGGGGCGCCCCGGGGGAGGCGGCGTGAACGGGCCTCTCCAGGTGGAGTGTCATCTGTTGTAGTGGGGCGCCCCTTTACCGTTTCAGTTGCCATTCCGTCCGCTTTTGGTCCACTGTGTCAAAATCCGCCATTCAGCTGAGTTGCGCCCACTCTTGCGGTGCAGCGATAGGCGGCTGCCACAGGACTCTCAAAATGGCGGCAGGCTGTTTCCTTTTTGGGCCTGGTCCACTGAAATGGCCCTGGGACACCTTGGAAATCGGACGCTTGTCTGCTAGGTCTTGGACCCCATTCTCGAAAGCGTCCCCTCCGCCTTGAGAATTCATCAAAAGTTTTGGGGGCCCCGACTCCTGCAGGCTTCTGGTGGGGAGCGGCTGCCATGATTGCTCGCGGAATGACCACGACGGAGCTACGAGATGGTGGTGCTCTCATGGTGACGCCAGCTTCAGTCTGAAACATCCAGAAACAAGGTGGGGCTTTCATCGTTTGGGGGGAAAAAAAAGTTTTCATCCAATGAAAAGTGTTGTTTTTAGGTCATATGATCAAGCCTTCCATCATTAGGAAACCAAAAGTAAAATGAACCAATGAAAAGTTTTATAAAGAAGTCACATGACCTGTTATGCGGCATAGGGTATAAAATGTGGAGAAAATACGTTGGCACGTGAGGCGGTGTCAGTAGCGGACCGATGTGCGAATAGGCCGAAGGCAACACAACGCGCCAAGATCCGGATGGCATCGAGGTGGTGTCATAGTTGAGAGTTCTGAGCAGCGGTTGTAACACTGTCTGAAGCTTATTTGCAGCTGCTGCAGCTTCACTACGCGCGAAGATCCGGATGGCACCGAGGTGGTGTGTAGGAAGTTGCCGCACTGGTGTGGCCATCCTACAATGCTGAAAGTCGGCGTGGGGCGCCCCGTTGGCCTGTGAGTTTGCGTCAGTAGCGGACCGATGTGCGAATAGGCCGAAGGCAGCACAACGCGCCAAGATCCGGATGGCACCGAGGTGGTGTCTAGTAAGTTGTCGCACTTCTGTGGCCATCCTACAATGTTGAAAGTCGGCGTGGGGCGCCCCGTTGGCCTGTGAGATGGTGTCAGTAGCGGACTGATGTGTGAATGGGGCTAAAGGCAGCGCAACAATATTTTCTACTATATTTCCGGTGTAGAAGAGACCACAAGGCGCTGAGATGCCAAGATCCGGATGGCACCGAGGTGGTGTCTTGCAAGTTGTGGTACTGGTGTGGCCATCCTACAATGCTGAAAGTCGGCGTGGGGCGCCCCGTTGGCCTGTGAGATGGCGTCAGTAGCGGACCGATGTGCGAATAGGCCGAAGGCAGCACAACAATATTTTCTGACTGACACCACAAGGCGCTGAGATGCCAAGATCCGGATGGCACCGAGGTGATGTCTAAGTTGCGGACTGGTGTGCGAATGGGGCCAAAGGCAGCGTAACAATATTTTTTGTATGGAAGATACCACTAGGCGTTGAGATGCCAAGATTCGGATGGCACTGAGGTGATGTCTAGCAAGTTGGTGTGGTCATCCTACAATGCTGAAACTCGGCGTGGGTCACCCCATTAGCCTGTGAGATGGCGTCAGTAGCGGACCGATGTGCGAATAGGCCGAAGGCAGCACAACGCGCCAAGATCCGGATGTCACCGTGGTGGTTTCATAGTTGAGAGGCACTTCATCTGCAGTGGGGCGCCGAGATCCGGATGGCACCGAGGTGATGTCTAGCAAGTTGCTGTACTTGTGTGGTCATCCTACAATGCTGAAACTCGGCGTGGGTCGCCCCATTAGCCTGTGAGATAGCAGTTCTTTGGATTTGCGAATAGGCCGAAGGCAGCACAACAATATTTTCTGACTGACACCACAAGGCGCTGAGATGCCAAGATCCGGATGGCACCGAGGTGATGTCTAAGTTGCGGACTGGTGTGCGAATGGGGCCAAAGGCAGCGTAACAATATTTTTTGTATGGAAGATACCACTAGGCGTTGAGATGCCAAGATTCGGATGGCACTGAGGTGATGTCTAGCAAGTTGCTGTGGTCATCCTACAATGCTGAAACTCGGCGTGGGTCACCCCATTAGCCTGTGAGATGGCGTCAGTAGCGGACCGATGTGCGAATAGGCCGAAGGCAGCACAACGCGCCAAGATCCGGATGTCACCGTGGTGGTTTCATAGTTGAGAGGCACTTCATCTGCAGTGGGGCGCCGAGATCCGGATGGCACCGAGGTGATGTCTAGCAAGTTGCTGTACTTGTGTGGTCATCCTACAATGCTGAAACTCGGCGTGGGTCGCCCCATTAGCCTGTGAGATAGCAGTTCTTTGGATTTGGGCCTGGCTCGTCTGCTGTAGTGGGGCGCCCCTTTACCGTTTCAGTTGCCATTCAGCTGAGTTTCGGCTGCTCTTGATGCTACAGCGACAGGCGGCTGCAACAGGACTCTCAAAATGGCGGCCTGTTCTTTGGATTTGGGCCTGGTCCACTAAAATGGCCCTGGGACACCTTAGAACTCGGACGCTCGATTTTTTTTTCCTTTCCTGTACATGCAAAAAAAGGTAAATGCCCGGTACGTTACACGCTTCATCTGCCACGATGAACTCTCTAGAGGAACCGAAAAAAAATATAGTTGTGGTAACTATACCATGCATCGTCATATGGAGAGGTGGCAACAATTAATTATAGTGCTGCATAAAAGAGAGATTTGGAGGAGAACCCCTGACCTGCTAGTACATTCATCAAAGAAGTGGCACTGAGAGCTTCAGAGGCAAGGGAAACGGTCCCAAATATTTAGAAGAACTTTGGAAAGATTAAAATGACATGTTTAGATTGTGGCAAATTTATTTCATGTGGACATCTGAGTGTTACTCTAATAAATACAGCATATGAACATCATCATAGTCGATGGTTGGTAGAGACATTTTGACTATATCCTGGACCTGCCCGTCCTCGCCCAAAATGGCGCCAGAATAAATGGGACTCGTAACTCCTTGTTGTGTACTGGTTGCAGAACCTTGAAATCACGAGATACGTATGCAGTTTTGAAGCACATGGCGGGCGGGGACGAGAATTGATTGAATATTTCGACATCCCTATTGATATTAAGTTCTGATGTGTTATTGATTACTGTACTGTTGAAAGTTCGAATTAACGTCACCCATGGTACTTGCCCGCAAATGTATATCTAGATAATTTTATTGTAACTGGCCCTGTCGTATTTTAATTATAAAATGTACGTCCACCGATTCCGTAACTGTTAGACACCTTAGTTTTTGCAACCTAATGGCCCGCCCGTTACGTTCCTCTACAGTGTAAATGTCTATTCATCATATACGATTACAGTTTGCTCCGTGGCCGGCCCACGTGGTTATAGGCTCGTATTTGTATAATGAAATTTTCACAATAAAGGTTTTTAAAAGAAAACATGGTAGTAGTATATACATTGGTAAAGTTTTTAATAATAGTCACTGTTTTAGAATCATTAAAAGGCAAGTGAAATAAAGCAGACCAATTACATGAAGGGTAAAAGGTATAATACGAAGGAACGCAGTAAAGATAAATGGTCAAGGGCTGTTGTGTTTTCTATTCCTGCAACATAAAGTGATCGATAAGAATCTCATATTCAGGCGTATCGGCGACTAAGACAGCAGGGCGACCCTCTTTTGCTCAACGGCTCCGTCATGGGACGAAGAAACGCTCTTTTTCTCGAAAAAAGAATATATTTTACTTGCAGGACAGTTGTAAAATTTCCGGGAAAGTACATTAGCCTGGAACATTATAACATATATTTAAGAAAAAATAATGTTCGGAAGTAATGAAAAGCGTAATTTTTAGGTCATATGATCAAGCCTTTCATCATTACAATAAGAAAAGTAAAATGAACCAATGAAAAGTTTTATTAACAAGTCACATGACTTGTTATGCTTACGTTACGCGCTGCGCGCCCCGGATGACTTCCGGATGCGCTAACGCGGCGCGTCATATGACGCATTACGCGACAACGCAGGTACAGAATATAGTCAAAATGTCTCCACCAACCAGCGGTCGGAACACAACCCCTTTCAGCAGGCTAAATAGTTCTGTTAAATGACAACAGAAGGGACAGGCAACAAGAACCATCAGTCAAAGAGGGGAGGGCTAGTTCTTCTCTACCGGGTTACATTGGGGCGCTACCGGAACTGATCGAATTGGTAGTCTACAGTGTTTCTGGATGTTTCAGACTGAAGCTGGGGTTAGCATGAGAGCAGCACCATTTCGTAGCTCCGTCGTGGTCATTCCGCAACCAATCATGGCAGCCGTTCTTTATCGTTATTTTGGGCGGGGTGGGTGGCGGAGCCGAGCTGTTTTGCAGCCATCATTGTGTGGAGTTCAGTTCATCTCACTAGTTTTGTATTTGTCATGAGGGGTTGTTCCTAATGTTTCTATTTTTGCGAGGTCAAAAAGAGATCCCATTAGTGGCCTACTGATTTTGCTCGATTCTTTTTCTTTTTTTTTACACGATTTTTCGTTATCTGCAAAGACTAAACAGAGTATTGCGACTCTGTGTTTGTTTGTAAATAGAGAATGAACCAAAGAGAACTAATTCTAAAACAGTAAATACTTGGATAACAATGAATCAAATGGAGAGAGAAGCAGGCACGACGGATTACAATGGGGGCAAAGACCTGCGTTAACTACCTTTCACTATCTGCAAAGAGAGAGTACTCCTAATAGAAATGAGGGGGGGGGGCACCATTCAAAGCAGATCAGTGTGCATAAACACGAAAATGTTTTCACTTACCACGTACTTGACATTCGACAGCTTATGATATTTGCTATTAAAAAACCATTGAAATTCACTGAAAAAACCATAGGTTATAGACCATATATAGTTAGGAATTAGCATTTACAAAACCTTGAAAATTCACTGAAAAAACCATAGGTTATAGACCATATATAGTTAGGAATTAGCATTTAAAAAACCTTATTTTACTCACACAAAACCATTGAAATTCCATATATAGTTAGTTGCACTAACTATATATCGCGCACCTGCAATCCACTGCTGATGATGTCACATATTACATCATTCATGACATGGTCAGTGACATCACTGATGACATCACTGATGACATCTCAAATGACATCACTGATGACATCACTGATGACAACATCCAGTGACTGTATGTTTCTGTAAAGTTAAAATGTGTCTTACATATTGAAGAATGAGTGGAAGTATAAGTGTCTGGACAAAGGATTTAGTAGGTGCATGACTGAATGCATGAGTGAGTGATTAAATGTGTCTCACTGAGTGCATGGGTTAGTGACTAAAGTGTCTTAATTTGTGCATCATTATGTCTGTTGTTCTGTAAACTGCTGCATGTTTTGATCAGTAGCTATATGATTAACTATATGGGTTACTGATTGATTGTCCAAGTATTTGTATGGGAGACTGAGTGTGTGTGTGGCTGGCTGGGAGGTGTGTGACTCTGTGCAGATCAATGTGTACTTGTATCAATGATTGTATAACAAGGTAAGTATGTGTTAGTATATGTTTGAAAATGTAAGGTGCTCTATGTTTAACTGTATAGACAAGAAAATGGAAGTGTCATTGATTCTTTACAGGACTGACTAGGTGTGTGAGTAACTCCATGGATGAGTGGCAGACTGTGAGTGTCTGTATAGGTGTATGAGTGCATATGATAGTGTTGTAAAGATGAGTGATTGTATGTATGAATGATAGTATGGGTGAATGAGTGAAGGTGTGTGTAGACGTAGGAATCAGTGAGTGCGTATGTAGTAACTAGTATTGGTGTGTCAATGGTTTCAAAAATTATATTCTGTATTTAACACTGGGTGAAACAGAGGTTATATTAAAATGTGAGGAGATGCATTGTATTGTCACATGAATGATATCATCAGTGATGTGGTCATTGATGTCAAATGAGATGTCATCAGTGATGTCATCAGTGATGTCATTTGAGATGTCATCAGTGATGTCATCAGTGATGTCACTGACCATGTCATGAATGATGTAATATGTGACATCATCAGCAGTGGATTGCAGGTGCGCGATATATAGTTAGTGCAACTAACTATATATGGAATTTCAATGGTTTTGTGTGAGTAAAATAAGGTTTTTTAAATGCTAATTCCTAACTATATATGGTCTATAACCTATGGTTTTTTCAGTGAATATATATATATATATATATATATATATATATATATATATTCCTACCAAAGAGTTTGCCTTGCAATGAGTCGCCAACACAGGTGGAAATGTAGCCTTCTTTAATGCAGGTAACAAGCACAGCGCATACGATCCCCAACAACAAAGCGCCAAACATGTTTCGGGCTCCATCGCCCTTGTTCACTGGCTATATGTACAAAGTCAAGCAGCTGCGTGGAGTTTATCACACTAACCCCGCCCAAATGGGCCTTCACAGGCAAAGTTGCATTCTGGGTTGTGTAGTCCATACCTGTACCAAGGTGGTCGCTGGCCAAGACAGTGTGCACAATTGAAATAAATCCCAAGTGGGGGCTGAGGGAAAAGCTGCCACGATGCATGTTAATGTCAATCCTAACAAAATTCGGCATTTCCAACTCCACATGGTGCTCCTTTCTTCAAGCACCGCAGGGCCGCTGCATGCGTGGCGGGGCGTCTCAGCGGCGAGGCACGCCGCAATTCATATTCCTACCAAAGAGTTTGCCTTGCAATGAGTCGCCAACACAGGTGGAAATGTAGCCTTCTTTAATGCAGGTAACAAGCACAGCGCATACGATCCCCAACAGCAAAGCGCCAAACATGTTTCGGGCTCCATCGCCCTTGTTCACTGGCTATATGTACAAAGTCAAGCAGCTGCGTGGAGTTTATCACACTAACCCCGCCCAAATGGGTCTTCACAGGCAAAGTTGCATTCTGGGTTGTGTAGTCCATACCTGTACCAAGGTGGTCGCTGGCCAAGACAGTGTGCACAATTGAAATAAATCCCAAGTGGGGGCTGAGGGAAAAGCTGCCACGATGCATGTTAATGTCAATCCTAACAAAATTCGGCATTTCCAACTCCACATGGTGCTCCTTTCTTCAAGCACCGCAGGGCCGCTGCATGCGCGGCGGGGCGTCTCAGCGGCGAGGCACGCCGCAATTCATATTCCTACCAAAGAGTTTGCCTTGCAATGAGTCGCCAACACAGGTGGAAATGTAGCCTTCTTTAATGCAGGTAACAAGCACAGCGCATACGATCCCCAACAGCAAAGCGCCAAACATGTTTCGGGCTCCATCGCCCTTGTTCACTGGCTATATGTACAAAGTCAAGCAGCTGCGTGGAGTTTATCACACTAACCCCGCCCAAATGGGTCTTCACAGGCAAAGTTGCATTCTGGGTTGTGTAGTCCATACCTGTACCAAGGTGGTCGCTGGCCAAGACAGTGTGCACAATTGAAATAAATCCCAAGTGGGGGCTGAGGGAAAAGCTGCCACGATGCATGTTAATGTCAATCCTAACAAAATTCGGCATTTCCAACTCCACATGGTGCTCCTTTCTTCAAGCACCGCAGGGCCGCTGCATGCGCGGCGGGGCGTCTCAGCGGCGAGGCACGCCGCAATTCATATTCCTACCAAAGAGTTTGCCTTGCAATGAGTCGCCAACACAGGTGGAAATGTAGCCTTCTTTAATGCAGGTAACAAGCACAGCGCATACGATCCCCAACAGCAAAGCGCCAAACATGTTTCGGGCTCCATCGCCCTTGTTCACTGGCTATATGTACAAAGTCAAGCAGCTGCGTGGAGTTTATCACACTAACCCCGCCCAAATGGGTCTTCACAGGCAAAGTTGCATTCTGGGTTGTGTAGTCCATACCTGTACCAAGGTGGTCGCTGGCCAAGACAGTGTGCACAATTGAAATAAATCCCAAGTGGGGGCTGAGGGAAAAGCTGCCACGATGCATGTTAATGTCAATCCTAATAAAATTCGGCATTTCCAACTCCACATGGTGCTCCTTTCTTCAAGCACCGCAGGGCCGCTGCATGCGCGGCGGGGCGTCTCAGCGGCGAGGCACGCCGCAATTCATATTCCTACCAAAGTTCGGCGAAAAAGAGAAGCCCATGGCACAGCCCTTTATTTGCCTGTAGATCTTTTTGTCAAATAAGAAGACACAAAACGCCCTACGACTAAACCAGGAGAAGACACTTCAAGTTTCGACTCGCTGTCAAGTTTGGAAGGCAGCGAAATAGAGGAAGCAGCTACATCCACAGAAACAGTGGCAAACCACCAACTACCAATGGCGCGAGAAAATTGTTCTATGGGTGAGATTCATGGATGACCTGCTACTGATCTGGAATGGCACGACTGAGGAATTCACCCAGTACTTTGAGAAACTTAACAACACCACTACAAATTTGAAATTCACATGGGAAATAAGCTCAGAGAGAGTAACCTTTTTAGACACAGAGATCTATATTGCTAATGGAACCCTACAAACCACCTTACATCAGAAAAAAACGGCTACAAATGCTATCCTTCATGGTGAGAGCTCACATAACAAAAATTTGAAATGGAGCATCCCATATGGGGAATTTCTCCGCTTAAGACGGAATTGTTTGGCGGATGAAGATTTTCGAATTCACAGCAGAAATGTAAGTGGGAGGTTCCTGGCAAGAGGCTACCCACGCAAGGTGGTTGAACAAAGTTTACACAGAGTGACAGCACAGGATCGAAAGGACAAACAACAAGTATTTCAAGAAAACAAAGATGCAATCAGATTGATTACGACTCACAGTGCGGAAAATAACAAACTCTCGAAAATTCTTCAAAAGCACTGGTCCATCATGAAATCAGATCCGATACTATCACAAATCATAGGTGACCATCCCGAGATAACATACAGGAGAGAGAGAAAGAAATCTAGGGGATCAATTGGTAAACAGCCACTTCATAGAAACACCGAAAAACAACTGGCTACACCGAGAAGGTTTCTTTCCATGCAGACACTGCAAAGTATGTAAAATTGCGGCAACAACGAAAGACATTGAAATCAGAAAAGGCACAAAGTGGACAATTCATCAGCACCTAACCTGTAAAAGTACACATGTGGTGTACCTAATAGAGTGCCCATGCCACAAAAATACATTGGCAGTACAACCTTTGAAGCAAAGAAGAGAATCCTTGAGCATATAAGAGCAGTAACCAATAAAGATCACTCCTATGCAGTGGCCAAACATATGGAACAATTCCATGAGAGCAATTAGGAACTACTTAAATTCTGCGCTCTAGAACAGGTACCTCTCACAGAAAGGGGAGGAGATCGCCTCAAATGTCTCAGGAGAAAAGAATCGAAACACATTATCAACTTCAGGACCCTGGAACCAAGAGGGCTGTACTTGACGGAAGAACTTTATGTACATCTATAAGAAGACACATGAGTATACATCAGGAATGTTTGATGAACCCGAATCTTTGCAAACCATCCGCCCACTAGAGGGGGTTGCAAATAAAAATTAATTTGCGAACTGCGTTGGCTCACTCTCAGAGTCGGATTAAATTAACATATCTCACCAGAGAGATTCTAACAATGAAACTCACCAAAGATAACATGAAATGGCTGCAATTCAAAACAGTGCATTCTCTTTCTTTTGTTTTTTTTAATAATCACACACATTTTCCAAACGGTTTGGTGAATATAATGTGGTAAAAACGACATTAACCAACATGCACTTGGAGGTAACACAGGAAACCACCTGTGTTATGGTGATAAAAGAAGGACTTAGAAAATTACTCAACGTCCCGTGAGCAAGCTTCGTGAGAGGCGAAACGCGTTGGGGCTATGGTTGCATTAAAACCGCTATAATTTCAATTCAAAACGAGTGAGTGCGTTTTATTTTCCTTTTGGAACCAGGATTAATATTTTTATATATATAGCTTGTTGTCTCTGAAACAAAGGATTAGACGACCGTGTTGTGGATTAAACGGGGTAAGACGAAGCCCCGCTGAGGCCCGCCATCAAAAGTGGCGCAGGCTGATTTTCGTCAAATTGTTTGGTGTATGGAAGTGAAAGCCAGCGCCCGCCCTTACCGCGATCGTGACCCGGAACAGAAGGAGTAACCCGCCTCGAAGTACTACTGAAGGAAGTGAAATGGTGAGGTGAGGTGTCCGAATGTGATTACCGGGAGTGCACAGAATACGTGTGCGAAGTTAAGCGGCAATAACAGGCTTTGGAGACACGTCGGGAAAAGTAAATATTGACCGACTGTCAGCAGCTACAAGTGAATACGTACAGAGTGCAGGAAATAATAATGGCGACTTCTAGAAATGAAAAGCGAAGTGAAGCGGCAAACAGGATGTTTGAAACCACAAGTGGAGCACAAATGAATGTGAGTACAGCAGACTCAACAACGGGCAGCAGTATGTCCAAAAAGGCACAATGGGATCGCTTATGGAAATATCTTAAGTTAGAGCAAAATAAGTGGTGGGAATTTACTACACTGCAAAAATACATAGAGGCCGGTCGAGTGCCACGAGGGCTACGCATCTTCATTACACCTACGTTTAACGATCCGGACCCAGATCTAATCGAAGAATGGGCGGAAAATAACCATCACTGCTCAACAGTAATGTTGAAATTACTGGTAAAATATGCAACCCGGGATTGCGAGAAACTAACAGAATTGATTGAGGATATTATAGCGCAACTGAAAACACTGTGCGAAGCAGAGGAGTTTGACCGCGATATGGCCAAAATTGAGAGCAAATTGGAACGTATTGAAAAGGAGATAAGGGAGAAGAAACAACGCAAATTTATGAGGGACTTTGTGGATTACGAAAAAGGACAAATTCTTACTTTTGCCAGGAAATTTGACCGATTGAGAGGTCAGACGGTGCAAGGTGCGGATGCAAGCACAGTAGTCCCAAGAATGATTGTCGAAGTAGGAAGTACCACAGTGACCAATAAAACCCCTAAACAAGCAACAACGTCTAATGAAAACACAGCAGCACAAGAGTTGTCAGTAAAAGACAAAATTTTAAAAGAATTTTCCCTGATGGCCCAGGAAAAGTTAGGAACACAGGGAAACCCAGGAATGACCAACCAGAGAGGTCGAGGACGCGGAGGAAGAGGCGTAGAAAGGCTACAAGAAACACCAAAAGGAATGATGGGAAGCCCAGTGGGATCTCGCACAAGATGGCAAAAAAGAACCAAGGAATAGAGCAAACAGATTTAAAGAAGCGAACAGTTCTGAATTTATCGGATCGACAACTGACGGAGGATGAAGTAGATGTGTTATCAAAGGGACTTACATTTGTCCCAACTAATGAATTTGACTACACAGAAGCCCGAATAGACTTATTCCATTTTACAAGGAAACTTAAATTGAGAAAATGGTTTTGTACCAGAGTCAAGACGGGAAATGAAGCAGCTCTTGAAGATGAGGTCAGTAACCTAAGTATAAATGACATAGAGACTTTACATGTGATGAATGAATTAAGTGGACAGTATGATACAAACCCTGATCCCCTCTCTAACCTGATTAATGAAGACTTAAGAATAAATCTTAGCTCTAAGAGTCATTTTAAACCCAAATCCATATTCCTTCCACAAATTCAGAATGAGGCCTTGGATATTTTCGAAAAGGGGGTGAAAAATGATTTAAAAAAGTTAGCGAAGGTATACTCGCGAGGAAGAAGAAACTTAACCCCCCAACAACAGGTGGCCATTGAAGTACTACAGCGGGACCCCACAATAGTGATAAAGAAATCAGACAAGGGGGGGAATGTAGTAGTGTGGGGGAGAGAACAATACGTGGAGGAGGGGTTGAGACAATTGAATGACACAGGGCAATATGAACTAAGTTCTAAGATGGACCATGATACATCAAACAAGAAGTATCAAGAAAGATTGTATGAGTGGAAAGAGAAGGGATTATTGGAACAAAATGAGTTCGAATACTTGCAATGCAAATTTCCAAAGATACCCGTATTATACCTTCTACCGAAGGTACACAAGGACAAGGGGAAACCCCCTGGAAGACCAATAGTTTCCTCAAGAGGATCAGGGCTAGAAAATACATCAAGGTATGTTGACCATTTTTTGCAGCCTCTTGTCAAGAACCTGTCGTCGTATATTAAAGACACAGGAGACTTTTTACGCTTGATTTCTAATCTAGACTGGAATGACAATTGTATAATGTTGAGCCTCGATGTAACAAGTCTTTACACGAGTATTCCCCACGAATTGGGGGTAAATGCCTGCAGACATTATTTGGGGGAAAGATCAATCTCGTACTACATGCATACTGAAGCATTGATTGAAATGATATGTACTTGCTTAACGAAAAATTATTTTATCTTTGACAATCAAGTATATCGACAGACAATGGGCACGGCGATGGGCACCTGCTTCGCCCCCAGCTTTGCGTGTCTCTACCTTGGCTGGTGGGAGGAGCAGGTGGTCCGGACTCAAGACCTATATAAAAAACATGTCAAAAGTTGGGCAAGGTACATTGACGATATCTTTTGTGTATGGGAGGGCAAAAGAGAAGAGGCGGATACTTTTGTTAAAGAATTGAACAGGAATGATTTGAATTTAGGGTTCACACATCAAATGAGCTCGGAAAAGATGGAATTTCTTGACATATTATTGGAAGTGAAAAATGGAAAAATTGAAACATACCTACATCGGAAAAATACAGCAGGGAATAGCATGTTACATGCTCAAAGTTGTCACCCCAAGAGTTTGATCCGTAGTATCCCGTATGGAGAGCTATTACGGGCAAAAAGGAACTGTAGTACCAGGGAAGGATATGAAGCAGAACGTAGTATCATGCTCAAACGTTTCAAAGAAAGGGGCTATAGTGATCAATGTATAGCAACAGCTAGTAACAAAGTGGAGGTCAGGGAAAGAGAAGACCTTTTAAAGGAAGAAAAAGATGAAAAGACAACAATAGAGAAAACTAGATTTGTGACCACTTATAGCATTAAAGCATATGAGGTGAGAAAGTGTTTGGAGAAACACTGGAATGTGTTAAAAACAGATCAGGACCATGAGAAGGCAGTCAGTAATACACCACAGATTACGTTCAGGAAAGGACGATCATTGAAAGATATGGTCAGTCCAGCAATGCTGTTAAATCCGGGAAAGTCTACAACCAAACCGGTGCAAGGGTTCTATATTTGTGGTAAATGTAAGGCCTGCAAATTCAGTTCTAACTGCAAATCAGTAAAGCTATCTGCAAACTGTAACCCATATGAAATTCGGAAGCATGTCACATGTGATACGGAATATGCAGTGTACGCCCTCAGGTGCCCCTGTAATCTCTGCTACATTGGAAGCACGATCCACAAAGCCAAAAAGAGAGTACTGGAGCACCTGAGGGCAATCAACCATCACGATAAACAATACCCCATTGCACGTCACTTCTTCAAAGAACACAAACAGAACACAAGCCAACTCTCATTTGTAGTTTTAGACTACATACCCAGAAGGGAGAGAGGGGGGATCGCCTTAAGGAGTTAAGGAGACTGGAATCAAGGATGATAATTAAATTCCAGACACTGTACACATCAGGACACAATGGAGATGAGGCTTTAGCAGTACATCTTGGTTAAATCTGGTGCTAGAATTATTGTGGTTTCAAACAAATGCTATGTAAATGAATTGTGCTTTAATTTTTATTGAAAATATTTTTTTTTTAATGGGTTTACTCTCTTATTTTTAGATGGTGAATGGTCAAAGCATTTCAACAAACTGTTCAGCTGAAATATATGACCTCCAAAAACTCATTGGGGTTTAGGGCGAATGAGCTGCAACGCCTGAATGACAAGTCAGATTACGTTAAATATGATGAAGATGTACCTAAAAAAAAGCCCACTTGGGCTTGAAGTGAGGATGGTGGCGAGGGCCACCAGTTAGATTTAAGTTTTGCCCACTTGGGCGGAATTATGGACTGGAGAAATTGTTTACGATACCTTATGCCAATGCTGTAAAAAACGTTTATTTGATTTGGTGAGAAAACCCTTTTTTTATTTGCCCACTAGGGCAATATTATAAATTGAACTATGTTTTCTGCAGTTGGCATGATAAAATGCACGCTGAAGCAAAATTCCGGTCCTTCAACTAAGTAAGACAAAATATTGTATAGTTTGAAATAGTAACTGACATTGAACGATGGGATGGTTAGTACTTGACGGTACAACTGACGTGTGATGCTATGAAGCTCATAAAGAAATAGCAGCGTTAAGATTTAGAAATGCAGACCGGTAACAAATGAAAGATAACGATATTTCACATGTACCTAAATGTAGAAATTTAAAACGATAAAAGTGAATGAGAGTATTGTTTCACTGTCTATCAAGAAATCACGTGACCTTTTGTTTTCTTTGTATATAACTTTATTGTTTGAAAATGAAATCACTCGTGAACAAGCGGCTGCGGCTGCGAAACACGTTGGGTGTTATCTCTGAATAAATATTCACCGTGAATGCAACTCTTGGGCCTCAGCTTGTTGTCTCTGAAACAAAGGATTAGACGACCGTGTTGTGGATATATATATATATATATATATATATATATATATATATCCAACCAAACGAGTCGCTTAGAACCCTGCTGCTTTTCAAAGGCGGGCCTCGGATGGGATAGCGAGTCCCAATGTATACAGCCAAAAACCTTCTCCAGTTTAAGAAAAGAAATCCGGGCCACTTGGAAATGCAAAGCGTATTTATTTAATGGCTTTCTCGACGCGTTTCGCAGGTGAAACCTGCTTTTTCACGAGACAGAAACCAAACACGAAGTGCTCATTATATACAGTCACATGTTGTTCTATTCACATACATGGAAGACAGACTTGTTGGTATATCTACGGGCTGAGTTCGCTACTTTCAGACCTAGTCAGGCAACAAAATTAAAGACTGCAAAAAACGTTAAAGTAACACGCAAGATGCAATTTAAATTAAACCGAAATTATTTTCTAACCTGAAAATGGATAATTAATATTGCAGGGAATATGCAGATTTCACTTGTGAAATTATATCAACAGTTATTGAAGCATATGTAGTACATTCTTAAATGTGTCAATACCCAATAAGGCCCATGTGGGCTTGTCATTTATCGTTGAAGGTTAGTACAGTACCACATCATACTTAAAGCTGTCCAAATTCTTGGTCAACTTTCTTTCAATAAAGCCCAAGTGGGCATAAATTGCTCATATTCCCAATTCAGGTGGTCCATTCAAACAGTCTTATGTGATCAGGTGCTCCCAAAGGTCGAACAGATTCCCAATTATGATCACCAACAAACTCTGTAAACCAGAAATTAAAAACATAAAATCAGTGACTGTTTTATATGTGGTAAAGTGATAAAATAAGTGCTTAGTTAAAAAACAGCAGGTATATATACACAGTCAAACTCGCAGGCTAACCCAGATGTACACTAAGTTCCTCATGTAAGTTGTGACCGTTCGGTTGGGTCGTCCTGTATTTAATAATCAGTCTCGATTCGAGTCTCCTCATCTCCTTAATACGATCTCCCCCTCTTTCCCTCATGGGAACTGTCTCAAGTACACAGAAAGACAGCATATTTGCATTGCTTTTATGGTGTGTCGCAAAGTGTCTCGCGATAGGATATTGTTTGTCCCCATTTGTTATCGCCCGCATGTGTTCAAGCACTCTTTTCTTGGCCTGGTGCTTGGAACTGCCAATATAGCATAACTGGCAGGGGCATTGTAGGGCATATACAACATGGTCAGTCTGGCATGTTACATGTTTAGTGATTTAGAATTTGTTTGTGTCTTTAGACAGTTGTATTTCTTTCGTGTTTTTACTGTTGCGACAGGCTTTACACCTGCCACAAATGTAAAAACCTTGCACCGGGTTTCTCTGCTTCACAGTCTTGGGTAAAAGAGTGGAGCAGGGAAGGTCTTTAAGGGATTTAGGTCTCCATTTGGGGATGGTTGATTTTCTTTCTTTTTCGTGAAAAAGCAGGTTTCACCTGCGAAACGCGTCGAGAAAGCCATTAAATAAATACGCTTTGCATTTCCAATTGGCCCGGATTTCTTTTCTTAAACTGGAGAAGGTTTTTGGCTGTATATATATATATATATATATATATATATATATATATATATATATATATATATATAATCCAAACAAACGATCCCGAACCTCCAACCAGTGGCGAACAGAGACCAGTGAATCCAGAAGTTAAGGCAAGATGTTTTATTTTCAAGCACCAATCTTCAAATGCATACAGCGGACTGACGCGTTTCGGGCAGATGCCCTTGATCACATTGAAATGCATGTTAAAAAGCCTGTTTTATATACGTTGTGAAATACACCATGTGATTAATAGAAGTAAACAAAATACTGCAGGGTCAACTGGGATACTTCATATAAATGTTAAAAACATTTCATTACAGTTGTATAAATATTGCAAAATGGTTCCACAACTTATCACGTAGATAAATATATTTACAAATGGCAAATAAATGCATTGTATCTATTCGACTTGAGTGGGCTCATCAATTCCCATATGTATTGGTCAGAGAACATTGAAGTCTAGCAGCAAAAAATGTACTGTGCAAATTACTGCGTTATGTAAACAATATATGTAAAGTGCAACGTGCAAATGTGCAAATCACTGCATTGAGCCAATAGTTTATACAAAGTGCACCGTGCAAAGATGGTCCGGCATGTGTTAAAAAGTACCAAATAAATACCTAAAAAACACATTGAAATATCAAAATTTCTAAAAAAGCCGTTATTTCCATATTCTGAAATGTGCAAAATATCGCAATGTAAACCATTATTATATGCTATGTCTCTGGATTGAAACCTCAAACTCTGTTATGTTACTCAGTCTATATTAGTATGCATAAATTGCTTGGGGACATCTTATATAGATGGCAACCCCTTCATGTTTATAGGCCCGAACAAAAATAGAAGGACCACCAGATATTAAAGATAAAGTAGTGCCGTGAAACCAGCAACAAAGAAATTCTAGAAGATAGTTCCCATAGACCCTGTCAATGTAAAGTGTGCCCCTACAGTTGGATTTAATAAACCAAATCTGTACCACCATATAGAAATAAAGTAAATGTGTATGTATCCATCCCTAGGTGTAAAACAAAAATTATTTTCCTTTACAAATACAAAATAGATAAGGAAAAACAAAAAAAAAACAGCATAGATCATTTCAATTAGTAATGTCAATTCGTAGTGCGACATCAGATGTTAAAGGCATAGACTCAAGGAGAGACATCACCACAGCATATACCTCGAGATCAACAAGTCATATCAGATAACTTCCCTTCCATATTCCCTATAGGGCCCTATAGGAAATGGTACAAATCTTCTGTTGTATTAAGCCCATTCGGGACCTTACTGTCCAGTTCTAATATAGTTTTAGATTCCAGTTGGCGTAATCTTTTATCCCTGTCGCCGCCTCTACGCATTTTTGGTACTGCGGTGAGTACATAGTATGAAAGACATTCAAGATTGTTGCCATGTACACTTTTAAAATGTCTTGCGACAGGGTAAGAACTGTCATTATTAACAATTGCCCGGAGATGCTGCAATATTCGGGCGTGCACCTGTAGCCTGGTACTCCCAACATATCTCAGGCCACAGGTGCACCCCAGAACATATACAGCATACTCCGTCTTGCAATTGTAATTGTCCCTGATGGCCACAGGAATGGTACTGAAGGGGGTGCTGTAATGAGTCGTATTAATGCCGAACTTGCAAGCTCTGCAGCTCGAGCATTTGTAAAACCCCGGCCGGGGTTTGAACCAAGATGTACTTTTAGGGAGCTCAGGGAAGGAATTGGATATTAGGGTCCGCATGGAAGGACCTCTACGGAATGCAACATTAGGATTGTTGGGAAGCTGGGGTGCCAGCACTCCGTCTGTTTTCAGAATGGGCCAACTCTTGGTTAGAATCGCCCTGATCTTTCTTTCCTGACAACTAAATGCTGTGATGAACCTGACGTTACATTCAGCTGATTCTGTGTTTGTGGGGGGCTTCTTGAGAAACAGCGATTCTCTAGATTTTTGTTTTGTTTTGTTTATCGCCATATTGAGGATTTTGTCATTGTATCCTCTGGCTTTAAATCTAGTTACTGCATCAGCAGTGCATTTCTCAAACTCCTCCTCACTGCTACAGATACGTTTTAGACGAAGTAATTCGCCATAGGGTATATTATCAATGACGTGGCGCGGATGGGAACTGCTTGCATGTAGCGTTGAGTTCCCAGCTGTTTCCTTTCTGTGGAGGGTAGTAGATAATTGATTGTTACTGGCCGAGACTCTAACATCTAAAAAATCTACAAAGTCTTTGCTGATGTTTGATGTAAACTTTAAATTTACAGAATTAGTATTAAGACTTGTGATGAATGCTCTGGCACTTTCTTCATCCCCTCTCCAGATTAAAAACACATCGTCTATAAAACGAACCCATAAAGTGACATGTTCCAAAAATGTTTGAAAGTGCTCCCCCATGAGGACCCACCTCTCCCACCAGCCTACGTGTAAACACGCATAGCTGGGGGAAAAGCAGGCCCCCATGGCAACACCTCTCTTCTGTAGGTAAACATCCTTGCCAAAGATAAAGTAATTGTGGTGGAGACACCACTTAACACATTCCAAGATCATCTTATTGTGGTTGTAACAATGGAGAGGTCGTGTGCCCAAAAAGTATTCTAAAGCCCTTAGACCTGCTTGGTGTTCTATGCTCGTATAAAGAGCTTCTATATCCAAAGTTATAAGAAGCAGATTTGTTGACCATGGAATGTCCTTGATTTTTGATAAAAAATCACCAGTATCCTTGATAAAAGTGGGTAGCTTTATCACCAGTTCCTGTAGGAAATAGTCAATGAATTGCGCCAAGTGTTCTCCCATACTTCCAATGGCAGAGATTATTGGTCTGCCCGGCGTTGGTAGTACACCTTTGTGTACTTTGGGTATTAAATAAAATCTAGGCATGATGGGTTGCTCGACGTTTAGGAATTTGAATTCCTGCATGGATATTAGTCCGTCTCTTTTAAATTTATGTAGCATCTTCTTAAGGGAATCTTTTGCCAGCTCATACTGTTTTGTACTCGAAATCTGGTAACAGGTAGTATCTGATAATTGTCTGTTTGCCTCCTTAATATATTCTGCTTGAGGCCAGATTACTATATTTCCCCCTTTGTCAGAGCTACACACAATGTTCTTATGATCATTCCTAAGTTTTGAGACAAGGGCCCAATATTGCTTTTCTTTAAGACTTTTTATCCTTTTTCGGTGTTTCACTTGGTGGTAAAGCTTTTTCAAATCAGATACAACCACTTCATGAAAGGAATCGATGGAGTCCTTTGGCATCATTGGCATGAAATTTGACCCAGGTTTAAATGGGCTCATGCCTGAACCGGATTGTGGGATGTCAGCTGCCACGAGTTCTTCTTGTGTGGTCAGATTGTAATCATTTTGGCTGTTGTCACTGCCCAATTGTTGCACAGTTAGTAAAGTTCTAATATCCCTAGCTTGAAGGGCGCTGGTGGACGGTTCTGTGGTCGTTACTCCACTGTTTTCAAGACCATCCTTAATGTTAAAGAATTTGCGCAGCTTTAGTTTGCGAATAAACTTGAAAATGTCTATTCTGGTAGAGGCATAGTCAAAGTCTGTCAATGGACAATGTGATAAACCTAGGCTAAGTAGCTGTTCTTCAGCTGCAGTAAGAGTCAGCGTCGAAAGATTGACAATTGTTTTGTCTTCTAATTCTTTTTGCGCCAGTATTGATTTTTCTTTTTGGATTTTTTGTTGTTGTTTCCACTTGTGTTTGCGCCGGCGCTCCTTGCGTCTTCTGTTGATTCTGGCCCTTTTGATTGCTGTTGCTGTCGACGATTCGAAGGGCGCAGAGTTTGAAGGCGCGCGCTCACTAAAAAATCCACTTCTTCGCCCAGGTTGAGCACCATTTGTGGGCCTTCTGTGCCCATATTGGTTGAACTGCTCTCATCAGAATATATGCTACTATTAACTGAGTCTGTGTCGCTATTGCCGGGGGCGGCCTCCGCAAGGATATTTTGCTGAATGCCCGCTGGACCAGTTGATTTGCTTGGGGGCGCCAGTTTTTGATTCATTTTAATTTGTTTTGCACTTTCAAACTTACGAGCAAAGGTATAGATCTTTCCTTGCTCATAGTCATTTTTGTCACGGGCGAATTTGTAGGCTTTGCGCGCTTTGATCTTTTCTTCATGATGCTTTAATCGTTCATTTATTGCTTTTCTGGAGGACGCTATCAAATCATTTGGTTCGAATTTCAGCAGCTCTGTGTTAATTTCCTCCAGCTCCTTTAGCAATTCGACACGATCAATTTCAGCATACTCTATGAGTAACTTGACCAAATTAGCCGATGCATCCAAATTATGTTGGCCCCATCTTTTGAGCATTTCTGGATGAGGTTTTTCATAGCTAGGTGCCAGAAGAATTCGTAATCCTCGAGGGACGCGCCCTTCCGCTATGTACATTGACAGAGATTTATGTTCCCACCACTTGGTGCATTCGCTGCGCATACACTTTTCCATGCGCTTTAAAAGTTGTTTGATTTGAGCTTCGTCGGTTGTAACATTTGCTCGAGCTGCCGATGGCAAGGCTGTACCCCTGTTGGTCACTTGGGGTAAATTACTGAATAGCTCCTTAGAGGCGGCCTCCCGCCCTCGCACTACGTCTTCCGACATACTGCCGCTGTGTGCTTTGAAGAAGATTGGAATTAGGGTGCGGTGCGATACGCACGTAATGTAAGGGGTTATATCAGCTTGCTTTTGATATCGCCCTATTCGCCTTTAGTCCTCCCTACCGCCTGAAGTTCAATGGTTGTTACACACACCACTTACTTGCCGCTGCGTTTCTCAGCTGCTCACCCGTCCCAAACTGTATTCCAACGAGACTCCGAGCGTTGATCACAGCGCGGCAAACCTGGAGAGTGGGTGTGTGGTTGCAGGCAGGGTCCGTCACAAAAGTTTTGTTTTGCACAAAAACGAAGAACGCTGGTTGATGTCGACGGACTGACTTGACAGGAGTGGATTCACGACGGAAGCAACCACCTTCCGTGAAATGAATAATCCAAACAAACGATCCCGAACCTCCAACCAGTGGCGAACAGAGACCAGTGAATCCAGAAGTTAAGGCAAGATGTTTTATTTTCAAGCACCAATCTTCAAATGCATACAGCGGACTGACGCGTTTCGGGCAGATGCCCTTGATCACATTGAAATGCATGTTAAAAAGCCTGTTTTATATACGTTGTGAAATACACCATGTGATTAATAGAAGTAAACAAAATACTGCAGGGTCAACTGGGATACTTCATATAAATGTTAAAAACATTTCATTACAGTTGTATAAATATTGCAAAATGGTTCCACAACTTATCACGTAGATAAATATATTTACAAATGGCAAATAATATATATATATATATATACAGTGCTTTAAATGGGCTGGTACTCACCGGTACTGAGTACCGGCATTTCTCAATCAATCAATCAATCAATCAATCAAAGCATTTATAAAGCGCGCTACTCACCCGGAGGGTCTCAATGCGCTCAGTTTTCTCCCCTGAGTACCGGAACTTGTTTTTGGGCAAGGAGAGTACCGGTACTCCCAGAAGCTGCAGGGCTCAGGCCCTAAAGTATGGGCATCTGCAACGCAAAGACTACTGACAATGACCCTTTCAGATGGAACGTGTTATGTGTGCTCTGGCAGGCAATGGGTAGTGTATTCCTGCGCTGGAGTGCTCCTGCATTGATAGATTCTAATTGGCATCGCAACAAGAATATGGATGTGCCAGAATGAACAGATGCTATATATGATACATGATTTTTAATTTTTCAGCATTCTTTCATATATTGTATGTGCACATTTTAGTGATGAAGAAATATTAATGATATTAGATTGAAAATGTACTGTTTTATTACTATATGTGTTGGTCATTGTCGAATGTGCTTTTATGGTCTAATATATTTTTGACCCAATAAAGATGAAGAATTGAATTGAGGATGTGGCCAGAGATGCCACAGCGGAACTGGGGAACCAGGCTCATATCCCGACGTCGTCTCAGCACCCTGTGATTCTGGGCAACTCACTTAACCAGTGGTGCTTAAAAAAAAGTAGGCTTTAATGCAAATGCTCCTACTGTCATTTAGAGTGCTTAAATGCCCATAGCCCAAATTTGCGCAACCCCAAACTGCCAAAAATTAGGCCCTGCACCTATGACATAGAAGCTGATGCCTGCCATGTCTCCTAAGTAAAGATGCCGTTTGATATTGTGTGAATTAGGCCCATGGCCGTTCAAGTGCTTTACATGACTATCAGAACATTAGCATTAAAGCTTACTTATGACCAACACATATAGTAATAAAACAGTACATTTTCAATCCAATATCATTAATATTTCTTCATCACTAAAATGTGCACATACAATATTTTTACGATGGTATTTTAACATTTTTTTAGCACTTGCACTTTATTAGGTCTATTTGGTCAATGGTAGCACTTTTTCACACGTAGCACTTTACTTCTGACTGCATATTTTGCACAATATTGAGTACTATTGACAACATCATGAGGATCAATTCCAAGAAAATGGGTTAACCCGCATGGGTATGCATTAAAGCAATAATGCCTCGACTTAGATAATTGTTCCTGCGGTCTCCACTATATTAATCCCATGTGCCAGCGACCGCGCAGAGGGGGCGCGCAGCGGGCGAGCCTCTGGCGCACCGAAGGCGCAGCAATGGCAAGCCCGTCTGCATCCAACCGGGACCGGCAGGGGTCAGGGGCCAGAACCCCTGCCCAAGACAACTTAGCCTCAGGTACTATCTGTAGATATATGAGAGATGAATTGCTTGCTCTCTCTTATAACTTGGGCAATGTTCACACACGATGTATAAGAGCCTATCCAGGCCTTACGAATGGTCCGTTCTCCTGCCATTCTTGCAAGTGGTGCAGTCTGAGGCAAATTCAGACACGCAGGCAGACTGACTCAGACCTTTATAAATTGTCCTGCATTTACTTTAATGCAAGATCAGTACCAAAACACTCCCTTGATATCTGGGATGTTATCAATCAGAAGAATCCTGATCTTGTATTCATCACGGAAAAGTGGTTGGATAAAAATAATGCTCAGGACATCGCAAAAGCTCTACCGGCCACATATAAAATTATCAAACAAGATAGGTATGATTGAAAGGGAAGGGGGGTAGCGATATTATTTAAAGACCATCTGTTCAAGTGGAACAACAGGAGGAGCATGACATTTTACCGTTCCAATTACTTCACGCTGGCCTTATTATATTAGCTGGCGCTGTGATCTACAATCCCCCAGGTCCCCAGGTTGCCAAGCTGAACTTGGAGCAAGGTTATTTACCCAGCTCCTCCCTGTCTGCTTGAAGCACAAGAATTATATAGTCATAGGGGATTTGAACGTTCACTATGAGAAATCTGACAATCCAGCTGCCTCACAACTACAGAGCGACATGCAGATTCTTCAACTCAGGCAATGGATCAAGGGACCCACTCACATAGCAGGACACACCCTTGACCTACTATTTTCCAACATTGAAGCCACACTTATCCAAGAGATACAACCATTACTATGGACAGACCACTCGCTTATAGCATTTTCTTTTGGACTACCGGCCAAACAAACCAAAATTTGTAAGCCCCAACAGACAATTAATAGAGCCTGGAAACTAGTCACTGAAACATCGTTCCAATCACACTTCCACCCTCCGAACACCCAGTCCATGACTGACACCCTAGTTAACAGAGAAGCAGCCAATCTTGAGATGGAAATTGGGCTGACATTGGATCAAATTGCTCCTAGACAAAAATCAAAGCGACCGCTAAGATCCCCCACTGAGAAGTGGTCTGCAACCCAACTCAAGATACTAAAAAGGAAGTGTCAAAATATTGAACATCAATGGAGACTTTCCAAACAGGAAACAGACAAATTACAGTATAAGTCCGAACTCAAAACCTATAATCATGCCATAAGGAGTGCAAAGAAGATCTACTATGCACAACAAATCAACGAAAACTGTAATTCAGCAAAGGAGCTATATAAAACAGGGATGTATGACATTACAACGCATACTTTTACATCGCATGCCTTTACAACACTGTTTTTACAACGCAAACCTTTACAACGCATAGCGCTTTGGTGTGCTGGATAGTGAATAGTTTAATTTACTATTCCAACTCCAGTCCCCGTGGACACTAGGGAAGGTGTTGGATAGTAAATTAAACTTATTCCCTATCCTAGAGCGCCCCCCGCGCAATGCGTTGTAATGGTTTGCATTGTAAAAGTTGCGTCGTAAAGGCACTGCGTGGTAAAAGTTGCGTTGTAAAAGATGTTTCCCATAAAATAGTGAAAGAACTAAGCAAACCAGCTAGAATGTTCCAAACTTTACCCCCCTCAGCAGAAGTTTGCGAGAAAATCAGCAACTTGTTTTCGGAGAAGATAAGTACAATCTATTCTACTTTTTGCCCTAATATAAAAACAGATATAACTAGTCAGAAATTTCAAACCCCACATTCAGAAGTGTCACCAGCATTAAGTAATTTCACCCCCTTCACGGAGACAGAGGTCAAAGGGCGAACTAAAGTCAGGATCCCCCCTTGACCCTTGCCCCTATTTTATTTTTGCCCAGATTGCACCGATCCTCTGCCCATACATTACCCAGCTTCTTAACCACTCTCTCAATACCGCCACCTTTTCTGATACTTGGAAACAGGCAATAGTAATTCCTTTGCTGAAAAAAGCAGTATCAGATGTTCTCAATCTGGAAAACTACTGCCCAATCTCCCAATTTCCATACCTCTCCAAAGTCTTGGAGAAATTGGTAAACAGACAACTTTCGAATTACCTAGAAACTAACACTTTACTGGACCCATCGCAGACTGGCTTTAGGGCTACCAATAGTACAGAGGCAATGCTGCTGGCAGTGCTAGGTAACATCAGATCATGCACCGACCAGGGAGGAGCCATAGCACTGATACTTTTAGACTTGTCTGCAGCATTCGACACGGTCTCACACAATAAACTGTTGGAAACCCTTCATGAAAAGGGAATCCATTCTAAATCCCTGAAATGGTTTAGTTCGTTTTTAAGTAACCAAACACAAACAGTCCAATTAGGTCAGTTCCAATCCATATCCAGTGCCATTAGCTGTGGTGTCCCGCAGGGAGCATCGCTAAGCCCCACTTTATTTAATGCCTATGTATCATCTCTGTCTAAAATCAGTAGAAACTGGGGAATCGGTATTTGCTCCTATGCGGATGACACAGCTGATGGTAGCCCTTGGGGAAAGACCTAAAGTTACGAAAATAAAACTCCACAACTGTCTTTCAGAGATGGCACAGTGGATGCATGAGCACTCTTTGAAACTGAACGCAGGGAAATCAGAGATCTTGCTCTTTGGATGTGCCAAGTTAATATGGGACGCCACATGGTGGCCGCAAACACTCGGCGCTGCTCCTATCCCTAAGCAATGTGCAAGAAACCTGGGCATTCTTATCGACAATACTCTTTCCATGAAGGACCATGTGCGGGCCCTTTGTGGTAAAGGTTTTGCGACCCTGAAACTGCTATCTAGGCTCTTCCCCATGATTTCTTTGGAATGCAGAAGAACAGTTACGCAAGCCCTGCTCATAATTCAGCTCGATTACGGAAACGCCTTATTCGTGGGCATGACTGAGTACCTTTTCACGCGGCTGATGATGCTTCAAAATGCCGCAGTCAAACTGGTATGTAATAAAAACAGATTAAGCTCTGCATCAATGTGCATGAAAAACCTGCATTGGCTACCCATGCGTCTGGTTACATGATCGAAGCAAGATGGCTGCTGTGGCGTGGGCTGTGTGAGCAGCTCAGCTCTCTGCTCCGGGTGCCCTGGTGGAAGGACATTTTTTTTGGTTCGGCTGGTTCTGCCTGAATCTAACGGCTTTCCATGGCCTTTCTTTATGTGAAATTACGTGTGCAGCAGTGCTTGACAGGCGACCTATGTCACAACGTTTAATTGAGCTGTGAGGAAAAGCAGAAGCAGCGAGAAAACAAAACTCGGCGTGCAACTCACATTACGGGCTTATTCTTTCATTTCCTCATTCGACTCAGCTGAGGCTCGTAATCCGGGTTTCGACTTGCTGATGCTGGCTGGACTGCTCCTTACTCTGCGGTTTGCACCGTTGTGGCGTTTTCCTGTGCTAATTCTTGGTTTCCGCAGCTTCATGGTCCGAGGTCGCGGAGGTGCACGGAAGAAGAAAATGCCGCCAAAGGAACTGTCGAAAGAACCCAAAGAATCCAAAGATCAACCCAAAGCTGTCACTCGGAGCACCGCGACCAAGCCTGCGGTAGAAGACAATAATACAGATACAGCAGGTACAGCGGCTGCAGGTGGGAAGAAAATGCCGGTAAGCACTGAGACTGATACGGCTGTGTCTACCTCGGGGAAAGGAAGGGTTTTAACTGTGCCAGCACTGTTCGAGAAGCAGGCAGCTAGAAACCGAAATATGAATAGCAATGAGAATGAGAATGAGGAAAACGCTGATGAGGTGACTCAAAGCACATGTGCAAACACTACTAATGGGGAAGCATTATATTCAGGACTAAGAGATTTAGCCTCTGGGGGCAGCTGCATTATGGGAAATCGAGTTCTTTCACAACTCCATGATGATACAATGTCTGCCTTAAACTCCGATGCGATATCACAAGATATTACAATTCCTGTTTATACTGATAAATCACAGGCATTGGTCTCAGAGCCATCAGAGGCAGTCGAGAACTTTTTTTCATTATCTGATCCCTCCTCAGACTAGACTATGAACTTCAGCAAAGACTGGGAGGACTATAGTGAAGATAGCAGCCCTGCTGAAGTAGGACTGGATTCAAGATTTAATGCAATGTCTCCTCATTCGAATGTTTCCACTGTTAAAAGACGAAAAAAAAGGGGCTCGCAACGCACGGCCAGTGAGTTACGTACTGAGATATCTGAAGGGCCTGAGATATCCGTTGAGGAATCAGGGGGAGAAGTGGGTTCAAAAACTGGGTCTAAAGTTGGAGAAGAAACCGACAAGGAGGATCCCCCACAGAATCCTAAAAAGATAACTCTAAATACTATCTATACCACTATGATGAGTCATCGCGCAGAAAGCAAGTCAGAAAATCTGCACACTCAGGCAACCTGCGCAAAGTAAAAAATGCTGTGCGGCGGCCCATCAAACTTTGCACAGAAACTGCCAGTAGAATGTCTGAGGCTGAGGCCAGAATTTTGGTATTGGAGGAAGAAGGAGCCTCACAAAAACGTGAGCTTGAGAATATCAAAGAGCACAAAGATGATATTTCATTCAAATTGTCTAGGTTGGAGAATCAGGTGCGTCGGAATAATTTACGCTTTCTCGGAATTCCCGAAAAGAAGGAAGGGGTCAACGTAAGAAGATTTATCATCAAACTTTTGACAGAAGCATTTCCCGAACTGACATCATGGGATTGGTCAAAAGAAGTGCAAAGAGCGCACAGATTCCCATTCAATATCAGGAAGCCTAGGTCCGGCGAGGAGGAATATCCCAGGGCTATACTAGTCTGTTTCCATAATTGTCTTGCAAGGGAAGAAATTTATAGTTTAGCCCGCCCCGATAAAAAAGCTGTGGCTAAGCATTGCTCATTTTTTGTACGACCTGATTTCTGCCAGGCTACAGTATCCCAGCGCTGGCACTTAAGGCAACTAATACCAGAGTTCCAAAAAAAGGGGGCCACTGTATTCTTGCAGAATCCAGCCAAATTAAAAATTGTGGTTAAAGGGCAAACCAAATTTTTTCTCTCAGAAATGAAAGCAAAGGAGTTTTTAGAGTCTTTATAAGGTCTAAACAATGATCTGATTAATTGAGAAACTCATACTCTAAATATATTCTATTGGTACTACTATTGTTATTGTCACAATTAGATTAACGATGAATAGTGATGGAATTGATATAGGAATATTCACATTTAAATATGCTGCTACTGATAGCTTTCTATTACTCAGCTCTTTGACTACTATATGACTTTTTTCTTATTTCTTTTTTTCCTTCTTTCCGGGGTTCTCGGGGTGGGGGAGGGCATGGCATCCATACTACACAGGAACTGATGGTTCCTGAGCCTCATATGTTGGGGAGGTGGGAGGAGGGTGGGTTTCGTGGGTGGGGGTGTGTTGGGAAGGGGGGTAGGTGGTGGGGGTGTAAGGCAGTGGTAGATTTTGTGGTACATATTGTTAGACAGATTAATACAGCATGTGTTCTTTGGTCTGAGTGTTGGTCGTTCAAAATTAATGATTCCAGGCTTGGCTCCAATTTTATGTTATCATGATTAAAAAAATAAAATATGTACACTTAATATTAATGGTCTGAATGACCCCAAAAAGATTGGGATTCTGTACAAATTAATTCAATTTTTTCGAATTGACATTTTGTGTCTACAAGAGACGCATATTCCGTGGGGCAAACGGAATATACTACACAGACTGGGGCTTAATCTTTTAGTTTGTTCTAAGCAGACAGGGGTAAAAAGAGGTATTGCAATACTTATGAGACAAGGGGTCGGAAAATGTATCAGAACTTCAGCTGATAAATGGGGGAGATGGGGACTAGTGGAAATAATTATAGCGGGGAATACATTTTCATTGTGTTGTTTATATGGTACAAATTTGGATGATAATGAGTTGTTTAATACGGTTAATTTAGAACTAGCCTCTTGGCCCCAACCCCTCATTCTCTGTGGAGATTTAAATATCCATATGGAAGCTGAATATAATATTCGGTCACCAGGGAGGTATGGAGGACGAAAAGTTAGGACATTCAGTGCTTTGCGGACTTTAGTATTAGATAACGGGCTTTTTGATGCTTGGAATAGACACCAACCTACTGATCCCGGCTATACTTTTTTTTCATCGCCACATTGGAAGTTTGTTCGGTTAGATTATTTTTTTATATCGTCCTTTTTTTTGGAGAAGTTTAATATTGATATTATGCCTCAAGTAGTCTCAGATCATAACCCCATCATACTGGAAATATCGTTGCCTCTTCAGAGCTCCAATTCAAATCACTCATGGTCATTTCAAAGGAGTCTTCTTTTAGATGCAGATTATTTGTTACACATGTCTAAAATGATTCAGGAATTTTTTCACGCAACAATGGCACCGCCTCAATCCAAACCGTCTGGGATACTTTTAAATCTATCATAAGGGGAGAAACCATTAGCTATTCGAACTTCCGGCGTAGGAAAATTAATGAGGAATTTATTCATAAATCAAATCAAGTTAGGAAGGCAGAATTGAACTTAGCTACTAATATCAGGTGTGGTCAGGGTATTGAGGAAGCCCAACGCCTTTTAACCATCGAACGGGCTGTTTTATATGCCTATCTTGCCGATCAGGTCGCCATCAAGTATAAACAACATATGGCAGAATGTTACGAATTTAATGACCAGACTGGCAAAATCCTAGCTCAAAGGCTAAGACAAAAAGCTGTTAAGAATGATAACACTAAAATCATTGATGTAGAGGGCATACCTCAAGAAACCCAAGCTGGGATATTAAAGGCGTTCAATGGTTACTACAAAGTATTATATAATAAATCGGATAATGCTAGTACTATACATAGGGATCCTTTGGACTATCTGACTAATATTGATAATAATTTGATTAATGATACAGATGGCACACTGTTGGGTGCCCCAATTACTTGGGATGAAATCGAAGTTGCCATACTGGGGTTAGCTTCTGGTAAAGCAATTGGGCCAGATATGATCCCTCTGGAATTTTATCGTACCTTTCGAAATTTGCTTAAATCTGAACTACTTAAGATTTTCCAACAAGCCTTTCAGGGACATCCACCAATATCCTGGTCTATGGCTACTATAGTGATCTTTGAGAAGAAAGGGAAGAATGGGGAGGAACTGGGATCTTATCGTCCGATATCCCTTATTACATCAGACAGCAAAATCTTCTCTAAAATATTAGCTAACAGACTGGAAAATGTAATGCCGAAGGTTGTCTCTAAAATCCAACATGGTTTTATTAAAAAATGGGACACTACCGATCATGTTAAGCGGATCATTACCTTATTAGATTGGGCACAGGCCACGGGATCCCCAGTCAGCTTAGTTCTGCTTGATGTGGAAAAAGCTTTCGATCTGGTTGACTGGGGATTCTTGTGGTCTGTCTTGGCCTGGAAAGGTCTCCCAAGAGAATTTATCTGTGCTTTGCAGGCATTGTACACTAATCCACAAGCAGTTATTCGAATAGCTAATGCCATATCTGACTCTTTTCAGATTACAAGGGGGACAAGGCAAGGATGTCCTTGCTCCCCCTTGTTGTTCGCACTATATATCGAACCTTATCTAAATAAATTAATAAAAGAAAATGGGATTCCTCCGGTAGTATTACATCAAATAGCCTACAAGCTATTCGCCTATGCGGATGATGTTGCGATTATTACTAAGGATGTCGCTTCTGCTCTACCAAAAATTAATGAACTTGCTCAAGAATTTGGAGAACAATCCGGATATAAATTAAACATCGCAGAAACCCAGGTAATTCATTCGGATGTAGGCAGACCTGATGGTATAGTATTTGCTTCCACAGCTTCCTATCTTGGTGTGACTATTTCAGCTAAAAGTGGAAGACATTGTTAGCCTGAATACAGATCCGCTATTGCATTCTGTCAATCGAACTCTCGAGAGGTTGAATAATCTACACTTATCTTTATATGGCCGTACAAACGCTGTCAAAATGATTATATTTCCAAGATTTTTGTATTTATTTCGCACTATACCGCTTTTGTTCCCTTCTCTTTTCTTTTCTTTAATAAAATAGATAGAACTGTATCCAGGTTCTTATGGGGTTTCCGGAGAGCTAGAAGATCTCTCAAATGGTGTGTAATGCCTAAGGAAAAGGGAGGGCTAGGGTTCCCCAATTTTCGCTTATACAATTGGGCAACTTTTCTAAAAACTATGGGTTAATATTCCCAGATTTTAAGCTGGACGAAGCCATGGCACCTTCAATCTATGAAATGTTACTCGGAGCTGAAGCTCGGCTATGCTTGCTCAGGTTCATCGAACCGAGTTACTATAAAAAAACGAAGTTTAAAGTTTTGATCACGGCTTGGGAAATTTGGAAATAATGTAATAAAAAATTCTGCTTTTGTATAAAATGGAATTATTATACGCCTTTTTTGGGGAACCCTCGGCTTCCTGAAATTTTGGGGGATTCTGTTATGCAGAAATGGCATAATCTTAAAATTTGTTCATTTGGCGACTTATTTCAGGTCGGGCAATTGGTACCATTTTCCTATTTACAAGGAAGATATAATCTTACAAGTGGGGATTTTTTTAAATATCTCCAAGTCCGTAGCTTTTTAGAGACCAAAGTTGTGCCAAATGTCAGTCCTCTGAGTAAAATTGATATATTAGAAAGCTGTAAGAGAAAAAGTAGAATTGGTACGATTTATCAACTAATGCTTAACAGAATCGAGGATGATTTAGAGGCTCATTCTGCTAAATGGTCCAGACTCCTCGAAATAGAGCAAGTGGACATTTTAAGATCATTGAAAATGGCTAGTAACGTTTTGTTCAATGGATCATTCAAAAGCCAACACTTCATGTCTGTTTTCGAATTATATTACACACCATCTAAATTAGCGAAATGACAGGTATCAAAAGGCATTAATTGCAGTCACTGTGGACACACGGCTGCCGATCCAGTCCATATGCTATTTCTATGCCCGAAGTTAGCTCAGTTTATATTAGAAGTGCAAAACTTTTTAAATAATATAATGGAGTCATCACCAATACTATCAGCTGAATTAGTGATATTAGGAGTTCAAGCTGAACAAATGGAAACTATAACGATTGAAGAGGAAGGTTTCTTATTTATAGCTATGTCCGTTTATAGATATTGCATAACATCTCGATGGTTAGAAACTGATCCTCCAGCTTTTTTGCATTGGCAATCCAAAATATTAAACATATATCAGCTAGAAACTGCGCTATACCGATTTAAAGGCCGGAAAAAGAAGATGTTTGTACAGAAATTATGGGTACCCATCAGTAACTGGATATAACTACTTAGTCTGGAATTAATAAATTTTATGTATCACAAATATTGTATATTTATATCGCTTCTTTTGCTGTATTATTTCGCTTATATTTTCATTGTAATAATTATATAAAAAATGCTTTTTTTTCTTTCTGTGATGAACTAGTCAATGTTGATATAATACTAATTTTGTACCAGATAATCTTCCACTGCCATAAAATTCAATAAAAATATAAAAAAAAAAAAAGGCTACCCATGCGTCAAAGAGCAGTATTTAAACTGCTCAGTCATGCACATAGAGCACTGTGCTTAAGCGGCCCTAAGATACTCCATGAGAAAATTGAGTTGTATGTCCCCACAAGGAGCCTACAGTCATTACATCAAGCATTAGCCAGATTAAAGCGTATCAAGAAGGTGAGGACTGGAGGGCGCTCTTTCTCATATCTGGCAGCTAGGAAATGGAATGAGCTACCCCTGGACCTACGGCTCACTCCTAGCTACCCGGCGTTCTGAAAAAAACTAAAAACGTATTTATTCCCTAAATACTAATACTTACTTGTATCCCCTTATCAGCAGCCATGCCTTGTTTGCTACTGGCGTCTTGATATCCCTTGGGATGAGTGTTGCGCTCTATAAGTAAATAAATAAATTATTGATCATATCTTCCTTTCTTGTTTACTGTAGGTGGTTATTAACCTGGGGGCATTATTAACATCAGTGACTGCTTCAATCTCACGCTTACTAGTAAAAGAGATTCCCTCGTTCTCTCCTTAATTTTTCTCACAGCCTCTTTGAGAATATTTTTGCTATAACCTCTTTTTCTGAATTTGCATAGTGCCTCTTCAGTACACATTTTGAGGTCACCTTCTGTACTGCATATCCTTTTCAGGCGTAAAAGTTCCCCAAAAGGAATATTTTTGATCAAATGTGTAGGATGCGCACTGCTGGCATGGAGAGTTACATTTCCAGCCGTGATTTTCCTATGCAAGTTAGTTGCTATCTTACCTTCTTTTATATAAACCTTTACGCCTACAAACTCAATGTTGTATTTACTAATCTGTGAGGTAGATTTCAAATTGGCAGTATTGTCATTGATATGGTTAATAAAATCAGAAGCACTTTTTTCATCCCCTCTCCAAACAATAAAAACATCATCAATATATCTCAACCAGTACAAAACATGGTTGGTATATCCAACAAAATGTGTGTTCTTGAGGACCTGCTCCTCCCAGCAGCCAACATGCACGTTTGCATAGCTGGGGGAGAAGCAAGCCCCCATCACCACACCTCTCTTATGCAGGTAAATGTAATTTCCAAAAGTAAAATAGCTGTTATGCAGACACCATGAAATCAACTTTAAAAGCATCTTGTTCTGATAGTAACAGTCTATCGGCCTGGTATTAAGAAAATATTATACTGCATTCAACACGGTATCATGCTCTGTACTGGTGTACAGTGATTCGATGTCCAGGGTAAGGAACATCAAATCCTCTGCCCACTGAATGCCATGCAACTTCTTCAGAAAATCCCCAGTATCATTCACCTATGTAGGAAGCTGTTTTACAAAGTCTTGTAGAAAAAAATCTATATAGTGTGTTGCTTTATCTCCCTCACTACTGAATGGGCCTGGCCGGAATGGGTGTGTTTTTTTTGGACTTGGGGATAAAATACAGCCTTGGTAAGACTGGATGTTCTACATGTAAAAATGTATACTCTTCTGAGGAAATTATTCCTTCTCGCTTCCACTCAAGAAATGTCTTTTTCAAATTGTCCTTAGCCAGATTGTATTGCTGGTATTCCATTTTTTCATAACATGACAAATCTTCTAGATGTCTATGTGCTTCTATAATGCTGCCTTTCACTCCTCCCCACCTATGCTTCTCGATGGTTCACTCACCGCCCTTCAAACTCAACGCTCGACTGGTCTTTCAACTGCATCGGTGAATCTCTGAGCCTCTTTGAGACTGTCCAGCTGCAATAGGGGGCTGCCGCCAAAATTCCTTTCCCGAATCCTGGCACTCTGGTTGAAAGCGGAAGCCTGCTTCACGGTGAGTGGGATCGTTGCGGAAGCAACCACCTTCCATAATTAGACTCCAGAAACAAAATGAATTCTCCACACTTCTGCATTCATGATGGGCGAACAGAGAACCCGAACCACTGGAAATGTTGGTGTTGGCACTTAATCTTTATTGCTCCTCAGAATGACGTGTTTCGGACACCACTTGTCCTTGATCACATTACAGAGAAAGCAGTTTGCCGTCTTATTTTCCATTTAAAGCACTATGTGTATATATGATTGGAATAAACCTCGCCATCTAGGCTTAAGGACCTGACTCCCTGTGTTTTATGCGAACTTAGTGCTTGTAAGGAACGCCGTTCTCGTTTGGATATTGATTTCCGGCTGCTCCACCCATCACAAACCACCCCTAGGAAGGCGAAGGATCTCCAGCAGGAGCATCATTGTTGATAGATAGATATATATATATCTATCTGCCTTTAGGCCCATAGAAATGAATGGGAAAGCCATTCCTTATTAGCGATTAGCTATTACCGAATCGCAAATAAGGATTCTGTAGGAATCGCTAATAACATTGCGATTCCTACATGCATCCCGTTTTGCGAATAGCGAATTTTAAGGAATCGCTATTAAGGACTCGCAAAACATAACTTTGATGCATCTGCCAGTAACTTCCTCTCTAACAACTTTATGTTCACCATCCCGCAAACCCTTGGGAATATCATAGTCTTAATTTCTGCTCAATAGTCTCATTATGTGCAAGATTTATAACATCTTGTAATCGTGTGGGTTGTGCGGGCCGAAATAACAGGCGTGGAGGCCGTATAAAGTGAGCAATGTCTTTGCAGGTTTTATTAAGGTACACAAAGGAAGGGTCTGGGCAGGTGTAGAAGCAGAGGGTAGAGATGAAGGTGGTCTTCCGGGTGGTTGTCGTCGGGAGAGGGAAGGTCCGGGTAGGGTCTTTCTGGAAGCCTCGGGATAAGGGTGGTCCTTTTCCTCTCTCTCGTTGTTGGTACGGTGGTCCTCGGAGTAAAGGAGAGAGAACAGGGCGGTTAGTCCTCGCACACAGGACAAGCAGTGGCCTGTTACTGACACCAGGATTGTGTTGGGGTCAAGACGAGAGTGTGGGAGGGGACGGTAGGGAGGAAGAGGGGAGAGAACACAAGCAGGAAGGAGGAAGGTGTACAGGGTGAGGATTCCGGTGAGGGGAGTACTCTAAGTGCTTAGGGTCGTGATATGTAGTTATATACAGTGTCCTTATAGGTGATACACGGTGAGGCTTTTACTCTATTCACATATATTACAGGTCCGCCTGGGAGCCAGGAGACGGGGTACTCACATGCCCCGCCGTAACTCTCCTTTGAGTTATGGCCGCTCTCCAGCGTCTTCCACTGGACTCCACCAGTCCTCCGTCCAGATATCGTCTTCTTCTCGGTCCTCGCCATTCTGTATCACCGGGTCGCCGCTGTCCGTCTTCTGCCACGAGTCGGACTCTCTGACCACCTCGCTGTGTGTATTTCCGGCTTTTTCTGCTTCCGACGTCGGGTCGAGGGAGGGACTTCCGGGGTCACTCGGGAGTCCTTCCGGTTTCACCTCCATCCGGTTTGGACCCTGTAATGAGGGAGGAAAACATGAAGATCTGGTTGCCAGGGATGCCGCCGGAACGGTCCGCGAGGCTCGGGAGCTCAGGGGAAGCGACGGGTCACTCAAGGTAGGGATCGCTTTCCGTTCACACATCTACAAGGTACTTTGTGTCCTTTGTGTTAACATCATATTGGTACTAAAAAAATAGATCATATACATATTGATATTCAGTATTTAACCTTGAAAACACATAGAGAATATCATGAGTTTTATAGGATAACAATGATAGAGCTGCCTGATATCAAAAAAGTCTATTTAAAAAAAAAAACTTTTCATTTTCTACATGGGCACACTTACACTTGAGTATTTATGTATTTCTTATGCACTTAGCACTTTGGGGAGACATTGCACATTTAGCACTTTATATATGGGTTTTAACTTGTGTTACAAAATGTTATGCAGGAATAATATGGATATATATTCGCAAATTATAAAAGCATGTAAGCAGTAAGGTATACCTAGGGGTGAGGTGAGGATATACACATTAAGCAGAGAGAAGTTTAAAGTCCTCTAGGTTCACTGTGTAAACCACCTATTAGGGGTATGCATTTGTTTTACACATATTGGAAGCATTAAGGTTGGTTTTCCTTTTATACAGATGATATCCATCTACTATGACACTTGTATATCGACAATTTTGTATATATGTATATATTTATCTTGTATTTATATTTACATATTTAAATTAGTCATGTTGCACTTTATGGTTGACACATATATATATACAATATGTGACTGGTTTCTATACGCTGGCATTATTTCTCATTGTGAGAGAGATCTAATGAGGCAAAACTAATGTCAGATATAAAGGAAACATTTAACACTAAATACAACCTAAAAGTGCAATAGAAAATGGCTTAAGTAACAAGTGTCAATCCGAATGTATTTTTACATTTATTAATGTAGTTGAAATAAAAAGATTAACCTTTTTTTTATTTACATTCAACACATGAGGAAATGAGTAAAAAAAACAAAAAATATATTTGCATAGTCTGTTATCCATATCTACTGCGAGTTGCGACCATGTGACAGGTAATGTAATGGTTTTAAACTTTGCTGTGTAGACGCTTCCCTATGTGATCAAGGTCACAGCAGTGACCGAAACGCGTGAAAACATGATGGAGAGGTTAAACTAATTAAACAGAAGTTTGGCACGAAAAGAGGAGTCTGTAACCTTTCTTTCCGTTGGAGTTTGGACGTGTGGGAACTTGGGGGCCCATTAGGATGGCGGGCGGATTGCCCTCGCCAGGCTGGCGGTAGCCATCGCCGGCCTGGCGGGGGCAATCCACCCGCCATCCCAACCAGAATGACCCCCCGCCATATTAGCATGGCTGGGAATTCTGCGGCGGACAGAAAGACCATTCGCCGCTTTTCAGCCCAGTCGCCTTGCGACCGGGGCGGAAAAGGTTTAATATGGTGGTGGTGTCTATCAGAGACCGCCAGCCATATTAGTATGGGCTGCAACAGATGCCTTTCCGTGGTGGCAAAGGCAGGTGGTTTTCACTTCGGGGGCCCCTTGCGGGCCCCCGGAGTGAAGGGGGGTGGGGGTGCACATGGGGGGGTACCTGTAGTATCCCCCAGCATTTGTATACACAAAGCGACAGGCACCGTGCGGTGCCTGCTGCTTTGTGTATGCAAATGCATACATGCATTTTTAGCATTGTGGCTCAGCACCGCCCGCCACAAGGTTAAAAATGCAGGATGCGCCCACCACTGTGGCGGGCGCATCCTAATACCCCCAACGGGACACCCACCCTTAAGGCGGACGGTCCCAAGTACCGTGAGGATGGTGGGCTGGGCAAAGTCTGCCCGCCATCCTAATGGCCCCCTTGGTGTTTATATATATATATATGTATCTTCAGAACAACTTAGCAGTGTCCCCCACCAAAGTATCTACGGATCTACGGATTCCACAGCATGGCAAGTCAAATTTTAAAATATATTTCTTTTTTCATTTTTTCTTTTCTCTGACACCAAGTGCAGAAAACAAAAGGGCCGGTCGATGTGTTTCGGCAGATGCCTTCAATTGGACCCTAGAGTCCCACCGTCTAGACTGTCTTTTTAAAGTGATAAAGTGCAAAAAATCCCTTGTTTATTTCCATTAAAAACATGAACTAGACTGTTAGGCCATATTTAACTTTTCTTGATATGGCATATAATTGCTGCCATTTTCTTTCAAATTACTTTTTTTTAATATATTTTCATGTTCAGACATTATTTGGCGGTGTTTTCAGTAAAGTACTCAAGGTACTCAAGGTCAAAGGAAGTAGAGGACAATTATATGCAAACACTAAACATGAGGTTCTTAAAAATCATAAAAATCGTATTCATGATCATATCTAAAATCAGATTAGAAAAGATTAAAGAAAGAGAAAGAAAGATGAAGGAATGGAACAATAAAAAATCAGATGAATAGAAAGTTAGATAGAAAAGGGGGGAGGAAAATAGTAGAAGGGGAGAAAAAAGAACATACGATGAGTATTGGAGTTTGTACAAAAGGTAATGTAAAAGGAAGGAAAATGTATTACAAAGGATACCAACAAGAAAGTATATAATAGTACGAAAGTGTATAATAACCAACGAGAGGGATATAGACAGGGTCAACCTTTCTTAAATGAAACTTGTTACGGATCTAACCCAGACGTTCCTATTATGAAATAGGCATGAAAGGGACCTACGGTTAGACCCAAGCTGCACTGAAAAGGGAACTTAAATTAGATTGATATTGGGATAAAATTAAAAGATAACAATAAGTTATAAAGACCATGGCATAAGGTAAGTTGTTCCCAAGCGATTTCAATTTGTTGTTAAAATAGGGAAAAGGAAGAAAAGTGACACGTGCAAAGTGCAAATTACACATCAACAAAATATCAATTTGGATCAATCCTTAATTCCCACTTGGCATGTCTCCAATGTTTAGGCAAGGAAGTTGTAATGGAGTGGAGTACTTTGTAGAAACTAAACCTTGTGGGCCTGTGTTTTAAAAGTTGACAGCCTCATGAGACATATTTTGGACCCAAAGAGTTAAAGTGACAAATGCGTAGTGCAAATATGTTGTGCAAAATTGCAATTTCAAAGTTAAGATACATTATCTTTCTCCAGGTTAATATTTTCAGTATTTCTCAAACGCGTCGGGCAGATCCATTACGGAGCGGCATCTGAAAGTGGATTCCCGTCCTCACCTACACATAAATCAAGCTGCTGCTCGTGTGCTACTCAAAGGTGGACAACCTTGGAGCGATCATTTACATGCGACCGTCCAGCCACAGAGTATGCACCACCCCGCTATCCTGGGGGGTCACGGCAGTGAAGCAGCAGCCGTACATGGAATCGAGGACGGACACTCTTGCGGGGTCCATACAGGACTTGATTTGTGCTTTCTGCACCACACTTCCCATAATGCACAGTCTCATTCGAGCCTCCCATTGGTGGGTGTGTCATATGGAAAATGGAGAAGTGGGTTAGCGGTCACGCACGCCGCTTGCGTTAAAGCCCCTGAAGAGAAGCATATGGAGCTTTGAAACGCGTCGGGCAGATCCATTACGGAGCGGCATCTGCAAGTGGATCCCCGTCCTCACCTACACATAAATCAAGCTGCTGCTCATGTGCTACTCAAAGGTGGACAACCTTGGAGCGATCATATATATATATATATATATATATATATATATATATATATATATATATATATATATATATATCTTTTTTGTATCGGCAGACAAAGGGGACCGCCATGGGCTAGTGCTTCGCCCCCAGCTACGCGAACTTGTTCGTGGGCTGGTGCGAGAAGCACGTGGCCTGGGGGGGACCAATGAGAAGTGGCTAGATCATATTATGATCTGGGCAAGATATATCGATGACCTGTTTGTCATTTGGCGGGGCGACAGGTCCTCGGCTGAGGAATATGTCGCAACGCTAAATGACAATGATCTCAATTTGAGATTTACGAGTACGATAAGTGAGACATCGGTTCATTATCTCGACTTAGAGGTCTTTGTAACAGAGAGCTCCCTACATACCAGACTCTATCGCAAGCCCACGGCGGGCAATACTGTCTTACAAGCGGCAAGTCATCACCCCAGGAGTATGATTAAAAACATCCCATTTGGGGTATTACTACGCCTGAAGAGAAACTGCTCTGATTCCAAAGATTTCTCATGGGCACGGGATGATGTCGTATTCAGATTTAAAGACAGAGGCTATTCCAGATCACTATTAACAAATGCAGTGAATAGGGTGGAGCTGGTAGATAGAAAAGACCTCCTCAAGATAAAAACAAGAAAGACCGAAGTGGAAGGTACTGTGAGGATGATTACCGGCTTTAACATGAGATCAAGCGAGCTGGTACAGATTTTTAACAGAAATTGGCACATCCTAGGAACCGATACCACTATGAAAAGAATATTACCATCTAAACCGTCTATAATGTATAGACGTTGCCAGTCGCTCAGTGACCATCTGACCAATAGCCACATCGAGGAACCCCCCAGAACACTAAAATCCAAACCCATAAATGGTTTCTTTCCATGCATGCAATGCAAAGCATGCAAATATAGCAAAAAGCGGACCAAATATGAGGGAAGACTAAATGACCCACGACCAACAAGAGAGATTACAAAATTCCTGAATTGCAACTCGGAATTTGTAATTTATTGCCTGATATGCCCGTGCTCCAAAAGATATATCAGGAGCACAATCAACCCGGCTAAAAAAAGTATCTTGGAGCACATGCGTGCCATCACAAACAGGGATACAAATTATCCGGTGGCACGCCACTTTGAGACCCACCACAAAAGCAATAGGGACCTATTGTCTTTCTAATTGACCTACTGGGTAAAAAAGAACGAGGCGGAGACAGAGTAAGAACGCTAAGGGCACTAGAATCCAGGTACATAATTGACCTCCAAAGTATGCAGCCTAAGGGTCTGAATAATGATGAGGAACTTTGGGTTCATTTAGAATGATCTAATCTATCCCTCAAGCTGATACTCTGAAATACAACTACAGTCCTGCAACTGCACATTATAAGATGGCCGCCAATAAGTACTTGGCGAGGTTTTAGTCCTCTCTTTATGTATAGGGAGGGGAGGGGATACAATGGTGGATTGCACGAAAAAATGGTTGACACTGACGTAGCCTAAAGGGTGAAACGCATTTGTCAAGGGGGCAGGGGAGTCTGCCAATAAATCATCTTTGGTGAAATAGAGACTTGCAGTGCCGTCTATTTTTCTAACTCGAAGAATTTGGAGTGTGTGACAATATAATATATATAAAGGGTGAAACGCGTTTGTCAAGGGGGCAGGGGGTCTGCCAATAAATCATCTTTGGTGAAATAGAGACTTGGAGTGCCGTCTATTTTTCTAACTCGAAGAATTTGGAGTGTGTGACAATATATATATATATTCACTGAAAAAACCATAGGTTATAGACCATATATAGTTACGAATTAGCATTTAAAAAACCTTATTTTACTCACACAAAACCATTGAAATTCCATATATAGTTAGTTGTACTAACTATATATCGCGCACCCGCAATCCACTGCTGATCATGTCACATATTAAATCATTCATGACATGGTCAGTGACATCACTGATGACATCACTGATGACATCTCAAATGACATCACTGATGACATCACTGATGACATCTCAAATGACATCACTGATGACATCACTGATGACATCTGAAATGACATCACTGATGACATCTCAAATGACATCACTGATGACATCATTGATGACATCTCATTTGACATTACTGATCACATCACTGATGACATCATTCATGTGATAATACGATGAACCTCTTCAGACTCTAATATAACCTTAGATACAATCAGTGTAAACAGACACTCATAGGCTGTCACTCATCCATGGAGTTACTCAGACACTTAGTCAGTCATACAAAGAATCAATCACACCTCCATTTCCTCAACTATACAGTTATACACACCTTACTTATTCAAACATATACTAAAACATATTTACTCACTTATACAATCCTGGATACAAGTTCACAATGATCCATACAGCCACTCACACATTCACTGGCTCTTATGCACAGTTATTTATATATGTCAACTCTCACATGTACTGTATTTTACATATGTACTTACTTTAACATGTAGCACTGAGATATCCATTCACTCACCAATACACTCATGCACACAGTCAACTGCCCATACAGCTGTTTCCACATGCACTTTTGAACCCATACATCTAGTCAATCAACTGCTCACACATCTATGCAGAGAGTCATACACCTCCCAGCCACCCACACACACACTCAGTCTCCCATACAAATGCTTGGGCAACCAATCAATAACCCATATAGTTAATCATATAGCTACTGATCAACACATGCAGCAGTTTACAGAACAACAGACATAATGATGCACAAATTAAGACAGTTTAGTCACTAACCCATGCACTCAGTGAGACACATTTAATCAGTCACTCATACAGTCAGTCATGCCCCTACTAAATCCTTCATCCAGACACTTATACATCCACTCAAGACATATTTTAACTTTACAGAAAAATACAGTCACTGGATGTTGTCATCAGTGATGTCATCAGTGATGTCATTTGAGATGTCATCAGTGATGTCATCAGTGATGTCATTTGAGATGTCATCAGTGATGTCATCAGTGATGTCATTTGAGATGTCATCAGTGATGTCATCAGTGATGTCACTGACCATGTCATGAATGATGTAATATGTGACATGATCAGCAGTGGATTGCGGGTGCGCGATATATAGTTAGTACAACTAACTATATATGGAATTTCAATGGTTTTGTGTGAGTAAAATAAGGTTTTTTAAATGCTAATTCCTAACTATATATGGTCTATAACCTATGGTTTTTTCAGTGAATTTTCAAGGTTTTGTAAATGCTAATTCCTAACTATATATGGTCTATAACCTATGGTTTTTTCAGTGAATTTTCAAGGTTTTGTAAATGCTACTTCCTAACTATATATGGTCTATAACCTATGGTTTTTTCAGTGAATTTCATTGGTTTTTTAAAAGCTAATATCTATAGCTGTAAAATGTATTCTTCTTTAAATCCAAAAATATATTTTATATGTTTATTAATAATTTTTTTTTAAATATTTTTTTTGTTTCGCTCCCGGTTCGCGAACCGGGAAGCTTTCCGTTAGCTCAATTTGATGCCGCGACCTGGTCCGCGAACCGGTAAACGTTCCGTTAGCGCAACTGCCGCGTTAGAAATCAACATCGTGACGCGTCGCGGAAGCGCGACGTATCACGTTGTCGCGTAATGCGTCTTATGACGCGCTGCGTTAGCGCACCCGGAAGTGCTCCGGTACGCGAACCGAGGCGCGCAGCGACCCGGAAGCGATCCGGGGCGCGTTCCGCAGCGCGTAACATAAGCGTGAGAGGTCATGTGACTTGTGAATAAAACTTTTCATTGGTTCATTTAATTTTTGGTTTCATAATCATGTAAGGCTAGGTCAGGTGACCTAAAAATAACACTTTTCATTGGTTTAGAACTATTGTTTTTCCCAAATGATGAAAACCCCTCCTTCTTTCCTCACTCTGACTTTCATCTTTGTGACAGGAAGACCTTATTTCATACTAGAGCAATGGCTTCAATGGTAGCTTCAGCTGGTGGCCCCCACCACCACCACCACCTCCTCATGGGAAGAGAGGACCACCTCCCCAGGTCATCACCAACACAGAGGAGGAAGAGGAAGAAATAGAGGAAGAGGAGAGAGAAGGACCACAGTTCTTGGAAGAGGTGCCCCGGGTTTCCCATAGGAAAGCCAGTTTCATTTGGCAGTTTTTTTCAATGCCTCCAGGCCAGAAAAAAGTGAATGCGAGGTATGTCACCTGCCTCATTTGCAAAGAAAAATTATCAAGAGGGACTGATAAAAAGTATAGCTATGGGAACTATACCATGCATAGGCACATGAGCAGGTGGCATCCACTCAATTACAGCCGGGCGGAAATAAGAGACATGGAACAGAACCCAACAGCAACTCCTGTGGCCAGGTCAACTTCGTTGATTTCTTTGACAGCAGCAGAGGCACGGGAAACCGTGCCAAACATCCAGGATAATTTTGGGCATATGAAGTTTACTTGTCTGCACTGCGGTGCATTGATATCATGTGGCAACATGAGTATCAATTCAATAAACCTAGCTTACAACAATCATAATTGCCCTAACCGCCCCACACAGTAATTTTTTTTTGCTCCTGTTGAGCCCTTTTCAATGCCTGTTTTTTGTTGTTTCCCCCCCCAAAAAAACAAAAAAATATAAAATTGTTCAAAAAATACAAAAAAAACAAAAAATGTTCAAAAAAAAAAATATAAAACAACAAAAACATTAAAAAAAAAGTTCTTTTCAGAACTACCTCCCCTTTAAAAAAAAATTGCTAGAATGTTTAGCACTCTAGCAAGCTCTATTTCTTTTAGTTCGCTCCCAGTTCGCTTCCCGGTTCGCGAACCGGGAGCGAACCAAAAATTAAAAAAAAAAAAAAAAAAGAAGAATAAGTATAAGGAAAGTAAACAGAGAGTGATGTTAAAAGAAAGACAGCTATAGGGAGTAAACCAGAGATACTGTTTAATAGATCTATTTACCGAAGAAAAGACGGAAGAGGGTATAATTGTGGAAAACGAAATAGATAAGGAAGTGAAAGAAAAAAAAGAGAGTAGAACAATAACAAAGAAGAGTTTCTTGGAGAATGTGAGTGAATGTTCAAAATAAGATTAAAACATGGGGAATAACAGAGAGAAAAAATAGAAAACAGAAAACAAAAAATAACAGAAAAAGATTAATTGAAACAGCAAAGAAATGTAAATAACATAGAGCCATATCATCAACATAGGCAATAAAAGTTTTGCAGCTTTTATCGGCAGAAATATGTCACCAAAGCCGCTTTTGCGGCAGAAAACTGCCGCTAAAACCACTTTTGCACCAGTTTTCTGCCAATAAAAACAGCAATAATTTTATTGGCTGTGTTCATAATATGCCCCTTAGTGTGCTTCAACTACACAGAGAAAGCATTATGAACAAGTAGTGAAAAAGTGATCAGTCAAAGACACTAAGAGTAATAGAGACGGAGTGAGTGAACAAGAGTGAGGAACTATGAGAAGAGAGGGACTGAGAAAAGGAGTGGAAGGAGTTGAGTAAGTAGGTAAAAGAGAAAGGAATGAGGAAAGTAGCAAAGGCAGGAAACTGAGGGTTATAGAAATAAAGCTGTGGAACTAATAGTAGGTGAATGTGATAGAAATGTAACGAAAAGAATACAAAACATTTACCTTATAATTGTCGTTAAATTACTCACTTTTTGTTTTTATACTTTCAATCTGTGAAAGAGAGAACAGACATTTGAAAAATATTAAAACATGTATTTAAAAATTACAAAAGACAAGGGGAAAGATTGAAGGACAAACAGTTTTTCAACAACTTTGACACTGACAGAAGCTTCTGCTTCTCCAGGCCCCCTACACAGTCCTAAAGATATACATTTTAAACTAACAGTATCTTGATATAGATGAAGTGAGGCCTATCTTAAAACATGGTGCATCTTTTGCACTGCTGTTGTCTCAGAAAAGTGTCGCAAGACACTAACATTTTAAATGATTGCTTCAGGATGCCAATAAGACGTGTCCTATCCAGAGGTTTGTTTGAGGTGAGACCTACTCAGGGTTCCAAATGAAATTTCGAGATGTTTGAAGAGAACAGAGGACATAATACATGTGGAGGCCTACCAACGAAGTGATTAATGTCCACTGCACTCTTGAACAAATGTCAGACCTCCTCTGTCTCCAGGAACAGGCCTAAACCTCATCTACACAATGTGTTGTGTAATGTTAGGAAACACAGGTAATATAATTGAAAAACATGCACATTTTTTTGCTCATTCCACAATCATATGACCTGTGTTTCCTTTGCTTAGGTATCTCATTGTGGAAATGTAGTCTATCATATGAAAGACTACGTAGAATATGAGCACTGTATGCAAGAACTTTGACACTTACAGAAGCCTCTCCTTCTCCATCCCTCCTACACAGTTCTAAATGTACATCATAAATGGAAACAGTACAGAATTAATTATACATGTTAAATGGTTTATTTTTGCTGTTCTCAGAATGTATCAAATTTCACTAAAAACAGTGACTTGAAGGTATTCATCAAATAACAGCGGGGAAAAAAAAACACAATCAAAATGATTGTGTTTAAAAAACCCATACAACATAACAAATCAGAATTCAGAACTCCTTAAAGTTAACTTACTTTCCATGACGTCAAAGGATGTCCTATGAACAGCTTACACTCTGTTGTGCTGTTATTACTTTCAGCCCGCCACTTTCTGAAAGAAAACCTCCATCGTTTTGAAAAACATGTTACATACAATAAATGACTTCTTGCTCTCTACCACAAGTTTCCACAAGGCCAAATCTTGTCAGAGCCATTTATAACTCTTGGATTTCTTGTAAGCCAATCCCGTCATTTGGCATTTCCGCAACTTTCAGAATTAAAATGTTGAAGATCATTTTCACAATCCTGGACTAGTAATATCTTCCCCTTCTTCCTCAGTCATGTTCTACATTTCCTATGACACTGATACTGCTTACTATGAAGCAGACTTACACTACCTCTATGACTACTACAATTATTTAATTCTCTACATCACTTTTAATCACAAAGCAATGTAAAACAGTAGACAGCATTGCAGACTTACATTCCCTCTACTCTATGTTTTGATTGGCTGCTTCAATTAGCTTATAAAAAGAAATAGTTTTTCTGAACTCATTCAAAGTGCACTTATTTCTCCATGACGTCCAGTCTTATGGTTAGAAGTTATGTCTCTGAACTACACTTATCCTCAAGGCCAAATCGTGTAGGAGCCATTAGAACTTCTTGAAATTCCTCAGAGCACATCCCAAGATTCTTTCCCTAAAATTTTGGTTTTAAAAACACCAGGTAAGAGTTTTTAAGGTCATACGGCAATTTTTTTTTGAAAATTAAAACAGAATCATTGCAGAATGACCAGCCATTTCTAGACTTTAAATAAGCTGTGTAATGTCCTGATGTTATTGAAGGACCGTCATGATATATAATTGCTGCAGTTACAAAAGTCCTTCCTGATATTGACAACTGCGAAGCCACAACATTTTTAATTAAAGTTGTCAATTTTGTTCCATCAGGCCTACATCGTTGGAACATTAAAATGACATACTGGCCATATGTTTGTATAAATAATGTGGACATCATTTCAGATTTACATTGGCTACACTCCATGTTGTGATCAGCTGCTTTTACTAGCTTATTAAAGGAGACTGATTTACTGTCTGGCAAAGTTAAATATATAAATCTTTCTGAGTCTACACTAGTAGTACTTGATACCATACAGTTCCCGCAGTCATGCTGCCATTGATAAGAAAGCCCAAACAGCTGATCTACATCTACATCTTCAGCATGCAATACATCAAGGATATACATTAAAAACTCCTGACAATCTTGCTGAATATTTTGAGAGAATTGTGTTTGGCCTGAACATCTGTCTAACAGATTTCGAATTTCAGACACACTTTCTATGTTTGTTCTATCAGTGCTACATTTTTCTAAGACAGAATTTAACAAACTGCAAAATCTTTGATCAGAATTGACCACAATCTCTTCTTTTACATTTTCTAGAGAAAACAAAACATTAACCACTACATTAGCATAGCAGTTGACACCAGAACTGTTTTCAAATTGAAAATCAACAACATCTTCAACAGAATCCTTTTTGTTTCTGCTTATAATTTCAGGTTCATCGACTTTTCGTCTTTTTGCTACAACCTCCCTAGTATTGGTCACATTTCTTCGTTTCCGGCCTACCACACGTTTCTCAAACAAAGGATATTGAGGCAAATGTGGCGCATACTCTCTTCTTAACCTATTGTATTCCTTAACACAATCTAGATCCGCACAAATGTTTGTGACATCACACTCAATCAAGTACAATCCCGATAAAGTTCTAACTCGTGACAATGCCACATATGCCATACCCTCCTTAAACACAGAACTGCCAATATTCACCAATGCACTGTCTACACTTAAACCTTGCGATTTATGGATTGTCACCGCATATGCCAAGCAAACAGGAAACTGCTTACGGCGAACATATAAGTCTTTTACAAGCAAAAATCTAGCAGAACAACGACCAATTAGCTGTACTTCCTCAATGCCATCAAATTTAATTCTTAAAAATTCAATTCCATCTCTATTTCTGTATTTCACAAAATCAACAACATTACCCATTGATCCATTTACCAGACCTCTTTCAACATGTAAATTCCTTCTTAAAATTATACGGCAGTTCAAGCACACATTCAGAGTCTTTTCAAAACCTGCAGTTTTAGATATACTCTTCTCTAATGAATCCAATTTTGTTTTCAGATTCTCAGACAAAATAATTGTTGATCCCATATGCTCTACTCTGTCAATAGCTTCCAGTTTCACAATCTCTTGCTTTTCTAAATGCAACATTTTGTTGTTGAATTTGGCACATTCTGCAAGAGTTGGCATCAAACATATTCCAGATTTCTTCTCAGTAATTTTCTGAAAAATATTCTCAGGCACAACATCTTGTTCTGGATATAAATTTGACAGTAATCGTGCATGTAAAGCTTCTTTCCCATGCTCGGTCACTTTTCCAATTCTAACATCTTGTAGAATAGTCTTGTAAACTTCATCCTTCGCCTGACGCATATTTTCATGCAGTTCAGCATAATTGAAGTTTAACCATATATTGACGTTGCCAATGCTGCCTAGGCACTTCCTGGTATCTTCATGCGTGAGCATTTTGAACACAGGTTGCCCTTTCACTGGTGTCAGCTGCAGAAGATCTCCGAAAACAATGATGTGTTTGCCACCAAATAACACATCATACTCTGTTTTGAGAACTTCTTGCATTCTCAAATGCACAAAGGCAAGCATGACATTGGAAACCATGCTTACTTCGTCAATGATAAGAAGTTTCATTTTCCTCAAGATTCTTGAAACTTCAAAACAAGCATCTCCAGATAGCTTGTGATATTGTAATTTGTTGTCATGCTCCACTGGCAGCATCAGTAAACGATGTAAAGTAATCCCTTTAATGTTATGTGCTGCCAGTCCAGTTGGAGCGGTGACAACACAAGACAGTGATGACTCTGTCCTTTCCTGCAAATAACATGAAATTACTTTAATAAGGAAACTTTTTCCAGTTCCCGCTTCTCCACTCACGTACAGTCGGACAGGCTTCAACGACGTACATGAGCACTCTTTCTTGTCATGACTTAATCCATGATCAATTTGCATGGTAACTTCGTCATATATTTTCCTCTGCTCAACGTTGAGTTGTCTTTCCAACTCTTCTAAGTTAACCGCATCCTCCTGAGCATGTGCCATGGCTCTTTCCACTTCATTCATAGCAGTGGCAGCTTCATTTTCGATAACAGGTCCTCCTAGTGGATCCTGACTCAATGAAGCAGAACTCTGACTGTCCTGAGAACTGTCTCTGGCAATCTCGGCTGCAATCATTGCTTCCTGCTCAATTTCCGCATTCAACATTTCTACATATTTGGGAAAAGCAGGACATTCTATGGTCTCCTTGGCGGCATTGAAAGAGTCTTCGTAACAGAGAAAATCTCCAAGCAGTTCCTCTTCTGCACGCCAAGGCTTGAAAAGTTGCAAAAGTGCTAAATAGAAAAACTCCTTTTTTTCAGGAGATTCGCCACTCAATTTTCGATGGTTTACCAAGTGGCATTTTCTTTGCTTGACCAGACATCCCTCACTTCCTATTACAGCATACACTCCTTTCTCAGTATCTTCTTTGATGTTCCTCTTGAATATGTAATTTTGAAGAACCTCATATAAACAAACATTCTCGAGGTGAATGCTTCGATTTGGATAATATGTATCCAACATGTTGGTCTTCAAAATGTCGGTACTGTTTGGCTCCTTTTCCGCCAAATACTCAATTTCCCGCACAGGTTTGAGAACTCGATTACGCGTTGCAGCAAGACCAAGACTCGCCCAAATGATACTCCTGGACTTGGCATAGAGACTTGCTGAAGACAACCGGTCAGAACATTTGTACGCTCCAATTTCTCGATGCGACAACATCTTCAGACTGAAACTGTACAACTTCTTGCTGAGGCTCTTTTCATGGGAAATGTCCTCCCACATATCCTTCAATTCTGTCTTCTCTTTTTTGGTGATGTAAGACGTCACATACCGAGCCACAGCCATACAGTTATCAGCCACAAACTGTATATCCATGTTAGCATTCCACATGGACAAAATCACCGGGTTGTAGTCGTTGATGTACTTGGACTCTTCGTTCCTCTTCAAATTGTATGTGTTTTTAGGTGATTTCTTCATCACATTATGTCGCAGCGAAGACATCAAACTGTTTACTCTTCCTTTAGAAATCACCGGTCGTGGAAAGCCGAAACGACATTTGGTGTAGAACTTGTCCTTGTTTCGGAATTTACGACGACAGTACTTTCCACATCGATGGCTTTGGAAACGCAGAACTTTTTCTCTTAGGCTTTTCTTCTCCTTTGCGTTTGGAACAGCACACGTAGAATACTCTTGTATAAAACTCATCACTGAGTCTTCTGGATTTGTTCCAAATTTAGGTGCATCCTTGATCCACAGCAACATATGTATATGAGGAGCACCTCTTGCTTGGTACTCCTTTCTCCAGAAGAAATCCAACACCTCTCCAAGAGGTGGATTCTTCTTATTCATGATGAAAGACATCATAGCTTCAAATCTATGATTGAAGTACCTACATACATTGACTGGATCCAAAGAGCACAGTTCTCCGGGTGTCTTGAATTCAATGTTTTCTACGTTAGCATTTGCCTCTCGTAGAAATTCAAGTAAGTCTTCCCAGCCATACTCGGCACAGCTCAGAGTGAGGAACCATGTGGGAGTTCCTAAGTTCCTCAGCATACATTTTAAATCACCATGACGACGGTACCAGTACTCATTAGTACCACGCTGACACGCCATGAGATTAATCAGGTGACAATCCAAAATACTGTCTTGGACATTGACTTTATCCATAAAGTCACTTGCCGAGATGTTTTGCATGTGTATACCACTTTTCAAGATGTGGTTCACTGCATATGACAGTCCAGACAGATCGCTTTCAAACAGGAGATGAAACAAATAGGGAATGCATTGTCGAAACCTAGCATCTCCTGCATACAATTGCAAAGTCCGGTATTCAGAAGCAGGAATTTGATGAGGTCGCTCATCATATCTTTCTCCCTGACCTGTTGGAAAAAGCTGTGGGAAACACCGAGCTTCCAAACTTTCCTCCCAAATACTAATGGGACTCCCTTTGGCTTGTTTCATTTGAAACAACTCAATAGCATTCCCCATGACTTCCTTGGAATGCAAAGGATGAACACTATAATGTTCATATATTTCTTCACTAGTAGAGGGTTCTACTTTCTCAATTTGACCAGCACACAAATCGCTATCCTCTTCCTCACTTACTTCCTCTTCTGCAACATATACATTCTTATAGTATTTATTATTTTTTTTCAAATACAATGTTGCCTTTTTAACTTTCCTAACATCCACTAAATCTTGCCATATTTTCTTATTCTTTGTCGGAACCCCATTAACTAAGATAACCAGAGGTTCCTCTTCCACTTTTTCTACTCCAATTGTGTTAATGTTTTTCTTCAAATCTAGAGGCAAATAAACAACTCTTCCCTTTAATCCTCTCTGTAAATCTGATGGAGGCAATTTCCCTGTCTTTGGCTCCATTCTTACAATAGCCTGAAAGGGATGGATACTTTGAATCAAAATAGATTCATAAGTATTTAAATCCTTCAATTCAGAAGGAATCTCAACCAATTCCAGATTATTATGAACTGCTCTAGCAGGCATCTGGTTTTGATTTAATTTGCAACAACAATAAGTACACACACGTTGATCCAATCCCAAATCAAAACAATTTTCTGCCATCAAGTATGTTGCGAAATCCTTCCATTCACTATTATTTTCCCTTTCACTTTTTGCATATAAATCCACTAACTTAGTCTGATTCTTATAATAAGTGCGTCGACAACACACACAAGTGAAATTTGGCCTCTCACTTGATTTGACCTGAAACATCGCAATTTCCCTCTGGAAATTATCTGTACTGGAAACCTGTACACTATCTTCCACATTACCCGCTTCTTCTTGGTCAATTTCAACATTCTCCTCTTTACTTCCAAAGTAACAAAACTCAATTTCTTCACATATATTCTTCACATCTATTTCAGAACCATGCAAAAGAGCAGCGCATAATTGTTTAAGCATAATTGCTGGACTCTTAGCATAATACAACATTCTAACTAATTTCCTCACTTTATTATGATGCACTGCTAGCATCCTGAAATGATGAAAAACACTCTGGCATACTCTCCTGGAAAGACAAGCCAGTGAATGACCATGCAAACCTGTCACTTCTCTCACTCTGCAAGGATCTAATTCTTGTAACAACCTCATTTTCTGCTTCAAACTTTTCTTATTAAATGACCGTACAAAATCACAAAGCAAATTGATGGAATCCTGTCGCACACCGCAAATACTACTACAATTCCAGGTGTACACAGGACCCTTAGCACGTCTTCCTAAAACCTCATTACCTAACACCTCTTCTGCCTCTGTTGTCACAAGTTTTTCTTTTTCAACTGGACAACCATCTTTCACTTCATAAGCACGACCACTGGTGTCAACTGCATGCACCAAATCATTATCCTGGAAATAACTCTCCTCATTAAAAAATGCCTCACAGCTTGAACTATGCATCCATTCTCCAGAAAAAACTTCACAAAAATTACTACGATTAACTATTCTCTTCCATCTACTATTTCTTTTGAAATCATAAATTGCCTTGTTTAGCTTCCTAATTCTATTGATTATCAAAATAAATAACTTACGTTTAATTTCAAATGCCTGATCAATAACTTTCTCAACTTTTTTTTTTCTCTTATAAAAAAGCACTTTCTGTTGACCTTTCTTAATATTTTTTAACAAATTGCCAATTATCCTGTTGCGGAACATTCGTTTACGAATGTCCCTAAACTGTTGTTTCCTTCTACTATCATGCACAGAGTTATCTCTTGCTCTAGCAGTAACATTTTTGATTGGCCTTTCCTTTCCTTTTGAATTGCTTCTCTTTTTCTGGACTGAAACATTTTCTGTAGTAATATTTTTTTTACTACAAATATTTCTTATGAATGTTTTTGTACTCTTACCCGGTGCTTTCTTGGTGACTTGACGATTTTTTTTTGTAGAGGACTGCTGCTGTAAATGATGGACCTGCTGTCTTTGACGTTTTGTAGCCTTTCTCATTCTCTCCTTAGTTGGCATTCTCAAAATTTGAAATTATCTGCAGTTGAATCTGTGGTAAAATATAATAAAAAATGTTATTAACCACTATTACCAAACAGTAAATCAATAACAGTGAACAAAAACTTAACACACTACTTAACATTTTTACATATAATATTTTTTTGTGCTTTGGCAAATTTAGAATACAGAAATAGCAGAAAAGAAATGGAATTCTTCTTCATTTACCTGTCCTGTTTTATATGTGAATCTGATCTAATTTTATGAGCATATTTTAATATTTTATTGAAGACACTACACATAACCTGTTTTTGAAGGTGTGTTTAATTTAAAATTAAACAGTTTACATTTTTACTTTTCATTTATTGTAAATTTTTAAAATAAATGTTTATAGTTCCATAGGCTCAAGCAGGTCAGCTTCCCACCCTATGTCATATAATTCGGACAAATCTGCATCCTCATCACGTTCTTCTTCATCCTCAGGATTTAAATCATCCAAGGGATCAACATCCACTGATGTTTCAATTACGAGTTCAATGATGAGGTCGAAATCAACTGATTGCTGATTGTCGCTCATGTTGATGTTGTCTTTATCTTTAAAGAAAGATAACAACAATGAGATGTTGCAGAGTAAGAGACAAATCTCAGAGATTATAATAGTAAAATTGTTTAACAAGAGTAACATTTTGCAGCTATTATTTAGCCATGTCCAGCGATGCTGAGCAGGTGAAGCCTATGTCTAATTTTTCAGTGAACAGGACTCATCTCTTCTTAACCTTGGATAAGCCTCACCGACTCTGTGTCCCCTGCACATACTTAAATGTAAAGGGGCAGATTTATGTTAAATGGCACATCCCCAGGCATGCACCAGTTAACGTGCACCACTGCTCTGCCACCCATGGTGTGCCGCATTTACAATCAGATAGGAAAAAGCTGCGTCAAAACCCTGCGCCTGCTTTAAGCAGGCATAGGTCTTGACACAACATTGTGGAGATGGGGCACCCCTGAGCCTTGCTGGAGCTGCATCGCACTTGCGATACAACTCCAGCAATGTGCCACCTTTACGGCACAGATGCGTCACGCATCTGTGCCATTTTTGCCCCATGCTGCGCCGCATTGTAAATGCAGCACACCATGGGTGGCGGAACAGTGGCGCAGGATGACTGGCACATCCCTGGTGATGCGCCAGTCATCATAAATCTATCCCTAAGCTTCTTATCTTGTTACAGATGAACCGCCATATGTATCATCAAACTATTTTGCATTTCCTAAATAGCGAATTTTAAGGGATAAATAGCGATTCTTTACCATTCCTAATTTGCGATGAGCAAATTGCTAATTGCAAATTACCCATTCATTTCCATGGGCCAGGAGGCCCATAGGAATGAAGGTGCAATTTGCGATTAGCAATTAGCTCATCACAAATTAGGAATTTTTCCAAAGGTGCAGGGGTGTCTCAAGAACACCCTGCTGCACCCCTGAAAAAGAAATTTGGGGGCATATGGCGCACATACATGCCCTAAGGGCATGTATGGGCGTCATATGGCACCTTTTGTTTTTTGGAAAAAAAGCTTTTTGAAAAGAATTCGCAAATTACCACCAACTAGAAGTTGGTGGTAGTTTGCAAATCCTTAATGGCATTTTTTGCATGTTTTTTGTTTGATACATTGCATTTAAGGAATCGCAAAATTTGCAAATCCTTCAGTGCATTCGCAAAATAAGTAATAGCAAATTTTGCTATTCCTTATTTTGCATCAAACTTGTTTGATACATACCATTTGTCTAATTAGCATTCGCAAAGGCCGAAATTCGCAGAATTTTGACCTTTCCGAATGGTAATTAGCTTGATACATATGGCCCCAAGTGAGGCCTGTCTTGCAACATGGTGCATCTTTTGCATCACTGCTGCATCGGTTTCATGTGGCACGTTTTTTTTACACCATGACACATCTGCCTAAATGCATCAATTTGTAATTTTGTCGCCTCATAGCAAATCTTTTGCACCACCGCTGCATCACAAAAGTGACGCACAGTGGCGCAAAAGAGGCATACACCTATCATAAATCTGTCCCTAGCATTTTAAATGATTAATTCAGGATGACGATAAGGTGTGGCCTATCCAGAGGTTTCTTTAAGGTGAGGCCTACTCAGGATTGCAGATTAAAGTTACGCTTGATGAAGAATACAGAGGAGATAATACATGTAAAGGCCTACCAATGAAGTAAGTAATGTCCACTTTATTGCGCCAGTCATCATAAATGTATCCCTAAGCTTCTTATCTTGTTACAGATGAACCACCATATGTATCATCAAACTATTTTGCATTTCCTAAATAGCGAATTTTAAGGAATAAATAGCGATTCTTTACCATTCCTAATTTGCAATGAGCAAATTGCTAATTGCAAATTACCCTTTCATTTGCATGGGCCAGGAGGCCCATAGGAATGAAGGTGCAATTTGCGATTAGCAATTAGCTCATCGCAAATTAGGAATTTTTCCAAGGGTGCAGGGGTGTCTCAAGAACACCCTGCTGCACCCCTGAAAAAGAAATTTGGGGGCATATGGCGCACATACATGCCCTAAGGGCATGTATGGGCGTCATATGTCACCTTTTGTTTTTTGGAAAAAAAGCTTTTTGAAAAGAATTTGCAAATTACCACCAACTAGAAGTTGGTGGTAATTTGCAAATCCTTAATGGCATTTTTTGCATATTTTTTGTTTGATACATTGCATTTAAGGAATCGCAAAATTTGCAAATCCTTCAATGCAATCGCAAAATAAGGAATAGCTAATTTTGAATTAATGACATTTTAAGTCATTTCCCCATGTACAGTGTTTTCAAATTATGATTTGAAAATCGTTTTTAGGGAAAAGGAATGGTTTGTAAATTTATGACAAGGACATAATGGTGTATGCTTCTTTATAAGGCATTTCAGTGTCTCTGATGTCATTTTTCCCATATTACATTAAAAGACCTTTCCCCGTGGAGCACATTCCTTGTAAATATGCTCCCACCTGTGCATGGTAAATTTAGATTTTGACTGTTTGAGTTACATAGCCATGTTAAAAGTGACCCAAAAAAGTTGCAAAGGCTTAAAAAAAACACTTTCATGTGTCTTAAGGACATTTTAAGTCATTTCCCCGTGGGCAGTGTTTTGTAAGTGGCGCAAAAGAGGCATACACCTATCATAAATCTGTCCCTAGCATTTTAAATGATTAATTCAGGATGACGATAAGGTGTGGCCTATCCAGAGGTTTGTTTAAGGTGAGGCCTACTCAGGATTGCAGATTAAAGTTACGCTTGATGAAGAATACAGAGGAGATAATACATGTAAAGGCCTACCAATGAAGTAAGTAATGTCCACTTCATTGCGCCAGTCATCATAAATGTATCCCTAAGCTTCTTATCTTGTTACAGATGAACCGCCATATGTATCATCAAACTATTTTGCATTTCCTAAATAGCGAATTTTAAGGAATAAATAGCGATTCTTTACCATTCCTAATTTGCAATGAGCAAATTGCTAATTGCAAATTACCCATTCATTTCCATGGGCCAGGAGGCCCATAGGAATGAAGGTGCAATTTGCGATTAGCAATTAGCTCTTCGCAAATTAGGAATTTTTCCAAGGGTGCAGGGGTGTCTCAAGAACACCCTGCTGCACCCCTCAAAAAGAAATTTGGGGGCATATGGCGCACATACATGCCCTAAGGGCATGTATGGGCGTCATATGGCACCTTTTGTTTTTTGGAAAAAAAGCTTTTTGAAAAGAATTCGCAAATTACCACCAACTAGAAGTTGGTGGTAATTTGCAAATCCTTAATGGCATTTTTTGCATATTTTTTGTTTGATACATTGCATTTAAGAAATCACAAAATTTGCAAATTCTTCAGTGCAATCGCAAAATAAAGAATAGCAAATTTTGCTATTCCTTATTTTGCATCAAACTTGTTTGATACATACCATTTGTCTAATTAGCATTCGCAAAGGCCAAAATTCACAGAACTTCGACCTTTGCAAATGCTAATTAGCTTCATACATATGGCCCCAAGTGAGGCCTGTCTTGCAACATGGTGCATCTTTTGCATCACTGCTGCATCAGTTTCATGTGGCACGGTGTTTTTTACACCATGACACATCTGCCTAAATGCATCAATTTGTAATTTTGTCGCCTCATAGCAAATCTTTTGCACCGCCGCTGCATCACAAAAGTGACGCACAGTGGCGCAAAAGAGGCATACACCTATCATAAATCTGTCCCTTGCATTTTAAATGATTAATTCAGGATGACGATAAGGTGTGCCCTATCCAGAGGTTTGTTTAAGGTGAGGCCTACTCAGGATTGCAGATGAAAGTTACGCTTGAAGAAGAATACAGAGGAGATAATACATGTAAAGCTCTACCAATGAAGTAAGTGATGTCCACTTCATTGCGCCAGTCATCATAAATGTATCCCTAAGCTTCTTATCTTGTTAGAGATGAACCGCCATATGTATCATCAAACTATTTTGCATTTCCAAAATAGCGAATTTTAAGGAATAAATAGCGATTCTTTACCATTCCTAATTTGCAATGAGCAAATTGCTAATTGCAAATTACCCATTCATTTCCATGGGCCAGGAGGCCCATAGGAATGAAGGTGCAATTTGCGATTAGCAATTAGCTCATCGCAAATTAGGAATTTTTCCAAAGGTGCAGGGGTGTCTCAAGAACACCCTGCTGCACCCCTGAAAAAGAAATTTGGGGGCATATGGCGCACATAAATTTTAACAACATTCCTTTACGTCAAAAACGATTTTCAAGTCATAATTTGAAAACACTGCACCCGGGGGGAAATGACTTAAAATGTCCTTAAGACACATGAAAGTGTTTTTTTAAAGCCTTTGCAAGTTTTTGGGTCACTTTTAACATGGCTATGTAACTCAAACAGTCAAAATCTAAATTTACCATGCACAGGTGGGACCATATTTACAAGGAATGTGCCCCACGGGGAAAAGTCTTTTAATGTAATATGGGAAAAATGACATCAGAGACACTGAAATGCCTTATAAAGAAGCATACACCATTATATCCTTGTCATAAATTTACAAACCATTCCTTTTCCCCAAAAACGATTTTCAAATCATAATTTGAAAACACTGCACATAGGGAAATGACTTAAAATTTCCTTAAGACACATGAAAGCGTTTTTTGATTGCCTTTCCAGCATGGTTGGGTCACTTTTAACATAGCTATGTAACACAAACATTCAAAATCTAAATTTGCCATGCACAGGTGGGAGCATATTTACAAGGAATGTGCCCCACGGGGAAAGGTCTTTTAATGTAATATGGGAAAAATGACATCAGAGACTCTGAAATGCCTTATAAAGAAGCATACACCATTATATCCTTGTCAAAAATTTACAAACCATTCCTTTTCCCCAAAAACGATTTTCAAATCATAATTTGAAAACACTGCACATAGGGAAATGACTTAAAATGTCCTTAAGACACATAAAAGCGTTTTTTGATTGCCTTTGCAGCATGGTTGGGTCACTTTTAACATAGCTATGTAACACAATCATTCAAAATCTAAATTTGCCATGCACAGGTGGGAGCATATTTACAAGCAATATGCTCCACAGAGAAAGGTCTTACATTAAAATGGGAAAAATAACACCAGAGACACTCAATTGCCTTATAATGAAGCATATACCATTATGTCCTTGTCATAAATATTATAACCATTCATTTTCCTCAAAAACGATTTTCAAATCATAATTTGAAAAGACTCCACAGCTCCTATGCACAATAACACCCTGTCAGTACTAATACTTCACATTTTCTCCAATTACATTTTCTCAAAGAAACAAAATTTATTTGTAAAACACTTGAGACAAAGCAACATTTGAAGAACACAACTTTCTTCATAATTTTCTCCTTAAAGCACACTATTCTCTATCTAAATTAAAGAAATCTTTTCTCACCTTAGCAAATACTTTGAGTTTCAAAACAGTCTCAGAAACACACCAATTTGTCTTCAGCAGAGCAAAAGGTATGCACTCCAGAGTCTGCAGCTATCAAAAGCACAGAAATGCTGTAATTCTTCACACATATCTCTCATGTCACCCAATCAAAACTCTTCCTTCACTTTTTTTCAAATGAAAACCCTTTCCCCCTCTGCCATTTCATGCCTTTTCTGCATGGCAACCACCTCTTGGAAGACTTCTGGTGTTTGCAAGTTCACACAACAATGTTGCAATTGAACTCTGAACTCTCAGTGCACCTCATATCCAGTGCATTCTTTCATTTAATGATTTTTTCTTGACCACTCAAAATACATCTTTCAAACAACTCATCCATGCACCCTAACTTTCTGTTTTCAGCAATCAAAATCCACCAATCACTGTTACTGCTTCATTAACACAGAAACTCCACAGTTTTTTTCATTTTAAACTCTTATTTTTTCAACTGCCATTTCATTGCCACACTTCATCTGACTGCAGGAGAACCTTCTCTCACCATGTTTTCTGTCTGGATTGTTGGACATAGTTACATCTATTGGGCTCAGAGGTATGCTGAGAACAGGAATTTACCTAACCTCAATTTACAAGATGTGGAAATTAAGTGGTTTGGCCACAAAGGATTAAAATGTCACCAATTGATACCATTGGTGAAAACCTTTATGCATTTGCCAAAACCTGACCTGTTAATTGTGCACTGTGGAGGTAATGATTTGGGCACTTTGACTGGGGTGGGTCTGGAAATGCTTTTAAAGGACACCTTTGAGCAATTGATGGCACTTTTTCCTCAGACTGCCTTGGTATATTCAAATATATGCCAAAGACAGAAATGGAGGTGGTCAAACCAATTTTGTCCACAAATTGAGAAGTCGAGGAAGCATGTAAACAAATCTGTTTCAGCTTACATGAGAGACCATGGAATGGGCTCCCTGTACAACAATAACTTGCGTTACTACATGCAAGATATCTACAGAGGAGATGGAGTTCACTTCTCAGATGAGGGCAACAGAATTTTCATTCTGAATTTAAGACTGTGCATTGGTACCTACTTATAAGTACCTAAATGTACCATAAACCCAAAAGCTCTTCTCAGAGCTACCCTACATCTGATCACTCACAATTATTATTTTACTCTAACATTTTTCACTAATTTTCAACAAAGTACGCTCCCTGGGGCGCTTCCCGGTACGCGAACCGGGAGCTAACCTCGCAAAATTTTTAAAAAAATGTTTTTTTTTTCGCTCATATGGGCCTCCTCAGCCACCCTCAGAAAACCTAGGGGGTCAAGATAAGTCTACCGTGCCCCCTTCTACCCATTCTGAACATTATTTGCCCTCCATCTTGTATCTTAATTCGACCGAAACACAAAATGGTGGACTCCCGTAACGCTTAAGGTTCGCGAACCGGGGCGCTCACCAGTTCGCGTACCGGGTCGCTCCCTGGGAAGCGCACCATCAAAAAAGGTGGGAAAGTAGTTTACAGAAAAGCGACTGGAGACAATTTCACCAAATATAGATTAGCTCACACTACATACCAATGCCTACCATTTTCACAAATTTGATTGAAATTCCATTTAACCATTTAGCCTGTAGACCTCTCTAAATACCCTGAGGTAAATTACTTCACAAAACACATCTGAAGTGTTGGAATTGACAACCAATTAAAATGTTACTTTCATTTTCTACTTTTTTTACCTGACATTTGATTGGCTATGTACCTGAATATATATAAAGGAAGAGAGAGAAACACAGCCATTTTGACTACTACTTCCTGAACTACATTGCAAGATCATTTTCACTCACAACTTAAACTTCTTTTTAGAAGGTGAGATATTATTTTATAAATTTGAAAACATTTTCAGATAGTTATATACTATCCCTCTGTAAGAGTTAGACATTGAGAAAGGCTTCTTTATTATAATTATGGATTGATTTAGGTTTCTGTGGTATAATTATGAATTTACTTAGGCTTCTTCACAGGCACTTTTTAATAGTACTACTTCACGCCTGAAACCATACAGTGCCCATAGATTACTTCTCTGTTATAAACTCACAAGTACCTGTCTGAACTTAAACCCAACAGTGCCCTATCTCTACTGATATATTTATTTTTATGCAAATTACAGCAATAAAATGGAAGGTGAGCAGAATGTTTCCTTCGAAATTGTTCTGGAGAACAACACAGAAAAAGATATTGAGGACAATGATGACTCAGATTTCATGGATGAATCACGGGACCATGAATTAGTTCAATGTGTAGAATCTGTGGATCATTTACTTCATTATGATGACGGTCAAATGTGGGAACTTATGTTCACTCAACAAGAGGACATATCGGACAGTCAAATGCTAGACGTTCTATTAAATTTTGAAAAACAATCCGAAAAATAAAATTGTATGTAATATTAAAAAATTGTTTGAGTCTTTAATCATTTTTATATGTAATTCATAAACTAGTTAAATGTTAGAAATGTTATTAAATTTTCAAACACAATCACAATAATAAATAATTGCTTAAAAAAATAAAAAAATTAAAAAATAATCAACAAAACCAACAATCAATTAACATACAGTATTTGAAAAGTCTATCATTCTTTTTTCCTTATAGTACGCTGCCCAGAACGCTTCCCGGTTCGCGAACCGGGCGCTACCCACGCAAAAAAAACAAAAAAAAAATTTTTTTTTTTTTGCCCTGCGGGGCCCTTTTAAAGCCTCCACATTAAACCTAGGGGGTCAGGGAGGATCTACTATGCCCCCTTATGGTCATTTCCCCCTTTGTTTTGGCCTCCTCTTGTCTCTCGATCCTACCGAGAGACAAGATGGCAGCCGCTCCGGACTGTTTAGAATGTTGACAGACACCGGAGAGCCAATCAGCTTCGCTTCGCGAAGTTCCTTTACACGTAAAGTCCGCGAACCGGAGCGCTGCCCAGAGCGCGCTTACAGATATATATCTTTTTTTAAACGTTAATTTCTCAAAATCCACTGAAGCACATATATTGAGACCTAGCAAAGGCACATCGGGCTACCAGTCCCTACAATTTTGCCAAGTTTCGTGGAAATCCATTCAGCCGTTCGGGCTAAAAGTGAGGCCAACCGCCCTATGGAAAACTCAATGTTAAAAACACGTTTTGGGACCCCCCTTTTTTCTCGGCCCCCCCTTGACAAACCCCCCCCAAATTTCCAGGGGCTGCTCAGAAACAAAATGTTCCATTTTCCAGAAAATTTCAGCCAATTCCGTCCACAAACGCCAAAGTTACTAGACATAGAATTTTCAAAAATCCCATAGGGAAAAAATCCTAACTATATATACCTACTGGCGACCGCCAGTAGGTAATATATATATACATATAAATGTAATATGTGACGTCATCAGCAGTGCATTACACGCGCAAGTTATAGTGAGTCCAACTAACTATAACGTGGAATTTCATTGGTTTTATATCAGTAAAATTTCCAGCTAACTATAACTGGTGTCAAACCTATGGTTTTTTCAGTGAATTTCATAGGTTTTGTAAATGCTACTTCCTAACTATAACGTGTGTAAAACCTATGTTTTTTTCAGTGAATTTCATAGGTTTTGTAAATGCTACTTCCTAACTATAACGTGTGTAAAACCTATGGTTTTTTCAGTGAATTTCATTGGTTTTTAAAATGCTAATTCAGAAATATCTCGTGTATACAACCTATACTTTTGTCAATAAAGTTCTGGCAATATTTTTTTCAGAAACAAGCCGTTTTCTTCACTGTTAAAGTTGCATACAGACTCTTTGTAAAGTGATACAGAATTAGAAAGTCTGTACCTTACCTTTTTTTCAACGCATTAAAATTTGCCTGTAAATAAAAATAGCCTTTCTAAACTTTCGTGCACGACCCGGTGTGCGCACTCTTGGCAACAGTTCTCAATAAAATGGACAGCGCATTTCCAGGCTTTCGTGCGCGACCGACTGCGCGCACCCGCCTATATATTTCGTGAAAACTTTGCAATCTGAACTTATTGAATTTCTTCATAGACCCATCAAAGAACTTATACTACATCAAAGAGACTAAACCTAGGCTTCTTTTTTAATATTATGAAAATTTTCATTAAATGGAGCCGAATGTCTTTTTAAACTTTCGTGTGTGACCGAATGTACACACCTTGGTATTTTAAAAAAATATATAAAAGGTTTTATACTTTAACAATTGTATGCTTGAATCGAGCTCAGAAGATATATTAAATCCGGATATGTTTGGATTTACTCCTTTTCACGTTTTGAAACTTTGCTGAATTAGACCGCTACTTCCAAATGGCGTACGTGACCAGATACTATCACCGCGTACACGTCCTGAGACGCGCATGTGAAGTCATGTGACTTGAAAACAACACTTCCAATTGGTTCTTAGTAGTTTCTATTCTGCAATTTACACGGAGCACTCCACCCACTCCTCTCACTATCTTTTCTACTCTCAAAAGAGAACGACGTTCAACACCCTTCGGAAGACTTTGCTGAAATGGCTGCCGCCCCGCATTCATCTTCCGAATCTGAAGGAAATGAGCGACTACCTTTAAAAAGAAAAAAGGAATCTTTTATTTGGCAATTTTTCACTTATCCTGAAGAACAAAAGAAAGTGAATGGCCAAAAGTTACCTGCACGATATGCAATTCAGTTCTCTCAAGAGGAAAACCAAGAAAAAAATATTCCTTTTCCATACATACCATGGTGCGGCATATCAAACAAGTGCACCCTGTAGAATTTGCAAAGGCATCGACAAGAGCCCTGGCCACGCTATTACCATCAGAGGTGGCCAGCACATCTTCTGGTGGATGACCTGTATCACCATCGAGTGCTGTGATGGACTTGAGACCATATCTTGCAAAGGTGCACATGAAATGCAACGAGTGTGGAGAAATTCTTCTGTACGGAGAGCAGAGCCTCATTCTTACTAAACTAAAAATTGAGAGTCATAAATGCCCCGAGAAAAGATCAATTTCTTCATTTCATTTTGATCCTGTGTCACACATGAAAATGTTATTGCAAGTTTAAAAAATCAAAAACAACATAACACTTGTTTTAAAAAAAAAAACAAAAAAAAAAAGTACTTTTCAGAACTAACTCATTCTACCAAAAAGAGCTCCAGGAGCATATTATAAAGGGGGTTTATCTCCGCCTTTTTGGCTTTCGTTCGTGCGCGACCGTGTGCGCGCACCCGCCTATATATTTCGTGAAAACTTTGCAATTGCAACTTCTTAAATTTCTTCATAGACCCATCAAAGAACTTATACTACGTCAAAGACAGTAAACCTAGGCTTCTTTTTTATTATTATGAACATTTTCATAAAATGGAGCCGAATGTCTTTTTTAACTTTCGTGCGTGACCGAATGTACACACCTTGGTATTTTAAAAAAAATATATAAAAGGTTTTATACTTTAACAATTGTATGCTTGAATCGAGCTCAGAAGATATATTAAATCCGGATATGTTTGGATTTACTCCTTTTCACGTTTTAAAACTTCGCTGAATTAGACCGCTACTTCCAAATGGCGTACGTGACCAGATACTATCACCGCGTACACGTCCTGAGACGCGCATGTGAAGTCATGTGACTTGAAAACAACACTTCCAATTGGTTCTTAGTAGTTTCTATTCTGCAATTTACACGGAGGACTCCACCCACTTCTCTCACTATCTTTTCTACTCTCAAAAGAGAACAACGTTCAACATCTTTCGAAAGACTTTCTTTTCACGCGATAATGTGAAATACTGAGATTGTTACAGGATTTTTATCACTTAGAAGCCTTCCTATTATGAAGGTTTATCTCCTAAGTCTCTGATTCTCAAACTGTGCAACGCGGCTCCCCTGTGTGCCGTAATGAAGTGCTAGGGGCGCCACCCACACTCTAGTGTGACTAACCATCTATAAATTCCACAGACATCTCTACCCTGTTATCTGCAATTGTGAGCATCAAAAGGAGCTGCGCTACGCCCCTGTGAGAGGCCTCACTCCCACTGCTGCAACGGCTTGGCAGTCCTCCAGATGCACAGGAACAGCCCCTCCGATCCATTGAAGTTCTCTGTCATGAGAGGCCTCACTCCCACTGCTGCAACGGCTTGGCAGTCCTTCAGATGCACAGGAACAGCCCCTCCGATCCATTGAAGTTCTGTGTCGGTCTCAATACCACTTACGAAATGAAAATAAGCACTGAAGAATATTCAAGCATGTAGTACTCCTCCTGCTACAGCATACAAAATGCATTCTATTACCTATAAAAAAGTCAAACACCCACGCTACAATCATATAGAACACTTCCTCTAAAGAAGCCTGTGAATAACTTTAAAACATCAGGTTAACCTTTTTTTACTCTCTCATCATTATTAAAGATAAATATTTACAATGCTATATTAAACAATGCCATGGTTCTTGCTTTTTAATTTTAAAAATCTTGCAATCTTTCACAAACCCAATACTCATGGCTCAATACTCATGGCTCATTTGAAATGTGGCGCACCATGGTACAAAAACACCATACATGCGTAACACATCTGTGCTCAAAAAGTAATACATTGCTAGAGTTGCATCGCAAGTGTGATGCAGCTCCAGCAAGGCTCACCAATGCACTATATTCACAATACTGCGTCAATACCTACGCCTGCTTCAAGCACATGCACAGTTTTGAAACAGCATAGGTCTGAAAGTCACTGAGTGAAATATCATGCATTACAGTCAGCCACTTTCAAGACGCATTCCTTCAGAGGAACACTTCCTTATGGTGCAGGGCTTTAGAATGTGACATATCTCCTAGATCCATAACGTTGTAAATATGGTACATTATTTCCACTGTCATTGTATTAAATAAACTGACGAAATTGTGGCGCAAAGAGACGCAACGTCAACATAAAGCTGCTACAATGTGTTTTAAAGTGCCCTTTAAATTACAACCAACACTCTCTTTGAAGAGACCCCTCATGTTTTTTTAACACCTGTTAAGTCCTTCCATGCTCATGACAGAGCCGCTCCATCACGAGCATTGCCTCAGCTGTCCCCAGAATAGACCAGTTTTGTCATGGGCTTGCCGCTGTGCTTGCACAGCACTAATATTGTACCTCCATGACACGTTCTATTGACTAAGCAGAGCCATGAGAGAACCACTGTATCATGAACAGATCTCAACCGTGGCTCATGAAGGAGTACCTCTATCATGAGCATAGAAGTACCACTCAGCCCCCCGGCCCCCTAATGCTGAGGCAGAATTGCCACTGCAGCAAAGGACTTAAACTCCTGGAAAGAACAACATGTAACATTTAATATCATTTCCCACCAATGTTTTCATATATCAGTGTTGCTGAACTCACTCAGTAAAATGTCGCTCATTTCATTAAATCACTTTTAAAGCATGCCTTATAACAATGCACCCAATCCTATGTGGAAGTGCTTATATTAAACATGACATTGCTTTAAGCAGGATAGACAAAGAAATGACACAGTGATGTAAAAGTTTCTTTATTTTTTATACTTACCTAAAAAATAGTAAAAAAGTAAAGTAAATTTCTTTTCAAAACGTAGTACCTGTGGAAGAAAAGTAAAAATAAGATTATAATGTACATTTCATAAAATAAAAAAAAGTAGGAGTCAATAAGAGAGAGGCAGAGAAAACTCTCGGATGTTATTAGTTGTACTTACCTTATAAATATAATATCTGTGGAAGACAGTAAAAAAATATGTTTTAATACATATTTCTAAATTCAATGTAACAAAATAACTCAAACAACATATTAAATGGTTTATTTTTGCTGTCCTCAGAATACATTCATTTTCACTATAAACAGTGATTTCAATATTAATCATCATATAACAGCGGGGAAAAAAAAACACAATCAAAATGATTGTGTTTAAAAAACCCATCCAAAATTTCCATACATATTATAAATACCTGAAAAAAACATATCTTAAATGTTTTTCTCAAATTCGCAATTTCTTGAGTAAGCACACTACATCTTCCACAGTTACAAACTAATTAAACTATACGACCTATTTTTAAATATATCTCAAAAAAACACAGTGCAAGTATCTCCTATAAAAATCTATCTTAAGTATACATTTTCTTCTCTCATACCTTTCCGCATGGCCAAATTGTATAAGTTAACTCATTACCTTTTAAATACCTCTCCCAAAAACTTGCGTCCATATATGTTCTAAAATAATTATCTAAAGTACTCATTTTCTTCTCTCATATGTTTCCACATGGCCAAATACTATGATTTAAGTAGTTTTTTTCTGAAATTTCTTAATCTTAATCTTATCTATTCTTTTGTGAACCTTTACAGTAAAAATGTGTAACATGCTTTATACCACCAAACATTAACTACATTTCTACCTGATGTTATCACTATACCAAACACAAATTTCATTTATAGATTTGTAGACCCTCAGTCACATGATATTTGTAAACAAGAAAGTTTCATATCTTTACAGTATTAATCTTCCTACAGCAAGTGATTCTACTGAAATTTGGGTTCCAAAAATAGCAGATAGGAGTTAGTTAAGGCAAAAGGCAAACGTTTCTTAAAAGTCAATTGGGTATCATTGCAAAGCGTCCAGCCACTTCCACACTTCAAATAAGCTGTATAATGTCCTGATGATGTGGAAGGCCCTTCATGAAAAATAATGGCTACAGTTACAAATGTTCTTCTAGAAATAGATACTTGAGTAGCCACAACATTTTTAATTAAAGTTGACAATTTACTCCCATCAGCTCTGCATCGTTGAAACATTAATATTACATATTGTCCATATCTATGGATAAATAAAGTTGATAACATTTCAGACTTACATTGAGAACAGACCATGTTCTGATGCGCATCTTTAACTAGTTTATTAAAAGACACTTCTTTACAGTCTGGTAATGTTAAATATATAAATCTTTCACTGTGTATATCAGTACTACTTGAAAATGAGAAATTATCACAGTTATGTTCCCATTTATAAGAAAGGCCAAAAAGATTATCAATATCTACACCTTCATCTTCCAAAACTGTAAACATATACATAATAAATTCCTGACAATCTTGCTGAAAATTCTGTGAAAATTGATTTACTCCTGCACATATGTCTAAAACATTCCTTAGTTCTGAAACACTTCCTACTTCACTTTCACCACTATATATACAAGAGAACTGGTGGTAGTGTTCCCTAGAGGGAAACGTCCGCACACACTCTACACACACTTGTAGTATCTCCAAAATTATGTACACAATGTATATGTTTATCACACAAATAGTCCAAATAGGGTGCCAGAAAATCTCAAAGCACCTACCACCTTGAGGTGCCACTAGCGTACCCAAAGGTACACTTAGAATTTAAACAAAGTTTTGAGGATTCATATCAGCACTCCTGTAGCCAAATAATTATAACAGTTGGGGCATAAGTAAAAGACCCTGCCAATCTCAAAAGAAATTTTCTAAATCAGGCTCTATTGATTCTAGAGCTGTTTACAACTTTAAACATATGTCTTTATCAAGACAGGGATTCCAAAAATGTATAGTCCACTTATTTGTTTTTTTCTCCTTTTTCAATCTTTATTATTTTCAAACAAACAGGTATTTCCAGCAACAAGTAGAAATCATCAGAAATCACCAACACGTGTTTCGTCCTCCACAAGGACTTTTTCAAGGCTGGAAAATATACAAATAATGTACATTGTGAAAACAATTCATAAATTAAATCCTGAATCTATATACATATCCTACACAAATTCCTAAATGCTAAAAATAACTCCATATTTACATGCCTGTGATCAAAAGAGCCATATTTACAGTGAGACATAACACACAATAGTTTGTGATATACATTAAAGTGCATAATTTAAAAACTCAAGCTGCAAAGAGAGAAGTTTGCAAATAATCTAAAATTTGTACATATTTGAGTAGGCCTACCCACCATGAGTGGGAAAACCCACCATATAAGGGGCATAAATGCTAAAACAGAATCACTCATATTGAGCACACAAAAGCTAGTTAATAAGGGGGCCAGAGTAGCGTTCAAGGAGAGTACGAGTGATTAATTAAAACCAATGTCTACTGATGCCTATGTGAGAACCACGAAGCACCCACTAGTAGCATTCACTGTACTGAAATTTAGTAATTTGCAAAGAGTAATGAACAGCTTGAGTAGGCCTACCCACCATGAGTGGGAAAACCCACCATATAAGGGGCATAAATGCTAAAACAGAATCACTCATATTGAGCACACAAAAGCTAGTTAATAAGGGGGCCAGAGTAGCATTCAAGGAGAGTACGAGTGATTAATTAAAACCAATGTCTGCTGATGCCTATGTCAGAACCACGAAGCACCCACTAGTAGCATTCACTGTACTGAAATTTAGTAATTTGCAAAGAGTAATGAACAGCTCGGGCTGGCGGTACAAACAAGCCCCACAGTCGAAAAAGCAATAATGCAACAACTCGATGAGCGACGAGACAGACAGTACGTCAACTCACCAAATCATACGTTGTAAGGAGGGCTGAAAGTGCGGGTCGAGGGGTACGGGGTGAGAGGATCACCACAAGTAATGGCTGACCCTGAAAAGGAAGACAAGTATGTCAGCAAACGTTGAAGGTACATAAGTGCTGTACAGTTTCATTCGAATAAACGCGAGCACCAAGTTCATACCAAATTATCCAAAGTTTCAGCTCAATGAACAGAAGGAGAGGCTATCAGCATAAAAGCCATAACAGGTTGATAATATTAATCTAACCAGTTCGAAAAATCATAGAAACTACATAAACCCAAATTCACAGATTGATGTAAGGCAAAATGTAGATGTTATCTGAAACAGCTTCCTTATGTACAGGAGAGCAAGATTCAACGTCACAAAGGTTTGTGCCATGAGACTCACCTAGTTGTAATTAGAAGTTTACAAACACGCATGTGAGGGTTGTGTCTCATAAAACTCACCTAGTTACAACTGAAAGTCGGCAGATGCGCATATAAGATATGCTAGCGCAATCCAATCATAAACAAATGATACCGAGTCGTAGTTCAAATTAACAACCATGGAAGGTTGTGGTCCTGAAAAGACAACGGAAACCCAATTGGGATTGTTATGGATAAAGACACCCCTACAGGGCCTCCTAGTGTCAAGCACAAGCACGCATACACACATGCTTACCATAGTATTCTCCGTCAAGAATATAGAAAGTGCTACCGGATTCCAAGTGCGAATACTCAGCGCGAATTAATGCTTCAAATTAACCAACCATAATAAGTTGTAGAGCTGAAAACAGAAAAGGACAACCATAAGTATAGTATTAAAGGGGCACACCTAACCCACTAATATCTAAAAGAGCGAAAAAGTAAACGCGTGCTCACCATTGTAAAAGTTGTAATGGTCGTCACATATCCACACCCCAAGCAGTCTTGATAACGCGAAGCGAGCCCTCGTACCTGCCGCCTTAAGTAACCCCGCCAAGTATCCAGCAACGCCCAAACCCGCGTGGGGGAAGACTCTCCCAGCGCGTAAAAGACGGACTATCCCGAAAAACGAACAGTCTACTAAATCACAGGCTCCATATTAGAGTGTCAATGGAGACGAGTGTACGCATATGCATATAAAGAAAAGCGTCCCAAATGGGCTTAGAAGTACATCTTATAAGATGAATCAATAATATAGACACAACGAGTGTAGTTTCAGGGCAAAAATGTAAGCCTAGGCAAGAAACGCCAAATTAGGTTCTAAGCTGACAATAGCAGAGAACTGATACTATATAGTCAGTCCGAAAATACAAGACGGGCCATGTAATTTAAGATTAGAGAAAGTAGTGAAAAAGCACAAATTTGATACATTTGGACAATAAGAGCGTACAAGTAAAGCTCGAAACAAATATACTGGCTATGTTGCTCATTTACGTAAAACTAATGCATACATTGGATATCACTCATTTCAAAGGGATTCGTGGATACATATTCTCGAGACAAATCCTAGAATTGTATACAGGAGAGGACAAACGCTCAGAAACCAGATCAGTCCATCGATAATCAAGGAACCCGCACCAGTGAGAAAACCTCCCCTATGGTTTCCAGATAAACCGAAGGGTTTCTTTAAATGTACTCAATGTTGTGTCTGCCAATTTGCTGATGACAAAAAGAGGAGCTTCAAATATAACTCACAAAGAACTTACAATATTGATCAGTTTATAAATTGCAACACTAAATTTACTGTATACTGTATAGTGTGTCAATGTGGACTCATTTATGTTGGTAGCTCCACCAGACCACTTAAAGAGAGAATTCAAGAACATATTAGAGCTATTCGCAACGGAAATCAAAGTTATCCTTTAGCCGTTCATTACAATACAGTTCATGCAGGTTCTGAAGTTATTTCTGTTAAGTTCCATGGCATCACTGAGATTAAAGCTAACCCGAGAGGAGGTGATAGAACCTTAATATTACGTAAATGTGAATCCCAATGGCTTATCAAACTACGAGCGGTTGACATGGGGCTTAATTCTGATCGTGAGCTCCATGTCTTTCTTAAAGATTAGCTTAATGTTGACATGTACTGTGGCATGTTCTGTGAGGAATTGATTAACTATCTTGCTATGATGAAATATGTAATTGTCTCAGAAATATGTATCCATCAATCTCATTGAAATGAGCAATGTCCAATGCATTTATTATGTTCATGTAAATAAGCGCCATAGCTAGAACTGTATAATAATTTTGTGATGATGAAACATTTACTTGTCTCGAGAATATGTATCCACGAATCCCTTTGAAATGAGTGATATCCAATGTATGCATTAGTTTTACGTAAATGAGCAACATAGCCAGTATATTTGTTTCGAGCTTTACTTGTACGCTCTTATTGTCCAAATGTATCAAATTTGTGCTTTTTCACTACTTTCTCTAATCTTAAATTACATGGCCCGTCTTGTATTTTCGGACTGACTATATAGTATCAGTTCTCTGCTATTGTCAGCTTAGAACCTAATTTGGCGTTTCTTGCCTAGGCTTACATTTTTGCCCTGAAACTACACTCGTTGTGTCTATATTATTGATTCATCTTATAAGATGTACTTCTAAGCCCATTTGGGACGCTTTTCTTTATATGCATATGCGTACACTCGTCTCCATTGACACTCTAATATGGAGCCTGTGATTTAGTAGACTGTTCGTTTTTCGGGATAGTCCGTCTTTTACGCGCTGGGAGAGTCTTCCCCCACGCGGGTTTGGGCGTTGCTGGATACTTGGCGGGGTTACTTAAGGCGGCAGGTACGAGGGCTCGCTTCGCGTTATCAAGACTGCTTGGGGTGTGGATATGTGACGACCATTACAACTTTTACAATGGTGAGCACGCGTTTACTTTTTCGCTCTTTTAGATATTAGTGGGTTAGGTGTGCCCCTTTAATACTATACTTATGGTTGTCCTTTTCTGTTTTCAGCTCTACAACTTATTATGGTTGGTTAATTTGAAGCATTAATTCGCGCTGAGTATTCGCACTTGGAATCCGGTAGCACTTTCTATATTCTTGACGGAGAATACTATGGTAAGCATGTGTGTATGCGTGCTTGTGCTTGACACTAGGAGGCCCTGTAGGGGTGTCTTTATCCATAACATTCCCAATTGGGTTTCCGTTGTCTTTTCAGGACCACAACCTTCCATGGTTGTTAATTTGAACTACGACTCGGTATCATTTGTTTATGATTGGATTGCGCTAGCATATCTTATATGCGCATCTGCCGACTTTCAGTTGTAACTAGGTGAGTTTTATGAGACACAACCCTCACATGCGTGTTTGTAAACTTCTAATTACAACTAGGTGAGTCTCATGGCACAAACCTTTGTGACGTTGAATCTTGCTCTCCTGTACATAAGGAAGCTGTTTCAGATAACATCTACATTTTGCCTTACATCAATCTGTGAATTTGGGTTTATGTAGTTTCTATGATTTTTCGAACTGGTTAGATTAATATTATCAACCTGTTATGGCTTTTATGCTGATAGCCTCTCCTTCTGTTCATTGAGCTGAAACTTTGGATAATTTGGTATGAACTTGGTGCTCGCGTTTATTCGAATGAAACTGTACCGCACTTATGTACCTTCAACGTTTGCTGACATACTTGTCTTCCTTTTCAGGGTCAGCCATTACTTGTGGTGATCCTCTCACCCCGTACCCCTCGACCCGCACTTTCAGCCCTCCTTACAACGTATGATTTGGTGAGTTGACGTACTGTCTGTCTCGTCGCTCATCGAGTTGTTGCATTATTGCTTTTTCGACTGTGGGGCTTGTTTGTACCGCCAGCCCGAGCTGTTCATTACTCTTTGCAAATTACTAAATTTCAGTACAGTGAATGCTACTAGTGGGTGCTTCGTGGTTCTGACATAGGCATCAGCAGACATTGGTTTTAATTAATCACTCGTACTCTCCTTGAACGCTACTCTGGCCCCCTTATTAACTAGCTTTTGTGTGCTCAATATGAGTGATTCTGTTTTAGCATTTATGCCCCTTATATGGTGGGTTTTCCCACTCATGGTGGGTAGGCCTACTCAAATATGTACAAATTTTAGATTATTTGCAAACTTCTCTCTTTGCAGCTTGAGTTTTTAAATTATGCACTTTAATGTATATCACAAACTATTGTGTGTTATGTCTCACTGTAAATATGGCTCTTTTGATCACAGGCATGTAAATATGGAGTTATTTTTAGCATTTAGGAATTTGTGTAGGATATGTATATAGATTCAGGATTTAATTTATGAATTGTTTTCACAATGTACATTATTTGTATATTTTCCAGCCTTGAAAAAGTCCTTGTGGAGGACGAAACACGTGTTGGTGATTTCTGATGATTTCTACTTGTTGCTGGAAATACCTGTTTGTTTGAAAATAATAAAGATTGAAAAAGGAGAAAAAAACAAATAAGTGGACTATACATTTTTGGAATCCCTGTCTTGATAAAGACATATGTTTAAAGTTGTAAACAGCTCTAGAATCAATAGAGCCTGATTTAGAAAATTTCTTTTGAGATTGGCAGGGTCTTTTACTTATGCCCCAACTGTTATAAATATTTGGCTACAGGAGTGCTGATATGAATCCTCAAAACTTTGTTTAAATTCACTTTCACCACTACTACATTTTTCAAATATAGAATTTAAGGAATAGCAAAATGTTTGCTCCTGATTTTCTACAATCTGTTCCCTAACATTTTTTAGAAAAAAAGCAACATTAACTACTACATTTGCATAACAGTTGACACCAGACCTGTTTTCAAACTTAAATCCAACAATCTCTTCAATACTAACCGTTTTCTTATGCCTACCAACAACAGCTACATCTTTTTTTCGTCGTTTCTCAACTACTTCAGCACATTTCTCCTCATTTTTCCTTTTCTGACCAACCATACGCTTTTCAATTAAAGGGTATTGAGGTAAACTTGGAGCATATTCTCTTCTTAACCTATTATACTCCTTCACACAATTTAAATCTGCACTAATCTTTGTCTCATCATAATCAAATAAATAAAGTCCACATAAAGTTCTAACTCGCGATAAAGCAACAATGCCATACCCTCTTTGAATACAGTGCTTCCAATATTTACCAAAGCACAATCTACACTTAAACCTTGAGATTTGTGAATAGTCACTGCATATGCCAAACAAATTGGAAATTGCTTCCGACGGACATATAAGTCTTTCACAAGCAAAAACGATTTGAACAGCGACTAATTTGCTGAACTTCCTCAATTCCATCAAATTTTATTCTTAAAAATTCAATCTCATCTCTATTTGTATAATTAACAAAACCAACAACATTACCCATTGCTCCATTTACCAATCCTCTTTCTACATGTAAATTTCTCCTTAAAATTATCCGACAATTTAAACATACATACAGATTTTTCTCTAAACCAGCAGTTTTAGATATACTTTTTTGAAGAGAATCCAATTTTAACTTCAACTTTTCAGACAAAACAATAGTACTGCCTTCATGCTCTATTCCATCTTTAGCTTCCAGTTTCCTAATTTGTTGATTTTCTAAATTCAACATTTTCTCATTAAAAACTGAACATTCTTTCACAGTTGGCATCAAGCATATCACTGATTTATCTGCTACCTCTTTACTATATATTTCTCAGGTACATTATCTTCATTAGGAAACAGCTTGGAAGTAATCGTGTTCGTAGAGTGTGTTTCGCATCTTCAGTTAGTTTTCCAATCCTGATATCTTGAAGAATATTTCCATATTTAGTATCCTTTGCCTGTCGCATATTTTGAATCAGTTCAGTATATTTGAAATGTGACCATATATTAACATTTCCAATACTGCCCAGGCACTTTCTAGTCTCCTCATGCGTAACAGTTTCAAATACAGGTTGTCCTTTCACTGGAGTTAGTTGGAGTAGATCTCCAAAAACTATGACATGTTTACCTCCAAATAACACATCATACTCTGTCTTAAGTATCTGTTGCATTCTTAAATGCACAAAAGCAAGCATTAAATTAGATACCATGCTTACTTCATCAATAATAAGAAGTTTCATTTTTTAAGCACTCTAGAAACTTCAAAACAAGCTTCTCCAGATAGCTTGTGATATTGTAATTTATTTTCATGTTCAACTGGCAGCATCAGTAAACGATGTAAAGTAATACCTTTAATATTATGTGCTGCCAATCCAGTTGGAGCAGTAACAACACACGACAGTGTTGACTGAGTTCTTTGCTGTAAATATGTAGTAATTCCTTTAATTGGGAAACTTTTACCAGTTCCAGCTTCTCCACTTACATATAATCGAATAGGTTCAAATGACATACATGAGCAATCTTTTCTCTCATGACGAAAGCCATGCTCAATGTGCTCTGTCACTTCATCATATATCTGTCTTTGCTCAATATTAAATTGCTTCTTTAATTCTTCTAAGTTGATTACTTCCTCTTGACCTTGCTGCATTGCTCTTTCCACCTCATCCATGGCAGTGGCTGCTTCATTTTGGATAATTGGTTGTCCCAGTGGATCTTGACTTAATGAAGCCGAACTTTGACTATCTTGTGAACTATCTCTACCAATCTCCGCTGCAATTGTCACTTCTTGCTCTATTTCATCATTCAACATTTGCAGATAATTACTAAAAACAGTACATTCAATACTACTTTTAGATGCGTTGAATGAATCTTCATAACTATCAAAGTCCCCAAGTAGTTCCTCTTCTCTACGCCATGGTTTAAAGAGTTGCAAAAGAGCAAAATAGTAAAATTCTCTTTTGTGTCCTTTTCTTTGCTTCACGACATCCTTCTTGTCCAATTACAGCATATACACCTTTATCAATGTTCTCTGTAACATTCCTTTTAAAAGTGTAGTTTTGAAGTATTTCATACAGACAAATGTTTTCTAGAAGAGTACTCCTATTTGGATAGTATGTATCCAACATATTTGTTTTCAGAATGTCTGTACTGTTTGGTTCTTTCTGGGCTAAATATACAATTTCTTGCACAGGTTTTAGAACACGGTTTCGTGTTTCTGCAAGGCCCAAACTCACCCAGAGAATAGTCCTTGATTTAGCATAAAGACTTGCTGATGATAATCGGTCACAACATTCATATGCTCCAATTTCTCGATGAGACAACATCTTCAAACTGTACGTATACAATTTCTTGCTTAGGCTCTTTTCATGAGAAATGTCTTCCCACATCTCCTTCAGTTCCGTCTTTTCAGATTTTGTGATGTAAGACGTTACATATCGAGCCACAGCAATAGAGTTGTCTGCAACATATTGTATGTCCATGTTAGCATTCCACATGGACAAAATGACTGGGTTATAGTCATTTATATATTTGGATTCTTCACCTCTTCTTAAATTGTACGTATTTTTAGGTGACCTTCTTCTGATGTTATGTCGCAAAGATGACATCAAATTGTTGACTCTTCCTTTTGAAAGTACCGGTCGTGCAAATCCAAAACGACATTTGGTGTAGAATTTACTCTTTGATTTGAATTTTCGCCGACAATATTTTCCACAACGATGACTTTGAAAGCGTAACACTTTTCCTCTTAAGTCCTTATCAGTTGTACTATTAGGTATGTCACAAGTGGCATACTGTTCAATAAAAGAGAGTACAGTCTCATCCGAGTCTCTTCCAAATTTAGGAGCATCCTTGATCCATAACAGCATATGAATATGAGGAGCCCCTCTTGCTTGGTATTCTTTTCTCCAAAAGAAATCCAGTACTTCACCAAGAGGCGAATTTTTCTTGTTTGTAAGAAAAGACATCATAGCTTCAAATCTATGATTAAATATCTGCAAACATTAACCGGATCTAACAAACACAGTTCTCCGGGTGTCTTGTAGTTTATATTTTCTATGTTTGCATTCGCCTCCTGAAGAAATTCAAGTAAATCTTCCCAAGCATACTCTGCACAGCTTAGAGTTAAAAACCATGTTGGTGCTCCTAAGTTTCTAAGCATGCACTTCAAATCTCCATGACGACGGTACCAATACTCATTAGTACCACGCTGACAAGCCATTAATTTTATTAGGTGTGAATCCAAAACACTATCTTTCTGTTGCACTTTATTCATAAATTCCTTTGCTGAAATATTATGCAGATGAACTCCACCTTTTAAGATATGATTTACTGCATAAGAGAGACCAGATAAGTCACTCTCAAACAGAAGATGAAACAAATATGGAATGCATTGGCGAAACCTCGGATCTTCTGCCTATAATCTTGTTGTCCGGTATTCAGATGCAGGAATCTGCATAGGTCGATCATCATATCGTGTACCTTCACCTGTAGGGAATAACTGTGGGAAACAACGACCTTCCAAACTTTCTTTCCACACACTAATAGGATTTCCTTTCGCCTTTTTCATCTGAAATAATTCAATAGCATTCCCTATTGCTTCTTTGGAATGCAGTGGATGAACACTGTAATGTTCATAAATTTCTTCACTTCTGGATAGGTCAACTTTTTCAATTTGTCCAATAGACAAATCACTCTCCTCTTCTTCACTTACATCTTCTTCTTCTACGTATACATCTTTATAGTACTTATTGTTTTGAACTAAATACAACGTTGCCTTTTTGACTTTTCTAACATCCACTAAATCTTGCCAGATTTTCTTACTCTTTGTAGGTACACCATTAACTAGAATAACTAGAGGTTCCTCTTCTACATTTTCAACACCAATTGTTTCCATATTTTTTTTTAAATCAAGTGGCAAATATACAACTCTACCCTTTAATCCTCTTTGTAAATCTGAAGGATTTAATTTACCTGTCTTAGGCTCCATACGAACAATAGCCTGAAAAGGATGTACACATTGGATCAGAATAGTCTCATAAGTATTTAAATCCATCAATTCTGCTGGAATATTTATCAACTCTAGATTATTATGAACAGCTCTAGCAGGCATTTTATTTTCATTTAATTTATTATAACAATATTTACAAATACGTTGCTCAAAACCCAAATCAAAATAGTTTTCCACCAACAAATAAGTTGCAAAATCTTTCCATTGACCATTACTTTCATCTTCACTTTTTAAATATAAATCAACTAACCTAGTTTGACTTTTGTAATGAATGCGTCGACAACAGACACAAGAAAAATGTGGTTTCTCACCTGCAATTACCTTAAACTTTATTATTTCCTGTTCAAAATTTTCAATATTAACATGTCCAACATTTTCTAACACATATCCTTCTATAATTATATCAGTTTCTGCATTACCTTCCTCTGGACCAAAATATCTTACCTCAATTTCTGCACAAATCTTCTTAACATCTAATTCACATCCATACAAAAGAGCAGTATTTAACTGTTTAAGTTTAAGTGCTGGACTTTTTCCATAATACAACTTTCTCACCAATTTTCTCATTTTAGTATGATGCACTGCTAACATCCTGAAGTGATGAAACACACTCTGGCATATTTTTTTAGAAAGACAAGCCAGAGAATGACCTTGCAGACCTATTTTTTCTCGCACTCTGCAATGATCTAATTCTTGCAACATAACAATTTTTTTTCGAAGACTTTCTTTAGTGTACTTACGTAAGAAATTGCGAAAGAAATCAATTGAATCCTGTCGTACACTACAAATGCTACTACAATTCCAACTGTAAACAGGAACATTAGCACGTCCCCCTGAAGCTTCTCCAGCCATCACCTCTTCTGCATTTCTAACCACAATTTTCTCTTTCTCAATTACACATCCCTCCTTCACCTCGTATCCTCGACCACTGGTGTCAACTGCATGCAACAAATCGTTACTTTGAAAGTAACTCTCTTCATTAAAAAATGGTTCAGACGTTGAAGTATGCATCCACTTCCCAGAAAACACTTTACAAAAATTACTCCTATTTATGTGTCTCTTCCATTTACTTTTAGCTTTTAAAACTTGTATTGCCTTATTTAGCGTATTTATTCTATTAAGTACTAAAATAAATAATTTTCTTTTTGTCTCAAACGCGCGCTCAACAATACCCTCTATATATTGTTTCTTCTTAAGAAAAGCAGATCTTCTTTTAGAAACTTTCTCCTTTTGTAATAAATTCGAAACTACTCTGTTGTAAAACATACGCTTCCTGATTTGGCTAAATTGATTCATCCGAGTTTTACTGTACAGATTTTCCTGTCTCCTGATTCCAGAAACATTTTTATCTTTGGTTCCATGTCTCCTTCTCGATACTGGTATACTTTTTTTCTTGTCCACTTCAATACTAACATTTTTCCTTCCACATATTGCTCTCAAAAACTTTTTGGTTTGCTTACCAGGAGCACTCTTCTTTTTATCCGTCCTATGTTCTTTTGATACTTCTTCAATTCCTTTCTTCTTCAAATTGTAAGTCCATTTATAGAGCTTTCTTTTTTCAGTTCTGGTCGGCATCTTAATTTAAGATTTTGATGAAATTCTCAATCTGTAAAACACAAACATAACAAATATTATAGTTGACTACTAGCATATAACGTACAAATTTAAACCACAGATTCATTTTCTAAGTAGAATTAAGAAAATAACAGAAAGTCTCTGAACAGAGTAGGAAATCCTGTAGTGAATGTTGGTTCTTAATTTTATCACACTCCATATCTGTTTTAACATTATAGACAGTTTTTAATTCTAATTTTTAAAGCATACAAACAGTACACTTTTTTCAAGAACTATGGGTCATCGTAGATGTTTTAATCTTTTTTACTACAATCTCTTTTACACTTCATGAGAACATGTCTTATCACTCTCCTAAAGCACATCAACGACGAATAGGACAAGAAAACTGTCTTCAAGAATGCTTTACTATCAAAAAATTTTTTATTTATTGAAATCTTCATAATTTTGTAGAACTTCCACCATTATATCATCAGGGACTTCTTCAAGTCCAAAGTCCTCATCTCCTTCAACCATCTCTAAGTAAGCGGAGTCTAAAGACATGTCCATAAAATAATTTTTTTTATCTATTTCCTCTTGAAAGACTGCGTCTAAAATTTCCTCCATCACTTCGTTAATGATTTCAAAATGAATTTGTTTCTCTTCTGAGGAATTCTCCATAACTAGACTCAGTTTATTCTTCTGTATCCTTTTAAAAAAATATAGAGACTAAATTATATCTTTTTTCATAAATGTATAACTTAAAAATACCTTTACTAATTTTTAAACTACATATATTTTTATAATTTCTAACTTATTAACTCTATATATTTTAAGATATCACATTCCTCTTCTTTTGAAAAGAAATTGGCAATATAACCCTAAACATTAACACTGATCTTTTTTTTTCCATTAAATAATTACTGTTGTTAAAAGACATTTTACTGTAAAATTTCTTTTTAGATTTTCTAGATATCACAAATATTGATAATCTGTAGAATTAATTTTTAGAGACCCATTTTTTCAGTTCACCAGTACAAAGAGCTATGTAAACTATATGCACTCTGAAGAGAAGGCTCACACTATACAAACCATAGCATTCACTTAACAGATTACTACTTCTCACAGAGACAGTTCCTTTTATGTGTCAACAGCATACTCACCATGTAAAAGTCATAGCATATACAAAATGTCATACTAAGCATGAAGAACAACCTCATAATAAACCTCTGCATGAATATGTAAAACAATGCCTATACATAGTATAATCACAGATATGCAGGAAAGATACCCATCACACCTAGAACCATATCATAATACCTCTTTGTAAATAAAGGAGAAAAACTGCCAAACATAATGCAACAAGATTTCAAAAATCATGAGCACTTCACAAGATTTAAGTAATGGAAACATGAAAGAATTATACTCCAATGATCCGTAAATCTGAACTCCATCAAAAAGAACACATGCACCAAGCCCATTAAAAGATAATTTCAACTGTCAGTGGAGAATATCTCAAAATACATATCTAGTATAAGCAGATACAACCCATGTAAATAATTCAAGATAAAATCATATTCCAAAATGAAATTTTACAAACATTTAAAAAAATCTTCTCCATTATTTTCATGTGCACCCAAAAAAATTGCCTATGCAAAAATACCAACTCACCTGAAAAAAAGAATATAATTACTCAAATTCTGTAATTCAGAAGGCACGTTGTTGCTTTTCAGCACCAAACACTGTAAAAAAGAAAATAATAAAATTTAATTAACTTATTACAGACTTATTTCTTACACAACATAGAGCCATTATAGCAAAGAACAAGCATAACAGATAAATTCCCCAAGATTCTCTATCATTACAATAAGATACAAAATGTCTCATTTATGAAACCATTGCGCCACAGATATATCACTTTTTCCCATGTTAAAACTCATGCACCAGCGACACAAGGCCTTCATAACTAAAAGCCCATGTGACGGAGAACAAGTGCATAGACAGAAAATACAGGGCCAACCATGGGCATATGCAAGCAGTACACCTGCACAGAACCACCAAACCCAAGGAGCCACCATATTAATATATATCCTTAATATAATAATCCTCTAAGGATGCATACATATTTGCGTAGCGGACCATGGCAGGAATTTGGCGTGCTCTGCCTCTGTTCCACTTCCAAACACCTTGATCCACCCCCCCTCTTCAGTGGGCTGCACGCTCCGCCCCGCCCAAACCCCCTGTTACAGAGCCCCCTACCTACGCTCCCTGCCCAGGGCTGCCATGACCCTATACCCGCCCCTGGAAAATGTGTAAGACACAGCAACAGTAAAAATCAAAGAATAGGCAACATGCAGAAAAACTACACAGTAGATAAAGAAACGAGGGGCATATTATCAAGGGGGTTTATCTCCGCTTGTTTGGCTTTAAAAGCCAAGAAAGCGGAGATAAAATTATCTCCCTATTACCTAGCTGTCGCTAACACCAGTTAGCGACAGCTAGTAGGAGATAGCGTCCATCTTGGGCCCCACTTTGCATGTCAGTGATATTTATCACTAATGACATGCAAAGTGGGTGTGCCAAGATGTTAGCGACTGGAAACAGTCTCTAACATCGCTATCTCCTATTACCAACTTTTGAAGATATTCGTGCTAGGCGCGAATATCTCCAAAAGCTAACACCTGCCCTGAGCAGTTCTTAGCCATGTTATCCAATGGGAGGTGGATAACATGGCTAAGAGCATTAGCTCGGTAATGCATAAATATCGCTGACTTTTCAGCGATATTCATGCATTGCGGCCGTTTTTATCGCATAATTTTTTAAATCTGCCATGCATCTAGCCCTCCACGACCGCTTTGGAAACTCCTGCTCTAAACCTTTACATTTCATTTTTAAAACAAACGCACGTTTTTTTTCAAAGCTGCATATTAAACGCCTAAACATATATTTAGTCGTCCACATGCAGGCACTTTCAATTACATGACTTATTTAAGTGGAATCCCTGTAATGTTGCATATCTTTCCAAAAATACACCAGTGCCTATTATTATAACGATTTTTTTTCATTCTTCATCAGTGATATTATTTTTTACATATAATGAAAATCACTATGACTTTTTAAACGACAAAGCTTACGCGGTAAAAATCACTCTGCATTTGCTTCCCTTTAAGAATGTAGTTTATCTACCCCACGCATGTGAACCTTGATGTTTTCATCTGGCAGCGAATTCCGGCCTTGAATCACAAGACATGAACAACAGCCTTATTGTCACAAAAAGAAGTTAGCGTAGCATCTGTTCGCGAACATATCTTTCACTTAGCTAATATTCACAGACAACACCATTCCTCATAAAAGAGTGGCCTTCCTTTACAATGTACTAAGGTGACTCCCTTAATTTTAAACACATCCTCCACTTCAAGACACGCTATTTTTTTTATAACTACTAACCAATGGTTTAGTGACCGGACTGCCAAAAATTATATCAAGTCATTCTGCTACTATTCACTCCATGCTCTGCGACCTATTTCTGTGGACTTCCTGTTGAACTGCCAGTGCTGCGACGTTTGTGTTCCCATCTCGTTTATTTCAAAATGGATGTCCCTCCTGTCTTCGCAAACAAGCCGGAACACTTAGAACTATTTCGCCAGAAGATGCTTGACTACTACGGCATCTTAGCACTCTCCACTCTGAATACTTCATATCGATTATCATTTCGATATTCCTATTTCACCTGTGTGCAGCCTGTATTTCATTGCCTGAGCTGTGATTTCATGTGGGCCCTGGACTTATTTCTCTGCAACTTGGTACCTCCTGAAGTGAATTACAATCATCTCATGAATCCGTTAATTGATCATGAACAACTTTGTTGCAACGGAGGGATTATGGCTTTTGCAGCGATACAAGGAGTTCTGGGTCATTGGGATATATTCGCAGCGGCGCAAGATTTCCTGACAGACAGCTACATTGAAAACCCACCGAGCTGTCCTCTGATGGTACTAGAGGCTCCGGTAATAACAGATCATGAATGCTGCTTTCCTCTTTTCAATTGGATGGCTGACATGTTTTCGGATCATAACAGTGACTTCTTGTTAGAAGCAGTTGCTGCCTACTTTGCCTATACAATCCTGGGTTGACTGTTATGCAAGCCATTGACGTCCAAATTTCGTTTTGCCTCCCTATATTTTTCACGTTTTCTTGGATACTTTCTTAACATGAACAGACCTATTGGCTTTACTAACAGTGGACATTATGATTTCCTACTGGTTAAATTTTGATCTTTTATGTGGACTAAATTTTTTTTCTTCAGCTACTCGATTTTGAACTTTATTTTTTATTAAAGTCTAATCTCAACAATTCTATTGTATATCTTATCTTATGTTATTTCAAACGTACTCGAACCAAAACTCGCTAATATATGCTACATGTGCCCTAATTAATGTGTAAATATAGAATGAGTTTTTTATAACTGTAAACGCCATTTCGCATTTGAACTGCTTAATTCCGCCTCAGACACCTCTGATCATTTAATTTTCCATAAACTGAAATATTTTGATGACATACATGCACCTCTCGCCATTTTGTCCGTTTTGGCGCGTTTTTTTTCCCTTACACAATAGCATAACAGAAACGTGATAGTGCTTCGCATACAGAGAGCTGATTGATAAAGACATAATCTCTAACCACTAGCATTTTCATGTATCGTTCCTAAACTGAAAGGCCAGAGACCTTCTTCCATTTATTAAAATATAATATACTTCCTCATAAGAGTGTATAATTAATTTTGCAAAACCATATTCATTTTTCATCAACTATACCGTTTGTATTCTATGTACTACTGACTATACCGATTACTTTGTTTTTTGCAATGTCTCTACTCGTATTAGATTAGAAACTTGCCTTGAAAACAGTGCATTTCTGAAAAAACATTTCAAATATACACGTTCTCTCTTTTAATCCATAATCTCAACTAAAATGATTGTATACTGAAACAGTATTCATGTGTTCCACGTAACTTCAGCTGTACTAACTTAATATTTTCTTTTGTCGACCTGATTTACTCATACTAGAACCCACAGGCCTATAACAGCCCGTGAACCCTTTCTTAGTAGGTCGCGCACCATGCAGACAGTTGTACCTCTGTAAAAAAATAATTTATTACTCTTCTCAAGCACCGTCGCAGTTCCGCTCCACTCAGTGTTAATCACTGCTCCCACGCTTCTACAGACCAGACGCTATGTCGTATTTCACTCCTTATCACGCTTTAATCTCCACAATAACAAACACTTCTCCGCCAGCCACCAGAGAACAGAGTGCAGATGCAGAGGCACTAAGTAGTGAAATACAACATACCCTCTACTCTATGGAAGCAACCGAGCGGTAATTCTGAAAGAAAACATTCACTAGCGCTTCAAAAAAGCATTTCAATTATATAAATATTTTTTGAAAACGTTCCAACTACTTTGATGCGACTATCTGTGTGTGCCTCCACAGCAAAGTTCCTCAGCCCGGACTGAAGGCAGACACAGACAGACACACACACAATAAGATAACACAGGGCAACGGAGACGGAAAACAGAAGGCAGATGAAGATGCAGTCAAACAGCAGGAGTGAGAGAGATATTTTTATACTCCGTTTGGTACCTCAATTTACGAACAAATTTACTGCACAAATCTGTGTACAACCTCATGGTCAGAACTTTTCATTTTATTTTACTCGACCACCTGCCCTTCTCACCTTACGCCCACCAATGCAGGCCGCGTCCAGAAACCGCACTCTAATTTTGTCGTGTGACAGAAAGTTTACGAATTCATTAACCATTAACATTTTTTCACGACGGTATCACATGTAATTTACCATTTCTCTCTCTATCAGGATTATCTGTCTCTCTGCTAATATCATTTTTTCACTTCATAAACAACTTCTCTCATTATATATAAAGGCTTCAAAATCACACAAATAATTACTCTTTATATTAAACATATTTTATACTTCATATTTCACATTTAAATTAAAAATAGTTTTAGAAATACAACACATTATGACAGCCAAAAATGAGTTTAGTTTCAAACTATGAGGAAAATCAATCATTGTTTGTGAGTAAACCATATTTTACGGTACATGACAAAACAAACAGTTACAGACTTACCTTTACCAATGCTTTGTACGATGTACAACAGTGACAGTCACAAAATAGATATTCGTTTGACGGAAGTCGCAATTATGCTGCTATCACTGCAACCAAAATTCAATGGCACAGATATCCAGTCAATACAGACTCATATATGTCTCTTCAGCCAATCATATTTCCTCCCGCAAAATTTTGTATTCAAATTTACATTTCAGTTGGTTGTCCCTCACAATATTTTCAATGTCACATAAAAGTCACCCATCACCCACTGCCATCTCTGGCTGTTTCCATGGTAACACCTCATTCTGCACCTGGCTGAAGGCACAGGTCAAAAAAGTTCATATCTCAACGTTCTACAGCAAACTAACAACACTGTTCTCCCTCCAGAAACACCTGCCTATCCACAGCTCTGTTACATGTCATTTTTTTCACACCCAATACTACTTTTTCTTTTACATAACATTAACATGCAACGTAGTCTTCAATCTTCACGTATTAGAATCAACCAATAATTTTTCGTTTTTCAACCACACCAAGCTTCATCCATTTTTTTATCCTGACTTTCAGCTTCTAACTGCCATTCCACTTCCAGAACCCATCGGAGTACGAGTGCATCTGCCTTGAAAATGAAGGTTTGGCTTTTAGGACACAGCTATATTCACTGGAGTGGAAAATATGCAGCAAGCAGACGAATTTCCAACCTTGATTTACCAAAAGTGCAGATAACGTGGATTGGGCAAAGAGGATTAGGATGTCACCAATTAATACCATTGGTGAAAAATGTTATGCATCTCCCAGAACCAGACCTTATAATTGTGCACTGTGGTGGGAACGATCTAGGCACATTGACTGGGGTAGGTCTGGAAATGCTTCTAAAAGACACCTTTCGACAATTGATGACACTTTTTCCTCGAACTGCCTTGGTATATTCCAATATATGCCAAAGACAGAAATGGAATTGGTCCAATCAGCATTGTGCACAAATTGAGAAAGCAAGGAGACATGTAAATAAATCTGTTTCTGCTTTCCTCAGAGATTATAGCATGGGTTCTATTTACCACAACAACTTGCGTTACCACATGCAAGACATCTATAGGACAGATGGTGTTCATTTCACGGATGAGGGAAACAGAATCTTCCTCTGCAACATCAGACTCTGCATCGGTACTTACTTATAAATGCAGAAAAAACTCAATTAACACAAGGGCTCTTTTCAGAGCCACCTTATATCAAAGCACTCAAACTTCTGATTTATCTCCATTTTCACACTCTTGTAAATAGGAGTGCGCGCCCGAGTGCGCGCACCCCGCAACTTTAAAAAAAAATATATATATATATATTTTCGCGTTTAAGGGCCTTACTGCACACCCTGAGAGAACCTACGCAGCAAAACAATCTCTACCTTCTCCCCTTTCCATGTTCCAACGCTTTGAAATGACAATATATTTACTCGCAGTGACAAAATGGCGGTCAACACTTCCTGATTTCCTTCGAATCGAACGTTAACAGACGTCACGCAGCAAAAAAAAATTCCGCTCGCGCGCAGCCGCTTGAGTACGCGCACCCGTACGCGCTTATAGATATATAATTGATTTTAACTTTAATTTTCTCAGCAACTACTGAACAGATTTACACCATTCCAAAAAAACCGTAATCTGCGAGCCGGACTCTACAGTTTTGCCAAATTTCTTATAAATTCATTCAGCCGTTCGACCTGTAGCCGTGTCTAAACGTCCTATGGAAAATAACATGGAGAAAACACGTTTTGGGACCCCCCTTTTATCTCAGCCCCCACTTCACCAATCCCCCCCAAACTTTCGGGGAAGGAGCGCAGCGGACCGAGCCATCTTCTTTGAGAAATTCGCAAAGATTCATCCACCAGGGCCAAAGTTAATCCAAATAGAATGTTGAGGATTTCCTATGGAAACTAGGTCCTAACTATAACTACCTACTGGCGACCGCCAGTAGGTAATATATATATATGTATATATATTACCTACTGGCGGTCGCCAGTAGGTATATATAGTTAGGATTTTTTCTCTATGGGATTTTTGAAAATTCTATGTCTAATAACTTTGGCGTTTGTGGACGGAATTGGCTGAAATTTTCAGGAAAATGGAACATTTTGTTTCTGAGCAGCCACTGAAAATTTGGGGGGGGTTTGTCAAGGGGGGGCTGAGAAAAAAGGGGGGTCCCAAAACGTGTTTTTAACATTGAGTTTTCCATAGGGCGGTTGGCCTCACTTTTAGCCCGAACGGCTGAATGGATTTGCACGAAACTTGGCAAAATTGTAGGGACTGGTAGCCCGATGTGCCTTTGCTAGGTCTCAATATATGTGCTGCAGTGGATTTTGAGAAATTAACGTTCAAAAAAAGATATATATCTGTAACAGCGGACCGGGCAGCGCTCCAGTTCGCGTACTTTTCGCGTTACGGAGCTTTGTGAAGCGAAGCTGATTGGTTCTCCGGTGTCTGTAAACATTCCAAACAGTCCGTAGCGGCCGCCATCTTGTCTCTCGGTAGGATCGAGAGACAAGAGGAGGCCAAAGCGAAGGGGCAAATGACCATAAGGGGGCATAGTAGATCCTCCCTGACCCCCTAGGTTTGATGTGGAGGTTTTAAAAGGGCCCCGCGGGGCAAAAAAAAGAAAAAAAATATTAATAATCGAACGGCTGAATGGATTTGCACGAAACTTGGCAAAATATTAGGGACTGGTAGCCCGATGTGCCTTTGCTAGGTCTCAATATATGTGCTCCAGTGGATTTTGAGAAATTAACGTTCAAAAAAAGATATATATCTGTAACAGCGCTCCGCTTCGCGTACTTTTCACGTTACGGAGCTTTGCGAAGCTGATTGGTTCTCCGGCGTCTGTAAACATTCCAAACAGTCCATAGCGGCCGCCATCTTGTCTCTCGGTAGGATTGAGAGACAAGAGGAGGCCAAAGCGAAGGGGCAAATGACCATAAGGGGGCATAGTAGATCCTCCCTGACCTCTTAGGTTTGATGTACCATTTTGCCAAGTTTGGTGTAATTCCGTTCAGCCATTCAGGCTGTAGACGTATCTAAATGTCCTATGGAAAATTGCATGGGGAAAACACATTTGAAAGTGTTGAAATTTAGAACCAATTAAAATGTTACTTTGGTTTTGTATTTGTGTGTGATGAAAGTTAATTGGTTATGTATATATCTAAAATGAGAGGAAACCACAGCCATTTTGTGATACTACTGTCTGAGGTATATTTGTGAGGAATTTTTGGTGCTCAATTTCTGGTGTTTGATTTACACAGTACTAACACTTCTCCTACTTTTAAAAAGGTGAGTTGTTAATTTGTAAGGGGAACTATGTTGTACACTTTAAGATAATTTGAAAAATGTTTTCTGTTATTTATTTACAGTCCTTCTGTTATACTAAATACTTGATAAAGTTAGTTTTATATTATGTATTACTAAAAACGATAAATGAAAGTGATTATTTTTTTCTGCAATTTACAGCAAGCAATTTCAAAATAAAATGGCTCACAATGAAGAGACCGTGGCAATTTCTTTTGAATTATCCACTACATTTATTGAAATTGACAGCACCAATAATTAAATATTCTCACAAGGAGGAGATGACTTGATTGATTTTTTTGATCAATCTCTTGATGGCGAATTTATTGAATGTTTGAAGACCCTAGAGTTACAAGAATCATCATTGCAGACTTTTCATGAGGAGATTCCTGATGAGATGATTGAAGAGGAAATTCCTGATGAGGACATGTTACTAGTTCTTTCAAATTTTGAAAATTCAGAAGAATAAATTTATATTTAGAAATCAAAAATTGTTTGAGACATTATTCATTTTTATTTTTAATTTATGAGGTTGTAGCGAAGTGATTGTAGTATAAAATGAGACTTATAGTATAGAGTGCAACATTTTTATGTTACATGGTAAGTTTACTCATATTTACTTTCCTTCTCCCACTATATTATCTCCAATGTGTATTTGACATCTCTTCTTCATCTCCGGCCTCCTTTCTCTCACTGTCTGTGTCTGATGCATCTTATCGCTGCCATTTTGTGTAATTACAGAAGAGAGTAAAATAAAATAGTTCGGAACGTGAAAAGGGGGCAAAATAGAGTACCCCTCACCCCCTAGGCCTTCTCAGGCGGTCCCAAAAGGATCAGTTTCTGTTTTCCTGAGAGATTATGGTATGAGTTCCATATACCACAATAACTTGCATTACAACATGCAAGATATCTATCTCCTATTACCAACTTTTGGAGATATTCGCGCTAAGCGCGAATATCTCCAAAAACTAACACCTGCCCTGAGCAGTTCTTAGCCATGTTATCCAATGGGAGGTGGATAACATGGCTAAGAGCATTAGCTCGGTAATGCATGAATATCGCTGACTTTTTAGCGATATTCATGCATTGCGGCCGTTTTTTATCGCATTTGCGATAAACCTTGATAATAGCAAGGTTTATCTGCGATAATTTCTGACGATGCTTAGCGGTAAAAAATTCGTTGCTAAGCATCGTTAGCGATAAATATCGCTTAACTTTGGTAATATGCACCAACGTCTGTTAACGTTCGATTCGAAGGAAATGAGGAAGTGTTGAAAAACATTGTCTGCGCCATCTTGCCTTTTTTGAAATGGCACACTTTTGTCGTGCACGGCAGCCATTTTAGATGCCTTGACCAGACCCACTCTCTGCACGCTGTTGATCCGTAGCATGGCTCCCCACCCTCGCAAGCATCTTCCCCAGGCACTGGTCACCCCCGCTCTCTGTCTTATGCATCGGCAATAAACCTCCCCCCATCTGCGCTGCTCTTCCCTGAGAATCACACTCTGTGCCCGCCCAACACCTCCTTTTCGCCCTATTCACTACCGCACCCTCTGACACTCCTCTTCCTCTGTGTCCGATTGTCCAGGCTATCAGCTAGCCCTGCAGATGTAGTTTATGGCCCCAGCTGTAAAGAATCACCCCTCTTCAAAGGAGTTATAGTAGATCAAGGCCCACACCCGATGAGATCCGTCAAACCACACGCGTTCCTACTATCTGAAAACCATCCTGTATTGTGAGAGGGGAGGGGACCGAGCCTGAAGCGGAAGATTCCAGGGATGACTCTTTGTACATCAAAGTTTTTACAATTATGTGTCACATTAAAAATATATAGCACTCCAACAAAGTAGTAGGAATATAAAACTTTAATAACTTATAAATATATACAACAAAACAAAAACAGTAAAAGCATTTAAACAATGAAGAGACCGTGGCAATTTCTTTTGAATTATCCACTACATTTAATGAAATTGACAGCACCAATAATGAAATATTCTCACAAGGAGGAGATGACTTGAATGATTTTTTTGATCAATCTCTTGATGGCGAATTTATCGAATGTTTGGAGACAATAGAGTTACAAGAATCATCATTGCAGACTTTTCATGAGGAGATTCCTGATGAGATGATTGAAGAGGAAATTCCTGATGAGGACATGTTACTAGTTCTTTCAAATTATGAAAATTCAGAAGATGTTGCCTGGGTGCCGCACTGATTTGGGTATCCGGCGTGGGGCGTCCCGGGGGGTGGGTTGTCAGTAGCGGTCTGTTGTGCGAACAGTTCCAAGGCAGCAGAACGCGCTGAAATCTGGATGGCACGAAGGTGATGTCTAGTAAGTTGCCGCCCAGCAAATAACGGCGTGGGGCGCCGCGGGGGGGGGGGAGGCAGTCCAAAGTTCCGTTAAAAGGGCAAAGGAAAGGATCGGTGGTTTGAACCATCAGTCAAAAAGGGGAGGGGGTGCAACAATTTTTCCTACCGGGTCACACTGTGCTTTCACCGGAACTGAGGTCTGCAGGTTTCTAGTCATTCAAACTGAGGCTGGCGCCAGCATGGGAGCGCCGACGTCCCGCGGCTACAGTTTCGTCACTCCACGGGCGATCATGGCAGTCATTCCCCATCGGGGGTGTACGCGGGGGTCGGGGACTCCCGCGGCTCCTCTAGAATTCTCAAGGTCGTGGAGGACTACGGTGGTGGAGTCAACCAGTGACCGGGCCATTTCTTCATGCTGGGCCCGCTCTTGCCAGGTCGACCGCCATTTTGAGAGTTCGGTAGCTACTGGCGATCGCGGGGTCAAATGAGCGGACGGGCTCCACCCTGCTGGGCGAGATGTTGCAGCATGGCCACAGTGGAAGAACCCTTTTCCGGGCGCCTGGAGCGCTGAGGGTGCAGCTGGGAAGCCTCCACCTGGGGAGGCGGGAGAGGCCTGTTCGCAACGTCTCTCCCACCCAGTGCACCCCACGGCGTCTCGCTTGACATTTGTTATGGCCGGACCAGGCGATGAGGACGAGGGGGGGGGTGGGAGGCATGTGCAAGACATCCCCCCCCAGTGTTGTCGCAGCCATTATAAAAGAAAGAAGAAATGTCCCGTTCATCTTTGGGCCGGACCTCCGGTGGATGGCGGCAGGACGCCCTTTGCTCTGGCCCCATGAACGGGTTCCTTGGCTCATCCGGTGGGGCAGGCCTTGGCGTGTGGTGCCTCTCCTGGGCCTTTCGTGCAGTGGCCTCTCCACTCCCAGGCCCTCCATGGATGCTGGCCCAGACTGGGAGAGAGAGGGTCTAACCTGCAATTCTCCAGGGTTACCGCCACCGCGGCCGGATCCCGTCGGCCTCGGCCTCTGGTTGATGGTGGCCGGACTGGGAGAGAGAGGGGAGGGTCGAGGACACGGACATTCCCCCCCCTGCAACTCTCCAGGGTGGTCGTAGCAATCCCCCTGGCCGGGTCCCGCTGGCCTCGGCCTCTCCTCCGGCCACACCCTACGTGATGATCTCCTGGCCGACGGTTGGCAGCAGGACCCGCCTTATATGTGTTGCTTCCGGCTGGGCATAGCCGGAAACCTGTTTCTCAAACAAAGGATATTGAGGCAAATGTGGCGCATACTCTCTTCTTAACCTATTGTATTCCTTAACACAATCTAGATCCGCACAAATGTTTGTGACATCACACTCAATCAAGTACAATCCCGATAAAGTTTCCAGAATGGGGCGGATGTCTGCTGACTTGTATCTTTCCCAGTTTGCCGTTATTTGGGCGTGGCAGGCGGTGGGACAGACACGTTTTGGGGCAGTGAGGGGCGATGAAGCCTCGTTGCCTTGTGGCCGTTGCAATGTCACACTTGGTTTCTCTTACTGTTTTCAGGTTTCTTATTACGGGCTTACTTCTAACGTTTCTTGTTTCTAGGACAATAATAGGTTTTATCATTACGTATTGTTATCGTTTCTTTGTTTGTTATTTAATAAAAAGTTCATCAGTGGCCTACTGATTTTCGTTTTCCTATTCCTTTCTTTCCAGGTTGTTTCATGCTAAAGTTTCTGTTAACAGGATACAGTGATCACTTCGTTATTATTGCATATATCCTTTTCACTAGGGGTGCTCTCTGGTCGGGCCAGATGACCTATCTCTAGTAAATGGTCCGGGTGAAACAGGTGCATCAATCAGTGGGGAGTAGATAGGCATGACAGATTACAACGGGGGACAAAGGTCCGCATTACCTACCCTTTCACTACTTGCAAAGATTTTCCTACGTTTATTTGCAAACAGGGAATACCTCCAAAAAGAACCGATTCCCAAACAGTCAATGTTCGGGCAAACAATCAATCAATGAGGAACGAAATAGGCACGACGTGTTAAAGGTTTGCGTTACCTACCTTTCACTATCTGCAAAGGGAGAGAGAATATTCCTATTCTTCCTCGTTTGCAGGCAGAGAAGATCCTTAAGAGAACCAACTTCGAACAATTCAATGCTCGATTCAAACAATCAACAAGGGGTACTGTGAACACAAATGAACGCCGCTTATGTACATACACATTACTATTTTCAACAGGTTGTTCCTAATGTTTCTATTTCAGCCAGGTCAAAAAGAGATCCCATTAGTGGCCTACTGATTTTGCTCGATTCCTTTTGTTTTTTTACACGATTTTTCGCTATCTGCAAAGACTAAACAGAGTATTGCGACTCTGTGCTTGTTTGTAAATAGAGAATGAACCAAAGAGAACAATCAATGAAATGGAGAGAGAAGCAGGCACGACGGATTACAACGGGGGCAAAGGCCTGCGTTAACTACCCTTCACTATCTGCAAAGAGAGAGTACTCCTAATAGAAATGAGGGGGGGGCAGCATTCAAAGCAGATCAGTGTGCATAAACACGAAAATGTTTTTACTTACCACGTACTTGACATTCGACAGCTTATGATATTTGCTATTAAAAAACCATTGAAATTCACTGAAAAAACCATAGGTTATAGACCATATATAGTTAGGAATTAGCATTTACAAAACCTTGAAAATTCACTGAAAAAAACCATAGGTTATAGACCATATATAGTTAGGAATTAGCATTTAAAAAACCTTATTTTACTCACACAAAACCATTGAAATTCCATATATAGTTAGTTGTACTAACTATATATCGCGCACCCGCAATCCACTGCTGATCATGTCACATATTACATCATTCATGACATGGTCAGTGACATCACTGATGACATCACTGATGACATCTCAAATGACATCACTGATGACAACATCCAGTGACTGTATTTTTCTGTAAAGTTAAAATATGTCTTGAGTGGATGTATAAGTGTCTGGATGAAGGATTTAGTAGGTGCATGACTGACTGTATGAGTGAGTGATTAAATGTGTCTCACTGAGTGCATGGGTTAGTGACTAAACTGTCTTAATTTGTGCATCATTATGTCTGTTGTTCTGAAAACTGCTGCATGTGTTGTTCAGTAGCTATATGAGTAACTATATGGGTTATTGATTGGTTGCCCAAGTATTTGTATGGGAGACTGAGTGTGTGTGTGGGTGGCTGGGAGGTGTATGACTCTGTGCATAGATGTGTGAGCAGTTGATTCACTAGATGTATGGGTTCAAAAGTGCATGTGGAAACAGCTGTATGGGCGGTTGACTGTGTGCATGAGTGTATTGGTGAGTGAATGGATATCTCAGTGCTACATGTCAAAGTAAGTACATATGTAAAACACAGTACATTTGAGAATTGGCATATATAAATAACTGTGCATAAGAGCCAGTGAATGTGTGAGTGGCTGTATGGATCATTGTGAACTTGTATCCGGGATTGTATAAGAGAGTAAATATGTGTTAGTATATGTTTGAATAAGTAAGGTGTGTATAACTGTATAGTTGAGAAAATGGAGGTGTGATTGATTGTTTGCATGACTGACTAGGTGTGTGTGTAACTTCATGGATGAATGACAATCTGTAAGTCTGTGTTTACACTGAGTGTATCTAAGGTTATATTAGAGTCTGAAGAGGTTCATCGCATTATCACATGAATGATGTCATCAGTGATGTGATCAGTAATGTCAAATGAGATGTCATCAGTGATGTCATCAGTGATGTCATTTGAGATGTCATCAGTGATGTCATCAGTGATGTCATTTGAGATGTCATCAGTGATGTCATCGGTGATGTCATTTGAGATGTCATCAGTGATGTCATCAGTGATGTCACTGACCATGTCATGAATGATGTAATATGTGACATGATCAGCAGTGGATTGCGGGTGCGCGATATATAGTTAGTACAACTAACTATATATGGAATTTCAATGGTTTTGTGTGAGTAAAATAAGGTTTTTTAAATGCTAATTCCTAACTATATATGGTCTATAACCTATGGTTTTTTCAGTGAATTTTCAAGGTTTTGTAAATGCTAATTCCTAACTATATATGGTCTATAACCTATGGTTTTTTCAGTGAATATATATATATATATTGTCACACACTCCAAATTCTTCGAGTTAGAAAAATAGACGGCACTCCAAGTCTCTATTTCACCAAAGATGATTTATTGGGTCTGCCAATAAATCATCTTTGGTGAAATAGAGACTTGGAGTGCCGTCTATTTTTCTAACTCGAAGAATTTGGAGTGTGTGACAATATATATATATATATATATATATATATATTTTTTTTTTTTTTTCTTTTCAATAAATAAGAATTTGGAGTGTGTGAAAATATATATATATATATATATATATATATATACATATATATATTGTCACACACTCCAAATTCTTCGAGTTAGAAAAATAGACGGCACTCCAAGTCTCTATTTCACCAAAGATGATTTATTGGCAGACCCCCCTGCCCCCTTGACAAACGCGTTTCACCCTTTAGGCTACGTCAGTGTCAACCATTTTTCGTGCAATCCACCATTGTATCCCCTCCCCTCCCTATACACTCATACAGACTGTATGAGTGAGTGATTAAATGTGTCTCACTGAGTGCATCACTGACCATGTCATGAATGATGTAATATGTGACATGATCAGCAGTGGATTGCGGGTGCGCGATATATAGTTAGTGCAACTAACTATATATGGAATTTCAATGGTTTTGTGTGAGTAAAATAAGGTTTTCTAAATGCTAATTCCTAACTATATATGGTCTATAACCTATGGTTTTTTCTGTGAATTTCATTGGTTTTTTAACAGCTAATATCTGTAGCTGTAAAATGTATTCTTCTTTAAATCCAAAAATATATTTTATATGTTTATGAATAATTTTTTTTTAAAATATTTTTTTTTCTTCGTTCCCGCTTCGCGAATCGGGAAGCTTCCCGTTAGCTGACCTTGATGCCGCGAAATAGACCGCGAGCCGGTAAACGTTTCTTTACCGCAAGTGCCGCGTTAGAAAACAACATCGTGACGCCTCCCGTCCGCATGACGTTCCACGTTGTCGCGTGATACGTCATATGACGTGCTACGTTAGCGAACTGGTACGCGAAGCGAGTGCCAAAGCGCAGGTTTCTGGAAGCAAACCGGGAGGCCCTGCAAAGCGCTTAACGTAAACACAGCAAGTCATGTGACTTGGTAATAACACTTTTCATTGGTTCATTTCACTTTTGGTTTCCTAATGATGTAAGACTAGGTCATATAATCTAAAATGAACACTTTTGATTGGTTGAGAACTCTTGTTTTTCCCAAATGATGAAAATCCCTCCTTCTTTCCTCACTCTGACTTTCATCATTGTGAGAGAAAGACCCTTTGTGATCACTGAGCAATGGCTTCTTTAGTAGCTTCAGCTGGTGCTTCCCCACCACCTCCACCACATCCAAGGAAGAGTGGACCACCTGCTCAAGTTGTAATTCAACAAGAAGAAGAAGAAGAGGAACAGGAGGACGAGCACGAAGAGAGGCAGTTTTTGCCTGAGCAGCCCAAGACGTCTCACCGGAAAGAAAACTTCATTTGGCAATTTTTTAAAATTCCCAAAGGTCAGAAAAAAGTAAATGCAAGATACGTAACTTGCCTTATATGTCAAGATAGACTGTCCAGAGGGACCGACAAAAAATACAGTTTCGGAAACTACACAATGCATCGCCATATGACTAGGTGGCATCCTAACAACTACAGTGCTGCACAGTTTCGGAACGACCTAGATAATCTCCCTATTATGGCCAGAAGATCTGTTGTACCGGAAGTAACGGGACCAGAGGGCAGGGAGATGGTGCCAAATATACAAATGAGATTTGGTGAAGTAAAACACACCTGCGTATTTTGCGATGGATTCATTTCCTACGGAGAAAGAAGCATCACTCTGATCAACAGAGCTATTGACTATCATATGCAAGTTTGTCCGAAACGCCCAAAATAATAAATACTTCTTTTTTTTGTTTTGTTGCTCCTGTTGAGCCCTTTACAATGAATCGTTTTCATTGCCCCCTCCAAGAAAAACCCCAAAAAATATAAAACTGTTCCGAAAAATTCAAAAACAGTAAAAAAATGTTCAGAAAAATAAAAAAAAAAGTTCTTTTCAGAACTACCTCCCCGTTATTAAAAAATTGGTACAATATTTGGAACTGTGCCAACCTCTATTTCTCTTAGTTCGCTTCCTAGTTCGCTCGCTGGTACGCGAACTGGAAGCGAACCAAAAACAGTAAGTATAAGGGAAGGAAACACACACTTATGTTAAAAGAAAGACAGCTATAGGGGAGTAAACTAGAGATACTATTACCCATAATCCACTACTGATGATGTCACATATTACATCATTCATGACATGCTCAGTGACATCATCAGCAGAGGATTGCGGGTTTTTTGGCAACATGCCTTATCCACGGTTTAATAACGCTGCCTTTTGCTTTATATAAGTTTTCAAATTGTATGAAATATATACCAATAGGTCTTTATGAACCTTTAGGTAGTGCTTTTGTTCATGAGGTCTGGTCGCTTCCATACACATACAGATGCTTCAAAGATGATCAAGAAGTTTATCTGAATGGAGAGGAATGCACTGAGACGCCAGATCATTCACTAATGTGTAGGCACATACAGTTACACGATTCATGCAACAAACACCGACCAAATATGGCTTGCGTGTTGCAAGGCACGCCAGTTCCTGCTATCATCCCCACGTTCAAGTTGTTGGAAAATGGTAGTTATTTGATGCTCAATAATGAAGATTGTTCTGAGTTAATTAAAAGTATTCCTTTTATCGTAACAGTAAGTGAACGGGTTATTTGCTGCAGAAATGTTCTATTTCCTCCCACACATGAACATAGGGAGTTTTCAATCTGGCCACAAATACCAACCTTGGGACACGTTTCAACGGCATGACAAGAATAAGAGCTCTTTTGTCTCAGAGAGAGGTGGCCTTGAGTTCGGCCCGTGAAACTTTCGTACTTCACATAGCGAACACCCGTACACAGGTTTGCCTTTCAATTTCAGCAACATGTTTCCGACTATCTTTAACGCATCCTCCACAAAATCCCTGGCACACTTTTTTAAAGTTGTTACCAGTGGTCTCGTGACTTCATTTGAGAAAATCTTTGGAGTCATCCCTGCTCCCTTTCATTGTATTTTCTGCACTCTGGTTCGTGGATTGGCATTTTTACTTGCATTACCAGCGGACGCTCTTGTGCTTTTTTACATTTTTAAATATGGATGTCCCTCCTATGCAACCTCCGACCCTGCAGCTGCTGACACTGTTCCGCAATCGCATGCTAGAATATTATGGCACAATGCCGTTGGCGATATTAAGCACGGCATATGGATTATCTTTTCGGTTCTCCTACTTCACCTGTGTCCAGCCTGTATTTCACTGCCTGACCTGTGATTTCGATTGGGCCATTGATTTGTGTCTCTGCGGACCGGTTTCTCCTGACGTCGACTTTAATCAGCTGATGACTCCTATCATTACTCACGAGTTGATTTGTCCTGGCGAAAGGATTATGACTGTGGCATTGATGCATGGACTACTTGGTCCCTGGAATTTACTGGCGGCAGCACAGTCTTTCTTGGAACACAGCTTTCTTGAAAACCCACCGAGCTGTCCTCTGATGGTGATAGAGGATCCGGTGCTGGGAGAGCACGTATGTTCTTTTCCGCTTTTAAATTGGATGGCTGAACTGTTTTCGGATGAAGACGGTGACTTCCTATTGGAGGCTGTTGCAGCTTATTTTGCATACACAGTTATGTCATAGACCTTTTTCATGTTTGATATGCTGAGTACTAGCATTTCATTGACAATTCATTGACTTATTTGTCAAGTTTTTATTATTTACCTTGCCTATTGGCTTAAGACTCGATAAAGTACTTGGCTGTTTTATTTTTCTTTAGCATTGAATTTTCCTAGTTTTTAATGCTTTACCTTGCGGACCGTCCACATATAAACTTGCAATCTGCTCTCATGAGATGGCACTTCTATTATCTTATTCAGTTCGTTTCCGGATCATGAGGAGGTGTCATCTAGGTCCTGGATATCTTTACACCGTGTTAAGTTAGCATGGGCTCATTACCGGTTTAAACGCCATTTTTCCTTTTTTGCAACTTCTGCACACGACACTTAGTTGTTGCTTTAGCTTTCCACCTAGTAGTTCATCGTGGTTTACATGAGAATAATATGTTATTGGTCTACTATCTGCTTTACTTGTTAAACTATATCTGTACAGCGAGTGCTAAAGTTTCAAGAACAACACGATACAGAATTTTTATGAGGTCTGATCTCCACGACTTCATACTCATAACATAAGTGCAACTTCTGCCAATTCTGGGCATGAGGCGGGTTTTATATTGCTTTGCCGAACACACATACACAACAGTTGATGCGGTTCACATGAAGAGAGAGCTGGTGTATGCTGATGTGATTTCTTCAAATCTAAGACACTAAAGTATGGACACGCCCTAAACCAACACAAAGAGACCTTCTTAGCAAATAATATAATATGTGTATTAGGGAGGGTGAGATATAAGCAGCCGCGGGCCGTGGAGGGAGTTACGATGGGGCAGGGAGGCGGGGAGGGGGAGAAGCAGGGTGGAGCCCTCTCTACCTTGCCCCTCCCCCTCCCCGCCTCCCTGCCCCACCGTAACTCCCTCCACGGCCCGCGGCTGCTTATAAGTGTTGCTAACTCTTATTCATTTACAGCATGTTAACATACTATCACCATTCACTTTTTATGTACTAGTAACTATGCTGGTAATTTTGCTACTGATAATATGTGTACTTTTATTATCTAAGGTACTACGCCTGAGAAGACGGCATTAGTAAATAAACATTTCAAATACACATCTGTTCTTCTTAACTCCATGTTCTGGTTTCTAAGAAATCTATAACAACCGACTGTTCATGAGTTCCACGTATCCTGAGGTACTATAAGTTCATATTCTGGATTGTCTAAACATTGAGAGTTTGTTATATCCAATGTGACACTGTACCTAGCTTGCTAAATAGTTTTTGATTACTAACGTGAGTTTTGGGACACCCTAATTCGCCGAGGTTCCAATCCTCTGTCCACAGTTCTGTGTGAGAACAGAAACCCTGCGACAGGGGCACCCCCGACCCTTGCTGGAGCTTCATCACACTTGCGATACAACTCCAGCAATGCGCCACCTTTACGGCACAGATACATCACGCATCTGTGCTGTTTTTGCCCCATGATGCGCCGCATTGTAAATGCAGCACACCATAGGTGACGGAACAGCGGCACAGAATGACTAACACATCCCTGGTGATGCGCCAGTCATCATAAATCTATCCCTATGCTTCTTATCTTGTTAGAGATGAACCGCCATATGTATCATCAAAGTTATTTGCATTTCCTAAATAGCGAACTTTAAGGAATAATTAGCGATTCTTTACCATTCCTAGTTTGCGATGAGCTATTTGCTAATTAGCCGAATGTAGCCCAATGAAGCCCAATGTAGCCCAATGTAGCCCAAAGATGGCCGCCAGACACACAAAAAAACAAATGTAGCCCAAATATCAGCCAGATGTAGCCCAACTATAGCCCAGTGACAGAATGACCAATCAGCTTCGCAAACCTCCGTTACGCGAAGCGGAGCGCTGTTACAGATATATATCTTTTTTTGAACGTTAATTTCTCAAAATCCACTGGAGCACATATATTGAGACCTAGCAAAGGCACATCGGGCTACCAGTCCCTAATATTTTGCCAAGTTACGTGCAAATCCATTCAGCCGTTCAATTATTATTTTTATTATTTTTTTTTGCCCCGCGGGGCCCTTTTAAAACCTCCACATCAAACCTAGGGGGTCAGCGAGGATCTACTATGCCCCCTTATAGTTATTTCCCCCTTTGTTTTGACCTCCTCTTGTCTCTCGATCCTACCGAGAGACAAGATGGCGGCCGCTACGGACTGTTTGGAATGTTGACAGACGCCGGAGAACCAATCAGCTTCGCTTCACAAAGCTCCGTTGCGCGAAAAGTCCGCGAACCAGAGCGCTAACCGGTCCGCTGTTACAGATATATATCTTTTTTTAAACGTTAATTTCTCAAAATCCACTGGAGCACATATATTGAGACCTACAAAAGGCACATCGGGCTACCAGTCCCTACAATTTTGCCAAGTTTCGTGCAAATCCATTCAGCCGTTCGGGCTAAAAGTGAGGCCAACCGCCCTATGGAAAACTCAATGTTAAAAACATGTTTTGGGACCCCCCTTTTTTCTCGGCCCCCACTGGACGAACCCCCCCCAAATTTTCAAGGGCTGCTCAGAAACAAAATGTGCCATTTTCCTGAAACTTTCAGCCAATTCCGTCCACAAACGCCAAAGTTATTAGACATAGAATTTTCAAAAAACCCATAGAGAAAAAATCCTAACTATATATACCTACTGGCGACCGCCAGTAGGTATATATAGTTAGGATTTTTTCTCTATGGGATTTTTGAAAATATATATATATTACCTACTGGCGGTCGCCAGTAGGTATATATAGTTAGGATTTTTTCTCTATGGGATTTTTGAAAATTCTATGTCTAATAACTTTGGCGTTTGTGGACGGAATTGGCTGAAATTTTCAGGAAAATGGAACATTTTGTTTCTGAGCAGCCACTGAAAATTTGGGGGGGGTCGTCAAGGGGGGGCCGAGAAAAAAGGGGGGTCCCAAAACGCGTTTTTCCCATGTTCATTTCCATAGGGCGGTTGGCCTCACTTTTAGCCCGAACGGCTGAATGGATTTGCACGAAACTTGGCAAAATTGTAGGGACTGGTAGCCCGATGTGCCTTTCTAGGTCTCAATATATGTGGTCCAGTGGATTTTGAGAAATTAACGTTAAAAAAAAATATATATCTGTAAGCGCGCTCCGGGCAGCGCCCCGGTTCGCGTACCTGACGCGTAACGGAACTTCGCGAAGCGAAGCTGATTGGCTCTCCGGTGTATGTCAACATTCTAAACAGTCCGGAGCGGCCGCCATCTTGTCTCTCGGTAGGATCGAGAGACAAGAGGAGGCCAAAACAAAGGGGGAAATGACCATAAGGGGGCATAGTAGATCCTCCCTGACCCCCTAGGTTTGATGTGGAGGCTTTAAAAGGGCCCCGCGGGGCAAAAAAAAATTAAAAAAAATTGTTTTTTTTTGCGTGGGGAGCGCCCGGTACGCGCACCGGGAAGCAGTCCGGGGAGCGTACTATAAGGAAAAAAGAATGATAGACTATGATATTTTGAAATATTGTATGTTTATTGATTGTTCTTTTTGTTGTTTTTTTTAATTTTTTTTATTTAAGTAGCAGTATTAATGATTATTAAATATAAATGTATTTTTGGAATTGTGCACAGTATACTATAAGTCTGACTTTACATTATAATCAATATGGTACTAGTTTATGAATTACATATAAAAATGATTAAAGACTCAAACAATTTTTTAATATTACATATAATTTTATTTTTCGGATTGTTTTTCAAAATTTAATAGAACGTCTAACATTTGACTGTCCGATATGTCCTCTTGTTGAGTGAACATAACTTCCCACATTTGACCGTCATCATAATGAAGTAAATGATCCACAGATTCTACACATTGTAGAAGTTCATGGTCTCGTGATTCATCCATGAATTCCAAGTCAATGGGTTCAATTATTTCCTCATTGTTCCTGTCTAGGACAATTTCAAAGGACACGTTCTGTTCTCCTTGCATTTTTGTGCTGAAATTTGAAAAAAATATATATATATCAGTAGAGATAGGGCACTGTTGGGTTTAAGTTCAGACAGGTACTTTTGAGGCATGAAGTAGTACTATTAAAAAGTGCCTGTGAAAAAGCCTATGTAAATTCATAATTATACCACAGAAACCTAAATCAATCCATAATTATAATAAACAAGCCTTTCTCAATGTCTAACTCTTACAGAGGGATAGTATATAACTATCTGAAAATGTTTTCAAATTTATAAAATAATATCTTACCTTTTAAAAACAAGTTTAAGTTGTGAGTGAAAATGATCTTGCAATGTAGTTCAGGAAGTAGTAGTCAAAATGGCTGTGTTTTCCTCTCTTTTTTTATATATATTCGGGCATATAACCAATCAAATGTCAGGTAAAAAAAGTAGAAAATGAAAGTAACATTTTAATTGGTTGTCAATTCCAACACTTCAGATGTGTTTTGTGAAGTAATTTACCTCAGGGTATTTAGAGAGGTCTACAGGCTAAATGGCTAAATGGTATTCCAACCAAATTTGTGAAAATGGTAGGGATTAGTATGTAGTATGAGTTAATCTATATTTGGTGACATTGTCTCCAGGGTTTTTTCTGTAAATTACTTTCCCACCTTTTTTAATGGAGCGCTTCCCGGTGCGCGCCCCGGTACGCGAACCAGCAGCGTTACGGGAGTCCACCATTTTGTGTTTCGGTAGAATTGAGATACAAGATGGAGGGCAAATAATGTTCAGAATGGTTAGAAGGGGGCACGGTAGACGTATCTTGACCCCCTAGGTTTTCTGAGGGTGGCTGAGGAGGACCATATGTGCGAAAAAAAACCATTTTTTTTTTAATTTCGCACGGTTAGCGTCCGGTGCGCGTACCGGGTAGCGCTCCGGGGAGCGTACTTTTTTGAAAATTTGTGAAAAAAATTTGAGTAAAATAATAATTGTGAGTGATCAGATGTAGGGTAGCTCTGAAAAGAGCTTTTGGGTCCTGTGGCTGATGTAGGTACCTACAAGTAGGTAGCAATGCACAGTCTTAAATTGAGGATGAAAATTCTGTTCCCCTCATTTGAGAAGTGAACTCCATCTCCTCTGTAGATATCTTGCATGTAGTAACGCAAGTTATTGTTGTAGATGGAGCCCATTCCATGGTCTCTCATGTAAGCTGAAACAGACTTATTTACATGCTTCCTCGATTTCTCAATTTGTGGACAAAATTGGTTCGACCACCTCCATTTCTGTCTTTGGCATATATTTGAATATACCAAGGCAGTTTGAGGAAAAAGTGCCATCAATTGCTCAACGGTGTCCTTTAAAAGCATTTCCAGACCTACCCCAGTCAAAGTGCCCAAGTCATTACCTCCACAGTGCACAATTAACAGGTCAGGTTTTGGCAAATGCAAAAAGGTTTTCACCAATGGTATCAATTGGTGACATTTTAATCCTCTGTGGGCAATCCACTTGATTTCCACATTTTGTAAATTGAGGTTAGGTAAATTTCTGTTATCAGCAAACCTTTGAGCCCAGTGGATATAACTATGTCCAACAATCCAGACAGAAAACATGGTGAGAGGAGGTTCTGCTGCAGTCAGATGAAGTGTGGCAATGAAATGGCAGTTGAAAAAATAAGAGTTTAAAATGAAAAAAACTGTGGAGTTTCTGTGTTAATGAAGCAGTAGCAGTGATTGGTGGATTTTGATTGCTGAAAACAGAAAGTTAGGGTGCATGGATGAGTTCTTTGAAAGATGTAATTTGAATGGTCAAAAAAAATAATTTTATGAAAGATTGCACTGGATATGCAGGTGTACTGAGAGTTCAGAGTTCAATTGAAACATTGTTGTGTGAACTTGCAAACATCAGAGGTCTTTCAGGAGGTGGTTGCTATGCAAAAAAGGCAGAAAGGGCAGAGGGGGGAAGGGTGTTGATTTGAAAAAAGTGAGGGAAGAGTTTTGATTGGGTGACATGAGAGATATGTGTGATGAATTACAGCTTTTCTGTGCTTTTTATGGCTGCAGACTCTGGAGTGCATACCTTTTGCTCTGCTAAAGACAAATTGGTGTGTTTCTGAGACTGTTTTGAAACTCATAAAGTATTTGCTAAGGTGAGAAAAGATTCATTTAATTTAGATAGAGAATAGTATGGTTTAGGGAGAAAATTATGAAGAAAGTTGTGTATTTAAAATGTTGCTTTGTGTCAAGTGTTTTACAAATAGATTTTGTTTCTTTGTGTTACATAGCCATGTTAAAAGTGACGCAAAAATAGTGCAAGGGTCTTACAAAAATGCTTTCATGTGTCTTAGGGTATTTTAACTCACTTCCCCATGAATGTATGAATATAATTGCTTTACAAGATGTGTTTAAAAACGTTTTTTGAAATCAATTAGGTTTCTTGATATGTACTGCTAGAGTTTCATAGGTTGCTTGGGGCATATTTTCAAGGCTTTTGAGTTCCTTTGATGTAATTTTTCCCATTTTAATTTAAGACCTTTCCCCGTGGTGCAAGGTCCTTGTAAATATGCCCCCATCTGTGCTTGGCAAATTTAGATTTTAATTCTTTGACTAACATAGCCATGTTAAAAGTGACCCAAAAATGTTGCAAGGGCCTTAAAAAAACGCTTTCATGTGTCTTAAGCCATTTTAAGTCATTTCCCCTTGAATGTAGGTATATAATTGATTTAGATGATGTGTTTAAAAACGATTTTTGAAAAGAATTTGGTTTCTTTATATGTACTGCTAGAGCTTCATAGGTTGCTTGGGGCATATTTATAAGGCCTTTGAGTCTCTCTGATGTTATTTTTCCCATTTTAATTTAAGACCTTTCCCTGTGGTGCAAGGTCCTTGTAAATACGCCCCCATCTGTGCTTGGCAAATTTAGATCTTGATTATTTGACTTACATAGCCATGTTAAAAGTGATCCAAAAATGGAGCAAGGGCTTAAAAAAAACGCTTTCATGTGTCTTAGGGCATTTTAAGTCACTTCCCGAAGAATGTAGGTATATAATTGATTTAGATGATGTGTTTTAAAACGTTTTTTGACATCAATTAGGTTTCTGGATATGTAGTGCTAGAGTTTCATAGGTTGCTTGGGGCATATTTATAAGGCATTTGAGTCTCTCTGATGTTATTTTTCCCATTTTAATTTAAGACCTTTCCCCGTGGTGCAAGTTCCTTGTAAATATGCCCCCATCTGTGCTTGGCAAATTTAGATTTTAATTCTTTGACTAACATAGCCATGTTAAAAGCAACCCAAAAATGGTGCAAGGGCCTTAAAAAAACGCTTTCATGTGTCTTAGGCCATTTTAAGTCATTTCCCCTTGAATGTAGGTATATAATTGATTTAGATGATGTGTTTAAAAACGATTTTTGAAATCAATTAGGTTTCTTGATATGTAGTGCTAGAGTTTCATAGGTTGCTTGGGGTATATTTAAAAGGCATTTGAGTCCCTTTGATGTTATTTTTCCCATTTTAATTAAAGACATTTCCCCGTGGTGGAAGGTCCTTGTAAATACACCCCCATGTGTGCTTGGCAAATTTAGATTTTGATTATTTGACTTACATAGCCATGTTCCATACAGTTCTCACCTTCTGCGTAGTCTTTGATATGCTAGACTCCATCTGCACTATGAGATACCTAAGCAAAGGAAACACAGGTGATGTGATTGTGAAATGAGGAAAAGAAACTCCACATTTTTCAATTACATCACCTGTGTTTCCTAAGTTTACGAATGACATTGTGCAGATGAGGTTTAGGCCTGTCCACGGACACAGAAGAGGTCTGGCCTTTGTTCAAGAGTGAAGTGGACATGACTTACTTCATTGGTAGGCCTTCACATGTATTATCTCCTCTGTACTCTTCAACAAGCGTAAATTTCATCTGCAACCCTGAGTAGGCCTCACCTTAAACAAACCTCTGGATAGGCCACACCTTATCGTCATCCTGAATCAATCATTTAAAATGTTAGGGACAGATTTATGATAGGTGTATGCCTCTTTTGCGTCACTGTGCGTCACTTTTGTGACGCATCGGTGGTGCAAAAGATTTGCTATGTGGCGACATATTTACAACTTGATGCATCTAGGCAGATGTGTCATGCTGTAAAGTCCCGTGCCACATGAAACCGATGCAGCAGTGATGCAAAAGATGCACCATGTTGCAAGACAGGCCTCACTTCTTCTCCAACAAGATAAGAAGCTGAATCTTCTGTAAATGTCAAAATTGTTGTATACACTGCTGAACTTCTGTGTACTCTTTGATATGCTAGACTCCATCTGCACTATGAGATACCTAAGCAAAGGAAACACAGGTGATGTGATTGTGAAATGAGGAAAAGAAACTCCACATTTTTCAATTACATCACCTGTGTTTCCTAAGTTTACGAATGACATTGTGCAGATGAGGTTTAGGCCTGTCCACGGACACAGAAGAGGTCTGGCCTTTGTTCAAGAGTGAAGTGGACATTACTTACTTCATTGGTAGGCCTTTGAAATGTATTATCTCCTCTGTACTCTTCAACAAGCGTAAATTTCATCTGCAACCCTGAGTAGGCCTCACCTTAAACAAACCTCTGGATAGGCCACACCTTATCGTCATCCTGAATCAATCATTTAAAATGTTAGGGACAGATTTATGATAGGTGTATGCCTCTTTTGCGTCACTTTTGTGACGCAGCGGCGGTGCAAAAGATTTGCTATGTGGCGACATATTTACAACTTGATGCATCTAGGCAGATGTGTCATGCTGTAAAGTCCCGTGCCACATGAAACCGATGCAGCAGTGATGTAAAAGATGAACCATGTTGCAAGACAGGCCTCACTTCATCTCCAACAAGATAAGAAGCTGAATCTTCTGTAAATGTCAAAATTGTTGTATACACTGCTGAACTTCTGTGTACTCTTTGATATGCTAGACTCCATCTGCACAATGAGATACCTAAGCAAAGGAAACACAGGTGATGTGATTGTGAAATGAGGAAAAGAAACTCCACATTTTTCAATTACATCACCTGTGTTTCCTAAGTTTACGAATGACATTGTGCAGATGAGGTTTAGGCCTGTCCACGGACACAGAAGAGGTCTGGCCTTTGTTCAAGAGTGAAGTGGACATGACTTACTTCATTGGTAGGCCTTCACATGTATTATCTCCTCTGTACTCTTCAACAAGCGTAAATTTCATCTACAACCCCGAGTAGGGCTCACCTTAAACAAACCTCTGGATAGGCCACACCTTATCGTCATCCTGAATTAATCATTTAAAATGTTAGGGACAGATTTATGATAGGTGTATGCCTCTTTTGCGTCACTGTGCGTCACTTTTGTGACGCAGCGGCGGTGCAAAAGATTTGCTATGTGGCGACATATTTACAACTTGATGCATCTAGGCAGATGTGTCATGCTGTAAAGTCCCGTGCCACATGAAACCGATGCAGCAGTGATGCAAATGATGCACCATGTTGCAAGACAGGCCTCACTTCATCTCCAACAAGATAAGAAGCTGAATCTTCTGTAAATGTCAAAATGGTTGTATACACTGCTGAACTTCTGTGTACTCTTTGATATGCTAGACTCCATCTGCACTATGAGATACCTAAGCAAAGGAAACACAGGTGATGTGATTGTGAAATGAGGAAAAGAAACTCCACATTTTTCAATTACATCACCTGTGTTTCCTAAGTTTACGAATGACATTGAGCAGATGAGGTTTAGGCCTGTCCACGGACACAGAAGAGGTCTGGCCTTTGTTCAAGAGTGAAGTGGACATGACTTACTTCATTGGTAGGCCTTCACATGTATTATCTCCTCTGTACTCTTCAACAAGCGTAAATTTCATCTGCAACCCTGAGTAGGCCTCACCTTACACAAACCTCTGGATAGGCCACACCTTATCGTCATCCTGAATCAATCATTTAAAATATTAGGGACAGATTAATGATAGGTGTATGCCTCTTTTGCGTCACTGTGCGTCACTTTTGTGACGCAGCGGCGGTGCAAAAGATTTGCTATGTGGCGACATATTTACAACTTGATGCATCTAGGCAGATATGTCATGCTGTAAAGTCCCGTGCCACATGAAACCGATGCAGCAGTGATGCAAAAGATGCACCATGTTGCAAGACAGGTTTCACTTCATCTCCAACAAGATAAGAAGCTGAATCTTCTGTAAATGTCAAAATTGTTGTATACACTGCTGAACTTCTGTGTACTCTTTCATATGCTAGACTCCATCTGCACTATGAGATACCTAAGCAAAGGAAACACAGGTGATGTGATTGTGAAATGAGGAAAAGAAACTCCACATTTTTCAATTACATCACCTGTGTTTCCTAAGTTTACGAATGACATTGTGCAGATGAGGTTTAGGCCTGTCCACGGACACAGAAGAGGTCTGGCCTTTGTTCAAGAGTGAAGTGGACATGACTTACTTCATTGGTAGGCCTTCACATGTATTATCTCCTCTGTACTATTCAACAAGCGTAAATTTCATCTGCAACCCTGAGTAGGCCTCACCTTAAACAAACCTCTGGATAGGCCACACCTTATCGTCATCCTGAATCAATCATTTAAAATGTTAGGGACAGATTTATGATAGGTGTATGCCTCTTTTGCGTCACTGTGCGTCACTTTTGTGACGCAGCGGAGGTGCAAAAGATTTGCTATGTGGCGACATATTTACAACTTGATGCATCTAGGCAGATGTGTCATGCTGTAAAGTCCCGTGCCACATGAAACCGATGCAGCAGTGATGCAAAAGATGCACCATGTTGCAAGACAGGCCTCACTTCATCTCCAACAAGATAAGAAGCTGAATCTTCTGTAAATGTCAAAATTGTTGTATACACTGCTGAACTTCTGTGTACTCTTTGATATGCTAGACTCCATCTGCACTATGAGATACCTAAGCAAAGGAAACACAGGTGATGTGATTGTGAAATGAGGAAAAGAAACTCCACATTTTTCAATTACATCACCTGTGTTTCCTAAGTTTACGAATGACATTGTGCAGATGAGGTTTAGGCCTGTCCACGGACACAGAAGAGGTCTGGCCTTTGTTCAAGAGTGAAGTGGACATGACTTACTTCATTGGTAGGCCTTCACATGTATTATCTCCTCTGTACTCTTCAACAAGCGTAAATTTCATCTGCAACCCTGAGTAGGCCTCACCTTAAACAAACCTCTGGATAGGCCACACCTTATCGTCATCCTGAATCAATCATTTAAAATGTTAGGGACAGATTTATGATAGGTGTATGCCTCTTTTGCGTCACTGTGCGTCACTTTTGTGACGCAGCGGCAGTGCAAAAGATTTGCTATGTGGCGACATATTTACAACTTGATGCATCTAGGCAGATGTGTCATGCTGTAAAGTCCCGTGCCACATGAAACCGATGCAGCAGTGATGCAAAAGATGCACCATGTTGCAAGACAGGCCTCACTTCATCTCCAACAAGATAAGAAGCTGAATCTTCTGTAAATGTCAAAATTGTTGTATACACTGCTGAACTTCTGTGTACTCTTTGATATGCTAGACTCCATCTGCACTATGAGATACCTAAGCAAAGGAAACACAGGTGATGTGATTGTGAAATGAGGAAAAGAAACTCCACATTTTTCAATTACATCACCTGTGTTTCCTAAGTTTACGAATGACATTGTGCAGATGAGGTTTAGGCCTGTCCACGGACACAGAAGAGGTCTGGCCTTTGTTCAAGAGTGAAGTGGACATGACTTACTTCATTGGTAGGCCTTCACATGTATTATCTCCTCTGTACTATTCAACAAGCGTAAATTTCATCTGCAACCCTGAGTAGGCCTCACCTTAAACAAACCTCTGGATAGGCCACACCTTATCGTCATCCTGAATCAATCATTTAAAATGTTAGGGACAGATTTATGATAGGTGTATGCCTCTTTTGCGTCACTGTGCGTCACTTTTGTGACGCAGCGGAGGTGCAAAAGATTTGCTATGTGGCGACATATTTACAACTTGATGCATCTAGGCAGATGTGTCATGCTGTAAAGTCCCGTGCCACATGAAACCGATGCAGCAGTGATGCAAAAGATGCACCATGTTGCAAGACAGGCCTCACTTCATCTCCAACAAGATAAGAAGCTGAATCTTCTGTAAATGTCAAAATTGTTGTATACACTGCTGAACTTCTGTGTACTCTTTGATATGCTAGACTCCATCTGCACTATGAGATACCTAAGCAAAGGAAACACAGGTGATGTGATTGTGAAATGAGGAAAAGAAACTCCACATTTTTCAATTACATCACCTGTGTTTCCTAAGTTTACGAATGACATTGTGCAGATGAGGTTTAGGCCTGTCCACGGACACAGAAGAGGTCTGGCCTTTGTTCAAGAGTGAAGTGGACATGACTTACTTCATTGGTAGGCCTTCACATGTATTATCTCCTCTGTACTCTTCAACAAGCGTAAATTTCATCTGCAACCCTGAGTAGGCCTCACCTTAAACAAACCTCTGGATAGGCCACACCTTATCGTCATCCTGAATCAATCATTTAAAATGTTAGGGACAGATTTATGATAGGTGTATGCCTCTTTTGCGTCACTGTGCGTCACTTTTGTGACGCAGCGGCAGTGCAAAAGATTTGCTATGTGGCGACATATTTACAACTTGATGCATCTAGGCAGATGTGTCATGCTGTAAAGTCCCGTGCCACATGAAACCGATGCAGCAGTGATGCAAAAGATGCACCATGTTGCAAGACAGGCCTCACTTCATCTCCAACAAGATAAGAAGCTGAATCTTCTGTAAATGTCAAAATTGTTGTATACACTGCTGAACTTCTGTGTACTCTTTGATATGCTAGACTCCATCTGCACTATGAGATACCTAAGCAAAGGAAACACAGGTGATGTGATTGTGAAATGAGGAAAAGAAACTCCACATTTTTCAATTACATCACCTGTGTTTCCTAAGTTTACGAATGACATTGTGCAGATGAGGTTTAGGCCTGTCCACGGACACAGAAGAGGTCTGGCCTTTGTTCAAGAGTGAAGTGGACATGACTTACTTCATTGGTAGGCCTTCACATGTATTATCTCCTCTGTACTCTTCAACACACGTAAATTTCATCTGCAACCCTGAGTAGGGCTCACCTTAAACAAACCTCTGGATAGGCCACACCTTATCGTCATCCTGAATTAATCATTTAAAATGTTAGGGACAGATTTATGATAGGTGTATGCCTCTTTTGCGTCACTGTGCGTCACTTTTGTGACGCAGCGGCGGTGCAAAAGATTTGCTATGTGGTGACATATTTACAACTTGATGCATCTAGGCAGATGTGTCATGCTGTAAAGTCCCGTGCCACATGAAACCGATGCAGCAGTGATGCAAAGGATGCACCATGTTGCAAGACAGGCCTCACTTCATCTCCAACAAGATAAGAAGCTGAATCTTCTGTAAATGTCAAAATTGTTGTATACACTGCTGAACTTCTGTGTACTCTTTCATATGCTAGACTCCATCTGCACTATGAGATACCTAAGCAAAGGAAACACAGGTGATGTGATTGTGAAATGAGGAAAAGAAACTCCACATTTTTCAATTACATCACCTGTGTTTTCTAACTTTACGAATGACATTGTGCAGATGAGCTTTAGGCCTGTCCACGGACACAGAAGAGGTCTGGCCTTTGTTCAAGAGTGAAGTGGACATGACTCACTTCATTGGTAGGCCTGGACATGTATTATCTCCTCTGTATTCTTCAACAAGCCTAAATTTCATCTGCAACCCTGAGTAGGCCTCACCTCAAACAAACCTCTGGATAGGCCACACCTTATCGTCATCCTGAATCAATCATTTAAAATGTTAGGGACAGATTTATGATAGGTGTGTGCCTCTTTTCCGCTGTTGTGCGTCACTTTTGTGACGCAGCGGCGGTGCAAAAGATTTGCTATGTTGTGACATATTTACAACTTGATGCATCTAGGCAGATGTGTCATGCTGTAAAGTCCTGTGCCACATGAAACCTGCGTTGGTTTTCATATAGGTGTTTTGTTGCAGGGTATGCATTTATTTGCATGAAAGCCCTGTAAAACTAATACAGTGAAATTTAGAAGATTTCACTGAGTCAGCTTTATAGCATTGCTGAATCAAATCCTTACGCCTGTTTGAAACAGGCATAAGGAGTGATGCACCATGCAATGTGAGGCTTCCTCCTGTGCATTGCAGTAGACATGTCGCGCTTACGACGTGATTCCTGCAATGTGCTGCTTTTGCAGCACTGATGCGTGACGCATCTGTGCTGTTTTTGCTCAATGGTGCTCCACATTGTAAATGCGGCACACCATGGGTGGCAGAGCAGCGGTGCACATTAACTGGTGCATCCGTGGGGATGCGCCAGTTAACATAAATCTGCCCATTTACATTTAAGTATGAGCAGGGGACACAGAGTCGGTGAGGCTTATCCAAGGTTAAGAAGAGATGAGTCCTGTTCACTGAAAACTTGGACATAGGCCTCACCTCCTCAGCATCGCTGGACATGGCTAAATAATAGCTGCAAAATGTTACTCTCGTTAAACAATTTTACTATTATAATCTCTGAGATTTGTCTCTTACTCTGCAACATCTCATTGTTGTTCTCTTTCTTTAAAGATAACGACAACATCAACCATGAGTGATAATGAGCAATCAGTTGATCTCGACCTTATCATTGAACTTGTAATTGAAACGTCAGTGGAAGTAGATCCCTTGGATGATTTAAATCCTGAGGATGATGAAGAACATGATGAGGATGCCGATTTGTCAGAATTGTATGACATAGGGTGGGAAGCTGACCTGCTTGAGCCTATGGAACTATAAACATTTATTTTTAAAATTTACTTGAAGTGAAAAGTAAAAATGTAAACTGTTTCATTTAAAATTAAACACAACTTCAAAAACAGGTTATGTGTAGTGTCTTTAATGAAATAGTAAAATATGCTCATAAAATTAGATCAGATTCACATATAAAACAGCACAGGTAAAATGTAGAAGCATTCCATTTCTTTGCTACTATTAGTGATTTCTAAATTTGCCAATGCACTAAAAATTATTCTATGTAAAAATAACAAGTAGTGTGTTAAATTTTTGATGACTGTTATTGATTTACTGTTTGCTAATAGTGGTTAATAACATTTTTTATTATATTTTACCACAGATTCAACTGCAGATCATTTCAAAATTAAAGAATGCCTTCGAAGGACAGAAGGCGAAAGGCTACCAAACATCAAAGACAGCAGGTTAAAAAATTATTGCAGCAGACCTCTACAATAAAAACTTGTCAAGTCACCAAGAAAGGTCCGGGTAAGATAAAGAAATCATTCATAAGAAACATTTGTAGAAAAAAAAGTAGTACTACAGAAAATGTTTTAGTCCAGAAAAAGAGATTCAATTTAAACGGAAAGGGAAGGCCAATCAAAAATGTTACTGCTAGAGCAGGAGATAACTCTGTGCATGGTAGTAGAAGGAAAAATCAGTTTAGGGACATTCGTAGATGAATGTTCCGCAACAGGATAATTGGCAATTTGTTAAAAAATATTAAGAAAGGTCAGCAGAAAGTGGTTTTTTATAAGAGAAAAAAAAAATTTGAGAAAGTTATTGATCAGGCACTTGAAATTAAGCGAAAGTTATTTATTTTGATAATCAATAGAATTAGGAAGCTAATCAAGGCAATTTATGATTTCAAAACAAATAGTAGATGGAAGAGAACAGTTAATCGTAGTAATTTTTGTGAAGTTTTTTCAGGAGAATGGATGCATAGTTCAAGTTGTGAGGCATTTTTTAATGAGGAGAGTTATTTCCAGGATAATGATTTGGTGCATGCAGTTGACACCAGTGGTCGAGCTTATGAGGTGAAAGATGGTTGTCCAGTTGAAAAAGAAAAACTTGTGACAACAGAGGCAGAAGAGGTGTTAGGTAATGAGGTTTTAGGAAGACGTCCTAAGGGACCTGTGTACACCTGGAAGTGTAGTAGTATTTGCAGTGTGCGACAGGATTCCATCAATTTGCTTTGTGATTTTGTACGGACATTTAATAAGAAAAGTTTGAAGCAGAAAATGAAGTTGTTGCAAGAATTAGATCCTTGCAGAGTGAGAGAAGTGACAGGTTTGCATGGTCATTCACTGGCTTGTCTTTCCAGGAGAGTATGCCAGAGTGTTTTTCATCATTTCAGGATGCTAGCAGTGCATCATAATAAAGTGAGGAAATTAGTTAGAATGTTGTATTATGCTAAGAGTCCAGCAGTTATGCTTAAACAATTATGCACTGCTCTTTTGCATGGTTCTGAAATAGATGTGAAGAATATTTGTGAAGAAATTGAGTTTTGCTACTTTGGAAGTAAAGAGGAGAATGTTGAAATTGACCCAGAAGAAGAGGGTAATGTGGAAGATAGTGTACAGGTTTCCAGTACAGATAATTTTCAGAAGGAAATTGCCACATTTCAGGTGAAATCAAGTGAGAGGCCTAATTTCACTTGTGTGTGTTGTCGACGCACTTATTATAAGAATCGGACTAAGTTAGTGGATTTATATGCAAAAAGTGAAAGGGAAAATAATAGTGAATGGAAGGATTTCGCAACATACTTGATGGTAGAAAATAGTTTTGATTTGGGATTGGATCAACGTGTGTGTACTTATTGTTGTAACAAATTAAATCAAAACCGGATGCCTGCTAGAGCGGTTCATAATAATCTGGAATTGGTTGAGATTCCTTCTGAATTGAAGGATTTAAATACTTATGAATCTATTTTGATTCAAAGTATCCATCCCTTTCAGGCTATTGTACGAATGGAGCCAAAGACAGGGAAATTGCCTCCATCAGATTTACAGAGAGGATTAAAGGGAAGAGTTGTTTATTTGCCTCTAGATTTGAAGAAAAACATGAATACAATTGGAGTAGAAAAAGTGGAAGAGGAACCTCTGGTTATCTTAGTTAATGGGGTTCCGACAAAGAGTAAGAAAATATGGCAAGATTTAGTGTATGTTAGGAAAGTCAAAAAGGCAACATTGTATTTGAAAAAAAACAATAAGTACTATAAGAATGTATATGTTGCAGAAGAGGAAGTAAGTGAAGAAGAGGATAGCGATTTGTGTGCTGGTCGAATTGAGAAAGTAGGACCCTCTAAAAGTGAAGAAATATATGAACATTATAGTGTTCATCCTTTGCATTCCAAGGAAGTCATGGGAATGCTATTGAGTTGTTTCAAATGAAACAAGCCAAAGGGAGTCCCATTAGTGTTTGGGAGGAAAGTTTGGAAGGTCGGTGTTTCCCACAGCTATTTCCAACAGGTCAAGGAGGAAGATATGATGAGCGAACTCATCAAATTCCTGCTTCTGAATACCGGACTTTACGATTGTATGCAGAAGATCCTAGGTTTCGACAATGCATTCCCTATTTGTTTCATCTCCTGTTTGAAAGCGATCTCTCTGGACTGTCATATGCAGTGAACCACATCTTGAAAAGTGGTATACAGCTGCAAAACATCTCGGCAAGTGACTTTATGGATAAAGTCAATGTGCAAGACAGTATTTTGGATTCTCACCTGATTAATCTCATGGCGTGTCAGCGTGGTACTAATGAGTACTGGTACCATCGTCATGGTGATTTAAAATGTATGCTGAGGAACTTAGGAACTCCCACATGGTTCCTCACTCTCAGCTGTGCCGAGTATGGCTGGGAAGACTTACTTGAATTTCTACGAGAGGCAAATGGAAACATTGAAAATATCGAATTCAAGACACCCGGAGAACTGTGCTCTTTGGATCCAGTGAATGTATGCAGGTACTTCAATCATAGATTTGAAGCTATGATGTCTTTCATCATGAACAAGAGAAATCCACCTCTTGGAGAGGTGTTGGATTTCTTCTGGAGAAAGGAGTACCAAGCAAGAGGTGCTCCTCATATACATATGCTGCTGTGGATCAAGGATGCACCTAAATTTGGAACAGATCCAGAAGACTTAGTGATGAGTTTCATAGAACAGTATTCTACATGTGCTGTTCCAAACGCAAAGGAGGACAAAAGCCTAAGAGAACAAGTTCTACGCTTCCAAAGCCATCGTTGCGGAAAGTACTGTCGTCGTAAATTCAGAAACAAGGACAAGTTCTACACCAAATGTCGTTTCGCCTTTCCACGACCGGTGATTTCTAAAGGAAGAGTGAACAGTTTGATGTCTTCGCTGCGACATAATGTGATGAAGAAATCACCTAAAAACACATACAATTTGAAAAGGAACGAAGAGTCCAAGTATATCAACGACTACAACCCAGTGATTTTGTCCATGTGGAATGCTAACATGGATATACAGTTCGTGGCTGATAACTGTATGGCTGTGGCTCGGTATGTGACATCTTACATCACCAAAAAAGAAAAGACAGAATTGAAGGATATGTGGGAGGACATTTCCCATGACAAGAGCCTCAGTAAGAAGTTGTACAGTTTCAGTCTGAAGATGTTGTCACATCGAGAAATCGGAGCTTACGAATGTTCTGACCGGTTGTCTTCAGCAAGTCTCTATGCCAAATCCAGGAGTATCGTTTGGGCGAGTCTTGGTCTTGCTGCAACGCGTAATCGAGTTCTGAAACCTGTGCGGGAAATTGAGTATTTGGCGGAAAAGTAGCCAAACAGTACTGATATTTTGAAGACCAACATGTTGGATACATATTATCCAAATAGAAGCAGACACCTCGAGAATGTTTGTCTGTATGAGGTTCTACAAAATTACATATTCAAGAGGAACATCAAAGAAGATATTGATAAAGGAGTGTATGCTGTAATTGGAAGTGAGGGATGTCTCGTCAAGCAAAGAAAATGCCACTTGGTAAACCATCGAAAATTGAGTGGCGAATCTCCTGAAAAAAAAGAGTTTTTCTATTTAGCACTTTTGCAACTTTTCAGGCCTTGGCGTGCAGAAGAGGAACTGCTTGGAGATTTCCTCTGTTACGAAGACTCTTTCAATGCCACCAAGGAGACCATAGAATGTCCTGTTTTTCTCAAATATGTAGAAATGTTGAATGCGGAAATCGAGCAGGAAGCAACGATTGCAGCCGAGATTGCTAGAGACAGTTCTCAGGACAGTCAGAGTTCTGTTTCATTGAGTCAGGATCCACTAGGAGGACCATTTTTCGAAAATTAAGCTGCCACTGCCATGATTGAAGTGGAAAGAGCCATGGCACATGCTCAGGAGGATGCGGTTAACTTAGAAGACTTGGAAAGAAAACTCAACGTTGAGCAGAGGAAAATATATGACGAAGTTACCAACCAAATTGATCATGGATTAAGTCATGAGAAGAAAGAGTGCTCATGTACGTCGTTGAAACCTGTCCGACTGTACGTGAGTGGAGAAGCGGGAACTGGAAAAAGTTTCCTCATTAAAGCAATTTCATGTTATTTGCAGAAAAGGACTTAGTCATCACTGTCTTGTGTCTTGTCACTGCTCCAACTGGACTGGCAGCACATAACATTAAAGGTATTACTTTGCATCGTCTACTGATGCTGCCAGTGGAGCATGATAACAAATTACAATACCACAAGTTATCTGGAGATGCTTGTTGTGAAGTTTCAAGAGTCTTGAAGAAAATGAAACTTCTTATCATTGACGAAGTAAGCATGGTTTCCAATGTCATGCTTGCCTTTGTGCATTTGAGAATGCAAGAAGTTCTCAAAACAGAGTATGATGTGTTATTTGGTGGCAAACACATCATTGTTTTCGGTGATCTTCTGCAGCTGACACCAGTGAAAGGACAACCTGTGTTCAAAATGCTCACGCATGAAGATACCAGGAAGTGCCTAGGGAGCATTGGCAACGTTAATATATGGTTAAACTTCAATTATGCTGAACTACATGAAAATATGCGTCAGGCGAAGGATGAAGATTACAAGAATATTCTACAAGATGTTAGAATCGGAAAAGTGACCGAGCATGGGAAAGAAGCTTTACATGCACGATTACTGTCAAATTTGTATCCAGAACAAGACGTTGTGCCTGAGAATATTTTTCAGAAAATTACTGAGAAGAAATCTGGAATATGTTTGATGCCAACTCTTGCAGAATGTGCCATCTTCAACAACAAAATGTTGCATTTAGAAAACCAAGAGATTGTGAAACTGGAAGGTATTGACAGAGTAGAGCATATGGGATCAACAATTATTTTGTCTGAGAATTTGAAATCAAAATTGGATTCATTAGAAAAGAGTATATCTAAAACAGCGGGTTTTGAAAAGACTCTGAATGTGTGCTTAAATTGCCGTATAATTTTAAGAAGGAATTTACATGTTGAAAGAGGTCTGGTAAATGGATCAATGGGTAATGTTGTTGATTTTGTGAAATACAGAAATAGGGATGAAATTGAATTTTTAAAAATTAAATTTGATGGCATTGAGGAAGTACAGCTAATTGGTCGTTGCTCTGCTAGGTTTTTGCTTGTGAAAGACTTATATGTTCGCCGTAAGCAGTTTCCTGTTTGCTTGGCATATGCGGTGACAATCCATAAATCGCAAGGTTTAAGTGTAGACAGTGCATTGGTGAATATTGGCAGTTCTGTGTTCAAGGAGGGTATGGCATATGTGGCATTGTCACGAGTCAGAACTTTATCAGGATTGTACTTGATTGAGTGTGATGTCACAAACATTTGTGCGTATCTAGACTGTGTTAAGGAATACAATAGGTTAAGAAGAGAGTATGCGCCACATTTGCCTCAATATCCTTTGTTTGAGAAACGTGTGGTAGGCCGGAAACGAAGAAATGTGACCAACAGTAGAGAGGTTGTAGCAAAAAGACGAAAAGTCGATGAACCCGAAATTATAAGCAGAAAGAAAATGGATTCTGTTGAAGATGTTGTTGGTTTTCAATTTGAAAACAGTTCTGGTGTCAACTGCTATGCTAATGTAGTGGTTAATGTTTTGTTTTCTCTAGAAACTTTAAAACAAGAGATTGTGGTCAATTCGGATCAGAGATTTTGCAGTTTGTTGAATTTTGTGTTAGAGAAATGTAGCACTGATAGAACAAAAATAGAAAGTGTGTCTGAAATTCGAAATCTGTTAGACAGATGTTCAGGTCAAACACAATTCTCTCAAAATATTCAGCAAGATTGTCAGGAGTTTTTAATGTATATGCTTGATGTATTGCATGATGAAGGTGTAGATGTAGATCACCTGTTTGGGCTTTCTTATCAATGGCAGCATGACTGCGAGAACTGTAGGGTATCAAGTACTACTAGTGTAGACTCAGAAAAATTTATATATTTAACTTTGCCAGACAGTAAATCAGTGTCTTTTAATAAGCTAGTAAAAGCAGCTGATCACAACATGGAGTGTAGCCAATGTAAGTCTGAAATGTTGTCAACATTATTTATACGAACATATGGCCAGTATGTTATTTTAATGTTCCAACGATGTAGGCCTGATGGAACAAAATTGACAACTTTGATAAAAAATTTTGTGGCTTCACAGTTGTCAATATCAGGAAGGACTTTTGTAACTGCAGCAATTATATATCATGACGGTCCTTCAATAACATCAGGACATTACACAGCTTATTTAAAGTCTAGAAATGGCTGGTAATTCTGCAATGATTCTGTTTTAACTTTTAAAAATAAATTGCCTTTTGACCTTAAAAATTCTTACCTGGTGTTTTTAAAACCAAAATTTTAGGGAAGGAATCTCAGGATTTGGTCTGAGGAATTTCAAGAGGTTCTAATGGCTCCTACACAATTTGGCCTTGAGGATAAGTGTAGTACAGAGTCAAAAGTTATTTTTGAGTTTTAAATAGTTCCTGGAAAAAAAGAAGGTTTTCTTACAGAAAGTTGTGGGCACGGATTAGTTAAAGGACAACAGAGTATTTCCCAAAGCAAACGGTGTTCTTACCATAACACTTGACGTCATGGAAAAATAACTGCACTTTGAATGAGTTCAGAAAAACTGTTTCTTTTTATCAGCTAATTCAAGCAGCCAATAAAAACATGGAGTAGAGTCTGCAATGCTGTCTAGATTATTTGACCAAAATTTTGGTTATAATGTCATTTTAAAATTCCAACTATATAAACCTGATGAAAGTAAGTCTTCAACTTTAATTACAAATGTTGTGGCTACACAGTCGTTTATTTTAGGAAGAACATTTTTAACTGCAGCTATTATATGACATGATGGTCCTTTGACAAGATCCGCTTATTACACAGCTTATTGAAAATGTATAAAAAGCTGCTGTTTCGTAAATGATTCCTATTTGACTACGATACAATGTTGCCTTTTTACTTAAAAATATTCTTACTTTCTGTTTTCAGAAAAGAGAATTTAGGGTAGGTAACTGGCCTATAATGATTCTAGGGGTTGATATAATTGTATCTACTGTTTTAAATTGCTTTGTGATTAAAAGTGATGTAGAGAATTAAATAATTGTAGTAGTCATAGAGGTAGTGTAAGTCTGCTTCATAGTAAGCAGTATCAGTGTCATAGGAAATTTGGAACATGAGTGAGCAAGAAGGGTAAGATATTACTAGTCCAGGATTGTGAAAGTGATCTTGAACGTTTTCTTTCTCAAAGTTGCGGAAATACAAAATGACGGGATTTGCTTAGAAGAATTCCAAGAGTTATAAATGGCTCTTACACGATTTGGCCTTTTGGAAACGTGTGGTAGAGAGCGAGAAGTCATTTATTGTATGTAACATATTTTTCAAAACGATGGAGGTTTTCTTTCAGAAAGTGGCGGGCTGAAAATAATAACAGCACAACAGAGTGTAAGCTGTTCATAGGACATCATTCGACGTCATGGAAAGTAAGTAATTTTTAAGGAGTTCTGATTTCTGATTTGTCATGTTGTATGGGTTTTTTAAACACAATCATTTTGATTGTGTTTTTTTTCCCCGCTGTTATATGATGAATACCTTCAAGTCACTGTTTTTAGTGAAATTTGATAAATTCTGAGAACAGCAAAAATAAACCATTTAACATGTATAATTAATTCTGTACTTTTTGTATTTATGATATACATTTAGAACTCTGTAGTAGGCATGGAGAAGCTGAGGCTTCTGTAAGTGTCAAAGTTGTTGCATACAGTGCTCACATTCTACGTAGTCTTTCATATGATAGACTACATTTCCACAATGAGATACCTAAGCAAAGGAAACACAGGTGATGTGATTGTGGAATGAGCAAAAAAAATTGCACGTTTTTCAATTACATTACCTGTGTTTCCTAACATTACACATCACATTGTGTAGATAAGGTTTAGGCCTGTTCCAGGAGATAGAGGAGGTCTGACATTTGTTGAAGAGTGCAGTGCACATGAGTCACTTCGTTGGTAGGCCTGCACATGTATTATCTCCTCTGTACTTTTCAAAACTGAGTAGGACTCACCTGAAAGAAATCTGTGGATAGGCTACACCTTATCAGCATCTAGAAACAATCATTTAAAATGTTAAGGGCAGTTTTATGAAGGCTGTGTGCCTTTTTTGCGCCGCTGTTCCGTCACTTTTATGACGCAGCAGCAGTGTAAAAGATGCACCATGTTGCAAGATAGGCCTCAGTTCATTTCCAGCAAGATACCGTCAGTTTAAAATGTATATATTTAGGACTGTGTAGGGGGCATGCAGAAGCTGAGGCTTCAGTAAGTATCAAAGTTGTTGCATGCAGTGCTGCACTTCTGCGTACTCTTTCATATGCTGGACTACATCTGCACAATGAGATACCTAACCAAAGGAAACACAAGTGATGTGATTGTGAAATGAGCAAAAGAAATTGCACGTTTTTCAAATACATTACCTGTGTTTCCTAACATTACGAATCACATTGTGCAGATGAAGTTTAGGCCTGTCCAGGGAAACAGAGGAGGTCTGAACTTTGTTCAAGAGTGCAGTGGACATGACTCAATTTATTGGTAGGCCTGCACATGTATTATCTCCTCTGTACTCTTCAACAAGCCTAAATTTCATCTGCAACCCTGAGTAGGCCTCACCTGAAACAAACGTCTGGATAGGACACACCTTACTGCCATCCTGAAACAATCATTTAAAATGTTAGGAACAGTTTTATGATGATTGTGTACCTCTTTTGCGCTGCCATTGCGTGCCTTTTGTGAGACAACAGCAGTGCAAAAGATGCACCATGTTCCAAGATAGGCCTCACTTCATCTGCATCAAGATACTGTTAGTTTAAAATGTATATCTTTAGGACTGTGTAGGGGGCCTGGAGAAGCAGAGGCTTCTGTAAGTGTCAAAGTTGTTGAAAAACTGTTTGTCCTTCAATCTTTTCCCTTGTCTTTTCTAATTTTTAAATACATGTTTTAATATTTTTCAAATGTTTGTTCTCTCTTTCACAGATTGAAAGTATAAAAATAACAAGTGACTAAGTTAACGACAATTATAAGGTAAATGTTTTGTACTCTTTTCGTTACATTTCTATCACATTTAACTACTATTAGTTCCACTGCTTCATTTCTTTAACCCTTACTTTCCTGCCTTTGCTACTTCCCTCATTCCTTTCTCTATTACTTACTTACTCTACTCCTTCCACTCCTTTTCTCAGTCCCTCTCTTCTCATAGTTCCTCACTCTTGTTCACTCACTCCGTCTCTATTACTCTTAGTGTCTCTGACTGATCACTCTTTCACTACTTGTTCATTATACTTTCTCTCTGTAATTAAAACACACTAAGGGGCATATTATGAACACAGCCAATAAAATTATTGCTGCTTTTATCGGCAGAAAACTGCTGCAAAAGCGGCTTTAGCGGCAGTTTTCTGCCGCAAAAGCGGCTTTAGCGACACATTTCTGCCGATAAAAGCTGCGAAACTTTTATCGCCTATGTTGATAATATGCCCCTATGTTATTTACATTTCTTTGTTGTTTCAATTATTCCTTTTCTGTTACTTCTTCTTTTCTGCTTTCTGTTTTTTATCTCTGTTATTCCACATGTTTTAATCTTATTTTGAACATTCACTCACATTCTCTAAGAAACTCTTCTTTGTTATTCTTCTACTCTCCTTTTTTTCTTTCACTTCCTTATCTATTTTGTTTTTCACAATTATACCCTCTTCCATCTTTTCTTCCGTAAATAGATCTATTAAACAGTATCTCTGGTTTAGTGCCTATAGCTGTCTTTCTTTTAACATTACTACTCTCTGTTTACTTCCCTTATACTTACTCTTCTTTTTTGTAAAAAATTTTTTGGGTTCGCTCCCGGTTCGCGTACCGGGGAGCGAACCGGGAAGCGAACCAAAAGAAATAGAGGTTGCCAGAGTGCTAAACATTCTAGCAATTTTTTTATAATGGGGAGGTAGTTCTGAAAAGAACTTTTTTTTAATGTTTTTGTTGTTTTATATTTTTTTTTTATTTTTCTGAACATTTTTTGTTTTTTTTGTATTTTTTGAACAATTTTATGTTTTTTTTGGTTTTTTTGGGGGGAAACAACAAAAAACAGGTATTAGAAAGGGCTCAACAGGAGCACATTTTTTTTTATTTTTTGGGGCGTTTTTAGCATTTGTGGTTTTCATATGCTCTGTTTATCAAATTAATACTCATATTTGCACATGAGAGTAAGTTACCACAATAAAGACACACTATCTTCATGTGCACAAAATTTTCTTGAATGTTTGGCACTGTTTCCCGTGCCTCTGGCCCCGACAGAGTTACCTGTGCCGATCTACTGGCCACAGGAGTTGGTGGGTTGTCTTGGAGGTCACGCATCTCTGCCATGCTGTAATTCAGTGGATGCCACCTCTGCATATGACGGTGCATAGTATAGTTGCCGAAACTATACTTTTTATCTGTGCCTCTAGATAAATCTTCTTTGCATATGAGGCATGTCACATAGCGAGCATTCACTTTTTTTTGTCCTTGAGGAAAAGAAAAAAACTGCCAAATAAAACTATTTTTGTGGTGAGATATCCGGGGCTCCTCACGTAAAAACTGTCTTGGCTGTACTTCCTCTTCCTCTTCTTCATCCTCTTCCTCCTCTGTGTTGGGAAGGAACTGTGTCATCAGTGATGTCATCAGTGATGTCATTTGAGATGTCATCAGTGATGTCATCAGTGATGTCACTGACCATGTCATGAATGATGTAATATGTGACATGATCAGCAGTGGATTGCGGGTGCGTGATATATAGTTAGTACAACTAACTATATATGGAATTTCAATGGTTTTGTGTGAGTAAAAAAAAGGTTTCTTAAATGCTAATTCCTAACTATGTATGGTCTATAACCTATGGTTTTTTCAGTGAATTTTCAAGGTTTTGTAAATGCTAATTCCTAACTATATATGGTCTATAACCTATGGTTTTTTCTGTGAATATATATATATATACATATATATATATAAATATATATATTTATATAAATATCTATATATATTACCTAGTGGCGGTCGCCAGTAGGTAGTTATAGTTAGGATTGATTTCCATAGGGAAATCGCAACATTCTATTGGGAATAACTTTGGCGCCGGTTGAGGAATCTGCCTGAAGTTTCCAGCAACCTTGCCTCGCGGCGCTCCGGTCCTTCCCTGAAAGTTTGGGGGGGATTCGTCAAGCGGGGGCCGAGATAAAAGGGGGGTCCCAAAACGTGTTTTCCCCATGTTAATTTCTATAGGGCGGTCGGTCGCACTTTTAGCTCTAAAGGCTTAATGGATTTTCACCAAACTTGGCAAAATTGTAGGGACTGGTAGCCCGATGTGCCTTTGCTATGTCTCAATATATGTGCTCCAGAGGATTTAGAGTAATTTAGGTTCAAAAAAATTTATATATCTATAGCCGCGCCCCGGTACGCGCACCGGTACGCGCACCGGTATGCACACCGGAGAACGCTCCAGGCGCGCCACGCGACTTGCGCAAGGAAAGGTTATTGGCTCTCGGGTGTCTGTAAACATTCGAAACAGTCCAGAGCGGCCGCCATCTTGTGTCTCGGTAGGATCGAGACACAAGAGGTAGTAAAAACAAAGGGGGAAATAACCAAAAGGGGGCAGGGTAGACCCCCCTGACCCCCTAGGTTTGATGTGGGGGCCATAAAAGGGTCCCGCGGTGAAATGTTTTTTTTTTTTCGATTTTCGCGGGGGGAGCGCCCGGTACGCGCACCGCGCAGCGTACCAGGGAGCGTACCATGGGGAAAAATAGTGAAAATAATAGTGTAAAATAATCATTTTGAGTGATTACAGGTAGAGTAGCTCTGAAAAGAGCTTTTGGGTTCTGTGGCTGTTTTAGGTACCTACAAGTACATCCCACACACACCCACACGCACACAACCCCATACCCCCACACCCACACACTCCCCACACACACCTCACACACGCACACCTCCACCCACACCCAAACACCCCACACCCCCACACCGACACCTTACACATCCACACCCACACCCACACATCCTACACACCCACACTCACACACACACCTCACCCCCCCAACACACACACACACACAAGCACACACAGATACCTCACAGACACATCCCACACGCACACCTCCCCCCCACACACACACACCCCTCACAGACACACCCACACATCCCATACATACACACACATCCTACACACATACCCCCCACACCCACACACACCCCACACACACCTCACACACCCACACCCCCACCTACACCCAAACACCCCACACACCCACACCCACACCCACACCTTACACACCCACATCCCCACCCACACCCACATACCCCACACACCTACACACACCTAATAGTGAAAATAATAGTGTAAAATCATCATTTTGAGTGATTACAGGTAGGGTAGCTCTGAAAAGAGCTTTTGGGTTCTGTGGCTGTTTTAGGTACCTACAAGTACGTCCCACACACACCCGCACGCACACAACCCCACACCCCCACACCCACACACTCCCCACACACACCTCACACACGCACACCTCCACCCACACCCAAACAGCCCACACCCCCACACCGGCAGCCTACACATCCACTCCCACACCCACACATCCCACACACCCACACTCACACACACACCTCACCCCCCAACACACGCACACACACGCACACACAGATACCTCACAGACACACCCCACACATCCCACACACACAGCTCCCCCCACACACACACACCTCACAGACACACCCACACATCCCACACATACACACACATCCTACACACATACCCCCCACACCCACACACACCCCACACACACCTCACACATCCACACCCCCACCTACACCCAAACACCCCACACACCCACACCCACACACACACCTTACACACCCATATCCCCACCCACATACCCCACACACCTACACACACCTGATCCCCCCAGACACACACATACACACACCTCACAGACGCACCCCACCATCCCCACACACACCTCCCCCCCACACATGGGGAAAACTCAGTGAAACAGTAAAATGATAATTTAAAGTGATTAGAGGTAGGGTAGGTCTGAATTGAATTGTTATGTTGTGTAGGTGATTTAAGTACCAACATGTAGGTACCAATGTAGAGTTTTAAATTCAATGTACACCTTTTTATGTAGATATCTAGCATGTTGTTATAGAAGTTATTGTGGTATATGGAATCCATACCATAGTCTGTCAGGAAAGCAGAAACAGATCCTTTAAGTACTCCCTGAGAAGACCTAGGGGATCATGGGTAGTCTACTCTGCTCCCTTATGATGTTTTAACATTGCACACTATACTGTAAGTTTCACTTTATACTATAATATAAACATAATTATTTTGGTAGTACTTAATGAATTAGATATAAAAATGAATAATGTCTCAAAGAATTTTTAATTATTAAATAAAACTTTATTGGTTTGAATTTTCATAGTTCAATAAAACTTCCAGCATTACATCATCTGGAATCTCCTCAAACATGCATGTTTCTATATCTTGTAAACATTGAACAAATTGTTGATCAAAAGACTGATCCATAAATTCTTCATTAAAAAAAATCTTCATTTAGAATCTCCTCAGATGTAATCTCGAAGGAAACATTGATATTTTCTTGCTCCCCTTCCATTTTTTTGCTGTAAATTGCATAAAAAATAACTATATCAGTAGTGTTAGGGCACTGTTGGGTTTAAGTTCAGACAGGTAGTTCAGATTTTTTAACAGTGAAGTTAACTTTGGGCAGTGTATGGTAACAGGCAGGAAGTAGAAATATAAAAAAGTGCCTGTGAAGAAGCGTAAGTAAATTCCTAATTATAGCAGAGAAGCCTAAGTCAATCCATAAATATAACAGAGGAGCCTATCTCTATCTATAACTATAGCAGAGGAACAGTAAATAATTATTAGAAAACATTTTTACAAATTAACTTAAAGTGCCCCTTACAAATTATCAACTTAGTTTACAGAGAGGTGAAGAAGAAAAAATGCGAAAATCCTTTCAAGATGTACCTCAGGTAGTTGTAGTCAAAATGGCCGTGTTTCCCTCTCATTTTTCATTTATATTCATGTACATAACCAATCAAATGTCATGAAAAAAAGTAGAAAATGAAAGTAACATTTTAATTGGTTGTAAATTCTAACACTTCAGATGTGTTTTTGTCATGTAATTTACCTCAGGATATTTAGACAGTGCTACAGCTCAAATGGCTCAATGGAATTCCACCAAATTTGGGAAAATGGTAGGGACTGGTATGTAGTATGGCCTATTCTATATGTGGTGAAGGTGTCTCCAGTGGATTTTATGTAAATTAACTTTAAAAAAAATTTGGGAGCGCTTCCCGGTGCGCGCCCCGGTACGCGTACAGGCAGTGCTATGGGAGTTCTCCATTTTGTTTTCGGTAGATTTAAGACAGAAAATGGAGGACAAACAACGTTGGGAATGGGTATAAGGGGGCATCGTAGGCACTCCCTGACCCTCTAGGTTTTCTGAGGGGGTCTTAGGAGGCCCATAGAGGCGAAAAAAAATATATATATTTTTCGCGGGGGGAGCGCCCGGTACACGCACCGGGAAGCGTACCGGGGAGTGTACTTTAGTGAAAAAGAGTGAAAAAAGTTAGAAAAAGATAATCTTTTGGAGTGATCAGAGATAGGATAGCCCTGAAAAGGGCTTTTGGGTTCTGTGGCTGATTTAGGTACCTACAAGTAGGTACCAATGCACAGTCTTAAATTCAGGAGGAATATTCTATTCCCCTCATCTGAGAAGTGCACACCATCTCCTCTGTAGATATCTTGCATGTTGTAACGCAAGTTGTTGTTGTATATTGAACCCATTCCATAGTCTTTCATGTAAGCAGAAACAGATTTATTCACATGTTTCCGTGCTTTCTCAAATTGTAGACAAAATTGGTTTGACCAGTTCCATTTCTGTCTTTGGCATATATTGGAAAATACCAGGGCAGTTTGAGGAAAAAGTGCCATCAATTGTTCAAAGGTGTCCTTTAAAAGCATTTCCAGACCTACCCCAGTCAAAGTGCCTAAGTCATTTCCACCACAGTGCAGAATTATGAGGTTAGGGTGTGGCAAATGCAAAAAGGTTTTCACCAATGGTATCAATTGGTGACATCTCAATCCTCTCTGGCCAATGTTATGTTGTTATGTTATGAGAATTTGTATAGCGCGCGGCTGCCCCAGCCAAGGGGCGTCCCGGCGCTGCAAGCTGACCAGAGTGCAGAATGAAGGTGCACAAAGAAAACGGATTATTGGAAAAGATGGGTTTTGATGGCTTTTCTAAAGGCTAAAAGATCATGCATCCCCCGTATGGTTACAGGCAGGCTGTTCCATAACTTGGCAGCGAGGAGGCTGAAAGAGCGTCCCCCCACTCTAGCAAGTCTAGTGCGGGGGATGGTCACTAGATGTTGTCCCTCTGAGCGGAGGGATCTACTGGGAGTATACTCAGACAGGAGGGGACTCAGCAGTGGGGGAGAGGCGGTTTTGAGGATCTTGAAGGCTAGACATAGAGCCTTGAACTGGATCCTTCTTCCCACCGGGAGCCAATGCAGTTTTCTTAATGTTCCAGAGACAGAAGAGTGGCGAGGGAGGCCGACCAGAGCCCTGGCAGCCGCATTCTGGACTCTCTGCAGTCTGGTGGTTTCAGCCAAGTTTGCTCCCAAAAGGAGAGAGCTGGCATAGTCCAGTCTAGAAAGGATCATCGCTTGGACGATAAGTTGGCGAGTGCGGCAGTCAAAGAACTTCAGGATGGGCCTGATGTTGCGTAGAATGCCGAAGCACGTGGCGGCCACTTTCTTGGTGTGGATGGTAAATTTTAGGGCCGAATCGACCCAGACACCTAGATTTTTTACACAGTCTTTTGGCTTGGGGGGTGGGCCCAGAATGTCAGGCCACCAATTATCTCCCCAGGAAGCTGTATTTTTTCCCAAGAGGAGAATCTCGGTTTTACCGGCGTTTAGTTGGAGAAAGTTCGCCGTCATCCAGTTGGTGATGTCGATGAGTGTCTGTTTAAAGTGAAGGGCTTCCAGACCACTGTTGTTATTCAGTGCCACCACCAACTGGGTATCATCAGCATATGATACCAAAGCCATACCATTCCTTCTAGCCACCTCCGCTAACGGGCGGACATAGACATTGAACAAGGTAGGGCTAAGGGACGAGCCCTGCGGCACTCCCTGCCCAATGCTATGCTCCTTCGAGATGTAAGGGGGGGTGGAGACTCTAAAAGACCTGTTAGAAAGGAAGTCTCTAAACCACCCCAGGGCTGCCCCTGTGACTCCAATTTCCTCCAGTCTCATCAAGAGGACCTCATGTGACACCGTGTCGAAGGCAGCACTGAGGTCCAATAGGACCAGTGCTGCAGTACCGCCGGCGTCAAGAATGGTACGGAGGTCCTCAGAAACACTGAGCAAGGCTGTCTCGGTGCTATGACCAGCTCTAAACCCGTGTTGGGAGTCGTCCAGGATGTTATTGGTAAGGAGGAAGTTGGACAAGATGTTATTGACGTGTGCCTCGGCCACTTTAGCAGGCCAAGGGAGCAAGGAGATCGGCCTAAAATTCTCCGGAAGTGAGGGATCCAAAGTGGGTTTTTTTAGAATGGGGGACACCCATGCCTGTTTCCATTTGATCGGGACACTGGCAGTGGAGAGTGACCGATTGATGATGTCACGAACGTGATCTGTGATGAGTATATGAGCGTCACAGAAAAGGTCGGGCTTTAAGGGATCTGCCGGAGACCCAGATTTGATCTTTCTACAAAGTTTAGAGAAAGTCTCACGGTCAAGTGTGGGAAGGGAAGTGAGGGAAGGCCTGGTAGAATCAAAGGTGACCGGTGACAGTGGGTCTTTGGGGAAGGTGTCGTATATCTTCCTGATTTTCTCAGTGAAGAAGTTGGCCATGTTGTTACAAAGGTCGGGCGAGGTAGTAATGACGTTGACAGTTTTTTTTGCCGTGAGGTCTTTCAGAATTTTAAAAACCGATTTTGAGGTATTAGAGCTGCTGTTGATTTCACTGGCATAGTATGCCGCTCTTATTCTGCAGACTTTACGGTGGTAGGATTTTTGGAGCAGGACATATTCTTGTTTAAGACCGGTATCATGACTTTTCCTCCAACGTCTCTCTGCCTTCTTACATTCCTTTTTCAAGGTGGCAAGTTCTGAGTTGTACCAAGGACTCGCCGTGTGAGTGCGGGTCTTGGTCCATCTAACAGGGATAAGGGTGTCGAGAGCCTGGGTAATCCAAAGGCAGAACTGATCGTATCCTGCATCCAGATCATCACTCGGAGGTAGGGGATGTAATGCCAGGATATCATGGAGTTCTTCAAGATGGAGTTTTCTCCATGGCCGTTTCTGAACTGAAGGGGTGGATGCTACAACCGAACTTGAGTTGCAGGGGATGGTTAACATCACTAAGTAGTGGTCAGTCCAGGTCATGGGAATAGGTAATTCAGAGGACCCGCCAGTGATGTTGGTGAAAATGGGGTCAAGAAGGTGTCCTGCTCTGTGGGTAGGGCCGTGGACAAGTTGCTCGAGTTCGAAAGCCGCAAGATCCGCTAAAAAAGTTGCCGCTTTAGCCTCGGTATTCTTGTCAAGATGCAGATTAAGGTCGCCAATAATCGTGAAGTTGGCGGAGTTAATGACATTGGTATTTAGATATTGTAGAAGGGAGTTAGTGAAGGGAACGTCAGCGCCAGGAGGTCTATAGACCAGAAGGCCAGTAGCGCAGAACTGGGGGTTGACTTTAATCGAGAAGCGAGCACTTTCACTGCCTTTGATGTCTACTTTGTCAAGTTGACACTGAAAATGGGATTTGAGTATGAGCGCTAGGCCGCCCCCTCTCGTGCCCCTGTTCACCGTATAAATAGAGTAGCCTGTAGGTGTTGCCAGGTTGCAGACCGAGTCCATCTCATCAAGGAGCCAAGTTTCAGTTATGAACAGGGCATCTAGAGAATGGTCAGTTAAAAGGTCATGTATTTCTGAATGATGTTTATACATGGATCTAACATTGAGGTGTCCTAGCCTGAAGGTGTGGACAGGGAGGGGTTTGGGTTTACGTTTGGAAGTGGAACACAGTTGGGAGGGAGTAACGAGCGGATGGTGTATATGAGCAGGATTGCGTCTGGTGCAAGAACAGGAGGAATGCTGAAGACTCAGTAGCTCGGATTTGGAGTAACACATCCTGCCGCCTTAATGCCAGAATGACAAGCAGAGTGCCCGGCGCCCGGCGCTGCCTTGGCGCGGACGGGCGCAGACGGGCAGCTCTTTGGTGGGTCTTCGGTGGGGCTGCGCGCGACCGCTGCGCGCCCGAGATAGTGCGAGGGCTAAGAAGCCACAGGAAGTTGGACACTAGAGCGCTAACCGCTCTGCAAGCAGGCCAACCGGAAGTGTCCCAACGAAGAAATGCCGGGAGACGGCTCAAGCAATCAATCAGTTATGGCGTGTGGTGCAGGGGGAAGTGTATTTTAAGTAAAGCACAATTTAGGAAGCACACAATATAATTCCAGCAAGATTAAAAGTACAATTTTTAAAAACGAAGTTTTTCTAAAAACGAAGCGCTAACTTGCTTACACTACCCAGATCAGCTCGCACAGCGGGTCGGGGACACTGCCACTGTCTCCTTCCCGCAATGCGCTGCAGCCCCTGCTCCGCCTAAGAAGCCCCAGGAAGTTGGACACTAGAGCGCTAACCGCTCTGCAAGCAGGCCAACCGGAAGTGTCCCAACGAAGAAATGCCGGGAGACGGCTCAAGCAATCAATCAGTTATGGCGTGTGGTGCAGGGGGAAGTGTATTTTAAGTAAAGCACAATTTAGGAAGCACACAATATAATTCCAGCAAGATTAAAAGTACAATTTTTAAAAACGAAGTTTTTCTAAAAACGAAGCGCTAACTTGCTTACACTACCCAGATCAGCTCGCACAGCGGGTCGGGGACACTGCCACTGTCTCCTTCCCGCCAATCCATTTAATGTTCACATTTGGTAAATCAAGGTTGTGAAAATTTCTGATAGCTGCATACCTTTGAGCCCAGTGGATATAGCTATGTCCAATAATCCAGACAGAATACATGGTAGAGGAGGTTCTGGTGCAGTCAGATGAAGTGTAGGAATAAAGAGGCAGTTGGAACAGTAGGAGTTTGCAAAAAAAACCTGTGGAGTTTCAGTGCTCTTGAATCACAAGCAATGATTGGTAGATTGAGATAGTTGAAAACTGTATGTTAGGGTGCATGGTTGTGTACTGTGTAAGAAGTAATTTGAATGGTTAAAAAAAGTCATTTAAAGAAACATTGCACCAGATAAGCTGGTGTATTTGCAGGTCAAACATCCTTGCTGAGGTGATTTGCAACATTGTAGAATAAACTTTTAAACCTGAGAGCTCAGTGAGGAGGGAGTTGCTATGGTAACAGGTAGAAAGGGCTGAGGGGGGAAGGGTGTTGGTTTGAAAATACAGAGGGGAGAGTTTTGATTGGTTACCATGAGCAATATGTGGGTAGATTTAGAGATTTTCTGTGCCATTAATGGTTGCAGTGCCTGGAGAACATACCTTTTGCTCTGCTATAGAAATAGTGGTGTGTGTATCTGACACTGTTCTGAATCTCTCAAAGTATTTGTAAAGGTGAGTTATGATTCATTTAGATAGAGAGTTTAGATTCAGAAGCACATTGATTTTCTTTGCTTTTGGTTTGTGTGATGCTTTTAAAAATACATGGTTTCTATATTTGCAAAATAGAGGATTTTTATTTTGTGAAATAGTGATGTTTCAGTAGTGAAGTTGAATGGTTGTACATAGGACTTGCACTTAGTATCTAAAATGTTATTTGAAAAATTAATTTTAGGGCAAATTAATGGGTTTCAGTAGTGAAAATGAATGCTTGTATATAGGATCTGTGCAGTGTTTCTAAAATGTTAATTGAAAAACGATTTTAGTGCAAAACAATGGGTTTTAGTAGTGTAAATGAATGCTTGTAAATAGGATCTGTCCTCTGTTCATAAAATATTAAATAAAAAACGATTTTAGGGCAAATTAATGGCTTTCAGTAGTGAAAATGAATGCTTGTACATAGGACCTGTGTTCGGTTCTTAAAATGGTAATTGAAAAACGATTTTAGTGCAAATCAATGGGTTTGAGTAGTGAAAATGAATGCTTGTATATAGGATCTGGGCAGTGTTTCTAAAATGTTGATTGAAAAACGATTTTAGTGCAAAACAATGGGTTTTAGTAGTGAAAATGAATGCTTGTAAATAGGATCTGTGCTCTGTTCATAAAATATTAAATAAAAAACGATTTTAAGGTAAATTAATGGCTTTTAGTAGTGAAAATGAATGCTTGTACATAGGACCTGTGTTCTGTTCATAAAATGGTAATTGGAAAACGATTAGGAAGCACATTGAGCTTGTTTGCTGTTTGTTTGTGTTATTTTTTTGGTAATGCTTGGTAGCATTGTTTGCAAGAGAGAGGAAATGTATTTTGTAAAATAGTGAGTTTTCAGTAATGAAATGGAATGCTTGTACTCCAGCAATGCATCCTTTCACATGGGGAAAGCTACATGTGAAAGCGTTTGCCTCAGTCTTACGCTTGCTGTAAGGCAGGCACAAGATTTTGACGTAACAGTGTCCTAAAAGTGATGCAGTGAAATCTCATAGATTTTACTGTGTCACTATTATGAGGCTTTTTGCGGGGGAATGCCCCCTCTGTGTACATTACATATATAGAATACATACATTACACCTGACAGAAGTATAATGTGGCACAGAGATTTAAAAAGTGACGCATCTACCTACATGCGTCACTTTTTAAATATGGCGCTAAAAGGTACATGTTTTGTGCCGCCGATGCGTCACAAAAAGTGACGCATTAACAGTGCAAAACTGACGCAGGACCTCATAAATGAGCTTCATCTTTTTTTGCACACTATTCTAGTTTAGTCCTGTCCATTGCACTCTTGGACACAAGCCTCACCTTTTGTGCTCCCCTGGACAGGCTTCATCTCATCTGTACTCCTGCTTAGGTGTCAGAATCCTATCACATGGGGAAAGCCCTATGAGAAAGCGTTTGCCTCAGTCTTATGCCTGCTGTGAGGCAGGTGCAAGATTTTGATATAACAGTGTCTTAAAAGTGACGCAGTGAAATCTCATAGATTGCGTCACTATTACGAGGCTTTTTGCGGAGAAATTACCCCTCTGTGTACATTACACCTGACAGACGTATAATGTGGCGCAGAGGTTTAAAAAATGACGCATCTACCTACAAAAATTTTTTGGGGGTAATGTTTGGTAGCATTGTTTGCAAGAGAGAGGAAATGTATTTTGTAAAATAGTGAGTTTTCAGTAATGAAATGGAATGCTAGTTCTCCAGCAATGCATCCTTTCACATTGGGGAAAGCTGCATGTGATAGCGTTTGCCTCATTCTTACGCTTGCTGTAAGGCAGGCGCAAGATTTTGACGTAATAGTGTCCTAAAAGTGATGCAGTGAAATCTCATAGATTGTACTGTGTCACTATTATGAGGCTTTTTGCGGGGGAATGCCCCTCTGTGTACATTACACCTGACAGACATATAATGTGGCGCAGAGGTTTAAAAAATGACGCATCTACCTACATGCGTCACTTTTTAAATATGGCGCAAAAAGGTACATGTTTTATGCCGCCGATGCGTCACAAAAAGTGACGCATCAGCAGTGCAAAACTGACGCAGGGCCTCATAAATGAGGTTCTTTTTTTTGCACACTACTCCAGTTTAGTCCTGTCCACTGCACTCTTGGACACAAGCCTCACATTTTGTGCTCCCCTGGACAGTCTTCATCTCATCTGCACTCCTGCTTAGGTGTCAGAATCCTATCACATGGCGAAAGCCCCATGTGAAAGCGTTTGCCTCAGTCTTATCCCTGCTGTGAAGCAGGTGCAAGATTTTGACGTAACAGTGTCCTAAAAGTGACGCAGTGAAATCTCATAGATTTCACTGCGTCATTATTACGAGGCTTTTTGCGGAGAAATGACCCCTCTCTGTACATTATACTTGACAGAGGTATAATGTGGCACAGAGTTTTAAAAAATGACGCATCTACCTACATGCATCACTTTTTAAATATGGCGCAACAAGGCACATGTTTTATGCCGCCAATGCGTCACAAAAAATGACGCATCAGTAGCGCAAAACTGACGCAGGGGTTTATAAATAAGGCTCATCTTTTTCTTACACACTACTCTAGTTTAGTCCTGTCCACTGCACTCTTGGACACAAGCCTCACGTTTTGTGCTCCCCTGGACAGGCTTCATCACATGAGTATTCCTGCTTAGGCCTTATAATTTTTTTTTAGAATAACATTTGAAAAACAATGAAAAGGTCATATGTATAAGCTTTTCATTACACTACTAAAATATTTTTGCTGCAAATTAATGAATTTTACATTTTTCAGAAAGTTTAAATAGTAGGACCTGCACTGTGTTTCTAAAATGTTATGGAAAAATCGATTTTGGTGCAAATTAATAGCTTTTACATTTTTGAGAAAAAATAAAAAGTGTGTACATGATTACATAAAAAAATTTGACCTTTTCACAATTATGTCACCTGTGTTACCTGAGATTATGAAGTAGATTGTGCAGATGAGGTAAGACATGTCCAGAGGGACAGAGGAGGTGAGGTTTATGATCAAGACTGTAGTGGGAAAGAGGCCTTTCCTGGGAAGCATAGGTGGTGAAGCCTGTGTATAAGAGAGCAGTGGACTAGACTTCATGAAGTCTATCCCCTACTGGACTCTTAGACACAGGTCTCATCTTCTTTGTACCTGTGGACAGAGCTGTCTTCCACTATACTCTTCAATACAGGCCTCACCTTTTGTGCACCCCTGGAGAATCCTCACCTGATCTGTAACCCTGAAAAGATTGTTTGCTTTTTGTCAATGCTTTGTTGTTTGGTAATAGTGGTCTATAATGTGCTATTTTTTTGTTTAACACAGATTGAAATCAAGATTTCAAGAGTAAGTAAACATGCCCTCAAGGGAAAGAAGAAGAAAACAACATAACCGCCAAAAAACAAAAACAACAACGGAATTACAGCACTCTTCCACAACAAATACTTCAAAAAATAGGAACCAAGCTCCTGGTAAGACAACTAAGTCTTTCATACGCAACATATGTACTTCAAAAAAAATTGTTGGACAGCATGTAGAAAAAGAGAATGAGAGAGTAAATTTGAAAAGGAAGGAGAGAACCTCAAAGAATCCTACAACTGGAGTAGGAGAGAATAATATGTATAGGAATAGAAGGCAGAATCAGTTTAGAGACATTCGTAAACGAATGTTTCGCAATAGGGTGGTTTTAAATTTGTTAAAAAACATTAGGAAAGGTAAACAGAGAGCTGCTTTTTATAAGAAAAAGAAAAGGGTAGAGAAGATTGTTGATCAGGCTTTTGAAGTTAAGAAAAAATTATTTATTTTAATAATCAATAGAATTAGGACACTTAACAAGACAATTGATGTTTTCAAATCAAACAGTAGATGGAAAAGAGTAATTAATCGGACTAATTTTTGTAAAGTTTTTTCAGGAGAATGGATGCACAGTTCAAGTTGTGAGCCATTTTTTAATGAGGAGAGTTACTTCCAGGAGAATGATTTAGTGCATGCAGTTGACACCAGTGGTCGAGCGTATGAAGTGAAAGACGGTTGTCCGATTGAAAAAGAGAAACTTGTGCCTAGAGAACCAGAAGAGGTGTTATCTGATGGAGTTTTAGGGAGACGTACTAAGGGTCCAGTGTACACTTGGAAGTGTAGTCATATTTGTAGTGTGCGACAGGAATCAATTGATTTGTTTTGTAATTTCTTACGTACATATAGTAAGAAAAGTCTAAAGCAGAAAGTGAAGTTGTTGCAAGACTTAGATCCTTGCAGAGTGAGAGAAAACACAGGTTTGCAAGGCCATTCACTGGCTTGTCTTTCTAGAAAAGTCTGTCAGAGTATTTTTCATCATTTTAGGATGTTAGCAGTGCATCATACCAAAATGAGGAAATTAGTGAGAATGTTGTATTATGCAAAAAGTCCAGCACTTAAGCTTAAACAATTAAACAGTGCTCTTTTGCATAGAACTGAATTAGATGTGAAGAAGATTTGTGAAGAAATTGAGATTTGTTATTTTGGTGAAAAAGAGGACAGTGTAGAAATTGACACAGCAATTCAAGGTAATGTGGAAGAGAATGTACAGATTTCAAGTACAGAAAAGTTTGAGCAGGAAATTACCAGGTTTAAGGTGAAATCAAGTAAAAGGCCGAATTTTACTTGTGTGTGTTGTCGACGAAGTCATTATAAACATCAAACTAGATTAGTTGATTTATACGTAAAAAGTGAAAAGATGAATAATTATGAGTGGAAGGATTTTGCAACTTATTTGTGGGTGGAGAATTGTTTTGATTTGAGTTCTGATCAGCGTATTTGTAAATATTGTTATGATAAATTAAATCAAAACAGAATGCCTGCTAGAGCTGTTCATAATAATCTGGAGTTGGTAGACATTCCACGTGAATTGATGGATTTAAATAAATATGAGTCTATTTTGATTCAATGTGTCCATCCTTTTCAGGCAATTGTTCGCATGGAGCCTAAGATAGGGAAATTGCCTCCTACAGATTTGCAGAGAGGATTAAAGGGAAGAGTTATTTATTTGAGTATTACAAAGATTTATGTGTTGCAGCAGAGGAAACAGCTGCAGATGAAGACAGTGATTGTTCAGGCGGCCAAATAGAAAAAGTTGATGTGTCTAGAAGTGAAGAAATATATGAACATTATACTGTTCATCCTTTGCATTCCAAAGAAGTAATGGGGAAAGCAATTGAATTGTTTCAAATGAAAGCAGCAAAAGGAAGTCCCATTAGTGTATGGGAAGAAAGTTTGGAAGCTCGTTGTTTTCCACAGCTATTTCCAACAGGTCGAGGTGGACGATATGACGATCGACCACTTCAAATTCCTGCATCTGAATATCGAACTGTAAGATTATATGCTGAAGATCCAAGGTTTCGTCAATGCATTCCCTATTTGTTTCATTTACTGTATGAAAGTGACTTGTCTGGGCTTTCTTATGCAGTAAACCATATACTGAAAAGTGGACCACATCTGCAAAATGTTTCGACGAGGGACTTTATGGAGAAAGTGAATCTGCAAGATAATATTTTGGAATCTCATTTAATCAATCTCATGGCATGTCAGCGTGGTACAAACGAGTATTGGTACCGTCGTCATGGGGAATTGAAATGTATGCTAAGAAACTTAGGAACTCCTACATGGTTCCTCACTCTTAGCTGTGCCGAGTATGCATGGGACGACTTACTTCAATTTCTACGAGAGGCAAATGCAAATATACAAAATATAGAATTCAAAACACCTGGAGAACTGTGTTCTTTGGATCCAGTGAATGTATGCAGATATTTCAATCATAGATTTGAAGCTATGATGTCTTTTATTACCAACAAAAAAAATCCTCCCCTTGGAGAGGTTTTGGATTTCTTTTGGAGAAAGGAGTATCAAGCGAGAGGTGCTCCTCACATACATATGTTGTTGTGGATTAAAGATGCACCCACATTTGGAACAGATTCGGATGAGACAGTGATGAGCTTCATTGAAGAGTATTCAACATGTGCTGTTCCGAAAACTACCGAAGAAAATAGTTTAAGGCAACAAGTTTTACGCTTTCAATCCCATCGTTGTGGAAAGTATTGTCGTCGAAAATTCAGAAACAAGGACAAGTTCTACACAAAATGTCGTTTCAGCTTTCCACGACCAGTGATTTCTAAAGGAAGAGTAAATAATTTGATGTCTTCTCTGCGACATACTGTGACGAGGAAATCACCAAAAAATACATACAATTTAAAAAGAAACGAAGAGTCCAAGTACATCAACGATTACAACCCAGTGATTTTGTCCATGTGGAATGCTAACATGGATATTCAAATTGTTGCTGACAACTCTATTGCTGTGGCTCGATATGTGACGTCTTACATCACAAAAAAAGAAAAGACAGAACTGAAGGAAATGCGGGAGGACATTTCACATGAAAAGAGTCTAAGCAAGAAATTATACAGTTACAGTCTGAAGATGTTGTCGCATCGAGAAATTGGAGCATATGAATGTTCTGATCGATTGTCATCAGCAAGTCTCTATGCCAAATCTAGAACCATCATTTGGGTGAGTCTAGGTCTTGCTGCAACACGAAACCGAGTTTTGAAATCTGTACAGGAAATAGAGTATTTGGCAGAGAAAGAACCAGAAAGTACAGATATTTTGAAGACAAACATGTTGGATACATACTATCCAAAAAGAAGTCCTTATCTTGAGAACGCTTGTCTCTATGAAGTTCTGCAAAGATATATTTATAAGAGGAACATCAGAGAAGATATCAATAATGGAATATATGCTGTCATTGGATGTGAAGGATGTCTAGTGAAACAGAGAAAAGGTCATTTGATTAATCATCAAAAATTGAGTTGTGAAAATCCAGACAAAAGAGAATTTTACTATTTGGCTCTTTTGCAACTCTTTAAGCCATGGCGTACAGAAGAGGAACTACTTGGAGATTTTCTGTGTTACGAAGATTCTTTTAATGCAATCAAGGATACCATAGAATGCTCTGTTTTTCCAAATTATCTGCAAATGTTGAACGAAGAAATAGAGCAAGAAGCCACAATTGCTGCAGAGATTGCTAGAGACAGTTCTCAAGACAGTCAGAGTTCTGCTTCATTGAGTCAGGATCCACTTGAAGGAGCAATTATACAAAATGAAGCTGCCACTGCCATGGATGAGGTGGAAAGAGCTATGGAACAAGCTCAAGATGATGTAGTTAACTTAGAAGATTTGGTGAAAAAACTAAACCTTGAGCAGAAACAGATATATGACGAAGTCACAGAACAGATTGAACATGGATTCAGTCATGAGAAAAAAGAGTGCTCATGTACATCATTTAAGCCTGTCCAACTGTACGTGAGTGGAGAAGCGGGAACTGGAAAAAGTTTTCTGTTTAAAGCAATTGCTACTTATCTGCAGAAAAGGATTGAATCACCGCTGTCTTGTGTTGTTACTGCTCCAACTGGGCTGGCTGCACATAACATTAAAGGGATTACTTTACATCGTTTACTGATGCTGCCAGTGGAGCATGATAACAAATTGCAATATCACAAGCTATCTGGAGATGCGTGTTCCGAAGTTTCGAGAGTCCTGAAGAAAATGAAACTTCTTATCATTGATGAAGTAAGCATGGTGGCAAATATAATGCTTGCTTTTGTGCATTTGAGAATGCAAGAAATTCTTAGAACAGACTATGATGTCTTATTTGGAGGAAAACACATTATTATTTTTGGAGATCTACTGCAGTTGACTCCAGTGAAAGGACAACCTGTGTTCAAAATGCTCACGCATGAAGATACCAGGAAGTGCCTAGGAAGCATTGGAAACGTTAATATATGGTTAAACTTCAAATATGCAGATCTGCTTCAAAATATGCGGCAGGCAAAAGATGAAGATTATAAAAATATTTTACAAGACGTAAGAATCGGAAAAGTAAGTCAGCAAGGGAAAGAAGCTTTACATGGACGATTAATTTCAAATTTGTACACAAATGAAAACATTCTTCCAGAGAATATTTTTAAGAAAATTAACGAGAAGAAATTTGGCATATGTTTGATGCCAACTCTGAAAGAATGTTCCATGTTCAACAACAAAATGTTAAAGTTAGAAAATGAAGAGATAGTGAAACTGGAAGCTACAGATAAAATAGAGCATATGGGAGCAACAATTATTTTGTCTGAAAATTTGAAATCAAAATTGGATTCATTAGAGAAGACTATATCTAAAACTGCTGGTTTTGAAAAGACTCTGCATGTGTGTTTAAATTGTCGTATCATTTTGAGAAGGAATTTAAATGTTGAAAGAGGTCTGGTAAATGGAGCAATGGGTCATGTTGTTGGTTTTGTGAATTACAAAAATAGAGATGGAATTGAAATTTTAAAAATTAAATTTGATGGCATTGATGAAATAGAACAAATTTGTCGTTGTTCAGCTAGATTTTTGCTCGTGAAAGACTTATATGTTCGCCGAAAACAGTTTCCTATTTGTTTGGCATATGCGGTGACAATTCATAAGTCTCAAGGTTTAAGTGTAGATAGCGCATTGGTGAACATTGGAAGTTCTGTGTTTAAAGAGGGTATGGCATATGTGGCATTATCACGAGTCAGAACTTTATCAGGATTGTACTTGATTGAGTGTGATGAAACAAAGATTTGTGCAGATCTACATTGTGTTAAAGAATACAATAGGTTAAGAAGAGAGTATGCTCCACATTTGCCTCAATATCCTCTGATTGAAAAACGTGTGGTAGGCCGAAAAAGAAGAAATGAGAGTAATTGCAGTGAGGTAGTAGCAAAAAGACAAAAAGTAGACAAAACTGTAATTGTAAGCAGAAGGAAAAAGGATTCTGTTGAAGATGTTGTTGGATTTCAGTTTGAAAACAGGTCTGGTGTCAACTGCTATGCTAATGTAGTGGTTAATGTTGTTTTTTTTTCTTCAAAACATACAAGAACAGATTGTTGAAAATCGGGATCAAAGATTTTGTTGTTTGTTGAATTCCGTGTTTGACAAATGTACCAGTGATAGAGCAAAAATAGAAAGTGTTTCAGAAATTCGAAATCTTCTAGACATATGTACTGGTCAAAATCAATTTTCACAGAATATTCAGCAGGATTGTCAGGAATTTTTAATGTATATGTTTGATGTATTGGAAGATGAAGGTGTAGATATAAAAAATCTTTTTAGCCTTTCTTATCAATGGCAGCATGACTGCGACAACTGTACTTTATCAAGTACTACTAGAATAGACACTGAAAGATTTATATATTTGACTTTACCAGACTGCAAATCAGTGCCTTTTAATAATCTAGTTAGCTGATCACAATATGGTGTGTACCCAATGTAAGTCTACAATGCTGTCCACATTATTTCTACAAAATTATGGTCAGTATGTCATTTTAATGCTCCAACGATGTAGACCTGATGGAACTAAATTGACAACTTCTATTAAAAATGTTGTGGCTTCACAGTTATCGATATCAGGAAGAACCTTTGCAACTGCAGCTATTATTTTTCATGAAGGTCCTTCTACAACATCAGGGCATTACACGTGCTATTTAAAAAGTTGTAAAGGTTGGACCCAATGTAACGACACTCATTTGACTTTCAAACAACGTTTGCCTTTTGGCTTAAAAAATTCATACCTAGTGTTTTTAGAACCAAAATTTAGGTAAAGGTAATTGGCCTATGAAGACGGGAGCAGTTAATAAAGGTTATTTTGCTGTTTAAAAATATATTCTGAGTAAAAGTGATCCAGGTAATATAAAAAATTGACTTGTCATATAGCTACTGTAAGTGGATCTCATAGTAAGTGATATTAGTATTATACAAAATGATGAACATGAGTGAGTCAGAGATGGTTTTACAAATACTTAAATATTGTGAAAATGTTGAAGAGGCTTTCTTTCAGAACATCGGAAAAAAGGTCATTTCAGAGTTTCTTTGAATTAATTTGAAAATATACTCATACATCTGACACTATTTGGCCAAAAGGAAAGGTATAGGAATGAGTAAAGAGTCATGACTGAAAAAAGGGGTATATGAAAATAATGAAAATATTTCAGATGTTCTTGGAGCTTTTCTTCTCGAAAGTCGATGAAATGGATTTTTTACGGAACAGCAAAGTACTTTGCAACGAGAAAAGGACCTCTATGATATACTATTTGGCCTCAAGGAAAAGTAAGTCAATCAAAGATTAGTGTACATTTGTCATTTGTCAGTATCTAAGTTTTTTTTTAAAACACAATCTTTTAGATGGTGGTTTTTTTTCCCGCTGTCATATGATGAGTAATTTGAACTCACTGTTTTAAGTGAAATTCAATATATTCTGAGAAAAGTAAAAATAAACTTTGTAACTTGTTGTAAAAGTTATTCTATACTTTGGATTGTGTAAATTAAATTGTATTCCCATTCTCTGACACTCACTTTCCTTTTTCCATCCTCTTTCAGCTCTTTTTACTCACTTATAATGTCTTTCTTTCACTCTCTGTAACCCCCGTTCCTTTACTCCACTTGTTTGACAAGCCCTCATTCTCATTTCAACTGTCTGCATCCCCTCTATCCCTTGCATACGTTTTCAGCTTTCAGTCTCTCTGCTTTACTTCCCTTTTCCGTATTTTCCTCCTTTTCTCTTTTAGTAATTCCTGTTTACTCACTCAGCAGTATTATCGCACTCTATCACTATAAATCACCCACTCTCCCTCGCTTATCTTTGTTTGCTCCTTACGTTTGACCTTTTCTCTCTATTTTTCGTTCACTACTTCTATGTCCTCAGTGCCTCACTCTCCTTGTGTTATGTTCACTTGTGTTTATCTTTTCGGTCTCAGTCATTATCTTTTTACTTACTACTGTTTCCTGATTTAGTTTTGCTAAGTCACATTGTTTTAGTATCTGTCTTACCTTTAGTTCATTTCTCTGTTCTTCTCTTCCTCTCTGTCAGTGAATCTATATGCCTTACTTTTAGTAATTTGCTCTCCTTCTATTTCTTTTTCTCTCTTTTTGTCCTTCTACCTTACTTTATTTCCCTTTCTATGTCCTTCACTCTTACTTTATTTCTAAATACACTGTTATGCTTTTTAACCTCTTCATTTGTATATTTTAATTTAAAATACACATTTTACTAATTATAACTCATTTTTTCTTCTCTCTTTCACAGATACAAAGCGCAGTAAAAAAAAATTAAAGGTACATTTATTATATGGTAAGTATGACTAAAAAAATGTACTTTGTCATCACCCTTTGCTTTAAGCTTACTAATATTTTCTCAACCAACCTCACTCCTGTGTCTTTATTCTGCTTACCACACTTATTCTTATTCTCCATGTTTACTCCAATTTCCCTATTTCCCCTCTCATATTCAACTTCTTTCAATCCCTATTCTTTACTTCACTTACCCTCTGTTCCCTTCCTTTGCTTCTTCACTCATTTTGTTTTTCTTAATTATTTATCTTACTCCTACACACACACCTCATCCCCCTCTCAACACATACACACACCTCTAACATACATCCCCCACACACACCACACATACACCTCATACACACAAAAAATCCCCCCACACACACTCTTCACATACACACACACATTCCATACACACACATACATCGCACACATATACACCCCACACCCATACACTCCTCACACATACTTCACACACCTTCACCTCTACCCACACCAAAACACCCCACACACCCACACCCACAGACACACCTTACACACCCACACCTCGACCTACAGCCACTGACTCCCTATAAGTCACACACCCTGCATTACTTATCTTTCTTTGCTGTTTCACTCAAATCCATTCAGGTACTGTTTTCTATACTCTCTTTGTCCTTTCTCTTTGTCTTATCCTAATTCAATTTTTCACCCTCTTTCACCCCTCTTTAATTACACTAACTGGTCTTTTCTTACCCTCACTCACCGTTCTTCATTCATCCCGGTTACGCCACTACCCTTCATTCTCAATTTTTTACTGTCCTTTCTTTTTCTTTCAACACCCACTCACATTCTCCCACTATCTCTACTTTAGTCTTCTTCCTCTCTCTTTTCCCTTCTTTCGTTCCTTTAGTCATTTTACTTTTCTCACTTTCACCCTACTACACCTTCTCTGTTTTTTACTATGTAATAAACAATCCCTCTGTGTTCATCCTGTAGCTCTCTTTCTCTTAACATTACTCTCTTTGTGTTCTTCCCTCATGGTAACTCCTTCATTCATTTTTTTTCTATTTTTTTGGGTGGCGCGCCCCGGTACGCGTACCCTAAGAAAAACAGTGATATATAGGTTTATTTTTATAAATGAAAGGTAGTTCTAAAAAGAACTGTTTTTTTTCTTCTTTTTGTCTTTTCAAAACAGTTTTATATTTTTTTTGTATTTTTTATGGGGAGAGACAAAAAACAGGGAATTGTAAATGGCTCAACAGGAGCAAAAAACAAAAAACTGAAAAAATTACAGTTTTTGCGGGGCATTTGTGATTGTCACCAGCAAGGACGACGAGCTTCATGCTCTGTTCACCATAGGCGATGAGCTTGCCACATGCAATACATGTAATTCTAAAATCTGCAATTGTGGCTGAATACAAGGCATCGTCTCTGTTGTATCTGGTCCAGATGGAGTGGGTTGCTTTCTTTTGGAGCTGATCCTTGAACACTGGGGGAGGTGACTGGCCAGTTCTCTGATCTCTGCACGAGAATAGTTATTAGGATGCTTCCGGGTCATATGTCGAATCATGGTATTATTACCAAATGAATATTTTTTGTCTGGATTGCCCCTTGAGAGTTGTTCGCCACAGATTAGGCAAGTTACCTTGGCCGCATTCACTTTTTTCTTGCCCTCTGGGAGTGAAAAAAACTCCCTTACAATGTGTTCTTTTGGCTTGTATGGGGTATTTTGTTCAGGCAGCCATCTTCTCCCCTCCTCCTCCTCCTCTTCCTCCTCCTCCTCTTCTTCACCACCAATGTATTGTTGTGGTGGTCCTCTTGGTGATGGTGGTGGTGGTGGTGGTGGTGCAGATGCTCCAGCTGTTGCTGCTACAGTAGCCATTTCAAAGTACAAAAGAATTGTCTCTATAGATGAAACAGGTCTTCCTCAGTCAAAGGACAAAGTCAGAATAAGGAAGAAAGGTGGGGTTTTTCATCATTTGGGAAAAAAAAATGTCCTGAACCAATCAGAAGTGTTATTTTCAGGTCACAAGACCTAGGCTTTACTCATTTGGAAACCAAAACTGTTCTGCACCAATAGAAAGTGTTATTTTCTGGTCACATGACCCGACGCGCTTACGCTACGCGCCCCGGGGCGCGCGGTGTAAGTGCGTCGAGACGTTCCGCGATTGTATGCGCACGCGTGCTTCCGGGTGCGCTTACGCTGTGCGTCATATGACACATCACGCATCCACGCGATACGTCACGATGTTGTTTTCGTTCGCGAGAATAGCGCTAACGGGACGCTCCCCGGTACGCGCCCCAGGGCGCGCCATGATCGTATGCGCACGTGGGCTTCCGGGTGCGCTTACACTGTGCGTCATATGACGCATCACGCGTCTACGCGATACGTCACGATGTTGTTTTCGTTCGCGAGAATAGCGCTTACGGAACGTTCCCCGGTACGCGCCCCAGGGCGCGCCCCAACTTAAAAATAAAAAAAATTGACATATTTATACAATATAAAATTCATTTTAAAATTTATTATTTTTTATACCTATAAAGATTTGCTATTAAAAAACCATTGAAATTCACTGAAAAAAACATAGGTTTCACACCAGTTATAGTTAGGAATTAGCATTTAAAAAACCTATTAAATTCACTGAAAAAACCACAGGTTTCACACCAGTTATAGTTAGCTGGAAGTTTTACTCGCATAAACCATTGAAATTCCCACGTTATAGTTAGTTGGACTCACTATAACTTGCGCGTGCAATGCACTGCTGATGATGTCACATATTACATCACTCATGACATGGTCAGTGACATGACTCATGACATCACTGATGACACCATCCTTGTGACAGAGTGACAGACCTCCTTTCACTGTAATGTAACCCTTGAAACACATATTCAAAAATAGAAACTAAAATTTTCAAAAAAATAGAGATACCCATACCAGTTACAACAACCAATTCAATAATTCCACCATCTATATACACATGCACTCATTCACCAACAGTTCTATATAGTCACTCATACATATACTCACTCATCATATGTAGTGATACACCTATACATCTTGTTACACACCGACAGTCATCCAAAAGTTACTCACACACATACTCACACATGCAAATAAACTATTGAACATCCATTTATTTGCATATACAGCTATACACACACTACCACTTTACTTCTAAGGAAACTTACACATACTTACTCTTTAAAACAATCACTTATAGAAACACATACTAATTTAAATAGGAACTCTTACAATCTCTTACTCTCAGATATACTCACTTATATACATCAATATTCACATACACTAGATTAAAACATATGTAGTTACTGATAAAGAAACTAGTGAGACACTCATTCACTCAGTAACACACACATATACACAGTCATCCACCCATACCGTCCTGCACATATGCTGTCTTCAAAACACATACAAAGAGAGAGTCAGTCATTCATGCATCTATGTGCTAAGTAATACCTCCACCAAACCATACAAACACTCATACTGATACTAAGAAAAACATCTAATAACCTATATACATACACATGTACCTACTCACCAACCCATGCAGCCACTTATACACAAAGTGAAACACTAATACATATATTTAAATATTTAAACATTACTCACTAATATTTATTTTTCAGAAAGACACACATTCACTGGATGGTGTCATCAGTGATGTCATGAGTGATGTCACTGACCATGTCATGAGTGATGTAATATGTGACGTCATCAGCAGTGCATTGCACGCGCAAGTTATAGTGAGTCCAACTAACTATAACGTGGGAATTTCAATGGTTTTATGTGAGTAAAACTTCCAGCTAACTATAACTGGTGTAAAACCTATGGTTTTTTCGGTGAATTTCATAGGTTTTTTAAATGCTACTTCCTAACTATAACGTGTGTAAAACCTATGGTTTTTTCAGTGAATTTCATAGGTTTTTTAAATGCTACTTCCTAACTATAACGTGTGTAAAACCTATGGTTTTTTCAGTGAATTTCATAGGTTTTTTAAAGGCTACTCCTTAACTATAAACTGTTTATAAGTTATATTTTTTCATTATATTTCTTAGCTTTTATTAATTGCGAAATATAAAATATTTTTTTATGTATTCTATAGTTTTATTATAGATTATCGAGAAATACTTTCATAGTATTACAAAGTTTTCTTCACTGTCAGAATTGCTTAGGAACTCCTTGCAAGTCTCAAAAGCTTTACAAAGTCTTTATCTTACATTCATTTCACCGTTTACAGACTTGTCAGATGTTAAAAAACGTACCGAGGTGCGCGACAGAGTGCGCGCACCCCGGTGTTTTGAAACAATAAAAAAAGTTTGATACTTTATCGGCATTGTTCTTGTGACCCCATATGAATTACTTAATATTTGAGAATGTATACCTTTCCTCCTTTTCACATTTTAAAACTTCATTAAATTAGACCGATACTTCTAAATCACGTACGTGTCCGGATTCCGTCACCGCGTATACGTCCTAATATGCGCATGTCAAATCATGTGACTTGAAAAGAACACTTCCTATTGGTTCATAGTAGTTTCTATTCTGCAATTTTCCAGAAACCACCATCTTCCCTCACTATCTATTTGGCGCTGAAGGGAGAACAACCTTTTTCATATTTCCGGACACTTTGCTCAAATGGCGGCCGCAGGCAATTCTTCTTCGGAATCTGAAGGAAATGGTTATCTTCCTTTAAAAAAAAAAAAGGAATCTTTTATTTGGCAATTTTTTACCTTTCCACAAGGTCAAAAAAAAGTAAATGCTCCGAAAGTAACGTGCACAATTTGTGGCTCCATACTTTCCAGAGGAAATCCAACCCAAAAATATTCTTTTTCAATTCATACTATGAAAAGGCATATGAGCCAAGTCCACCCTGTTCAATATGCACAGGCAGCGACAAGAGCTCTGGCCACAGAACTGCCACCATCTCAGGCCAGTACTTCATCGACAGGACGACCTACATCTCCATCGACTGAACAGATGGAGTTGAAACCATTTTTAAAGGAAGTGCATGTAAAATGCAACAAACGCAAAGGATTAATTGTGTACGGGGAGCAAAGTGTCATTCTTATGGAAAGAAGATTTAATCAGCATAAAATGTTCGAATGCATCTAATTTTTTTACAACTTCAAATGTTCCTGTTTTACAGTAAAAAAATTTGGTTCCTGTTTCACAAATTTTAAAGAATGAAAAACTTTTAAAAAAAACAACAAAAAAAACAGTTATTTTCAGAACTACCTCATTGTACCAAAAAGAGCTCTATTCATAAGCTAAATTATTGCCGCATTTTAGAAACAATAATTAAAGAATGCGGCAAAACTTGGGACATATTATGAAGACGTGATAATTTCACTTCGCTTTAATCGGCATAACACTGTTAAAAAAGCGCCGATAATCGCCTTCATAATATGAGCAATATTATCAAGGATGGACGATACAATATCGCCGCTTCTATCGACAGGAAACTGATGATAAACCGGCAATAATGGACTTGATAATATGCTGTATGAAATTCCTAGCGTAGCCCATATTACATGTTTTCGCATCTTACATGGGCTTTGATAGGATTTCCATAGGGCAAATTATGAAACCCATTATCGCCGCTTTATCGCCAATTTCCTGTCGATAAAAGCGGCGAAAATGTATTGACTGTCCATTATAATATGCCCCTATGTTTTTCAAAATTCAAATTAAAACGTATGTTATATGCCTTTATATCTAACATGACGTTCGACTGCAATTTATGAAGCATATTATGGACGCCGCTTTCGCCCCTGTATCGGCAACTTCCTGCCGTTCAAGGCAGCGTTAAACTCTTTTGAATCTTTGTAAATATTCTTCAACATCTTTATGAGAACGTGATAACACCGCCTGCGGTAAAAGCACTTTGCATTTGTGCCGCACAGACAGTTAATGACATGCATAGTAGGGGTATGTTAAACTACAAGCAAAACCTGTTTAAAGGCGAAAATACTATCTCGTACACGGCTCCTGTTAGGAAAACAGTTTAAATAAACTTCTTTATCGTACGAGTGCCACGGGCAGCTGTGATGAAGCGTTTGGCAGCGTTAACGTGGAGGTGTGGAAAATAAAACTAAATCAACCCCCTCTCGTATTTACAAAGCACACATTAGTGCATAAAAGCAACGCTTGTTTTCACGCGGCAATATTAAGTGCCGCAGACTGTTACAGGGGTACTATCACATATGTATTCAAATTACGTTAAGACTGCCTCTTTTGTAATTCTCTGCTAACATGCACTCTCATGACTAGAAGTGAAATCATAGTCCTTCTTCTATATTCATTTTATGTCCCGTTTTTTGCCTTTAGCAATCTACTTACCGTATACAACTAGTAAAAAATATCACTATGTTGGCTTACTTCCAATAATTTTTCGTAGACCAGCGGCGATCTTTAACGCTTAGGAGTGATACAATTATCAAAGTTTAATTCTTAAACTAGTGATTCCCAAACTGTGCACCGCGGCTCCCCAGTCCGCCGGAATGAGGTGCCAAAAGCACGGCGCACACTAGGATGCCTAACCGTCTGTAAATTCCACAGACGTCACTAATCTGTTAAGTGTAACTGTATCCATCTCAGAGAGCTGCGCGCTCCTCCCCTGTGATAACGCTGACAGTCCATCCTGAAACGGCCTTGAATTATACTGCAGCAGGAGCACCCGTCCCACGCTTTGGAATTCTCAAAGGAGCTTTTTGCCTCAATAAACAAAAGACATTGTTTTAGATAAAAAAAGTAAAACTACCATCAAGGCTTATTATGAAACAGTTTCGTTAAAAAAGTTTGTAAAAGAAAATTATTAAATCAGAATAACGTTCTTTCATTATCTCATACATTTTAAACAGCAGTCTTTTTATTAACATATTCAACAATACTATGGTTACTGCTTATGTACATAAAGGAAGTAGGACCTAATCTCAAAGGCAATAGTGTTTGCTTGTTATTTGTGTGAAGGTATTTGCTAAACTACATATCTGCATGCAGTAAGACAAACAACATACCTCCAGTCGAGCACCACACTATACTACACGCATATTTGTAGTTTAGGTGCTTTAATCTGCCTACACAATAACATCCAACACCTCCTTTGAAAACACTCCTTCCTTTTTTAAAACAGTGCTGAAAGTCAGGGGCGGATTACCAAGGCGGACATTCGGACATGGCCCGAAAGGCCAGTGCCTCAGTGCCCTCTGTGGGCCATTTTTTTCTCCCCTGCCCCAGTCCACACAGAGTGCACTTGGAAAGGGGAGAAAAAAAAGCCGACCCACAGAGTACACGGAGACAGACAGCTAAAATAAAAGCAGCCTCTCTGTGCGGCTGAACACCCCTGCCCTACCAAGCAATAAAGCTAAGGCTGGGCTGGGGAGGGATGATTGTTTCCAAGAATCGACCTCCCTGGGGGCTAGGTGTTTCTCAGGCCTTTGAGCCATTTTCACCTCAGCCCCCCTGGGGCCCATGCAGCCCATGCAGCAAGTATCTAAAGTAAACAAAAGTAAAAGGTAGCATACAGTGTGATACCAACAAAAACTGAAGTGTGCAAGTAACAAAAGAGTACCATACACAAGTACAAGGATAATACTAAAGTAAATGGTAAAGACTTAATCTGCCAGAACACACTGGGATGGCACTTCCCATGCACCAGCTTCACCTCAACCTCCCCCTGCCTACCTGGCTGTGTTTTGAGGTCCCCTGCTAGGACATTTTCCCGAGGCCTGTAGGACTGATTAATTACCTAATTGCAGGGGCCTTACCTCTCTTCAAGTGCTCCTAAGCTGAAGGCCTGGGAAGGACTAAGTAGGTTAGTAATAGCAGCGGCTATTCTGCTTTTCAGGTGCTCCTGTGCTGAACGGCTAAAATAATTTTGTGACAGAAAGGGGCCTTGCTATTTTTTTTAGTTGCTTAACATGTTCCCATTAGCACCTTGGCCCTGTGTCCTATAGAAGAACAGTGTCCTCCCACTTTCATGCTTTGTATGTGCAAATGATGTTTCATGAAAGGGCACGCCCCTTGAATGTGGACCACACCCATTAAATATGGACCACGCCTCTTGAATGTGGACCACTTTTTTTGCTCAGGGGCAACTATTCGATTTTGATCATTTTCAAATATAGCACAAATATGTTCCAAAGTGGGTAAAAACAGATAGTAATGTTAGCAACTGTTTGCAGTCACTTACATCTTGCAATGTTAACTTTCTATGTCAATTATATTAAATTTCACAGACAAACAAAGCAAATCCCAATATACTCATTATCTATCATTAGTTGTCACTAACTGCTGTTAGCATCAGCTACATACTAATAAGACAATTTTATCTGCACTATCTTGCCTTTTAAAATCAAAAATGCAGAATAAAATTCCTTCCTTAACACATATCATTTACCTGCAATATTTTCACACATCCGTATTAGTGAACTGACTGACTGAAATGTTGTTGATTTCTTAAATTAATTTTTTAGACGCTCCTTGTGACCGTGCAGCCAATCCTCCATGGAAATGCTTATATAAAACACAACACTAATATGACCATGATACTCAAAGAAATAACACAGGGTGTAAAAAGTATTTTTATTATTTATACTTACCTAAGAAATAGTAATAAAGAAAATATTGAAAAATTTGAAAAACATGGTATCTGTGAAAGAAAAGTAAAAATATGGTTATAGTGTTATTTCATTAAACAAAACAAAGTAGAAGTGATTGAAGCAGAAAGTGAAAGAAAAGAAGACTGAGGGACAGAAAGAGACCAAGACAGAATATTTTGAAAGAAATAAAAGCACTCAAACAATGACAGTCTAAAGGAAACTAAAGTGACAGCCAAAATGAGAGTATGAACAGTGATAATACACAAAACAAATAGTCTCTGAAATAACAGACTAAGAGTACCTAAATATCTTAAAGAGATAGATAAAATAAAGAACCAACACTAAGAGAAAAAGAGTTAAAAAGGTAGAGTAACAGAAGATAAATAAAATACAAACAGTAATGGAGTATAAGAGAGACATATAAACAAAAATAAAGTAGGGTGAGAAAACTAAACTATAGATTTTAGATTGGAAATTGTTCATAAATAAAGAAAGCAGAGTAAGGGAACACATTGTAAGGTACAGTAAGACAAACAAATTAAGATTCAGGAAACAAAGCCAATAAAAGATCAATGAAGGTAACTCTCTATAAAGCAACGTAAGTAAGAAACTGAAGACCAAGAAAGACTGAATAGAATACTAACAAAAAAGATGTAAAAGTAAAAGCATGAGTTAAAGAAAATAACCATATCTAAACACCATTATCAAAGGAAGAGGATGAAGAAAATTAGAGAAAGAGATAGGTACACGAAACTTTCAGATATGATTAGTTGTTCTTACCTTAAAAATATAATATCTGTGGAAGACAATAAAGAAATCTGTTATAATACATACTTCTAAATCCAATATAACAAAATATCTTAAACAACATATTTACTGGTTTATTTTTGCTGTCTTCAGATAAATTGATTTTCACTATAAACAGTGATTTCAATAGTAATCATCATGTAACAGCAGGGAAAAAAAAACACAATCAAATGATTGTATTTAAAAAACCCATAAAAGATCTCTATACATACTATAAATACCTGGAAAAAAACATGCCTTAAATGTTTTTCTCTAATTCGCAATTTCTTGAGTAAGCACACCACATATTCCACAATTATAAACTAACTAAACTATACCAGTTACTTTTAAATACCGCTCCACAAATAACCGTGCAACTATGTTCTTAAAACATTTATCTCAAATCGACATTTTTATATCTCATTTTTTTCCACATGGCCAAATACTATGAGATAAATCCTTATTTTTTTGAGTACCTCTCAACAAACTCGCGAGTAAGTATGTTCTAGAAACATTTATCTGTATTCCACATTTAGATATCTCATACATTTCCGCCAGGCCAAATGGTATGAGTTAATTCGTTTTTTTTGACTACCTCTCCACAAACTTCCAAGTAAGTGTACTCTTAAAACATTTATCGTAAGTCAACATTTCCATATCTCATTGTTTTCCGTGTTGCCAAATAGTATAAGTTAATTCCAACATGTCCTGTACCAGAAACATTAAGGAAACCTTACCTGATGCTATCACTTTGGCACATAATAGTCTCATTTCCATATTTGAACACCCTTAATCACATCATATTTCTAAAGAACACATTTTCATATCTTTAAAGTATTACTCTGACTCGACCAAGTAATTTCACTGAAATTTTGGTTGCAAAAATATCAAATAAGAATTTCTTAACTCAGAAGGCAAACGTTTCTTAAAACTTAATTGACTATCATTGCACAGCGTCCAACCAGTTGGACTCTTCAAATAAGCTATGTAATGTCCTGATGATATAGATGACCCTTCATGAAAAATAATTGCTACAGTTACAAATGTTCTTCTAGAAATAGATATTTGAGAAGCCACATAATTTTTAATTAAAGTTGACAATTTACTTCCATAAGCTCTGCATTGTTGAAGCATTAAAATAACATACTGTCCATATCTATGGATAAATAAGGTAGATAACATTTCTGAATTACATTGAGAACAGACCATGTTCTGATATGCATCTTTAACTAGTTTATTAAAGGAGACTGTTTTACAATCTGGTAATGTTAAATATATAAATCTTTCTGTGTGTATGTCAGTACTACTTGTAAAAGAGCAATTATCACAAATATGTTCCCATTTATAAGAAAGGCCAAATAGACTATCAATACCTACACCTTCTTCTTCCAAAACTGTAAGCATATACATAATAAATTCCTGACAATCTTGCTGAATATTCTGAGAAAATTGATTTAGTTCTGCACATATGTCTAAAACATTCCTTACTTCTGAAACACTTGCTACTTCACTATTACCACTAGTACATTTTTCAAACACAGAATTAAAGAACAACAAACTGTTTGCTCCTGATTTTCTCTAATCTGTTCCTGTAACCTTTTTAGAAAAAAAACCACATTAACCACTACATTTGCATAGCAGTTGACACCAGACCTATTTTCAAATTTAAATCCAACAATCTCTGTAGAACTAACGTTTTTCTGACTCTTATCAATGACAGTCTCATCTTTTTTTCTTCGTTTCTCTAATACTTCACTACATTGTTTCTCATTTCTCCTTTTCTGACCAACTATACTCTTTTTAATTAAAGGATATTGAGGTAAATGTGGAGCGTATTCTCTTCTTAACCTATTATACTCCTGTACACATTTTAAATCTGCACTGATCTTTGTCTCATCAAAATCAATTAGATAAAGCCCAGATAAAGTTCTAACTCGTGATAAAGCAACATATCCCATACCCTCTTTGAATACACTATTTCCAATATTTACCAAAGCACAATCTACACTTAAACCTTGCGATTTGTGAATAGTCACTGCATATGCCAAACAAATTGGAAATTGTTTCCGACGGACATACAAGTCTTTTACAAGTAAAAAACGACTTGAGCAGCGACTGATTAGATGAACTTCCTCTATTTCATCAAATTTTATTTGTAAAAATTCAATCTCATCTCTATTTGGGTAATTTACAAAACTAACAACATTACCCATTGCTCCATTCACCAGACCTCTTTCTACAACTAAATTTCTCTGTAAAATAATCTGATAATTTAAACATACATACAGATTCTTCTCTAAACCAGCAGTTTTAGATATAGATGTCAGTAGACTATCCAATTTTAACTTTAATTTATCAGACAAAACAATAGTACTTCCTTCATACTCTATTTTATCTTTTGCTTCCAGTTTCTTAATTTCTTGATTTTCCAACTTCAACATTTTCTCATTGAAAACTGAGCATTCTTTTAGAGTTGGCATCAAGCATATAACTGACTTATCTTTTACCTCTTTACTATATATTTTCTCAGGTACATTATCTTCATTGGGAAACAACTTACATATTAATCGAGTTTGTAGAGCTTCTTTTGCATCTTCAGTTAGTCTTCCAATCCTTATATCTTGAAGAATCTCTCCATATTTAGTATCCTTTGCCTGTCGCATATTTGGAATCAGTTCAGTATATTTGAAATGTGACCATATATTTACATTTCCAATACTGCCAAGGCACATTCTGGTGTCTTCATGTGTCACAGTTTCAAATACAGATTGTCCTTTTACAGGAGTTAGTTGCAGTAGATCTCCAAAAACTATTACATGTTTCCCTCCAAATAAAACATCATAGTCAGTTTTAAGTATCTGCTGCATTCTTAAATGTACAAAAGCAAGCATTAAATTGGATACCATGCTTACCTCATCAATAATAAGAAGTTTCATTTCTTTAAGAACTCTTGAAACTTCATAACAAGCATCTCCAGATAGCTTGTGATATTGTAATTTGTTTTCATGTTCAACTGGCAGCATTAATAAACGATGTAAAGTAATACCTTTAATATTATGTGCTGCCAATCCAGTTGGAGCTGTCACAACACAAGACAATGGTGACTGAGTTTTTTGCTGTAGATATGCAGTAATTCCTTTTATAAGAAAACTTTTCCCTGTACCAGCTTCTCCACTTACATATAGTCGAATAGGTTGAAATGACATACATGAGCATTCTTTTTTCTCATGACGAAAACCATGCTCAATGTGCTCTGTCACTTCCACATATATTTGTCTTTGCTCAAGATTAAATTCCTTCTCCAATACTTGTAAGTTTATTATATCCTCTTGAGCTTGCTCCATTGCTCCTTCCACCTCATCCATGGCAGTGGCTGCTTCATTTCGGATAATTGGTTCTCCCAGTGGATCCTGACTCAACGATGCTGAACTTTGTGTATCTTGTGAACTTTCTCTAGCAATCTCCGCTGCAATTGTTGCTTCTTGCTCTATTTCGTCGTTCAACATTTTCAGATAATTACTAAAAGCAGGACATTCTATACTACTTTTAGATGCGTTAAAAGAATCTTCATAACTTATAAACTCTCCAAGTAGTTCCTCTTCGGTACGCCATGGTTTAAAGAGTTGCAAAAGAGCTAAATAGTAAAATTCTCTTTTGTCTGGATTTTCGCAACTCAGTTTTCGGTGATTAATCAAATGTCCTTTTGTTTGTTTCACAAGACATCCTTCCTGTCCAATTACAGCGTACATACCTTTTTCAACATTCTCTCTAACATTCCTTTTAAAAGTGTATTTTTCAAGAACTTCATACAGACAAATATTTTCTAGCAGAGTACTTCTATTTGGATAGTATGTATCCAACATACTTGTTTTCAAAATGTCTGTACTGTTTGGTTCTTTCTGTGCTAAATATTCAATTTCTTGCACAGTTTTCAAAACACGGTTTCGTGTTCCTGCTAGACCTAAACTCACCCACAGGATACTTCGAGATTTCGCATAAAGACTTGCTGATGATAATCGATCACAGCATTCATATGCTCCAATTTCTCGATGTGATAACATCTTCAAACTGTATGTATACAATTTCTTGCTTAGGCTCTTTTCATGAGAAATATCTTCCCACATCTCCTTCAGTTCCGTCTTTTCAGATTTTGTGATGTAAGACGTTACATATCGAGCCACAGCAATAGAGTTGTCCGCAACATATTGTATATCCATGTTAGCATTCCACATGGACAAAATGACAGGGTTGTAGTCATTTATATATTTGGACTCTTCTCCTCTTCTTAAATTATAAGTATTTTTGGGTGATCTTCTAGTAATGTTATGTCGCAAAGATGACATCAAATTATTCACTCTTCCTTTTGAAAGCACTGGTCGTGCAATTCCAAAACGACATTTTGTATAGAACTTATCCTTTGTTTTGAATTTTCGCAGACAATATTTCCCACAACGATGTCTTTGAAACCGTAACACTTTTCCTCTTAAGTCTTTATCACTTGTACTGTTAGGTATGTCACAAGTGGCATATTCCTCAATAAAAGACAGTACAGTTTCATCGGAGTCTTTTCCAAATTTGGGAGCATCCTTGATCCATAGTAACATATGAATATGTGGAGCACCTCTAGCTTGATACTCTTTTCTCCAGAAGAAATCCAAAACATCACCAAGCGGTGGATTCTTCTTGTTTGTAAGAAACGACATCATTGCTTCAAATCGATGATTAAAATATCGGCAAACATTAACCGGATCCAACGAACACAATTCTCCTGGTGTCTTGTAGTTTATATTTTCAATATTTACATTTGCCTCTCGAAGATATTCAAGTAAATCTTCCCAGGCGTACTCTGCACAGCTTAGAGTTACAAACCATGTTGGTACTCCCAAGTTTTGTAGCATGCATTTTAAATCTCCATGACGACGGTACCAATATTCATTAGTACCACGCTGACATGCCATTAAATTAATTAGATGAGAATCCAAAACACTATCTTTCTGTTGCACTTTATCCATGAAATCCTTTGCTGAAACATTATGCAGATGCACTCCACTTTTTAAGACATGGTTTACTGCATAAGAAAGACCAGATAAGTCACTCTCAAAGAGAAGATGAAACAAATATGGAATACATTGACGAAATCTGGGATCTTATGCATATAACCTTGTAGTCCGGTACTCAGAAGCAGGAATCTGCATAGGTCGATCATCATATCGCGTACCTTCACCTGTTGGGAATAAGTGTGGGAAACAACGACCTTCCAAACTTTTTTCCCACACACTAATAGGACTTCCTTCTGCTTTTTTCATCTGAAATAACTCAATTGCATTCCCCATTGCTTCTTTGGAATGCAGTGGATGAACACTGTAATAGTCATAAATTGCTTCATTTCTGGACATGTCAACTTTTTCAATTTGTCCAATAGAGAAATCATTATTCTCTTCATCACTTACATCTTCTTGTTCTACATACACATTTTTATAGTATTTATTATTTTTAACTAAATACAACGTTGCCCTCTTCACTTTCCTAACACCCACTAAATCTTGCCAGATTTTCTTACTCTTTGTAGGTATACCATTAACTAGAATAACAAGAGGTTCCTCTTCTACATTTTCAATACCAATTGTCTCTATATTTTTTTTTAAATCAAGTGGCAAATATACAACTCTACCATTTAATCCTCTTTGTAAATCTGTAGGATTTAATTTCCCAGTCTTAGGCTCCATACGAACAATAGCCTGAAAAGGATGTACACATTGAATCAAAATAGTCTCATAAGTATTTAAATCCTTCAGTTCCGATGGAATATTTATCAACTCAAGATTATTATGAACAGCTCTAGCAGGCATTTTATTTTCATTCAATTTATTATAACAATATTTACAAATACGTTGTTCAAAATCCAAATCAAAATAGTTTTCTACCAGCAAATAAGTCGCAAACTCTCTCCACTGAGTATTATCTTCATCTTCACTTTTTAAATATAAATCAACTAACCTAGTTTGACTTTTGTAATGAATGCGTCGACAACACACACAAGTTAAATTTGGTTTTTCACCTGCAATGACGTTAAATGTTGTTATTTCCTGTTCAAATTCTTCAGTATTAAAGTGTCCAACATTTTCTAACACGTTTCCTTCTATAACTATATCAGTTTCTACATTGTCTTCATCTCGACCAAAATAACTTACCTCAATTTCTGTACAAATAGTCTTCACATCTAATACACACCCATGCAAAAGAGCACTATTTAACTCTTTAAGCTTAAGTGCTGGACTTTTTGCATAATACATATTTCTGACTAATTTTCTCATTTTGGTATGATGCACTGCTAACATCCTAAAGTGATGAAAGACACTTTGGCATATTTTTTTTGAAAGACAAGCCAAAGAATGTCCTTGCAAACCCACTTTTTCTCTCACTCTGCAACGATCTAATTCTTGCAACAGTACAATTTCTTTTTTTTAAACTTACCTTAGTGTACTTACGTAAGAAATTGCGAAAGAAATCAATTGAATCCTGTCGCACACTGCAAATACTGCTACAATTCCAACTATAAACAGGAGCATGAACACGTCCCTGTAAAACTTCTCCACCTATTTCCCCTTCTGTATTTCTGACCTCAATTTTCTTTTTCTCAATAGGACAGCCATCCTTCACTTCATACGCTCGACCACTGGTGTCAACTGCATGCAACAAATCGTTACTTTGAAAGTAACTCTCTTCATTAAAAAATGGCTCAGAATTTGAAGTATGAAACCATTTACCAGAAAAGATTTTACAAAAATTAGTTCTATTTATGTGTCTCTTCCCTTTACTCTTAGCTTTTAAAACTCTGATTGCCTTATTTAGTGTATTTATTCTTTTAAGCACTAAAATAAACAATTTTTTTTTCGTCTCGAACGCATCATCCACAACTTCCTCTATATATATTTTTTCTTATAAAAAGCAGATTTCCTATTTGAAACTTTTTCCTTTTGTAATAAATTCATAACAACTCTCTTATGAAACATACGTTTCCTTATTTCCGCAAACTGATTTGTACGTCTTTTACTGTACATATTTTCCTCACCATTCTTTTCCAACACAGTTTTCTTTTTTCGTCCATTTCTCCTTGTAGATCCTGAAAACTGTTTTTCCTTTGCAACATTATCCAATTGACTTTTCCTCTGACACAATTTTTTTAAAAATTCCATACTGCTCTTACCAGGAGCACTCTTGTTTTTCTCCGTCCTTTGTTGATTACGTAAATCTTGTCCCTCTTTTCTCTTCAAATGGTATGTCTTTTTATACAGCTTTCTTTTTTCATTTCTCGTCGGCATACTGATTGATGTTTCTGATATTAATGATAACCTGTTTGGAAAAAATTTAAAAATATTATAGACCCCTACTACCATATACCATACAAATTATAACCAATGCTTGATTTTATAACTTGAATAAAGACAAAGATACAGTCTCTGGTCAGAGTAGGAAATCCTATAGTGAATATTGTTTCTAAATTTGTGACACTCCATATCTATGTTATCCTTACACATGTATTCTATGAATGTAATTTTTGAGACATACAAGTACTATTCTAACTTCCAAGCATTGTCGATGTTCCTAATGCTTTTTATTTTTATAACTTTAATCTTTTATCCACCTTATCACAACTTTTACTGTCATTCTTAAAAAAGAGAATACTGATTAACGGTACAACAATAATATTTTTTTTTAAAAATGTATTTAATCAAAAATAATTTTATTCATTTAATAATTCATATTCCAGAATTACATTTAGCATAATTTCATCTGATATTTCATTACTATTTTGCTCTTCCAAATTCTCTTCTTCCACCATATCTAAGTATGCACTATCAAAAGTGCTGTCCAAAAAGTCCTCATTTTCAGTTGAAATTTCATACTCAAATACTCCTTCAATTAATTCTTCTAGGACTTCTTTTGCCATTTCAAAATTGATATTCTCATTTTTACAGTAATCTTCCATGTTTTTATTAATTTTCTATCTTCTTTCTCCTTTTAAAAAAATAGAAAGACTAATTTATATATTTTTTATTATTAGTTAACCAATGATTACCTTGAGTAATCTTTTAACTACATACACTTTCATACTTTTAAAGACATTAACTACATTGATTATTATTAGACCTTCCTCTTTATTTTTCTAAAAAACAGATACTTTCATCCTAGACATTAACAGTTTCCTATTTAATTTTTTTAATTAAAATTGTGCTATAAAAACACATTTCACTGTGAAATTTGCTTTCTGCATTTCGTGCTGTAGAACTATTTATACACTTTCTAATTTTATTGTAGAGATCTATTTTCTAACTTCACCACTATAAACTGTGATTCAAACTGTATGCAAACTGAAGGAATAACTCACAACATACCAATTAAACATTCACTAAACCGATTGCTACTTCCCACAGAGGCAGTTACTTTTACCTTTAACAGCATACTCATCATGTAAATTTCATCTAATGTAAAACATTTCATCATAGTCATATAAAACCACAATGAGCCGCAACTCGTGGAGGCAATTACAGTGCGACAGGGAGACGAGGAGGGGAAGATCTTTGCTGGAGGGACCTACAAACCAGGATACAGATAATTTGTAGTAAATACATAATTTAATTATTTAAATGAATTTTACAGTGTGCACTACATTCCAAAATGCGATGCTGTGTACACTGAAATTGTTTTTTTATTAATTAAAATATATACGTTCCTACATTTATCTATATACCATATTTTAGATCTCTCTACCCTACACCTCCCCCTCCCTCCCTCCCTGCCCTACCATTACTCCCTCGATGGCGTCCGACTGACCTCATCATAATACACCTGTGCAAATGCATATAATAGAATGCAAATACATAGTACTGTCACAAAAATGCATCCGAAATGTCCATCACGCCAACAGCCATGTCATAATATACCTCTATAATTTCTCAAAAATTACTGTACACAAATGATACAGCATAAAGTTGAAAGATAATGATGACTTAGCAAAAATTAACCAAGGTAAACAGCAAACTCTTACAGTCAAAAAATAGATTAACCCAAACTGTATACAAAATAACACATGAACCCGGCCCATCAAAAGATTGTAACAATTAACAATAAAACCGTATTTCAAAATACATATGTACTACGAGCATGTTCAGACATGTTGAAAGTACAAATTAAAACCCTCATGTATAAGAGAAGCAGTGTTAATTTTTTTTTTCTAAAAACATGCATATTATGATCATCTTTTCCAAAATAAGTTATCATTTTAAATTTATCAACTCACCTGTAAAAAAGGATTTTCTGTTTCTATACTCTCACGTTCAACCTCTGGTTGTTGCTTTTCAGCACCAAACACTCTTTAAAAAAAATACACAACTGAATTTTAGTTAACATAATACACAAAAATGTATTACACAACATACACCCATTTTACCAAATATCATGCCTACCATATACATTCCCTAATTTTCTATCCAATATATATCGTAAAGCCTAAGTTTAAGGGGCCTTATTTATGAAATCCTTGCGCCACCGGTGCGTCACTTTTTCCCATATTAAAAGTGACGCACCAGCGGCGCAAGGCCTTCATAAATGAGGCCCAAGATGTCTTTGTGAACCAAATTTATTTAGCAAATTTTCCCCCTACAATTTTTTTTAAATCAATCATTATATACAATATAATCTACCATACATTACCAGGATACTACATGCAATATTTTTGATATGCACTACTACACAACCTTACTTTCTATATTTTTTACGTAAATACATATACATTATGTGCAGGGAGTTTTTTAACATAATGGCGCTCAACACTTTCTGAATTCCCCCAAATTGGGCATATTATCAAGGGAGTTTATCTCCACTTTTTTGCCTTCAAGTGCCAACAAAGCGAAGATAAAATTATCTCCCTATTACATAGCTGTCGCTAACACCAGTTAGCGACAGCTAGTAGCAGATAGCAACCATCAAGTGCGCCACTTTGCATGTCAGTAATAACTATCACTAATGATATCCCAAAGTGGGCGTGGCAAGATGATAGCAACTGGAAACAGTCACTAACATCACTATCGCCTATTACCAATTTTGAAGATATTCGCGCTAAGCGTGAATATCTCCAAAAGCTAACATCTGCCCTGAGCAGTTTTTAGTCATGTTATCCAATGGGACCTAGATAACATAGCTAAGAGCATTAGCTCGGTATAGCATGAATATCTCTAACGTTTTAACAATATGCATGCATTGCAGCCGTTTTTTATACCATTTATTATAATTAGCTGCTGAAGGTCTCTCAACATTCCATTTGGAGGAAATAAGGAAGTGTTGCCGCCATTTTGTTAATACGACTGCATATATTCTACCGAACAAACGGTGAGAACATGGAAAGAGAAAAAGGTACAGATTATCTAAGCGAGTACGTTTTCTCAGGGAGTGCACTATAGACCCTGAATGCCAGAACAACATTTTTTTTTTCTGAAAAAAGTTACGGGGTGCGCGCACTCGATCGCGCAACCCTATTTACAAGACTGTGATTCACATGCTTTATAAGTAAAATTTAATGCTGGAAATGCAGACGAAACTTGAAGATCGTTTCAGATCTTTAAGTTTACTTATTTTGCATATTATTTAAAATTTCAAAAATATACAGTTTATAGAATTCTCATTTGCTGTTTAACATCTGTTAACATTAGAATCAGTGCAAATCAGAAAGTATTGGCTGCCATTTTGTAACTGCGAGTGAATATATTGTACTGATCAAAGGGTTAGAACATGAAAAGGACAAAAGGTACAGATTATGTAACCCAGTACGTTTTCTCAGGAAGTCCAGTATAGACCCTGAACATGAATGAAACTTTTTTTTTCTCCGTAAAAAGTTACGTGGTGCGCGCATTGGATCGCTGAATATCGCTAACTTTTTAACAATATGCATGCATTGCAGCCGTTTTTTATACCATTTATTATAATTAGCTGCTGAACGTCTCTCAACATTCCATTCGGAGGAAATAAGGAAGTGTTGCCGCCATTTTGTTAATACGACTGCATATATTCTACCGAACAAACGGTGAGAACATGGAAAGAGAAAAAGGCACAGATTATCTAAGGAGTACGTTTTCTCAGGGAGTGCACTATAGACCCTGAATGCCAGAACAACATTTTTTTTTTCTGAAAAAAGTTACGGGGTGCGCACACTCGATCGCGCAACTCTATTTACAAGACTGTGATTCACATGCTTTTTAAGTAAAATTTAATGCTGGAAATGCAGACGACACCTGAAGATCGTTTCAGATCTTTAAGTTTACTTATTTTGCCTATTATTTAAAATTACAAAAATATACAGTTTATAGAATTCTCATTTGCTGTTTAATATCTGTTTACATTAGAATTAGTGCAAATCAGAAAGTATTGGCCGCCATTTTGTAACTGCGAGTGAATATATTGTACTGATCAAAGGGTTAGAACATGAAAAGGACAAAAGGTACAGATTATGTAACCCAGTACGTTTTCTCAGGAAGTCCAGTATAGACCCTGAACATGAATGAAACTTTTTTTTTCTCCGTAAAAAGTTACGTGGTGAGCGCATTGGATCGCGCACCCCTATTTACAAGACTGTGGACTATTACCTTTTCTCACAGATTATTAGCTGCACATATTAAATACACCATAATTTACTTATTTCACTAATCTTTATCAAACTTCAACTAACAGTTCCGCTAACACTGTAACAATATTCTCATACGTTAGTTTGTGAAAAAAATAAAAACTATTCCATACTAAATGTAACTCTCTGTAAACGTTTTCCGTTCCGTAACTACACTACACTCACCTAACATCATTTCATTGCGTCACTTCTCCACTACTCATAAGTACACAGGGGCAGATTTATGAAAGCCTTGCGCCGCCGGTGCGTCAATTTTAACATGGGAAAAAGTGACGCACCGGCGGCGCAAGGCCTTCATAAATAAGGCCCACAGTGTCAAAAATATCAATGCCGCACATAATCGTTCACATCCAGGCACTACCAATTGCATGACTTATTTTACATGAAGCACTGTAATGTTGCATGTGTTTTCAAAGGTACACCGGTATCTCCTATAATGCTGAATTTTACCTTAACACTCAGCAGTAATTATTTATTTTCAAGCAATGTCAATTACTATGATTTTTTAAACGACAAACTTTAGTCTGTAATAGTCACTCTGCATATGCCTCTCTGTAAAAATGAACTTCATCCACCCACGCATGGGAACCTTGATGTTTTTCATCTGGCCGCAAAATACGGCCTTGAACTCAAAGTTCCATCCCTAGACTTGAACAACAGCCTTATTGTCCCAAAATCAAGCTACCCGAGCATCTGTTCACAAACATATCTCATTCACTTAGCTAACACTCGCAGAAAACTGCATACCTTATTAAATAGTGACCTTCCTTTACAATTTTCTAAGGTGACTCTCATAATCTTTAACGCTCCTCCACTTCCCAGCTGCACTATTTTTTTTGCAGCTACTAACCAATGGTTTGGTGTTTTTTTTGCACCAAATCATTTAAAGGCATTCTGCTACTCTCACTCCATACTTTCAGATCTATGTTTCTGAACTTCCTCATCTACTACCAGCAGCTGCAACTTTTGTATTCCTATTTTCGTTATTACAAAATGGATGTCCGTCCTGCCTTCGCAAACGAGCTGGAGCACTTAGAACTATTTCACCACAGGATGCTTGACCAGTATGGCATTCTGCCACTCGCGACTTTGAGTGCATCATATGGATTATCGTTTCGATTTACCTATTTCACCTGTGTGCAGCCTGTATTTCATTGCCTGAGCTGTGATTTCATGTGGGCCCTGGACTTATGTCTCTGCAACTCAGTACCTCCTGAAGTGAATTACAATCATCTCATGAATCCGTTATTTGATCATGAACAACTTTGTTCCGACGGAGGGATTATGGCCTTTGCAGTGATACATGGAGTTCTGGGTCATTGGAATATATTCGCAGCGGCGCAAGATTTCTTGGCACACAGCTACATTGAAAATTCACCGAGTTCTCCTCTGATGCTACTATGGGCTCCGGTGATTAATGACCATGTATGTTCATTTCCTCTTTTCAATTGGATGGCTGACTTGTTTTCGGATGATAACAATGACTTTCTTTTAGAAGCAGTTGCCACTTACTTTGCCTATTCAATGGAAGGATAGCTGTTCTGCAAACCATTGACATCTTGAATGTTTTTTCCCTTCCTAATTTTTCTTATTTTTTTTATTATTATATTTTATATAAACTGACCTATTGGCTTTACTAACATTGGACATTGTAATTTCCTGCTGCTGTGAATTTTTTAAGTTATGTGGAGTTCATTTTTTTTCCACACCTCCTCGATTTTGTTCAAAACATTTCATGATGCTCTAATTTCAACAAATCACTACCTTATGTTATCTTATCTGATTTAAAATATTCTCGAACCAAGGCTGCGTAAAATATGGTTAAATGTGCCCTGGGAAATGTGTATAGTTACAATGACTTTTTATATGATTTTATATGGTTTATCACCATTCTCCCTTTCTACTCCTTATTTCTGCCTCACACACATGTGCTGCTTTTAATTTATGCCTATTGAAAGATTTTTGATTCATAACTAAAAAGTTTATGATTACCCTGATATTACCCTTGCTTATCAACCTGTATGAGACATTGTGTACTGAAACCTTTCAAAAAATTATATCAATACAATAGTTGTTCTGAGTACTGATTTTCGAATGTCCCTGCACATAACATACATGCACCTCGAGCCAAATTCTCCCTTTTGGCGCGTTTTTCATTTCCTTTCACAATACCATACAACAAGCTTGTTACTGCTTCGTATACTGAAAACTAACTGTTAATGAAGTGATATTTAACCATTTCTATTTTCATATATGATTACTGAACTTAAAATCAAAACACACCTTCTTGCATGCAATATAATTAAATATATTTCATTGCGGGGCTGTACAATGTTTTTTAAACGATATTCATTTTGCTTCATACTACATTTCCATCATTTGTGTTCTATGAACTAGTAACTATGCCCACTAATTTCTTTAGATTATGTTTACTTGTATTAAATAAAAAACTTTCTCTCAAAACACTGCATCATTGAATAAAAATTTGAAATATATACGTTCCCTCTTTTAACCCATATTCACAACTGAAATAATTTATACTAAAACTGTATTCATGTGTTTCACGTAATCTCAGCTGCACTCAATTAATGTTTTCTTATGTCAACCTGAATATTTCATACTTCAACCCGCTGGCCTGCGACGGTCAGTCAACCCTTTCTTTACGAGTTATGAACCATAGCATCAATCGTACCTCTGGCAAAAAAATTATTTATTACTGTAACAAAACTCCGCCGCAGTTGTGCTTCACTCAGAGTATTAATCACTGCTCCCTCGCTTCCACAGAGCACACGCTATATCCTATTTCAATACTTATCACCCTTTCATCTCGACTATAACAACTGTGTCTGCCTGCAGAACAAACTTCCTTAGCTCAGACTGAACGCACACACACACACATACACACACTAACATAACACAAACCAACTAATATAGAAAGCAGGAGTGAGATGAAAATGGAGTCACACTGTGGTACACAGAAACCTCTATATATATTTGCTCTTCTACATCAATTTATAAAAGGCATATACTCCACGAACCTGTCTACAACCTCATGGTCACAATTTTTCATTTGATTGTACTGGGACACCTCTCCTTCTCACCCCACCCCCACCACTGCATCCCTCGGCCGCAAACCACACTGTAATTTTTTCCTCAAACTTAGGGGCAGATTTATGAATGCCTTGCGCTGCCGGTGCGTCACTTTTTCCCATGTTAAAAATGACGCACCGGCGGCGCAAGGCCTACATAAATCTGCCCCTTAAAGTTTAAAATACCTAAAGCATTACCACTTTTTTTCGACAATATCACATTTAATCAACTATTTTTCTCTCTACCTGCATTATCTGTACTCTACCAATTCCTTTTTTTTTTAACTGTAACCAACTTTACAAATTATGTGCAAACGCTCCCAAATGTTTATTAACTTCTGTCTATTTCATTACATTTTATTTTCTATTTATTCAGTTTTCCACACATACATTCAAAACTATAATTCAGACTTGAAAGAAAGTGAAGAAACGGCACACAACCCCCATTAACTTAACAGAACTTCAGCCCCCCCCTGACGTCTGCTGTGGAAGCCCAAGATAACACACATCCCAGATACACACAGAGCCGCACCTGAACGTTTCACATCTCTATAAAGAACCATTTAAATATTAATTAGGCCTTGCACTTGTTTTACCCATTGTAACAGCCCCTCCACCTTTACTCTATCTACTGATTACACGTTCATGTCCCCCTACAAAAAATTATTTTTTATCGTCCTTCCCCCCCCCCCAAATTTCGTTGCAGATCCGTCTCTAAGTAACATTTAATTCATAGACCTAACAGTAGCTCATAACTTAAAAACTTGACTGAACTCCACTATCCTTAATCAAATTAATTAATCGTAATTTTAAACTAATAATTACAAAGAAACAATGTTCCAAAACATTGATGTAATAAAATGGAACATTAGTTGAAAACTTATCAAACTGTATCAAAGTCAAAAATGTGCTTCCTTAGACACAGTAACTCACATAATCAAATATAGTGATCAAACTACATTTAAAAGTACATCATAAAACAAACAGTTATACACTCACCTTTACCAATGCTTTATCAGATGTAGAACAATGATAGTTGTAAAACGATAGCCGTTTGACGGAGCTCTCAATAATACTTCTATCACTGCAACCAAAGAATAATGGCATACATTTTTTGTCAATACACACTCATATATCTCTCTTCAACCAATCATATTTGTTCCCGCACAATTTCATATTCAAATTAACATTTCAGTTGGTTATCCTTTCAATATTTTCAAAGTCACATAACGGTCACCCTTCACCCTCTGCCTTCTCTGCCTGTTACCATGGTAACAGCTCATTCTGCACCTGCCTGAAGGCACAGGTCAAAAGTTCATATCTCAACGTTCTAAATCCAAGCAAAAACGATAATTTCCCTCCAAACACACCTGCCTATCCACTCTTGTTTTACATTTCTTTTTTTCCACGACCAATAGTAGATTTGTTTGTAATAAAACTATAACATACAGCGTAGTCTTCAATCTTGAAGTATATCAATTAACCAATCATGTTCAGTTTTTCATTAACACCAATCCTCACACACTTTTTTTATCGTGACTTTCACCATCTACTTGCCATTCCACCTCCAGAACCCATCGGAGTACTACTGCATCTACCTTGAAAATGAAGGTTTGGCTTGTAGGACACAGTTATATTCACTGGAGTGAAAAATATGCTGCAAACAGACGAATTTCTAACCTTGACTTACCAAATGTGCAGATTACGTGGATTGGCCAAAGAGGATTAAGATGTCACCAATTGATACCATTGGTGAAAACTTTTACGCATCTCCCTGAACCTAACCTGATAATTGTGCACTGTGGTGGGAATGATCTAGGCACATTAACAGGTGTAGGTCTAGAAATGCTTCTAAAAGACACCTTTCGTCAATTGATGTCACTTTTTCCTCGAATTGTCTTGGTGTATTCAAATATATGCCAAAGACAAAAATGGAATTGGTCCAATGAACGTTGTCCACAGATTGAGAAAGCAAGGAAACATGTAAATAAATCTGTTTCTGCTTTCCTCAGAGAATATAACATGGGTTCTATATACAACAACAACCTACGTTTCAACATGGAAGACATCTATCGGAGGGATGGTGTTGATTTCACGGATGAGGGAAATGGAATTTTCCTCTGTAACATGAGACTCTGCATCGGAACTTACTTATAAGTTCAGCAAAAACTCAATTAACACAAGGGCTCTTTTAAGAGCCACCTTAGATCTAAACACTCAAACTTGTAATTTATCTCCTTCTTTCTTTATGTTTTTTGATCGCCGTGCGCGACCGAGTGCGCGCACCTCGTAACTTATTTGCGGAAAAAAAGGTACTGTTAGACTTTCGTCATCCTTAATAAACTCCTCAAGAGACCTACGAAATCAAACACTCTCCACCCTGCTCCCTTTCCATTCTCACCACTATAGTTTTTCACAGTCTTGTAAATAGGGGTGCGCGACCAAATGCATGCACCCCGCAAATGTTTTCTCCCAAAAAAAATGGTCTTTTCGTGTTCAGGGTCCATACTGTACCCCCTTAGAAAACCTACCCGGCCAGACAATCTCTACCTTCCCCCCTTTCCATGTTCTAACCCTTTGTTCTGTACAATATATTCACTCGCACTAACAAAATGGCGGACAACACTTCCTGATTTTCTCCGAATCGAATGTTGACAGACGTTAAACAGCAAATCACAATGCCGCTCGCGCACACCCGCATAGGTGCGCGCACCCGTGCGCGCTTATAGATATATAACTGATTTCAACTTTAATTTTCTCAGCAACTACTGAACGGATTTACACCATTTAAACAAAAGCGTGATCTGCGACCCACACTCTACCTTTCTAACAAATTTCTTATAAATCCATTCAGCCGTTCGAGCTGTAGCCGTGTCTAAACGTCCAATGGAAAATAACATCGGAAAAAACAGTTTTGGGACCCCCCTTTTATCTCAGCCCCCACTTCACCAATCCCCCAAAACTTTCACAGAATGAGCGCAGCGGACCTAGCCATCTTCTTTGAGAAATTCGCAAACATTCATTTGTCATTTGAGATGTCATCAGTGATGTCATCAGTGATGTCACTGACCATGTCATGAATGATGTAATATGTGACATCATCAGCAGTGGATTGCGGGTGCGCGATATATAGTTAGTGCAACTAACTATATATGGAATTTCAATGGTTTTGTGTGAGTAAAATAAGGTTTTGTAAATGCTAATTCCTAACTATATATGGTCTATAACCCATGGTTTTTTCAGTGAATTTTCAAGGTTTTGTAAATGCTAATTCCTAACTATATATGGTCTATAACCTATGGTTTTTTCAGTGAATTTCAATGGTTTTTTATTAGCAAATATCAAAAGCTTTAAAATGTCAAGTACATGGTAGGTAAAAACATTTTCGTGTTTATGCACGCTGATGTGCTTTGAACGCTGCCCCCCCCCTCCCCTCTTTTCTTTTAGGATTATTCTCTCTTTGCAGATAGTGAAGGGTAGGTAACGCAGGCCTTTGCCCCCGTTGTAATCCGTCGCGCCTGATTCCCTCTCCATTTGATTGATTGTTATCCAAGCATTTACTGTTTTGGAATTGCTTCTCTTTGGTTCATTCTCTATTTACAAACAAGCACATAGTCGCAATACTCTGTTTAGTCTTTGCAGATAGTGAAAAATCGTTAGAAAAAACGAAAGGAATCAAGCAAAATCAGTAGGCCACTAATAGGATCTCTTTTTGACCTCGCTAAAATAGAAACATTAGGAACAACCCCTCATGAGAAATATGAAACTAGTGAGAGGAACCGAGCTCGACGCCATGATGGCTGCAAGACAGCTCGGCTCCGCCGCCCACCCCGCCCAAAATAACGACAAACCCTATGCAAATATTATAAATATATACAACACACCAGCAAAGTAACAGGGTAAAACGTTTTATTAAATAACTATTTACATGGCAGCCTGCTGCAACATCGATCCAAATACATGCTGCCGTTCCCGGGATTTCTCCCCGACTACTCTGCGGCCTACGAGATGGATAGGCCGGGGCGTTGACTATGCGGGGCCTCCGGCCGCAACCACAGCGCCAACGATCGCTGCTGACGGAGGGGAGCCTTGCCGGTGAGACCACTGATCTGAAGAACCGCTGCCTGCGGTGCCTCCCTGAGCCGCTTGACGGAGGCCCCCGAGGGGCGGTGTTGTGGCGTGGACTCGGAAGGGGCGCTTGGCTCCTGCCCCCTCCCCAAGTCTTGTTGCCCTGCTGTGGCTTGAGATTGCCCCCGACATAGGCGGCCGGCTCCCGGGGTCCGGCGGAACTTTTTGTCTTTTGGTGACTCTTCCATTCTGGACCTTGTCCCACAATCCGTTTGACCTGAAGACACGTCCTGCGGTGCCCTGGTCCGACCATCACATATACCTACACCAGGAGACGGCGTGGGGTGCACAGGAAGGAAGAGGCGGCGCGAACGAGCCTCCCCCACCTCCCCAGGTGGAGGTTTCTCAGCTGCACCCCAGCGCTTAACTCGGCATCTGAGTTACGCCCACTCTTCCGGCACAGTGCCTACCTGCGCCACGAGACGGCGTGGGGTGCACCGGAAGCGAGAGGCGGCGGAAACGAGCCTCCCCCACCTCCCCAGGTGGAGGTTTCTCAGCTGCACCCCAGCGCTTCACTCGGCAGCTGAGTTACGCCCACTCTTGCGGCACAGTGCCTCTCTCGGCCAGCTGAGTTGCGCCTGCTCTTGCTATTACAGCGTCTCACCCGCCATCCGGCTGAATTGCACCCACTCTTACGGTACAGCGACAGGCGGCTGCCACGGAGCTCACGAAATGGCGGTTGGCTCCACAGACTTGGGCCTGGCCTGCAAGGATGGCTCTGGGCAACCCTGGAACTCGGACGCTTGACTGCTAGGGCATGGGCCCCATTCCCAAAAGCGTCCCCTCAGCCTTGAAGATTCTACAAGAGTCACCGGGGCCCCCGACTCCCGCAGACTTCCGGTGGGGAGCGACTGCCATGATTGCTCGCGGAACGGTCACGACGTAGCCATGGGGTGCTCTCATGCTGACGCCAGCTTCAGTCTGAAACATCCAGAAACACTGTAGTATCGCGTTGTCGCGTAATGCGTCACATGATGCGCCGCGTTAGCGCACCCGATGCGCGAAGCGAGGCGCGAAGCGCAGCTTCCCGGAAGCGATCCGGGGCGCGGCGCGGAGCGCGTAACGTAAGCATAACAGGTCATGTGACTTGTTAATAAAAATTTTCATTGGTTCATTTCACTTTTGGTTTCCTAATGATGTAAGGCTAGGTCATGTGACGTAAAAATGACACTTTTCATTGGTTTAGAACTATTTTTTTTGTCCCAAATGATGAAAACCCCTCCTTGTTTCCTCACTCTGACTTTCATCTTTGTGAGAGGAAGACCTACAGTGCCTCGCTCGGCCACCTGAGTTACGCCCGCTCTTGCGGCACAGTGCCTCGCTCGGCCAGCTGAGTTCCACCCACTGTTGCGGCACAGTGCCTCGCTCGGCCAGCTGAGTTCCGCCCACTCTTGCGGTACAGTGCCTCGCTTGGCCAGCTGAGTTCCGCCCTCTCTTGCGGCACAGTGCCTCACTCGGCCAGCTGAGTTCCGGCCACTCTTGCGGCACAGTGCCTCGCTCGGCCAGCTGAGTTCCGCCCGCTCTTGCGGCACAGTGCCTCACTCGGCCGGTTGAGTTTCGCCTACTCTTGCGGCTACAGCGTCTCACCTGCCATCCAGCTAAGTTGCGCCCACTCTTGCGGCCTACGACATGGAGAGGCCGGAGCGTTGACTAGGCGGGGCCTCCGGCCGCAACCACAGCGCCAACGATCGCTGCTGACGGAGGGGAGCCTTGCCGGTGAGACCCACTGATCTGAAGAACCGCAGCCTGCGGTGCCTCCCTGAACCGCTTGACGGAGGCCCCCGAGGGGCGGTGTGGTGGCGCGGACTGGGAGGGGGCGCTTGGCTCCTGCCCCCTCCCCAAGTCTTGTTGCCCTGGTGTGGCTTGAGATCGGCCCCGACATAGGCGGCCGCCTCCCGGGGTCCGGTGGAACTTTTTGCCTTTTGGTGACTCTTCATTCTGGACCTTGTCCCACAATCCGTTTGACCTGAAGACACGTCTTGCGGTGCCCTCGCAATGCGGCCTGGTCCCTGAATGGGTGCAGGTGGACAGTATTGATTGGATCAAGATGGCGGCTTCACACAAAGCTGACTCAAGTGTTGCTGCTGATGCTATGCAGACAAAAACTGGTTTTCAGTTTGTACATTCTTCAGGATTTTTCCATCCAAGGCTGGTTGAGAGTTTGTAGAACGATGGCTTCAGATTTTCAACATACTACTCTTCAACATTCTTCATAAATGTAACAATGTGAGACTCACTAGGAGAACGGCCGTTTATCTTTCCTTTCAAAATGCTGCCAACAATATTTTCTGAATGGAAGACACCATCTTGTAGCATAAAGGGCTGCGTCAAGGGTGGTATTGCCCAGAATGTCTTGTTTTCTAGTGCTCGTAATGACGAAGCCAGAACTGCCGAAAGGGATTCTGCTCCTGCCGCTACTTATTGGAGACATTGAACTATACTCTGGACCTGCCTGGCCTCGACCAAAATGGCGCCAGTATGGGAGCGACTTGCAACTCCTTATGACGTTCTAGTTACTTATCCTTGACGTTATGGTGGATGTATGCGGTCTTTGTGCACATGGCGGGCGGGGAAGGGTACTGAGTGGGAATACGGACAACCCTATTGATGTCGATTTTTCATTATTGATTATTGTATTAATAAAGCTTCGAAGTAATGTTACCCATGATACTCGCCCATGGTGTGCGTATGGACGATTTTATTGTAACTGATCCTGTTATACTTTCAATTAAAAAATCAACCTTCACTGATTCTGCAACCGTTTGTCACATTTAGTTTTTTCAATTAAATGGCTCGCTTGTTACATACTCCTATACCCCTGGCTTTTGAAAGACACCATTTTGTAGAATAAAGGGCTGCGTCAAGGGTGGTATTGCCCAGAATGTCTTGTTTTCTAGTGCTCGTAATGACGAAGCCAGAACTGCCGAAAGGGATTCTGCTCCTGCCGCTACTTATTGGAGACATTGAACTATACTCTGGACCTGCCTGGCCTCGAGCAAAATGGCGCCAGTATGGGAGCGACTTGCAACTCCTTATGACGTTCTAGTTACTTAGCCTTGACGTTATGGGGGATGTATGCGGTCTTTGTGCACATGGCGGGCGGGGAAGGGTACTGACTGGGAATACGGACAACCCTATTGATGTCGATTTTTCATTATTTATTATTGTATTAATACAGCTTCGAAATAATGTTACCCAGGATACCCGCCCATGGTGTGCGTATGAACGATTTTATTGTAACTGATCCTGTTATACTTTCAATCAAAAAATCAACCTTCACTGATTCTGCAACCGTTTGTCACGTTTAGTTTTTTCAATTAAATGGCTCGCTTGTTACATACTCCTATACCCCTGGCTTTTGAAAGACACCATCTTGTAGAATAAAGTGCTGCGTCAAGGGTGGTATTACCCAGAATGTCTTGTTTTCTAGTGCTCGTAATGACGAAGCCAGAACTGCCGAAAGGGATTCTGGTCCTGCCGCTACTTATTGGAGACATTGAACTATACTCTGGACCTGCCTGGCCTCGACCAAAATGGCGCCAGTATGGGAGCGACTTGCAACTCCTTATGACGTTCTAGTTACTTAGCCTTGACATTATGGGGGATGTATGCGGTCTTTGTGCACATGGCGGGCGGGGAAGGGTACTGACTGGGAATACGGACAACCCTATTGATGTCGATTTTTCATTATTGTTTATTGTATTAATAAAGCTAGAGATAAGTCAAGTACGTGGTAGATCAAAACATTTTCGTGTTTATGCACGCTGATGTGCTTTGAACGCTGCCCCCCCCCCTCATCATTTAGATTACCACCGCCCATTCCACAAAAGCGTACCGGGCGCTCCCCACGCAAAAAAAACATTTTTTTGTTTGTTTGTTTTTTTGCCCCGCGGGGCCCTTTTAAAGCCTCCACATCAAACCTAGAGGATGAGGGAGGATCTACTATGCCCCCTTATGGTCATTTCCCCCTTTGTTTTGGCCTCCTCTTGTCTCTCGATCCTACCGAGAGACAAGATGGCGGCCGCTCCGGACTGTTTAGAATGTTGACAGACACCGGAGAGCCAATCAGCTTCACTTCGCGAAGTTCCGTTACGCGTCAAGTACGCGAACCGGAGCGCTACCCGGAGCGCTGTTACAGATATATATATATTTTTGAACGGTAATTTATCAAAATCCACTGGAGCACATATATTGAGACCTAGCAAAGGCACATCGGGCTAACAGTCCCTACAATTTTGCCAAGTTTCATGCAAATCCATTCAGCCGTTCGGGCTAAAAGTGAGGCCAACCGCCCTATGGAAATTAACATGGGAAAAACGTGTTTTGGGACCCCCCTTTTTTCTCGGCCCCCCCTTGACGAACCCCCCCCAAATTTTCAGGGGCTGCTCAGAAACAAAATGTTCCATTTTCCTGAAAATGTCAGCCAATTCCGTCCACAAACGCCAAAGTTATTAGACATAGAATTTTCAAAAATCCCATAGAGAAAAAATCCTAACTATATATACCTACTGGCGACCGCCAGTAGGTAATATACACATACATATATATAAATGCATATGCATATATATATATATATGTGTATATGTGTGCGTGTAGAGAGAGGTAGAAAGGTAGAGGTAGAGAGGTAGAGGTAGAGAGGTAGAGACTAGTAGAGAGAGGTAGAGAGGTAGAGAGTAGAGAGTGAGTAATAGAGAGTAGAGAGTGAGTAGTAGAGAGTAGTAGAGAATAGTAGAGAGAGTAGCAGAGAGTGAGTAGTAGATAGTAGTAGAGTGAGTAGTAGAGAGTAGTAGAGAGTAAGTAGTAGAGAGTGAGTAGTAAAGAGTAGTAGAGAGTAAGTAGTAGAGTGAGTAGTAGAGAGCAGCAGAGAGTGAGTAGTAGAGAGTAGTAAAGAGTGAGTAGTAAAGAGTGAGTAGCAGAGAGAGAGAATAATAGAGAGTAGTAGAGAGTGAGTAGTAGAGTGAGTAGTAGAGAGTAGTAGAGAGAGAGTAGTAGAGAGTGAGTAGTAGAGAGTAGTAGAGAGTGAGTAGTAGAGTGAGTAGTAGAGAGTGAGTAGTAGAGAGTAGTAGAGAGAGAGTAGTAGAGAGTGAGTAGTATAGAGAGAGTAGTAGAGAGTGAGTGGTAGAGAGTAGTAGAGAGTGAGTAGTAGAGAGTAGTAGATAGTGAGTAGTAGGGAGTGAGTAGTAGAGAGAGAGTAGTAGAGAGTAGTAGAGTAGTAGAGAATGAGTAGTAGAGAGTGAGTATTAGAGAGTAGTGGAGTAGTAGAGAGTGAGTAGTTGAGAGTAGTGGAGAATATTCCAAAGTTTGGCACAAGCACCACTTGCACAACAAGTCCAATCAAATCATATCACTTAGAGTCCTTATTGAAGCGCTGAATCTTGGTGTATATTCAAATGCTTTTATTTTCCTTAAGTTTATGTACACAGCCAGACGATGCGTTTCGTTCTGTACAACAGAACTTCTTCAGGGTGTTCTTATTTCCTTCAAGTTATGTCGGTATCCTGTTTTCATATAACTAGATATTTCTTCCAAATGTTAGACGAGACGTAAGTACATTCTTATTCAAAGTGACTAGTTATCAATTTTACCCACACAATTCGGGCAGACTTGAGTAATTTATAGCATCCTCAAAGTCAGTCTTTCAAAAATTCCAAAGTATAGGACATGATAATCCAAATCCAAATGTTTCTCAAGAAAAGTCATTTTCAATTGTTTGAAATATCGTGATTTAAAAAAAAAAAAGAAATTTGGGGCCTGGGGGGTCCTTGTGGGACCCCCTGAGCAGGCCTAGGGGGTCAGGGTGCTTCTACCCTGCTACCTTTGCGTGTTTTGCACCTTTGTTTCACTGCTTTCTTATGCCTTTGTTCTACCGAGGCACAAGATGGCCGCCAACACTTCCTGTTTTGGAGTGTTGACAGACAGTGGCAGCCAATCAGCATGTCTTCCCGAGAAAGCTGCATGCTCATTGGCTGTCAACACTTCTAACCAGGAAGTGTTGGCATCCATCTTGTGCTCGATAGACAAAGGCAAAAGAAAGCAAAAAAACAAATGTGAAGAACACAAAAAGGGGGCAGGGTAGATACACCCTGACACCCTAGGCCTGCCCAGGTGGTCCCACAAGGATAAAAAAGACCACATTATTTTTTTTTAAAACCTGGTCTGTTTTTTAAAAAATTACCCCTCGGGGGGACCAAATCGCGGGGGCATAGTGATAAAGAAGTGTGGGGGGTCCACAATCCCCCCACACTTCCCAGGGGACTGCCGCCCCCGGGGCAAAGCAACGCAGCCCCTTGGCGCATACTGGAGGCTCCTGGTGGGCTAGTTGGCCCCAGGGACCCCCAGTATGCAAGGGGAATTAGTTCCTACTCGGAAAACACGCCAGGGATTGCGCTGCAGAGAGGTGTAAAAAGAGTGTGGCCTCATTACACCTCTCTGCAATGCAGCCCCCTGGCGCATACTGCAGGTTCCAGGTGGGCTAGTTGGCCCCCAGTGACCCCCAGTATGCAAGGGGAATTAGTTCCCCCTCTGCAAACACGCCCGGGGGCTGCATTGCAGAGAGGTGTAAAAAAGGGTGTGGCCTCATTACACCTCTCTGCAATGCAGCCCCCTGGCTTATACTGGAGGCTCCTGGTGGGCTAGTTGCCCCCCAGGGACCCCCAGTATGCAAGGGGAATTAGTTCCTCCTCTGCAAATGCGCCAGGGGTTGCGCTGCAGAGTGTTGTAAAAAAAGGGGTGTGCCCTCTGAACACCTGCCTGCAAAAATGTAGTAAATCAGTATATAAAAAAAAAATACATTTAAAAATTTTCATTTAAAAAACCGTTGAAATTCAATGAAAAAACAATAGGTCTCAGGCCTTATATAGTTAGGAATTAGCATTTAAAAAACCTTGCATATTCAATTAAAAAAACATAGGTTTCAGGCCTTATAAAACCTTGCAAATTCACTGAAAAAACCATAGGTTTCAGGCCTTATATAGTTAGGAATTAGCATTTAAAAAACCTTGCAAATTCACTGAAAAAACCATAGGTTTCAGGCCTTATATAGTTAGGAATTAGCATTTTAAAAACCTTGCAAATTCACTGAAAAAAACATAGGTTTCAGGCCTTATATAGTTAGGAATTAGCTTTTAAAAAACCTTTGAAATTCACTCAAAAAACTATAAGTTTTAGGGGTGTTATAGTTAGCTGGACATTTCACTCATACAAAACCATTGAAATTGCTCCTATATAGTTAGTTGTACTAACTATATTTCGCGCACCCGCAATCCACTGCTGATGATGTCACATATTACATCATTCATGACATGGTCAGTGACATCACTGATGACATCTCAAATGACATCAATGATGACATCACTGATGACATCATCCACGTGACAATCACATACACCTTTTCCTACACTAGTAAAATCTTTCATCACTCTTTGTAAAATACAGAGTATCATATTTGAATCCATTGACACAGCAATACAAGTATTTAAAAACCCACTCATTGATTCCTAGATGTATACACACATCTAATCACTTACCTGTAGATTCACTCATACATGCTGTCAATGAAAAATAGAACACTATCAAAAATACTTATACACCTATATCGACATTACACACCAGCACACAACCTATTCACATATGAAGTTATCCTATTCACTTATGCAAACAATGGATCATACTTACATACTTAGTTAGCTACACACTTATACAAACACCACTTCATCTATTCATTTAGATAGTAAGTCATATTTTGTATATTATAAAATCATTATTACAAGTATACAGTTATCCATAGTCACTCACACAATCATTGAGTCTTATGTATACTTATTTATATACAACAACTGACACATACACTGCCTTTTATTTTTCTAGTTTGTTGGACATGTACCATTGAGAAATATATTTGATCATCACCACACCCATAAAGATATTCACTCACCCAAATAACTGTTAGATCATGTAGTTTTAACTTCATATATCTACTGAATCAACTATTCACACATCTTTGGGCAGTCACACACCCTCCACCGAACCACACACACATTCAATCTCCCATACAAATACTCAATTAACTATTCAATAACTAATATAGACTTTCACATAGCTAGTAACCAACTGGAGAACCAGTTTACACAACAACTGACAAAGTGATACAGATTTTCACACAGTTTAGTCACTATCCACTATATTTAGTGAGACAGTATACATTGTTAAAGTCCTCCATCCAAATATTTATTTTTATATATCCACTCATACTTCAATGCAAATTGCTATATATATAATGCATATTTAAATAACGAAGCAAACCACATTCACTGGATGATGTCATCAGTGATGTCATCATTGATGTCATTTGAGATGTCATCAGTGATGTCACTGACCATGTCATGAATGATGTAATATGCGACACCATCAGCAGTGGATTGCGGGTGCGCGAAATATAGTTAGTACAACTAACTATATAGGAGCAATTTCAATGGTTTTGTATGAGTGAAATGTCTAGCTAACTATAACACCCCTAAAACTTATAGTTTTTTGAGTGAATTTTAAAGGTTTTTTAAAAGCTAATTCCTAACTATATAAGGCCTGAAACCTATGTTTTTTTCAGTGAATTTATATATATATATATATATTAAGCTCCAAACTCCACTCCACAGCGCGAAATGAAGCGACTGCACTCTTCAAGACACTCAGTTCTCAATGTATTTAAATCCAGGTTTAAACAGGACGCGTTTCGGCATATTGCATTTTTCGACTAAACAAGGAACAGTCATGAAAACAGTCATTATATCCGGGGCATACAGAAGCACTTCTGGGTCTTTCAATGAAAATAGAAGTCAAACTCAAAGCAAAATATAGCGGTGCCAATAGCGAAGTAAGAGGCCACAAGATTTCTAACTGCACATTTTTGAATCGTAATTATCCCACCGTTTTCAAAGAAATAAAGCATATTGTGCAAATTGAAAATACAAATAAATAAACAATCTGACCAGCAGTGAAAAGGCTCACATGATTCTTCGGTGCACAGACATAATATCGACTCCAAAATATCGTTTGGACAGAATATCGAGTCAAAAATATCGTTTGGACAAAATATCGACAGGACAGAATATAGACAGCCAAAATATCGTTTTTAAGGTAAGTGAAGTAATATCGACTGTAAATAATATAGAAAGTGAAAATATGTAAGTATATAATATAGATAGTAAAAAATTCGTTTTTATTTTTAGGGTTCAGGGTCAGTTTGGGGTTTTTGGGTAAAGGGGTATTTTTAGGGTTCAGGGTCAGTTTGGGGTTTTTGGGTAAAGGGGTATTTTTAGGGTTCAGGGTCAGTTTTGGGTTTTTGGGTAAAGGGGTATTTTTAGGGTTCAGGGTCAGTTTTCAGTTTTTGGGTAAAGGGGTATTTTTAGGGTTCAGGGTCAGTTTTCAGTTTTTGGGTAAAGGGGTATTTTTAGGGTTTAGGGTCAGTTTTCAGTTTTTGGGTAAAGGGGTATTTTTAGGGTTTAGGGTCAGTTTTGGGTTTTTGGGTAAAGGGGTATTTTTAGGGTTCAGGGTCAGTTTTCAGTTTTTGGGTATTATTTTATTATATTTTGTTACTATATATATATGTTTTAATAAATATGAAATAAAAAAATATGTATTTAACTTTCATTAATTATTTAATTATTATAAGTTAATTTAAGTAATTTTAAGTATATTTTAGTGATTAATTATTAATATTAATTTAATCTAACACTGTTTTTAGTAAATACGATATTTTTTACAACTATATTTTTGTAAACGATATTTTTAACTCGATATTTTTGTACTTACCTGTTTGTAGATAGAAACTCGATATTTTGACTGTCGATATTTTGTCAACGATATTTTTGATGGTCGATATTCTGTCCCTCGATATTATTTCAGTGATCCGATTCTTCACTTATCTATACTACTATTATAAAGAGAGAACTTGCACCTTTTGGCCAGGTAAACTCGGGAACCACAGCGCCAATCTACACACCCGATACATACTACTATTGTAAAGAGAGAACTTGCACCTTTTGGCCAGGTAAACTCGGGAACCACAGCACCAATCTACACACCCGATACATCTATGAAAATGTCAGGGTGTGTAGATGGACATAGGCTATATAAATTTTAAAAAAAAGTAAATTAAAAAAATTAAGTTTGAAAACAAAGTAGTCCCCTGAAAGTAGCGCCGGCCGGGACCTAGCGCTGGCCGCAACGCGACGTGCGTGATGACTGCGACGCAACGTGCGCGATGACGACGAAGGAGGAGTGGCGGTGCAGTGACGAGCGGCTGTGCACTGAGGAGCGGCGGCACAGGTAAGGAAAGGGAAAGTTCAGTGCGAGACTGTGTGATGCAGGGGCAGGCAAGAAGGACCTTGGCAGTGCTATAAGCTGGAAGAGGCAGCAGTAAAGGAAAATGTCGAAGCGCGAGTGAGTCGGGGCGGGAGGGGGGGCGGGAGTGAGTCGGGGCGGGAGGAGGGGGGGCCTGTTCAGTGCAAGACTGTGTGATACAGGGGGGGGGCAACAAGGACCTTCACAGTGCTATCAGCTGGAAGAGGTAGCAGCAAAGGAAAATGTCGAAGAGCGAGTGAGTCGGGGCGGGAGGGGGGCGTTAGTGAGTCGGGACGGGAGGGAGTCGAGGCGGGAGGGGGGCCTGGTCCGTGTCCGTGCATGGGCATGCACGGACAATGACGGGGCGGGCGGGGGCCTGGGCGGGCGGTTGGCCCTGAAGCCTCATTGCCCCAGGCAACGCTGGGGCGGGCTGCTAGTAAATGGATAAATGCACATATATCATTCATCAATGCACAATCTCAGTCAAAAATTGAATCTTATTATTCAAGTCTTTATGGGATCCACAAAATTAATTATAATTAAGACCTCACTTTATTAATCCCTGGATGGACAAAAAATTATCTTTATTCGCTAGGCACCTTATGGGGGCAAAATACTTCCCCACCTTTATTGAGATTTATCTATACTACTATTATTAAGAGAGAACACGCACTTTTGAGCCAGGTAAACTCGGGAACCACAGCGCCAATCCACACACCCGATACATTGTAGAAATTGTCAGGGTGTGCAGAAGGACATAGGCTATAAAAAAAAATTTAAAACGTACATTTAAAAATATAACTTTTTTAAAAAAGTAGTGCCCTGAAAGTAGCACCGGCCGCGACGCTGCTCTGACCGCGACGTAGCGCTGGCCGCGACGTGCGTGATGACGAGGAGGAGCGGCGGACATGGAGCTGCGGTGAAGTGAGGAGCGCGGGCGTGTCATGGCGAAGAGGAGCGGAGCGGCAGCTCAGGTAAAGTAAAGCTTGAAATCAGTGAGGAGCCCGGGCGCGTCATGTCGAAGAGGAGCGGAGCGCGTCATGGCGAAGAGGAGCGGAGCGGCAGCTCAGGTAAAGTAAAGCTTGAAATCAGGGAGGAGCGCGGGCGCGTCATGGCGAAGAGGAGCGGAGCGGTAGCTCAGGTAAAGTAAAGCTTGAAATCAGGGCGGGAGGGAGTCGGGGCGGGAGGGGAGCGATTGTGCACAGAGGGACAGGCGGGAGGAGTGGGGGCGGGAGGGAGTCGGGACGGGAGGGGGTCGGGCGGGAGCGGGTGTACTGCCCCCAGCTCCTTTCTGCCCCAGGCAACGCTGGGGCGGGCTACTAGTATATATATATAGATAGATAGATAGATATAAGATGTCTGCACTGTGTAAGAAGGGACTGTACAGCAACCCCCTGGGGTAGTTTGATTCTTTCTTAATTAGAGGGCAGTGCACACACACAGACATTGCGCACATCCATGTTTAGTTCCGCAGATATAGTAGGACATCTTTGAAACTGCTGCACATTTGCTTATAGTTCTTCAAATTGTCAGCTTCCTGATGTAAGCCATAACACACATAAAAATAAATGGTTTGAATAAAATGAAAACAGATGTTTATGGTAGACATGGGCTGCCTGTTCTGTTTATGCCTGATCTCGACATTGGAGTTGACATATGGTAGTTGTTGTAGCTGTGATATTCCCCATTTTCTGGGGTATGTTTGAATAGGAGGCATTTACCATACCCTATAAATCACTCTATCTGGGTAATGGTAGATACCGGTTGTGGTAAATAACCCACCACTCTGGGGCATTTGTTAGTGTGTCCTTATTCTTTCTAGTATTATTATTGTAGGTGTGGCCACATGACTAGAGGAGAAGCATGCTAGTGATCATAAAACAAAAGATGACGTTATTTTCATTCGTCAGTAAAACATTTTCCATGTGGTTAGAATACGAAGTCGTTTCTATCGTGTAGCTAATTGATAGGGTGATCTTTATTTATTTTTTTAACACGAGCCTCTGACTTCATGTTTTTGTATGACAGGGATGTATGTCCCTTCAGAAGTAAATATCAAACATGCATGGGATGTATGCGTCTCTTCCTTCGCGAAGATTCCAAACACGCCACGGAATCGATTGCTCCTGTCAGTCAGATGCAGGCCCAGCCCCTCAGCACTCTGGGTGAAAAGATAGCAGCCAGGTTGGGCGCTGGAATCCCTTCTGTGAGGATTACCTTTAGTCCCGCTCCTTATATGGGCAAGCCTCCTGTCGTTTAGGCTCCTGTTGGCTGAAACATCTATCAAACCTGTCTGCCGGTCAAACCCGAAACCTCCTCTCAGCAGGTGGCTCCCCCAGGGTCTGATGTGAAAGGGATCGCTACACGTTTTGGGATCAGCTTTGATGTGCTTAAGAGCAGATGATCAATCAGTGCGTCACGGCGTTCACTGCCTTATAATACAAAAGCATGGAATGCATTGCTGCTTCGACTTTTTCTTGTTTCTCAAATATGTTGCAAACCCTTTTACATTTTCTTTATGTTGTGCTCCTGGAATATGAAATCATTTTTTTGTCATAAACGTTCTAACAATTATAAGATGCAATTTGTTTTTTTTTAAAATGTGTGCTTAAAAAAATTAAACAGCATTCTAAAAAGTACTGTTCTTGAAAATACCATGGTTCGGATTCTTTCTTTCTATATCATGGAAAGCCATCTTTGTACTCCCCATATATTATCTCCAGTATAAAAATGGGTTAAAATTCCCTTGGGACTTCTCATTTTGGTAGGCAGAAAAGGTCCTTGCATCATAATGGTTCATAAACATAACACAAACAACAGTTCTGTTTTTATCCAACCTTCAGTCCCTACTATTCTTAATAACAAGAAACATTTAGAAGCACATTGGAAGAAACGAAACAGAAAGAAATATCACACTCAACAGAAAGGTCGTGGGTTCCTGGGAAGGATGTAGATTGAATGTCAGATTATGCCCGCTTTGGGATTTTCTACTGATTGCCTTCCTGGAGTATTGTTGCAAAGTCACAAAAGCAAGTGGAAGTACGCAAAAGAGTAGTATATTTTATATACTATGAAATGCCCTTGTGATTTGGTCCCAGAACATTTAAAATGAGAGTTGAATAGGAATATCCGTGTAAAATTGATATATAGAATGTTAAAATAGAAGAGATCATGCCCGCTTTGGAATTTTACTTATAGGGAGTTTAAAGTTTCAAGGCTGAGACATAAAAACTTGTAGGAGTATGTAACAGAGTACTCTTGTAGCACTACTTCCCATACTAATAAATGCTTTTGTTAATTTGTCTTAATGTATTTGGCTGCATTTATTCAAATGCTGCTTCGTTAAATGAGCCTCTTGGGGCTCTACTCACAGGTCACTCCCTACATTAAGATTCACCGATATAAAGATGAAATAAAACTGCTTGAAAATCTCCAGGCTATAGACATTCAGCTACTCAAACACTTCTCACACGTCATCCAGACCTGATGTCTAGCGCCTACCTGAAGGTCAACCTAACCAAGACAGAATTATTTGTATTTGGGAATAACAACAAACAAGACATTGTAAAATTCCTGGTTCAATGACATGAACCTTGAGAGCAACAAATCCTAACTCTCATCAAATACTATTCTTGGAGAATATATGATTTTACGCCAGAGCTGCTGATTTTGGAACTGGGGAACCCTGTTCTAGTCTTGGCTTTGGCACAACATTCTGTGCAAATGACATAATCTGTCAGTGCCTTAAAAAAAGGGAATTTAACTTTGTATATGTTACTGGTACTCATGTAAAACACTCAAATTCCTTTGGGCCTAGTTTGCGCTTTATAAAACTTTGAAAAATAGTGCCAAGACACTTGGATTCACCCTGGACACCAAATTCACCCTGAAGGGACACATTGTTGAAAACAAAAGACAGCCTGGTACTATCACTCTCTTCTAAGGAAAGCCAAATTGGTTTGTTCCAGAAAATAACTTCAGATTAGAACTGCTGTTTCTTGCATTTGGACAGTGGTTATGCCTTTTCCATTGCCGCCCAGACTCTACAATCTAAGGTGTTAAGGGCATCCTACACACTGCAGCATGTTTTATCCAGGGCTAAAAGGAATATGATCACATCTCCCCATCCGGATGGAACTCAGTTGGATCCCCTTGCCAGCCCATACCATCTTCAAAACCAGTTGCATCATGTATGCATTCATCATGCCCAGCACACCTACTTTTCTAGCAACATCATATCTGGTGGTTCTCAGCACTTCCACACCCAAGACACTGTCAGACAGCAGATGAAGAAGTAGGCTTCTTCCATCTGTGCACCGAGATGGGACCCAATTGTGGCTGTTGAGGTCATTTGCCATGGCTGTCATGGGGTTTGTACACTGGTTCTGCAAGTTGGGCCAAGTACCCCACTTACACACTTGATTCTTAAGATATCAAGGGTTAGCAATCAAGATGCCTCAAGGAGGTAGGGTGGAGGGAAGAGCTCCTATATCAATAGCGAACCAACAAATACGATAAATATTGTCCCACCCAGGGCTTATCTTTTAGATTAAAGAAAGTACTATAATTATTCAGCAAAATAAAAAGCTACACACTCCAAAGGGGGTTTCTGTTACGGGTTTAAAATATCCCTAAAAGGAGTAGCGAAATATTGGTACCCTCTACAGTGCCCTATTCCCTCCTTATATCTCTCAAGGACATTCCCCCTTGTAGGGTAACCTTGGCAAAGATTAAGAACAGATGCAGATTTTTAACAATCACCCACATGGTTTTTTAACTTGAAGGTCAGTTCAATTGTCTGTAGATCCAACAAGTTTGTTATGGGAAAAGTTATCATTCTAGCAGCCAGAATTCTCTTAGCACAGTTTGAAAGAGAATATACCCTTGTTGCCTGCTAAATTTCAGTAGGAGACAGTGGGATGGGCTGGTACATTCATTGACGTTGCACCCACAGATCTTTGTGCTGGTAATGGAAAACCACAGCTGGTCATGGCACACCTCTAAGGACGACAGCCATTGAACCTCAAATGAGGCTGGATCATTAGATGTTGGGGTGACTGGTTCACTGAAGATGGCAAGTGTGTTTGCAAGATGTGGCTTCTTTGTGGCCTACGTAGATGGATCCTCCCCTTCATCAGTTGAACATCCAGTGGCTGAAGTTGGCAGGTTCTCATTTTCAGAAGTTGCAACCCATTGGGACGTTGCAGCTAGGTGTTCGTCTTTACCAGTTGCGCCCTCCGGTCTGATGCAACTGCTCCTCTTAGCTGAGTAGACTTGTTGGCAGCAGTGCCTGGCCTTCAGAGACATTGATAGGAATGCCAGGCACCATTATATTGACATGACAAACAACTTCTTGAGCTGCTCATTACAGGAACTGCAGTGGGAGTCCAATATTGGGTTTGCTACCTTTTGGTAGTCATCTAATTCTCGGTATTAAACACACCGGAAATCACTGGGCTCATGGACAGTCTCTCCTCCTGCAGAGACATCCCTTTCACAGCAGACAGGGTGGGTTATAGGTGCTCAGGGAGGCCCTCAGCTTTACAGCAAACCATAACCTTCAGATGATATCCCTTCACCTCTAGGATACTGCCTGTTATGCAGACACCAGACCAGATCACACAGCAGTCTTTTGATGAGTACACTGCAGAGCACTCCCTTCCTTTTCCAAGAACTTGGAACTGGAACAAAGTGAGATGTTTGGATCCCAATTTCTTATACATTTTCCAGACAGGGATGCACATCCACCATGTTGTTGTGTTTCTCTTTCAAACGCCATATTCTTGCTGCTCCTCAAACACAACCTTTGTGCACAGCTTAACTGTGGCGGCTTTCTATCCTGCAGCTTTCCCATTCGATGATAATGAGACAGGTCTCCTATCTCTGTTTCTGTTTTTGCTCTCCCTGGAACTGCTAGCCATAGTGATTAGGACATTCCAGATGATACATAAGATCTCAATCAAATCAGTGACAATTAGAGCACTACAGTACACAGACCTCCTCTTGGTTCTATGGGTACAGGATCGATTGGGGCAAATGTAAAGTAATGCCTGTGTCCCGAAGTACTACCAGAAGTGGCCTAGGCAGCTATAGTTTGAGGTAAATGTTGAAACTGCTGAAGTACCTCGTAATAATCCTCACTAAAGGTCTAGCTCACATACTAGAAGAAAACCTACTACCCCAGGTAGAAACAACCTGCATTAACTTCACACAATGGCCTGCCTTTCAATTATCAGTCTGGGGCTGGGTACCAGCCAAAAATGGTGGTAACACCCCACTATAACTATGCCTATGGAATGCTCCTAGTGATAACACCAAAAAGCTATTGGATCAGATAAATTCAACTATTAACTCATTTATTTTGGGTGGCATGCACCATAGGTTAAAATGTGCAAGTTATTTGCTCATACAGAATCAGTAGGCCTTCACTTACCCCATATGTCCTCCTACTATATCGCTCACCATCTTTCACAAATGATAGACTGGTTGTCCACAACTCCAGGCCTACCTACCTGGGTCCTCATCAAAACGTATATCCTAAAATGTGACCGATCCATTGCTGCCCTATGCAGATCTGTGTGCTCTACACCTCAAAATGACAACCCAATGAATAGGGCCATGCTCCATATTCCCACAGTCTCTTAAAAATCAGTTCATGGCTACATGCCTTTGCCCCCATCTGGCAAAACCTAGGAATATGTATAGATGACAACATAGTGTTATGGCCAACCTGGAAATCAGCAGGCCTCATGTGTACTGATCAAATACATGAAGGAACCAGCCTCTAAACATTTCTAGAGCTAAGCTCAGAATTTGGCCTAGTCCGGCATTATGAAAAGCAATTTCTTCATTTGACACACTGCCTTTGATAAAAATATTTTGTAGAAAAACTTCCATAAACGATGATTTAAAAAAAAAAAGGAATTGAATAAAAGCTGCTGCCACTGAAGGTCTGTCAATTGTTTTACTCCACGTTAAAATGGATATTTGAGGAACTCTGACTTGCAGATCCACATGTGTTGAAATAATAGATTTCTAGGAAGTTTTTAACTCTGTATAAATAACCATAAGATTACCAAGATTTACTTACAGCAATTAGGTTAGGCGTCCTTGGTTTGTTCAAGAGTAATGGTGTCATAGGTAGGCATGTCTCCTTCTTCGAGCCAAATTATGGAAGAAGACGGGACTACGACCTGAACAAGGTAGAGTATATAAACAGGCGATTACCTGGTACCAAGTACATAAAAAAACGTTAATTATTATTATTATTATTTATTATTTAAAATCTTATATAGCGCGCAGCTACCCTTGGGCATCCCGGCGCTTTCCAGACAACATCCGATGGTAATGGGGACAAAGTTGACGCATTATACAGGAAACAGAAAGGTTTTAAGACCTTTACGGAAACGCAGTGTGCCGGGCTCAGCGCGTAGTTTTAGAGGAAGCGAGTTCCAGAGCTTTGCCGTATTAAATGAGAATCTTCTCCCGCCCGTACGGGCCTTTTTAACTCTAGGAACTAGTAAAAGATGTTTCCCTTCTGATCGCAGCGTTCTGCTTGCTTTGTATGGGGTAACTAGGTTTTTTTAAATGAGGGGGCCTTTACCTGCGAGGATTTTATGGGCAGTACAAAGTGCCTTAAAGGTCACTCTCTCCCGCACAGGGAGCCAATGCAGCGCCTTCAATGCCGGTTTCGCTGATTGCGTCCTTGGAATGTCCATAAGCAGCCTTGCCGCTGCATTTTGGACCTGTTGAAGAGTCTTGAAGGTCGATTCAGGGGCGCCCAAAAAAATGGCGTTGCTATAATCGAGTCTAGATGTTATAAGACCCTGAATCAGCAGCTTCCTCGATGTTGACGGTAGGAGAGGAAAGATTTTACGTGCCGACCTAAGCAGGGCATAACACACTCCTGCTGTTTTCTTGGCTTGAGTGCGAAATGACAAGTCTGGTTCTAGCCAGACTCCAAGGCTCTTGATCGCTTCTTTGGGGGCCGGGGGATCACCCATACATCCCGGCCAGCTGAGCGACGGGAGAAGGGTGGTTTTACTTCCCAGCAGCAGTATTTCCGTCTTTGAGCCCTTTAACTTGAGGGAGGATTCTCCCATCCAGGTGTGAACATCTGCCAAGCAGAAGTTCAAGGTGTCCGGATTGTCGGCCAGGTGGGATAAGGAAACCACTAGCTGCGTGTCGTCAGTGTAGCTCACGATTTTGATGTCATATGGGGACACATGATGTCACTTGTGAGTTGGGAAATAGACGAGCTTGGTAAAAAAAAACCTGAGCAAATGTAGTAGGGATTAGGCTTGGCTACAGAAACTTCATGCTATCCGCAGTGATGTAAGACTAGGTGTCAGATTTGCATGTGCTGAAAATCGAGAGAAATTGGTGTCTTACAAATTGAAAGTAGCTGTATGCCAAAAACAGTCCTTAATAAAACTGTTTTGTAAAATTAGAATATGGTGAAGAAGATGATATAATAAAATCCTTTAGAGCTATATTTCTACGATCAATTTGACACCTAATCATTTGGCGTCATATTTCTCTCAGCAGATGTATATAAACACATATTCGAACTCAATGTATAGAAGAAGTGACATGCTTTATATTCAAGTTGAATATGTTATTCATACGTATGTTCGTTTGTCAGAGTCATTAAATGGGCTGTGAATTATATTTGATTTATATACATAACTTGCAAACATTGAGTTTTAAGATCTGTACACGTTTTTTGGTTTGCTTGTTTTACTATGACCTATTTGGCACGCTGCACGGAGCGTAGCTAAAAATGTCACATGCTGTCTTTATTCCATGTAGCTTCATCTGTTTGAAATTTACTCCGAGTTCTTCAGAAGTGGTAAATGCACAGAGATGCCGCTTATAGCTTGTAATATGTCCTATTGTGAAAAACAGATGTATGCTACTTCTGCCGACTTTCTATTTGAAGTAAGAATGTGTGCTCCTGCAAGTAATATGGTACGTGTCCAAAATATTTGCTGTTTGGTATCTGTCGTTTTCCGGTCCTATTGTTAGCCAAACCAATGATACTCATCTTATTTACACCAAAAAGATAAAAGACAATGTTCACTCACTTAAAAGTTGACCTTCATGCATATAATGGAGCAAACACATTTCCCACAATTGTTATTGTTTCCATATAGACTGTGGAGACCAGGGCACAAGTCCTAAAAAACAGAAGTGGGGAGACAGCTAGTTTGACAGTATGCACGTGACATCATGGCGCGCGACATCACGGTAAACACCATTACACATGGTGTCACAGGAATTGACATCATAGAAAGTGGCACCACAAGCCACGACTTTACAGAAAGTGGCATCACAAGAAGTGACATCAGCCCTCACATATAAGTTTAGCAGGTCTATTAGGTGTATGTTTGAGCGCATTGCGAGGATAATAGCACATTGAGTTATGGAAGATTATATGCTACTTCTGCACCTTGTAATCCTCCATTTTTATGTAACACATCCTGTGCATTCATTTACAAACTTATATAATTTATTGTACATGTAGTATGCACGTGTTGATGTAAAGCACACTGACACCCTTCATTGGAGTGAGTAGGGCTATACAAGAAAACATAGTGGTGCTTAAATTACTTCAATGCCTACTCAGGGGAAGTAAGCTCTATATAAATGCAATGTGCTGTGTGTAAATACGGGGAAAGACCAACATATCTGACATTCTTACAGTACATGCATATCTCCTAAACAGGTACTGAATAAATAAAAAGCTGCCTCTCTTAAGTATGTGTTAAGTGCTAACAAGGTGTGAGCCTTTGTTTCCCCTCTGCTGCATTTTCATCTGGTGTGAGGTTCCTTACTGCACCCAGCCAAACGACTCCACAGGCGACAAGGGAACTCGGTTATGCGACCAATATGGCAATTGTGCCGGTCCCCGATGTACTTTCCCAGCGAGGGTGGGGGAGGCGGGGCCTGCGCTGATGACACGCGGGGGCCCTGCCCTCCCCGCCCTTGCCCATTGGCTGAGAGGTGGTTGCCCCAGAAGCAGTTCAAGTGCTTCTGGGCCAAACGCAATGCAAACGGGTATTGGATCTCGCCGGGACCAGTTTTAACCGGCTTGGGGGGTAGGACCCCTTTAAGAGCCACAGCAGAGCGACGAGAGAGCCTCTTCCTTCTCCACCGCTCTGCCAGAAAACATCGCCTGCCCGCCAGCTCGTCGGGGACTACAGTGAGTCGCCGTGTGAATTTTTCTTTCTTTTTCCCCATCTATGCAGGTGGCAGCAGTGCGGTACTGGCAAGAACGGCAGGGGGAAGCGGAAGAGAGGATTTTCAGTGGTTTTACCTGCCCCTCCACACCTCTGCCCTATGCGGCAGGGGCATGAGGAATCAACCCCTTCTGATTTCTTCACACACAGGCTCATAAACAAGGATTGTTATGTTATGTTATAACCTATTTGTAAAGCGCACTTTGACCAAGGTTTCATGGCGCTGTTCTGAGTTGACTGCAATAGGGGCTGGTTTACTCATGTGCCTGTATGAACAGCCATGTCTTGAGCTGCTTTCTGAATTGAAGCAGATCGGGACAGGAACAGATCTCCCATGGGAGTGAGTTCCAGAGTTGGGGCGCCAGATGCCCGAAGCGACACCCGCCATGCCGCTTCCGCTTAAACTTTGCGCTCACCAACAGATTTTGGTGTTTGTAACGGAGATCACGGGTCGGAATGTATCTCAAGATCAAGTTATTGATGAAAATAGGACTATAACAATTTAGGGACTTAAATGTGAGACAAGCAGTTTTGAAGGTGGCCCGTTGGAGCAGTGGGAGCCAGTGTAGCTTTTTTATCAGGGGTCTGACCGATTGCCACTTGGGCTGCTGGTAAATCAGTCGTGCCGCCTGGTTCTGTACAAGCTGGAGCCTCTTGGTCTGATAAGAGGGAAGGCCTAGATAGATTGAATTTGCATAATCTAGGTGGGACAAAACTAGGCCAATCACAAATTGTATCAGTGCTGCCTGGGTGAGCAAATGATGTATCTTCTGGATCTTTCGCAATTGAAAGAAACATTTAGAAACTACTGTGCCCACTTGGGTGTTTAGAGACAGATCTCTATCAATTTGTCACCCCCAGACTTTTTACGGAAGAGGAGGGTTTGGGGAAGGGCCCTAATTCTGCCGGCCAGTAGTGAGGGCCCCAGGAGATACGACTATCTCCTATCAGCAGTACCTACGTCTTTCCGGGGTTCAGCTTCAGATGGTTATAATCCATCCAATGGCGGATGAACACCATAGTATCCTGAAAGTTTGTAACAGATTCGATGGAATTATCTATGGTGAAGGAAAGCTGCAGATCATCTGCATAGTTAAATGTTGTTACTTTCCTCTGTTTTAAAGCTTTGATCAGGGGGAGCAGATAGAGATTGAACAGATGTGGGGACAAAGAGGAACCCTGGGGAACCCCACATGTGGTGTTCAACCCAGACGCTGTAAAGTTAGCCAGGCGAATGGCCTGTGTGCGGTCTTCCAAAAAGGAGGTGACCCATCTCAGGGCTTTGCCCTGAAAGCCTGCACGTCCGACACAGTCCACCAAGATCTTATGGTCCACCGTGTCGAACACGGCTGACAGATCTAAAAGAACCAAAGCTTGAGGGGTTCCAGTGTCAGCCTTCCTACGGAGCTCGTCCAGAACTGCCAAGATGACCACCTCAGTTGAGTGGCCTGGACGGAAGCCGGCTTGATGGGAATCCAAGTGTCCAGACTGTTCTATAAAGGCGGACATACATTTTGCGACATGTGCCTCCAAGACCTTAGCTAAGTATGGAAGCAAGGAGATGGGGCGGTAATTAGATGGTTCTAACATGTCGGCGCCAAATATCAAAGGGACCACGGTGGCGTCCTTAAATGATTTCGGGACGCAACCTTGAGTGAGTGATGAATTTAATAGAGATAGGGCAGGTTGAGGATTAATGGAGAAGACTTCCCTCATTATGTGTGGGGGGCAACAGTCCCGAGGAGATCCAGATTTAACTTTAGACAGCAAGGGGATGAGCGATTCAGCATCAATCGTAGGGAAACTATCCATAGTACAGGTATTCCTGAAGGAGTCAGGTGGAATCTCGGCTGAAGGAGAACATACAATGCTAGCTTTAATTGCTGCGATCTTTTCTAGGAAGAATGTGTTCAGCTTATCACATAGTTCCTGCGTAGGAATTGGTTTAGATGACACTCTGTCAGGGTTGGATAGTTCATCCACAATCGAAAAGATCTCTCTCGATTTATTGGTGGACGTTAAAATCTTAGAGGAGAAATATTCGACCTTGGCTGCCTTAATAGCTTTATTATATTTTATCTGCTCTTGTTTATAGAGGAGCTTGTCTCCTGGGTCATAGCGAGCTCTCCATTTCCTCTCCTTCTGGCGGAGTAATAGTTTCATCACCTTTAGTTCGTTAGAGAACCATTTATGAGCTTCTGCCTTTCGGTTTATCTTAATTTATTTGGGAGGGGCAAAGTGATCGCTTGCTGTTTTTAACCAGCAAGAGATCTGAGTGGCAGAAAGATCCACATTCTGAGCCAGGCTAGGTGTTGAGCTGGCCAAGAAGTTTGTGAGCTCTAGTATATCGATGGATTTCCAACATCTGACTGTCCCACCCTCAACCAGGGGGGATTTAGCCCTAATGGCCAGAGTAAGTTGGAATGTCACCAGAAAATGGTCAGACCATATGTATGGAAGTACCTTCAAGGCGGAAATGATTGGATTTGTCGTCCAAACCTGGTCCAATGTATGGCCCTTATTGCGTGTTGGCATAGAAATGTGTTGTGTAAAATTAAAATTTGTTAAACGGTTGGTGAATTCAAGAGAAAGGGGGCAACCTGATGGATCACCAAACCAATAGTTAAAATCACCAATCAGCAAAACGTTGGAGTATTTAATTGCTAAATTAGCTATTTGTTCGCTCAGGGCAATGGGAAAGAGGGGCATGGGCTCAGGGGGCCTGTAGATGACTACGCAGATCAATGATGTGTGATCAGAGTCGAGTTTAATCACTAAATTATCCGCGGCTGCTAGGTTGAGGGGATCGATCGATATAAAATCATGTTTACGATGAATAATGGCGGCCACTCCTCCACCCGCTTTTCCTGGTGAGCGGTCAGTGTGAAGTATATAATAATCTGTGGGGAGTGCAGCCAATATATCAGGGGCAGAGTCAAGAGTTATCCACGTTTCAGTTAGAAACAGGATATCAGGTGAGTCGGTAGAGAGTAATGTAAAGATCTCCAATTGATGTTTGACTAAGGAGCGTGTATTTAAATAAGAGACCCGAAAATTCATATGTTTGTGAGAAGTGATTACCTTGTTATTCCTTTGAACACATTGTATTTCCGGGAATCTATTGCGTTGCTGCAAGAGTCCCAGCCTATCAAGGCGGTCCCTAGTAGCCTTGTCTGATAATTGATGCGCTCCATGTAGGCTGCATAAATCTGCTGCGGTGTATTTCAAGAATTGCGCAGTGTGGTGCCCCTTGCCCCGTACTGGCGTGGACGGGCGCAGATGGGCTTGCCTTTGGCGCGCCTTTGGCGCGCGGACGGACGATGGATGTCATTTATGGTGAAAGAAGTTGGGAGGGGCCAGGCTGCTAGAGCGCAACCCACGTTGTACCCCCAAGATGGCGCATCTGTAGCCAGCATCTGGAGACATCTGTTGCAGCAGCACCCTTTGCCCTCCTTTTCAGGACCGGACAGGCAAGCACAGACTGGGAGTCACGCGGGTTGGAGGATATCCTCACCTGCCCCCCATTCTTGAACGTGTGGAAGTGGCTCTGGCTGTAGCTGCGATTGGGGTCCTGCCATTATAGGGTGGTAAGGGGGTCTTGGTGGGAATCGTTTTGCCTACAAAATAGAGCTGTTGGGCCCAGGGGTAATTTTGCAGGGGGCCTTTGTAGCTCAAATTACATTGATGTTTTTCATTGGTACTCTGCTGCTAGTGGTTTGAGAAGTGGGGGTGAACATTGAGGGTTTGTTGGCTACACGAATTAGGTAGCAGTGTTTTGGGTCAGTGCTAACATTAGTGTGTGTATTGGAGCCTAGGGGAGGTGTTGTTTGGCCTCATAGGCAAACAAGTGCTAGTGTTTTGCAAAGTGGAGGTGAGCACTGAGGGTTTGTTGGGTGCAATTGCAGTGAACAGGTGACATTTTTAGTTAGAGATGGCACCAAAAGCGAAAAGGGGGCAGGTTCCATCCAGAATGGAAGAGTGGATGGCAAACATGATGCGTCCCATGAGCAATTTAAATCAAACAGTGGCAGAGCTAACAAGAAGGGTAGACGAGCAAGAGGACACAGAGGATAGGCCCAGGCGCTCTAGTGTGGCACCCAGGGCGGCTTTTCCTCCAGTACCCCGGAAAACTAGGCAAAAGCGTGGGAAGGGAGGGGCTGTGACATACACAAAGGGTATCTATGGGTCTAAAAAACAAAAGTACCTAATGATGTCACAACAATTGTACAACTCACTAGCAAAAGACTCATTAAAAATGTATATATAAATAAAGACTACGGCAAGACACAATCAATCTATCTTAACCTAACACCCTACGATGGATGCCCATCAGTCTGCACTCGGTACCACCTTTCATCATTTGGGACTCCTTCAAGGATATTCCCAGCATACGTACTGCAGGTGATCTCTGAGGAAAAGATGGAGTGTCCTTCATATACCTAATAGTATGTTGTGTTATCATTGTGTTTGTTACTAGATGGTGTCTTAGTAGTGGGTGATGGGGTAGCAGTGTATGTGAAAAGTGGTGAGTGGTGAGATAAGAATAGGGTGATCAAGCAACAAATACTTTATTCAGGTAATGCTCAATCCTCTATGGTTAAAAACAGAATAGCATAAGGCAGTTTAAAGCAAATAGCTGCCTAGGTATTATAGGTCGACATGTTTCAGCAGAAATGAAACAAATAGTCCCTGCCTTCCTCAGGACCTTGTAAGTGATGCTACTGCTAAAATGTGCAAGTGACATAAAAAAAATGAATAAAGTAACGTGATCACCTGGAATGTTAGGTGTCTCTCTTTTTCCTGCACATGGCTCTCTTTGTGCCACTAGAGGAAAAAAGATAACAATGTGTGAGAAGTCAAGTTTGCATCATTAAGTGCTTAAAACGATCAGTGTAATCAAGACATCATGATCAAGCTACCAACCAAAATGGGTACAGCATTAACAGAGATGGAAACTTTCTGCTGAAGTTAGGAAAAAGTCACATCTAAAGACACTTGGTAAATATAAGATGTGCACATTAGGACCTGCTTACCTCTAGTGCAGGTCAAAGTTGGGAGGGGCTGTCCCAGAGATCCCAGTGGGGCCAGTATTAGTACCACTTGTACCAACCCTGCCAAAAGCCACAGAGCCGGTAGTGCCAGCCATCCCAGTGCCAGTGGTCCCAATACCAATAGCCATACCAGTGCCAATCATACCTGCTATCCCGGGACCTATCCGGGGACCTGAGGCACCAGTGCCTTCAGTACCAGCCATCCCGGGGCCGGCACTCCCAGTACTCCACCAAATGCTAATGAGATCCCAGCGCAGCCTTTTGTTGCAGCAGCTCCCAATCTAGCACTAGGTCAGCAGGACATAGTGGCAAACCTAGCAGCATTGCTACCATGGTTGGCAACAGCAGGGGCAGTGATTCCGTCCACAGGTAGTGGGTCCTGTCAGCTGAGTGTAATGCCTTAGAGGAGGCAAGGAACTTGTTAGCGCAAGTAGAGAAAGCAGCACAGGGGGTGCCGCCACCAGTTGAGGTTCTCAAAAGGGCATGGAGCACAGCCACAGCAAATGACTCGGGACCCCCAAAGAAGACTGCAGCTGCGGGACCTGAAGATGCCAAGTTGCAAGCAGGCACATCGGCAGGTACAGTACAATTGCTACCAAGTTTAGGATTGGGGGATGTGCGCCCCAACAGAGAGCGTCTGGCTAGGCACATTGCGCAACATGTAAAAGAGCAGATTTAGAAGGGAGAATAGGTAAACATGTTTTCCTTGCTGGTAGACAAAGATGAGAGGGGGAGGCCAAGAAATTAAGGGAATGGGCTCACCCAAGGGACTGGGCCCATTGGCTGACTAGAAAAAAGGTTGAGGAAACACTGATTAATTGGAGAAAGGCATTTGGGAACTTCCGTGCGGTAATGATAGAGAAATTTCCAGGGCTAAGCACAGAATTGGTGTGCTACCAGAACAGAATTACACTTGCCGATGATGAGTATGGTGGGATGTGCTGGAAGGAATATGACAAAGCTTTTAGATGGGTAAAGGCATCTGATCCAGCTCTCACATGGGACCAGGTGAATATGATTTTGTGGTTAAGACACATGAATTACCAAAGCATGGACATGCCAAAAGTGCAGTCCTTTCAGTCAGGTACACCCCAAAGCGGGGGGGCGGCAGCAAGAAGGGCACATGTTGGGATTTCAAAAGAAAGACATGAACCAGACCCAGTGGTTCCTGTAAGTTCAAGCATGCCTGCTCGTAATGTGACCTCTCCTCACACCCTGGGTCTAAGTGTTTTAAAAAATCAAAAGACAAGGGAATCAAGAAACAAGAATGAGGTTTATTTGTTTGGGAAGGCGCCCTCATCTTTTGACATTATAGCCCTGATACCCTGTTTGAATAAGTATTCTTGCCCAAGACAGCCCAGTTTTTTTGGGAAGGTTTTAGGGACGGCTTCAGGATCCCAGCCCCTGGTTACTCAGAGGTGTCTTACTGCCGCAATCAGCAGTAAGTGAGGGACAACATATCTGTTAAAGTACTGAAAGAACTGCATTTGGAGAGATTGGCAGGTCCTTTTGACTCAATGCCTTTGGATAATTTTGTCTGCTCACCACTGGGGGTAGTACCCAAAAAGGACACAGGGGATTTCCGCCTCATCCATAACCTGTCTGCTCTCAGGGGCCAGTCCTTGAATGAGGCCATTGATGGAGCCCTGTGCTCCGAGAGATACACATTATTGGACCATTTCATTTCAAATACTTTATTCGGCATTCTTTCATAGAAACCATTCGGTGACTTAAAAACAGTGAATTAATTACAGTGTTTAACAGTGGTAAGAGGAATTTGTGGGTAACAGGAGTACAAAATGGGTGAAAGCCAAGTTGACAAAAAAGAAGAAAAGCCGTTAAAACACAATTATTTTAAAAGTCAAGACATTTTCTATAGTTCATTGCACATTTCAGGAAACCGACCACGAACGGGATACAATCGGGTGTCAGCAATTGCAAATAATACAGGGCGGGACGTACTTGTACAAAATTTTACTTTTTTAAAAGAGATTTCAAATAAATAGTCCTGGGCATTTCATAATATTTACAAAAAAACGTGAAGTGAAGCAGGTCCTGTGGAGACTTAGAGTCGCAGCCACAGGATGCCAACACACTCCCTTTATGACTCCCCTTGGAACTGCCAATAAAAGATGAAGGAGATTGAATCTGAACCTGGTTTTATAGGAATCGCTCATAAGCAGGCAGCGGCCACAGTAGATACGGCTCAATATCTAAAGTGGTTTTGAGTGTTAAATGTGTCCTAACACTGGGTTTCAATAGTTCTTTCTCTTCTCTTTCCATTTTCCTAATTTGTGTGAAGGAATGCTTTACGAGCGCAACATCCAAACTATTAATACCTTCAGGATTTAAAATAAGTCCAATCGTCTCAGCTCATAAAAACGGGTTTTTAGATATTTGAACCAAGGAATATTTATCATATGATCAAGACTCAGGGCCTCTTTAAGTATGTCATGGGTGAGGTTTAAGTGCTTGTTGAGCCAGCATTGCAACCAGAAAGTGAGCGGCCCTAAGGCCAAAGTATCACTTAAATGGGGCATGCTGGTTTCTTCATGGACAGACAGATTCGCAGTCCTCTTTGGGACACTCAGTCGTTGTTTTAAAAAATTGTTTTCTGTCACCTGAAGGCCCTCGAGGCCACAATATCCCCATAGTTCACTACCTTAGCATGCTATGGATATGCACTTTGCCTGGTAAATTTTTAGCATCGCAGCCACTGGACGATTGCCCATTTTGGCAGCAAAGCCAAAAAGTGCCGCATTTGCCCTAGTTACCTGACCCTTTTTTTTGTTTAAGACTGCAGCCCAGTTAAGCCGATGATCTAGCAGGACACCCAAGTAGGAGAATGGGTACACAGTCAAAATATCGAGTTGAAAATTTCGACCTACCAAAATATCGTGTTTAAAATTTCGAAGGTACAGAATATCGATGTCAAGAATATCGTAGGATAGAATATCGACCCTGAGGTAAGTAATATCGAAATCATTTATATCGATGTAAGTAATATCGAAGTTAGTAATATCGATAGCATATATATCGATGTAACTAATTTCGATGTTATTAATATCGATATTTGTATTATTTTTTTGATTTTTATTATGTATGTGTTATATGTTTTTGTTAAGTATTTAAATTAATTTATATTATATGTGTATTATTTTTATATATTAATAAATTTATTTTTAAGTAAATTATATGTTTTAGTACTGGAGCGGGTTGTGGGTTAATAGGGGAATAGGGTGGGAAGTAATTTAATTGTAATAATTAATTGACAATTAATTATTTTAATTGATAAATTAATTATTTAATTGGTAATTATTGTTAATTTTTATTAAATGTTATGTTTTAGTACCAGAGCGGGTAGTGGGTTCATAGGGAAATAGGGTGGGAAGCAATTTAACTGTAATTAATTAATTGTTTATTTAATTATTAATTGGCAATTAATTATTTTATTGATAAATTAATTCTTTAATTGGTAATTAATGTTAATATTATTAAATGTTATGTTTTAGTACAAGAGTGGGTTGCGGGTTTATAGGGGAATAGGGTGGGAAGTAATTTAATAGTAATTATTAATTGGCAATTAATTATTTTATTTGATAGATTAATTATTTAATTGGCAATTAATGTTCATTTTTATTTAATGTTATGTTTTAGTACCAGAGCGGGTTGTGGGTTTATAGGGGAATAGTGTGGGAAGTAATTTAATTGTAAATAATTAATTTTATATTTAATTATTAATTGGCAAATAATTATTTTAATAGATAAATTATTTATTTAATTGGTAATTAATGTTAATTATTTTTAAATGTTATGTTTTAGTACCAGAGTGGGTTGTGGGTTTATAGGGGAATAGGGTGGGAAGTAATTTAATTGTAAATATTTACTTTTTTTATGTGATATATATTTTGTAAATATTTATTAATTGGCATTCCCTACTGTTGAACCCTTTGGAGTTGGAATAGTAATTTTTCTCCCTACGCTATCCAACGCTTTCCATACTGTTGCACCCTCTGGAGTTGGAATATAAATTTTTACCCATACGCTATCCAACGCTTTCCCTACTGTTCCACTCACTGGAGTTGGAATATTAATCTTTACCCTTACTCTATCCAACACTTTCCCTAATGTTGCACTCATTGGAGTGGGAATAGTAATTTTCTCCCTACGCTATCCAACACTTTCCCTAATGTTGCACCCTCTGGAGTTGGAATAGTAATTAGCCAATCTACGCTATCCAACGTTTTCCATACTGTTGCACCCTTTGGAGTTGGAATATTAAATAATATTTTTGCGCTATCCAACGCTTTTCTTACTGTTGCACCCTTTGGAGTGGGCATAGTCATTTTTACCCATACGCTATCCAACGCTTTCCCTACTGTTCCACTCACTGGAGTGGGAATAGTAATTTTTACCCACCCGTTATCCAACATTTTCCCTACTGTTGCACTCTCTGGAGTGGGAATAGTAATTGTTGCTCTTACGCTATCCAACGTTTTCCCTAATGTTGCACTCATTGGAGTGGGAATAGTCATTTTTACATACCCGCTATCCAACGCTTTCCCTACTGTTCCACTCACTGGAGTTGGAATAGTAATTTTTACCCACCCGCTATCCAACATTTTCTCTACTGTTGCACTCTCTGGAGTGGGAATAGTATTTTTTACTTTTACGCTATCCAACGCTTTCCCTAATGTTGCACTCTCTGGAGTGGGAATAGTAATTTTTCCCCCTACGCTATCCAATGTTTTCCCTACTGTTGCAGCCTCTGGAGTTGGAATAGTAATTTTCCCACCAACGCTATCCAACGCTTTCAATACTGTTGCACCCTTTGGAGTTGGAATAATATTTTTTACCCATACGCTATCCAACACTTTCCCTACTGTTCCACTCACTGGAGTTGGAATAGTAATTTTTACCCTTACGCTATCCAACACTTTCCCTAATGTTGGACTCATTGGAGTGGGGATAGTAATTTTTCCCCCTACGCTATCCAACGTTTTCCCTACTGTTACACCCTCTGAGTTGGAATAGTAATTAGCCAATCTACGCTATCCAACGCTTTCCATACTGTTGCACCCTTTGGAGTTGGAATATTAAATAATATTTTTATGCTATCCAACGCTTTTGTTACTGTTGCACCCTTTGGAGTTGGCATAGTAAATTTTACCCATACACTATCGAATGCTTTCCTTACTGTTCCACTCACTGGAGTGGGAATAGTAATTTTTACCCACCTGTTATCCAACGTTTTCCCTACTGTTGCACTCATTGGAGTGGGAATAGTTATTTGTACATACCAGCTATCCAACGCTATCCCTACTGTTCCACTCACTGGAGTTGGAATAGTAATTTTTACCCACCCGCTATCCAACGTTTTCCCTACTGTTGCACTCTCTGGAGTGGGAATAGTTATTTGTACATACCCGCTATCCAACGCTATCCCTACTGTTCCACTCACTGGAGTTGGAATAGTAATTTTTACTCTTACGCTATCCAACGCTTTCACTAATGTTGTACTAATTGGAGTGGGAATAGTCATTTTTACATACCCGCAATCCAACGCTTTTCCCTACTGTTGCACTCACTGGAGTTGGAATAGTAATTTTTACCCTTACGCTATCCAACGCTTTATCTACTGTTGCACCCTCTGGAGTTTGAATAGTAATTTTTACCCTTATGCTATTCAATATTATTTATATTTATTTATGTATTTAAGATGTTACATAAAGTTGTATTTAATTAATTTTAAAAATATTGAAAGTATATTTAACTGTTGTTATTTATTAAATATAATTATTTATTATTTATTATGTTATTATTTTATGAGTGTTGATGTATTTTTAAATTTTAGTATTTGTTAATTTATAATTTAAAAAAATAATGTATATAATATTTAATTAAGTATATATTATATATTTAATTATAAATTTTAATTAAATGTTTAATAGTAAATATGTATTATTTATTCATTTTAAACAGTATAACACATTTTAACATAAGTTTAAAATATATATAAGTACTATTTACTTAATTTTACCCTTTTTTTAAAAAACGATATTTTTAATTACGATATTTTTAACATCGATATTTTTGTTTCGATATTTTTGTACTTACCATGTTGTAGATAGGGTGTCGATATACTTGCCTTCGATATTCCAGCGGCGATATTTTGTCTGTCGATATTTTCAGCCTCGATATTCTGTCAGAGATCCAGGAGAATGTTGTGCAGTTCGGCACCCTCACTCCGTTCACCACAAAGGGGTTATTTTTTTTTTTGACGCGGCCCTACGTGCATCACGTAAGATTTGCTATTGTTTATGGACAGGTCACGCTTGTCCATAAAATCGTGAAAGGCATCAAGTAGGGTTTGGAGCCCTTTGGGGGTTCGTGCCAGGAGGACTGCGTCATCCGCATACAGCAAGACGGGCAGTCCTCGCTTTCCTACATATGGAAAATCTGCCCCGGTTTCTAGCAAGGAACCTTCCAGATCATTAATATATAAGTTAAAAAGGAAGGGGGCTAATATGCACCCCTGCCTGACCCCCCTTTTGATGTCGAAGTTCCTGGATACCTTCAGGTCATTGGAGTATCTAATGTTGGCCTTGGTGTCCCTGTGGAGGTCCCTCAAAAAGTCAACCAGGGAGAGCTCCACCCCCATGGCCTCCATGGACCACCACAACCCTTCCCGGTTAACGCTATCAAAGGCGGATGAGAGGTCCATGAAGGCCATGTAGACGGATCCACAGCGGGCCATGGTGTACTTCCCTATGATGGAATAAAGGTTTAAACACTGGGCCACGGTTGAGTGTCCTGGGCGGAACCCATACTGGATGTCTGAAATTATGTTATTGTCCTCCGTCCAGGTACACAGTCTTTTTAAGATTACCCCCCCGATGACCTTAACAACAGAGTCAATCAGAGAGATTGGCCTGTAATTAAGCATGCTGTTTCGGTCTCCTTTTTTGTATACAGGGACGATCGTCGAGACGCCCCAGGAGGCAGGGCATTCTCCTTCGGCTGCAGCATTACCCACGGCAGTCAGGATCTCGGCCCAAAAGGAGGGTTTGGATTTAAAAATTTCCGGTGGGATACCATCCGGACCTGGTGCTTTTTTATTGGTCAGGTTAGCAATACCCTCCTCGATTTCATTCACAGAGAACGTGAGTATTTCCTTATCCATAGACCTATCAGGGGAATCTATTTGACTCGATGTTTTTTTAAATATTCCTACAAAATGAGACACCCATTCGTTCTCAGTTCTATTGGAGCCCACTTCTCTGACCCCTTCCGCTAAAAAAGGTGATCGGTTAATGGTGCTCCAAAATCTGGAACTGCTAGATAGGGTCACAGGATCTAGGAGCTCCCTCAATAATTCCTCTTTGACCACCGCCTTGCGATTAGCCAGAACAAGTTTATAATTTTTCCTAAGGGTACAGATTAGGACTCTATCTCTTGGTATTTTTTTCAGCCCAGCCTTAAGGTCACTTGCTGCTTTGGAACAAAGGCGACAGAACCATTTTGGTCCGCAGGGTATGGTGGTCTTGCCGTGGGCAAGTAACATGCCGCTTACTTTGGACGCGATACCTTCGAATTATTTTAGGATTCCTGCCGGTGATGATTCGAAATTGTGGCAACAATTAAATTCTGCCTTGCAGGCGGTCAACAGAGAGTCGTGGAAGGTGGATGGGATTACCTGACTCCACTTAATGCCACGCCCTCCCTCTGTGGGTTGTAAGCTGTTACTGCTGCGTGCTTTATCTTTGTTCTTCATTAGACACCCTCCTATGGTCACACAGACAGGGTTATGATCACTGTGTGAGCTTAAGATAATGGAAAAACCCTGAAGGAGGGGCAGATGGATCTAGATACTAATATGTGATCAATAAAGGCCCCGCAGCCTCGACCCTTAAGCGTTGGCTCCCTGGGATTACTAGATGGAGCAACAAAGCTTATTGCAGAGAATAAATCATGATCATCGAGCATAGCATTTCGAATGTTACCCTGTGGGGTATGCTCGAAGTGGAGACCCGATATCAGGGGACAACCCAATTTCACCCGGGCATTCAACTTTGGGTCGCCACACGGGTGAATGTTAAAGTCTCCCGAGATAAACAAGTTCTTCCTATAGTGGCCACATTCTTGTTTTACAAAGCTATTCAATTTTGGTAGCCCCAAACCCTCCTCCTTATTGATGGCGTTATAAAAGTTAATCACCAGGAGGAATCTGTCCTTCTGACCCAGGGAGATCGCCTGGATGTTTCTATTGGCCGTGGGGACGGTCTTAATACTGCAACGTAGAGCCAGTGATGCAAAGATTACAAGGCCTCCCTTGGCTCTACCACTAGTAGCTCTAGTCGCTGGGACAAAAAAGTCTCTATACTCCGCCAGTAAAACTTCACAATTCACCAGCCACGTTTCATGCAAACAGAGTAGCGCAAATTTGCTAACAAACTGGACCCAAAGGGGATCTATGGCTTTCCCTGCTAACCCCGCTATGTTCCAACTAAGAACATTATGATTTTGGGTTATCTCAATAATACCCTGCATGACTTCTCTTGATATGTCGGGCAGGAGTGTGAAAGAGCAATTATCTTTCTGAGCCCCGTCAAGCTGAATGTGAACAAGGTCTTCTGTTGTAGCTACTGGGTAAGCAAACTCAGGCGTTGTGTTGGTTAGTGGGCAGCTATAGGTAGATACGGTGCTTTTATTGTGAGGTTTATGGGTTAAATGGTCACCTCGCAGTCAATCGCATTCATTGAGGCCTGAAAGGGCTGCAAAATAGTTAGGAGCCTCAAATGGCGGGGTGAACCCATACCCACCCCAAGAGGGCTCCCTTGATGATGTTAACATTGGTAGCCTCGTTTTCTGTTGCTCCCTGAAGTATGGTGTCCTATCATGATGGCCCCTGGTCCTGATATCGGGTCGAAGATGTATTGGTGCCCTATAAAAGAAACCTAGGGGCAGTATCTCTATCCCCTGCCCTCTAGCTGCCCCCATTCTTGCTGCATCTCTAAGAATCCTTTCCGCTGTAGTTGGATTGTTAAAGTTTACCACAATGCAGTCGCCGTCCCTGGATTTACGAGAACTGCCTATCCAGGACACACGGCGGACCATAATGATGTCGTGAGTGGCCTGGTGCCCCGCCCCGGTGTTACAGTGCAACCAGTGGGTAACCTTATTTTTAAGTGAAAAAAAGTCCTCTTAGGAGCCATCTGGAAGGAATGGGACGTTTCCCAAAACCAGTACCAGCGGTGTGGATTCCCGGAGAAGATCAATAACCGGAGGTTTAACCACATTTCTAGATGCTTCATTGAGGTTACCTTTACCTCTGGTTGGAATGGCTGCTGAGATGTCATGTGGCTGTTGTTTAATGGCCACTCCTACCATGTGTGTGTTGCCGGAAACCCCTGATGTAGTGGCTCTTCCTTTTGTTGACCCATGATCTTTAACGGGTGTGGTCCTTTGCTCAACCTCAACGAAATTGGGGGCCGGAAGTTCAGGAAAAGATGTGTTAAAAACTGTGTGCCCCCCTTTTGTAAACTAGCTGTGAGACTTTCCAGTTTTTGTGTGTTTTCCAGAGTTGCCTGTTGCAATTCCCCTAGATTCTGGTTAATTATCTTTAGTCTCTCTATGAGTGGGAGCATAAAGGATTTAAGCAGTTGTTCTATTTGGGGTATTGATCCTACTATCTCACTGGGTCCAGATGTAACACCTACAGGATCATGTAAAGTGGCATTCGATGTTGTGTTTGGCGATGCTATCACTGGTATGGTTTGTCTATTGGTGAAGAATTTTTCTTTAGGGGGAGGTGGTTTTGCTGGTATTATTGACGTTTTGGGGACCTTCGATCTTCTACCTGTTTGACGACCACCACTCCTTTTCCTCTTCCCAGTGTGAGTGGGGCATGTGGCTATAGGTCTCATGGTGTCGGCAACAACAGGTACTGACTTGGTGGTTAATACGATAGGTTGATGCTCTTCAGGAGATGACATACTGTCCACTGATATGCTCACAGAATCAACAAGGTTACATCCATCTGAACCTGAGCTTATGTTCCTCGGGCTGATCCCGCTTAACCTCGTTGGGTTAGATATTTCTGGTGTTATGGCGTTTATTATATTGCCCAGGGAAGACCGTTTTGAGCCCAAAAGTTCAAGGGATAGCCGCTTTTCTGTGAGAGCTATTTCGCGCTCCAAAACTGCTGCTGCTCTCGTGATGAAGTTGTCCAAGGTCCTTGTTACACTACCCCTTATAGTGCTTTGCGCTATCTTCCTCCCTTTCCCTAGTGGTTGAGACATTATTAATAGTGTATTCAGACCCTATAACAAGCAAAAAGGATTGTACTGTAATAATAGTCCCGTTCACCTGTATAGTCCTAGGGCTCGGTGCACCAGATGAAAAGGGTGGTGAACTAGCAGCGACTGGCAACAACATTATTGAACCAGGCAATTACTATGCTGCAGTCGCTTGGCCCAGGCACCTTATTAGCAAAGTCTGACATTGAATCTGCATTTCGGTTATTACCTGTGCATTCACAGGATTTCCATCTACTGGGTTTTCAGTTGGAAGGGAAGTTCTACATTGACAAGTTCATGCAAATGGGGTGCTCTGTCTCTTGCTCATATTTTGAGAAATTGTGCTTCTTTTTGGAATGGGTTTTTGGGCAAGTCTCAGGGCACCACTTGGTATTGCACTACTTGGATGACTTCTTGCTACTAGGTGCACCACAGTCACAAGAGAATAGCAGGGTATTGGAAACATTTTGCACACTGATGGGGGAACGAGGGGTCCTCCTGGCGCAGGGTAAGACAGTTGGGCCAGCTACAAAAATTGAATTCTTTGGCATTGAACTTGATTCTATTGAGGGTGTTTCATGCTCACCGTTGAGCAAGGTAAAATAATTCTCGCTGGTATTAGCAGACTGTTTGCAAAAAGAAAAAGTTACTTTAAAACCAATTAAAAAAACCAGTGTGCATGCTCAACTTTGGCTTCAGAATTATCCCTATGGCCCGACCCTTTTCGTGGTCCTTTGCCCAAGCAATCTCATGGCTTAAAGACAAACATCACAACACTCGGTTGTCCAGCGAGGTTAAACAGGATATGCGGATTTGGATGCATCTCTGCGTGACTTCAACTGTGTGGTAGTGTGGCCCATCCCAGCCAGGTCCAGTCCAGAGCTTGGGCTGATGACAGACGCAGCAGGGAGTGAGGGGTTTGGAGCCATCCTGGGTTCCCATTGGACGGCAGTACATTGGCCCAATTGGTGAGTCGACAGTGGTGTCACAAGTAAAATTTCATTTCTGGAGCCAATTCCCATTTTGATTGCTGTGAAAATCTGTCCACAACAGTTCTGCAATCAGTCAGTGGTTTTCTGGTCAGACAACGTGGCAATGGTGGAGTGCATCAACCAGCAGTCCGCAAAATGTGAGATGTTGCTTCGCTTTCTTAAGGAAATTGTACTGCAATGTATGAAGCTAAATGTGTTGTTTAGAGCTAGACATGTCCCGGGCATTCTCAACCACGCGGCTGATAAATTGTCTCGTTTTAAGATGCAGGTTTTCAGGTCTAATCAGCTGGAAGCAGCTGACTGTCCCACACCTTTTGCGGAGCATCTGTGGCAGCTTGGTGCCCCAACTCACCAGACCTCGTGGCAGCTAGCTTAGTGCCCAGGACTAGGCGGGCCTATGAGGTGGTATTTACCGCATATTGCACATCCCTAGGGCAGGACTAGGAAAAACTTTGGCACAATCCAATATCCATCTTATCATTCTTAAGGGAACTAAGGGACGGAGGGTGGGCGGTGGCTTGCACAAAGCACAACATGACTACAGTGGCATTTTTGGCATAAATGATGGATCATTGGGATCCCACGGGCACATTCTTGGTCCAAAGGGCTCTGAAGGTTCGCAACAGTTGCAGGGAACGCAGCCAGATGTTAGACACCCGCTCAGCATTGAGGGACTCACAACCATCATGGCGGCGTTAGAAAAAAATATGTAGCTCCAGCAGTAAGGTCCAGTTATTCAGGTGTGCTTTTTCCCTCGCCTGCCACAGCGCTTTCAGGGTGGGAGAGCTGGTGTCACATAACAAAAAGGACTGGCAGGGGGGGATGCAATTTGCCCACGTTCAAAGGCAGGCTGGTTCAATATACTTATCAATTCCCAGATCAAAAATGGACCAGAAGGGGAGGGGGGATCATGTTATCCTGCAGAGAGCACCAGGGTACCCATGTTGTTCAGGGACAACCTGGAATCATATATGGTCAGCAGGCCACAGGGCGCAGGTGGGCCCCTATTGATCCACCAGGACAGTTCCCCCTAACAAAGTTTCAGTGTGGGAGTGTCCTTGCTCTAGCTTTTGGAGTAGCAGGGTTAGACAACTCCAACTTGGGATGCATTCTTTCAGGATTGAGGCAGCCACAGAAGCCACGGCCCGGAGACTAACTGGTCACGATGTCCATAGGGCGTTGGTCTTTGGATTGCTACAAACGGTATGTGTGGTTGCATCTGCTTTAAGTATCATCGCTAACGTTGGTCTTGATTCCATTTCTCTGCAGTTTACACATCCTGTCCCGTATGAGGGGAACTTATCATCACTACTGTGTGAAATGCGCCTCACCCACTCCAGGTACCCACCTTGGGGCCGGGCCGCAGAGAAGTCTGGATCATAGGACATTCATATATAAACAGGTCGAAGCAACATTTTTTTTAGGCAATTTCGCGAACAGGGCCCGTCAGGCGGGTTGGAACATATCAATGCATGGTCAAGGGGGTTTGAGAATGGAACAGTTCAAGAAGCTCATTGGTCCCTTGTTACTTAGGTTCCCGGTGACACCCACTGCAATAATAATACACCTAGGAGGGAATGATTTGATCCACATGGGCAGGAAGGGGGTAGTGAAGGCTCTAAACACAGAAGTAGGATGGTTGGCCAAGCAGTGTCCCCTAGCGACCGTAGTATGGTCTCACATGATCCTAAGGGTCCAATGGCGAGGGCGGGGGGGGGTCTGTCTGGGCTTTGAATCACGCTGTAAAGAGGATCAATAAAAGAATCGATAGATTTTTCATGACTCCAAAACTCAGGACAATTCCACATATGTGCATCCTGGGAGAACATTGTTATTTACAGGATGGGGTCCACCTCACTAAACTGGGTAATGAAATACTCTTAGAGAATATGCTAGCCTGGCTGGTAGCGGTGAGTCACAGGGCATGACCTCGGGCCGGTAGCAGATGGGGGGGCAGATAGTTGGTCAACTATGCTGGCCTGTGGCGGTAAGGTCATGATTGCTAGAACATTTTTACTTTATTTATTTATTTATTTGAGAGGTTTTATATAGCGCCGGCTGAACCCAGAGGTATCAGAACACTTTACATGGGAAGAAGGTGTTCATGGTCTAAAACAAAACAGTCAATAGCATATAGAACCAACATGTCAACAAATTAGGAACAGCTTGAGTTTACTAAAAATCAAATACACAGGTTGAGAGGCTGGGTGCTCTATACATAAATAAAACAAGGATGTGAGAGATCAGATTTCGTAGGGTGTTATGGGAAGGGGAAAGGCATGAAGGGCAACACGGTGTAGGTGGTTAGACGTGAGACAGGGAGGAAGCAAAGGGGAGGAAATTTGGTAGGAGGGGTGGTGGTGGGCGAAGATGAGAGAAGTGGTAAAGGGGGGAAACTGAACCAGTAGAGTGTAATGGGAGGGATGGGAGGAAGGAGAAAGGTTGGAGAGACAGGGGGACCGGAGAAGTGTAAGGGGCGAGTTCAGGGCACTGGTAGGGATCCCCAATATTTATTAAGTAGGTGCATTTTGAGGTATTTTTTTAAGCTGGAGTAGGAAGGGGTGCATTGCAGGTCTTTTGGGATGGCATTCCAGATGTTTGGGGCATTGCTGCAAAAGGAGCGGGACTGAGTAGATCTCTTTTTTAGCAGGGGCGGGACTAGGAGGACAGCGTTGGTGCTTCTCATGGTGCCAGCATTGCAGATTTGATTGGCCAGGTATGGTGGAGTATTTTGATGGTGGACTTTGTGTGTAATGTAAGCAGTTTTGTAGGCAGATCTGCCTTTAATGGGGAGCCACTTAAGGGGTTTGAGTGCAGGAGAGATGTAGTCGAGGCACTTGCAGTCAGTGATGAGCCTGGGTGCAAGGTTGAGCTCAAATCTGAGTGGGGCAAAGTGGACCGTGGGGATTCCGACAGGACAATAGATTGGACGACGAGTTTAAAGTCATCAGTAGGGCTAAAGGGCTTAATTTTCTTTAGATGACGAGCGTGAAGAGGGCTCCTTTAGCTGAGTTTTTTATGTGAACATTGAGAGTTAGGCTTTTATCGATGGATGTATGACATTACAATGCATGCTTTTACATCGCATGCCTTTACAACGCTGTTTTTACAACGCATGCCTTTACAACGCATAGTGCTTTGGGTTGCTGGATAGTGAATAATTCAATTTACTATTCCAACCCCAGTCCCCGTGGATAGTAGGAAAGGTGTTGGATAGTAAATTAAATCTATTCCCTATCCTAGAGCGCCCCCCATCGCAATGCGTTGTAATGGTTTGCGTTGTAAATACCGCGTTGTAAAGGCACTACGTTGTAAAAGTTGCGTTGTAAAGGTTGTTTACCATTATCGATGGAGATACCCAGGGATTAGACTGAGTTGGATAAGGATAGGGAGCAGTTGAGGGCATTGAGGTCGGAGATCCAGGTTTGAATGGGGAGATGGGTATTTTTAGGGGAGAAGAGAATGATTTCAGTTTTTTGTGGTTAAGTTTGAGATGATTTAATTCGAACCAGGATTGAATCTTAGTAAGGGTGTCGTTAAGGTGTAAGATGTCCGCATCGGTTTTGATCTTGTGGTAGAGTTGGGTATCATCATCATAAAGGTGGTAGTCGATACCAGCTTGTTTTAGAATGAGAGTTAGAGGTTCCATGAAGAGATTGAAGAGAGAGGGAGAGAGAATAGAACTTTGGGGGACTCCTAGGGAGACCGGAGTGGGGTTAGATAAGCAGTTGTGCATTTTGATTTGCTGTTTTTGGTGTTGGAGTTATGAGACAAACCATTTATGTGTCATACCCTTAAGGCCGAATCGATCCCTGGGAACATTAAATAGGGCAAAGGGGTTGACTGTATCAAACGCAGCAGAGATATCAAGGAGGATCAGTAGGCAGGACACGCCATTTTCGAAGGAGTGCTGGATGTCATTGACAATGTTAAGCATGGCAGTTTTGGTGCTACAAACTTTCCTGAAACCTGATTGTAGAGGTCCCAGTAGGTTGAAATTTTCAATGTGTTTATCTAATTGGAGCAGGACACATTTTTCGAGGGCTTTGGAAAGAAGGGGGAGGTTAGCGATGGGGCTGAGATTGTTAAGGTCATTGGGGTCGGCCATGGGGTTTTTGAGAATGGGAGTGATTTGTCCAAGTTGAAGGGAGGTAGGGACGCAAATCGTGGCAAGGGAGGTGTTAATGATAGAGATCCAGGATGGAGGGATGATGTGTTTAAGGTCCTGTACAAGATTGGAAGGGAGGGGGTCTTTGGTGTGGGAGGATGGTTCAAGTTTGGCAATGAAGTTAAAGACTTCATGCACCGTTACAGGGTGGAAATTGTGCCAGGAGGCATTGTTTTTTAGTGGCGGAATAGGTAGATTGATTTTAGGTGGTGTGGTTAGGGCTAAGTGCAGGAAGGGGTTAAGGGGAGGTGATGTAGAGAGAGTGTGCACAGAAAAGTAAGAGAGAGGAGAAGTAGAATGTAGGTTCGAAGTGGGATCAGGGGGTGTGGAGGTTGCAGAGTGAGTTTTTGAGGAGTTGTCAGGAGAGAGTTGGGGGTGGTTAGGAGCAGAGTTGAAAGGAAGGATTGATCTATCATCGCAATTTTTTCTGAGAAGAAGTGGGCGATTTCTTCACATCTAGTATTCTAGGCCATTTGGAACTGGAGGTGCGGAGGAAGTTTGGTTACGAATAAGGTTGAACAGGATGCCTTTTCGTTAAAATTTTGTTTTTTGAAGTCGATCTAGCTAATCTGAGGAGAGCCAGATGTGAGGGAGAGGGATGCTGTCTCCAAGTTCTTTCAATCAATCAATCAAGGCATTTGTATAGCGCGCTACTCACCCGGGAGGGTCTCATGGCGCTGGGGGAGAGGGGTACGTCACTGCTCGAACACCCAGGTCTTGAGCTGCTTCCTGAAGGAGAGGTGGTCCTGGGTCAGCCGAAGGTGGATGGGGAGGGAGTTCCAAGTCTTGGCTGCCAGGTAGGAGAAGGATCTTCCTCCGGCGGTGGCTCGGCGGATGCGTGGTACGGAGGCGAGGGCATGGCTGGTCGATCGTAGCTGGCGGGTGGGCGTGTAGAAGGTCAGGCGGTGGTTGAGGTACTTTGGGCCCAGGTCGTGGAGAGCCCTGTGTGCGTGGGTGAGGAGCCTGAACGTGATTCTCTTGCTGATGGGGAGCCAGTGCAGGTCTCTCAGGTGGCCGGAGATGTGGTTGTGTCGTCTGGTGCTGTTGTGTCGAGCAGGTTCCAGAGTTCAACGGCGTGCCTGTGGACGGAGCGGGTGTTGAGCAGGATGCACTTCAGGTGGTTGTTGCTGGGGCTCGGTTTGGTGGGAGTGGTGCAGGTCCGGAGGCAGGAGAACTTGTAGGCTTGGCAGGTGAAGGGTCCGTGGGTGCCTCTCGGGGTGGCTCGGTAGCAGGCGGGGTTCCGGCCGGCGTTGAGTGCGTAGAGGGTGGTGGAGTCGTAAGTCCGTCATGTGGACTGGCATCCTCGGGCCAGGGGTCCTGGTGCTGGGCGCGGTCCAGGCGCAGACGGGCGCAGACAGGCTTGCCTTTGGCGTGCCTTCGGCGCACAATCGGCGCGCCCGCTGCGTGTGACCGCTACGCGTCCTTGCGGTCTCCATTTAAGGCAAAGTGGGAGGGAGGATCAGCTAAATGGCGGGAGCGGGGAGGACACGGAAGAAAAGGGAGTGGGCCGCGAGATCACGGCGGCGGGAAGCGGGGAGCGGGGCTATCACCAGGGGAGGCAATACAGGGTACAGATATCACAAATAAGACAGCAGGGGAAACAGAGGCAAATACCTGGAAAAAAACGAGCAGGAACAAACGGGCAGAAAAACGGCAGATCGTCACAATGAGCAGCAGCGAGGGGGCACACACACAGCTGGGGGGCCGTGCGGCGCGGGGGTGTCCTGAGAACAGGTCACACTCACCTGCGCCGCGCGGTCTCCATTTAAGGCCAAGTGGGAGGGAGGAGCAGCTGGGAGGCGGGAGCGGGGAGGACACGGTTGAAAAGGGGGCGGGGCCGCGAGATCACGGCGGCGGGAAGCAGGAAGCGGGGCTATCACCAGGTGAGGCAATACAGGGTACAGATATCACAAATGAGACAGCAGGGGAAACAGGCAAATACCAGGGAAAAAATGAGCAGGAACAAACAGGCAGATAAACGGCAGATCGTCTTTCTTTGTTGAGCTCAGAGTTGAACCATGATTTGGAGAGGATATTTCTTAGATTTCTTTGTTTCAGCAGGGCCAATTGGTCTAAGGTATCGGTGACTGCTTTATTAAAGTGTTCATTTTGGACTCAAGTACATTCGGGCGGATAAGATTAATATTTCTGGTCCATTTCTTAGGTTTAATGATTTTAGTGGGGGGTGGGGTGGGGTTGAGGTTGCTATGGTGAATAGTATGAGATGGTGGTCAGACCAGTCTATGGGGACGATATTGATTAAGAAGGCCAGATATTTATTGTTAATGATAGCGTCCAGGGTGGCTCATTTGCTGTGGGTAAGGGATTGATATAGTTGTTTGAGGTCATTGATCTCAAGACGATTGGATAGGAGGGTGATTGAGGGATCATTAGTCTCGTTCCAATGGAGGTTAAAGTCACCAAGGAAGAGATTTTTCGATTTGGATAGTGAGGCTTATGTCAGAAGGTTGGATAATTCATCCACGAAGGGATAAGGATCTCCAGGTGGGTGGTAGATATTATGTAGGTGAATAGGGTGTGAACCTTGTAATTTAAGTTCTGCTTCAAGGTATTCAAAGGTGGAGTATTCAAATTTGTTAACAAAGGAGAGCTGCATTTCTTCTTTGAAGATGATGGCTACGCCACCACCTATTCTGTCATGTCTGTCTTTCCTAAGGATAGAATATCCTGGAGGGTAGAGTAGGTCAAGTATGCTAGTAGAATGGTCATTAAGCCAGGTTTCCGTGAGGAACACAATATCAATGTATTCGGTAAGGATAGTTTCAGAAATTTCGATGGCATGTCGGACAGCAGATCTACAATTCACAAGCATGCATGCTAGTGGTTTAGGGTTGCATTTAGGGGGTCTGCAAGAGTGGATGGTGGTAGGTTGAGGAGGGGGTCAGGGTGAGATGGGAAAGAGGGGGATTCTGTTTGTCCCCAGTGTAACAGGGATGTTCGACTAGTGTGGTGGAGGATTATTGATAGATGAGGTAGAAAGATAGGAGTTGCATAGGTCAGTAAGGTTGGATGGGGAGAGATGGCTGGAGGTGCGGAGAGGTCTATGCATATGGCTATGGAGAGGGGTAGTTCTCCACAGTTTGTAGTTGGTGGCCTTTCTTTTACCTGGGTAAGGGGAGTTAGCCCTACAATATAGTAGGCATCCTATTGTTTAACGGGGATGCCTGGGGGGACAGTGGTCCATCATCACACTCCAGGGGGCACTAACGGCCGGTAGGCTGAAGAGTACGGGGGTAGGAAGTCGTGTTTCCGGTAGGCCGCTTGGGCCAACCTGGGACAACATCAACCCCTGGGAGGTATGATGGAAGGGTGTGGGGGGCACCCACAGAATCTGGTAGGCACATGGGGCTCCTGCACAAGGTCACTCCAGTAAAGGGGGACCCGGTAACTAATTGGAAAATACCATGACCTTGCATGTAGGCTCATCGAGGATACGCAGAAAACAAATTGTACATATTCCAGTTTTAGGTTAGGTATGGCTTTGTATTAGACTCTTGTTAAGGTTAGCCATTAAAAATGTTTCAATCTCTGTATTGCTAAATGTAATTGGATGTGTTTTGAGTTTTCTGCATATATGTTCAAAAATGTGTGGCAGTTGTCCCAGTCCCCGGTGTACTTTCTTGATGAGGGTGGGGGAAGCGGGGCCCACGTTGATGATACGCTGGGGTATCACTCTCCCCGCCCTCGACCATTGGCTTAGAGGTGGTTGCCCCAGAAGCAGTTCAAGAGCTTCCGGGGCAAACGCAATGCAAACTGGTCCCGGAATTCACCGGGACCATTCTGAACTGGCTCGGTGGGTAGGACCCCTTTAAGAGCCAAACCAGAGTGGCGAGAGAGCCTCTTCTTTCTCCGCCGCTCTGTGGTAGCAAGCCGCAGCCAGGCTTTCTAGTGCAAGGGATTCACCCTTCTCTGCTTAGAGTCCTTAGACCAATAATAAGAAGTTGGCACAGAAACTGGAATAGAAAAGACAGAGTTTATTAAACCTCATGAGGCGGAACTATATTCACACATCACCCTTTGGTATAGTATGAGGTAGCACACTGACTAGAAGGAGCTTGGTCCTTTTATACCCACACAGGGGCTGAAATGAAGGCGGTACAAGGCTCAGAGTGTTGGTTTCAAATACATATAAGGTCATACAGAGAGTGTGCTAGCAACAAGTGGGAAGGGTTGACAGTTAGCTAATTCTGGTGGACACATCTTAACAGTTACAAGTTGGAGACAGCTGCATGCTCAACTGAGCATGTGCAAAGCAGAAGAGGATAAATATATGTTGTCTCTAGGCAGAATTGAAGAGCAGTTAACAGGAAGGTAGGACAGAGCACATGGCAAACAATATGGCCGACAGAAATACAAAATGGATTCCGTAAAACGGACAAGATTGTCTCTAAATACAAGATGTCTTCTGCTAATGCTTAACCAAATCATTGCTAAATTATGACAGCCAACCCTTTCAGCATTTGCTGAAGACATTCGTCTGTCTAGGGTAATCTGGATCTGCATCCGGTACAATGATGTTCATCATCTCAGTAACTTCACTATTTAGCATTTGTTGTTCTTTTGTAATATTTATTTTGGCAGGTGTACAAGCAGTGATGCACATAGAGCAAATGATGGGACCACATTGTATACAAGTACAGCATGTAAATAGTATCAACAGTAGTATACATAGAATAGTCAGTAGCTTCCAGCCCCAAGTAACAAAAAGTGTCCATATCCAGTTTGAAAATGTCCATGTACCAGTCTCTGGGTGAATGTCTGCAGCAATCTTATGCAGCTTAGAGATTGCGTCATAAACTGAAGGCGAGTGGTCAGGTATAAAGACGCAGCAACTGCCACCGATGATGCGGCATGCACCACCTCGATCAGCCAAAATCACGTTGAGAACCATCCTATTTTGGAGTGCTACGATTCTTGCAATTTGCAGTTCTTCCGTAATGTACCCAAGTGCCATAGCTGTTTGATTGGTGACAGCTTCCATTACACGAGTCAATCGTCTGATCTTTCTGCTATTCAATGCAGCACCCACAAAGAAAAACAAACCCGAATTGAAATCGACATATTGTTGCAAAGCGGTGTCCTTCTGATCAATCTCGTCAGTACTTGTTGTCCGTTTATATCTATTCTTAGAAATATCATTGTACAGTTTCAGGTCAAGATGATATGATGCAGGTGCTAAAAATACAGGTGGTAACAAAAATGATATGTAGCATACCCCTGACCATCCACCAGGTAATTGATAATATCCTTTATTACCACACACAAAGTAGGTGTTGTGCGATGATATAAAACTACTATTATTAACACCCTCAACGTTCAGCGTAGTTATCCATTCACTTCGTCCTACGGGAATTCTCCCAACACTGCCAATACATAAATCTGCTTTTGCTCTGGTTACAGAAATCACAAAGGGTCCAATGTTCTTCATATTCCTCACATTTGTGAAGACATATGGTGTTGAAATATTGTCTGGTTGGTATTCTTCCCATTCCCATTTAGTCCCTTTGGCTTGAGGATAGCCATCTTTATCTTGGTAGCATTCTTTATTTAATTGAAAAATGATTCCACCTACTGAAGGCTTTCCATGAGCAAACAAAAGGGCATACCAAGCTTGACATGAACCATTATGGGAAAACGGTAGAGGAATTTATTTATTTATTTGCGGGTTTATAAAGCGCTTGAATCAACTCCCGAAGGAGTATCTCCGCGCTCCAGAAACACCAGTAGCATAAAGAAGGGGCAGTTAGTCCTAAACAGAGATCCGGGTAAAATGAGCCCTGGTCTAACCCTTAAGATTTGAAAACATAAAGTTTTTCAAGTTTTTTTCTAAAGCTAGAGTGGTCCGCACATTGTCTTAACAGCAAAGGGAGTTTGTTAAATAATGTAGGGCCTACCACTGACAATGCTTTACCTCCCTGCCTAACCCTTCTAATCAAGGGCACCTTCAGGAGCAGCTGGTTGCTTGACCTTAGGGAGCGCGTGGGGACATACGGAACACATTTCTCTGCCAAGTAAGAAGGTCCTAAGCCATGTAGTCCCTTATGTACTATACAGCATACCTTACATTTAACTCTTTGGCGGACAGACAGCCAATGGAGTTTTTCCAACAGGGGTTTAGAAGGGGATCTGGGCAGGGCATTAAGGACCAATCTGGCCGCAGTGTTCAGCACCACTTGAAGTCTATCCAAGACCTCTTCATTTGCAGATGCTAGTAGGCCATTGCAGTAATCGAGCCGACTAAGCACAAGAGCCTGCACAAGAGTCTTTCTGGTGGAGTCAGGGAGAAGTGGAAATACCCTGCGAAGGAGACCTATCATATGGAAACAAGATCCCACTGTGTTATTTCCATGTTGTTTTAAAGATAGCTCCTGCTCAAGGCGAACCCCGAGGTTCTTGATCACTTGCTTTGGTTCAGGAACTAGTCCTAACTCTGGAGGCCACCAGTCAGGGGCCCATAGTATCTTAGCCTCACCGAAAAGCATAACTTCAGTCTTGGTCACATTGCATTGGAGAAAATTAGAAGACATCCACTGGGAGACAGCCTTCATCCCATCAGAAAATGATCGTTTGACCTCCGCGGTCAAAGATTTAAATGGGGAGAGCAGCTGGGTGTCATCAGTGTATGATACTGGACTGAAACCAAAGACTCTCATAATCTTCGCCAGGGGGGGCCACATAGATGTTGAAAAGAGTCGGGCTCAAACAAGAGCCCTGTGGCACCCCCTTAGTGATCTTAACCTCAGCCGACCGGAGCGCACCCATGCTAACACATTGTGCGCGCTCGGAAAGAAAGCTCTTTAGCCAGGCCAGTGCCATGTCCTCCAGTCCACTCTCGGCCAGTCGTTTGATCAGGATGTTATGAGATATGGTATCGAACGCTGCCGATAAGTCCAGCAGCACCAGGACTGCTGAAATGGCATTGTCCTGGTACATACGGAGAGCGTCTGTTATCGACAGCAAGGCAGATTCTGTACTATGTTTTGGCCTAAAACCAGACTGTGATGGATCCAGGCTTCCAGTTTGCTCCAGGAAGTTTGAAAGATGTTTGTTTACATGCTTTTCGATGAGTTTTCCCAAGAATGGAAGCAGGGAAATCGGTCTTAGATTGGACAAGTTCGTCCATGGGATAGCGGTGTTCTTCCGGATAGGTCTGACCAGAGCCTTTTTCCACACCCGGGCAACACAACCCATGCACAGAGAGAGGTTAACAAAGCTCTGGATATCCGGGCCAAGTGCCCTGCCAACCACCCCCATAATTCTAGCTGCGATCTGGTCGGACGGACATCCACTTTTAATATGGTCAATCAGCCCTTCCACTTCCAACAAGGTGATTTTAGGGATTATGGGGAGTGTGTCCGGATTTGCACCTACCCTCATCTGCGTGGGGCCTGTGGATAGGCGTGTTGGTAGATTAGACAGCATGATTTTTCTATAAATGTTGTCAATCTTTTCAGTGACAAAGCCTGAAATGTCGTCGCATAATTGTTGCGACAATATGTCTGTACTTTCACATGCCACAGGTTTTAGGAAGGTGTTTAGGATCAGATATAGTGCTTTAGGAGCTTTACCCGCTGCTTCAAGTTGCAAAGTGATATGATTCTTACGGGCAACTCTAATAGCTTTGTGGTAACTACTCAGTGCCGTCTGGTAGCTGGATTTATCCGCCTCCAGGTACGACATTCTCCAGACTTTCTCAAGTTTCCTGGCGATTCTTTTGAGAACCCGCAAGTCTTCAGAAAACCAAACTTCCTGTTTTTGGGCTAGCCGTTTTTTGAATAGTTTAAGTGGGGCAATAAAATCTACAGCTGTATGTATGGCCTGTTCATATTTACATAGAGACGTGTCAATGTTTTCCGTGGGCTTAAAAATCGGCGCAACATATTTCTCCTTAAAAGCTTCCCGCGATATTTTATGCCATTGCCTCCGCTGTACTGGGATCTGCAGAGAGTAACTAGGGGGAACATCCATTTTAGGCATGGAGAATTCTAAAATAAAATGATCTGTCCAGTTCACCTGTTTTAGCGGGGAACACATGATTAAGGGAGAATTAGAAAGGATCAGGTCCAGAGTGTGCCCTGCCTGATGGGTGGATCCGGTATTACACTGTTTCAGACCAAGCAAGGAGAGGTCATTCAAGAAGGATTGAGCCTCCACGTTATCCTTTAGGTCGCTATAGATGTTGAAATCTCCGAGCAATAGGAAGTCTTTATCCATATTAACGTGCGGAGCTAGTGTATCCAACAGGAATTTAGAAACTTTCTTAGTAGGGCCCGGAGGACGATACACTAGCGCCCCTTTTCTGCTCGTCTTGGCTGAGGTACCTATTTTGAAAATCATCATTTCTAGTTCAGGATTACAGCACTGATCTAGAATGGAAATAGCAATGCTGTGTTTATGAACAATGGCTATACCCCTTCTCCTTTGGTGGGCCGGTCTAATCTAACTATCTTATACCCTTCCGGAATCCCCAGAGTGATAACAGGGACCGAGTGGGGTTTAAGCCAGGTCTCAGTAAGAAAACAGAGATCTGGTTGGTAGGTAGAAATGAGATCCCAAACCTCAATATAGTGCTTAGACAGAGATCATACGTTACACAACAAATTTCTCCATCCTGGTTTAGCGTCTATGACAACTCCTGCAGTCGTGTCCTGGGGAGGTTAAGTGTTACATGAAGTTCGATCTATACATGCCTGAAAATGGCAACGCCTACATGAAAATGGCCCCTCAGGGGGAGTTCTCTCCTCAGTCCCACATCTAAACTGTGCAAATCCCCCTATGTCAAATAGTGCTTTGGAGGTATAACTCACCCTTTTCCTAGATGCGTCACCTCTCAGTATCATTGATAAAGCCATAGCCCCTTGCCCCGTCCGGACGCGGACAGGCGCAGACGGGCTTCTCTTAGGCTTGTCTTTGTCGCGTCCTTTGGCGCTCCCCTGCGTGCGACCGCTGCGCGCTCGATATAATGGAAGGGCTAAATAGACCTGCCAGGCAAAGAACTAGAGCGCTAACCGCTCGTGTGCTGAGAGGTCCCTGTTCCTCCTTTCTTCTGGTGTGCAGGTATCATCCCACATACCCAACAATTGGTAGTATTCGTAGCCTTATGGGTATGATGCAACATCTGGATGAATGTGTTATTCAGATAGGATTGTCGATGTATCTGCTAATGATAAGGAAGAGTGTAATAGTAATGTTCCAGTGGAGCTGGAGTAGTTGCAACAAAAAGCTGTCGAGCAGGAACTGCTTTCTCAATGAACCAATTGGTTATTGCCAAAACTACCAGGGGAACAACAAACCCTACTGTCAGATGCTGAATCCAAGCGCCTACGGAGTATAGAGATCAAGCTGAATCCAAGCACCTACCGAGTATAGAGAGCAAGAAATCCATATCCCAGAAAGCCTGCCGGGAGGAAGAGGCAGGGCGTCACATTTATCTCCCAGCATGCGCGATCCTCTCACGAGCGTAATTCTGTTTCAGTCCATGTTCTGTGTGTTTGGCTTCCCGATTCTGATGTCCTGGTGGTGCGGGCTGCACCGAGTGGAGTTGTAGCAGAATCGGATCTGACGCAGATGTCCGGCGTTTTTCGGATGCAGACCGTGGAGAGGCGGTCTTGTGGATTTCCCTGGATCTCTCTCTTCTGATCGTCTTGGTTCTAGGTGGATAGTAGAACTCTCCGCTACAGTCTCGCGCTGAGGTAAGCGCTCTTGTTCTTCTTGGATTTGGGTTACTCTCCACTTTACTCGCAAAGCCCCTCTTCGCTGGGAGTGTCTCGGAGCACTTAGTAACCAACTACTGTTTAACATCCGTTAAACTTATCTTCCTGCACGTCGTTTACGGCGCATTCTAACTTTTTCTACAAGGCTCAACCAATACACTTTGAATCAGGAAACACGCTGACGTCAGCGCTTTCATTTTATTTTCTTGTTATAGCTTTCCATTGGATTAGTTGTCGGCAAGTGCGCTGACTCTCTTCTTGGTTTCACCCTGACAATTCCTCGTTTACAAGTTACTACAGAAGTAGTCCTTTTCCTTGGTTGCCTTATGAAAATATTCTTTTGGATTGCTGGGGATTGCTATCATTTCTTTCTTCTCTTTCTTTATGTGAAATAAAGGAATTGGGGTATGTATGGCATGTTATGTCATGTTTATCATTGCTAAGAAGTTGATATGTGGGTGTTTGAACATATCTATGCTTTCTTGTTGTAGGTTTATAAGAGTACATTTGGAGAGAAGTATCTCTGTGTTTCTCTGCAAGATAACCTCGACATTCCAAGAAGTGTAGCAGGTAATAGGAACTATAGTGAGAATATATAAGTGTAGCCTGTATTCTAGGTTTTGTATTAACACATGTCCTTTTTGTTACAGGTATCCCTCTCCCCGCTGTCGTTACCCTAATCCCTTTTTTCCCTCGCCTGATTGCCTTAATACTCTGTGTGTATTATTATTCAGAGATTTGGGGACGTCTGGAGGTGGACCCATTATTACATCACTCACTTCGCAAGGAGGAACCGTGGATCTGACAGAATTACGCGCCCACAATAAATACCTCCTTGTGGTGTGAGTGCTGCACAGAATGGCGTCTCTGGACGAAGTTTTGCAGGCCTTAGTATTGGTACAACAAGAGTTAGCGGCATCCAAAGCCGAGACAGCAGCATTACGAGAATGCGTAGACCGACAGGCCAGGAAGCCATTTGACGCTTCTCGATTATCATCTCAAATACAAGTGAATGTACCTCCCCCAATACCGTTAGCTAGCCCTGAAAGATTCTCAGGAGACCCGTTAAAAATACAAACGTTCCTCATGCAGATTATGTTACATTTCTCATGTAAGCCAGCTTCATTTCCCACTAACCATTCCAGAGTAGCCTTTGCCATTTCATACATGACCAGAGATGCAGCTAATTGGGCAGTTCCTCTGGTCAAATACGATGACTCTCTACTTTCAGATTGGGACTCTTTCTGTCGAGAATTTGAAAGAGTCTTTGATAGGTGAGCCACCACCTTCTCTGCGGATAGAGAATTGTTGGAGTTAAAGCAAGGGAAACATGATTTGGTGACTTATCTCACAAAATTCAACCGTCTGATAGCGGAAACCGCATGGCCAGAAGAAAAAAGGTTATCACTTTATTATCAAGGTCTTAGGGATGAAATGAAAGACGTGATTGCCCAGATAGATCCTCAGCCTACCACCTTTATGGATTTATGGAATCTTACGTTAAGGCTAGATCACATGTTAACGGAAAGAAGGGGAGAGAGGACATAAGGCCATGCTGAGAAAACTGTGATTGGGGCCAGAGACACAGGGTCGTCAGTAGAACAGACTATGGAACCGATGGAAGTAGATGCTATCCGTGCGCCGTTGTCTCGCGCCGAAAGGGAAAACCATAGACTTTTGGGGTTGTGTATGTATTGTGGGAAGAAGGGGCACTTCGTAAGAGACTGTCCCACGAAGCCCAAGAAAACATGCACATACTACCCCAGTAAGAAAGTGGCTAACACCTCCGTTCTTGACAATTGCATGGATAAACCAGTTGTGGAAGGTAAAGAGCACACGCAAGTCTCGGTTTTGCAGTTGCCCTCTTTATCAGGCATAGAATTGGTTAGATCTGAATCACATATAGTGTTGTCCATGTTTTTGACGGATGGGAAAAGGACTCATCAAATAGGAATTATGGTGGATTCAGGTGCCACTGGCAACTTCATTGATAGTGGATTAGTCCAACGCTTGGAATTATCACGCGTTCCTAGAGGGTTTCCCGAAAAAAGTATTGGCAGTGGATGGGAAATCATTGAAATCAGGTCCCATCACCGAAACCACCGAAGAGTTGGAATTGGTTAAAAGAGGGGAAGAGATGAATCATGTGGAGAAAATAGTGTTGAACATAATCGAGGCACCACAGTATGAGATAATACTGGGCATGCCTTCGTTATGGAGACATAATCCCAAGATAGATTGAACTAACAAAACAATAAGGTTTGATTCAAAGCAGTGCAGGTTAGACTGTAATCGGTTTCCACAGGATCACGTGTTCGCTCTGACACGGGTGTATCAGATAGCGACAGCAGCAGAAAAAGAAACATTGCTCCCTGTAGTGTATATGCAATACCAAGAGGTATTTAGTGAGAGCAAGGCAGAAGTACTATCACCTCATAGAGGTTATGATTGTCGAATCGATTTGATCCCCGGGGCAGTTCTTCCTTCATGCAGGGTGTATGCCTTATCAGAACCAGAAACACAACATCTCAGAGAATATCTGGAACATTATGTAGATATAGGTTTCATTCGCCCCTCACGATCCCCTGCAGCGTCGCCTCTGTTTTTCATAAAGAAAGCGAATGGGGATCTGAGAACGTGTATTGATTACAGAGTCTTGAATAAAAACACTGTTCGAACCGTTATCCTCTTCCACTCATCTCTGTTCTTTTAGACCAGGTCAAAGACGCCGTTATGTACACCAGACTTGACTTAAGGGGAGCATACCATCTGGTCAGAATAAGAGAGGGGGATGAGTGGAAGACGGCTTTTAAGACAAGATACGGATTGTTTGAATGTATGGTGATACCCTTCGGGCATTGTAATGCCCTGGCGGCATTTCAGTTCTTCTTGAATGACGTGTTAAAAAAGTTTGTTGACAGAACAGTTGTGGTTTACATAGATGACATTTTGATATATTCTGGCAAACAAGAAGAACATGTCGGTCATGTATCCCAGATTTTGCAGAAACTGTCAGAACATGGCTTGTTTTGTAAATTAAAGAAATGTGAGTTTCATGTTAAGGAGGTCGAATTTCTAGGGGTCATGTTGAGTCCTACTGAGTTATGCATGGCAGAGAGAAAAGTTGTGGCGGTGCACGAATGGCCAGTTCCGAAGAATGTAAGAGAGGTACAGTGCTTTCTAGGTTTCTCCAATTATTACAGGAGATTCATTTCTCACTTTTCCCAACTAGTCTCTCCCCTCACTCGTCTGTTAGGAAGAAGTGTTCCTTTTTGTTGGGCCACAGAGGCAATGGATGCATTTGAATGCTTAAAAAGGGCATTCACAACAGTGCCTATATTACAACATCCACAGATCAAAGTGCCATTCATCATGGAGGCGGATGCTTCCGATGTCGCAGTAGGGGCTGTGCTGTCGCAACGTGAGCGACACACAGGTCAATTGCATCCTATAGCTTTCCTGTCCAAGAAATTGAATCCAGCTGAGATGAACTATACAGTGGCAGAAAAAGAACTGTTAGCCATAAAGAAGGCCTTCCAAGAGTGGTGACATTACTTGTGGGGAGCTAAACATCCAGTAACTGTATACATAGATCATAGAAATCTGCAATATATGAAAACGGCTAGATCTCTCAGTCAAAGGCAGATGCGCTGGATGCTTTTCTTTGCAGAGTTTCACTTTGTGGTCACGTATAGACCATGTTCTGCTAATCAAAAGGCCGATTCTCTGTCCAGACAGGAAGGGGTACAAGAGTCTAGGAAATGCATTCCGGAAGCCATCATCTCTCCCGACAAAGTAGTTTGCACAATTTAGTTGGAACAATTCCTGAATGAGGTTAAGGCTCATAAGACCCAGATTGGGTGGAGAGGATGGGCTGATCAGGACTCAATGCGGACTCTCAAACATGGACTGCCGTCTGTACAAAACAAGTTGTATTTGCCCTCTTTAGCATTAAGATTGAAAGCATTCAACTGGTGTCATGATTCTCTATTGTCTGGGCATCCGGGATGCCATAAAACCCTGCAACTCACACAAAGACAGTTTTGGTGGGACCGTATGGTAAAGGACATTAACCAATGGGTAACGCAATGTGACACGTGTGCCCGGGCCAAAAGTAAACACTCTAAAGCTAAAGGCGAGCTGATTAATTTGACTACGCCCTCACAGCCATGACAGAACATAAGCATTGGATTTTGTTTTAGGGCTTCCTCTGGATCAAGGTTGTGATGCAATCATGGTGATAGTAGACAACCTCACCAAGATGGGTCATTTCATCCCCTGTTAGAACTTACCCACGGCGGGACAGACAGCTCAGTTGTTGCTTACGCATGTGGTTCGATTACATGGACTTCCTAGGGTAATCGTGTCTGATAGGGGGCCACAATTCATTGCCAACTTCTGGAAAATGTAGTGCAAAGCTCTTCGTGTGGAAGTTGCCACATCAACCAGTTACCATCCACAGACGGATGGCCAGACAGAACGCTTAAATCAGACTCTGAAAACCTATTTACGGTGTTATGCTAAGGAAGCAATTTCCTCATGGGTGTCCTTACAATGGTTGGCAGAGCTATCATACAACAATGCTTGGCATAGCTCCATCAACGAATCCCACTTCAAGGCTAATCATGGGTTCCATGCACAAATCCTTCCATTTTCAATACCTAGTGATGTGGTGAATCAACTGTCAGTGGCATCTCAAATGGAGGTTCTTCAGGAGATGCATGGGAAGGTGAAGCGCAACCTGGAGCTGGCTAAGAGACAGTACAAATCTTGGGCAGATTCGTAAGCGGATAGTGGGTCCAGTACATGGTCCTGGTGATCGAGTGTGGCTGTCCACTAAGAACATCCGATTCCGGTTCCGCAGCATTTTTCATCCTCGCTTCATTGGTCCTTATGAGGTGGTGCGGAGAATTGGTGCTGTAGCATTAGGCTGAAGTTGCCTGCTTCCTTAGGCATTCATCCTGTCTTCCACTGCATTCTGTTGAAGCCGGTGGTTGGGGCACGTAGACAGGCAGTGCCGCCTGTGGTTTGTGCTGGTCAGTTGGAATACAAGGTTCGGAGGATTCTGGACTCCAAGATCCGGCGTGGGAGGCTGTGGTATCTTGTTGCTTGGAAAGGCTATGACGCTGAAGATGACTCTTGGGAACCTTCATCCAATGCACACACGCCTAGGGCGGTGCGCTTGTTTCATGCACGCTTTCCGGCCAAGCCTGGATCTAGGAGGCGCTTGGGAGGAGGACCGACTGTCAGATGCTGAATCGAAGCGCCTACCGAGTATAGAGATCAAGCTGAATCCAAGCGCCTACCGAGTATAGAGATCAAGAACTACATATCCCAGAAAGCTTGCCGGGAGGAAGAGGCGGGGCGTCACATTTATCTCCCAGCATGCGCGATCCTCTCACGCATGTTATTCTGTTTCAGTCCGTGTTCGGTGTGTTTGGCTTCCCGATTCTGATGTCCTGGTGGTGCGGGCTGCACCGAGTGGAGTTGTAGCAGAATCGGATCTGACGCGGCTGTTCGGCGTTTTTCGGAAGCAGACCTTGGAGAGGCGGTCTTGTGGATTTCCCTGGATCTCTCTCTTCTGATCGTCTTGGATCTAGGCGGATAGTAGAACTCTCCGCTACAGTCTCGCGCTAAGGTAAGCGCTTTTGTTCTTCTTGGATTTGGGTTACTCTCCACCTTACTCGCAAAGCCCCTCTTCGCTGGGAGTGTCTCGGAGCACTTAGTAACCAACTACTGTTTAACGTCCATTAAACTTATCTTCCTGCACATCATTTACGGTGCATTCTTACTTTTTCTACAAGGCTCAACCTATACACTTTGAATCAGGAAACACGCTGACGTCAGCGCTTTCATTTTCTTTTCTTGGTATAGCTTTCCATTGGATTAGTTGTCGGCAAGTGCGCTGACGCTCTTCTTGGTTTCACCCTAACAATTCCTCGTTTACAAGTTACTACAGGAGTAGTCCTTTTCCTTGGTTGCCTTATGAAAATATTCTTTTGGATTGCTGGGGATTGCTATCATTTCTTTCTTCTCTTTCTTTATGTGAAAGAAATGAGTTGGGGTATGTATGGCACGTTATGTCATGTTTATGATTGCTAAGAAGTTTATATGTGGGTGTTTGAACGTATCTATGCTTTCTTGTTGTAGGTTTATAAGAGTACATGTGGAGGGAAGTATCTCTGTGTTTCTCTGCAAGATAACCTGGACATTCCAAGAAGGGTAGCAGGTAATAGGAACTATAGTGAGATTATATGAGTGTAGCCTGTATTCTAGGTTTTGTATTAACGCATGTCCTTTTTGCTACAGGTATCCCTCTCCCCGCTGTCCCTAACCTAATCCCTTTTTTCCCTCACCTGATTGCCTTAATACTCTGTGTGTATTATTAATCAGAGTTTTGGGGACGTCTGGAGGTGGACCCATTATTGCATCACTCACTTCGCAAGGAGGAACCATGGATCTGACACCTACAGCACAAATAATCCTCTTGTTACTCATTTCAATGACAGCGATGATCAATCTTTCTAAAAACCTGTTGAAAACAATCGTTTCCCTTGGGTAGCCGTTGATTTCTTCACCACGGCCCAAGACGGGTGTCACTACACTAATGCAAGGCTGACCCCCCTCCGTTTCACAAACCCAGGGCGGTAGCTCAACCAGTCTCATTCAAGACTGCAGATTCTTTCCTCAGTCTCAAATTGTATTGCGATGTTCCAGGAATCGTGTGGTCTGGGAAGACTTCTGTAGACTCGTCAGATGAGATAGCTTGACCCTTCTCCATCTCTAGAATCTCTCGATGGTCGGTCAGCACAGCAGGTTCCACCAAGGCGGGCGATATGCGCTTGCAGTGCGTGGTATGGAGCCAGTTCTTTCTGTTCCTCACTCGAACCGCTGTCCTTGTAGCCAACAGCACCTGCTCCGGACCTCGCCACCTCGGCTCCAAGCTGTTTGAGCTGTTGAATGCTTTTATCATCACGTGATCACCGGGACGGAGGTCATGGGTCTCACCTGTAGATCTGTCAGGAAGAGTTTCTCGAACCTGTTGATGAATAGAGGTCAAACTGTCAGTTAATTGTGCCATATAATCATTTAACAGAACACAAGGTACATCATGTATGGGGCGTGGCTTAGGAACTCCCCAAATGTTCATCGGTCTCTCAAATACCACCTCATACAGTGTAAGACCTGATCGTGAGTGTGGCACAGATCTTATGGATAATAGTGCCAAAGGCAGTGCATCTGGACACTTTAGGGACATGGAAGCCAGTATTTTCGCCAGCTTCAATTTTAAGGCAGCATTATACCTTTCCCCCAATCCCGCTGATTGTGGGTGGAAGACTGTATGGAATTTCTGTTTGATCCCTAACAGTTTCAGTGATCTTCTTGTGTGCCCTACACTTCATAATGGCAACTTTCTTCGGATATGTAAGTGCAGTCAAGAGATTATGTACTAATTCTCCGTGCATTATCTGCATCCCGTGGGATGTAAGAAAGCTTCTTTCCTTTCAGAGTAGGTCAAAATCATGAACCACTCCAAAAGCATAGCGCTATCCGTGTAAATGTTCACACATAAATCAGTACTAAGCTCACACGCTCATGTCAAAGCTATTAGTTCAGCTGCTTGAGCCGACTTCTGTGGTATGCGAGCTGTTTCCACTACTGTCTCAAGTGTGGTGATTGCATATGCAGCTGAGGTTGTGCCATCCGGTAACTTTAAACAGAACCCATCAACCCACAGCTCCCCATCAACATCTGGAAGGGGCGTATCTTGCAAATCAATGCAAATCTTTGTCTGTTCCTCAGTAAGGAATACATAATCATGAGGCTCCAGGATATACCAACAAAGTGGCTGGGTTTAGCGTTGCACAACTCTTCAATGTAATATGAGTGGCTAACAGTGTCAATTCGTATCCTGTCAAGCGAGCACTAGTTAAGTGTTGAGTCTTAGTCTGATTCAAAAGGGCATCTACTGCATGAGGTACTAGCACCAACAGTTTTGTGACAAAACTATCCCTTCACTCTGACGTATGGACACAGCGGGAAACATCCTTTACAACGCAACTTTTACCACGCAGTGCCTTTACGATGCAACTTTTACAACGCAAACCATTATAACGCATTGCGCTGGGGGGCACTCTAGGATAGGGAATAAGTTTAATTTACTATCCAAACCTTCCCTAGTATCCACGGGGACTGGAGTTGGAATAGTAAATTAAACTATTCACTATCCAGCACCCCAAAGCGCTATGCGTTGTAAAGGTTTGCGTTGTAAAAACCGCGTTGTAAAGGCATGCGATGTAAAAGCATGCGTTGTAATGTCATACATACAGACACAGCTGTTGCTGCAGCTGAACGAAAACATCCAGGCAACGCACGAGCAACAGGATCAAGAACTGCAGAAAAACATGCACAGGGACGCTGCTTGTCACTGTGTGTCTGTACTAAAACTGACAATGCACATCCATCTTTCTCGTGTACATGGAGTGTAAAGGCCTTCGTGTAATCTGGTGTGCCTAACACTGGTGCAGAGCAAAGGGCTTGTTTCAACTGGCGAAAGGAATTTTGACATTCATCTGTCCAAGGAAGAGGAATCGGAGTGTTCTTAGTCAAGAGTGCTATCAGGGTTTTACAATGTGTGAAAAACCCAATATCCATTGTCTACAAAAAGAAGTCAAACCAATAAATGCACGGACATCTTTTTGTGTGGAAGGTACTGGAGTGTCTAGAATTGCTTGAATGCGATCTGGTGTCAGTGCATGTCCCTCCTTAGACAGAAGATGACCTAAATAGGTTACCTTTGGTCTACAATATTGCAATTTCTTCCGTGATACTTTATGGTGATGTGTCGCAAGAAAAAAAAGTAAGGACAAAGTACATTTTTCACACTGCTCAGGTGTATCAGTTGCCAACAAGATGTCATCGACATATTGTATGAGAGCCACTCCTTCAGGCAAAATAAAGGAATCAAGTTGTCTTTTTAATTCTTGACTATAAATACTCGGACTCTCAGTGTACGCTTGAGGAACTCTACAAAATCTGTATGATCTGTTATTCAAGGTGAAACTGAACAAATATTGGCTATCAGGATGAATAGGAATCGAGAAGAGAGCATTCTTAAAATCCACTACTGAAAATGTAGTTGCTGTTGGAGGGACCAGGGTAAGCAATATCATTATGTGAGATACTACAGGGTACTGTGGTACTACAATCTTGTTAACTTCTCTCAAATTGATGATGAATCTATAAATCTTAGTGTCAGTATCTTTTTTCAAAATGGGAAGAATCGGACTATTGCAGACATTATGAGGAACTTCTTCCACCACCCCCACTTCAATCAAGTCTTGTACAATACGTGTAAGTGCTTCTTCTCCTTCTCGAGAAATGTTATACTGAGGCAATCTTGGCAGTATAGCACCCTCCTTGACACTAATATGTACTGGTGGAATAATCATTTGTCCTACATCGGTGTCTGAAGTAGCCCACAAAGTACTAGGGAGTGAAGCTTGTCCAATGTCCTCTTTAACAATACAGGATCTCTCAATCATGGGGTAGTTGTCATTTAAAATAACCCGTACTCCTTCCGGAGAGCATCGTATTGTAGCCCTAAAATATTTGAGCATGTCAAAACCCACAATGTTGTCTGGTGTATTTGGAGAAAGCAAAAACGGACATAGAGCAGTGAACTTATCAACATGGAGTGCAAGTGGCTGTGACAATGGGCTAAGGGAAGATGTTCCATCGAAACCTATCAATGTAATAGTTAAGCCAGACAGGGGAGCCCTTGGAATCAAGTGTTTATACAAGGCACTACGAGTAGCTCCTGTATCAACCAGAAACTGATCAGTAGAACCCAAAACATGTGCTGTAACATAAGGACCCCTCTGATCTACTGGAACATCAACTGATTCCTTATCCCATCCTAGGAAATCCTATGCATAAGCAGAATCTTGCAAATCAGAAGGCTCATAGTCGGACATTCGATATTGGTTCCGTCCGTCAAAAGTATTAGACCCTTCTTGTCCACGTGTATTAACATCAAACCTAGCACGATCATTTGTGTTTCCTCTAGGCCCTGAATATCCTGAACGATTTCTCATTTGTCCCCGACCACGTGAACCCTGCTGAGCACGCAGTACTGGACAGTCAGTAAGCCAATGTCCAAATCGTCTTTAATTTAACCAAGATACCTGCTGGAAGATCTAAAATTAGCTGACACGGTTTTTGTGCAGGTTCTCTATCTTTATCTAATTGTTCTATATCTGGCCACAATGCCCCAAATACCACACAATAATCAACTTATCGCACAGTTCTCCACATATCAGGCGGTAATATTAATCCAAAAAACAAATCAATGTCAGACAAAGTCATAGTACAAGAGCTAATGGCACCCTCAATTTCTTCATAAAAGGCTGTCGTATTCTTTCGCGGATCAGGCAATGCATTTTTAAGAGCCATGACATTTGCTCTATTCCAAGGAGTGTAAACCCAATTATGAATAAAATACCCTTTCGCGTCAATAGAAGTCTTATCATCACTTGTGCCTGTCCCTTTAGGAGGAACATATAAAGGTGCTGCTTCCCGCATATGTTTCACATTTACAACATTCTTATCTGTTTAGAGCGTCAGAGCTCGTGCCATGTTGATTCAAGATGTTTGTGCACCTGCGTCAGCTACCTTTTTCTCTTCACGCAAACGGACTGCTTCATCTCGTAGTTTAACCAAGCGTCTGATCATGTCAGCCACCTGGGAGAAGACAAAAGAACCTTCACGTAATTGCTTACAATCAGCTGCTATATCATCTGGCTCTACTTCCACCGAATATTTCCTAAATTGCTCAAGAACCTCTCCAGCAAATATCTCGGTGAAATATTTTTGTTCCCTGTCCGACCAATTCTGAATAGTATCTAAGATTTCGGGAGCATTATTAATACTACGATCGGCTTTACGTGCCGCAGATCTAATCTGAGAGGAACGTTCGGTATTTAAGTTTGAGCGAGTGTCTCAGCCTTTATCCTGCTCCGTAGGAGAGTCCTCATCTGACTCATCAGGAGCAGATGGAAAAGTATACAGAGGTGGACAACGATCTAATAAGAGAGAATCATGTTGGGGTTTAATAAGAATAGGATAAATATGTCTACGAATAGCGTATTGGCCATTTACCCTTTCTTTAATTTCTTTAATCTCTTTATTTTTCATTTCTAATGCTTCCGCATGCACACTTTTACGCTGTTCTTTTTCAATCAAGGCCTGTTCACGCTTCATTCGCTCACGCACTTCCTTCTCTCACATTCGCACACAGTCAAACATATCTTGCCTAGCCTTTCGCTTAAACATCCGTTGCCCCACATATTGAATCTTTCGCAAATCAAATGACCAATGCATAGGCCAACGCAACTCAGGATCCTTGCGGGTATATTTATTCCACAATGTGCTGTACCATATGGACAAAATACCATACTTAATATACATATCCCTATTAGGCATCCCCTCCGGGGGGCGGGGGGGCGGTTGTGCTTTATCGAGTTTTATTGTGGTACCACTACAAAAGCAACACATCCTACGAAGTGTGATGGGAACAGGCATGTCAAAAAATAATGCAAAATATGCAGTATTATAATCAAAAAGTAGCGCTTAAGGTACTCTTCATACGTTGCACCGTTCAAATAATCTTAAATAGAGAACATTCTCCTCATTACCTGCCTATATGTGTTGCAGCACACATATATATGTATTTATATATATATATATATATATATATATACATATATAGAACAGAATTCACTATTTGGCCAATTTCATAAACAAATGCCACAGTAAGTGTTTCTAAACTACCTTACCAGTCAAAGGCGTCAAAACCTACAACAAGTGCCGCAAAACGGCTCTTATCAATCAAACGGTGTCCAGGTTCCTACTGCCAAGTTCTCAAATCGACCAAACGGTCACTGCACGGCGAATCAACAGAAGAGATCTCAGTCGAGGACCGGCGCCACCTGGATGGTCAGATCAGAAAGAAAGGGAAAACGCTGTGGATGCCAAGACTCGGGTCTCTTCCGGCAGTGATCATGTCCAAAGTGGGATTCCAATCCTTCGTCTCGACCAGTCCTTCGGGCATCCGAGTCGCCGATGAGACCCACGTTGGAAGTGCCAATTTGTGGTAGCAAGCCCCAGCCAGGCCTACTAGTGCAAGTGATTCGCCCTTCTCTGCTTAGAGTCCTTAGACCAATAATAAGAAGTTGGCACAGAAACTGGAATAGAAAAGACAGAGTTTCTTAAACCTCATGAGGTGGAACTACATTCACACAACACCCTTCGGTATAGTATGAGGTAGCACACTGACTAGAAGAAGCTTGGTCCTTTTATACCCACACTGGGGCTGAAATGAAGGCGGTACACGGCACAGAGTGTTGGTTTCAAATACATATAAGGTCATACAGAGAGAGTGCTAGCAACAAGTGGGAAGGGCTGACAGTTAGCTAATTCTGGTGGACACATCTTGACAGTTACAAGTTGGAGACAGCTGCATGCTCAACTGAGCATGTGCAAAGCAGAAGAGGACAAATATATCTTGTCTCTATGCAGATTTCAAGAGCAGTTAACAGGAAGAGAGGACAGAGCACATGGCAAACAAAATGGCCGACAGAATACAAAATGGATACCGTAAAACGGACAAGATAGTCTCTAAATACAAGATGTCTTCTGCTAATGCTTAACCTAATCATTGCTAAATTACGACAGCTCTGCCAGAAAACATCGACGACCGGATAGCTCGTGGAGGACTACATGGAGCCTCTGTCTGAATTTTTCTTTCCCTACCCACCATCCACTGAGGCAGCAATGTTTAGAAAATGTTATGTCAGGCTTGTGTAAAAGGTTTGCTTATCAGACCTCAAACAAAAAGGTTTTGTAACGTTTTTAAAGAATATAATCTAATTGCTTCTATGACAAGAAATATACATTTTGTTGTGTTTATGTCTCTGAGTATCCTTGGTCTCCAGTAAGAATATGATTGCTAGAAACTATTTACTTCTCTTAGTAGACATCCTATAGTTTAACGGGTTGCTTGGGGGGGGAACAGTGGTCCCGCATCACACTCAACGGGGCACTTATGGCCGGTAGGCTGAAGGGTACGATGGAAGGGGTAGGACCCACGGAATCTGGTTGGCACACAGGCCTCCTGCGCAAGGTCACTCCGGTAAAGTGGGACCTGTTAACTAGCTGGGAACAGTCATGTCATTGCACGTTGGCTCATCCACAGAAAACAAATTGTACATATTCCAGTTTTAGGTTAGGTATGGCTTTGTATTAGACTCTTGTTAAGGTTAACCATTAAAATTGTATCAATCTCTGTATTGCTAAATGTAATTGGATGTGTTTTGGGTTTTCTGCATATATGTTCAAAAATGTGTCTTGATTATGAATTGTTGACAATGTTTTTGATTAATTACGGCCGGGGATATATGGCCCCTAATCCAAAGAACTGGTGTTGGATATTATTACTGATGCTTCGTGGGGGGAGAGTTTCAGGGACAGTGTTTAACTGATCATGTCAAGGGAGGGGACTCTGCAATACAAAGCCATATTGAGCAAAAGGAGGCCTGATGACCAATGTTCCCTCTAATTTTTTTCCTCTGTGGGCGGCAGTGTAAGGTCTCTGTGTGCTGCAGCCACCGCTATGTGCGCCAGGAACCAGACCACGCGTGCGAATGCAGCACCAAATATCACTCCAAACCTTTGCTTAAAAAAGTTTTAAAAACTGTGCATTTCCACACATACAGCACCACATTAAGGGTCTGAAGGCAGGTTTGCAATTTGGATACACACGCCATGTCATGAATTGGTTACACACGCAAGTGCACTTCGGGTTTAGAAAAGCACAAGACTGCAATGGTGGTACCAGCATAAGATTTTACTGCTGTAGGTGTAATATTACTTGTTGTATTATATATCTGGATGTAGAGAAAGAAAGAAGCAGCAAAACACCAGCTGAGCAACACACTAGCTAAGCAAAAATTTAAAACTAATGTGTTACCTAAAAGAAATGCAGCAATTCCAAAAGCACAAGTGAAAAGCATGATGGTGCTCAGACATGTCCACGTGGCCCGATCAGTCAGGGGGCACAAGAGCTAAATTATTGGCCACGTTGGAGAATTATTTCCAAGCAACCTGGACCGGCTGACTCCAGTCTACTGGGCAAGGAAGAGTTCACTGCTGCATCAAGCAGTCAGGAGACAGGCGGGTATTGAGGGATACATTTATCATAGCACAGTTAATCTGGAAACTAACTCCTTTTATGGGAGACTATAGGATACTTTCTAATTTTTTTATATCATGTAGGAACATTTTGATCACAATTGATGCATTAGCAAACCCACATTTCTGTTTATGGTAATCAACTCATTCCTGTTTTATGCATTTATCTAAACACAATGTATCAATCACAAAATTTGAGCTCCATCATCGGAATCATAACATTCAAGGGTGAACCTTACTTAACATTCTGGTACAAAAGCAGATTGGAGTGATTAAATATGAACAGTATGTACAAGCATGCTGCATGCTTCAGCAGGCTCAAATTGACTTTGCACAAACACCTCATCACTGCCAACTACACGCATGATAATCACCCTCATCTACCTCCCTTCTAGTCCACATGCCACCTTTGGAAGCACCATTGCAGATTTCTTTGCCCCCTGATCCTACTTTTCAGCACCTTGATCCTCTTTGGTGACCTCAACTTCCACCTGTAGGACCACACTGATCCTAGCATGACCAGCCTCCTCATGGACCTCTCCAACATCAGAATCACCCAGCAAGTGGAAGCTTACACATATGCTGCCCAACACCATCCTCACCAGCTACAGCAAAATCACAGTAGACAAGTCCACACTGATCACCTCATCCGATCACACCTACCTTAAATTTAGCATTCCCATCCTACACCACCTCAGAAAATCCATCACCAAATCTTCATGAAGGGACTGGAACAATATCTCAGAAGCCTCCTGATCTTCTAAGCTCCTAAACCACTGGCATCAACACAGCAACAGTCTCCCCAAATCCATCTCCAACTTCAAAGCCTGGATCAATGATTGTGTAGATACACGGGCTCCTCTCAAAGCCAACAAAGCTATGAGGACCGGACTGCAAGCAAACTGGTACACATAAGAGGTCAGGATCACCAAACGCAACTGAAAGCAACTTCAATGCAGATGAAGACAAAGTCAGATCAACACTAACCTGAGAGAAGCTCAGAAATGTATGTTGTAATTCCACATCCCAATGGCCACAAGTTGGTTTCCTAATATAGAACACTACATTCACTCATCCTAGTAACAGTGTGCTCTTGTCTGACATCCCCTTCCTTATACCCCTATATCAGGCCATGGGTGCTGTTTGAACAGGGAGGCTCCACCATACCTCTACACTGTACTCTATGGATGAGGCACCAAGACTGTTTTTCATCCTTACAAACTCCAATGTACGCAACTGCGACTCTCCTGTGACATTAGGGCTAAAATTTACCACAACCAGACAGTCACTACATATTGTTCCACTCTCTCTCTCACCTATTGTACACAGCCCAGAGTTTGTGCCGGGCACGTTAGATACCAATTTTGTAGATTGGAGGTGTGGAGTATTTCCAGTCACAGCTGGTGAAGGTAAGAGAGGGGCAGCGGGGCTGGGGGTCAGTTGAGAGACAACATTGAGGGAAAAAAGGAAAACCATTTACCTTGCGCTCGCCGCATTGCCAAGTCGGAGTTTAGGAGAGCGCAAGGTAAGTGGTTTTATTTTTTTTTATTATTTTCCCTCATCGTCGTCTGCCAACTCACCCCCCACTTCACCTCTGCCCCGCCACACCGCTCTAACCTGCACCGTCCGTGACTGAGTCTTCCCACTTTCAGGGATTTTGTACCAAGATCTGGTTACGTTAGTCAGGACGACATGTAGACCTTGCTTCAATCTGACCACTGCAGATGAGTTTCATCTCAAACAACTCCTACTATAGGGAGAGCACACCATTAGTGAAAGAAAATGGTAGTAGAGCCAAAATACTGCTGGAACAACGCTTCACCAGCGATGTCGTAAGGAAGCCATCACTCTCCTCTATGCAGCTTTATATAGCCTTTCCCAGCCATGGCGACACCTTTATCAGTCGCGATGGGAGCAGGATTTAGGAATCACCCTTGCTGATGACACTTGGCAGCGGCTCTGGTTACTTGTGAACAGGACCTCTATCTGTCTCCAGAATAAGGTTAATACCTACAAAATCCCCACAAGATGGTATTTCACCCCAATCCAATTTCATGCCATGGTTGGAACTTTTGATGTTTGCTGGAGGGTCTGTGAAGCCAAGGGAATATATTTACACATGTGGTAGCATTATATACATGTAACATGCTTCTGTTTGGAGGAGCTCCTCTTGACCCACCAAATTTGTTCAGTGACCCTGCCAATGGACCCTTTGATGTTCTTCTTGAGGGAGGATGGGGAGGATTCAGTTTACAAACCAACAATAGGAGAGGCAGGGAGATTAAAGGAACTCTCTCTTAGTCCCCGGTTCAGTACAAATAAACAAAAGAAGAGAGGTTATGTGAGCTTCATAAGCCACAGAGAAGGAGCAGAGCCACTAGGAAATCACACACCCGCTATGGGTGGTTAAGAAGGCCCTCACACACCGACCTGGTTGGTGTCATACTTCATCATCGGGCCCCACCAAAGAGGCCGAGTGCCTCTTCGGTGTGCTACGACGCCAGGAGACTGCGGAGCTGGTTGTGTGTGAAGGGCGTGCAGTGAGGTATATATTAAAAGTGCCAGAAGGGTATCTAAAAATTATTTTAATGTGTGATCCCTAAGACACGAACAAAGGTGAAAAAAGAACTATGTGTCTGAATAGTTTTGCCAAGGTAATGGTTTGGTTAATTCAGAGTTCTTTAGATTAGTCAGTCAACATGTTTCTGCCTTTACAGTGGTTTAAATTTACCTAGGCATTCGTCAGGACTAGTTAAACCCCGGCGGTATGGACTCTCTAATCGTCCACCCTAACCTGGGGACGTGAAAGTGAAAAATCAAGAAAAGTGTGATTAAGTGCATAAAAAAGTGGAAGAGCGGTTAGCTCATTCCAAAAATTCTCCAAAGTCAGGAGAGTATCTGCACCTGTAAATGAAACGATACAGACAAACACAAAGACATACACACATTTAATTGTTTAAATGTATAGGTCATAGCATTTATCCAAAGTGTTCCATAGTAGTGGCATAAATAGTGTTGAAAAATTAGACTCCAAAGGGAGGGATCAATGGACCAAAGGTCTGTGACCCCACCGTAATCCTGGATGGGCGTGTCCGGTTTCAGATGGTCGCCCGGCGAAAACATTTATCTCTCAGTTACCGGCCCCGCTCCCCATCGTCGGGGTCCGGTTCTGAGGATATGCTAGGTGGCAGACGTGGGCTGAGAGCGTTGAGGGCGTGAGTACTGCCCTTTCTTGCAGTACCAACATCTACAAGATCGAGCTAAGTAAAACTTGATCGCAAGTAGTTATAACCTTCGCTTTTGTTTTCAGGATGTGCCAGGTACGCTCCAACCCCCTCCCGAGACCCATGGTGCAAATAGCGCCATCCTATAAAGTGAGATATTCATCATACCCTCAAGGATTACGGTGGGGTCACAGACCTTTGGTCCATTGATCCCTCCCTTTGGAGTGTTTTAATATGTTTTTAACCCCTTCTAGCCTCACCATTTGCTATAGGCACAAGATTCTCCACTTCACCTACCCAGAGCTAGTAGTAATATCCCAACTGGTTTATATGGATGGTGTTAATTTTAGTGTCTAATTTTTCAACACTATCTATGCCACTACTATGGAGCACTTTGGATAAATGCTATGACTTATACATTTAAACAATTAAATGTGTGTATGTCTTTGTGTTTGTCTGTATCGTTTCATTTACAGGTGCAGATACTCTCCTGACTTTGGAGAATTTTTAGAATGAGCTAACCGCTCTTCCACTTTTTTATGCACTTAATCACACTTTTCTTGATTTTTCACTTTCACGTCCCTAGGTTAGGGTGGACGATTAGAGAGTCCATACCGCCGGGGTTTAACTAGTCCTGACGAATGCCTAGGTAAATTTAAACCACTGTAAAGGCAGAAACATGTTGACTGACTAATCTAAAGTACTCTGAATTAACCAAACCATTACCTTGGCAAAACTATTCAGACACATAGTTCTTTTTTCACCTTTGTTCGTGTCTTAGGGATCACACATTAAAATAATTTTTAGATACCCTTCTGGCACTTTTAATATATACCTCACTGCACGCCCTTCAGACACAACCAGCTCCGCTGTCTCCTGGCGTCGTAGCACACCGAAGAGGCACTCGGCCTCTTTGGTGGGGCCCGATGATGAATCATGACACCAACCAGGTCGGTGTGTGAGGGCCTTCTTAACCACCCATAGCGGGTGTGTGATTTCCTAGTGGCTCTGCTCCTTCTCTGTGGCTTATGAAGCTCACATAACCTCTCTTCTTTTGAGGATTCAGTTTATCCATCCACTACACCTAGTGGCATACTGCTAACCTTTTTCCTCCTTATGGCATGAGCACCAATAGCCAATACCTGGAAGAACCCTTGCCCACCAAGTCTTTCACTATGGTGGTCTAGGATGTGGTGTATATATATATATATGTATATATATGCGCCATGGAGCGCTTGAATGTGATAGTGACCGACAGGATGTACAAGTTTAAACAAATCTGGCTGCCTTTCAAGATTTGTGTTAAGAGCAATAGGGTGGCAGTAAACCTTGCTGGATATCTTGGACGAGCCAACTGGGAACACTTTTGTCATTGGATAGCGAGTCTGGGAGGGGGTGAGGAAGAGTCTCTATTGATGTGTTTTTGATTATGTGACTCTATGTAATGATGCCCTGCCTGCCTGGTGCTCCCAGGCTTCTTCTTAGAACTGTAGACATTGTATGTTTATCAGGTTACCACTGAGATGATACTGTCTTTTTCTATGTTGTCCCTTTTTTTCTACTTTCTGCTGAGACTGCTCTGGAACTCTCCTCCCTTTTCTTAATAAAAAGCCAAAATATAAATGTTACACAGAGGAAAGGCTTTCTTTTATACAGTTTTATGTGTGCAATTCACTAACCTAACCTTATCAATGGATTGCTCCCTTCTTTGCACAGCTCCGACAGGTAGCTGCTGCCCCTAAGCTCCCTGCTGCTGACCATCTGACCATCGGGTCAGTGGTTCAAGGCCCTCCTCCATCCGCAGGCACCTGCCTGTGCCTCATCCCTGGTGGTCTAGTGGTAGAGCATCACTGCTCTGCTGCTGGGCTGCCCTATGTCTCTCTCTTTCTGCCTTTTTCCTGGAATCTTTTTCTGCCCCTTTCACTCTTTGCCCCTGCCACTGCAATCCCCTGTGACCTTGCCCATTGTGTTTCCTGCCTCCTAGCTATCAAGCCCCTAGCAGTCTACTTAATGGCAGCTGCTGCGCTACGGTGCCGCTGGTGTGCCGAAGCACACCAAAGGCAACCGTGACTGTGGCCAACCCAGCCTGGACCGCACCCAGCACCCTGGACCCTGGTCGACCAGATATTCCATCATTACGACGCCAGCACCCTACTCACCCTTTACACCGGCCGCCACACCGGCTGCCACCTCGTGTCACCGAAGAACACCCAAGTACCTTTCTCCTGCTAAAACTGCAGCTGCACTGTCACCCACCTCAGCACTCCAGCTCCTCCTACTGCCCACCCGACCAACAGTGCACCGACGGGCTCAGCTGCATTGTCCTCAACATGCGCTCCCTCCACAAACACGCCACATAAATATGGGACCTCCCCAACTCCGTCTCTCCCGACATCGCCTTCCTCATGGAAACCTGGACAAACACAAGCTCCAACCTGGACATCACCACCGCCATCTCCGATGGCTACAAGATCAACAGCAAGGACTGCCCCATCAGACCAGTAGAAGGCATCCACATAAAACACCCTCCGCTTGACCACCCACTCGGACGACCCAACAAAAACCATGGAACACCTCCACTTCCAAATCCAAACCAACACCAACACCACGATCCACAGCACCCTCGTTTATAGACCTCCAGGTCCATGCCTGTCTTTCACCGACACCATCGTCAACTTCATCGCACCCCAGGCTTTCGCATCCACTAATTATATCCGTCTTGGTAAACTCAACTTTCCCCTGGACAACCCCTTTGACCAGAACACCACATCCCTTCTGGAGAACCTCGCCAACATAGAACTCAAGCAGCTAATCACCTCTCCAACCGATGCAGCAGGACACACGCTTGAGCCCGTCCTTTCCGCCAGTGAAAACATCACTTACAGCCACAGCACCGAACTCTTCTGGAGCGATCACCACTGCATGCACTTTGCCTTCACCAAACCCACCGTACACCACCGCACTCACTGCCCCCCCCACCCACCGTAGCTGGAACAAGGTCACTGGAGAACATCTAACCATCTCCCTCAGCACTACCACATCTCTAAAGTCTGCAGACACTAACACCTCTATAAACAAAACAGTATCCCAACTGGTATGATTTGAGGACAGTTAGTGGGGACATGAATACAGCATTATCCAGGAAGGAACAAGGAGACTCAATATGATTTTCACATTTCATCATTTTACTCAACATATTTAAAAGGGATAGGCAAATACAATTACAGTTAATATCAGCACTGCAATTTCCAATTGAAGAGTAAACAACCCAAAGTTGTACAAGGTGCACGAGTGAAACAAGTGAATAACACTGCGGCGACACAAGTGACAGAGTGATCAGCGTGGGCGGCGCAAGGTGTTGGTGCATAAATATATACAGCGAATTAAAAAACACAGAGTGGTTTGTAGATGATTTCAAAGGATTATTTTTCATTTGTCATTCTTGATGAGAACCACTGTGTGAGGGGTGCCTAGGATCTTGCTGAAAAGTCGACGGCGTTTCGATCCGTGGAAATTAGGATCATCGTCAGGACTAGGAGGGTTGGTCGCAGTGCGAATGTCGGGCCCCGAGAGCCGAATTAGGGGAGTCGATCTAGTGGGTCTGTTTCACTAGGTTAGCAGAGTAGCGGGTGCCTGGGCGGTCAACCCGTATGGTAGTCGCTAAGGAGCCGATCAGACTTATCAGCAAGATCCTAGGCGCCCCTCACACAGTGGTTCTCATGAAGAATGACAAATGAAAAATAATCCTTTGAAATCATATACAAACCACTCTGTGTTTTTTAATTCACTGTATATATTTATGCACCAACACCTTGCGCCACCCACGCTGATCACTCTGTCACTTGTGTCGCCGCAGTGTTATTCACTTGTTTCACTCGTGCACCTTGTACAACTTTGGGTTGTTTACTCTTTAATTGGAAATTGCAGTGCTGATATTAACTGTAATTGTACTTGCCTATCCCTTTTAAATATGTTGAGTAAAATGATACCTTGAGCACACGTGAAAATCATATTGAGTCTCCTTGTTCCTTCCTGGATAATGCTGTATTCATGTCCCCACTAACTGTCCTCAAATTATACCAGTTGGGATACTGTTTTGTTTATATAGTTCTCTACCCCAATCCCAACAAGGTTGACGGGTAATCACTCCTGTGTAATTGTACAAGACACTAACACCTCAGCACGCAACCTCCACTGATGGATCTCTAATTACTCTAACACTCTGCCACCCCTCAAGAAGGCACCTAGCAAGCCGCATTTCAAGAGAGCCAGCTGGTTCACTCCATCCCTCCACAAAACCAGACACATCTGTAGACTCGAGAAGAGATAGAGGAACAACAACACGTCAGTCACCCACTCAATCTTCAAAGCCGCGGTCACCGCACACCACCTCCTCCTCAAAACCACAAAGAAAACAGCGCTCCAAGACAGAATCAATGCCAATGCACACATCAGTAAAGAACTCTTTGCCATCATCAAGGTTTTTCCGGGCCCAACAGTGAGACCACAGACATCCCACTCTCCCAAGACCTCTGCAACAAACTCAGCACCTTTCTTCCACCAGAAGATCAGACACATCTATGACAACTTCGACACCCAAGACTCTCCCACCACCCCTGACACCACCACACCCAACCACAGCACAACACAACAGATCTGGCTCAATTGAACACCACTCACCTCACACTACACACGTAAGACCATGCAGAGCATTCACTCTGGGGTCCCCTCTGACCCATGCCTGCACCACATCTTCCAGAGAGCTGCCACCCTGAGCCTCGCCACATCATCAACTGCTCCCTCAAGACCACCGCCTTCTTCAATGACTGGAAACACGCCGAGAACTACACCCTGCTGAAGAAGCCATCCTCTGACCCAATAGACCTCAATTTCAGACACATCTCCCTGCAGGGGTTCCCAGCCAAGGTAATCGAGAAGGCCAACAACACCCAACTCTCCGAGTTCATCAAAGTGAATCACATCCTGGATATCTCACAATCCGGCTTCTGAAACAACCACAGCCCCAAGACTGCAGTCCTCACAGCCACTTATGACATCCGCTCCCTCATCGACCAGGGCAAAACTGTAGCCTTCATCCTTCTGGACCTCTTGGATGCCTTCGACACCGTCTACAACCACACCCTAATCTTGGGACTCCACGACATCAGCATCTGCAACCAGGCCATGGACTGGATCCACTCCTTTCTCACCGGTCGAATACAGCGAGTCAGACTTTATCCGTTTCTCTCAGAACCTACAGAGACAGGCTGTGGAGTGCCCTAGGGCCTCTCCCTGAGCCCCACCCTCTTCAATATGTATAGCGTTCTGCTCACAGCCGTCATCAGAAACCACAGACTCAACATCCTCTCCTATGCCGACGACACCCAGCTGGTCCTCTCCCTCACCAATGAACCCACAGTAGCCAGAAACAACTTCCTCAGTGAGATGAAAGCCATTTCCATCTGGATGAAAGATAGTTGCCTCAAGCTCAACTCGGACAAGACCGAAGTCCTCATCCTGGGACCCACACCAGTCAGCTTGGGATGACTCTTGGTGGCCCGACACACTGGGAGCCCCCTCAACACTACGGCCCACAAATGAAACCTCAGCTTCATACTGGACTTCTCACTCACAATGAACTGCCAGATCAATGCTGTATCACCATCTTGCTTCCACACGCTTCACTTGCTTCATAAGACATTCAGATGGATCCCCACCGAACCTAGAAATACGGTCACCCACACACTCATTAGCAGCAGACTCGACTACGGCAACGCACTCCATGCCGGCTTCCACAAGAAACTTCTCAAGAAAGTACAGAACTCAAAATTTTGCAGCCAGACTGGTCATCAACCTCTCCGCCAGAGCCACATCACTGAACACCTTCAAGAGCTCCGCTGGCTCCCAATCATACAAAGCCCTCCACAAAGCAGGACCAGCATATCTGCACCACCGCCTCTCATTCTCTGTGCCCACTAGACACCTCCGCTCCACCCTAATAGGATCTTGCTACCATCCCATGGATCCACAAGATTAGAACCAGAGGAAGATCCTTCTACTACCTCATCACCAAGACCTTGAACACCCTACCCCTCGATCTTAGGCAATCCCTGTTGCTGACCCAATTCAGGAAGGATCTCAAGACCTGGCTCTTCAACTGAACCCCAGGGCCAATATGGAACAACTCGGCCCCCTCCTCAGCGCTTTGAGACACTCACGGGTGAGTAGCTGCGCTTTACAAACCCCTGATTGATTGATTGACTGAAAAATACATTTACTGTATATTTTGCAATAGCTTTAATACTTATTTTAACCATTTGTTCTCTGTGTAAACATCTTAAGGCAATATGTATTGGAGCAAAATCTTCTTTCTCTGTTCTATAATACACAAATATGTAGGTATGTAATATATATGCAACGTGGCCCTGAAAGCAGGACTAAAGGCATTCACAACTGTGAAGTTCATAGTAAACACAAATCTCTGCAGCAAGCTTACACTTTACGGAGCTATTTTCCAGTATGGGTAAACATTACATAATTCATAGTAGTGAAATTGATGTATGAAAAATGGAGGAAAGCTAGAAACCAAGCGAAGACTGATAGGGTTGGAAAAATCATGTCAATGAAAATAGAAGGAATCAGCAGTTATCAGTTTTCTGGGCTTAGGCATAGACTTGTGCAAAGGATCCTTAGGCTTCATATATCACAAGATGATGAAAATGGTATGTGTTCCTTTCTTTCAGGTCACTCTATTGCATTCTGTTTCGTGTGAAGGAAAGCAACAAAGGGAAAAGAAAACAATAAAAACGTTTATTTGTTATTCCTCCTTCAGCAACATAAACTATTGGAAGCCATTCCTGATTCTCACTTAAGCCCACTAGGTTCCCTAAAAAGTAACACAACTTAGACATTATCCAGTTAACATTCCTAAGCAATCTCCATCAGTCTTGTTAAGAAGTTATTTTTTTACTTATATATAGATATAAACAGATATACCATTATATAATGAATAACATATGAAAATTCAGAAGAACATTCTTTTCACTCTTCATAGAGCCTATTATTCACTGGGATGCCCTAGGGTAACCGTGCGCGGTACAAAATTCAATAATAATAATAATAATAATTCACCACAAAGGCTATCAAAATTTTCAAAAGACTCTCTCGTGGCATGTCCCAAGTGCAGTTTGATAGCTGCTTCAGACCTACATATGTTTTTCGACTGTCCCTTGTTGCTTTCTTTTTGGGACTCAATAAGCGCCTCGCTTACGACAGCTATGGGTTTCCAAATCTCGATAAACTCTTCGGTGGTGATGTTCGGAATCTCGGATGAGGTCTGCGGCCCGGCAAAATAACTTCTTTTCTATTCCATCTTACTGGCTAGAAGGGAAATCTGTAAGAAGTGGAAGGACCGAACAACTCCCTCCTTGTTTGACTGGCGCACTTCTGTCCTGCAAACTAACCCTGGGCGAAGCACTACGCTACGCTGCACGTAGCACAGTGCGAACATGCGTAGTGCAGCGTAGCGTAGTGCAGCGGTCATTTTTTGCTTGTTCGCGGTCCTGAACGTCATGTTCGCGACCGCGAGCAAGCAAAATGACATCCCGCGGAGATCCTCAACGCGAGGAGGTCAGGTTTCTCATTGTGAGTGGTTGTGCATGCTCGCGACTGCTCTCAATGAGAAACTACCTGTTTGCGTTGAGAAAGCTGCCGCTCGAGTAATAATCTACTCGAGCAGCAGAAAACTACAGCTCGCACTGTGCAAGATGCCGTTTTCAATGCTTGCACAGTGCCGGATGCTTGTCCGCACTGTGCAATCATTGAAAACGCATCTTGCACAGTGCGAACATGCTACTACGCAGCTCGCGTAGTGCTACGTGAAGTTCGCGTAGTGCGAAGTGCACTTCGCGTAGCTTCGCGTAGCGCTACTTCGCAAACTACGCCCACCCTTACTGCAAACGTCGAAGTTGGATCTGGCAAGGTCTGGAAATCAAGACAAAAGAGCTTTTTGGCTCCTTCTGAACTGGATACAATCGTAAATTTTTACTATGTTTTTTTTTTCCCCATGGCCCAATGATTATGCTGCTTTGGTTATCTCGTGCTTTCCTATTCCCTGTATCCCTGGGTATATAAGTCCGGTCCTAGTGACTGGTTTATGACTGCAGCAACTTCACTCTCTAATGGTTTCCTTTGTATGGTGCTCTGGGGGGTAGAGATATCACTGTGAGGTGACACTGGATAAATACCTCGGGTGTCCCTGCCTGTTTATCTGTGGCAGTATGTCTCTCCCCTTGTGCTGCAATGTAGTAAACCAGAGTGGAAAATGAGGACCAAAAAAAAAAACATATGCAAATTCAGAAGAACATTCCTTTAGTCAAAATGCCCACATCCAATAACCCATAAAATCCTTCAGCAAGGTGCACATGAATTCCGGTACAATTTTTTATAAAAATATTGTAAGCCACTAAACTCTTCAAGAGCATAAAACTCTATTTGTTTTGGGATATAAATGTCTTGCTTGAGTTGGAAAAAACAAAAGAAGGGTTAATATGTTACACCCTCATATTTTTTAAACTAAAATATGTGAGTGAACAATCTCCATGCTTTTGTTATGAAAATGCACTGCTTGATAAAGGCTAGATGCATTGCATCCTATTCCAGCTATCGCCTTCCATCCCTCTAACCTGAATCACTATTCATCAGTAAAAACTATTTAAAAAAAATACTAAATATCAACAAAATAACCACGGTTTGGCTTTAAATTAAACCTCAACTGAAAGGAAGTAGTGAGAGGTCTGGATTATGTTTTAACTTGGCAAATAGCCCTGTTTACCTTACCACAGTCCCAAATAAAGGAAATGTAAATGGCAGTCCCAGAGGAAGGTTTTAGACACCACATGCCTTGCTTTTTAAGCAATATAACAGCTTAAGACGATTAGGAAAAACGCAGTTCAAGAAATGTGTGCTCATCCACTGGTTTCAGTCTTGTTACAATTATTTTCCAATATTTATGCCGTAAACCATGTGACCCATTTACTTTGCTCCTGTGGGGAATTTATTCCAATGATAAATGTAGACTCTTATGATACTATTCAATTTTATTTAGCTTTGAAGTTTGTAAGAAATTATATTATTATTTGGAGTAAGCAACTGCCAACCTCAAGGAGTAATCACAACTTTTGAGAGAGTAGACACTTAGAGTAACTAACTTAACCTGAGCTCAACCCCCTGGTAGCTATGGAACAGGGCAGAAAGGTTTAGTTTAGGACAATGCTGAATGTATTTATGAAGTAACAAAGAATTAATAAAGTATAAATGGAAACCAATAAAAATACCTAACCGAACTCGAATAATAAACTAAAATGTAATAAACAAAATTACACCAAAAATTCAATAAGGGCAATCAGAGATTATATTTTTTAAAAGGTTTTGTAGAAATAGCACTAAGAAAAAGTAAAGCACCAATGATAGTCAACGGACAAAGACCACCAGGACCAAGGTGCAATTTCAGGCCAACCTTGATGGAGTCCATATTGCTTACACCAAGTGAGTTGATCACAGTGAAAGTCTGGATGTCAGAACGTACAGAGAATTTCTAAGTGCCACTAGTCTGGAGGAAAAGTTTTTAAAAGTTTTCAACCTTTCTTCTGGTGTCCAAATAACCACAAGAGTAAACTTCTAAAGACTGCTAGGACCTAAGAGGAGGCCAACTAGAGGGGCATTAGGTGTCAGGCAGAGGTCAACATCAGGAACCAGTCCAGGTCCAGTTGCCACTGGTCAGCTGGGCACTTCTAGGACAAGGCCTCTTTCAGCTTGTTGTCTCCTTGAAGCTACACATGAATTGAGCCAACTGACCCTTGGAGACCACACCTTTGCCTGGGGTACAAGAAGAAGCAGGTCCAGTCCTTCATGACACTTCACAGGTCTTAGACAGCAGGTCCAGCCCTCTTCTGAACATCCACAGTCCAGAAAGTGTTCCAAAGGGCCTGGAAGTGCCATAATTATGCCTGGCACCACCTAGTCGGTGGGGATGACTCCTGGGCACTCCCTAACCAATGGGTAGAAGTTCCCGGAGTCTACCCTATCAAATATTTCAGTAGTTCCTGTTTGCATTACTGGAGGCCCAAAATGCCATTTATCAGGAAATTTGCAAATGATGAAAGTTTTCTGCCACACTAAACTTGGACTCTGAGACTGGGGGTGTGGATGGGGAGTGTATGATGCTAATGCTAATGTCCTCCCACAACTAACACTAAAACCCAGTTAGAGTCAGACATTGTACCCACAACAAACCCAGAGAGATGTCTGGTAGGATAAAAGTAGGGCCTTTCAGCGACCAGACAGAGTATACACAAGAATTGTCTTGGCATCCTGCTCTCTCGCTTTCAAGTGCTCCCCCCAAGTATTACATGTTGCAGGATTTGCTAGTGTCGTGCCACAGGATGCCCACAGCCTCTACTCTGAATATTCTGTGGATTTCAAAGGAGTCATCTCTGCCTATTTAGGAAAGTCTATTGTTTGTTCCTAGGAATCATTTCATACCCCAGTCACACCTTTTCCAGACCAAGTACAGGCTGTGAGACGCTGGAAAGCTAATGCAAATTAATCTCCTGACAAGGGAAATTTGGATTTGTTTTTTAAACATCCCATATTATTTATTAAAAATCTTACTTCACAATTGATAGATGTGTAATTATTTTCCTAGCTGATCCATTCCTGAGGTACAGTATTTGAATTGTAGGGCTTCATTATGAGTTTGGCGGTTTTACCTCCATATTGCTGCGGCCCCAAGAAAACCACTGAGCCGGCGGTCTTCCATCTGCAATATTAAGATGCATGCAGCATGAACTATCGACTGCAGTCAACAGAGTGGTTCCTGCCTGGGCCGCAGTGGATTGCAATGTTCCCCTTCCGGCGTTTTCTAGACAGCAGTAGGCAATCGCAGTGTGCTTTCAGCAAAGCAAAGCACCATTACAGTGGCCATTGGATGGATACAAAAACAACATAGCTGATATACATTGGCCAAGTGTACACACCTGCAAATCAAACCTTAAAACACATCCCATCCCAGACCATGATCCTTTGCTTCTCCAGTGCAACACAGCAAGATAGACACCACATTTTCTAGTTTTGTTAAGGCAGCCCTTTTTCCCTTTCCCATTTAACACTCTCCACACATGTTTGCAGCATTTGTTTCTATGATCCCTTAGTGTTATTTTGGCATTGTCATTTTCTTTAATTTATACTTATGTTACGGCTAATAAATACACATTTTTCAGAGGCTGAGTTGTCAGTCATGCTGGATGAAATCATACGTTTAGACCCACAATTGTTTGGAGCCGAAGTCCTTTCATTAGTAAAAGGGAAATTTGCAACAGGATAGTCAACAGAGTGAATGCTGTAGGTACCACCCTGCACACAAAGGACGAAATGAGGAAGAGGCGGAGCAAACTGAGGGGGGTGGTGCCTTCCCTGGCCTCCAAGCAACACCTGGGAGTCCAGAAGGTGTTGGCTATCCTGCATTCTGAGGGCCTTACAGGAATAGCTGGGGAAGTAGAATCTGGTAAGTTACACCCCACTAACTGTCAGCACACTTCAATGTCCTGTATGCTTTCATCTCAGCTTTTGCTATTTTGTTGTCTAACTACTTTCCTAACTTCCAATACTCAAAGTATCAGAGATGTTTGATTGTCAGTGTCAATCTGCATTGTTGCATATAAGATCACATGTACCAATATCCATTACATGCCACATATTGCAATGGTGCTTATAAGTGTATTGCTAGTAAATTATCATCCCAGAACCCATGATGTGTGTCAATATGTAAATGTATGGTCAAGCCCAACTGCATTTTGACAACAGGTATGTTACACTAACCATTTTGCACATGTTGGCAAGTAGAAATTGAAATGACTACAACTCCATTAGGCCCTGTTTTTGTTACTCAAAACAAGATGAATCTATGATTTTGCCCATTATCGTTTGTCTGACATGTAACAACCGATGAACATTTCTCATGGATTTGACCATTTGTCAAGTGTTGGGAAATAGAGATTGAAATGAATACAACTACCATGAGGCTCTGTTTGTGTTACTCAAAACAAGATGCATTTGTGATTTTGTCTATTCTCACTTGTCTGACATATAACAACTGATGTTCATTTCTCATTTACTGAGCAATCTCCATACAATGCTCTACTCAGAGACATCCCTGCCTGCTTAGCTTAAGGTTGTCCTGGTATCCTCAAATGAAAGTATTGATGGTATGAGTGAACCATACCAAGTGTGCACATCAAATATTTATAAGGCATTAAGGTCACTCAACTGATGAGAAGTGGCAGGTGACATATTGACTCCATACTTCTCACAAGATGACTAATGCTAAATATTCAACCAAGTTGTGTGTTCACCTGTATTGTATACAACTAGTCCTTGAAATGGTTAAATACACGTGTTACAGCTCCACTGTGTCGCATTAAATGTTTGGGGATGTCATATTCATTCCTTAATCCAAAATGCAACATATCTGCATATCTAATGAGGTGCTCAATTCTAGTACATGTAATAAATGTCTCCAAATATCTCCAAGTGTCAAACATTTGGAAGTAGATCCTACATATCCATCTATATCAATGTTCTCTTTTTCACAACAGTTCGATCTGGCACAGCATCTGGACAGAGCTTGTCCACCAATAAGACTCCCTCTCCACCCCCGGATGAAGCCCTCAGTGGTGACAACACGGTTGGACATGTGAGCATGAATGATGGTCCTGTCACATTGGTTGGTCTGGGCAGACGGCAATAGTGAGTCTTACTGTCAAATACCAACAAAAAGGTAGCACTTGGTCTCAAACTCCAAAGAGAATTGAATAAATTAAATAAAGGTGTGAGTGGACTATCTACAAAGTCGTTCACTGGGCACTTTCAGAACGCTGGTAGTGTTCCCATCAGACAACCAACCTGTACCGCCCTACATCATTTGGGAAAGACATCATAAAGCACACTGGAAGTGGCCCAGTGTGCGATCACGCACAAACGTGCTCAAGTTGTTCTCTGTATCCAAACGATTGTATTAATCACTAAGTAGGTATCAGGAGGTTTCTAACAAGCAGTGCAAAATATTAAAGTAAACAAATTAAATCCAAAAGGTGGTGGTGCCATTAAAATAGGGTAAAGGAAGGAAAAAAGTTTAATGGGGACCTTCCTTTCCCAACATTAAAAACAGTGAGGAAGGTAGCATTAACAAATAACTACCTTGACAGTTATTATGGTCATGGTCGACATGTTTCTGCAGTGTTACCTTGGGCCCAGAGGTCACCTACTGCTTCATCAGGACCTAGTGATTCTACTGCTTGTAGTGAAAATAACATAAAAGAAAGTGTAAACAATATCACCTTAAGTTCTCCTGGATGTCGAATTCCCGGATTTCATAAAGTAACACACACACCAATATGCAAAAAATAGAAGAAAAGAGAAAACACATTTAGCTAGTTTGTCACATCTAGCTACAAGTTGTTCACAGCTCTGCATAGTAGCTATTGCTAAACGTCATTACAGTAATGTAGACAACCACAAATCACATTCTCGCTTAGCGAGTCATGCAAGAGCAGAATGACTTCTAGTCAGATACTCTCACCAATTGTTAAGGAGAATAACGCCCCAACTCACCCGGCATTAGCGCAGGTTTCACGGAGCCCCGCTCTGTGTGAAAAATTAAATAAACAAACAAGGGCAGAAGGGTAGAGTAAGAGGAGGCACCAAGAGGCGAGGGCAACCACTGTTTCATTGTCAAAAAGCTTTTTCATAAACAGTCTCAAGAAAGATAGTCAGTGCGGTTAGTATAACTCGAGACTGTGTCCATTACGCGTTTATTTCATAACTGCGCTGCGCAACCATTCTTGTCTGTCGTACTCGTTTGTAGAGTAAAAAGTAGTTCCGAGTACCTATTCAGAAACGGGTTCTGCTATAAAGCAAGCGACCGGTAGGTTCACTCGTAGAGTCGCGTGTATATTAATCCCCCGCGCTGCTAACTAGTTCATCAGGGTCGCTTACCTGCCCGTCGGTACTCCAGACGTCCTTCTGGGCTGTCTGTGGGAGGTACCGAACGGGCAGGAAATGCTGGTATTTATACAGATGTTGTGTTTCCCGATTGATCAATGTGGCGCCTTGTCGTCATTGAGCCGCGCCTGACGCTCATGGGAAATGTTGTTGATGTACTGTATGGGGCAGAAAACCATAGGGTAGCGTAAATCAATGTCTTTAAATCAAGGTTTTGTGTGCTGCTCTCCCAAGGTAAAGGCAACAGATTTATTTACATAGAAAGCTAGTTCTCAAATAAGAGCTCAAGTTACAGAACGTTATGCTACAGCTTTAGGATGACGTAGCTTGCGCATATTCTGTCTGGTCAATACACAGTGTCGATTATATGAAACCTCATTTACATGGCTCTCACATATGAGTGAATCATTGGTCTCAGTCACCCTGACACGTGTTCTATGTGCATGCCTGCATATAATGCAGAACGAGGATACTTTATTCTCGACAGAGAAATCTTTTTAATCGAATTTTTTTTTTAAGAATTAAGGACTTCTGAAGACTTTATAGAGACATCCACGGAATGTCTTCGTTCAGTCCTTCTTTGTCCGTCCGAAGCTTATGTACCCATTTTTGTTCACGTCTAAACAAGAACACCTTCGTATCAGTAATGTGTGTGGGTATCAGAGGTTGTTCTAGCACTGTCCAGTGCAGATCATTCGGCGTATGCCTTACTTGCAAGAAATGATTAGTAAGTCTTGTTGACTGTCTTGAACACCGAATAGAGCTTTTATGTTCGGTGATACGTGTCTTTACCCTACGAGTTGTCATGCCCACATACCTTTTTTGACATGGGCACGTGATCAGATAGACTAGATTAGAGCTATTACAATTGGTGAATCTGCGTTGTTCCCACGGACGATCTGTACCAATATCTATTGTCTGTGATCTGGTGGTATTGGGACAAACTGCGCAGTTCCCACAAGGGTGATGTCCGGTGACTGCCGGCATGTCCCACAGAGTGCCCAGTGCTCTTGGTAAGTCATCTTTAGGCCGGGTGTGAACTAGTTTGTCCTTAAGACTTTGCCCCCTCTTGAACACAAAAAGAGGAGTCTGAATACTATCTGTTCCCGTATTCAGAATACTCCAATGTTTTTTCACTATTCGTTGAATACTATTAGACTGTGTCGTAAATGTACTCACAAATGTCATGCGTTCTTGTTTTGATTTAGATGGTAAGACCTCCAATAACCCCTCTCGGTTATTATTTGAGGCTCGCTTCTTGGATCTGCGAACTAGATGTTTAGGGTATTCTTTTTGCAGAAGATCTTGTTCTAGACTTCCTGCATGATGTTCAAAGCTGTTTCTTGTGGAGCAATTCCTCTGAATCCGCAAGTATTGCCCATAGGGCAAATTGTCCCTCAGGGCCTTCGGGTGACAGCTATTGTAATTCAATAGTGAATTTCGTGCCATAGGTTTACGATAAAGTTCAGACGCCAGCCCCGTGGGTGTTGAGGTTATGAGCAGGTCCAGGAAGGCCAAGTGTGTCCTGTTGTATTCTATGGTGAACTTTAGGAACTGGTTCCTACCATTTAACCATTCATGGAAAACAGCAAGTTCTGCCTCGCTCCCCCTCCATATCACAAGGACATCATCTATATACCGTTTCCACAGACGTACTTTGTCTGTGAAGGGGTTGGTCTCAGAGAAGATGTGATCTGTTTCGAACCTGTGGACATATAGATTTGCTAGAGACGGGGCAAAAATGCTGCCCATGCTGGTCCCGCTCACTTGCAAATAGAGGGAATCTTCGTACTGAATTTTTTTTTCAGTCATTGCTAGATTTGCCAAAGACATTATCAGTCTTACTGGTGTAATGGAGTCCAGTTGTCTTTCTATTAAAAGTGCCTCAACCACCTCTAGTGTTTCTACCTGGGGGATTGAGGTGTAAAGACTCTCTACGTCAAATGACACCAAGATGTCTGTACTCCCATCGAAATCAATATCCGGTAGGAGCCTCAGTATATCTTTGGTGTCCTTGAGATAAGTCGGCATTTCGCTCACCATAGGTTTAAGAAAGACATCAACGAATGTTGATAAAGGTTCTAATAACGAGCCGATCCCTGAGATAATAGGGCGGCCCGGGGTGGTCGTTGTGGTTTATGTATTTTGGGTAAATGGTAGAAATAAGGAACTCTAGGATTCACAGTGCATAGAAATTGCCCTTCTTTGGCTGTTATCCAGCCCTCACTGAGGGCTTCTTCCACAATTTGCTTAATTTCTCTGGTGAGTCTCTCAGTAGGGTCTATTGATAGTTTGCGGTATGCTCTGGTGTTGTTAAGTTGGCGAAGGCACTCTGCCTGATAGGAATCTGCGTCGAGCAACACAATCGCCCCGCCTTTGTCCGCTGGTTTAATAACCACGGACTGATTATTGGACAAGTTAGTAATAGCCTCTTGTTCCCTTCTCGAGAGGTTGTGGAAAGGTCTATGTTCTTTAAGGAAAAGTTTTTTCAAGTCAGCATACACCGCTTCCTCAAAGGTCAGAACCTTAGCCGGGAGACCTATAGTTGTGGGATTAAAAGTGGAAGGTCTTTGAAGACCTGTGTTCACCACTCTAGTTGTTATCTCTCCGGGACTTCGTTGCTTTTGGGCAAAGAAATAGTGTAACCTAATCTTACTGTAAAGTTTTCCCATTTCTATCTGGGTGACAAAAGGATCACTTTTATTGGTAGAAACAAATCCAAGGCCTTTATTAAGTACCTGTTCTTCAATCTCAGTAAGCTGGTACGAACTGAGATTGATCACAGTGTTGGACCGGTCGACGTCTCCGCTTGGTCTTGGCCGATAACTTTCCCGCTCCTCAACCCCATTGTTTGGGGGGGTAAGTTCCAACGTACCTGGCCCTGTTGGGCCGTCCGTTGTCGGCCCCGTGTTCTCCGGCCAGATCCTAAAAAAGGCTGTTGGTTGTAAGTTTGGAAGGATTGGTTTGGGTCGTAAAGTCCCATCAGAGGGGGCTACTGTGGGAATGATGGAGTTCCCCAGGGGGAAGGTTGCCACCATGGTGGGGGCCCGGTAGGCGGCCCGAATTGTTGGCCATAGCCCCTCCAGTTCCTCCTGTTATTCCCTCTCCCTCTACCTCTCTGTGGCACTGGAGTGCCTCCTTGGTTGGAAGTATCTGAATCACTTGATCCGTTATCTGAGCTTGAAGTGCCATAAGTGGAACCTCCTTTCTGAGTGTTCTTGTTATATACTGGTGGGGAATAGTCATCACTCGTATATGGATACACCCTGGTCATACTGAAGTTAGCCAGATCTTTTTTAAACTTCTCTACTTTGGTAAACAAGATCGAATCGCGAAACTCCTTGCTCGTCTTGTTACCTTCATCTTGTTTCTTAGAGAATGCCTTACTTGTTGAAATAGTGGCCTTAATCTGGCCTTCCAAGGTTTGGATTTCCACAAGAATCTTATCCGCTGTTTTCTTTGCTGTTTTAATGATCAACACCAACCAGTCGCGTGTACATCTCCACGCTATCAGATACCAATCTCTTAAGAAGTCCTTATCATCCAGAAATAAGCGTGGTGCGTTGTTTACTATGAGCCCAGTGGGGGCGCAATTCCCACGCAGGTATTCTGCCATTATTGTCCCATGCACACATACTCTTGCCTGGTTCTTCTTTAATACGAGGACTTTGGTCCAGCCTTCATCGGTATTGGCTGCTGTGGTAGGTAAGAGATCTACAATACTGGGATTCTCTAACAAAATACTTTGTATTTCGTCCTCATCAAATGCTAAACCGAAATTGGTAGCCATCGTGTCAAAAATAGGGAATATTTTGTAATGGTTCCCCACCGTTACTATTATGCCCCAACTCTAACTAGTTCTGCCTGTGTTATTGATAGTCATGAAAACCCATGTACTAATAGAAAAATGCTTAAAGATCCGTAGCCTACCAGCTACTCTTACAACAATACTTACTAAATGGCGTGATAGCGTGGAGATGTACACGCGACTGGTTGGTGTTGATCATTAAAACCGCAAAGAAAACAGCGGATAAGATTCTTGTGGAAATCCAAACCTTGGAAGGCCAGATTAAGGCCACTATTTCAACAAGTAAGGCATTCTCTAAGAAACAAGATGAAGGTAACAAGACGAGCAAGGAGTTTCGCGATTCGATCTTGTTTACCAAATTAGAGAAGTTTAAAAAAGATCTGGCTAACTTCAGTATGACCAGGGTGTATCCATATACGAGTGATGACTATTCCCCACCAGTATATAACAAGAACACTCAGAAAGGAGGTTCCACTTATGGCACTTCAAGCTCAGATAACGGATCAAGTGATTCAGATACTTCCAACCAAGGAGGCACTCCAGTGCCACAGAGAGGTAGAGGGAGAGGGAATAACAGGAGGAACTGGAGGGGCTATGGCCAACAATTCGGGCCGCCTACCGGGCCCCCACCATGGTGGCAACCTTTTCCCTGGGGAACTCCATCATTCCCACAGTAGCCCCCTCTGATGGGACTTTACGACCCAAACCAATCCTTCCAAACTTACAACCAACAGCCTTTTTTAGGATCTGGCCGGAGAACACGGGGCCGACAACGGACGGCCCAACAGGGCCAGGTACGTTCGAACTTACCCCCCCAAACAATGGGGTTGAGGAGCGGGAAAGTTATCGGCCAAGACCAAGCGGAGACGTCGACCGGTCCAACACTGTGATCAATCTCAGTTCGTACCAGCTTACTGAGATTGAAGAACAGGTACTTAATAAAGGCCTTGGATTTGTTTCTACCAATAAAAGTGATCCTTTTGTCACCCAGATAGAAATGGGAAAACTTTACAGAAAGATTAGGTTACACTATTTCTTTGCCCAAAAGCAACGAAGTCCCGGAGAGATAACAACTAGAGTGGTGAACACAGGTCTTCAAAGACCTTCCACTTTTAATCCCACAACTATAGGTCTCCCGGCTAAGGTTCTGACCTTTGAGGAAGCGGTGGATGCTGACTTGAAAAAACGTTTCCTTAAAGAACATAGACCTTTCCACAATCTCTCGAGAAGGGAACAAGAGGCTATTACTAACTTGTCCAATAAACAGTCCGTGGTTATTAAACCAGCGGACAAAGCCGGGGCGATTGTGTTGCTCGACGCAGATGCCTATCAGGCAGAGTGCCTTCGCCAACTTAACAACACCAGAGCATACCGCAAACTATCAATAGACCCTACTGAGAGACTCACCAGAGAAATTAAGCAAATTGTGGAAGAAGCCCTCAGTGAGGGCTGGATAACAGCCAAAGAAGGGCAATTTCTATGCACTGTGAATCCTAGAGTTCCTTATTTCTACCATTTACCCAAAATACATAAACCACAACGACCACCCCGGGCCGCCCTATTATCTCAGGGATCGGCTCGTTATTAGAACCTTTATCAACATTCGTTGATGTCTTTCTTAAACCTATGGTGAGCGAAATGCCGACTTATCTCAAGGACACCAAAGATATACTGAGGCTCCTACCGGATATTGATTTCGATGGGAGTACAGACATCTTGGTGTCATTTGACGTAGAGAGTCTCTGGATCCCCCAGGTAGAAACACTAGAGGTGGTTGAGGCACTTTTAATAGAAAGACAACTGGACTCCATTACACCAGTAAGACTGATAATGTCTTTGGCAAATCTAGCAATGACTGAAAAAAAATTTCAGTACGAAGATTCCCTCTATTTGCAAGTGAGCGGGACCAGCATGGGCAGCATTTTTGCCCCGTCTCTAGCAAATCTATATGTCCACAGGTTCGAAACAGATCACATCTTCTCTGAGACCAACCCCTTCACAGACAAAGTACGTCTGTGGAAACGGTATATAGATGATGTCCTTGTGATATGGAGGGGGAGCGAGGCAGAACTTGCTGTTTTCCATGAATGGTTGAATGGTAGGAACCAGTTCCTAAAGTTCACCATAGAATACAACAGGACACACTTGGCCTTCCTGGACCTGCTCATAACCTCAACACCCACGGGGCTGGCGTCTGAACTTTATCGTAAACCTATGGCACGAAATTCACTATTGAATTACAATAGCTGTCACCTGAAGGCCCTGAGGGACAATTTGCCCTATGGGCAATACTTGCGGATTCAGAGGAATTGCTCCACAAGAAACAGCTTTGAACATCATGCAGGAAGTCTAGAACAAGATCTTCTGCAAAAAGAATACCTTAAACATCTAGTTCGCAGATCCAAGAAGCGAGCCTCAAATAATAACCGAGAGGGGTTATTGGAGGTCTTACCATCTAAATCAAAACAAGAACGCATGACATTTGTGAGTACATTTACGACACAGTCTAATAGTATTCAACGAATAGTGAAAAAACATTGGAGTATTCTGAATACGGGAACAGATAGTATTCAGACTCCTCTTTTTGCGTTCAAGAGGGGGCAAAGTCTTAAGGACAAACTAGTTCACACCCGGCCTAAAGATGACTTACCAAGAGCACTGGGCACTCTGTGGGACATGCCGGCAGTCACCGGACATCACCCTTGTGGGAACTGCGCAGTTTGTCCCAATACCACCAGATCACAGACAATAGATATTGGTACAGATCGTCCGTGGGAACAACGCAGATTCACCAATTGTAATAGCTCTAATCTAGTCTATCTGATCACGTGCCCATGTCAAAAAAGGTATGTGGGCATGACAACTCGTAGGGTAAAGACACGTATCACCGAACATAAAAGCTCTATTCGGTGTTCAAGACAGTCAACAAGACTTACTAATCATTTCTTGCAAGTAAGGCATACGCCGAATGATCTGCACTGGACAGTGCTAGAACAACCTCTGATACCCACACACATTACTGATACGAAGGTGTTCCTGTTTAGACGTGAACAAAAATGGGTACATAAGCTTCGGACGGACAAAGAAGGACTGAACGAAGACATTCCGTGGATGTCTCTATAAAGTCTTCAGAAGTCCTTAATTCTTAAAAAAATATTTCGATTAAAAAGATTTCTCTGTCGAGAATAAAGTATCCTCGTTCTGCATTATATGCAGGCATGCACATAGAACACGTGTCAGGGTGACTGAGACCAACGATTCACTCATATGTGAGAGCCATGTAAATGAGGTTTCATATAATCGACACTGTGTATTGACCAGACAGAATATGCGCAAGTTACGTCATCCTAAAGCTGTAGCATAACGTTCTGTAACTTGAGCTCTTATTTGAGAACTAGCTTTCTATGTAAATAAATCTGTTGCCTTTACCTTGGGAGAGCAGCACACAAAACCTTGATTTAAAGACATTGATTTACGCTACCCTATGGTTTTCTGCCCCATACAGTACATCAACTACATTTCCCATGAGCGTCAGGCGCGGCTCAATGACGTCAGGGTGCCACATTGATCAATCGGGAAACACAACATCCGTAAATACCAGCATTTCCTGCCCGTTCGGTACCTCCCACAGACAGCCCAGAAGGACGTCTGGAGTACCGACGGGCAGGTAAGCGACCCGGATGAACTAGTTAGCAGCGCGGGGGTTTAATATACACGCGACTCTACGAGTGAACCTACCGGTCGCTTGCTTTATAGCAGAACCCGTTTCTGAATAGGTACTCGGAACTACTTTTTACTCTACAAACGAGTACGACGGACAAGAATGGTTGCGCAGCGCAGTTATGAAATAAACGCGTAATGGACACAGTCTCGAGTTATACTAACCGCACTGACTATCTTTCTTGAGACTGTTTATGAAAAAGCTTTTTGACAATGAAACAGTGGTTGCCCTCGCCTCTTGGTGCCTCCTCTGACTCTACCCTTCTGCCCTTGTTTGTTTATTTAATTTTTCACACAGAGCGGGGCTCCGTGAAACCTGCGCTAATGCCGGGTGAGGTGGGGCGTTATTCTCCTTAACAATTGGTGAGTGTATCTGACTAGAAGTCATTCTGCTCTTGCATGACTCGCTAAGCGAGAATGTGATTTGTGGTTGTCTACATTACTGTAATGACGTTTAGCAATAGCTACTATGCAGAGCTGTGAACAACTTGTAGCTAGATGTGACAAACTAGCTAAATGTGTTTTCTCTTTTCTTCTATTTTTTGCATATTGGTGTGTGTGTTACTTTATGAAATCCGGGAATTCGACATCCAGGAGAACTTAAGGTGATATTGTTTACACTTTCTTTTATGTTATTTTCACTACAAGCAGTAGAATCACTAGGTCCTGATGAAGCAGTAGGTGACCTCTGGGGCCAAGGTAACACTGCAGAAACATGTCGACCATGACCATAATAACTGTCAAGGTAGTTATTTGTTAATGCTACCTTCCTCACTGTTTTTAATGTTGGGAAAGGAAGGTCCCCATTAAACTTTTTTCCTTCCTTTACCCTATTTTAATGGCACCACCACCTTTTGGATTTAATTTGTTTACTTTAATATTTTGCACTGCTTGTTAGAAACCTCCTGATACATACTTAGTGATTAATACAATCGTTTGGATACAGAGAACAACTTGAGCACGTTTGTGCGTGATCGCACACTGGGCCACTTCCAGTGTGCTTTATGATGTCTTTCCCAAATGATGTAGGGCGGTACAGGTTGGTTGTCTGATGGGAACACTACCAGCGTTCTGAAAGTGCCCAGTGAACAACTTTGTAGATAGTTCACTCACACCTTTATTTAATTTATTCAATTCTCTTTGGAGTTTGAGACCAAGTGCTACCTTTTTGTTGGTATTTGTAAAGAAAGAGGGCTGTAGCATCTTGGTCGTTAATATTCCCTCAGACCCCCATTTAGTAAGTATTGTTGAGTCTTACTGTCCCCACATCAACACCTCCCACCCCAGCTGCAACACCTCAACCAACCTCAGTCCCCCAACTGTGTACCTAGCACAGTCATTACCATCTTGTGCCCCCAGTACTGGATCCTGAAGTGGCAGGTATTTGCGGAAATCCAGAATATGAAGCAGCTGCAATGGGACATATAACAGAAGCTGGCCACCCACAACACCAACATGGGCCAGCTCATCGGAGTGCTTCAGGACAACAACACAACCCTCTGAAGGGCATTTCTACCAGCTTCTACCTCTTCCTGTGATCCAACTACATCTGGGCCATCTCTATCTGCAGCAGCCACAGGAAGGGAGGTCCTGTCAGAGAAAGACATGCCTGCAGACACCCCTCTCTCTGCAGCAGCGGATCACCCCCTCATGGTGGCAACTGGGGGTGTCAATACCAAAGTCTAGCAGGTGAGTATGGCAAGACACCCACCACTGCCAGCAAGGAACCTCAACCTTAATTTCCTCCCGTGTGTGCAACACATTCACTCTCTGGACTATTTCCGGACACCTTTCTCTTTCTGATGGGAGCAGTATTTGGACTTTAGACGTGGCCCTGGAAGCAGGACTAAAGCCATTCACAACTGTGAAGTTCATAGTAAACACAAATCTCTGCAGCAAGCTTGGACTTTATTGAGCTATTTCCAGTATGGAGAAACATTACATAATACATAGTAGTATGAAAAACGGAGGAAAGCTAGAAACCAAGTGAAGACTGATAGTGTTGGAAAAATCATGACAATGACGAGAGAAGAAATCACTTGCCCAAAGAACATACAATGAGCAGTTATCAGTTATCAGTTTTCTGGGCTTAGGGTTAGACTTGTGGAAAGTATCCTTAGGCTTCATATATCACAAGATGATGAAAATGGGATGTGTTCGTCTTTTCAGGTCACTCTATTGCATAATGTTTCATGTGAAGGAAAGCAACAAAGGTAAAAGATGACACTAGAAAAGTCTATTTGTTATTCCTCCTTCAGCAACACACACTATTGGAAGCCATTCCTGACCTCTCACTTAAGCCCACTAGGTCCCCTAAAAAGTAACATGACTTAGACATTACCCAGTTAGCATTCTGAATCAATCTCCATCAATCTTGTTAAGAAGTTATATTTTTACCTATATATAGATATCAACGGATATACCAATATACAATGAATAAAATTTTCAAATTCAGAAGAATATTCGTTTAGTCACAATGCCCACATCCAACAACCCATAAACACCTTCAGGAAGGTGCACATGAAATCAAGTACAATTAAAAAATATATATATTGTAAGCAACCAATCTCTTCAAGAGCATGACATTCTACTTGGTTTGGGATAAAAATGCCTTGTTTGAAATGGAAAAGACAAAAAAAGCATTAATAAGGTACACCCTCATGTTTTTTAAACGAAAATATGTTAGTGAACAATCTCCTTGGTTATCGTTATGAAAATGCACTGCTTGATAAAGGGTAGATCCATTGCATATATATTCCAGCTATCGCCTGCCATCCCTCTAACCTGAATCACTGTTCTTGGGTAAAAACTATTAAAAAAAACTACAAAATATCAGAAGGTAACCACAGTTTGACTCTAAATTAACCCTCAACTGAAAGGAAGTAGTGAGAGGTCTGGAATATGTTTTAACTTGGCCAATAGCCCTCTTTACCTTACCACAGTCACAAATAAAGGAAATTTAAATGACAGTTACCAAGGACAGTTTTAGACACCACATGCCTTTCTTTTTAAGCAATATTACTGTTTAAGATGATTTTGAAAAACGCACATCACAATATGTGTGCCCATGCACTGGTCTCAGCCTTGTTACAGTTATTTTCCAATATTTATCCTGTAATCCATGTGACTCATTTACCTTGCCCTGTGTGGATAAATGTAGACTCTATTGATCCTATCTCATTTTATTTAGCTTTGAATTTTTAAAGACATTTTATTATTATTTGGAGTATGCGACTGCCCTCCTCAAGGAGTAATCACAACTTTTGGTTTTCTGAACCAGTAGTAGCCCTGATTGTTTTTCCATGGACTATATTTGGAATGGTGATTGAATTAACAACCAAACCTGATACTTCTTCTCAGTGACCCAAATTGTCAATGTGTTACATTTAATTATGCCAGGTCCAAAACTCCACAGGTCTGTTGTTCCTTTTCCATAAGTCATGCTTGCATTGTACAGGCCTACTGTTCATGTGACACATTAACAGTGCAGATAATTAGTTACATCTGTAGTGATTTTGAAATGTTAATCACCAGCTTTGTTACAATCAACCAATCAAATAAGACATACAGTGATATGTTGAATGTAATTCCAGTAACAGTACCAGATATGGCAAAAAGTGTGTCTTGTAATGGCTGTACATACCACACAAACTCAATCAGACATAGTATGATATCCCATTAAGTAGCACACATGTCCACACAACCCCAGAGAGGAAGCTCTCAGTGACACACATGCCAGCCCTTTCATTGTGACCTAGGTCTTAGGATATAGTCTATGCTATGGTACCAGCCTGTATGGATCGTATACATCAAGTCATTGAGCCTGGCAGTGAAGGTGTCAGTGCAGTCATGCACAAGTAGTTTACCCGTCAGAAGGTTAATGGTGTTTTGTGTTTCATAGAAGCTCACATTACAGTACATGAAGGATGGCCCTGGGCTACATAATGTTAGTGGCCTGGCTTAGTCAGTGTAGATCATGACTAGCGTTGAGGATAGTCAACAGGTGACTACAAAAGTATGTACTCATGTTTTTGAAGTGCTCAGCATGTGAAAATTATACATGTAGTGTGTTAACTATTGATTAATACTTGTGCTAGCTGTATACAAAATATGTATAAACCCAAACATATTTTAACACTTGCAGTTCTAATCTGTTTCTTTATCTATTGCATCCATACAGGTCAATGCCCATTAGCCGAAATCCATTTGGAAAGACATGCCCAGAAGGTGTGGACCCTGGGGTTCTATCGCCAGCACAGCATCCACTGCAGGAAAAGGTTGGAGAATATGAGGGACTGAACCCGGCTGATAATGGAGGTCTAGCTGGGGATGTCTTACCAACGTGGACGGGGCATGTGCCGAACCCTGAACCCCCTCATGGTCTGCATACTGGTAGTGGCCTACCTAGAGTTTGATGGGGAGTTGAGGGCCCAACAAGCTACAAGGGGTAAGTTCTGTTCAGAGTCATACTGATATATTGCCAACATTGTGGGTTATAGGCAGTCATTTCCCCATCAATATTAGGGGTGGTCCATGTGTGATGCACAAGAAGAGTTATTGGTTCTGTAGGTGTGTAGTAGGTGCATGCTGATGTGCTGTGCTTATTGTCTTTCCAGGCAGGAACACAGCAGAGTCCAGTCCACTATCAATTTACTGTCTTAAATAGACACATGATTGAGTAAAGTGATTCATCAGCTCATGCTGTTTGATATTGGGGGTGATAATTGTACCAAACAGACCACTTGTCGTCAGTGCGTCAGGAGTGTTGCTCCCTCACTATTGTGTCTCATGTGTTGGTGGCCCTCTTACATGTGACATATATTACAGTGCACTTTGGATGCAGTGACTGAGCAATACTTCCCCATGGTAGGTGGGGAATGTACTGTAATATGAAATTGCAAACATCATTGGTGCCATCAGTATTAGTGCCTAGATGTTGGCATGTGTACCTTTCCCTGTTGTAGTAACATCTACACTAATGTTTCATACATAAGTCATGTGTCTTCATAGGCTGATGTCTGATTCCATCACAAATGTGTGAAAATAGTTATTTGTGATAGGTATACTATTAATGTGTTAGTGTGTAGACACTGGCAGGGGTCACACATACCCAAAGTCATTACTCAGTGTTATTAATCAGGTCCAATTGATGGCATAATAAAGGACGTGACAGGTAGACATACCCTCATTTCTCACTATGTGAATTTCTATGCCATTGATGTGGGAGTATTCAGTTATGTGAAATGCACATGTGGCTTTGTCAAGGTTCATTCACTGACAGGTGACATGCATAAGGAAGTAACATACAGAAATGTAGGGATCATATGTGAGTGTCTACCCTCAGTAATACTACAAAATGTGTGTTTAAAAGGATAAAAAGGTACTGTGATATGCCTTCTCATTAGGACACAGGTTAAACTCCCGCTTAATGTAGTGGGGATTGCCTGAGCCTCAACAACCTTCAATGGTCTATTGGCTTATAGGCATTCAATTTAATAATGGTCTTCTCACCAGTACCATTCTGGACTGGGGATGTCCCTATGTCCGACTCATTATGCTGGGGATATTTGTAGACAAATACCCAAGATATTTTGGCCAGATTGTCTCCAGTCTACTTTTCTGTGCTACATGGGATACATAGTGAAGCTACTTAAGTACAGCTTACAAGAGACTATCCTGACTGTGGACATATGAGGAAGTTTGTATTAGGAAGTGTCAACAGTGTGCAATAAGCATTTCCATATTCCCTTTTTCCTGCTACTGTATTTATTGGTGCAACATAGCTGTATTAGTTGACCATCATTTCATCATGATGTGGCATTAGGTATGTAACCATTTTCTGATTGCATGGCCTTGTGTGGAATCTGTAGGAATTCATTTATCATTGCCATTATGTGTGAAGACATCAGGTTACTATTGTATACTGCAAGAGCCAACCTGTGAGAAGTTAGCCTGGCATATGATGTCCACTAGTTCTAGTGGGCACCTTGCACCAGTCAAATCAACCTTTATTGATGGTGGTTGTAAAGTCAACCTTATAGAAAGCTATCCTAGTGGTAGCATGGACCAGCAGTCATCAGGCTAAGACTTCAGAGAGCGTATTAAGCAAGTTGTTTTACCAATTATTATCCCTTGAGTACCAAATAAAAGGACACCACACAAGGTATATATCAAAAGTATATGTATTTATTCTAAACACAACCCATCTGCACTCTTTATGAGGGTAGAGGTAAAAGTACAATACAAGTTACTCAATTACTATACGATAAATTGCACAGTATACGATATGCCCTAGGGTCCTCACAAACCACATACTAAAATAGTGGTATAAGAACCATGAGAGAATTAGAAAGCAGGCCTGGGGCCTGTGGAATCGCTGGGGCTACTCTAAACAACCAAAGGTTAGGAAGAAGGAAGCCCACGGGAGACGCGTGTAGTGTCTAAACACAGGCGCAGGTTACCATTGACTTTCTATGGGAAACGTAGAAGTTACAAATATACAATTTAAGGACACTTCCGGATGGACTACGATGGAACCCTTTTAAACTAGGACACTTTGAGAGTCAAGACCCACGGGAGCACTGGAGTACTCGTGTTACCTCACCCAGAGAAGCCGGGTGCATAGGTGTCTTTTTGTATCGCTTTTCGTCGTCGTTTTCAATGGAGAGCTGCAAAGAAGTGCTGCAGGCGACCAGAGGAAAAGTGTCCGGGTGGATCCAAGGGTGGATCAAAGATCTGTAGAAACTGAAAGCAGAAGGGACAGAGTCTGGGTCACTTGCCAGTGACTAGGGCGGTGATAGGAAGATGCCACCAGATGTTGGGTGATTTCAGGTGAAGATGTGATGTTTGTCCCTTCAGCCACAAGGACCAGGAGGCGTCAATGACAACCAGGAGCTGGAGTTGAGCTGTCTCACAAAGGATCTAGTTGACTGCGGTGTCGGTATCCAGACTGTACCCAACAAACCTTGGCAAACGCAACCCACCTAGGATGTCGAGATTGGCTTCGGAGCAGACCAGCAAGGTCTGAGGAAATTAATGCAAGTTATATTAAAAATGGAGTCTTCCAGGGGCTCATCAGCCAACAGACTAGGAACTGAGAAGATACGCCAAACTGAAATGCAAAAGCGGGACCCACAGGTCACTCGTGGAGTGGGGGCCTCTGAGCTTCAATGCAAATGGTGCTCGGGTCTGGGTCTTCAAGTACCCCAATGCATGACTTCGAGTTACCTCGTGAAGTGAGTGCAGCTTGCAAAATGCACGATGTCCAGGAGTTCCGGTCCCACGTCTCTCGTGTCCACCACGGGTCTCAGCTTTGCTGTGAGCAAAGATTGAGGTCAGAGATGTCTGAAAGTCTGTATCTTGTGTCGCAGATTCTTCGGGATCCAGCGGGAGCCTCAAAAATGCAGACTGGCAAAGTTGCTGTTGGTGCCTGTTTTAACAGGGTTGTCACTCCTTGACCACAGGGGAGATGTCTTCCATCTTCCAGTCAAAATGGAATGTCGAAGGTCCATGATTTATGTTTCAAAGTTTCGTCCAGGGTAATCTAAAGTCCTAGTGACTGGGCTCCTACACTTTTACTAAGTTTAGGGGCTGGACCACCCTTAAGGTCCCTCCTATGGGTGGACCTGGGAAGGGGGTTGTTACACCCCTTTCCCTTTGTCCAGTTTCACGCCAGAGCTGGGGCAGAGTGCCCCAGCAACCGGTTTGAACTGGGAAATGCATGGAGCACCTGGTGTGCCCCAGGCAGTGTCTGGAAAGCATTTACTGAATGCAGCCCTCCCTGCCCCAATATATTAAAGCCTGCCTGGGGAGGTGCTGGCACCTCCCTGGACTGGAAACCTATTGTCCAAACCTCCCCTGTCGGAGTTTTGTCCAGCAACAGGGGGTCAGACTCGTGTCTGTGGCAGCAGCATCCATTTTGTGATGCTGAGGCTCTGTTTAACTTTAACTGGGTAAACCAGTAACTACATGTCTTCTCCCTCTAGAAGGGTGGAATGCTACCCCCGCTGCCAGGACTGGCGGGGGGTTGAATTCCAAAGTGTTTGACACCTTACACAACATGTTTTGATAAAGCCAAACCAAAGTTAGCATTAACCGCGAGGATTATAATGCACTTAAGAGTATATGATATGGCTATATCATAGAACAGCTATAAGGAGATGGTTCCGAAAGCTGCAGAGGGGCTCAGCTCATGCTAGGGCACCCTCTCACATAAAACCAAGCACTCTGCCTCGAGGATTGTTAAGGCCTGCCATAGGAGTGACTTATAGGTGTATATGTGTCTATTTGTATATATAGATATAGGTATACTATATCTAAGTAAGGGGTGATTACACCACCTTACCCAGGCTGTGTGGACAGACCTGTGGTGTCAGTTTGGAAGGCAAACCAGGGGTGGCACAATGCATGCTGCAGCCCCTGGTAGGCCTAAGGTGCACCTATGCCCTGGGTACCTATGGTACCCTATACAGGGGCTCACAAGGGTGACCCAGTAAACAATCTGGTATGTACCTAAAGTACATGGTATCAATTTAGAGAGAGAACAGCTGGGCTGTGGGCCTTTTATAGCAGGGCCACAGCCACACTAAAGTAAAAAAAAAACAGAGAATCACAGCAAAAAGTGGGGGTAACCATAGGAAGCAGACCCTACTCCCCTACATAACCTATACAAGGTGATGAAGTATCCTACCAGATACCTGAGAATGTAGATCAGACAACTTCATTCATGCAATTGGAGCTATCTGTGGTTATGACTTCACTGCGATCAACTGTTTACAGGTAATGTAGCATGCATGCATGTGCTTATGCTCCTGTTGAAGCCTATGTAGTGAACCTTGTGGCTGGTGTGATCTGTGCCCTTTAGAAATCTTTTGTGTTGAAATCTGATTATCAAGTGTGGTAGTACAGTTGCAATAAACCAATTATATATGCCATTTTAGATTCATCTAGGTCAAGCAAAGGAGAAAGGGCCATCACCTTAACAGATACAGATGGTCAAAGTGCTTCCGGTCGTGAATGCACAGACATGGAGGGACCCAGTTACCGAGAGGGTGTAGGGAGTGCCACGGAGGATGGAAGCTTGACTTCTTCATAATCAGAGTCATCTTCCAGTGGGCAGTCCGGAGTGGTGGTGGACCCCACAGGATTTTTTCCACCTTCATCCTTTTCCGCCAACCCAAGTTCCATCTCCATCCTTTCTGCTGCTCCCCATCCAGTTGTCCAGTCCCAGTCCCCTAAGAGGGGAGCCGTCTCCTTCACTCCATGTACTTCAGCCTCTTCTAACCCCACTGGCCTGAGTAAGGAGGCTATTGACCTCCTGAGAAATATCACTGTGGGTCATATGGCACTGCTGCTTACCATCCAGGGGCAGAACAACCATCTGCAACATATGGTGTCCTACCTGGATAGCATCCAAGATCCAATGGCTGTCCACCAGAGATCTTTTCAGGCTCTGGCCTCTTCCCTCACAGCAGCCATCCACCCATCCCAAACTTTCACTCCACTTCTAGCCTTTTCCCCATCCAAATGCCCTATTCCCATGCCTGCCCCAAAGCACACTCACACACTCACACATACACACCAACACACTTCAAGAGCCCCAAGCAGCACACACAAACAGAAACACCAGAAAACATGCAAGCATGCAACCACTCACATGACATTCACCCCCTCTCTACCCCAACATACCCCCAGACAACACACCCATACCCACAGACTAATCCCTCACTCACATCTTTCCCCCAAACACCACACCCACACCACCAGACCCATCAACCACCCCCAGCATTCCCCCAGACACCATACCTGTACCACAAGGTCTATCAACCACCACCAGCATTCCCACAGACACCACACCCACACCACCAGACCACCCACAACACCCAGCATAGCCAGCACTCCAACATCACACCCCACAAAAAATGCAAACGTACACACTCAGCCACACACCAGACATTTACAAAACCCAAACATGATACATCAGGCACACAGACACCTGCACCGACAACACACCCACCCACACCTAATGCTTCCGCTCCAACTCCCTCTACCTACTAACCCCTACTCCCATTTGAACACCCTGCCCATTTTCCACATGAAAGTGTATTTGCCCTTACCCCTAACAACCCCGACTCCTCTCCCAAAGCCACAAGAACCTTTTCCACACCTGACCCATCCTTTCCAAAACCCAATCTACCCTTAAAAACTTGACCCCCCACCACTAAACCCAGCCATACCCCTAAGAAGACCAAACCCCTCACAGAACCTAAGACACACTCCCAAAGTAAGAACCAACCCTCCCAAAACCAAAACCACCCCTCCCAATAGCAACCTGATCCCTCTTAAGTAACATCTTCGAGGTGCCTCCCATGCCCAATGGATGACCTTTTGTGTGGAGGTTGCCCAGCAGTGTCATGGAGGGCATGTTAAGTGGCACAGCAGTGTGTTGGAGCACAAATTGTGTCCAAGGACTAGCCATTGGTCTTTGGATTACTCCATCTAGTAATTTTAGAGAAATAACAATATTTGGTTAATTTATAACACATTAGTCCTGTCATTACTTTTCTAACTATTTGATGTTATTGGCTACCTAGGGATGTGTGACTCCAGTTGTGTTTGTGTCACCCTGATTGATGATCCATTTGAGGTGGGCAGTATGATCTGACCTTGAAACCAGGGCTGGAGTTACACAATGTAAGGAGAATGTTTCATGGATGGATTTGTGGGATAAATTCCAATTGGGTCTTACATTGTATTGGGTTGAATTTCATTTGGTAAGTATTTCAGCTTGGCTTGGCCAATGTCAACATCATTTAGCTTGTACTTCTCCCTTTGATGTAGGCTGGATAAGTGTTTCATATGTGCAAGTTAGATATGTGTTTATCCACACATGGAGCATGTTGAATTGTCATAACTTTGCAGAAATGTTTATGGACATGTGTCCATTTTTGTGTTTGTACCTTACACCTACTTTATCTAAAAATATGTGACAAACGCTGTTACTGCTGTGTTTGCTTTCATGACTTGCACTTACACATTTCCCACATATGTAGAACAATTTGTAATTCTATTGGTTGTTCCTAATATACTTCAATTCAAAGGTCCTGTGCACATAGAGGTTTTAGGCATATACAAAGTGGACTGTGGCCCAGGGGCCCAATATTTCAGGGTTTCCCCTGGTAGAGGCCTACCTATTCTGAAGAATACATTGTGACCATTGAATGCTTATCACACTGATTATTTGGAATCCCGTTTACCTGACTTTAGTTTTTAATGTGGGTGTTATATGAGAGTCCATTACAGAGATTGAGCACAGTATCTGTGTTTCTGTTTCATGGCATACCCATACAGATGTATATTTGATATCACACCAGAATCTAGCATGTGAGCAATGTGAGGGTGTCCCAGAGATTAACAGAAGTGATATTGATGAGGGGGTACTGTTGTGTGACACAATGTAATGCACACCTCACTATCCCTGACCTCACTATCCCTGATTATGAGATGTGAACACATGTCAAATTTAGTAGAGTGTGTCTGTGAAGTGTCAATGACCTGGCCATAGAGGGCATTATAGAGCGGTAATTGGCGCATACATTGAGAACAATTCTGAACAGAGGCCCGCAAAATATGTTTGGCTTAGGGACCCCAAACACTTTACCAAGTCCATGTCGGGGCATCTATTTGCTGAGAAGTTGAAGGAAATAGGTATGAGTATAGCTTACCGTTGGTTGCATCTACCACAGTGTCAGTTTTGGACATCATTAAGCATGAACAACAGCAGCAGGACGTGAATGATTGGCTCCATGATGGCACAGGACATGTTAAGCTGAGTAAAAGTGAGTTTCAGAGTTATATCCCTCCATTTCCACCAGGTCAGATGTGGTGGTTGGACCGCCACAGTCAGGTCGACAGCAAGGCACATTGTAATTGGGCTGACGTAAACACTGGCAGTCTGCCCTCCGATAGGCCCATTAGCCTGTCCTGCCGCAGCCACAGTCTAGATTTCCTGGTGGCTGTGGCTGGACCATGGCGGTCTTTCATCTGTGAAACTGCATGCATTGTAATAGGGCAGGAGGACAGCCAACAGTGAAGGTGATTCAGACACCGTTTCGACAAAGGTACTATGACTGCCAAAGTCATAATAAGGAACCTAAGTCTGCCATCAGATTTGCAACAGTAACGCTAGCTTATTTGGACTTTCACTACGGGGAAATGGTAACATGAATTTTCTACATGTCCCTCTTTTAAATACTATGCTCACTGCCTTATGGATCACAAGGCCTCCATTAGGGTGATTTATTAATATTAAAAATGGGGGTTTCCATCTGTTAAAAAATGGTTATATTAAAAGGTCACACTGAAGGCTTTACAATGCAACAGTCAGGCTACAATAGTAAGCCTGAAGCCATGTTTTCTTTTGTCGCACTAGTGAATGGCACGCTAAGTGCTACAGTACACATGCAACAGTTAAGTATCATGCCAAGGGTGTATCGCCTCACCATGAACTATGGTCTTACATTTAAACACAGCAATCAGGGATTAGCCAGATTTACATAGTTCATGGGAAGAGCATATACACTAGGCATTGCCCTATTCCTTAAATTCAGTGAGTTGGTATCAACTTTGCCATTAAATTAAAATCTTTAATTTATGTGTATTCAAATTTTACTGTGCTCATGTCAAGAAATTATTCAAGTCTTTTTAAAGTATTGAGCAATATAGACTTGTGAAGAATGCTGTGGGTGCAGTTGAAGGTGCAAGCATACCTTCTTCTTAGTTTAGCAGGGCCATCCTCCCAGTGCTTAATTTGAGGCGGTGGTTTCCGGTGCTCAATACGGGCACATAATTGTCAGGACCTGCATTTTTGACAGTCTGTGCCATGGTGGTGCTGTTTGTGTAAAGTAGAGCCCAGTACAATAGTTGTTTATTAATTCAATATTTATATTAAAAATGATCAATACCTGTTGCCAAAGCCAATTTGTATAGCTCTGGGAGCCTAGAATAGTCACAACTATCACATTTGTATGAGTGTGATGGTTATAAGTTATGTTGCTAATGCAACTGGAAGCACTGACGGCGGCAATTGACGAGGGCCCTGGCACTTATTTACTTGCAAATTAAGCACTGCTTCCTCCTAGCTGTTCCCGTCCCGCTTCATCGAGATCCAGGGTTGAATCTAGAAAGTGTGTTTTTATTTTCATTTTTTTCTTTGCAGAAAGCAATGCTTCTATAGTTTGCTTCCCTTGTTGTACTGCGTTACAAATTTTGGGGGTGAGTGTTCTTCTATTGTTAGTGTTTTTTATGCATAATGTTAGTATCAACGATCAGTTTTGTATAGCCCCAGTTTTTAAATTATACTGAAACTTGTCTTGCGCCATTTAATTCCGTTGTATATGGAGACCTTCACGAATAGGCATTCAAGAGCTTATTTACAAGCCCCGTGCCTCGCCAGTGCATCACTTTTACCCTGGGAAAAAGTGACGCACTGGTGGCTCAAGGGGCTTGTAAATAAGCACCCCCAGTGTTTAGTCTTCATTTTCATTTTGCAACGTGTTGCATGAAGTATTGCATGTTCCGTTGTTTTCAGAATTGTTAAATATTTTGTGTTTTATTTAAAAATCTAGACCCAAGAACAAGATTCTATGTTTGCTGTATGTTGAGGTCAATGTTATATTGAACTTGTCTGAGTTTACGTTCATAATAAATGTTTATAGTTTTGTTTGGAGTCATTCCAAATGAAAAGTATGTTGTCAATGGATCTTCCCGAGACGTCAATAGATTGTGTTAGTTCATCCCATTTCTCAACCCAGGCACACTCCCTCTTAAAGCAATTCATTGTTGTTCACTGCAAATTTGCTAATGTCACAAATCATGCTCAAGTGTGACTACACGCTGCCTTGCCTAGGGTAGTACACTTTGTTCCACCCTAATTGGTGTTTGAGAGAGCAGTACATGTTCTTGACATCTGATATGACTATGCTGTGCTAAATGATGATGGTAAGGAGTTCATTATTTTATGAAGCCTCAATGCTCGAGACAGTAAACTAAAAACTGTATAAAATGGACGGTAAATACGTTTGATGGTAGTCTTAACAACCCTGTTCGGACAGACAGTTTTATCTGTCAAAACGTATGTTTTTTAATCATTTCTTGAAAAAATACTGTAGCTCTCTGAAGTTGTGTAGTTCTTGCTAAAAGCTCAAAGCTCAGCTTGATACATGTCATAATTTGCACCATCTCTCAGGCACATTTACTAAAGATAATATGTTATTTTGTGCTTTTAGGGTGTCAAAGAAATCCTTATGTTTGGTCCATGCTTGTTAAAAACAAATGTGCGGTAGAACTTGAAAAACACTTTGAAACATAAACATAAACAAACTTGGTGGTTTGAAATGACAGACTTATAGTTTCAGGTGTATTTGTGAGATATATATTTAGGGTCCGATTAGGCATAGTAATGAATGAATACATAATTAGACCTCGGAATCGCCAGATGTCACAGAGAGAAACGTAAGGAGAAACATCAGGCAAATAACGGACAAAAAATTATTTTGAGCAAAGATGGTTGATAGTGTTCACATTACAATCATGACCAACAAAAACTTGCAACCAAGTTGTGTAAATACCGATATTGGCAGGAAAATTACATGCTCACACATTCACTTCAGCAGAGAAAAGAATGAAATAGAGCCCAACTGCTTAAACACAGACTGTCAATACAGCCAGGTTCAAATAATTCTAAAAGCATGATTACCCAAATAAATAACAGAAGACATATACATTTTCAAAGAAAATATGTATTTCAAATAAGTGCCGCAAATAAAGACTTACATCACCTTGGAATATGCGAGCAGCACTGTAATACCATCATAACAATGCACAAACCTGCCCCAGCCAAGGCCATAACTCTAATGATAATATATAAGACATACAAAAGTATTTTTAACCCCAAAACCAAAACACATATAAAATGCGAATAGAAATGTCGATAAGTCAAATTAGGGGAGTCTTTGTACCGTTCATCTTATTCTAACCACAATCAGTATTGGGTGGAAAAGTCAGAAACTACAAACCCAAGGAGACCACTTACATGAGGACAGGAAGCAGGCACATAGCCATTGTTATGTTATGTTATATTAACAATAGTTTGTAAAGCACACTGACACCGATTGGTTTCCTGGCGCTGTAGGAGACAGAGAGCAGTCAGAGTTAGAAGCCTGCAGAGTTAGTGGTATGCTTGTTGGTAAAGCCAGGTCTTTAAGGATTTCCTAAATGACATGAGATCAGGGCATAGCCGGATCTCGAGGGGAAGGGCATTCCACAGGCGAGGAGCCAGAGTGCCAAATCTGCAACCGCCCGAGCGTTTGCGTTTAAAAGATGGTGTCTGTAAGAGACATTGATGAGCCGAGCGTAGGCTTCGGGACGGGGCTTACTTCGTGATAAGTTTTGTGATAAATTTATGGCTTTTGCAGTAGAGTGCTTTAAAGATCATGCAGCTGACTTTAAAGGTACAGCTCTGGGCCAACGGGAGCCAATGGAGTGTTTTCAAAAGACGGGTGGCTGATTGCCACTAAACATTAAGGGGCCTTTTACGATGTTGGGCGGACTTGTGTCTGCCCAACACTGTCTTGGAACTGGGACCGACCGTCCTTCGATTAGCAGTACCGACCTCCTGATTAGGATGCGACTGAGCACTGTTCGCTCGCATTCTGACATTTCCCTATGGTAGCATGTATTACGGCTGTAAACCGGCTGTAGTACATGCTCCCATACGGAAATGCGAGGTGGTGTTAATCGCTTTACCCTGTCTCACAGGATGCAGGGATTAACAGGGGACACCATTAGTGACCCCCCGGGCCCCAACAGGAGGCCGTAGAGGCAAAGGGGCACTGCAGAAAGCCCGACATGGAAAGTCTGACATGGACCGAGCATTGTAATCCCAAGGGCGGAAAGACCACCCTATGGGATTACAGGCCGGCCTCCAACTGGATGATGGGCTCCTTGAGCCCGTCCGAAGCCAGCACTAATGACCAGCCAGTTTAATTTCTGACCACCAGCATTGTAATGCAGCGGTCGGAAATTAAACCAAGATGCAGCACGGAGAATCTCCGTCCGATGGTCCGAGCCTTTCCAGGCTGCATTATAATCGGCCTCTAAATGCAGACCCTTCATTTGATGAAAATTATACTTTCCAACAATAATTGTTTTTTCTAAGTCCATCAGGACAATTATATGAGTGATTTCTATTGCAATGGATAGTGTCAACATCAGACACCTATGTTAGTAAACTAGAATTACCAAGAGGCTTGCCATAAACACAATACATTGACACAATGAGCAATGCAATGCGATGACGCCAAACAATTACATGTCACTCAATGGGTCTATTTTTTCCACCATCTATGAAATGACTTCAATATTCATCCATCAGCACAGGAGGGGATATCACAGGTTTTCCCATAAAAACAGTCTTTAAAAGAACAAGCCAACAAGAGGATTAATTTACATCATCCATCTGCACAAGAAGTGACTTCACTGGATTTCTATCATCCATCTGCACAGGAAGTGACCTCCCTGGATTTCTCAACATCTGTTTGCACATAAAGTTACATCACTCCTACCCCCAGCCAGGACCGACTGAATGGTGGCACCAGTGTGTCGCACACAGCAGGCTCCATAAGCAGGCCCATCTGTTGCTGTCCATGCTTGGGATGCTTCCAGTGCGAGAAATCCTGGCCCTCCACTGTTCTGCCACCACTACGCTGTAATCAAAGTATAGGTGACTACAAGGGAATCTATTCAGAACTTGACTCAATTATTTAGTCTATTTGTTAGTCCATTCATTTGGACCCAGTGTATCCTCAGGATTACCCAACAACTTAATCAGAAAAACCTTTTTTGTATCAAAACATTCATTATTTAAAATTTAAAGAGTAGAAAGCACACAGCAAAGAAAGGGTATGTTCAGTAAAAAAATAATTTATATTGATATAAATCACAGAAATGAATCAATGGGGATGAAAATGAGCCAAACTATACAAAAGCAATCATGAATAGCAACATATACAAATTCAATTGGCAAGTCATGACAGTAGAATCAACTCCAATGAATAAAAAGGAACCCAAAATCGTCAATGTATTATGGTGTCCTGTAGTATGAATAGCTGGGGAGATGATGCTTATGTCGACGTTTCGGTCTTATGGGTTGTCATCAACAAGACCATCTTCAGGCTAAACTTTTTCAGAGATGTAACCCCCTGTACAAAAAATTATATACAATTAATTATATACAAATCGTTGATGTGGTAGCAAACCCATAACATCAACTGGCAATTAAATTTCACCCTAAATAAGATGCTGTGTGCATACCCTCATCTTGAGGTACAATTCAGTTAAAACAGTACAATTTAATGTAAAAAACCTTCAAAATTATTGTGCTTCTATATACAATAATATCACATCAATTGATTTTACAACAAGACATCCATTAAATAGCTTAATCAAAGATGATCAAGGACTCACTTGGATCTACACTGGTCGTGTGTTGGATCTTCAAAATTAAGTGTAGTTAACCTTCCAATAATTCAGGCTGTAGTCTAGAGAGATATTTATAAATGTCAATCTTATGCTATCAACAGATGAGCTCTTAATAGTGCCTACCCAAGTGGCTACTACAAGACATACCTGGATCCAATAATTGTGTACAGCTACAGCTTGTATTTTAGAGATAACGTCATGTTCGGGTAATTCAAACCGAAAATAAAACGAAACGATGACCTGAAATACAATCGATGAATTTCCTCATGTATTAAAGCTTATACATAAATGAGCGTATATTCTATCAAGCTATCATTCCATCTGGGCATACCTAGAAAAGTTGTAGTGTATCAACGGATTTAGATGATCATCGATTTTGCAGTGTAAACCGTCTTGAATTTAAACGAAAATCAGGTAACCAATCCTGGAAAAATGAAAACGTTGATGTTTTAATTTGCATTATATTGGTGTGTCTTAGACATAACAAGTAAGCACTATACAGTGGTGTTAATTAATGTTTCAGTTTGAGAAGTCATGTTTGAGGTGAAGAAATTGCTACCTCAAGTCTTTAATGCACGTAAATGAAGAGTAAATCCTGGGCTTATATTCGGGACAACTTGTTTTGTAACACAGTGTGCTCGGCATTTAAGGTGCGCTTCTGTGTTTAAAACGCCAAAACAGCATATCGGTTGTATCTATAGAAAAAGTTAAGGCTAGCGTACTCAACACGTTAAGTGGGAAAATAACTATACATCACCTAATAGTAATATAGCAGCATGATGGCTGCATCTATTATAAGCTGGAGTTGCTTATAGTATCGCATCGCTCGCATAGGGCTACTTACATAGAGTCGAAAGTAAGGCACAGAGGTTCGAAAATCACTCCGCCGCCAACACGAATGAAATCGCAAGTCGTTCAGCAACGAAGTCACAGGATGCAGGCTACTGTTATAAACCCCGTGACCCGGAAGTAGGGAAGCGATTAGTGTTTTGTTTGACAACTGGTGTCTTATTGCAAGCGTCGGCCATATTTAAACGGAGTGAAAGTAAAACGTTTCTAAGGAGCCTAGCTTTATTTTTCACTTAGAGTACAATCATTTGGACTAAGTAAATTGAGATCAGTTACATAGGCTAGAAAATGGAATATACATGATCTCAGAATTCGTATATAAAATGTACTTCAGCATAATACAATTTGTAATATACAAAGAAAGATATACAATTTAAACAACATGTGTATATAGACAATACCTATTGTACAAAAATAAATTCTAAACTTGAGGGTTAACAGACATTTAGAACACTAAGTGTAACGCCTGTTTAATACAGTTACATTTTGTGACACCATATGTATATAAACAATACCTAATTCATAACAGTTAGTTCGATATATAAAAATAACAGTCCTTTAAGGCACTAAGGAAATTCATAACATATACAACTGTTATCTGAAATTACAAGTAGTGTGTTCGTGTATATCCTATCTTTACGAAAAGAGAGCAATTAGTTGGTTTTATAATTGAACCTATAGGATAACTACCCCTGCGGCATTGTCAACAGTTTACATTAAACAAGCTAGGGATTGCCATTCAGAACTGGAATTCAGGCCATTTTTCACTGAATCTGAGATACAGATCCAGCGTTGTTCTCTTAATGTCAGGATGCGATCAACATTGTATTGTCTGATTGAAGGTTTTATGACTTCAACCACCAACCAGATGAGGTCTTTTGCAGTGTGTTTTTCGCATGAGAAGTGTTCTACAAGTGGGGCATTCTCAACAAGACATCGGACCCTGGACTGATGTTGAAGAATACGTTGTTTAATCTTTTGAGTGGTCTTACCAAAGTATCTAAGGCCACAGGGGCATTCTATGCAATATACAACATTAGTTGTATTGCAGTTTGAAAAACTTTTCAGAGTGATGGTTTTACCATTCAATATGAAATCTTTGCAGACCTTAGAAGTTTGGCATGCTATGCAGCCATTGCATTTATAGTGACCAATTAGTGGGCTTAGTTGGCGCATATTATCTACTCTGTTTGTGTCTTTTTCAGTATATGCATGAACTAAGCGCTCTCTCAAGTTGCAGCCCCGTTTGAAGGCAAACATAGGTTTGTCACACAGTTCTGGTAAACTTGACAAAAGTGACCATTGTTTATTTATCAATTTCTTCAATTGATTAGATGCTGTGCCAAATGTCGTGACACAGACCAATTTGGTCTCAGTCGTTTTAATTTTCGATTTTAGTAGAGCCTCCCTATGGTTATACCAAGCTCGTTTTAATGAGCGCTTGAGTAATCTGTTAGGATAGCCCCTGGCATGCAACTTGATCTTGAGCTTTTGTGCCTCAGAAAAAGAATCAACACGTCTCGTGCAGTTCCTTCTGAGACGCAAGAATTGACCAAAGGGCAATCCATCTCTCAGAGCCTGCGGATGGTGGCTGTCATATTTTAAAAGGGTGTTTCTAGCTGTAGGCTTAGTGAATAGCGTAGTATAAAGGCTGTTTTCATACACCCTAATTGAAATATCTAAAAAGTCCATGTTTTCTTTATCGTAGATAATGGTGAATTGCAAATTTTGATTCTGGGCATTCAGCCAATGATGGAATTCAATCAAAGTCTCAGTATTGCCCTGTACACGCTGTTGCCTCGTCACACCACACAACACAGAGTATTCATTCACTTACCCAAACCTAACACTTGCCTCACCCACACAACGTCAGCACCCTACACCCCACTTGCTCATACAGTCCTGCAACCACCCACGCAGAACTTCACACTCAAATAAATGCCCCACAACCCCCACTCATTCACTTACATGCCACAGAGTTCTAGGACCTGCATGCCTCACATAAACATGGCTGATCCCGGTATCGGCATCTGACATGTCCACAGCCATCCCCAACAGATACAAGATCACCAGGCAAGGCAGGCTTCACAATTTTGTATCCCTATCATCCACAAGAATGCATGCCCTATGTTGTACTGCCTCCAAGAACATGCAATCCTCCTACATGGAACACCTGTAGTTCAAGCTCCATGTAACAACCAACTTCTCCTTAAGAAGCACACTCATCAACAGACCACCAGGACCGCGCATCAACTTCATTAACACCATCACAGACTTTATCGCACCACTCACCTGTGACATTAGAAATTGCATTGTACTCAGAGACTTTAACTTCCACCTGGAAGACCATGTCAACCCCAACTCAAAAGCACTCATCGAAGACCTTGGAAGCCTGGGGCCTCATTTATGAGGCAGTGCGTGAGTTTTGCGCTTCCGATGCGTCACTTTTTGTGACGCATCGGCGGCGTAAAATATGCCTCCTGTTGCGCACTATTTACAAAGTGACGCATCTAAGCAGATGCGTCACTTTGTAAACCCCTGCGCTACATTATACCTGCGTCAGGTATAATGTATGCAGAGGGGGCGTTCACCCGCAAAAAGCCTTGTAATAGTGACGCAGTGAAATCTATGAGATTTCACTGCGTCACTTTTAGGATGCTGTTGCGTCAAAATCTTGCGCCTGCCTCACAGCAGGCGTAAGACTGACGCAAGCCCTTTCACATGGGGCTTTCCCCATGTGAAAGGAAGCATTGCTGGAGTTGCGTCACTTTTGTGACACACTCCAGCAATGCGTCACTTTTGCGCCTACAGATACGTCAGAAATACTGACGTATCTGTAACTCCTAGCGACATGATGCATCATATTATAAATATGACGCATCAATCATGTCGCAGGGAGAGCGCAGTGAAAAGTGACGCATCGCTGTTTTCACGCAGGGATGCGTCACTTTTCATAAATGAGGCCCCCGGAATTCACCAAAGCATTAAAGGCACCTACCCATGCTGCCAGACACCTCCTGAACCCAATTCTCACCACCTACTGCAACAATTGAGTCGATGAGGCCACATCAATCTCCTGGACAGACCACAACCTCATCCAGTTCAGCATCCCAGTCTCAGTTCAATGCATATGTACAACCACCAGATCAGCGTGCTGAAACTACAGCACCATTACTGAGAATGACTGAAACCCATCATCTCAACACCCACCAACGCGAACAATTCAACAGCCTTCCTAGAGGTATCAAGAATTTCAGCAATTGGATCACCTCCGGAGCCAACTCCCTAGCCCCCCTCAAACACAGCAATACAACAAAGAGGCCAGTTGGTACATGGTGGAACTAAGACTAATGAAACACCAATACAAACAACTACAGCATGAGCCAGAACAATACATGCAGGTTCACATTCAAATAATCCCTGAGACGCTATCATCAAATGATTGGGACCACCAAGCGCACTGCTCTGGCAGACCTCATTGATGCCAGCACCAGCATAAGAAAATAAATCTTTACCTTTGTGAAGGATTTCACGTCACCAGTGGCTAACTCCAAGTCGAACACCCCCTCTCAGAATCTCTGCAACAATCTCTGTCAATTCTTCAGCAATAAAATCAACATCATTTACAGGAATTTCAGCCAGCAAATAGACCTGATAGACTTTGCCCAATGCTGGCCAAGCTTAGCCAGAGAACCAAAGCTAACCACTTGGACCATCAGCATCCCAGAAGAAACTTCTGCCACCATGAAATCCATCCACTTTTAGGGTCCAATCTGCCCCTGCCGCACCACGACTACTCCAGTGGATTGCAACTCATCAGCACTATGCTCACACTCATTATAAATACTGCCTTCTCTTTCTCGACCTTCTTAGATGCTTGGAAAAAATGTAACTTTACTCTTGTTATGGACGGAACTATCTGTAGAGCCCTTAATGCTCGTTAACTGCAGACCGATCTCCCTGCTACTATTCTTGTTCAAGGTCTCAGAGAAAATCATAAATAAATTCTTTACCAATTACCTCAATGACTACCAACTCTTCAACACCACTCAGTCTGATTTCAGAACCAACCACAGCATTGAAAATGCCCTAATCGCTGCCATGGATGACATACACATGACTCTGAATGGAGGAAATACAGAGGTCCTCAACCTTCTGTACCTCTTGACAGCCGTCGACTTGGACTCCTCATCCAACACCTACGAGATATGGGAATCCAAGGACACACATTCTGATGGTTCTGCTCCTTCTTGGCTGGAAGGACCCCGTCAGCCAGCCTGGCACTATACATATCGGACACCCGCTTTCTTATCTGCGGAGTACTGCATGGATCCTCCCTGAACCCAACCCTCTTCAATGCCAACATTATCCACTTCGTCTCCTACACAGATGACACACAACTCATGTCATGGATTATGTGGAAAATGCAGCAAATCTATAATTATTCAAAAATCACTCCAACTTCACAATAGAATAATTCTAGTGGCCCTTACTCACCTGCTCAGCACTCGGACACCGTCCTAGGTGATAGTGTGTCCTACAAATCTGTATGGCATAACATAACATAAAATAATATATCAACCAAGATAAACACTCTTTGTAAATTGCGTGACAGCTGTGGTATCAGGTCACAATGAATGCTTATTTCAACAGATGAGATAAGTCTGATTGGCTATATTCGGCCGGACTATCGGCCAGCTATTACACAGTAGACTAACACGATACTTTGAATATTCTCATAGTATGTGCTGAAATCTACCACCCTGAGTCTTATAAAGTGAGATTAGTGTATGCAGTGGGGAGAACATTGGCAACTGTTAAAGTGAAAAATACAATGAACTCAAGAACTCATGTCACAATTGTTTTTACAGTGCTTTGACCATGGGTGGAGTGGTGGTTAGTGTTAACTGTCTATGAACACTAGGAACAAAGTACTCCATCATAGTTATAAAAGAAGGGTTTTAGCTAAATATAGTTACCCTTCCGGACTTGATTTAACAAAATACATTTACCCTTATGGACTTGATATTGATAGAGCGCAAGCTCACCTGCTCAACATACTCACCTGGGCCCATAAAAATATGTATCTTAAACTGGTAAACCTACACTCAATCAATTTTGATTTTACTCATCGGAATTTATATCTTTAACTTACCAATCCAAGTCACCGATATCTAAAGTCCTAGAGGATCAAGGGAGTTAGCAAGAAAATAGGTAGAATAATTACATTTAGCATTTTATAAATAACCACAAACTCGGGAAAGGTTTAAGTTCTTTTATCTAAGTAAAAAACCTTAAATGTTTGAAACCATGAAATCTGTAACTTCTTGTTTATTTAGAATAATGAAGTTTGAAACAACATGCAATTAGACAAAGGGTGGGTAGAGAAGGGAAAAACAGTACAATAACAAACCCACACTTTATAGTTACCTAGAATGGTGTGAAGAACAACCCTGGCCACGGGCTGAGACAAAGGATTAGAATTGCAAAGTACAGGTGCCAGCAAAGAAGAACAGGTACAGATCAGAATCAGGATAGGTTACTGACCAAATTGGATCAGGACAGCACCTCCATAGACTAAGATCGGCACCACAGCTAAAGTTCAAACGCCAGCATTGTAAACCCTCTCTGCAGCTAACAGTCGAACCCCGATTGGGTCATCGAACTCCTTTCCAGAACCCCAATTGGGTTATCGAATCTTCTGACACAGTGATCTGTCAGCACCTCTGCTCTCGATCACCTATTGTATGCGTTGGGTCAGTGACAGGTCAGCTATTTGGACAAGTCGGACAATCTAACTAACTACGCCTACCCTAGTTATAATATTTTTCAGGTCAGTGTACCACCCCCAAATGTTGCAAATGTGTGAATCCCACAATTGTATTGGTCAGAAGACAAGGAGAAGTCATCACACCATAGTGATATGTGGTAACTTGTCAATCATGTATTTAAATGTTCCCTCCCATGACTTTATCTTCCCATGTTCTTTTATTCCACCCGGCAGTGAATGTAACAATAACATTCAATGTTTTAACAATTTATTCAGTTCAGCTTCCTCTGGCAGGGTGAGGAGGTTACTTCTGGTACTGGTTCAATGCCATTAGATTCAGTGGATTGAGTTTCTTTGCACAGGTGCAGTTCCTCCAAAGATGGAGTTCAGAAATACATTCCAGGCCCAAATGCGATAAATGCAAAAATAGAAGAGAAACAGTTTTAGAGACACAGAATAAAGGAACGCACTGTATACCACTTATCTCTATGCTATTCCCATTATTTTATTTTAACTATTGCATTAGAGGTAAAGCAAAACAAACAGCTTAGTAAAAGCAGCGATGCAAGCTTCTTGCACTTTAGGACACAGAGCAGCCATCTTAGTTCTAGTGCGCAGAAGCACAAGTTTTCCCACCAAGCGAGATAGCACATCACGTCAAGTGATTGTGACAGACGCAAGTGCAGTAGAAAATCCTGCGTAGCAGCAGCCATTTTAATGCAAGCAGATTATAGTTAGTAAAAGCACATTGTCGAGCTTCCCCTAGAAACAAAATATGTTGTATAATGTAGTAATAATATAATGAATCATGTTAGTTAGTACATTAATATTATTTTGGAGAGGGCTGAATACAAGCAATTCGCTTTACATGTGCAACCTTGCTCCATCAATCTCCTCTTTGATGATATTTTATATCATCACTAATTATTGAAACAGATGCCAATTTTTACATTTCCCCCAACTCAGTTTCTTCAAACTTTCTGTTAAAATTCTTCACATTTTTGATGTGGAGATCTTTCACTTTCTTGTACAAATGTCCATTATGATCTTCTAATTCAATGTCATTGATATTTCTTTTCATTCCTTTTTTATTCACTGTATATGTATTTTTATGCTTGCGACATTTGCAACACGTTATTATCCCTAAAATAAATAGGGCTATTCCAACCATTGGCATCTGTATTCTACCTACAAAACTTTTTCCTATGTTAGAAAACCAACTACCTATAGAGGAGAGACCATCTGTAAGTCTCTTCCATGCACTATCAACCTCCAGTGGTTTGAGTTCACTTTCTAAATGTGTAATATTCCTTACATACCCCTTAAGTTCTACACTTTTGTCAGGTATGTAGGTGCAACAATGTTGTGCTTTCAGCATTCAACAGACTCCGCCCTGTTTTGCCAACAATGTATCAAGTGCAAGTCGATTTTGTAAAACCATTGACCTTACCGCAACCAGTTCAGTATTGATCAATAAGAGTCCTCCAGCAGTGTCAGTCGATAAACGATCCACCACTGTTGACAATTTGCTAATTATTTGAGTATTCAGAACCACTCCCATTGAAGGTATCAATGCACTAAATATATCACCTACAATTTCTGAAAAACTAGCTCTTTTACTACGTATTAGTCCATTAGTTTCTTCATTGTTTCCAGTGATTCTGTTTACATGATATACTTTGGGAATACTATTCCAAAATAGCAACTCACATACCAATGATCAGGCAATTTGTAATATGCTTTGTTCCCACATATATAATAAATTCCAGGAAATACTGGCTCAGTTCCATCTTTGAAACCCCAGCCCCCAATTACTGTATAATTATGTTCACATTCACTAGAACCAATAAATATATTATTATAATAACTCGTTTTCTCCCTGTGGAGACAGAGTTTCCCTTTCTTTTCAAAATCCAGCAACATAGTAGCATGAGTTTTGCCATTCAAGGTGTATTCTTTATTTTCTGGCTATTTAGGAATTTTTCGTTTCTGTTCTGTAGCTTTTCTCTGGAAATCCTCTCTCCTTTTCTCAACTAAATTCAAAAAAATATATTTTCTTCGTCATGTAAAATGCATGTTAAATTATTCTTGTGTGTTTCAGCTATATCTATTGTACCTATTGTTAGAAAATATTCACCCATATGATGAGTTATGTCACCCTTAGTATGTACAGGATTCAGGTTACTATAAATAGGAAGTTCAGAGAAAATCACATCTGAATTAGAATATTAATATTGCAAGGTTTATTTTTTATAAAATAAACTAGCTAAAATACTACAGAAAATACCACAGGTCAAGGGCAAATGGTGATAAGTGACGTCCTCAGCTACAGATAATGGTAGCTTCATACAAACATAGCAATCACTTATTTCCATTGCCTCTATAAAATGTTCTAACAAATTTGCAAATACGTTCAAGTGTGTTCTATTTCTAATTTTATTGTAATGTAATTCTTCCTCATCTGATGCTTCTAATTCTACTCTTCGCTGCCTAAAATTAACTATTCTTTCATGTATATTTAACTTTTCAGGTGCATCTACTTTATCATGAATGTTCGTCTTTACTTATTAGATAAGGAATAGCTACTGTCAGTCCTAACCACACAATGAGTACTATTACTACACTACATGTGCATATTCTACAGCATGTTTTTAAGCAGTTTCTGTTTTGGTTTACCACTAACAGTATGATCAGCTATTTTTCCACTAAGGAGACTTAGCCCCTCTTTGAAACTTTTCACAGAATTTCAACCTGTGAAATCTTTCAAGGTGGTCTCACTTCTTCGTCTGTTAGATCATCAATTAATTCGTCATCACTTTCATCACTCAGTTCTAGATTTTCAAAATCTTCAAGAATGACGTAGGTCCATTCAGGGCCTCTGAACTTATTATTCAGTCTTTTCAGTCATGGACTTCTCCTTCTTGGTTGTTCTGTGGAAAGCCCAGTTTGACTTGATATTGCGTTTACTTGCTCTGGTTCTTCATTTATTGGTTTAAGGCGAAATTTTAATCTTTTGACAAAACCAGGCCACTTATCTCCCTTTCTGAGTCTTTTAGCTGGCACTGTGCTTTGTTTTTCTTCAGTTGCTCTTTTATTCTCGTTAAGTTGTGGCACAATTTGTACATCTTCGTCATCTGTATCTTTCTCTATCTGACTTGGTCCAGGTCTTGCTTCTATTTCTTCTGCCTGGATGCTAATCTGGCCTTGTTCAGGAGTGTACTGTATTTGGCTTTGATTTTGTTTGTTTTCTTCTTCCTGAACACGTCTCTCTACATCTATCTCAATTTCTTGCTTTTCTTCTTCCTGAGCCTTCGCCCTATTACCTATCTGTCCCTCCTCAGACTCTGGATCTGTGACAGGTATCTGGACTGTCTGAGTATATTGATCTCTCCTTATCTGTTCCTCCTCAGAATTACTATTGGCTTTGATTTCTGTAACCTGAGTACATTCTTCTATTCCTGACTCATCCTCACTATCACTCTGTCTATCTAAATAAGTCTGAATTCTGGTTCTCACAACATCTGCAGGAATGTCAATCACTGGAATCCATTCATCCTGACTGGTGCTCGGTCGTACATCAGCAACTACTTCGGAATCACTTTCTTGAGACTCCTCAGCTGCAAAATATTCTGCTTCAGTTTCATCAGGTTCAGTCACTCTTTTAGTATGACTTGTATGGATCCAATTCGGAATTCCCTTGCACTTTACAGCTGTAGTGGTGACCAATATAACTTGTTTTGGCCTTCCCCACCTCGGAGCTAGGCAAGATTCTCGTATATGTCTCTTTATCACAACCCAGTCACCTGGTACCAGATCATTGTGCTGGAGTTGATTGTCTGGTGACAGCGTCTTCTCCAACCTGATGAGAGATAGAACACACTTGGTCAGCCAGTTCTTTGCAGTACTCTAGTACTAAGTCATCAGATATATTTATTAGCTTGTGTCCTGGCACCCATGCCTGTCTCATTGCTCTTTCCATGAGTATCTCATGAGGACTCAAGCCTGTGTTTCTGTCTGGAATGCTTCTGAGTCCCATCAAAACAAGAGGTAAAGCATCTGGACAAGTTAACGGAGTAGATTCATATATCTTTCCCAATCTTGATTTGATTGTGCCATTCAGTTGTTCTACCACTCCAGAAGCCTCTGGACGATATGCACAGTGCAGTCTTTGCTCAATTTTGAATTGTTCACAGATTAGACCAATTATTTCATTATTAAAAATGACTTCCTCGGTCTGATTCAATTGTTACTGGAAAACCGAAACGTGGTATGAGCTCTCTGAGTAGTAGTTTTGCTACTGTGATGCTATCAGTCCTGCGTGTAGGGTAAGCTTCCACCCATTTTGAAAATAGGCAGACAATGACAAGGACATACTTCATTCCTCTGCAAGGGGGTAACTGAATAAAGTCAATCTGAAGACGAACAAAAGGACCTTCTGCTATCCCAATTTTTCCTTGCAACACTACAGTCTTCTTTCCAGGATTCATTTGTTGACAAATTAAGCACCTATGGCAAAGACTCTCTGCTACATTCCTGAACTTTGCATTAAACCAAGTTTGTCTGAACAATCTGATCATGGCGTCTCGCCCTAGGTGTGAATCACCATGGTACATCCTAGCGATAGGAGCAAGCATACAGTCTAGCAACACAGGCGTTCCATCAAGGTAAACAATGACACCTTCTCCAGCCCCTCTCTGACAATCTATATTTGCCCATTCTTCTCTCTCCTTTTGTTCTGCATCATTTTGCAAATCTCTCACTTCTTCCCACGTTTTCACTCTTTCAAGCAACATAAGTTTGCAGCTGTTTCCATTTGTTTCAATTTTCATGTTTATTGCCATTTTATTTTTGGCACAATATTGAGCTAATTGGTCAGCATATTGATTACCTCTTGTCACTCTGTCATTGCCAGATTGGTGAGCAGCACACTTGACCACAGCCACTGTTTCTGGTAATTGGATTGCTTTCAGCAAATCTTTCACAAAATTTCCATTTTTAATAGGAGTGCCTGATGAAGTCAGAAACTCCCTTTGCATCCAGAGTTGGCCAAAATCATGCACAACTCCATAGCCATATTGGCTATCAGTATAAATAGTCACTTTAAAATGTTTCCCAATTTTGCAAGCCTTCGTCAATACAATTAATTCAGCTACTTGTGCAGATTTGACTCCAGGTAAATAGGATGCTTCGACTGAACCCTATAGAGTACATACAGCATAAGCAGCACTCAAACCTCCTTCCTCATGTCGCATGCATGAACCATCTACGAATAGCTCATGTTCTGAGTTTAACAGTGGCTCTTCTCTTATATCTGGGCAAGGTTTAGTAGAGTATTCTGTAAGATCAATACAATTATGTTCAACTTCATGTTTGACTTCTGCAAAACGTGAATCAGGCAACAATGTTGCTGGGTTCAGAATATTACACTTAGCAATAGTCATGTTTACTGCACCTACAAGAATTCGCTCATACTTAGTCAGCCGACCAGGCGTCAGGTACTGAGTTTTAGTTCTGGTCAACAAAATCACAACTGCATGTGGGCCATATACAGTTACTGGATGTCCCAATAATAATGGACTCACTTTGCCCAAGACTCATGCAAGTTGCTGCTAATGCTTTTAGACATCCTGGCAATGCAGCTGCCACTGGATCTAGTGTAGAGGAAAAATATGCAACAGGACGTCTCATCAGACCATGGGTCTTAGTCAGAACTGAAAGTGCACAATTGTCTCGTGTATCACAAAACAATGCAAATTATTTTGAATAGTCAGGCATCCCTAACGCTGGAGCTGAGCACAGACAATCTCGTAATTTTAGAAAAGATGACATGCTTTTATCATCCCATTCTACTGGATCCTTTGCTCTTTTCTTTGTCATTTGTATTAATGGTTTTGCTGGATGTATGATGGTACAACGCGGTATAAAACACCGCAGACCATCACAGCGCAGGTTTTACAACGCAAGTCGTTACAACGACTTTCATTGGAGGGTGCTGGACTTAGGAGTAGTATAATTTACTATTCCAACTCCAGTCTACATACAGTAGGGAAGGTGTTGGATAGTAAGTTATACTATTCCTTGTCCTAGAGCGCCCTCCAGCGCAAGTCGTGATAACGACTTGCGTTGTGAAACCCGCGTTGTAATGGCACTGCGGTGTCATTACTGCATTGTAAAGGATGTTCCCCGGTTTTGCTAGGACTGCAAATCCCACAATCCATTGCCTACAGCAACCTACAACTCCAAGAAACATTCTGATTTCTTTCTGCGTTTGAGGTAGACTCATGTTTTGAATTATTCTGATTCTTTCAGAAGTAACCCTTCTGACACCTCTCTCTAGCTGGTGTCCCAGATATTTCACTGATGTGGTACACAATTGCAGTTTCTCAGGTGATACTTTGTGTCCTCCTTTACCTAAATGATTCAATAAAGCAATGGTATCAACAACACAGTCTTTTCGATTCTTAGACGCCACCAGTAGGTCATCTATATATTGCACCAGGACTGATTGTCCGGGCAATATCAGGGATTCAAGGCACTTTTTCAAGATCTGATTAAAAATTGAGGGACTTTCCGTGTACCCCTGAGGGACACGATTCCAAAAGTAGATATGGTCGACGACCTTAAATGAGAAAAGATACTTGCTATCTGGATGCAATGGCATAGAAAAGAATGCATGGCATAGATCTATTACAGTAAACCAGCCTCCTGCCCACTGTATTTGATGCAAACTCACAACAGGGTTTGGCACAACTGGATAACATGGGACAACAATTTTTGTTCATTTTGCGGAGGTCTTCTACGACCCTGTACTTTCCGCTTGTTTTTTTTATGCCAATTATGGGTGAATTACATTGACTGCTCATTATCTCCTGCAAAATTCCTGCTTCAACTAGACGTTTTATTTCTGGTGCAACTCCTGCTTTTATTTCTGGGCTCATTTTGTACTGTCGAATATTTGGGTAAACTGCACCTTCTTTTACTGTGACTTTTACTGGATCAACATCTGCCATTAATCCTACATCTTTTCCCGTGAAATCCCACACTTTAGGATTTACCGTATGTTGTAATTCTTTTGGCAAATCTTCTAAGGTAAACTTTTTATTTTCAGTTCCTTGTTTTGCTAACATAATTTAATAAATTTCATCTTCATCTGGAGTTTGAATTTCGACACCATTTGGTGTACAAAAAATAGTGCAGTTCATTTTGCACAGCAAATCCCTACCTAATATGTTTACTGGACTGGAATCACATACAACAATCGTATGCATTTCTTTAAAATTGCCTATTTTAACTTCCATTGGTTCTGTAACAAGGGTACTAATTTTTTATTAGAAACGCCCACTACTTGGATCGCTTCTCCCGAGAGGGGTAGGTTTGGAACGTCTGCTGTTCTTACAGTCGAACGGGTAGCGCCAGTATCCAACAGAAAGGTAACATCATTTTCGTCAATCCTTCCCTCAATGTATGGACCTGACTGGTCTACCTGCAAGGATGCGCCAAGTATGCACTCCTCGTCCTCTCCTCTCAGGCACCGTCAGAAACTGTCTTCTTCAAAATATGAGTCACTCAAAAGAAATTGGGGTGTCACTGTGTCCCTCTTACCACTTCCTTCCCAAATTGTGGTATCCACACTGTATGTGGGCTGACTCCCAGGGTTTGGCATAGGAGCCAATGGTAACTGATTTTGTATTACCTGTTGTTGGCTGCCTTTTCGATACCTCATTCTACGTCTGTGAATTCAAATTATCATTTTGCATGTTATTATTTAATACAGCCTTACACTCGATTTTCTAATGCCCCAACTTGCCGCACCCATGACGAGAAAATTTCTTTTTAGCTTCATCTCTGTTAAACTTTCCCCTAGGGTTATTTCCATTTCCATCTCCTTGGGTCTGAATATTTTTCATTTGAAGTTCTTGTTGCTCTGCTAATTTTACTTGTGCCCAAATTACTTTTTCTTCTAAATTCTTTCGCTTATTGTCCAATTCACCTTCACAATATTTTGCATATTTGAGTATTTCATCTATAGGTTTGGCCTGCCAACAGATCTTATGATCTTTAATCCATTGCGAAATTTCTGGTTTTAGCCCAGACACGAACCGATAGATGAAATGCGCCATGTCTTTGGTATCTCAATGTTTTCTAAACCACTATACTGTTTAAAAACTTGTAAGAGACGTTCATAATATGCATGCACAGATTCAGCTTTATTCTGTGTAGTTCTGTCTAACCTAGTCCAGTCAGTCTCTTTTGGGGGTACCTTCCCTTACAAGTGTAATATTACCTGATTATATTTCTTCATTACTTCATCTGATGGGACTCCTGTTTTTAGGTCTCTAGGATACTCAGCACTTGGCCAATCTACTGCGATTTTACATTCTGTCCATAAATCAACAGGAACAACAATATCAAATAACCCATCTAAATCTTTTAACAACACTTTTGAAACTTTTACAAATCTTTCAACTTGTCTGTACCATTCAACAGGTTTCTCTCGTAATTTAGGGAAATCATTTGTAAATGACAAAATATCTTGTCGGGGCCATGAGACATGTACATAACCTCCACCTGGCACTTCTCGCATTGGACACAACCTTTCCACTTTTTCTGATTCTTTCAACATATACTCTGATGCAGTACTTTTCATTTGAGCTTCTTCCTTTTTCTTTATCTATCTAGCTTTCCTTCTGTCTAAATCACCCCATTTTTGCAATAGTGATAACAACTCTTTGATCTGCAATTTACGTCCTGACACATTCATGTTTTCTAAATCCTTGTCAGAAAACTGATCTCGATATGGTTTCTGTAACACTTTAGACTTACCAATATCAATTCCCATTTCAGTTGCCAAACTACAGTAGCACTTCTTGTACCTGAGGAGGTTTCTATTTGTACCTCTCTAGAATTTACAGGAGTAGTTTTCCTAGCTGAGCTACTTACTGGTTCTCTTATAGGTAAATAGATCAGAGAAATTTCTGACTCACATTCACTTGCTTGATCATCCACTAATAATGTTTATTTTCTTGGCTGCACTACAGGTGTGGTTAGAACAGGAGGTCTAGGACTGGTTTGCTTATCTCCATATAAAGGAAGAAAAGGACCTATAGTTAAGGGAATCCTTAAGGCTTCAGGACTTATATTTAACTGTGTAACTTTCTGAATTAACTCATTTCTTTGTTTATTTATTGCTTCTCGTTCTTTTTCCTGTAACACTTTTTCTAATGATGCCTCATGTATTACTTGGGGAACTAAAGGTGGCTTTAAGAACGGAGCGCTAGGATTAGCTTGATTTTGCTCTTCATTATAAGGTGGCAGATTTTTCATTAATAAATCCTCCAAGTAATCATCTTCTATATCAGCACTTGTCATTACATTTTTAGTTTTCTAAGTACTTTTACTCCCTGTTTGTTCTTCTAAAGCTCGGCAGTATATAATCCTTCCACTAACATAGACTGGCTCCAATGTTTCATCTGTTTGTCTCTAGTCTCTTTAGGAAATTTTGGACACAATGTATTCAAATTCCTGTCACTTCTGGATCTATCTTGCTCAAAAGCCTCTGTATCCCATTCCTCTAATGCCTCATATTGAGTTAATCTAAGTCTTGGATCTAATTCATTCATGCGTGCTCTTAAATTGTACAAAACTATACCATTAAAGGTACCTTTTTCTGAAAATACAAAAATTCCGTCATATTTTGTATATTCTATCCAGTTATCTAACCATATGCAAGTGTGATAGCCCCTTTCAACAATCATGTATGATGCAGGCGTATTCGGTGGTGGAATAATAATCCCTTCACTGGTTTTTATCGACTTATCCTTTTTAAACACATTTTTAACTTTCTTGACGAATTACATTTTTCTTTTATCTCCGTACATGATATAAGGTCTTCCTCTAATCATCTGTTCCTTAGCAAAACCTAGGTATTTTCTATCTGGTCTATTTTCTATGAATCCTGGATCTAAATGCCACATATATTTTATGCTGCTTTACTTTTGTGATGACACTGAGTTGTTTACAAAAAAACCTCCAATACCAATGTGTTTCTTATTTTCAATGACCAATCAATAATTAGAATTCAAATAAATCCAACCAATGATTGCGCAGCTTTTCTCATGAGACACGTTCTCATGCTCCTGTACTCACCCCTCCTTTACAATATTACCTCAGCTACACACCCGCTGTCTCAACTAATACCAGCATGGCTCTAAGTGACATCAGTGCAACTCCGCAACTGACTCCCTCCTTTGCAAGGTAATACAAGAACTTCCTTTTATTCACTTTAAATGTTCATCCTCATTAATTAACAATGTTAAAACATTTGCCACTGTGCCTGAGTAACTAATTCAAAGAAAAGAATGATTTGTTTCACTGCGAGTAACTCCATTCCAATTACTCTTCATACACTACAAGAAGATCCCTTCCGTCTACGTTTCACACAAGCATCGGAGTATCTTTTACTCCCTCGGGTTTACCCTTTCTAGTTGTTATAAGGCCAAAGATTCACCAGCGAACCCCTTTGCTGACAATCAAGCTCAGAAGAACCTGTTACTTCTTTAGTGTGACCCTTTCTAGGTTATATCACAACAAAGTTTTACTAGCAAACTCCTTGCTATTAATTATTCACACATTCATACAGAAACTCCCTAAAACAGTGCTTCCGGTTCTACCTAACCATGCACTTATTTCCTCAGACAAGTGACCTCACTACAGAGTGGCTTCCATTTACCACCTGTTTATTCTGCCCCAGAGGATTCCAAAGCAAAACATATAACAGGTACGAACAAGTTTAGTTAATACATAAAAATCAAAATAATTATATACATAATGCAATTCAATTTAACCAACTAACTACCTATGTTAACTAAAACCTAAACATCCTCTGTTACCAAATTAACTGATAGAGCGCAAGCTCACCTGCTCAACATACTCACCTGGGCCCATGATACAATGTATCTTAAACAGGTAAACCTACACTCAATCAATTTTGATTTTACTAATCGGAATCTATATCTTTAACTTACCAATCCAAGTCACAGATACCTAAAGTCCTAGAGGATCAAGGGAGTTAGCAAGAAAATAGATAGAATAATAACATTTAGCATTTTACCAATAACCACGAACTCAGGAAAGGTTTAAGTTCTTTTATCTAAGTAAAAAACTTTAAATGTTTGAAACCATGAAATCAGTAATTTCTTGTCTATTTAGAATATTGAAGCTTGAAACAACATATGCAATAATTTGGAAGAAATATCTTTAAGCATTAGACAAAGGGTGGGTAGAGAAGGGAAAAGCAGTACAATAACAAACCCACACTTTATAGTTACCTAGATTGGTGTGAAGACCAACCCTGGCAATGGGCTGAGACAAAGGATAAGAATCCCAAAGTGCAGGTGCCAGCGAGGAAGAACAGGTACAGATCAGAATCAGGACAGGTTACGGACCAAAATGGATCAGGACAGGACCTCCATAGACTAAGACTGGCACCACAGCTAAAATTCAAATGCCAGCGTTGTAAACCCTCTCTGCAGCTAACAGTCGAACCTCGATTGGGTCATCGAACTGCTTTCCAGAACCCCGATTGGGTTACCTATTGAGTGCGTTGGGTCAGTGACAGGTCAGCTATTCGGATAAGTCGGACAATCTAACTAACTACGCCTACCCTAGTTATACAATTTTTCACGTCAGTGTACCACCCCAAATGGTGTAGATGTGTGAATGCCACACTTTTATTGGTCAGAAGCCGAGGAGAAGTCATCACACCATATTGATATGAGGTAACTTGTCAATCATGTATTTAAATGCTCCCTCCCATGACTTTATCTTCCCATGTACTTTTATTCCACCCGACAGTGAATGTAAAAATAACATTGAATGTTATAACAATTTATTCAACTCAGCTTCCTCTGGCAGGGTGAGGAGGTTACTTCTGGCACTGGTTCAATGCCATTGGCTTCGGTGGATTGAGTTTCATTGCGAGTTCCTCCAAAGATGGAGTTCAGAAATACATTCCAGGCCCAAATGCGATACATGCAAAAATAGAAGAGAAACAATTTTAGAGACACAGAATAAATGAATGCACTGTATACCACTTATCTCTATTCTATTCCCATTATTTTATTTTAACTATTGCATTAGAGGTTAAGCAAAACAAACAGCTTAGTAAAAACAGCGATGCAAGCTTCTTGCACGTTAGGACACAGAGCAGCCATCTTAGTTCTAGTGCGCCGAAGCACAAGTTTTCCCACCAAGCGAGATAGCATATCACGTCACGTGAGCGCAGTAGAAAATCCCGCGTAGCAGCAGCCATTTTAATGCAAGCGGATTATAGTTAGTAAAAGCACATTGTCGAGCTTCCCCTGGATACTAAATATATTGTATAATGGAATATTAATATAACTAAACATGTTAGTTTGTACATTAATATTATTTTTGAGAGGGCTGAATACAAGCAAGTCACTTTATATGTGAAACCTTGCTCCATCAATATCTAAATATTCAGTATGATTATGTTTTACATGACTGCTTCCAGAGACTATTCCCCTGGCATTCAGATGTACCTTTTCCTTCTCTATCAATGCATTGGTGCATGATACCCTGCTGGGACAGAAAAGTAAGCCAAAAAACAAGGTCCCTTTAGATCCTAATTATAGCCTCTCAAACTTTGGGCAAATCAATATTGGCTGAAACATGTTGACCTCTGTAAAATAATAGAGATTTTCGTCAAGAACTATGGCCCATATGCATTACCACATGTTCCCATACACACAGAATGGAAAATCCTTTCCTACATCAGGCCCTATATGCCTCATCCACTCTTTCTTTTAGTCTTGTATAAGTAGAGCTATAGAGGAGAATTAATGTGACCGGTGTTCCTACCCAATACCGTTTTAGCCAATAATGAGAATGTTACTGAACACAAATATCCAAAGTTGCTTAAAAAGAGAGTTCAGGATGAGCCTGCCAAATAACTTGTTTGCTAGGGAAGAACAGTTCCTATGATGAAGCTTGCCACCAATTGGGTGTAAGTGGTCTACATCCTTTTAAATAAATGACTTGAAAGGATTTTGCATATTGTATCTAGACTCTGTATGTGAAAAGTCTCTTAATCATTATACCAGCACAGCCTTTTAAATAGTACAGTTATTTAGGAGGACGTATAGTGTTGTTTTTGAACTTTTACTCTCTTTTCCTTGCAGTTGTGGTCCTGTTTTATATACCTGAAGGCTGCCTTCGACCGGGTGGATCGTTCACTTCTTTGGGCCAAATTAAGAAATTGGGGTATACAAACAAAGTTACTAAGAGCAATCGAATCATTATATACAAATACGTGGATTCAAATTAAAATAGCGGATGGAACCAAATTGTCAAGGAAAATACCAATGGCTATTGGGCTTAAGCAAGGCTGTGTGCTAGCCCCACACCTGTTCAATCTATTTATGGCGGATTTGTCTCTCCACCTGGATTCCGTTAATGCACACGCACCAAGACTAGGACCACTGACGATATCCCATTTAGCTTATGCTGACGATATTGTACTGTTGAGTCATACGGAAATTGGTCTTCAAAGACTACTTCAAAAAACAGCGACCTATACAAAACATAACAATTTAGAAATAAATATCTCTAAAACAAAAGCTATGCGTATAGGGAGGAACATTGGTCCATCTTTAACGATCAAGCTGGAAGATCAAATCATAGAAGAAGTTACTACCTATAAATATCTGGGGTTTTATTTCGATAAAAATTTAAATTTTCAAGCGCAACATAATTACATGGCCGGGAAAAACAAAGCTTTGATACATGCATTTAGCTTGTTAGCAAGAAAATTAAATGGACCCTCCTATAAACCGCTGCTTACAGTAATTAAAGCAAAGCTCTTTCCTTCGCTAACTAATGCAAGTGCGGTGAGGTATGGCAGGGATGCTAAATTATTAGACAGTTTACAACCGAAAACCTATAAACAGGTTTTCCATCTACCATGTAATGCCTCCCCAGCCCAAATCCATCTAGAATTTGGCTTATTGCAGCAAAATATAGGAATAAGGTATTAGTTTATTAAAACTATGCATAAAATACGAAATAGCGTATCAAGTGTTTTAGTTAAGCGCTATGGGAAGACATAATCCATGATGCTAAGTCAACCTACAGTAAATGCTTATATTCCTCTTTACGGTTAATAAATGCGGGTGATTTGTGGGCCTTAAAACTGTTTCATCATACGTTTTGCCAGGTTATGAATAATGCCGCTTAAAATCACTCATTGATAGAGGATAAAAGTCTCTTTTCACGACGAGCTCATGCATGGATGACAATCCAAACATATGTCACATTGCAACCTGCAACTCATTTCCAACTAACCTATCCAGTGCGCTTTAAGAAACAATTAATGGCTATGCACCTAGGGGACCTACCGTCTTTATCTGAAAAACCTCTTTGGCGATATAATGGACCAAAACATGTAGATTATGTGACGCTGCAGAAGAAGATTTTGTGCATTTGGTTTGCATATGCCCCGAAATGATGAATGCACGTCGATAACTTTTAAAGTTTTTATTTAATGAGCGAGGGATCCGTATATGTAGAACAGCAATCATGAGAAGCTTGGACTCTACCGATCCTCGCCTAAATTGTAAGTTGCTGAAATATTTGCAAATCCATGACAAAGCAGTAAAACAGACAGTGGGAAGTATCTATAAAGGCAAGCTTTAACTGTATGTCATTGTTAAGGAAGCTAAAGTTGTGGTAATCGATGACATCATGAACCACAGAATCATGCTTGCCCTATCTCCTACGTACCCCCTATACAATTCTGTTGAAAACTGTAAAGTACTTATGACTATGCTCTGAATATATTTTATAAAATTGTAATATAACTCTGTTATTTGATGTATTAATACATATAACTTTTTTAATGAGATGGAGCGACATCTTTTAAAAAAATTTATTTAAACTGTATTTTGTATTGTGATGGTTTTTATTAACTAAAAATAATAAACAACAAATTCACAGACCTATAAAAAAAATCACAGACCTTGTTATCCTATGAAGACACAACAGAATTGATGGGTAACAATACATCACATAAGTGCAAATAATAAAAGATGTCAATAGAGCAAGGCATGACTTGCAGGCTTCAAATGAATTACCTGGGCTATCTTTTTCAAAACCTGTGTTAAATGTCCTAGTACATGGATTTCTGTATCTGTAATCCATCAGTGATCAATTAAGACTAGAGTTCAAAGAGTCCTGACGGCACTGCCAGACTGAACCCCTCATGGTTTGCTGATGCTATATTTGCAGATAGCCAAATGCATGAAGCTTCCTAACTGTTGTCAGGTGATATCAAAGCCATGCAGATGTTAGAAATGTGCTACAAAAATGCCAAAAACATAACAAAGTGTATTTTTTGTGGGGTGTGTTGCTTGGAAGCCAATGATGGTGGACGTGTGAGCGAGAAGCTCCACATCAGCCGTCATTACATCCTGAAATATAAGCCTGTCGGCGGGAGCCCAAAGTCCCTGCACACTCCCTCAGTACAGCCGAACCAGCGAAGCAAAGGCGGAGCGGGAGCAGAGCAGCCGAGCAAACGGGGCCACCGGCGAAATCAACAACATCGGCGAGTGGTGAGCTGAGGCTAGTGACATGCCCATGCCCAGGCCCGCAACACTAGTAGTCTGAGACCGCAGGACGAGATCTGATGATTACACAAGGATCAGGGAGAGCTCTAGAGGATAACGCCTGTGGCCGGGATGAACTGCTCACATCTTGAAGGTGCCGAACCGTAAGGAACGGCGGGTGGTGACGTGACGCAGCAGAGCACCAGAAGAACAGGGCCGCAGATCTGAGACCTGCCGGAACAGGCTTGAGGGGCTGGCCGGCGACTGGGTAAGCGGCCGGAGATGGAGATCGTAAAAGAGTGCAAAGATGTGGGTCCCGATGGCACTGTGACCCAGGGCCTGCCCCCCTCTGCCCAGCTGGAAGGTGACAGGCTTCAGAGAGCTGCATGTGGCTCCGGGAAGGGAGACTGGAGACCATGAGGAATGCATTGCCTAGCTCTCGCGCGACTGATGTAGAGTGAGGAGAGTGGGTCTGGGGGTTAGGAACCTGGTGGAGCAACCACAGAGTGGCGTGTTGAGCTTAAACCACCCGTATACTGAGAAGTGCATGAAGAAAGGTGGGCCACAAGCACACAGAAGCACTCGATGCTCCCCCACATACCTGCATGTAGAAATGCCTACTGTGATCCAGCCTAGTAGGGCCTCACATGTACCAGCAACAGGAAAGAACCTTGTGAGGAGCACTACATGGTCAGGGGCGACTGGCACTGCATGGATCATTAGAAAAATGCGGACAAGAGAGGAGGTTATGTACTGAAATGGCTGATCTCCTTGAGACGCACCGGCAAACCCGCATAGAAGGGCGGCATAGGCGGTGGACGTGCAGAAGTGAGCCGCTCGAGTAGAGAGGTTTTGAACCTTCCCCCCTTGCCTCCTGTCTTCCTCCTAGTACAATTGACACACTGGCAGCTATAGAATGACATGGTGCTCTCCAGAATGACAGAGAGGAATATTGAGTGAATGCACAACAGTTAACCAGACCCATGCCGAGAGTACCGTGCTGGCTGTAGAAACTGGTGGTAGGCCCTACATTACAGAGATTACATTCGATGGAACCCATGTACTAGAGGTGATTTAATGGCCAATATAACCCTGAGCAAGGGAACCTCTGAGTATTAAGGTGGACACTACGAAAGGGCCCTCTGGAAAGACGAGAGAAAATGTTGGTGGTCCTGCGGACTAGTAAGTGGAGCTTGGACGACTGCTGAGAACAGAAACTCACCTGCTACTGGGAAATGCACACATCAAGAAACTTGGCAAACTCCGGATAAAACCAGGAGGCGCACAATAAGAGGAACAGGTATCTATTGGCCAGGGGGCAGATGAGCAGGGGCCTTCAGACCAGGCATTACATATGCATCTGGACAAGATTCTTGCCCCTATAGCTAACAACAAAATTACATTACAACAAGATATTGGAGCAGTGTTGGTGGGCCTGGGATTACTACAGGCAGAACACCATAAGCTGTTTGACAGAATCAAACAAGCAATGGAAGTAATACAACCAGAGCAAACAGCTATGCCGCGTACGCTGGAAGAGCTTACGTCATAAGTGAAAACTTGGAAAAGCGCTCAGAGGACGCCGAACGGCACAATAGACACAACAATATACATGAGGTGGGAATCCCTGAGGGCATGAAATGTGTGAACAGGGTAACATTTTTAGAGGGGTGGCTGCAGAACACGGTGGCCCCTGGGAAACTCACACGTTTTTTTGTTCTGGAGCTAGCGCACATGGTGCCCTCATGCCTGTTGGCACCCAGCGGCCACCCCACCCAGTGGTGGCGCGTCTTCTATACTACAAGGACCGTGATACCCTGCTACAAAATACTCGCACAAATGGGCCCTTTGTAATTGCAAATAGCAAAGTATCTATCTTCCCAGACTATACAGCGAAGGTCCAGGCCCAGCGAGCTTCATAACTGAAGGTTAAAAAGGCACTGCGGTTGCAAGGCATCACGTACTCCCTATTGTTCCCAGCGAAACTGCTTGTGGTACAAGATGGGGCAATGCACTTCTACGACTCCCCAGATGAACTGTAGTCCTGGCTAGAGGCGTTTAGGGCTGGGGCTCCAATGCATAGACCGAGCATGGATGTGACATCTACAGCCATCTACAGCCAAGCCACAATCATTGCTGATAGTCTGCATGTCTCAACTAATTGAAACACAGTGATAACAGCATAACTACCAACTAGCATACCCGCATCATTTCTGAGACAGGAGTAATCCACAAAATAAATCAGTTCACATTTCTTGAGGGGCTAATCAAATATGTTAATACATGGCTGAATTACTTGTGCAGTGGTTAAAATCTAATCATGTAGGTCTCCATTCTTACTAGGAAGCAAGGTTCAGAGCAGGACAGTGAACCAAAATAACATGAAATAACAGAAATAGTATTTCATATTCGGACAGCCATGCCATGGAGAGAAGCTAGGTTTTTGTAGTGAGAAGTGCAGTGGGGCAAAAAAAGTTTAAATGGAGAACTTGACACAATATTTTCAGAGGCTTCAGCAAGCATTGCACCACCTGCCACAGACTTGACACATGGTGGTATCACAGCCACAACTGTGTCCAATGTTGAGGAGTAATAAGCTTTAGGTCTTTTCTGATCACCCAAAGTGCACATCCATTTTGTTAAAGACAGTACAAAGTAAAATGTTTAACTTGATCATGTAGTCCCAGTGCTTGTTTTATCATTACAAATGTATTTTCAGGTTTGTTAGACCACAACAAGGGTTCAAACAGTAAATCTTCACAATATTGAAGATTAGACCTGTGGGGGAAGTCCAACATGTCCAAACCCTTCTTTAGAGGTTGGGTAAAGATTGAGGGAGACTCTGTAAATCCTCGTGAGAGTAGAGTCCACAAAGGCTGAGACTCTGGGAATGTGAATGAGACGAGATAATGATTTTTTTTTCCGGTACAGGAAAGGAAAACAAGACAGAACAAAGATCAACCATGGTTAAATACTCGGCACAGGTGGGGATGGGTAGTAGGGTTGGGGACCAAAGGAAGGCTTGGGATAACCGTAACGTCTTATACTTGTTGGCCTTCCCTGCATAGCGTATATGGAGACTCACAAGTGTTACACTTACTGACAATAGCACCCCTTGCTTGATCAAACCTGCTATTATAAGGTGATGCCTTCCTTAGCCTTAGGTTGTAGTGTGTACTGAGGTAATCTGGGTAACTTCTTGTGTGGATTGACTTTCATCTTTACAGGCTCCCCTGAGGAAGAACTCCACATTATTCGCCCTGTGGACAACAATGTTGAGGGTACAATTAAATCAGGAGATTTACAACAGGGTCTGATTTCTCTGAACAATTTAAACTTTTGCTGAATAGGGCAAGTACCCCACCATACTTTCTTGTCTCTGAGGTATATTCAGAAATACAACACAATGCAATTACGTTTGCAGAGAATATCTCCACCTAGTAGGGTATTTGAAGAAAGGAGACTAGGCAAGAAATAATGTTTATCACTAGTAGGTCCTGCAGAAATGGATACTGGGTCTGTAATGTCATGGGTAACTCGATGATTGACAATAGGGACAGCATCTAATGACAAGCCATAGAAAAACGAAAAAGGGAATTAAAGGATTTTAAGGGCAAGAGATTTGTGCCATATGAACAAGGCAGGGAGTGGATTTATCATTGACAATGCAGTCTACATAAGAACTCTTTTGATCTATAGGTATTAAGGTATTCGTTTCATGGTCTGAACCTCTTGGGATGTCCTAAAATGTGGGCTAGGGTTTCTGAACAGTTTAGTGGTGGTACCAAGGTTGATCAAGAAATCCTAGCATACAGGAAGCAGCATTAGGAGAATCTCTCTTCCAGTGCCCTATCGGACCACATGCAAAACAAGATCCTCTTGGTCCTGGAACCTCTCCTTGTCCCCTCCGGTTTCCCTTACCAGTTCACTCAACATCATAATCTCTGCCTCCTTCTTTGCGGCACTCCCTGCCTTGCTCTTTTAGTCACCCACTGCATATTTTTCAATTTCAAATACATCAATTTTGATTCAGCATTCTCTTTATTTTGTGACTCAAAACAGTGGTTTGCGACAGTCACTAACTCTGCTAATTTCTTAAACTGCCATTCAGTACATATTGTGGTCAACTGACTCTTAACATTTAGTATCAAACTCCGCACCAAATCAACACCCATAATTTCCTGAGCCATCTCCATCAGACAGGCTATGTTGTAGTACCTATCAATACTTCTTTAAACCTGTTGAAATAATCTGCAGGAGCCTCACCCTTATTCTGCTTGCAATTGGGAATTGTAGTCCAGTTTTTAAAGGATTACATTCAACAAAGCATCCTTTACTGTGTTCAAATGTCCATCATTTCCACGGTCCACTCTTGGACAAGCCGCTTTCTCCACCAATTTTTCTTTCACCTAAATTGACACTATCAATCACAACAATTGGTTCACATATGCCCAATTGTATCTGTGCACTTCAAGCACACACTGTAATTCTGCTTTAATCTGAGTTTATTTTTCTCAAATGTTGAGGAACTGTTTCTTAATGCACAGTAGGTCGGAGGGTGTCGAGGGTACGTGGACCCCCCTGCTACCCTCATAGCTGGGTAGTCCCTCAAAGGGAGAACAGTGGAGGAAGACAGTCTCTTATCAGCATCATTTGTAAGGGAAGAGGGGAATATCTTCAAGACAACTGTCTAGAAGTTTGCCTTATGCTTTTGAGAGTGACTAGGACTTCATTGTCACTGAATTCTAAACCTCAAAGAAATGCAAGTGTGCTCTAGACTGATCCACAGCAGTGGAATCATGATCTGACCCAGTCACTTTACGAACTGCCACTCACTTTACAGCTTTCATTTGTGCGTTAGCTCCTTGTGCTCCAACCACCAGCAGTCCTACAGGCACAGCTCCTTTTCCAGGTGCAACTCAAGCAGTGCCCCCGGCCTCATTGGCTCGCATGAGGAATGTGTCCAAGAAATCCTCCTTCTTCACATCCTTGCTCTCTTTCTTCTCTTGCAGTGTAGTGATCTGGGGGAATAAGGAGGGAGAAGGCAGGGCAGTTGGAGCACAAGTCCAATCTTTGTTCCTAAGGTGACAAATTTTGTATTATAACTTCTCATGAACATCTTTCATACTCTGGGCATGGGATTCATGCTTGCTCTTGCTCTTGTATGGTTCCTCCTGCCACAGGATGAAAAGTGGTCACTACTTATCATCTAGTTCATTCTTGGGGTTTTCAGTCTCTTATGCATTTTAGCTAATCTCGCTATGTCAAAGGTACCATGCTCCAAAATGTACTTCTTTCTCTCCTCATTTGTGTGTTCCCCACTAATTTAGATATTTGCACATACATTTACCACATTATTGGTACATAGTTTGGGCAGAAATACCTTTCAGTGGGAGCTCACTATGTTTAATGTGTTTGGCCCAATCACAATTTCTGATAGTACAATCCCACGTGAGTAGAAGCAGCTCATCACTTGGTGGGAGGTAGGGGATGAAAGAGGAAACATAATTTTATCTGAACTTTTGGTTTGCTCTAGACTGATCCACAGTAGTGGAATCAGGATCTGACCCAGTCGCTTTACGAACTACTACTCACTTTGCAACGCTCATTTGTGCGTTACCTCCTTGTGCTCCAACCACCAGCAGTCTGACAGGCACAGCTCCTTTTCCAGGTGTAACTCCAGCTGTGCCCCTGGGCTCATTGGCTCGCACGAGGAATGTGTCTCAGAAATACTCCTTTCTCACATCCTTACTCTCTTTCTTCTCTTGCAGTGTAGTAATCCGGGGGGAATAGGTAGGGAGGAGACAGGGCAGTTGCAGCACAAGTCCTAGCCTTGTCCCTAAGGTGGCTCACTTTGTATTCTAACTTCTCATGAATATGTTTCATACCCTGGGCATTGGCTTTATGCTTGCTCATGTGTGCTTCCTCCTTCCACTGGATGAAAAGTGGTCACTATTCAGCATCTAGTTTATTCTTTGGGGTTTTCAGTCTCTTATGCATTTTAGCTAATCTCTCTATGTCAAAGGTACCATGCACCAAAAAGGACTTCCTTCAGTCCTAATGTGTGTGTTCCCCACACTAATTTAGATATTTGCACATGCATTTATCATATTGTTGGTACATAGTTTGGGCAAGAGTTCCTTTCAGTGGGGGCTCACTATGTTTAATGTGTTTGGCCCCATCACAATTCCTTTTAGTACAATCCCACTTGAGTAGAACGAGAAATGGTCTGCAGGTCTTGTTCCTGCAGCTCATCCCTTGGTGGGAGGTAGGGGAGGAAAGAGAAAACAGACTTTTATCTAAACTTTTGGTTTGTTCTGTTATTGCATTCCAGCCAATTATGAAGTTTGGCACTGGGCCATTCTCCAGCCCACTTCCCCTAGAGAAACGTTTCCTTTACTTCTGGCACAAGCCTGTCAAGCAATCTCCTGCTTCTTTACATGGAGGTAGCCCCCACCACCACAATGCACCATCAGTTATAAATACAACACAACACACAGGGAAGGGAAGCCTAAATTCTAACTAGTGTTTAATGCAAAATAGCAGGCAGAAAAGCAAAAGATTAAAAACAATTGTCATTTCAACTGATCAGGACTCTTGCTAGAAAGGTGTCATTTTGAGCTAACAGTTATCAAAACGTTCCATTTACCTAATACAATTTCTCTCAATACAACATAATGCACCATGACCACATGACAGAAACTTGTCATTCTCAGTGCAAATGTATATAATGTGCATGTGGTCAGAGTTTCTCCTCAAGGAAGGGCAAGATGGCCTTGAAAGGGAGATATCTATATTATTCTCACAAAATCCCTCTTCTATTGTCAGGTTCGAAATGAGGGTTACGGTACTGGAAAATGTGCAAACTACAACATGGAGCATTATAGTTTCTGAGCCTGCTGAGGCCATGAAATGTTTGTGATTAATAAAGTTCTATGGCAAGCTTCAAGCAAATAGAGGGCAACATTCATATCTGACCCATAGTGGATACATTTATCATTACATATATGGCTGTCAGCATTTTCCTTACAAGGTGTATATGGACATAATATAAGCAGATTTATAGTATGTTTTCACATATATCACAATTCATAATTACTCCCACGTACATAAGTGTAGAACATCCTGTCTACAAGTTCCATATTTAATTATTCAGAGATATAAATGTGAGAGAATTCTATGAAGACACATGCAAAATAGCTTTGATAAAATCCCAGAAAATCAAATAAAGTGATGAATAATTCTGTCAGCACATTGATGACTTCTGCAATGTTTGTTGGCATCTATATCAATATGGTCCTAATGACAATGGCAATAGGATTGATATAAAGAATAAATGCCAGTAATATAGAGACAACTCACCTGCAAACTAATGATCTGGATTGAAAGAAGGGAGTAATGGGAATGAAAATGGGGCTAAATGGAACAGTCTACGACTAATAATGACACATAAATTATACGCACTAATAATCTCAGTCAATAAAGCTGGGTGCTACAAACATCCATGTCATTATAACAAATAACAATCTTCTGTTGAATGCATAGAAATCAAACATCATTGTTAGACCTGACATACTTGGCGTGGTCTTCCCTCAGACATTTGCCTTCATCCCCTTACTGTGCTGAACTCATTATTGTTGGCATTAAGACTCTGACACTTTATCACAGCTTTACTTATAAGTCCTAGAAAATGGTGCTAAATGCACCCATGGCCTGTATATTACATGCTACCAGGGGGCTGTGCCACCAACTGAAGTGAAAACATGGCTTAGGCCTGCCACTGCAGACTATAGTGCAGTTTTAAATTGCCATTTCAACCTGGCAAAATAAACCTTTTTCCACGCTCAAACCCTAAAAAGTTCTTAGGGCAGGGTACAAGGTTTTTAAAAAGTAGGACATGTTTGTTCGAGTTTTACATATTCTGACATGTAAAACGGTTCTCACAGTTGTATGACCAGATCAAATCTCATTTTATGGTATACGACTCCTAAATAACAGGAGACCACCAGGTTCCATGACCCACATGGCTCATGTTGTTCAATTAAATTTGACAACTGAATCACAGATTGTCATGTTCAACATAAACAAAAACTTGTCCTATTCAGGGATTGGAGTAATATTATCTCTGGGGTACACAACTACGATCTCAGAATTCTTCACTACAAAATTACTATCTGCTGAAAAACTCATGCTGCTTTTTCACAGATTATGACAGATATGGTTAATTGAACCTAGTGGTCTCCTGTAATTTAGGAGAGTCATACGCCATAAAATTAGATTTGATCTGGTTTGCAAGGAAGGTTCCCTTGAGATGCCAATTTGTTGGCTTTCTGTTGTGTTCAGTGGTCGATAACATTTCTGTTTTTCTGCTCAAAAATAATTCTGTCCTGGTGATGACCCTGTAAACTGTCATGGTCAAAACGCCATTGACGCATTTTTGGCAAAGTGGCAAAGGAGCATTTCTGCTATAGCTTCCATCTTGTGTGGACTATTCATGCACATTTGGGACCCTCTGCCATTTACTTTTCTTGTCTTTGTTAGCACTGTGTAATGTTGGTATGGGTTTGTTTTGTGTAAAGTGATGAGCATAAATTGTCTGGTTGTATATTATGTTGTGATTTTTGTGAAACATTATTTAATATTAATTTGAATTGTTTCAAAAATGTTGTGTGGGCACTCTGTTTTTCATTTGTTTTGGAACATTTAATTTATATTGCATCTGTGTGATTTTTATATATATTCACTACTTCTTCTGTAATCTTTGTGGTTTTTACAATGTTTAGAAAGGTGAGATTTGTCTTTTGAAACAAACTGTGTCTTCCTGCCAGTGTTTTGGGTCACATGACAATGAATGGGTCTCCTGATGTTAATTACTGTATTCCTTCCAGACAGTGAGACAAAATAGACCTGAGTAGAGAGGGTCTGCCTGACAGAATGGCTTCGAAGAAGTTGCGCCCTGCCCTGAGTAAACCTCAAAGGGCCTTGCCTGCAGTGCACAAAAGGAGCCTGACACCAGCACTGCCCTTTCCTGTGTCACCCTAGACAATTTGGACCAATGGCCAGAAGAACAACTACTGTTGAGGGTAGGTCGAGAATTCCCCCACAGAAAGGCTGGCACCAGGTATAAAAATTGGAGCTCTAGAACTTCTCATCTTAATATTCCTGGACCTGTGGATGATTCATAAGAAGGACTACCCTCCTGTCTGAGGAAGATGAACTGCCTTGCTGACTGAAGAAGGAAGATAAGACCTGCATACTCTGAACCCAGGCTACCCAAAGTTACTCCAAGGGTCAGTTGGCTGATTTTCTCTGTGAGCCACAGGAACAAAACAAGCTTCTAGAGAGAGGTCTCCCTGCAACTGCCCAGCACTAACTAGACCTGCTTGGACCTGCGTGAGACCTGCTGCTGGCTTGAGTGAGTTCTGATTCCAGAGAGGTGCCCCCCAGGTCCTGGACCCTTGACTGGCATCAATGTGTACTCCTCCTGCAGAAAATGTGAAAATACAGATGTTTTGGACTCCAGTCGACTGAAAGTTACCCATTCCTGATGAGAATTATTTGCTAATGCAAAGCTCCAGAGGGACCTGCTCTTCATCCCAACAGAGACAATCCACGACAATGGACAACGTGAGACCAACACTTTGGGCCCACAATGATCAACAGCAATGATCAACCAACAGGGAACTCTAGTGAGAACCAGCTCTTCATTTCAGCAATGACCCCCAAGCAACGCTGTACCTGCACCTTATGCCAACAGCCTCCTCCTTCCGGTCCCCTCTAATCTTAATATAACTCTTCACACCAGACTTGAGAAGGTAGGGCTTCAACAAGACTAACTTGATCCCTGTATCCGTCCCGTTCACCATTGCGGTCAGCCTCGACTTGTGACTTTCCCCTGGTTAAGCACAGCCAAAAAACAGCAAGTGGGGCTTTATGCTTCATAGCACTATTTCCACCTTACACTTTAAAAACTCATTTCTCCGATTCTCCTGCTCTCAGTTTTGTTGTTTTTTTGTCATTCTGTTTATGGAACCCTACTCTATTTTTCTGAACTGGTTTGGGATTTGTTTAATTGTGTTGTATTTTCACTTTATTACTGTTTGTGTGCTGCATAAATATTTTACATGTTGCCTCTAAGTTAAGCCTGAATGCTTTGTGCCAAGCTGCCAGAGGGTTAAACATACGTTAATTTAGGCCCTAATTATGAGTTTGGAGGCCAGGATTACTCCATCACAAACATAATGGATATCCCTCTGCCGAATTACAATTCCATTATATCCTACTGCAACTCTAATATTGCAGATGGGGTATCCATCACATTCGTGACGGAGCATCCCATCCACCAAATTTGTAATCAGGCCCTTAGTAATTATTGTGGTTCACCATGACAAGGATTTGGTTATTATTTCAATGGGGCTCTCACCGGTCTCAACTAATAATCCAATTTCTTACAATCATGCATAGGGACCAGCCCAAGGCCCACAGTATAGGGTATTTGAACTAGATGGGATGAAACAGGAATACATCCATGAATTGAGAAATAGGGTCTGACAGTAACAAACATATTATTCCCTAATGCAGAAATGTTGATGTAGAGGACACAATAATTTGAGATGATGCAGGGCAATCAGTTGCAGCACAAACTGGTTAGTATTTCTCAAATCAAGATGATTTTTTATGAAACATCACTACATATATAGAATCAATAGTCCTTAAGAAATATATAATTATACACAGTGGGAGCATTGTGGGGCTCTAACTATAAACTGTTCCCAACAATTCCAGAAAAGGTTCCCTTACTTTGAGTGATGACAGGTCAGATCTATCCATGTTTTTTATTCACAAACACCGGAAACACTTGGGAAAAATCTGGTTACCAATTACAAGTTCATATACTCTGCATAGTTTATTAAAACACTTGCTGTTCAAGGCTGTGACTATTAGAAGGAAAATATCAATGAAAAAAAGAATTTGGTGTACCAAGGTTTGGCAGATTAAAGGTACAGAAGATTTACTTTTTGGGGGGATATTTTTGAATGAGACTGTTCAGTAGACAACTTGCATTGGGGTTGCACCCACTAGAAATGTAAAGATGTCATTCATTACAAAAGTTAATTTGACACGATTGCAGAGTTGGCAAGGGAAAGAAAACATTACCAATACTGAGGTGAAACTGATTCAAAATGGTGCCTATGATCTGGCTGCATTTGATTCAGGTGCAATTGCCTTATGGCCAATAGATATTGATGCCTGCATGAACAGGTTTCTTTCTAAAGCTGCTAGTCCCTTAGCCAGGAAATTAGATACCTTCAACAGTGTGTGTTCCCCATAACAGTAACCACATTTAGTGTGTGTAACTTTGTACCAGCGATGGATATCACATTCCAGCTTAAATGTCTTGAAAGAACACTTGCTCAAAATAAATGGCGCCATGGATTTCAATAATTTCTTTGTGGGTCTCATCCCATAAAAAAGAAACAATTCTTGTCTACTTTAATAGGTGTTATTATTAAAGAACAGCTCGCATATTCACATAGGGAAGCTGCAACAAGAATTCTGTACACTGACAGAGAATTAATGTAGACCACGTTTTAAAGTAATGTATAATGGCTTTCCGACCCTCTCAAAAGGAGTATACACAAGTTACACCATCATTTAATCAGCTTTCAATTTTCTAAAAAAAGATTTAAGTCTTTTACAACAAAGGGTGGCCCAGATTTGGGCAGGAGCACAATTAAATTAGGTGTTACAAACTTTAAAAGCTAGCAAAGTACCAGAGCAATTTATAAACTAATGTGCTGTGTTTAATCCTTACAATTTAATCTCAACCAAGAGAAAAATGGCTTAATGAAAAAGGCATAATATACCCTTATAAGGGTTGAGCACATAGAAAGTACCCTATTTCCTGTAGCAGAAGACCCACATATGACATGGTTCTTAAAGTAGTTATATCCTTGCAATCACTGCCTTCTATTTTTATTATTGTAAAAATGCTGTGTCCTTAGGTTGTTACAAAAAAATACATGGTGCCATCCTTTATCATAAATACAAATTCAATGCTATTGAAAAAGATGTGCTGTGGCTCTTTGTTATTATCACAATGCTACATGTTATGCTGTAGGTGGGTTTTTGCGAACAGACCTTCAGCTTTCTTTGATAACCAGGAGACAAATATAACCAAGATTGCTGTCTCTGGAAAGAATTTAGAGCTGAAATTCCTGCCGAGGTCAAATTAGTGTCAGGTCTTCCTAGGAAACAAATCCAAACAGCCCAAATAGTAGGTTTAGTTTCCCAAGACCCTCACCTCCATTCTAAAACATGCCTTGAAATGCTCTCCCAACCTCTCCTTATCCCTCCCTCAATCCCTTTTGCATTTTGGGCCCTGAATGCCCATCCCCTGAGGAGCCATGGCCTTTCCATTTAGGCAAATGCAAGTTTCTGTGAGTTCCCGCAAGTCTTCATGAGATCTCACTCACACTCATGAAATCTCACCAACGCACGTGCCTCAGCAGCCAATTTTGGGGCACAAGTATAAATAACATGCCTCCAGTCTAAGCCCTTGCTTGACTTCAAGATTTGTGGTCAAGAGACCACTTTGCTGCCACTTCGGAACACAACACCAATGTTAGACCTGTTAGCCTTAGGATTGTCTTCCCCTAAACATTTAGCCCTCGCTCCTCCTTTTCTGCTGAATGTGTTTTTCTTGGCCTAAGGAATCTGTACAAGTGCTTGTGCTATCTCCTTTAAACATGGTAAAAACAGCTGTAACTCATTTTACCTAGTTAATTTACTTGTAAGCCCCCCCCCCTGGTAAAGTGGTACTACAGGTTCCCTGGGCCTATAAACTAAATGCTTATTTTGGGCCTTATTATGCAATCCCCTTAAGTAGCCCTTTAAAAAGATGTCTCATGCCTGCTATTGTAGCGTAGCCTGTGTGTAGATTTAAACTGCCATTTTGACTAGCAAAAATAAGCCTTTTGCCAGCACTAAACCTTCATTTTTAATAAATATGTCGGCCCATAGGGCACAGTGCATTGTATTTAAAAAGTTGCACATGTACTTTGAAGTTTTACATGTCCTTGTAGTAAACAACTCTGAAATTTGTTTTCCACTATTGTAAGACCTACCTCTACCACTGGATAACATTGTGTTACCTTATTACACTTATTAGTGATAATATTTGAATGGGAGGAGGTTGATAAGCTATGTTTGGTGTTTGAGGAAATGTAATCTAAAACCTTCTTTATTGGTAAAGTCTGATTTTAAGTCACAAATCTAAAAATGCCACTTTTAGCAAGCTGGCATTTTGTTGTCCTAAGCTTTTTGCACCTGCAGCCTGTTTTCAGGGTCACTTGACTTGATGTAACTGGCAGCTGGCCTTTGTGTATTCCTCTCAGACAACATCCCAGACAGCCTCACAATAGATATTATCTGAGTATATAAGCTCCAGAGGTCTCACTGCAACTTCCCAGCTGACCTGCTGCAACTGGACCTGCCTGGACCTTCAACATATCCTGCTGGCTTCTGCTGGAGTGAGTTACTGAGCACCAAGAAGTTTCTCTCAGATCCTGGAGCCCTGGTATGGCATCAGTTGAATTCCTTCTTGAAGAAAAGGAGAAATCCTGATGTTTTGGGCTCTTTATAACTGTGAAGCGGGCCATTCACACCAAGATATTGGTGCCCATGCCACCTGCCAATGTGAAGCTCTGGTCAGCCCAACTCTTCACTCTACAGTGACCGCCAAAATCAACCTGCAACACAAGATCTCACTTCGCGTTACAGCATTGACAGCCCGCAGTGACAGCCAACGAACATCTCTAGCAACGAGCATACCCGATACCCAACAGGGCTTTTGCATGACTGCGATCACCGCCCGTGATGCCTGGCCTGCTCTTCAGGCACCAGCAATGACCATCTGCAGGATCGCCATGCTCCTCATCCACTGCAAGTGGAACTCTTCCCACTGGACTTTAGAACTTAACTTTTTCAGCAGGACTAACCTACCCCTAGTTTAATTCGGCCACACTCCATTGTTGTTGGCCTGCTCTTGTGAGTTTCACTTAGTCTCGCAAAGATAGATAACTGCAAATGGCACTGTGAGTCTTTAGGCGCTATACTTACCTGAAATATTTAAAATTGCATATCTTCAGTTCTAGTGAATGGTGTTTTGTCCTTTTGGTGTCAAATAATGTAGTGAATATTACTCTATTATTCTGAATTGGTGTGGGATCTTTCTTTTGGGGCGATTCCACTTTATTATTGTTTAAGTGTTGCATAAATCCTTTACACATCGCCCCTAAGTTAAATCTAACTACTTTTGTAAAAAGCTAGCATAGGGTTAAGTACAGGCTAATTTAGTGGCTTTTTGTGTTTCACCTTGACCAGGATTGGACCTGCTGCTTGATTAGGGTGTCACCCCTCTCAACGTACAACCTAATTTCTCTACTCCCTCCACAGTACCCACAAAACCCGAAGTTGTCCACTTATTTGTGGTATTCTGCACCTCCCCAAACTTCAGGAATCCAGTCTCAATGCATCGGAGCCCATCCCTGAAACAAGGAGGAAGTAAAAATAATAGTAAGAGAAGAGATCAAGAGAGCACAAAAGCAGGGCTTTTACCACAAAATTACTGGTTAGTGCACTAAACCAAGTCAAGAACGTTTAAAACACTTTGAAGAAAATTCAAACATTGTTTTCATGTATCGATGTGCTTCCTAAGGGGTGCTTGCATTGAAATGCATGAGGGACTTACGCTACATTTCAAAAGTGCACTTAATCATCATACATTAAGTTCTTTATTTCATGTATGTGTTCTATACAGAAATCAACCAATGTTTGATTTATTTTTTCAATGTAGTAGGCTTCTTTAAATTTTAGTCAGGAATTGGCTGTAAGTCCCACACACACACATGTGCGCATATATGTTCACACACATGCACACACACGAATGACACAAAAGCAAGCTGATTAAAACTAAACAAGCACTTGTAAAGCTATTACGTCTAGCTTTAATGTAGTATCACATAGACATATAGACTTGCACAAATGCAGTTTTCATGCATTAGCACATTAGCACAAGTCCTAACGGCTTTGCGAGTGCTTGTATTTACAGGTTAGAATAATTAATCTGATCTATTCTCACTGAAACTCTTTTTTACTTTAAAATGTAATGCTAAAAAGTAAAATGTCTATGCTGCTCCTCTGGATCTTGGTGGTACCACATATGCTAGTGCCCCTCACGTGCATACATGGCCACTTTCCTCCCTAAAAAGGTATAACGCACACCCAGAATTCCAACACTTGACAATGAAAAGGTGTACATACCCTGTCTCAGTTAACTTTCGCTGATAACATGGAATGCATCTTTTGACCCCATATTAAATGGCTTTCTGTTGCTAATTGTGATTATTTATTTTCTAGCGCCATTTAATTATTGAGGTTATCTATTTTTCACTATTCCCTAAATGGAAGAGCGCGATATCTAAATACTAACTGGCAATTGCTCCAATGAAGACTCATGACTGATCCATTTGTCAGTTCTGGTTTGCAGCCATAGTCCTAGAACTCCTTCATTCATTCATTTCATCTACTTCTAGAGATTATATCAAACCTTTTCACTAAGGGACAAGCTTTCATACAGGTGAAAAGTTAAGGTAACCTGAAATTAATTATCTGCAACATACCAAGACATCCAGAATTTTTTATACGAGGACCTCCTAAATTTGTTGACACGTTGTGATCACCACCCACCCTGTCTGGTGGATGTGTACCTATCAAACCAAAATCAAGAAAAATTGGATGGTCTTAGCCTGATCCCACAAGTGGAAGCAGTTGTCAAAACAATATTCACCAAATTCACCACTCACTAAATCAAACTCCAAAGGAAAACCCTTCCCTTTGTCTCCACTCAACACAGCCCAATGATCATTGTAGCTCTAGTCAACTATGACTACACTACTCTAATATTCTGTAACACAGACCAGCCTCCTAAATGTAAATGTTTCCGGCAGTGCATGAAAGCCAAAGAGAACACTCATTAGCCTAACTAAAAAAGAATCAATCGCAGAACATTTAGAAGTCAGAATCGCATTCAAAGTTCTCTGTCTCACATTTAATTGCATCAAACCTGTAGCCATCAAACACCTGCAGGATTAAATTGTGCCATACACAACATCCAACTTATCTTCAGAAAAAGAGAATTTCTATATAGCCCAAAAATAAATCCAGATACATTCACAATAACTTATTACGTGGTAGCTCCAGGACTGGACTGGCCATTCTTTCACTCCGGTAGTTCCTGGGTATGCTGCTGGCTAGGGGTTTGCATTCAGGGCCGGATAGGCTGACAAGACGCAACCATGAATTCCATATGGCCCAATTCTAGTCCTATCCTCCTGCAGTGTAAGGCTGAATTCAACATGTGTACTAGGGCTGATTTTCGGTTGCAGTCTGGCCCTGCTGATACATTCAAGTCCATATTCAAGGTCCTATTTTTGTTATCATGATACATTCCTACTTCCCCTTTTCTCTCTCCTCATTTATTATATCTACATTATACAGTATGCATTTCTATTGGCCTTTCTTATTGTTAACATATCATGCTTAGTGATTGCCTACTGAGAGCATCAACTGCCTAGTTTTGGAATCAATCTGTCCCTTCCTGTCCTCTAAAACCATTCAAGACCCTTGTATTGCTATTTCTCTAATTTCTTGTCATTTTACCTTCTGTGTAAGGTCTCCTTTTGTAACCAGCATTGTATGCTTTAGCTGTAATTATTGTATCTACAGCCACAATGTAAAGAGGAAAAGTATAGCCTGTGTCATAGAACTACTAAAGTAGAGGTACTTTCATGCATCCTGCATTACAACATGCAGCTGTAAGAGACCCACCCTTTCTTTATGGCCACCCCCAAATGTTTGCCTTTTGCGGGACCACATTTTATTGCTGGTATTTAGACTCTGCAGACTGGGGCACTGCTGTCCAGTACCCCGTGTATGTGATTTGAACCCTAAAACATGGCTAAAGTGGCTTATCCTTCATTGGTGTAGTTGACTTTTCGATAAAGCCATAGTACACGGTGAGCGAATACACCCATGGCATGAAAAGGTTGCGTCACTTGTGGACTGCAGCACTTATTGTGCCATCCACAAGTGCGACAAAATAAAACATGGCTTTAGGCCTGGCCAATGTAGGCAGACTGCTGCAGTGCAACATATTAAAATAACTAAGTCTGGGCGAATTTTGCGGATCTGTGGTCCGCGAATTTGCACCAAAATCCACGAATTCGCGGATTTTCCCGCGAACTCGCGTTTTTTTTTGCGATTTGCACTCTACTCAACTGGAGTACTTTCTACAGGCTACTCAGTAAGTGCTACCTCGTTGGGTAAATGTATAGTGCTTTTCCTACACTGCAGCTGCGTAAAGGGCCAGAAGATTTGTCTCCACTGACCATGTGTGCCTTTAAAAGGCGCCGAGGTCCCTTGAGTTTGCTGTCCATCATAGTTGGGAAAGGGCGGGAAGACGTTTGATACCGCTAGTGTGTGGTGTGGGGCCAAACGGGCGGGGCTTCTATGCATGTCAAGTAACATGCCTCTTGTGTATAAAGGGTCAGAGAGCGAGCAGGCCAGCAGGTGAGGAGAAAGCAGCCTCCTGGTCACAGGAACTACACGGGGGTTGCGCTCGAGAAACTCATGGATGCAAAGAGTGACCCGGGGCTTCTATGCATGTTCACATGCCTCTTGTAAGGGTCAGAGAGAGAGCAGGGCAGCAGATGAGGAGAAAGCAGCCTCCTGGTCACAGGAACTACACGGGGGTTGCGCTCAAGAAACTCATGAATGCAAAGACCTCCCACAAGTATTACAGCTAATTTTTGACGGCAGATATGGGGTTAAAGCACACTTGCCCAGCCTCAGTAAGTGCTACCTCGTTGGGTAAATGTATAGTGCTTTTCCTACACTGCAGCTGCGTAAAGGGCCAGAAGATTTGCCTCCATTGACCGTGTGTGCCTGTAACTTTGGTCCCTTGAATTAGCTGGCCATCAAAAAAAAAAAAATCCGCCCGCGAGCGAATGTGCGAATTTTGCGGCAATTTCACGAGATTCGTGGATGGCGAAATTACAAAAAAAACACAAATTTCACAAGCAGAACGGATTTTTGGCCCATACTTAAAAATAACCCTTTCTGGCAACATCTATTTTACATATGAGTAAGTTACCCTATGTAAGCTTTAAAGCCCACATGTCATTTATAAGTGGGGCATGTAGAAAACGAATATTACCATGTACCTACGGTCACAAAGTCCTAAAAGCTATTTTCATTGTGGCAGGCCTAGCTGTCCTATATAGAAAACCAGAGTACAATTACAGGGAGGCATGAACTGCAATGAAGGGACAATATTCGCCCTTAAATAGAAGGTATTAATTTTAGTTGGAATCAGTGTATATATATTACTTTCTTGGATTTAATCGATGTACGCAGACAGAAGATCTGTCTTTTGATAATCTACACGGCACCAAACAGGTAATGTTTCGAAGTCTTTCCGGTATACGTGAATAGGATAGGACGCGATTGGTCCGTACTTGAAACAGGAAATAGATCAATGGTTTCCGGTGTTTCAGTTATACTTAGAAGGCGCGTTAACATGAATACATCACCGTGTGGACCAAAAAGTAAACCTAGGTGGAGTAATTGCCTACTCTTGAGTATGAGTCAGGACGTGTAGTTATTGGTTGAAAGGGATTACAAATAGCTATGTGTTCGGAGGGTGTTTTACGGCGGGAGTTATCAAATTCTTGTTCTGGGCTATTTTTAGGCTACTACAGCAGGCAAAATGGATTAACAGATTATCAAGAAGGCGGAGAATTTGGGACATAACTGGGACTAATCAACTATACGAGGATTTGGCTAAAAGGAGGGAATTTCAGAGTGAGGTGAGATGAGGTTATTTTCACTGAACATTATCTGTTTGGAATGCGTTTTAAGGGATGTGTGTAAGAGCATTAGTTTAAATACAGAACAGTCTTTAAATATCACATCAAACTTGATAAGGTTATTTGAGTGAGGGCTTTTATTGGTACATTACAGGCGATTGCCACAGTTACATGGTGAGAGATGCAGGCGGAAATTGGACCTATGGAAGAGTGCAAGTTATGAATTAGGTGAGAATAAGTTTGCCACTTTTAAGGAGTTCTTTTAAGTATTTGTCACAAAAACCTTAGTGCATATTTCAAATAGGATTTTTCTGCTCCAGATACATATAATAATTCCTGTAATAAATAAGGACTTTTTGATCGTATATTAAATAAGAAATAAAGAAAAAATGGTAATGAGTGGAAGATTTTAGGAAAAGCGGGACTATTAGGACTAAAATTCTTATAATTAGGTAAGATAATATATGAGGCATCATTGATAGTTTTAGTCGATCAATCAGGGGCATGAGGACTAAAATGCCACTTTTCTTTGTATAGGTCTCAACTATTACCTATTGGCAAACAAGACTTATAGACGAAAGGGAGCAAGTGCCCGACACACCTTCAAATAGGCTAATTAATAGAGGTGAGAGGAGATATTATGATTTAAGAGTAGAAATGATGGAGGGGAAATAGATAATTTGAACAAATTTGGAGGCTGTTATGTTTCATGCTTACAACATGGATTTTTGAATTTGTACGCACATGTGTCAATTGTAAAGAGTGATTCCGAAACCACCATTGACGTGTATTTTGTTGGTTGGCAATTAGTAACATATAGATTGTTATATAGGTAGTTACGCTTTGCTGTATTTTGGAATGCTTAGAATGGTATATAAGCAGGCGTCAAAAGGCAGTTGAATGTTTATTGGCTGTACAATACTTGTTTGCACAGATTGTTTGAATAACTTCAAGGTGGATATCTTCATCTAAAGAAATGACATACCAAAATAAAATAACTGAACTAAAAACATGAAGGAAGTTTATATGGACTTTTTTGGTTCACCTCTGTTTGGATTCTTTTTAAATTGCATTACTTGATTATGCTGAATATTATTGTTTACTTTGACGCTTCTTCCATTCTATGAGTATACAAATTAAAATACTAATGCTGTACCTCAGAAATGGAATGAGCTGGAAAAATAATTAAGCCACAATTTTGAATAGTTACTAAAAATCCAATTCAATCGTGATCGGATTTGTAATAAATGTAAGGAAAAGTAACTTTCAGAAAGTTACCCTGAGCTGTGAGAAATATAATTAGACTAATCTTTTATCAGCTCTCAGCCTATTCTCAGCTTTGAACAGGTGTGAAAAAGGTGTGAAATGCCTTCCAAGTGCAAACAGTAGGCTGACCTAAATGATTGGGCAGAGATTAGCCCTTTGAACTCCATAGAATATGCAGCATGGGGGTTGTTGGCATCCTTTTTGACATCACATTGTCAAATCCTACTTGACAGGTCTGTCAAACCACATATAACGCTAGGGGCATACTTGAAAGGTAGAGAGCGGGATGCCCAGACAATTATTGGGGATCCCTTGTCTGCTTGCTGAAGGACCCTGCATTTCCCCTACATTATTTCCACCTCTGGGTTTGTTGTGGGTATAGTGTCTGTCTCAAAATGGATTTTAGTCTTTGATGTGAAAGGATACAAGCAATACTTAGTAAACTCCCCACACCACAGCCCTCAAAGCCCAAGTTTAGTATAGCCGAAGAATTTCACCATCTGCAAAGGTAGGAAGGTCAGGGCCTAGGAAATTTTATCCCATTGGTTAAGGTGTACCCAGACACCATTCCCACCCACTTGCTAGCAGTCCCGGTCCGTACAGGTAAAAGAGGATGCAGAGGGAAAATTGAATAAATAAATAATTTTCCCTCTGCATCATCCTTCAAAATACCCCCCACCCAGCCCCACTGTCTCACCGCTGTTACCTGAACAGACCGTGGCTGCTAGCTAGTGCCAGGCATAAAGTTAGCACATCCAGGGACCCAATTCACAACCTTTTGTGCAGCTGCGGTCTGTGAGCTGAGAAGCTGTGAAGGACTGGACTTGCACCCTCTTGTACCCAGGACAAAGAAACTAACTACAAAGACCAGATGTCTCACCTGCTGTGTGGCTATAGGGAAAAGAAAAAAGCTGCAAGAGGCCTGTTTTTGGAAGTTACCAGCTAACCAATGGCAGCTGAACCTGGACTGAATACTTTTGTTTAGCCTCTGTCTGATACCCTGTGCCTCCACTATGTCCTGGAGGTCTTATAATTGTGAAGCTGTGGTTGGTTGGCAACTAAAAGACTAAGTGAAAACGAAAAATCTTTTACCAGGAAGAACCTGGTTGGTATATCACACACATGCTTCATCATGGTTGTCCTCAAATTGCACCTAAATTTGACCTACAACGACCATTTATTTTCATGCATTTTGACTTTATTACTGTTTTGGTACTGCATACACATTTTAAACATTACTCCAAGTTAAGCCTGTCTGTTCTGTTCCATAGCTACCAGAGGGTTAACTCTTGCATGGGTTGTGATTATTCTTTGAGGTGGGTAGTCACCCACTCCCTCTTGAGTGATTGGATGATTGCCCATTTAAATTTACCCGTGGTATGTTTAAAAAAGACTATTGCCTATCTCTTTTTTCCCAAGTGTTTTGGAGTGTAATTTAGAGTGTGCCTCGCCAAACTCGCAGTTCGTCACACTGTGATGGAGGAAACACCAGGTTTACATAGAAGGATCATCTGTGGCTTTACTGGTGTAAACCTCCAGCACTCTTAGGGTGGGATGACCATACTCATAAGTGTCCGTTATGCCAGGCATGATGTACAATGCATCATAAATGCAGAGTATCCCCTCACACAAAAAGAGCAACACTTCCAATGAATTGGGACATTTACGTTTTTGCTCAGAGACAACCCATTGCTGCTTTTGAGAAGGGCCCAGTGGTAATTAAATGAATCTAATTTATAGGGGACTAAGACAGTGCACACATCACCATGGAGTTAATGCCTTGAATACTAGATGCATAAATGCATTTTATTTGCATAATGCAGTTGCTGGCTTGATGTTCAGTTAATGGAGCCCTGCATCCGATAAAAGTCACTGTAAAATGAAGGTATTCTTAATGAACGATATTCTGCTGCCAATGGATTAACCTGCAAGGTAATGCAGCTAAAAAAAACTAGGTACATTGTTGATGTTATATGGCTACATTAATGAATGTCTTCACTTTAATCCTACATTCGCTCCTTACAGAAGGAAAGGGAAATTTCATCAGGATTAGTGTAATATGAGTGAGTCTGGAGACCTCGAGGGCCAGTCTGGAATGAGACTAACATTTGTGAGGCTGACGTCTGTAACCTTTACCAGCATCGATGCAGTTTGGGGATTCCAGTGCACTCGCACTCGTGCTAATATTGAGGGGAATTCACATTTATAAATATATATGTGTGTATATATTTATATACACACATATATATTTAAAAACACACGCGCATGCATTCACAAGCACACACACTCACATGTAGATATATATTCATATTTATTAGCCATATACATACGCTAGATCGCTCCTAAATATGAAAAATCTTCCAAGAAGGAAAACAATTGTCTTTTATTGAACTTAGAAGCGAAGAGTCAGAAAAACTGCCACAAACACGATAGAGAAAAGTACTGACTTCTGGTTGAACCCACGCCCCTTTATTTGTTATAATAATTTTTGTAAACCCTGGATCACCTTCTCCTTATAAATGGCCAACTTCCAACCCGGGCATTGCTTTTGCATTGCAGTTCTATGGCAAAGAACGTCCACGTTGCTTTTATGATTGCTCCGTCTCAATACTGTGGCAAAAAGAGTCGTTTGTTAAGAACCTAAAAACACATGCATATCTGTCGCAATTGGGACCAGTTACAGTGAATAATATGCTTTATATCTGATGCTCAGGATCAGATTCGACATATTGAAGTTGTTACCCTGCATAACACATGCAGTGTGCTTCTCATTTTGTACATGGCTAAGTGCGGCTGGAGATCAGAAGAAAAAGAGTGTTATTTATGAAATCTAATACATGTAGCCGGCTATCCTAGACTCTTGAAGCATTTCAGTATCGTTTTTTGTCATCACATTTCTTTTCGCTATGTGAGAATTTTACATGTCTGAGACAACTAGACTTTGGAAGAAAATGATCACAAAATATATTTGAAACAATTATGTTAATATCGAGTGGGGTAATACGCTTAGCTACCCTGTAATGATCCTTTAACATGTTTCATTCATGCAGCCATAGTATTTAAAAGGTTGTTTTCGAGATACCTGCATCTTCACATCTTCAGGTTGGAAACACATCATTACATCTTTAATAAGGTGTGCACTAAACATATCCTTATGTATGGTTATAGCTGTTTCCATACACAGGTAGTCTCACCGGCACACCTTTTTTGGAACATTTTGTTAAGATTTGTGAAACAATGGCAAAGATATAGGCAAGTCAAAAAAGCTTTTCCCATGGAAACATGGTCCTACCGAAAACAATCTATCGATGACCACAAATAGGTAATATATATATATATATATATATTACCTACTGGCGATAGCCAGTAGGTATATATAGTTAGGATTTTTTTCCTATGGGATTTTTGAAAATTCTATGTCGAATAACTTTGGCGTTTGAGGACAGAATTGGCTGAAATTTTCAGGAAAATGGAACATTTTGTTTCTGAGCAGCCCCTGAAAATTTGGGGGGGTTTCGTCAAGGGGGGGCCGAGAAAAAAGGGGGGTCCCAAAACGTGTTTTTCCCATGCAATTTTCCATAGGGCGGTTGGCCTCACTTTTAGCCTTAACGGCTGAATGGATTTACACCAAACTTGGCAAAATTGTAGGGACTGGTAGCCCGATGTGCCTTTGCTATGTCTCGAGATATAGGCTCCAGTGGTTTTTACGAAAATTAACTTTGAAAAATATATATTGGGCTACATTGGGCTATATATATGTTGGAGCCCAAATGTAGCCCAATGTAGCCCAATGTAGCCCAATGTAGCCCAATGTAGCCCAAAGATGGCCACCAGAGACAAAAAAAAACAAATGTAGCCCAAATATCAGCCTGATGTAGCCCAACGATAGCCCAATGACAGAATGTCCCAGAGTGTTCTAAAGAACAACTAGAGTGCTAACAGTCCTACTTATTACAAAGGTATGGCACACCTGAAGCCATCTTGATTGGAATAAAGTGGTAACTCTTAAAACATATAATTTAAAAAGGAACAAAATGAGGGGGTTCATTTTGCCATAGAAAGTATGATTAGCGAATATATGACGAAATCCCGCATACCATCAGTCCGCAAAAAAAATCCCGCATGTACTATTAGACCGCAAATTAAAATAACGAAAACTTTTAGAACGAATATGCCTTTAGCATACACTAAACAACTAAACTACCCTAAACCCTAAAACACTACCCCCAGCATGACCCTACACTACACAAACAGTACAACACTACCCTAAACCCTAAAACACTACCCCCAGCATGACCCTACACTACACAAACACTACAACACTACCCTAAACCCTAAAACACTACCCCCAGCATGACCCTACACTACGCAAACACTACAACACTACCCAAAACCCTAAAACACTACACCCCAGCATGACCCTACACTACGCAAACACTACAACACTACCCTAAACCCTAAAACACTACCCCCAGCATGACCCTACACTACACAAACACTACAACACAACCCTAAACCCTAAAACACTACCCCCAGCATGACCCTACACTACGCAAACACTACAACACAACCCTAAACCCTAAAACACTACCCCCAGCATGACCCTACACTACGCAAACACTACAACACTACCCTAAACCCTAAAACACTACCCCCAGCATTACCCTACACTACGCAAACACTACAACACTACCCAAAACCCTATAACACTACACCCCAGCATGACCCTACACTACGCAAACACTACAACACTACCCTAAACCCTAAAACACTACCCCCAGCATGACCCTACACTACGCAAACACTACAACACTACCCAAAACCCTAAAACACTACACCCCAGCATGACCCTACACTACGCAAACACTACAACACTACCCTAAACCCTAAAACACTACCCCCAGCATGACCCTACACTACGCAAACACTACAACACTACCCTAAACCCTAAAACACTACCCCCAGCATGACCCTACACTACGCAAACGCTACAACACTACCCTAAACCCTAAAACACTACCCCCAGCATGACCCTACACTACGCAAACGCTACAACACTACCCTAAACCCTAAAACACTACCCCCAGCATGACCCTACACTACGCAAACACTACAACACTACCCTAAACCCTAAAACACTACCCCCAGCATGACCCTACACTACGCAAACACTACAACACTACCCTAAACCCTAAAACACTACCCCCAGCATGACCCTACACTACGCAAACACTACAACACTACCCAAAACCCTAAAACACTACCCCCAGCATGACCCTACACTACGCAAACACCACAACACTACCCAAAACCCTAAAACACTACCCCCCAGCATGACCCTACACTACACAAACACCACAACACTACCCAAAACCCTAAAACACTACCCCCAGCATGACCCTACACTACGCAAACACTACAACACTACCCAAAACCCTAAAACACTACCCCCAGCATGACCCTACACTACGCAAACACTACAACACTACCCAAAACCGTAAAACACTACACCCCAGCATGACCCTACACTACGCAAACACTACAACACTACCCAAAACCCTAAAACACTACCCCCAGCATGACCCTACACTACGCAAACACTATAACACTACCCAAAACCCTAAAACACTACCCCCAGCATGACCCTACACTACAACACTACACTAAACCCTAAAATACTACACCCCAGCATGACCCTACACTACGCAAACACTACAACACTACCCAAAAACCTAAAACACTACCCCCAGCATGACCCTACACTACGCAAACACTACAACACTATCCTAAACCCTAAAACACTACGCCCAGCATGACCCTACACTACGCAAACACTACAACACTACCCTAAACCCTAAAACACTAGCCCCAGCATGACCCTACACTACGCAAACACTACAACACAACCCTAAACCCTAAAACACTACCCCCAGCATGACCCTACACTACGCAAACACTACAACACTACCCTAAACCCTAAAACACTACCCCCAGCATGACCCTACACTACGCAAACACTACAACACAACCCTAAACCCTAAAACACTACCCCCAGCATGACCCTACACTAAACAACCACCACAACTCTACACTACACTAACACAACACTACACTACACAACACTACACTACACTACACAATCACTAACCCACGAAAAAATTAACACAAACCCACTTACCTCTCTCGTCATCGTGGTTTTCACAACGCAAATGCATTTACCATACATGCCTTTAAAACGTAATTCTTTGTAAAGGCATGCGCGATAAATGCACATGCGTTTTGAAAAAATGCGGGATAATGGTATGCGAGGTCAATGACCTTGCGGGATAATGGTATGCGGACTGAAAGTCTGCGGGATAAAAAATGCGGGAAAATGGCTGCAAACCATGATTAGCAGCAGACTTCCCTGGTGAGCACTAGCTTTACTACAGTGATCTAATGAGCAACTAGAGTGCTAACATTCAGAATTTATGGCAAATGTGTGACACATCTGAATGCCTTCTTGATAGAACCAAAGTAAACAAGCATTGAAAATGCAATAGATCTCGCCCTCGTTTAAGTTAAAGCCATTCTGTTTGTAATGAGGTGGCTTTTTAGCTTTGCTTTTATTAGTGTTTTTAAAACTTTCATGTAAATAACATGCATATGTATGCATATATGTATATGTATGCATGCATTTATATTTATATAGATATGCAGATTATATATGTTTATATATGTATATTACCTACTGGCGATAGCCAGTGGGTATATATAGTTAGGATTTTTTCTCTATGGGATTTCTGAAAATTCTATGTCTAATAACTTTGGCGTTTGTGGACGGAATTGGCTGAAACTTTTAGGAAAATGGCACATTTTGTTTCTGAGCAGCCCCTGAAAATTTGGGGGGGTTTCGTCAAGGGGGGGCCGAGAAAAAAGGGGGGGTCCCAAAACGCGTTTTTCCCATTCATTTTTCCATAGGGCGGTTGGACTCACTGAATAGATTTACATGAAACTTGGCAAAATTGTAGATATGGTTTGCCCGACGTGCCTTTGCTATGTCTCAATATATGTGCTCCAGTGGATTTTGAGAAATTAACGTTTAAAAAAATATATATATCTGTGACAGCGCTCCGGTTAGCGCCCCGGTTCGCGTACCTGATGCGTAACGGAACTTCGCGAAGCGAAGCTGATTGGCTCTCCGGTGTCTGTCAACATTCTAAACAGTCCGAAGCGGCCGCCATCTTGTCTCTCGGTACGATCGAGAGACAAGATGTGGTGAAAAACAAAGGGGGAAATGAAGGAAAGGGGGCAAGGTAGACCACTCCTGACACCCTAGGATTGATGAGGGGGATATTAAAGTGCCCCGCGGGGCAAAAAATAAAAAAAAAATTGTTTTGCGATTTTACGCCGTAGAGGCGCGTCCCGGTACGCGAACCGGGCAGCTCACCGGGCAGCTCACCGGGCAGCTAACCGGGCAGCTAACCGGGCAGCTAACCGGCAGCGTAGCTGTCAACATTGTAAACAGTCCGGAGCGGCCGCCATCTTGTCTCTCGGTAGGTTCGAGAGACAAGATGTGGTGAAAAAAGAAGGGGGAAATGAAGGAAAGGGGGCAAGGTAAACCCCTCCTGACCCCCTAGGATTGATGAGGGGGATATTAAATTCCCCCGCGATTTTTCGCGGTAGAGGCGCTTCCCGGTACGCGAACCGGGCAGCTAACCGGCAGCGTAACGGGAGTCCGCCATCTTGTGTTTTTGGAGCGTCCGGTTCGCGTACCGGGTAGCGTCCCGGTAAGCGTAACAAGGGGAAAACCAAGAGAAACAGTAAAAAAAAAATTAAGGGAATAGATTTCCAGCAAACTTGGCAAAATTGTAGGGACTGTTTGTTTGATGTGCCTTTGCAAGGCCTCAAGATATGTGCACGTGTGGATTTTGTCTAATTAAGGTTAAAAAAAATATATATATCTGTAAGCGTGCTCCGGCACGCTTACGTTACGGGTTTTGTTTGCGCTGCAGAGCCGATACGTCACGATTATGCGACGCGTCATGAGGCGTCTCACGTGGCTACGTGATACGTCACGTAATAAAGAATATATTTTACAGCTATAGATATTAGCTTTTAAAAAACCAATGAAATTCACGGAAAAAACCATAGGTTATAGACCATATATAGTTAGGAATTTGCATTTACAAAACCTTGAAAATTCACTGAAAAAACCATAGGTTAGAGACCATATATAGTTAGCTGGACATTTTATTGACATAAAACCAATGAAATTCCATATATAGTTAGTTGCACTAACTATATATCGCGCACCCGCAATCCACTGCTGATGATGTCACATATTACATCATTCATGACATGGTCAGTGACATCACTGATGACATCACTGATGACATCTCAAATGACATCACTGATGACATCACTGATGACATCTCAAATGACATCACTGATGACATCATGACACACCAATATCAGTTACTACATACGCACTCACTGATTCCTACGTCTACACACACATTCACTCATTCACCCATACAATCACTCATACATACAGTCACTCATTATTACAACACTATCATATGCACTCATACACCTATGCAGACACTCACACACTGCCACTCATCCATGGAGTTACTCACACACCTAGTCAGTCCTGTAAAAAATCAATCACACTTCCATTTCCTCATCTATACACTTAAACACAGATCACCATACTTCAGTGACATCACCGATGACATCACTGATGACATATCAAATGACATCACTGATGACATCTCAAATGACATCACTGATGACATCATGACACACCAATACCAGTTACTACATACGCACTCACTGATTCCTACGTCTACACACACATTCACTCATTCACCCATACAATCACTCATACATACAGTCACTCATTATTACAACACTATCATATGCATTCATACACCTAGTCAGTCCTGTGAAGAATCAATCACACTTCGATTTCCTCATCTATACACTTAAACACAGAACACCATACTTTTCACACATATACTAACACATACTTACTCTCTTATACAATCACTGATACAAGTACACATTGATATGCACAGAGTCACACACCTCCCAGCCAGCCACACACACACTCAGTCTTCCATACATCCACTCATTCTTCAATATGTAAAACATATTTAAACTTTACAAAAACACACAGACACTAGATGATGTCATCAGTGATGTCATTTGTGGAGAAGCGTGGCTCAGTGGTTAGAGGCGGCAGACCCGGAAGCTGAGATCGACCGTGGACCAGGGTTCGATTCCCCGCCTCGGCGGGTCTTGGGCTCAAAAATTCCACGGACTCGACAATTCTCGCTCTGGTGCCTACTCAACTCACGGGGTCACACTCTGCGACTCTGGGCAATAGCTTGCTTAATCTCCACTACGGCCCCTCGCGGCGGGATGCCTGGCTTTCACCTTGTGGACACCCTGCCGGGGTTTCTCACAGGGGAATACCAGGACGGGTTCCCTAAGCAAGCGCCGGGACGCTTACGGGCAGCCGTGCGCTTTACAAGTCCAATACATTTACATTTACATTTACATTTGAGATGTCATCAGTGATGTCATCAGTGATGTCATTTGAGATGTCATCAGTGATGTCATCAGTGATGTCACTGACCATGTCATGAATGATGTAATATGTGACATCATCAGCAGTGGATTGCGGGTGCGCGATATATAGTTAGTGCAACTAACTATATATAGAATTTCATTGGTTTTATGTCAATAAAATGTCCAGCTAACTATATATGGTCTCTAACCTATGGTTTTTTCAGTGAATTTTCAAGGTTTTGTAAATGCAAATTCCTAACTATATATGGTCTATAACCTATGGTTTTTTCAGTGAATATATATATATATATATATTCACTGAAAAAACCATAGGTTATAGACCATATATAGTTAGGAATTAGCATTTAAAAAACCTTATTTTACTCACACAAAACCATTGAAATTCCATATATAGTTAGTTGCACTAACTATATATCGCGCACCCGTAATCCACTGCTGATGATGTCACATATTACATCATTCATGACATGGTCAGTGACATCACTGATTTATTTATTTATTTATTTTTAGAATTTATTAAGCGCGAACAATTGCCCGCAGGCGTCTCGGCGCTGTATTGTATTACTCACTTGTTTGATACTGAGGATGTTTTTCAGAGGTTAAACAGCCAGGTTTTCAGTTTCTTCCTGAAGGACATTAGGTTCGGACATGTTCTTATGATTTGTGGGAGAGAATTCCACAATCTTGGGGCGGCAACTAGGAAACGTCTGTCTCCCCAGTTGACCAGCCTAGTCCGAGGCATTGCCAAGTCATTCTGTCCTGCTGATCGTAGCATTCGAGTGGGAATGTATGGGACAAGATGGTCGCGCAGGAATTGAGGTGCTTGTTGATGTAAAGCCTTGTAGACGATACAAAGTGTTTTAAATTTAATTCGGTTCCTGACCGGGAGCCAATGAAGACTCCTCAGGGATTCTTGTATTGGCTTAAATTTAGGAATGTTCAGGAGAAGTCTGGCTGCCGCATTCTGGATTGTTTGCAATTTCTTTATTATCCTGACTTGTGCGTTTGCAAACAAGCCATTGCAATAGTCCAGTGCTGACAATACCAGAGCGCTGACCAGTGTCTTTCCCACATTAGTAGGAAGAAAAGGAAGAATCTTCCTAACCAGACGTAGTTTGTAAAACGCCGTAGAGGCCGTCTGATTAGCATGAGCCAGAAAATTTAGCTTGTCATCGAAGATGACACCCAAATTTCTTACTTTCGTAACTGGTTTGGGTACGGCTCCAAAAGATGATGGCCACCAGGTTGGGGACCAGCTAGGACTGAGGTGGCCAAAGGTGACCACCTCAGTTTTATCAGAATTTAATTTCAGACAGTTTGCTGACATCCATTTTCCAATGGCCAGCATACCTGTCTTGAAATTTTCCGCCACTGTTTCCCCATTGTTCCTGACAGCCAGTATCAGCTGTGTATCATCCGCATATGAGGTAAGGTTCATCCCGTGCGCTTTGATGGTATTAGCGAGGTCCGACACATATATATTGAATAGTGTCGGACTAAGGGATGAACCTTGAGGCACCCCACATGGCAGCGATAACTCAGCGGATTCAAACAGGCCCAGTATAACTGCCTGGGATCTCTCTGCTAGAAAAGACGCTAGCAGATCTTTTGCTAGGCCTTGTACACCCATCTTTTCGACACGGTTGACCAGGATTTTATGGTCAACCGTTTCGAAAGCAGCAGATAAATCTAAGAGTACCAACAGTGCAGTGCCACCTTGGTCTCTGATGAGTCGAATGTCATCTGCAGCTTTGATGAGTGCTGTTTCCGTTCCATGATATTTACGGAATCCAAATTGTGTTTCATCGAGCAGGTGGTATTGCTCGATGAATTCCGTAAGTTGAATATTCATGGTTTTTTCCACTATTTTAGCAAGGAAAGGTAAATTCGCTATAGGCCGATAGTTTTTAAGTTCTGCTTTGTCCAAGCCAGGTTTTTTCAAAAGGGGTTTGAGTAAAGTTTTTTTTAACTGGTTTGGAAAGATGCCTGTGCGGAACATGAGGTTAATTATTTGGGTAATGGCTGGGATAACCGTATCCAGTATTGAACGAAGGGTGTTTGAGGGACATGGATCCAGGGCTGATCCAGATTTAATAGTTTTAATAATGTCCTGAATATAAACTTCCGTAACCTCTGCAAAACAGGAAAAATTTATACTTGGGGATGGGGTATTTATTTTTTCAAGGCATTGGTTATCGGCTAGATTGAAGGCTGAAAATATGTCATTCACTTTGCTAAAAAAGAATGAAGCCAGTGAATCACAGAAATCTTGTGAGCACGGGGGGTTAAGGTCTGGGACACTTCCCGCAAGCTGTTTGGTTATTTCAAACAACTTTTTATTCGAGTTTTTTGCGCTTTCAATTTGCTCAGTGTAGAATTTCTTTTTTGTCTCTGTGATCAGTAGTTTATATTGGGTTAGCAGGCCCTTGTACACTATCTTATCCTCGTTCTCATACTTTTTCCTCCAAATTCTTTCTTTGTTTCTGCATTGCTGTTTTAGTTTTTTTAGTTCCTCCGTGTACCATGGTGCTGAGGGGGATCTTCTATTCCTGGACATTCTTTTTTCAGGTACCAGTTTGTTGGCCGCCTGGCCGACCCATGTATGATATTGATTAGTAGCAGTTTCTGGATCAGTAGCCCATGTGGGTATAGAGTTCTGTAACGCCTCCTGAAGACTGGGAATATTAACGTCTTTCCAGACCTTAAACATTTCATGTTTGGGGGGGAGCAAAGTGGCTATGGGTTTTTTATTCATTAATATTGTGGCCAGTACCAAGTGATGATCAGTCCACGTCATTGGTAGGACATCAGTCACTAGTATATTCTCCAAGTTGGTGAAAATACCATCTAAGGTATGACCTGCGTTATGAGTAGGTCCTTTCACCAACTGAACTAGGCCAAAGATCTCCATTTCAGATAGCAATGAGGTAGTCTCCTTATCTTCGCTACATTCCAAATGGAAATTAAAATCACCTAACAGAGTCACAGATTTATCCATAGCTGTAGTTTCTAGGATAGTGAGTATTTCTGTGAGAAATTCCGACCGTGATTCTGGTCTTCTGTATAGTAATACACCTTTAAAATTGTGTGAAGGGGACAAGTAGATATCGAATTGAAGCGCCTCACATGCCGTTGAAGGAATGACAGTAGTACGAATTCCAAAAGAGTCACGGGCGATTATAGCAACCCCACCGCCTCTCTTACCAATTCTATCTAATCTGTAAGACTTGAAACCTTGTGGAACGGCTATGACGAGGTCCGGGTCAGAGGCTTTGTCCAGCCAAGTTTCTGTCAGGAACATTACATCTATGTTCCTATCAATAAGTACATCGGCTACTTCTTGCCTATGTTTGGCTAATGAGCGTACATTAATGAGGGCTATCGTAAACACTTGATTTACCTGGATGGAGTTTTCGCTACTGGCTCTTTTATTTAATAGGGGAATGGACATTTGGCAGTGATTACAATCCAATACAGTTTTAGATGATGTAAAGTCTGGGCTGTGCCTTATGCATTTTTCAGTGGCTTGTGGGCGAAGGTCAATCAACGCAGAGCGTGGGTAGGATACTGTGTTTACGCAAACACTATGGCCAGGGGGGGTGGCCCTAGGCCCGTGTCCGGCGCGGACGGGCGCAGACGGGCTTGCCTTTGGCGCGCCTTCGGCGCGCCTTCGGCGCGCCCGCTGCGCCCGCCCGCTGCGCGGACGGGAAGGTAGTCTGTTTTTATCCATCCAAGAAGGAGGGAGGAGGGTGGAGGGGCGGAGATCAGTCCCGCGATCCTTCCCCAGGCCAAGATGGCGCCTAAAGATTGTCTAGTGGTGCCTGGCGCCTAGCAACAGTGGCGCTGCCGGACACGAGGGGGGGCCCTGGAGCGATGTGAGTCTCGCTCTAGGTGGGGGCTGCTAAAAAAGCTCCTGATTAAAATATTAACAATGTTTAAAAAACGAGTGTCTTTTTCGTTCAAATAACACCCAATCACAACCAATAAATGCTCAGCGCGCAAGGGAGCGCAAAGAAACCCCGGCTATCCGCCTCAAGGGTGAGTTGTCATACAAATACCACGTAGATCGGTGATATCAGCCCTTAAATCTCCTCGGAGGGCGGAGGGGCGGAGATCAGTCCCGCGATCCTTCCCCAGGCCAAGATGGCGCCTAAAGATTGTCTAGTGGTGCCTGGCGCCTAGCAACAGTGGCGCTGCCGGACACGAGGGGGGGCCCTGGAGCGATGTGAGTCTCGCTCTAGGTGGGGGCTGCTAAAAAAGCTCCTGATTAAAATATTAACAATGTTTAAAAAACGAGTGTCTTTTTCGTTCAAATAACACCCAATCACAACCAATAAATGCTCAGCGCGCAAGGGAGCGCAAAGAACCCCCGGCTATCCGCCTCAAGGGTGAGTTGTCATACATCTCAAATGACATCACTGATGACAACATCCAGTGATTATGTGTTTCTGTAAAGTTTAAATATGTTTTACATATTGAAGAATGAGTGGATGTATAAGTGTCTGAATGAAGGTTTTAGTAGGTGCGTGATTGACTGTATGAGTGAGTGATTAAATGCGTCTTACTAAATGCACGGGTTAGTGACTAAACTGTCTGAAAGTGTGCATCAGCATGTCTGTTGTTGTGCAAGCTGCTGCATGTGTTGATCAGTAGCTATATAAGTAGCTATATGGGTTATTGATTGGTTGCACAAGTATTTGTATGGGAGACTGAGTGTGTGTATGACTGGCTGGGAGGTGTGTGACTCTGTGCAGATCAATGTGTACTTGTATCAGTGATTCTATAAGAGAGTAAGTATGTGTTAGTATATGTTTTAAAATGTAAGGTACTCTATGTTTAACTGTGTAGATTAGAAAATGGAACTGTGATTGATTCTTTACAGGACTGACTAGGTGTGTGAGTAACTCCATGGATGAGTGGCAGAGTGTGAGTGTCTGTATAGGTGTATGAGTGCATATGATAGTGTTGTAAAGATGAGTGATTGTATGTATGAATGATTGTATGGGTGAATGAGTGAATGTGTGTGTAGACGTAGGAATCAGTGAGTGGGTATGTAGTAACTAGTATTGGTGTGTCAATGGTTTCAAAAATTATACTCTGTATTTAACACTGGGTGTAACAGAGGTTATATTAAAGTGTGAGGAGATGCATTGTATTGTCACATTAATGATATCATCATTGATGTGACCATTGATGTCAAATGAGATATCATCAGTGATGTCATTTGAGATGTCATCAGTGATGTCATCAGTGATGTCACTGACCATGTCATGAATGATGTAATATGTGACATCATCAGCAGTGGATTACGGGTGCGCGATATATAGTTAGTGCAACTAACTATATATGGAATTTCAATGGTTTTGTGTGAGTAAAATAAGGTTTTTTAAATGCTAATTCCTAACTATATATGGTCTATAACCTATGGTTTTTTCAGTGAATTTTCAAGGTTTTGTAAATGCTAATTCCTAACTATATATGGTCTATAACCTATGGTTTTTTCTGTGAATTTCATTGGTTTTTTAACAGCTAATATCTGTAGCTGTAAAATGTATTCTTCTTTAAATCCAAAAATATATTTTATATGTTTATGAATAATTTTTTTTTTTAAATATTTTTTTTTCTTCGTTCCCGCTTCGCGAATCGGGAAGCTTCCCGTTAGCTGACCTTGATGCCGCGAAATAGACCGCGAGCCGGTAAACGTTTCTTTACCGCAACTGCCGCGTTAGAAAACAACATCGTGACGCCTCCCGTCCGCATGACGTTTCGCGTTGTCGCGTGATACGTCATATGACGTGCTACGTTAGCGAACTCGTACGCTTACCGAGTCGCAAAGCACAGGTTTCTGGAAGCAAACCGGGAGGCCCTGCAAAGCGCGTAACGTAAACACAGCAGGTCATGTGACTTGGTAATAACACTTTTCATTGGTTCATTTCACTTTCGGTTTCCTAATGATGTAAGACTAGGTCATATGATCTAAAATGAACACTTTTCATTGGTTGAGAACTATTTTTTTTCCCAAATGGTGAAAATCCCTCCTTCTTTCCTCACTCTGACTTTCATCATTGTGAGAGAAAGACCCTTTGTTACCAGTGAGCAATGGCTTCTTTACTAGCTTCAGCTGGTGCTTCCCCACCACCTCCACCACATCCAAGGAAGAGTGGACCACCTGCTAAAGTTATAATTCAGCAAGAAGAGGAAGAAGAGGAACAGGACGACCTAGATAATCTCCCTATTATGGCCAGAAGATCTGTTGTACCGGAAGTAACGGGACCAGAGGGCAGGGAGATGGTGCCAAATATACAAACGAGATTTCGTGAAGTAAAACAAGTCTGCGTACATTGCAGTGGAATCATTTGCTACGCAGAAAGTAGCATCACTCTGATCAACAGAGCTATTAACAATCATGCTCATGTTTGTCCGAAACTCCCCAAACAATAAATTCTTTTTTTTGTTTTCTTCCTCCTGTTGAGCCCTTTACAATGAATCGTTTTCGTTGCACCCTCCGAAAAAAAACAAAAAAAATATAAAACTGTTCAGAAAAATTCAAAAAAAGTAAAAAAATGTTCAGAAAAATAATAAAAAAAATATAAAACAACAAAAACAATTTAAAAAAAAGTTCTTTTCAGAACTACCTCCCCGTTATAAAAAAATTGGTACAATATTTGCAACTGTGCCAACCTCTATTTCTCTTAGTTCGCTTCCCAGTTCGCTCCCCGGTACGCGAACCGGAAGCGAACCAAAAATTTTTTTTTATAAAAAAGAACAGTAAGTATAAGGGAAGGAAACAGACAGTTATGTTAAAAGAAAGACAGCTATAGGGGAGTAAACTAGAGATACTATTACCCGTAATCCACTGCTGATGATGTCACATATTACATCATTCATGACATGCTCAGTGACATCATCAGCAGAGGATTGCGGGTAACAGTATCCCTAGTTTATTCCCTATAGCTGTGTTTCTTTTAACATAACTGTCTGTTTCCTTCCCTTATACTTACTGTTCTTTTAAAAAAATTTTTTTTAGATCTGTCAGAAACAGTGAAAGTAATGAAATATAAAAGACTACGTAGAATATGAGCACTGTATGCAACAACTTTGACACTGACAGAAGCCTCACCTTCTCCATGCCTCCTACACAGTTCTACATGTACATCATAAATGCAAACAGAACAGAATTAATTATACATGTTAAATGGTTTATTTTTGCTGTTCTCAGAATGTATCAAATTTCACTAAAACAGTGACTTGAAGGTATTCATCATATAACAGCGGGGAAAAAAAAACACAATCAAAATGATTGTGTTTAAAAAACCCATACATTACAAATCAGAATTCAGAACTCCTTAAAGTTAACTTACTTTCCATGACGGCCAAGGATGTCCTATGAACAGCTTACACTCTGTTGTGCTGTTATTACTTTCAACCCGCCACTTTCTGAAAGAAAACCTCCATCGTTTTCAAAAACATGTTACATACAATAAATGACTTCTCGCTCTCTACCACACGATTCCACAAGGCCAAATCGTGTCAGAGCCATGTATAACTCTTGGATTTCTTGTAAGCCAATCCCGTCTTTTCGCATTTCCGCAACTTTCAGAATTAAAATGTTGAAGATCATTTACACAATCCTGGACTAGTAATATCTTCCCCTTCTTGCTCAATCATGTTCTACATTTCCTATCACACTGATACTGCTTACTATGAAGCAGACTTACACTACCTTTATAACTAGTACAATTATTTAATTCTCTACATCACTTTTAATCACAAAGCAATGTAAAACAGTAGACAGCATTGCAGACTTACATTCCCTCTACTCCATGTTTTGATTCGCTGCTTCAATTAGCTTATAAAAAGAAATAGTTTTTCTGAACTCATTCAAAGTGCACGTATTTCTCAATAACGTCCAGTGTTATGGTAAAAAGTTATGTCTCTGTACTACACTTATCCTCAAGGCCAAATAGTGTAGGAGCCATGAGAACTTCTTGAAATTCCTCAGAGCACATCCCGAGATTCTTTCCCTAAAATTTTGGTTTTAAAAACACCAGGTAAGAGTTTTTAAGGTCATATGGCAATTTTTTTTTGAAAATTAAAACAGAATCATTGCAGAATGACCAGCCATTTCTACACTTTAAATAAGCTGTATAATGTCCTGATGTTATTGAAGGACCATCATGATATATAATTGCTACAGTTACAAAAGTCCTTCCTGATATTGACAACTGTGAAGCCACAAAATTTTTAATTAAAGTTGTCAATTTTGTTCCATCAGGCCTACATCGTTGGAACATTAAAATGACATACTGGCCATATGTTCGTATAAATAAAGTGGACATCATTTCAGATTTACATTGGCTACACTCCATGTTGTGATCAGCTGCTTTTACTAGCTTATTAAAAGAGACTGATTTACTGTCTGGCAAAGTTAAATATATAAATCTTTCTGAGTCTACACTAGTAGTAGCTGATACCCTACAGTTCTCGCAGTCATGCTGCCATTGATAAGAAAGCCCAAACAGGTGATCTACATCTACACCTTCATCATGCAATACATCAAGCATATACATTAAAAACTCCTGACAATCTTGCTGACTATTTTGAGAGAATTGTGTTTGGCCTGAACATCTGTCTAACAGATTTCGAATTTCAGACACACTTTCTATATTTGTTCTATCAGTGCTACATTTCTCTAACACAGAATTTAACAAACTGCAAAATCTTTGATCCGAATTGACCACAATCTGTTCTTTTAAAGTTTCTAGAGAAAAGACAACATTAACCACTACATTAGCATAGCAGTTGACACCAGAACTGTTTTCAAATTGAAAACCAACAACATCTTCAACAGAATCCTTTTTGTTTCTGCTTATAATTTCAGGTTCATCAACTTTTCGTCTTTTTGCTACAACCTCCCCAGTATTGGTCACATTTCTTCGTTTCCGGCCTACCACACGTTTCTCAAACAAAGGATACTGAGGCAAATGTGGCGCATACTCTCTTCTCAACCTATTGTATTCCTTAACACAATCTAGATCCGCACAAATGTTTGTGACATCACACTCAATCAAGTACAATCCCGATAAAGTCCTAACTCGTGACAATGCCACATATGCCATACCCTCCTTGAACACAGAACTGCCAATATTCACCAATGCACAGTCTACACTTAAACCTTGCGATTTATGGATTGTCACCGCATATGCCAAGCAAACAGGAAACTGCTTACGACGAACATATAAGTCTTTTACAAGCAAAAATCTAGCAGAACAACGAGCAATTAGCTGTACTTCCTCAATGCCATCAAATTTAATTTTTAAAAATTCAATTCCATCTCTATTTCTGTATTTCACAAAATCAACAACATTACCCATTGATCCATTTACCAGACCTCTTTCAACATGTAAATTCCTTCTTAAAATTATACGGCAGTTCAAGCACACATTCAGAGTCTTTTCAAAACCCGCAGTTTTAGATATACTCTTCTCTAATGAATCCAATTTTGTTTTCAGATTCTCAGACAAAATAATTGTTGATCCCATATGCTCTACTCTGTCAATAGCTTCCAATTTCACAATCTCTTGCTTTTCTAAATGCAACATTTTGTTGTTGAATTTGGCACATTCTGCAAGAGTTGGCATCAAACATATTCCAGATTTTTTCTCAGTAACTTTCTGAAAAATATTCTCAGGCACAACATCTTCGTCTGGATATAAATTTGTCAGTAATCGTGCATGTAAAGCTTCTTTCCCATGCTCGGTCACTTTTCCAATTCTAACATCTTGTAGAATAGTCTTGTAAACTTCATCCTTTGCCTGACGCATATTTTCATGCAGTTCAGCATAATTGAAGTTTAACCATATATTGACGTTGCCAATACTCCCTAAGCACTTCCTGGTATCTTCATGCGTGAGCATTTTGAACACAGGTTGCCCTTTCACTGGTGTCAGCTGCAGAAGATCTCCAAAAACAATGATGTGTTTGCCACCAAATAACACATCATACTCTGTTTTGAGAACTTCTTGCATTCTCAAATGCACAAAGGCAAGCATGACATTGGAAACCATGCTTACTTCGTCAATGATAAGAAGTTTCATTTTCCTCAAGACTCTTGAAACTTCAAAACAAGCATCTCCAGATAGCTTGTGATATTCTAATTTGTTGTCATGCTCCACTGGCAGCATCAGTAAACGATGTAAAGTAATCCCTTTAATGTTATGTGCTGCCAGTCCAGTTGGAGCGGTGACAACACAAGACAGCGATGACTCTGTCCTTTCCTGCAAATAACATGAAATTGCTTTAATAAGGAAACTTTTTCCAGTTCCCGCTTCTCCACTCACGTACAATCGGACAGGCTTCAACGACGTACATGAGCACTCTTTCTTATCATGACTTAATCCATGATCAATTTGCATGGTAAGTTCGTCATATATTTTCCTCTGCTCAACGTTGAGTTGTCTTTCCAACTCTTCTAAGTTAACCGCATCCTCCTGAGCATGTGCCATGGCTCTTTCCACTTCATTCATAGCAGTGGCAGCTTCATTTTCGATAAGAGGTCCTCCTAGTGGATCCTGACTCAATGAAGCAGAACTCTGACTGTCCTGAGAACTGTCTCTGGCAATCTCGGCTGCAATCGTTGCTTCCTGCTCAATTTCCACATTCAACATTTCTACATATTTGGAAAAAGCAGGACATTCTATGGTCTCCTTGGCAGCATTGAAAGAGTCTTCGTAACAGAGGAAATCTCCAAGCAGTTCCTCTTCTGCACGCCAAGGCTTAAAAAGTTGCAAAAGTGCTAAATAGAAAAACTCCTTTTTTTCAGGAGATTCGCCACTCAATTTTCGATGGTTTATCAAGTGGCATTTTCTTTGCTTGACCAGACATCCCTCACTTCCTATTACAGCATACACTCCTTTCTCAGTATCTTCTTTGATGTTCCTCTTGAATATGTAATTTTGCAGAACCTCATACAGACAAACATTCTCGAGGTGACTGCTTCGATTTGGATAATATGTATCCAACATGTTGCTCTTCAAAATGTCGGTACTGTTTGGCTCCTTTTCCGCCAAATACTCAATTTCCCGCACAGGTTTCAGAACTCGATTACGCGTTGCAGCAAGACCAACACTCGCCCAAACGATACTCCTGGACTTGGCATAGAGACTTGCTGAAGACAACCGGTCAGAACATTCGTAAGCTCCGATTTCTCGATGCGACAACATCTTCAGACTGAAACTGTACAACTTCTTGCTGAGGCTCTTTTCATGGGAAATGTCCTCCCACATATCCTTCAATTCTGTCTTCTCTTTTTTGGTGATGTAAGATGTCACATACCTAGCCACAGCCATACAGTTATCAGCCACAAACTGTATATCCATGTTAGCATTCCACATGGACAAAATCACCGGGTTGTAGTCGTTGATGTACTTAGACTCTTCGTTCCTCTTCAAATTGTATGTGTTTTTAGGTGATTTCTTCATCACATTATGTCGCAGCGAAGACATCAAACTGTTCACTCTTCCTTTAGAAATCACCGATCGTGGAAAGCCGAAACGACATTTGGTGTAGAACTTGTCTTTGTTCCGGAATTTACGACGACAGTACTTTCCACATCGATGGCTTTGGAAACGTAGAACTTTTTCTCTTAGGCTTTTTTTCTCCTTTGCGTTTGGAACAGCACACGTAGAATACTGTTCTATGAAACTCATCACTGAGTCGTCTGCATCCGTTCCAAATTTAGGTGCATCCTTGATCCACAGCAACATATGTATATGAGGAGCACCTCTTGCTTGGTACTCCTTCCTCCAGAAGAAATCCAACACCTCTCCAAGAGGTGGATTCTTCTTATTCATGATGAAAGACATCATACCTTCAAATCTATGATTGAAGTACCTACATACATTGACTGGATCCAAAGAGCACAGTTCTCCGGGTGTCTTGAATTCGATGTTTTCTACGTTAGCATTTGCCTCTCGTAGAAATTCAAGTAAGTCTTCCCAGCCATACTCAGCACAGCTCAAAGTGAGGAACCATGTGGGAGTTCCTAAGTTCCTCAGCATACATTTTAAATCACCATGACGACGGTACCAGTACTCATTAGTACCACGCTGACACGCCATGAGATTAATCAGGTGAGAATCCAAAATACTGTCTTGGACATTGACTTTATCCATAAAGTCACTTGCCGAGATGTTTTGCATGTGTATACCACTTTTCAAGATGTGGTTCACTGCATATGACAGTCCAGACAGATCGCTTTCAAACAGGAGATGAAACAAATAAGGAATGCATTGTCGAAACCTAGGATCTCCTGCATACAATCGCAAAGTCCGGTATTCAGAAGCAGGAATTTGATGAGGTCGCTCATCATATCTTCCTCCCTGACCTGTTGGAAAAAGCTGTGGGAAACACCGAGCTTCCAAACTTTCCTCCCAAACACTAATGGGACTCCCTTTCGCTTGTTTCATTTGAAACAACTCAATAGCATTCCCCATGACTTCCTTGGAATGCAAAGGATGAACACTATAATGTTCATATATTTCTTCACTAGTACAGGGTTCTACTTTCTCAATTTGACCAGCACACAAATCGCTATCCTCTTCCTCACTTACTTCCTCTTCTGCAACATATACATTTTTATAGTATTTATTATATTTTTTCAAATACAATGTTGCCCTTTTGACTTTCCTAACATCTACTAAATCTTGCCATATTTTCTTATTCTTTGTCGGAACCCCATTAACTAAGATAACCAGAGGTTCCTCTTCCACTTTTTCTACTCCAATTGTGTTAATGTTTTTCTTCAAATCTAGAGGCAAATAAACAACTCTTCCCTTTAATCCTCTCTGTAAATCTGATGGAGGCAATTTCCCTGTCTTTGGCTCCATTCTTACAATAGCCTGAAAGGGATGGATACTTTGAATCAAAATAGATTCATAAGTATTTAAATCCTTCAATTCAGAAGGAATTTCAACCAATTCCAGATTATTATGAACTGCTCTAGCAGGCATCTGGTTTTGATTTAATTTGTTACAACAATAAGTACACACACGTTGATCCAATCCCAAATCAAAACAATTTTCTACCATCAAGTATGTTGTAAAATCCTTCCATTCACTATTATTTTCCCTTTCACTTTTTCCATATAAATCCACTAACTTAGTCTGATTCTTATAATAAGTGCGTCGACAACACACACAAGTGAAATTTGGCCTCTCACTTGATTTCACCTCAAACGTCGCAATTTCCCTCTGGAAATTATCTGTACTGGAAACCTGTACACTATCTTCCACATTACTCTCTTCTTCTTGGTCAATTTCAACATTCTCCTCTTTACTTCCAAAGTAACAAAACTCAATTTCTTCACATATATTCTTCACATCTATTTCAGAACCATGCAAAAGAGCAGCGCATAATTGTTTTAGCATAATTGCTGGACTCTTAGCATAATACAACATTCTAACTAATTTCCTCACTTTATTATGATGCACTGCTAGCATCCTGAAATGATGAAAAACACTCTGGCATACTCTCCTGGAAAGACAAGCCAGTGAATGACCATGCAAACCTATCACTTCTCTCACTCTGCAAGGATCTAATTCTTGCAACAACTTCATTTTCTGCTTCAAACTTTTCTTACTAAATGACCGTATAAAATCACAAAGCAAATTGATGGAATCCTGTCGTACACTGCAAATACTACTACACTTCCAGGTGTACACAGGACCCTTAGGACGTCTCCCTAAAACCTCATTACCTAACACCTCTTCTATCTCTGTTCTCACAAGTTTTTCTTTTTCAACTGGACAACCATCTTTCACTTCATAAGCTCGACCACTGGTGTCAACTGCATGCACCAAATCATTATCCTGGAAATAACTCTCCTCATTAAAAAATGCCTCAGAGCTTGAACTATGCATCCATTCTCCAGAAAAAACTTCACAAAAATTACTACGATTAACTATTCTCTTCCATCTACTATTTCTTTTGAAATCATAAATTACCTTGTTTAGCTTCCTAATTCTATTGATTGTCAAAATAAATAACTTACGTTTAATTTCAAATGCCTGATCAATAACTTTCTCAACTATTTTTTTTCTCTTATAAAAAACCACTTTCTGCTGACCTTTCTTAATATTTTTTAACAAATTCCCAATTATCCTGTTGCGGAACATTCGTTTACGAATATCCCTAAACTGTTGTTTCCTTCTACTTTCATGCATAGAGTTATCTCTTACTCTAGCAGTAACATTTCTCATTGGCCTTTCCTTACCATTTGAATTCATTCTCCTTTTCTGGAGTGAAACATTTTCTGTAGTAATATTTTTTTTACTACACATATTTCTTATGACTGTTTTTCGACTCTTACCCGGTGCTTTCTTGGTGACTTGACAAATCTTTTTGTTAGAGGACTGCTGCAATATTCCATGCTCCTGCTGTCTTTGACGTTTTCCAGCCTTTCTTACTCTTTCTTTGCTAGGCATCCTAAAATCTTGAAATAATCTGCAGTTGAATCTGTGGTAAAATATAATAAAAAATGTTATTAACCACTATTACCCAACAGTAAATTAATAACAGTCATCAAAAACTTAACACACTACTTAAGTATATAATATACTGAAGCCTATCTCCAATTTTTCACTGAACAGGACTCATCTCTTCTTAACCTTGGATAAACCTCACCTACTCTGTGTCCCCTGCACATAATTAAATGTAAAGGGGCAGATTTATATTAACTAGCACATCCCCAGGGATGCACCAGTTAACGTGCACCGCTGCTCTGCCACCCACGGTTTGCCGCATTTACAATCAGATAGGACAAAGCTACATCAAAACCCTGCGCCTGCTTGAAGCAGGCATAGATCTTGACGCAGGTAGGCTGAAAGCTAAAGCAACAACTAAGTGTCGTGTGCAGAAGTTACAAAAAAGGAAAAATGGCGTTTAAACCAGTAATGAGACCATGCTAACGTAATACAGAGTAAAAATATCCAGGATCTACATCAGTTTGGGGTTCACGAACCTGGCAGGTACAAGGCACTGAGGCTTTCCACCGTGCATGTCTCATCCCAAAACATATGTTGTTTGTGAATGAAACAATTTCCCAGACCAAATGCTTTGGATTGGCTACTTCTAAAAAATTAAACACCCCTACTATCCCGGAGTTAGAGGAATACGATGGTTGGAGTAATTTTACTCGTTGTCTATTAAAGATTTACAGGCCCTACTCCGTAATTCTTCCTTTAACATTTCCAGTATAAATCCAAAAGGTTGACTGCTTTGGCAACGTGCCTTATCCACGGTTTAATAACGCTGCCTTTTGCTTTATATAAGTTTTCAAATTGTATGAAATATATACCAATAGGTCGTTATTAACCTTTAGGTAGTGGTTTTCTTCATCAAGTCTGGTCGCTTCCATACACATACAGATTTTCAAAGATGATCAAGAACTTTATCTGAATGGAGAGGAATGCACTGAGACGCCAGATCATTCACTAATGTGTAGGCACAGACAGTTACACGGTTCATGCAACAAACACCGACCAAATATGGCTTGCGTGTTGCAAGGCACGCCAGTTCCTGCTATCATCCCCACGTTCAAGTTCTTGGAAAATGGTAGTTATTTGATGCTCAATAATGAAGATTGTTCTGGGTTAATTAAAAGTATTCATTTTATCGTAACAGTAAATGAACGGGTTATTTGCTGCAGAAATGTTCTATTTCCTCCCACACATGAACATAGGGAGTTTTCAATCTGGCCACAAATACCAACCTTGGGAGCACATTTCAACAGCATGGCAAGAATAAGAGCTCTTTTGTCTCAGAGAGAGGTGGCCTTGAGTTCGGCCCGTGAAACTTTCGTGCTTCACATAGCGAACACCCGTACAGAGGTGCAGACCCTTTTAAATACAGATTCGACTTTGCATTTCAGCAAGATTACCCATTCATTTCCATGCAGCAGGAGGCCCATAGGAATGAAGGTGCAATTTGCGATTAGCAATTACCTCATCGCAAATTACGAATTTTTCCGACGGTGCAGGGGTATCTCAAGAACACCCTGCTGCACCCCTGAAAAAAAAATTTGGGGTCATATGGCGCACATAAATTTTGAAAACATTCCTTTACCTCAAAAACGATTTTCAACTCATAATTTGAAAACACTGCACATGGGGAAATGACTTAAAATGTCCTTAAGACACATAAAAGCATTTTTTGATTGCCTTTGCAGCATGTTTCAGTCACCTTTAACATGCCTATGTAACGGAAACATTCAAAATCTAAATTTGCCATGCACAGGTGGGAGCATATTTACAAGCAATTTGCTCCACAAACAAACTTCTTACATTGAAATGGGAAAAATAACATCAGAGACTCTCAATTACCTTATAAAGAAGCAGACACCATTATGTCCTTCTCATCAATATTAAAACCATTGCTTTTTCTCAAAAACGATTTACAAGTCATAATTTGAAAACACTCCACAGCTCCTATGCACATAAAAACCCTGTCAGTACTAATACTTCACATTTTCTCCAATTACAATTTCTCAAAGAAACAAAATCTATTTGTGAAACACTTGAGACAAAGCAACATTTGAAAAACACAACTTTCTTCATAATTTTCTCCTTAAAGCACACTATTTTCTATCTAAATTAAAGAAATATTTTCTCACCTTAGCAAATACTTTGAGTTTCAAAACAGTCTCAGAAACACACCAATTTGTCTTCAGCAGAGCAAAAGGTATGCACTCCAGAGTCTGCAGCTATCAAAAGCACAGAAATGCTGTAATTCCTCACACAGATCTCTCATGTCACCCAATCAAAACTCTTCCCTCACTTTTTTTCAAAGCAAAACCCTTCCCCCCTCTGCCCCCTCTCTGCTTTTTCTGCATAGCAACCACCTCTTGCAAGACCTCTCACACAACAATGTTGCAATTGAACTCTGAACTCTCAGTGCACCTGCATATCCAAAGCATTCTTTCATTTAATGATTTTTTCTTCGCCACTCAAAATACATCTTTCAACGAACTCATCCATGCACACTAACTTTCTGTTTTCAGCAATCAAAATCCACCAATCACTCTTACTGCTTCATTAACACAGAAACTCCTCAGTTTTTTTCATTTTACACTCTCATTTTTTCAACTGCCATTTCATTGCCACACTTCATCTGACTGCAGGAGAACCTTCTCTCGCCATGTTTTCTGTCTGGATTGTTGGACATAGCTACATCTATTGGGCTCAAAGGTACGCTGAAAACAGGAATTTACCTAACCTCAATTTACAAGATGTGGAAATTAAGTGGTTTGGCCACAGAGGATTAAAATGTCACCAATTGATACCATTGGTGAAAACCTTTATGCATTTGCCAAAACCTGACCTGTTAATTGTGCACTGTGGAGGTAATGATTTGGGCACTTTGACTGGGGTAGGTCTGGAAATGCTTTTAAAGGACACCTTTGAGCAATTGATGGCACTTTTTCCTCAGACTGCCTTGGTATATTCAAATATATGCCAAAGACAGAAATGGAGGTGGTCGAACCAATTTTGTCCACAAATTGAGAAATCGAGGAAGCATGTAAACAAATCTGTTTCAGCTTACATGAGAGACCATGGAATGGGCTCCCTGTACAACAATAACTTGCGTTACTACATGCAAGATATCTACAGAGGAGATGGAGTTCACTTCTCAGATGAGGGCAACAGAGTTTTTACTCTGAATTTAAGAATGTGCATTGGTACCTACTTATAAGTACCTAAATGTACCATAAACCCAAAAGCTCTTCTCAGAGCTACCCTACATCTGATCACTCACAATTATTATTGTACTCTAACTTTTTTCACTAATTTTCAAGAAAGTACGCTCCCCAGAACGCTTCCCGGTTCGCGAACCGAGCGCACTCCACGCAAAAAACCTAAAAAAACGGTATATATTTTTTTGCCCTGCGAGAACCTTTCAAAGCCTCCACATCAAACCTAGGGGGTCAGGGACGATCTACTATGCCCCCTTATGGTCATTTGCCCCTTCGCTTTGGCCTCCTCTTGTCTCTCGATCCTACCGAGAGACAAGATGGCGGCCGCTACGGACTGTTTGGAATGTTTACAGACGCCGAAAAACCAATCAGCTTCGCAAACCTCCGTAACGCGAAAAGTACGCGAAGCGGAGCGCTGTTACAGATATATATCTTTTTTTGAACGTTAATTTCTCAAAATCCACTGGAGCACATATATTGAGACCTAGCAAAGGCACATCGGGCTACCAGTCCCTACAATTTTGCCAAGTTTCGTGCAAATCCATTCAGCCGTTCGATTATTATTATTATTTTTTTTTTGCCCCGCTGGGCCCTTTTAAAACCTCCACATCAAACCTAGGGGGTCAGCGAGGATCTACTATTCCCCCTTATGGTCATTTGCCCCTTCGCTTTCGCCTCCTCTTGTCTCTCGATCCTACCGAGAGACAAGATGGCGGCCGCTACGGACTGTTTGGAATGTTGACAGACGCCGGAGAACCAATCAGCTTCGCTTCACAAAGCTCCGTTGCGCGAAAAGTCCGCGAACCAGACCGCTGCCTGGTCCGCGCTTACAGATATATATCTTTTTTTAAACGTTAATTTCTCAAAATCCACTGGAGCACATATATTGAGACCTACAAAAGGCACATCGGGCTACCAGTCCCTACAATTTTGCCAAGTTTCGTGCAAATCCATTCAGCCGTTCGGGCTAAAAGTGAGGCCAACCGCCCTATGGAAATTAACATGGGAAAAACGCGTTTTGGGACCCCCCTTTTTTCTCGGCCCCCCCTTGACGAACCCCCCCCAAATTTTCAAAGGCTGCTCAGAAACAAAATGTGCCATTTTCCTGAAAATTTCAGCCAATTCCATCCACAAACGGCAAAGTTATTAGACATAGAATTTTCAAAAAACCCATAGAGAAAAAATCCTAACTATATATACCATCTTGTCTCTCGGTAGGATCGAGAGACAAGAGGAGGTGAAAGGGAAGGGGCAAATGACGATAAGGGGGCATAGTAGATCCTCCCTGACCTCTTAGGTTTGATGTACCATTTTGCCAAGTTTGGTGTAATTCCGTTCAGCCATTCAGGCTGTAGACGTATCTAAATGTCAATAATCGAACGGCTGAATGGATTTGCACGAAACTTGGCAAAATATTAGGGACTGGTAGCCCGATGTGACTTTGCTTGGTCTCAATATATGTGCTCCAGTGGATTTTGAGAAATTAACGTTCAAAAAAAGATATATATCTGTAACAGCGCTCCGCTTCGCGTAGTTTTCACGTTACGGAGCTTTGCGAAGCTGATTGGTTCTCCGGCGTCTGTCAACATTCCAAACAGTCCGTAGCGGCCGCCATCTTGTCTCTCGGTAGGATCGAGAGACAAGAGGAGGCCAAAGCGAAGGGGGAAATGACCATAAGGGGGCATAGTAGATCCTTCCTGACCTCTTAGGTTTGATGTACCATTATTACCTACTGGCGGTCGCCAGTAGGTATATATAGTTAGGATTTTTTGTCTATGTGTTTTTTGAAAATTCTATGTCTAATAACTTTGGCGTTTGTGGACGGAATTGGCTGAAATTTTCAGAAAAATGGCACATTTTGTTTCTGAGCAGCCCCTGAAAATTGGGGGGGGTTCGTCCAGGGGGGGTTGAGAAAAAAGGGGGGTCCCAAAACGTGTTTTTAACATTGAGTTTTCCATAGGGCGGTTGGCCTCACTTTTAGCCCGAACGGCTGAATGGATTTGCACGAAACTTGGCAAAATTGTAGGGACTGGTAGCCCGATGTGCCTTTTGTAGGTCTCAATATATGTGCTCCAGTGGATTTTGAGAAATTAACGTTTAAAAAAAGATATATATCTGTAACAGCGGACCGGGCAGCGCTCCTGTTCGCGTACTTTTCGCGCAACGGAGCTTTGTGAAGCGAAGCTGATTGGTTCTCCGGCGTCTGTCAACATTCCAAACAGTCCGTAGCGGCCGCCATCTTGTCTCTCGGTAGGATCGAGAGACAAGAGGAGGCGAAAGGGAAGGGGCAAATGACGATAAGGGGGCATAGTAGATCCTCCCTGACCTCTTAGGTTTGATGGACCATTTTGCCAAGTTTGGTGTAATTCCGTTCAGCCATTCAGGCTGTAGACGTATCTAAATGTCAATAATCGAACGGCTGAATGGATTTGCACGAAACTTGGCAAAATATTAGGGACTGGTAGCCCGATGTGCCTTTGCTAGGTCTCAATATATGTGCTCCAGTGGATTTTGAGAAATTAACGTTCAAAAAAAGATATATATCTGTAACAGCGCTCCGCTTCGCGTAGTTTTCGCGTTACGGAGCTTTGCGAAGCTGATTGGTTCTCCGGCGTCTGTCAACATTCCAAACAGTCCGTAGCGGCCGCCATCTTGTCTCTCGGTAGGATCGAGAGACAAGAGGAGGCCAAAGCGAAGGGGGAAATGACCATAAGGGGGCATAGTAGATCCTTCCTGACCTCTTAGGTTTGATGTACCATTTTGCCAAGTTTGGTGTAATTCCGTTCAGCCATTCAGGCTGTAGACGTATGTAAATGTCCTATGGAAAATTGCATGGGGAAAACACATTTGAAAGTGTTGAAATTTAGAACCAATTAAAATGTTACTTTGGTTTTGTATTTGTGTGTGATGAAAGTTAATTGGTTATGTATATATGTCAAATGAGAGGAAACCACAGCCATTTTGTGATACTACTGTCTGAGGTACATTTGTGAGGAATTTTTGGTGGTGAATTTCCGGTGTTTGATTTACACAGTACTAACACTTCTCCTACTTTTAAAAAGGGGAGTTGTTAATTTGTAAGGGGAACTATGTTGTACACTTGAAGATAATTTGAAAAATGTTTTCTGTTATTTATTTGCAGTCCTTCTGTTATACTAAATACTTGATAAAGTTAGTTTTATATTATGTATTACTAAAAACGATAAATGAAAGTGATTATTTTTTTCTGCAATTTACAGCAAGCAATTTCAAAATAAAATGGGTCACAATGAAGAGAACGTGGCAATTTCTTTTGAATTGTCCACTACATTGATTGAAATTGAGAGCACCAATAATGAAATATTGTCACAAGGAGGAGATGACTTGTATGATTCCATTAGATTGATTGAAATGGACAGCACCAATAATGAAATATTGTCACAAGGAGGAGATGACTTGAATGATTCCACTACAACGATTGAAATTGAGAGCACCAATAATGAAATATTGTCACAAGGAGGAGATGACTTGTATGATTCCATTAGATTGATTGAAATGGACAGCACCAATAATGAAATATTGTCACAAGGAGGAGATGACTTGAATGATTCCACTACATTGATTGAAATTGAGAGCACCAATAATGAAATATTGTCACGAGGAGATGACTTGAATGATTCCACTACATTGATTGAAATTGACAGCACCAATAATGAAATATTGTCACAAGGAGGAGATGACTTGAATGATTCCACTACATTTATTGAAATTGACAGCACCAATAATGAAATATTGTCACAAGGAGGAGATGACTTGAATGATTTTTTTGATCAATCTGTTGATGGCGAATTTATCGAATGTTTGGAGACCATAGACTTACAAGAATCATCATTGCAGACTTTTCATGAGGAAATTGCTGATGAGGACATGTTACTAGTTCTTTCAAATTTAGAAAATTCTGAAGAATAAATTTATATTTAGAAATCAAAAATTGTTTGAGACATTATTCATTTTTATTTTTAATTTATGAGGTTGTAGCGAAGTGATTGTAGTATAAAATGAGACTTATAGTATAGAGTGCAACATTTTTATGTTACATGGTAAGTTTACTCATATTTACTTCCCTTCTGCCACTATATTATCTCCAATGTGTATTTGACATCTCTTCTTCATCTCCGGCCTCCTTTCTCTCACTGTGTGTCTCCGATGCATCTTATCGCTGCTATTTTGTGTAATTACAGAAGAGAGTAAAATAAAATAGTTCGGAACGTGAAAAGGGGGCAAAGTAGAGTACCCCTCACCCCCTAGGCCTTTTCAGGCGGTCCCAAAAGGATCAGTTTCTGCTTTCCTGAGAGATTATGGTATGAGTTCCATATACCACAATAATTTGCATTACAACATGCAAGATATCTATCTCCTATTACCAACTTTTGGAGATATTCGCGCTAAGCGCGAATATCTCCAAAAAGTAACACCTGCCCTGAGCAGTTCTTAGCCATGTTATCCAATGGGAGGTGGATAACATGGCTAAGAGCATTAGCTCGGTAATGCATGAATATCGCTGACTTTTTAGCGATATTCATGCATTGCGGCCGTTTATTATCGCATTTGCGATAAACCTTGATAATAGCAAGGTTTATCTTCGATAATTTCTGACGATGCTTAGCGGTAATAAATATCGCTTAACTTTGGTAATATGCACCAACGTCTGTTAACGTTCGATTCGAAGGAAATGAGGAAGTGTTGAAAAACATTGTTTGCGCCATCTTGCCTTTTTTGAAATGCCACACTTTTGTCGTGCACGGCAGCCATTTTAGATGCCTTGACCAGACCCACTCTCTGCACGCTGTCGATTCGTAGCATGGCTCCCCACCCTCGCAAGCATCTTCCCCAGGCACTGGTCACCCCCGCTCTCTGTCTTATGCATGGGCAATAAACCTCCCCCCATCTGCGCTGCTCTTCCCTGAGAATCACACTCTGTGCCCACCCGACACCTCCCTTTCGCCCTATTCACTACCGCACCCTCTGACACTCCTCTTCCTCTGTGTCCGATTGTCCAGGCTATCAGCTAGCCCTGCAGATGTAGTTTATGGCTCCAGCTGTAAAGAATCACCCCTCTTCAAAGGAGTTATAGTAGATCAAGGCCCACACCCGATGAGATCCGTCACACCACACGTGTTCCTACTATCTGAAAACCATCCTGTATTGTGATTGGGGAGGGGACCGAGCCTGAAGCGGAAGATTCCAGGAATGACTCTTTGTACATCAAAGTTTTTACAATTATGTGTCACATTAAAAATATATAGCACTCCAACAAAGTAGTAGGAATATAAAACTTTAATAACATATAAATATATACAACAAAACAAAAACAGTAAAAACATTTAAACAACGAAGAGACCGTGGCAATTTCTTTTGAATTCCTGATGAGGACATGTTACTAGTTCTTTCAAATTATGAAAATTCAGAAGATGTTGCCTGGGGGTGGGTCGTCAGTAGCAGTCTGTTGTGCGAATAGTTCCAAGGCAGCAGAACGCGCTGAAATCTAGATGGCACGAAAGTGATGTCTAGTAAGTTGCCGCCCAGCAAATAACGGCGTGGGGCGCCGCGGGGGTGAGTGAGTCCAGTAGGCACCACAGCTATTCTTACCGGCATTGCAGAATTACTGCTGGGGACAATGCCTGTGCTGTAGCAGGGTCACAGCAGAAACAAAAAGGATTCTGTTGAAGATGTTGTTGGTGTTCAATTTGAAAACAGTTCTGGTGTCAACTGCTATGCTAATGTAGTGGTTAATGTTTTGTTTTCTCTAGAAAATGTAAAAGAGGGGGAGGCAGTCCAAAGTTCCGTTAAAAGGGCAAAGGAAAGGATCGGTGGTTTGAACTATCAGTCAAAAAGGGGAGGGGGTGCAACAATTTTTCCTACCGGGTCACACTGTGCTTTCACCGGAACTGAGGTCTGCAGGATTCTAGTAATTCAAAGTGAGGCTGGCGCCAGCATGGGAGCGCCGACGTCCCGCGGATACAGTTTCGTCACTCCACGGGCGATCATGGCAGTCATTCCCCATCGGGGGTCGGAGACTCCCGCGGCTCCTCTAGAATCTTCAAGGTCGTGGAGGACTACGGTGGTGGAGTCAACCAGTGACCGGGCCATTTCTTTATGCTGGGCCCGCTCTTGCCAGGTCGACCGCCATTTTGAGAGTTCGGTAGCTACTGGCGATCGCGGGGTCAAATGAGCGGACGGGCTCCACCCTGCCGGGCGAGACGTTGCAGCATGGCCACAGTGGAAGAACCCTTTTCCGGGCGCCTGGAGCGCTGAGGGTGCAGCTGGGAAGCCCCCACCTGGGGAGGCGGGAGAGGCCTGTTCGCACCGTCTCTCCCTCCCAGTGCACCCCACGGCGTCTCGCTTGAGATTTGTTATGGCCGGACCAGGCGATGAGGACGAGGGGGGGGGGGGGGTCGGAGGCATGTGCAAGACATCCCCCCCCAGTGTTGTCGCAGCCATTATTCAAGAAAGAAGAAGTGTCCCGTCCGTCTTCGGGCCGGGCTTCCGGTGGATGTCGGCCGGACGCCCCTGGCTCTGGCCCCATGAACGGGTTCCTTGGTTTATCGGCTGCAGCCGGATCCCGTCGGCCTCGGCCCCCCGACCGTTGGTGGCCGGACCGGAAGAGCATGTGGCGGGACTACCTGAAACTGTCAAGGGCCACCGCGGCCGGACTGGGAGAGAGAGGGGAGGGTCGAGGAGATATTCCCCCCCCTGCAACTCTTCAGCGTTGTAAAGGCAATCCCCTGGCCGGGTCCCGCTGGCCTCGGCCTCTCCTCCGGCTACACCCTACGTTAGGATCTCCTGGCCGAGGCGTGGCAGCAGGACCCGCCTTATATGGGCTGCTCCCGGCTGGGCGTAGCCGCAACCCTGCCCGACCTTGGAAGTTTCCAGAGTGGGGGCGGATGTTCTACTGACTTGCATTTTCCCTAGTCTATCGATTTTTTTGGCGTGGCAGGCGGTGGGACAGCGAGGGGTGATTTGGTTTCTCTTACTGTTTTTCTGGTCTCTCACCACTGGCATATTTTAACGTTTTCTTGTTTCTAGGACATTAATAGGTTTTATCATTACGTTATGTTATCGTTTCTTTGTTCGTTGTTTAATAAAAGTTCATGTTCATCAGTGGCCTACTGATTTTCGTTTTCCTATTCTTTTCTTTCCAGGTTGTTTCATGCTAAAGTTTCTGTTAACAGGATACAGTGATCACTTCGTTATTATTGCATATGTCCTTTTCACTAGGGGTGCTCTCTGGTTGGGCCAGATGACGTATCTCTAGTAAATGGTCCGGGTGAAACAGGTGCATCAATCAGTGGGGAGTAGATAGGCATGACAGATTACAACGGGGGAGAAAGGTCCGCATTACGTACCCTTTCACTATTTGCAAAGATTTTCCTACGTATATTTGCAAACAGGGAATACCTCCAAAAAGAACCAATTCCCAAACAGTCAATGTTTGGGGAAACAATCAATCAATGAGGAACGAAATAGGCACGACGTGTTAAAGGTTTGCGTTACCTACCCTTCACTATCTGCAAAGGGAGAGAGAATATTCCTATTCTTCCTCGTTTGCAGGCAGAGAAGATTCTTAAGAGAACCAACTTCGAACAATTCAATGCTCGATTCAAACAATCAACAAGGGGTACTGTGAACACAAATGAACGCCGCTTATGTACATACACATTGGTATTATCAACAGGTTGTTCCTAATGTTTCTATTTTAGGGAGGTCAAAAAGAGATCCCATTAGTGGCCTACTGATTTTGCTCGATTCCTTTTGTTTTTTTACACGATTTTTCGCTTTCTGCAAAGACTAAACAGAGTATTGCGACTCTGTGCTTGTTTGTAAATAGAGAATGAACCAAAGAGAACAATCAATCAAATGGAGAGAGAAGCAGGCACGACGGATTACAACGGGGGCAAAGGCCTGCGTTAACTACCCTTCACTATCTGCAAAGAGAGAGTACTCCTAATAGAAATGAGGGGTGGGGGGCAGCATTCAAAGCAGATCAGTGTGCATAAACACGAAATGTTTTTACTTACCACGTACTTGACATTCGACAGCTTATGATATTTGCTATTAAAAAACCATTGAAATTCACTGAAAAAACCATAGGTAATAGACCATATATAGTTAGGAATTAGCATTTAAAAAACCTTATTTTACTCACACAAAACCATTGAAATTCCATATATAGTTAGTTGCACTAACTATATATCGCGCACCCGCAATCCACTGCTGATCATGTCACATATTACATCATTCATGACATGGTCAGTGACATCACTGATGACATCACTGATGACATCTCAAATGACATCACTGATGACATCACTGATGACATCTCATTTGACATCATTCTTGTGCTAATACGATAAACCTCTTCAGACTCTAATATAACCTTAGATACACTCAGTGTATACAGACACTCACACACTGCCACTCATCCATGGAGTTACTCACACACCCAGTCAGTCATGCAAAGAAACAATCTCACCTCCATTTCTTCAACTATACAGTTAAACACACCTTACTTATTGAAACATATACTAACACATATTTACTCTCTTATACAATCCCTGAAACAAGTTCACAATGATTGATACAACCACTCACTCATTCAGTGGCTCTCATGCACAGTTATTTATATATGCCAACTCTCACATGTACTGTGTTTTACATATGTACTTACTATGACATGTAGCATTGAGATATCCATTCACTCATCAATACACTCATGCACACAGTCAACTGCCCATGTAGCTGTTTCCACATGCACTCTTGAACTCATACACCTAGTGAATAAACTGCTCACACATCTATGCATAGAGTCACACACCTTCCAGCCACCCCCACACAAACTCAATCTCCCATAGAAATACTTGGGCAACCAATTAATAACACATATAGCCTCTCGTATAGCTAATGATCAACACATGCAGCAGTTTACATCACAACAGACATAATGATGCACAAATTAAGACAGTTTAGTCACTAACCCATGCATTCAGTGAGACACATTTAATCACTCACTCATACAGTCAGTCACGCACCTACTAAATCCTTCATCCAGACACTTATACATCCACTCATTCTTCAATATGTAAGACATATTTTAACTTTACAGAAACATACAGTCACTGGATGTTGTCATCAGTGATGTCATCAGTGATGTCATTTGAGATGTCATCAGTGATGTCATCAGTGATGTCACTGACCATGTCATGAATGATGTAATATGTGACATAATCAGCAGTGGATTGCGGGTGCGCGATATATAGTTAGTGCAACTAACTATATATGGAATTTCAATGGTTTTGTGTGAGTAAAATAAGGTTTTTTAAATGCTAATTCCTAACTATATATCTATAACCTATGGTTTTTTCAGTGAATATATATATATATAGCCAGTAGGTAGTTATAGTTAAAATCTAGTTTCCATAGGAATCCGCAACATTCTATTTGGAATAACTTTGGCGCCGGTGGACGAATCTTCGCAAATTTCTCCAAGAAAATGGCCTGCTCCACTCCGGGGGTGATTCGTGAAGCAGGGGCCGAGAAAAAAGGGGGCTCCCAAAATGTGTTTTCCCTATGCAATTTTCCATAGGACCTTTAGTCAGGGCTACAGCGCCCAAACGGCTGAACGGAATTACACCAAATTTGGCAAAAAGGTAGAGTTTGGTTCGCAGGTGTAAATCCGTTCAGTAGTTCCTGAGAAAATCATAAGTAAAATCATGGATATATATTGGCGGTGTTACGGTAAGCTTACTGTAAGCTTACTGTACTCTGTACCTTCCCGAGCACGAGCTGCATGCTGATTGGATGTCAACTGTCTGTCAAGACTCCCAACCAGGAAGTGTTGGCAGCCATCTTGTGCCTCGGTAGAACAGAGGCACAAGAAAGCTGAAAACAAACGCACAAAACACGCAAAGAGGGCAGGGTAGACACACCCTGACCCCCTAGGCCTGCTCAGGGTGTCCCACAAGGACCCCCAAGGCCCCCCAAAATGATTTTATTATTTTTAAAAATCGCGGGGTACGCGTACGTACGCGTACCCTGTAAAAAATAAAAATAAACCCGGTGTGATTTTTTTTTAAATTAGCCCCCGGGGGGACAAAATCCTGGGGGCATATTTTATAAAAAGTGTGTGGGGGGGCTCAATCCCCCCCACACTGCCCCGGGGACCGCCATCCCCTGGGGCAAAGTTAGTATGCTAGCGGGGGGCACACGGCCCCCCGCAGCCTGGAGACCGCCACCCCCCGGGGCTTTGTCTGTAAGTGTGCGGGGGGGCTCACGCCCCCCCCAGCCCCGGGGACCACCACCCCCCGGGGCTTCGAACATCCTCCTGGAGCCCTTGATGGCCCTGGGAAACGCCACCCACCAGGGCCGGCTCCTGCAGTGTCCCGGGGTGCCCATCCCCGGGACACTGCTGTTTGCTGTGGTAGGGCGGGAGCTTCGCGGCTCCCACCCTACCACAGCAAACTGATTTGATTTTTGAGAGAGAGAGCAGGAAAGCTGCTCTCTTTTTCAAAAATCAAAGCCGATTGCTTTTCTGTACGGGGAGCAGCATGTTAGGGGGAAGTAATTCCCCTTGCATACTGTGGGTCCCTGGGGGCCAACTAGCCCACCAGGAGCCTCCAGTATGGGCCAGGGGGCTCCCTTGCAGAGATGTGTAAAGAGGCCACGCCCCTTTTCACACCTCTCTGCAATGGATCCCCCTGGCGCATACTGGAGGTTGCTGGTGGGCTAGTTGGCCCCCAGGGACCCCCAGTATGCAAGGGGAATTAGTTCCCACTCTGAAAAAGCACCAGGGGGCTGCGTTGCAGAGAGGTGTAAACAGGGGCATGGCCTCTTTACACCTCTCTGCAACGCAACCCCCTGGCGCACACTGGAGGTTCCTGGTGGGCTAGATGGCCCCAGGGACACCCAGTATGCAAGGGGAATTAGTTCCCCCTCTGAAAAAGTGCCAGGGGGCTGCGTTGCAGAGAGGTGTAAAAAGGGGCGTGGCCTCTTTACAACTCTCTGCAACGCAGCCCCCTGGTGCACACTCGAGGTTCCTGATGGGCTAGTTGGCCTCCAGGGACCCCCAGTATGCGAGGGGAATTACTTCCCCCTCTGCAAACGCGCCAGGGGGCTGCTTTGCAGAGGGTTGTCAAAAGGGGCGTGGCCTCATTACACCTCTCTGCAATACAGCCCCCTGGCGCATACTGGAGGTTCCTGGTAGGCTAGTTGGCCCCCAGGGACCTCAAGTATGTGAGGGCAATTAGTTCTCCCTCTGCAAACGCGCCAGGGGGCTGTGTTGCAGAGAGGTGTAATGAGGCCACTCCCCTTTTTACACCTCTCTGCAACGCAGCCCCCTGGCGCATACTGGAGGTTCCTGGTGTGCTAGTTGGCCACAAGGGACCCCCAGTATGTAAGGGGACTTAATCCCCCAACTTAGAACGTGTTACTGGGCATGTTTGCGCGGTGGTGAAGGTAGGGGCGAGGCTTTAGGTGACATGTGTGCAAACACGCCATGTGGCGTGTTTTAAGTTGGGGAATATATTCCTCTTCAATCCAGAGGTCCCCTAGGGGCCAACTAGTCCAACGAGTACTTCTAGTAAGTGCAACGGAGCTGCGTTGCAGAGTGTTGTAAAAAGGGGGCATGCCCTCTGAACACCTATCTACAACGCAGCTCTCTGGCGCAAACTGGAGGTACCTGATGGGCTAGTTGGCTCACAGGGGACCTCAGGATTGAAGAGGAATATATTCCTCAATCTAAAACGCGCCACAGGGCATGTTTGCACATAGTGTCCTCAGGCCCGCCCCCTTTGCTCACTATTGAGCGAAATATTCCTCTAAAATCAGCCGAAGTACAAATTCCGATTTACTTACCTGTTATCACGAGAGACGTCAGTGCTGCATCTTTGAGCCCAGGACGGACCCTGAAAAGTAAATGTAACCATACTTACAGTAACTTGAATTTCCTTCCATAGGCTAACATTGACATGTTTTACTTGGAAATTCTTCTAAGTGTGGAGTTTTGGAACTTTAAAAAATTCCTCGAAAATCAGCCGAACTACGAATTCCGATTTACTCACCTGTTATCAAGAGAGACCTCAGTGCTGCATTTTTCAGCCCACTACTGATCCTGAAAAGTAATTATATTTCGTAGTTACAGTAACTTGAATTTCCTTCCATGGGCTAACATTGACAGGTTTCACATTGATATTTTTCTAAGTGTGGAGTTTTGGAAGTTTAAAAAATTCCTGGAAAATCAGTCGAACTACGAATTCCGATTTACTCACCTGTTATCACGAGAGACGTCAGTGCTGCATCTTTGAGCCCAGGCCGGACCCTGAAAAGTAAATGTAACCATACTTACAGTAACTTGAATTTCCTTCCATAGGCTAACATTGACATGTTTTACTTGGAAATTCTTCTAAGTGTGGAGTTTTGGAACTTTAAAAAACTTCCTAAAAAATCAGCCGATCTACGAATTCCAATTTACTCAGCTGTTTTGAGGAGAGACCTCATTGCTGCATCTTTTAGCCCACTACTGATCCTGCAAAGTAATTCTATTCGTAGTTACAGTAACTTGCATTTCCTTCCATAGGATATCATTGCCTGCTATATAAATATATATAAATTAAAAAAATATAAAAAAATATATATATTACAATTTCAATAATTGTAACTATAATGCAGGTGAAACCTATGGTTTTTTCAGTTAATTTCTAAGGTGCCATATATATATATATGTATATGCTTATGTATTTGTTTATATATATATTACCTACTGGCGGTCGCCAGTAGGTATATATAGTTAGGATTTTTTCTCTATGGGTTTTTTGAAAATTCTATGTCTAATAACTTTGGCGTTTGTGGACGGAATTGGCTGAAATTTTCAGGAAAATGGCACATTTTGTTTCTGAGCAGCCCTTGAAAATTTGGGGGGGGTTCGTCCAGTGGGGGCCGAGAAAAAAGGGGGGTCCCAAAACGTGTTTTTAACATTGAGTTTTCCATAGGGCCTCACTTTTAGCCCGAACGGCTGAATGGATTTGCACGAAACTTGGCAAAATTGTAGGGACTGGTAGCCCGATGTGCCTTTTGTAGGTCTCAATATATGTGCTCCAGTGGATTTTGAGAAATTAACGTTTAAAAAAAGATATATATCTGTAACAGCGGACCGGGCAGCGCTCTGGTTCGCGGACTTTTCGCTCAACGGAGCTTTGTGAAGCGAAGCTGATTGGTTCTCCGGCGTCTGTCAACATTCCAAACAGTCCGTAGTGGCCGCCATCTTGTCTCTCGGTAGGATCGAGAGACAAGAGGAGGCCGAAGCGAAGGGGCAAATGACCATAAGGGGGCATAGTACATTGTCGCTCACCCCCTAGGTTTGATGTGGAGGTTTTAAAAGGGCCCCGCGGGGCAAAAAAAAATAAAAATAATAATAATCGAACAGCTGAATGGATTTGCACGAAACTTGGCAAAATTGTAGGGACTGGTAGCCCGATGTGCCTTTGCTAGATCTCAATATATGTGCTCCAGTGGATTTTGAGAAATTAACGTTCAAAAAAAGGTATATATCTGTAACAGCGCACCGCTTCGCGTACTTTTCGCGTTACGGAGCTTTGCGAAGCGAAGCTGATTGGCTCTCCGGTGTCTGTAAACATTCCAAACAGTCCGTAGCGGCCGCCATCTTGTCTCTCGGTAGGATCGAACAGCTGAATGGATTTGCACGAAACTTGGCAAAATTGTAGGGACTGGTAGCCCGATGTGCCTTTGCTAGGTCTCAATATATGTGCTTCAGTGCATTTTGAGAAATTAACGTTCAGAAACAAGATATATATCTGTAACAGCGCTCCGCTTCGCGGAGATAAAATTATATGTGTATTACCTAGCTGTTGCTAACACCAGTTAGCGACGGCTAGTAGAAGATAGCGACCATCTTGGGCCCCACTTTGCATGTGAGTGATATTTATCACTAATGACATGCAAAGTGGGCATGCCAAGATGTTAGCGACTGGAAACAGTCGCTAACATCGCTATCTCCTATTATCAACTTTTGGAAATATTCGAGATAAGGGCGAATATCTCTAAAAGCTACCACCTGCCCTGAGCAGTTCTTAGCCATGTTATCCAATGGGAGGTGGATAACATGGCTAAGAGCATTAGCTCGGTAATGCATGAATATCGCTGAGTTTTCAGCGATATTAATGCATTGCGGTCGTTTTTTATCGTATTTCCGATAAACCTTGATAATAGCAAGGTTTATCTGCGATAATTTCTGACGGTAAAAAAATCGTTGCTAAGCATCGTTAGGGATAAATATCGCTTAACTTTGGTAATATGCCCCAACGTCTGTTAACGTTCGATTCGAAGGAAATCAGGAAGTGTTGAAAAACATTGTCTGCGCCATCTTGTCTTTTTTCAAATGCCACACTTTTGTCGTGCACGGCAGCCATTTTAGATGCCTTGACCAGACCCACTCTGTGCACGCTGTCGATCCTTAGCATGGCTCCCCACCCTCGCAAACATCTCCCCCAGGCAGTGGTCACCCCCGCTCTCTGTCTTATGCATGGGTAATAAACCTCCCCCATCTGCGCTGCTGTTCCCTGAGAATCACACCCTGTGCCCGCCCGACACCTCCCTTTTGCCCTATTCACTACCGCACCCTCTGACACTCCTTTTCCTCTGTGTCCGATTGTCCAGGCTGGTCCTAGGGTATCAGCTAGCCCTGCAGATGTAGTTTATGGCCACAGCTGTAAAGAATCACCCCTCTTCAAAGGAGTTATAGTAGATCAAGGCCCACACTCGATGAGATTCGTCACAGCAGAAGCGTTGCTATTATCTGAAAACCATCCTGTATTGTGATTGGGGAGGGGACCGAGCCTGAAGCGGAAGATTCCAGGGATGACTGTTTGTACATCAAAGTTTTTACAATTATGTGTCACATTAAAAATATATAGCACTCCGACAAAGTAGTAAGATTATAAAACTTTAATAACTTATAAATATATACAAGAAAACAAAAATAGTAATAACATATAAACATTTTTAGGGAAAAACAACGAAGTAGCGGTCGGCTGTGCGAATAGTCCCAACGCAGCACAACGTCCAGATTTCCGGCGTGGGGCGTCGCGGGGGGTGGGTCATCAGTAGCAAACTGTTGTGCGAATAGTTCCAAGGCAGCAGAACGCGTTGAAATCTAGATGACACGAAAGTGATGTCTAGTAAGTTGCCACCCAGCAAATAACGGCATGGGGCGTCGCGGGGGGTGGGTCATCAGTAGCAAACTGTTGCGCGAATAGTTCCAAGGCAGCAGAACGATGGCACCAAGGTGATGTCCAGTAAGTTGCCGCACTGGTTTTGGTATCCTACAATGCTGCTCCGAATAACGGCGTGGAGCGCCCCGGGGGAGGCGGCGTGAACGGGCCTCTCCAGGTGGAGTGTCATCTGTTGTAGTGGGGCGCCCCTTTACCGTTTCAGTTGCCATTCCGTCCGTTTTTGGTCCACTGTGTCAAAAGCCGCAATTCAGCTGAGTTGCGCCCACTCTTGCGGTGCAGCGATAGGCGGCTGTCACAGGACTCTCAAAATGGCGGCAGGCTGTTTCCTTTTTGGGCCTGGTCCACTGAAATGGCCCTGGGACACCTTGGAACTCGGACGCTTGTCTGCTAGGTCTTGGACCCCATTCTCGAAAGCGTCCCCTCCGCCTTGAGAATTCATCAAAAGTTTTGGGGGCCCCGACTCCTGCAGGCTTCTGGTGGGGAGCGGCTGCCATGATTGCTCGCGGAATGACCACGACTGAGCTACGAGATGGTGGTGCTTTCATGCTGACGCCAGCTTCAGTCTGAAACATCCAGAAACAAGGTGGGGCTTTCATCGTTTGGGGAAAAAAAAAAGTTTTCATCCTATGAAAAGTGTTGTTTTTAGGTCACATGATCAAGCCTTCCATCATTAGGAAACCAAAAGTAAAATGAACCAATGAAAAATTTTATAAACAAGTCACATGACCTGTTATGCGGCATAGGGTGTAAAATTAGGAGAAAATACGTTGGCACGTGAGGCGGCGTCAGTAGCGGACCGATGTGCGAATAGGCCGAAGGCAACACAACGCGCCAAGATCTGGATGGCACCGAGGTGGTGTCCAGCAAGTTGCAGCACTGGTGTGGCCATCCTACAATGCTGAAAGTCGGCGTGGGGCGCCCCGTTGGCCTGTGAGTTTGCGTCAGTAGCGGACCGATGTGCGAATAGGCCGAAGGCAGCACAACGCGCCAAGATCCGGATGGCACCGAGGTGGTGTCTAGTAAGTTGTCGCACTGGTGTGGCCATCCAACAATGCTGAAAGTCGGCGTGGGGCGCCCCGTTGGCCTGTGAGTTTGCGTCAGTAGCGGACCGATGTGCGAATAGGCCGAAGGCAGCACAACGCGCCAAGATCCGGATGGCACCGAGGTGGTGTCTAGTAAGTTGCCGCACTGGTGTGGCCATCCTACAATGCTGAAAGTCGGCGTGGGGCGCCCCGTTGGCCTGTGAGTTTGCGTCAGTAGCGGACCGATGTGCAAATAGGTCGAAGGCAGCACAACGCGCCAAGATCCGGATGGCACCGAGGTGGTGTCTAGTAAGTTGTCGCACTTCTGTGGCCATCCTACAATGTTGAAAGTCGGCGTGGGGCGCCCCGTTGGCCTGTGAGATGGCGTCAGTAGCGGACCGATGTGCGAATGGGGCCAAAGGCAGCGCAACAATATTTTCTGATTTGAAGACACCACAAGGCGCTGAGATGCCAAGATCCGGATGGCACCGAGGTGGTGTCTAGCAAGTTGTGGCACTGGTGTGGCCATCGTACAATGGTAAAAGTCGGCGTGGGGCGCCCTGTTGGCCTGTGAGATGGTGTCAGTAGCGGACTGATGTGTGAATGGGGCCAAAGGCAGCGCAACAATATTTTCTACTATATTTTCGGAGTAGAAGACACCACAAGGCGCTGAGATGCCAAGATCCGGATGGCACCGAGGTGATGTGTAAGTTGCGGACGGATGTGCGAATGGGGCCAAAGGCAGCTCAACAATATTTTCTGAAGAGAATACACCACAAGGCGCTGAGATGCCAAGATCCGGATGGCACCGAGGTGATGTCTAAGTTGCGGACCGATGTGCGAATGGGGCCAAAGGTAGCGTAACAAGATTTTCTGTATGGAAGATACCACTAGGCGTTGAGATGCCAAGATTCGGATGGCACCGAGGTGATGTCTAGGAAGTTGTGCCACTGGTGTGGCCATCGTACAATGGTAAAAGTCGGCGTGGGGCGCCCTATTGGCCTGTGAGATGGTGTCAGTAGCGGACTGATGTGCGAATGGGGCCAAAGGCAGCGCAACAATATTTTCTGACTGACACCACAAGGCGCTGAGATGCCAAGATCCGGATGGCATCGAGGTGATGTCTAAGTTGCGGACTGATGTGCGAATGGGGCCAAAGGCAGCGTAACAATATTTTCTGTATGGAAGATACCACTAGGCGTTGAGATGCCAAGATTCGGATGGCACCGAGGTGATGTCTAGCAAGTTGGTGTGGTCATCCTACAATGCTGAAACTCGGCGTGGGTCACCCCTTTAGCCTGTGAGATGGCGTCAGTAGCGGACCGATGTGCGAATAGGCCGAAGGCAGCACAACGCGCCAAGATCCGGATGTCACCGTGGTGGTTTCATAGTTGAGAGGCACTTCATCTGCAGTGGGGCGCCGAGATCCGGATGGCACCGAGGTGATGTCTAGCAAGTTGCTGTACTTGTGTGGTCATCCTACAATGCTGAAACTCGGCGTGGGTCGCCCCATTAGCCTGTGAGATAGCTGTTCTTTGGATTTGGGCCTGGTCCACTAAAATGGCCCTGGGACACCTAAGAACTCGAACGCTCGATTTTTTTTTCCTTTCCTGTACATGCAAAAAAGGTAAATGCCCGGTATGTTACACGCTTCATCTGCCACGATGAACTCTCCAGAGGAACCGAAAAAATATATAGTTGTGGTAACTATACCATGCATCGTCATATGGAGAGGTGGCACCAATTAATTATAGTGCTGCATAAAAGAGAGATTTGGAGGAGAACCCCTGACCTGCTAGTACATTCATCAAAGAAGTGGCACTGAGAGCTTCAGAGGCAAGGGAAACGGTCCCAAATATTTAGAAGAACTTTGGAAAGATTAAAATGACATGTTTAGATTGTGGTAAATTAATTTCATGTGGGCAGATGAGTGTTACTCTAATAAATACAGCATATGAACATCATCATAGTCGATGGTTGGTAGAGACATTTTGACTATATCCTGGACCTGCCCGTCCTCGCCCAAAATGGCGCCGGAATAAATGGGACTCGTAACTCCTTGTTGTGTACTGGTTGCAGAACCTTGAAATCACGAGATACGTATGCAGTTTTGAAGCACATGGCGGGCGGGGACGAGAATTGATTGAATATTTCGACATCCCTATTGATATTAAGTTCTGATGTGTTATTGATTACTGTACTGTTGAAAATTCGAATTAACGTCACCCATGGTACTTGCCCGCAAATGTATATCTAGATAATTTTATTGTAACTGGCCCTGTCGTATTTTAATTATAAAATGTACGTCCACCGATTCCGTAACTGTTAGACACCTTAGTTTTTGCAACCTAATGGCCCGCCCGTTACGTTCCTCTACAGTGTAAATGTCTATTCATCATATACGATTACAGTTTGCTCCGTGGCAGGCCCACGTGGTTATAGGCTCGTATTTGTATAATGAAATTTTCACAATAAAGGTTTTTAAAAGAAAACATGGTAGTAGTGTATACATTGGTAAAGTTTTTAATAATAGTCACTGTTTTAGAATCATTAAAAGGCAAGTGAAATAAAGCAGACCAATTACATGAAGGGTAAAAGGTATAATACGAAGGAACGCAGTAAAGATAAATGGTCAAGGGCTGTTGTGTTTTCTATTCCTGCAACATAAAGTGATCGATAAGAATCTCATATTCAGGCGTATCGGCGACTAAGACAGCAGGTCGACCCTCTTTTGCTCAACGGCTCCGTCATGGGACGAAGAAACGCTCTTTTTCTCGAAAAAAGAATATATTTTACTTGCAGGACAGTTGTAAAATTTCCGGGAAAGTACATTAGCCTGGAACATTATAACATATATTTAAGAGAAAATAATGTTCGGAAGTAATTAAAAGCGTAATTTTTAGGTGATATGACCAAGGCTTTCATCATTAGAATAAGAAAAGTAAAATGAACCAATGAAAAGTTTTATTAACAAGTCACATGACTTGTTATGCTTACGTTACGCGCTGCGCGCCCCGGATGACTTCCGGATGCGCTAACGCGGCGCGTCATATGACGCATTACGCGACAACGCAGGTCCAGAATATAGTCAAAATGTCTCCACCAACCAGCGGTCGAAACACAACCCCTTTCAGCAGGCTAAATAGTTCTGTTAAATGACAACAGAAAGGACAGGCAACAAGAACCATCAGTCAAAGAGGGGAGGGCTAGTTCTTCTCTACCGGGTTACATTGGGGCGCTACCGGAACTGATCGAATTGGTAGTCTACAGTGTTTCTGGATGTTTCAGACCGAAGCTGGGGTTAGCATGAGAGCAGCACCATTTCGTAGCTCCGTTGTGGCCATTCCGCAACCAATCATGGCAGCCGCTCTTTATCGTTATTTTGGGCGGGGTGGGTGGCGGAGCCGAGCTGTTTTGCAGCCATCATTGTGTGGAGTTCAGTTCATCTCACTAGTTTTGTATTTGTCATGAGGGGTTGTTCCTAATGTTTCTATTTTAGCGAGGTCAAAAAGAGATCCCATTAGTGGCCTACTGATTTTGCTCGATTCCTTTTCTTTTTTTTTACACGATTTTTCGTTATCTGCAAAGACTAAACAGAGTATTGCGACTCTGTGTTTGTTTGTAAATAGAGAATGAACCAAAGAGAACTAATTCTAAAACAGTAAATACTTGGATAACAATCAATCAAATGGAGAGAGAAGCAGGCACGACGGATTACAACGGGGGAAAAGGCCTGCGTTAACTACCTTTCACTATCTGCAAAGAGAGAGTACTCCTAATAGAAATGAGGGGGGGGGCACCATTCAAAGCAGATCAGTGTGCATAAACACGAAAATGTTTTCACTTACCACGTACTTGACATTCGACAGCTTATGATATTTGCTATTAAAAAACCATTGAAATTCACTGAAAAAACCATAGGTTATAGACCATATATAGTTAGGAATTAGCATTTACAAAACCTTGAAAATTCACTGAAAAAACCATAGGTTATACACCATATATAGTTAGGAATTAGCATTTAAAAAACCTTATTTTACTCACACAAAACCATTGAAATTCCATATATAGTTAGTTGCACTAACTATATATCGCGCACCCGCAATCCACTGCTGATCATGTCACATATTACATCATTCATGACATGGTCAGTGACATCACTGATGACATCACTGATGACATCTCAAATGACATCACTGATGACATTACTGATAACAACATCCAGTGATTTTATGTTTCTGTAAAGTTTAAACATGTCTTACATATTGAAGAATGAGTGGATGTATAAGTGTCTGGACGAAGGATTTAGTAGGTGCATGACTGACTGTATTAGTGAGTGATTAAATGTGTCTCACTGAGTGCATGGGTTAGTGACTAAACTGTCTTAATTTGTGCATCATTATGTCTGTTGTTCTGTAAACTGTTGCATGTGTTGATCAATAGCTATATGAGTAACTATATGGGTTATTGATTGATTGTCCAAGTATTTGTATGGGAGACTGAGTGTGTGTGTGGCTGGCTGGGAGGTGTGTGACTCTGTGCAGATCAATGTGTACTTATATCAATGATTGTATAACAAGGTAAGTATGTGTTAGTATATGTTTGAAAATATAAGGTGCTCTATGTTTAACTATATAGACAAGAAAATGGAAGTGTGATTGATTCTTTACAGGACTGACTAGGTGTGTGAGTAACTCCATGGATGAGTGGCAGAGTGTGAGTGTCTGTATAGGTGTATGAGTGCATATGATAGTGTTGTAAAGATGAGTGATTGTATGTATGAATGATTGTATGGGTGAATGAGTGAATGTGTGTGTAGACGTAGGAATCAGTGAGTACATATGTAGTAACTAGTATTGGTGTGTCAATGGTTTCAAAAATTATACTCTGTATTTAACACTGGGTGAAACAGAGGTTCTATTAAAATATGAGGAGATGCATTGTATTGTCACATGAATGATATCATCAGTGATGTGGTCATTGATGTCAAATGAGATGTCATCAGTGATGTCATCAGTGATGTCATTTGAGATGTCATCAGTGATGTCATCAGTGATGTCACTGACCATGTCATGAATGATGTAATATGTGACATGATCAGCAGTGGATTGCGGGTGCGCGATATATAGTTAGTGCAACTAACTATATATGGAATTTCAATGGTTTTGTGTGAGTAAAATAAGGTTTTTTAAATGCTAATTCCTAACTATATATGGTGTATAACCTATGGTTTTTTCAGTGAATATATATATATATATATACATATATATGTATATGTTTATGTATTTGTTTATATATATATATATATATATATATATATATATATATATATATATTCACTGAAAAAACCATAGGTTTCACACCAGTTATAGTTAGGTGGAAATTTTACTCGCATAAAACCATTGAAATTCCCACGTTATAGTTAGTTGGACTCGCTATAACTTGCGCGTGCAATGCACTGCTGATGACGTCACATATTACATCACTCATGACAGGGTCAGTGACATCACTCATGACATCACTGATGACATCTCAAATGACATCACTGATGACAACATCCTTGTGACAAAGTGGCAGACCTCCTATCAGCATAAAATAACCTTTGACACACACATTCAAAAATAGAAACTAACATTTTCTTAAAAAAGGAGAAACCAATACCAATTACAACAACTTATTAGGTAATTCCAACATCTACATACACATCCACTCATTCACCAACAGTTCTATATAGTCACTCATGCATGTACTTACTCATCATATGTACTCATACACCTATACATCCTGGTACACACTAATACTCATCCATATAGTTACTCCCACACAAATTCACACATGCAAAAAAACTATTAAAAAAACATTTACTTGATTATACTGCTATATACACACCACTACACATACTTCTACAGAAACGGAAAGATAGTTATTCTCTTAAACAATCAATTATAAAAACACATACTCACTAACCCACCCATACACACAATCATCCACACATACAGTCTTGCACACATGCTGTCTTCAAAATACATACAAATAGTGAGTCACTCATTCATGCATCTGTGCTCTAAGTAATATCCCCCACCGAACCATACAGACACTGATACTGATACTCAAAAAAACAACTAATAACCCATATTCACACTCATGTAGCTACTCACCAACTCATGCAGCCACTTATACACAAAGTGAGACACAGATACAGATATTTAAATATTTAAACATTACTCGCTAATATATGTATTCACTAAGATACATTTAATAAGTCAGTTAACCAATCAATTTTACACAAAAAAAACATCCATTTAGACATTTATTTACCCATTTATTCTTCCATCAACCTTTAGATATACATGTATAAAAAATATTTATTTTTCAGAAAGATACACATTCACTGGATGATGTCATCAGTGATGTCATTTGAGATGTCATCAGTGATGTCATGAGTGATGTCACTGACCATGTCATGAGTGATGTAATATGTGACGTCATCAGCAGTGCATTGCACGCGCAAGTTATAGTGAGTTCAACTAACTATAACGTGGGGATTTCAATGGTTTTATGCGAGTAAAATTTCCACCTAACTATAACTGGTGTGAAACCTATGGTTTTTTCAGTGAATTTAATAGGTTTTTTAAATGCTAATTCCTAACTATAACTCTTGTGAAACCTATGGTTTTTTCAGTGAATATATATATATATATATATATAAATAAAATTTCTATGGCAAAATGAAACCCCTCATTTTGTTCCTTTGCAAATTAAATGTTTTAAGAGTTACCACTTTATTCCAATCAAGATGGCTTCAGGTGTGCCATACCTTTGTAATAAGTAGGACTGTTAGCGCTCTAGTTGTTCTTTAGAACACTCTGGGAAGCTGCAGTAGAACACAAAGGAATCAACTGACAGTCTCTGTCCTTGTTGGATGTACATGTTTTACTGAGAATGTCAGACTTCATTCTCACATGACTGAGAAAGATAATGTGAATTTACAGAAAATATGCTTTCAGTTTAGCTTATAGATCACCTTCCAAACCACTGTGGGAAAAGCATGAGATAATAGTTTTCTTTCAAACATGATTCATGATATCCCAGCAGAAGGCTTTTTCACATGCTAAAATCACCTTAGAACACACCACAATTCCTAAAACGAGTATGGTACCATCAACAAATGATTTATAAAGTAACTAAAGTCCTAAAACCTTCTATTAACTGCAATGCTTTTTAATGAGGTGCTATCATGTATATTGGTCCCAAGATGGCTGGCAACACTTCTTGGATGAAGTGCTGACAGCCAATCAGATCTCACGATGAGATGTGTGGTTAGGCTCCACCCAGATATATACATTTTTTCACATTTGATTTTCTCAGGAACTACTGGAGGGATTTACACCATTTAACCAAAAGGGCGATCTGCGTACCATACCCTACCATTTTCCCAAATTTGGTGTAATTCCGTTCAGCGGTTCGGGCTGTAGCCGTGTCTAATCGTCCTATGGAAAATAACATGGGGAAATACGTTTTGGGACCCCCCTTTTTTCTCATCCCCCACTTGACAAATCCCCCCAAGACTTTCAGGGAAGGAGCAGAGCGGAGCGGGCCATCTTCTTTGAGAAATTTGCGAAGATTCATCAACCGGCGCCAAAATTATTCCCAATAGAATGTTGCGGATTTCCTATGGAAACTAGGCCCTATAACTATAACTACTAATAGTAGGCTTACAGTAGGTTTTATATATATATATATATATATATATATATATATATTACCTACTGGCGGTCGCCAGTAGGTATATATAGTTAGGATTTTTTCTCTATGGGTTTTTTGAAAATTCTATGTCTAATAACTTTGGCGTTTGTGGACGGAATTGGCTGAAATTTTCAGGAAAATGGCACATTTTGTTTCTGAGCAGCCCCTGAAAATTGGGGGGGGGTTCGTCCAGGGGGGTCGAAAAAAAAGGGGGGTCCCAAAACATGTTTTTAACATTGAGTTTTCCATTGGGCGGTTGGCCTCACTTTTAGCCCGAACGGCTGAATGGATTTGCACGAAACTTGGCAAAATTGTAGGGACTGGTAGCCCGATGTGCCTTTTGTAGGTCTCAATATATGTGCTACAGTGGATTTTGAGAAATTAACGTTTAAAAACAGATATATATCTGTAACAGCGGACCGGGCAGCGCTCCAGGACGCGTACTTTTCGCGCAACGGAGCTTTGTGAAGCGAAGCTGATTGGTTCTCCGGCGTCTGTCAACATTCCAAACAGTCCGTAGCGGCCGCCATCTTGTCTCTCGGTAGGATCGAGAGACAAGAGGAGGCCAAAGCGAAGGGGCAAATGACCATAAGGGGGAATAGTAGATCCTCGCTGACCCCCTAGGTTTGATGTGGAGGTTTTAAAAGGGCCCCGCGGGGCAAAAAAAAAAAATAATATTAATAATCGAACGGCTGAATGGATTTGCACGAAACTTGGCAAAATTGTAGGGACTGGTAGCCCGATGTGCCTTTGCTAGGTCTCAATATATGTGCTTCAGTGGATTTTGAGAAATTAACGTTCAAAAACAAGATATATATCTGTAACAGCGCTCCACTTCGCGGAGATAAAATTATATCTGTATTACCTAGCTGTTGCTAACACCAGTTAGCGACGGCTAGTAGGAGATAGCGACCATCTTGGGCCCCACTTTGCATGTGAGTGATATTTATCACTAATGACATGCAAAGTGGGCATGCCAAGATGTTAGCGACTGGAAACAGTCGCTAACATCGCTATCTCCTATTATCAACTTTTGGAAATATTCGAGATAAGCGCGAATATCTCCAAAAAGTAACAGCTGCCCTGAGCAGTTCTTAGCCATGTTATCCAATGGGAGGTGGATAACATGGCTAAGAGCATTAGCTCGGTAATGCATGAATATCGCTGAGTTTTCAGCGATATTAATGCATTGCGGTCGTTTTTTATCGTATTTGCGATAAACCTTGATAATAGCAAGGTTTATCTGCGATAATTTCTGACGGTAAAAAAATCTTTGCAATGCATCGTTAGGGATAAATATCGCTTAACTTTGGTAATATGCCCCAACGTCTGTTAACGTTCGATTCGAAGGAAATCAGGAAGTGTTGAAAAACATTGTCTGCGCCATCTTGTCTTTTTTCAAATGCCACACTTTTGTCGTGCACGGCAGCCATTTTAGATGCCTTGACCAGACCCACTCTGTGCACGCTGTCGATCCTTAGCATGGCTCCCCACCCTCGCAAGCATCTCACCCAGGCAGTGGTCACCCCCGCTCTCTGTCTTATGCATGGGTAATAAACCTCCCCCCATCTGCGCTGCTCTTCCCTGAGAATCACACCCTGTGCCCGCCCGACACCTCCCTTTCGCCCTATTCACTACCGCACCCTCTGACACTCCTTTTCCTCTGTGTCCGATTGTCCAGGCCGGTCCTAGGCTATCAGCTAGCCCTGCAGATGTAGTTTATGGCCACAGCTGTAAAGAATCACCCCTCTTCAAAGGAGTTATAGTAGATCAAGGCCCACACTCGATGAGATCCGTCACAGCAGAAGCGTTGCTATTATCTGAAAACCATCCTGTATTGTGATTGGGGAGGGGACCGAGCGTGAAGCGGAAGATTCCAGGGATGACTCTTTGTACATCAAAGTTTTTACAATTATGTGTCACATTAAAAATATATAGCACTCCGACAAAGTAGTAAGATTATAAAACTTTAATAATTTATAAATATATACAAGAAAACAAAAATAGTAATAACATATAAACATTTTTAGGGAAAAACAACGAAGTAGCGGTCGGCTGTGAGAATAGTCCCAACGCAGCACAACGTCCAGATTTCCGGCGTGGGGCGTCGCGGGGGGTGGGTCATCAGTAGCAAACTGTTGTGCGAATAGTTCCAAGGCAGCAGAACGCGCCGAAATCTAGATGACATGAAAGTGATGTCTAGTAAGTTGCCACCCAGCAAATAACGGCGTGGGGCGTCGCGGGGGGTGGGTCATCAGTAGCAAACTGTTGTGCGAATAGTTCCAAGGCAGCAGAACGATGGCACCAAGGTGATGTCCAGTAAGTTGCCGCACTGGTTTTGGTATCCTACAATGCTGCTCCGAATAACGGCGTGGAGCGCCCCGGGGGAGGCGGCGTGAACGGGCCTCTCCAGGTGGAGTGTCATCTGTTGTAGTGGGGCGCCCCTTTACCGTTTCAGTTGCCATTCCGTCCGTTTTTGGTCCACTGTGTCAAAAGCCGCAATTCAGCTGAGTTGCGCCCACTCTTGCGGTGCAGCGATAGGCGGCTGTCACAGGACTCTCAAAATGGCGGCAGGCTCTTTCCTTTTTGGGCCTGGTCCACTGAAATGGCCCTGGGACACCTTGGAAATCGGACGCTTGTCTGCTAGGTCTTGGACCCCATTCTCGAAAGCGTCCCCTCCGCCTTGAGAATTCATCAAAAGTTTTGGGGGCCCCGACTCCTGCAGGCTTGTGGTGGGGAGCGGCTGCCATGATTGCTCGCGGAATGACCACGACGGAGCTACGAGATGGTGGTGCTCTCATGCTGACGCCAGTTTAGTCTGAAACATCAAGAAACAAGGTGGGGCTTTCATCGTTTGGGAAAAAAAAAAAGTTTTCATCCAATGAAAAGTGTTGTTTTTAGGTCATATGATCAAGCCTTCCATCATTAGGAAACCAAAAGTAAAATGAACCAATGAAAAGTTTTATAAACAAGTCACATGACCTGTTATGCGGCATAGGGTATAAAATGCGGAGAAAATACGTTGGCACGTGAGGCGGCGTCAGTAGCGGACCGATGTGCGAATAGGCCGAAGGCAATACAACGCGCCAAGATCCGGATGGCACCGAGGTGGTGTCCAGCAAGTTGCAGCACTGGTGTGGCCATCCTACAATGCTGAAAGTCGGCGTGGGGCGCCCCGTTGGCCTGTGAGTTTGCGTCAGTAGCGGACCGATGTGCGAATAGGCCGAAGGCAGTGCAACAATATTTTCGGAATAGAAGACACCACTAGGCGCTGAGATGCCAAGATCCGGATGGCACCGAGGTGGTGTGTAGCAAGTTGCCGCACTGGTGTGGCCATCCTACAATGCTGAAAGTCGGCGTGGGGCGCCCCGTTGGCCTGTGAGTTTGCGTCAGTAGCAGACCGATGTGCGAATGGGGCCAAAGGCAGCGCAACAATAGTTTCTGACTGACACCACAAGGCGCTGAGATGCCAAGATCCGGATGGCACCGAGGTGGTGTCATAGTTGAGAGTTCTGAGCAGCGGTTGTAACACTGTCTGAAGCTTATTTGCAGCTGCTGCAGCTTCACTACGCGTCAAGATCCGGATGGCACCGAGGTGGTGTCTAGTAAGGTGCACTGGTGTGGCCATCCTACAATGCTGAAAGTCGGCGTGGGGCGCCCCGTTGGCCTGTGAGTTTGCGTCAGTAGCGGACCGATGTGCGAATAGGCCGAAGGCAGCACAACGCGCCAAGATCCGGATGGCACCGAGGTGGTGTCTAGTAAGTTGTCGCACTTCTGTGGCCATCCTACAATGTTGAAAGTCGGCGTGGGGCGCCCCGTTGGCCTGTGAGATGGCGTCAGTAGCGGACCGATGTGCGAATGGGGCCAAAGGCAGCGCAACAATATTTTCTGATTTGAAGACACCACAAGGCGCTGAGATGCCAAGATCCGGATGGCACCGAGGTGGTGTATAGCAAGTTGTGGCACTGGTGTGGCCATCGTACAATGGTAAAAGTCGGCGTGGGGCGCCCTGTTGGCCTGTGAGATGGTGTCAGTAGCGGACTGATGTGCGAATGGGGCCAAAGGCAGCGCAACAATATTTTCTGACTGACACCACAAGGCGCTGAGATGCCAAGATCCGGATGGCACCGAGGTGATGTCTAAGTTGCGGACTGATGTGCGAATGGGGCCAAAGGCAGCGTAACAATATTTTTTGTATGGAAGATACCACTAGGCGTTGAGATGCCAAGATTCGGATGGCACCGAGGTGATGTCTAGCAAGTTGCTGTACTGGTGTGGTCATCCTACAATGCTGAAACTCGGCGTGGGTCGCCCCATTAGCCTGTGAGATGGCGTCAGTAGCGGACCGATGTGCGAATAGGCCGAAGGCAGCACAACGCGCCAAGATCCGGATGTCACCGTGGTGGTTTCATAGTTGAGAGGCACTTCATCTGCAGTGGGGCGCCGAGATCCGGATGGCACCGAGGTGATGTCTAGCAAGTTGCTGTACTGGTGTGGTCATTCTACAATGCTGAAAGTCAGCGTGGGGCGCCCCATTAGCCTGTGAGATGGCGTCAGTAGCGGACTGATGTGCGAATGGGGCCAAAGGCAGCGCAACAATATTTTCTGAAGAGAAGACACCAAAAGGTGCTGACATTCCAAGATCCGGATGGCACCGAGGTGGTGTCTAGCAAGCTATGCAGTTGAGTTGTGTGCGCACTTGCGGCGAATAGGTCGAAGGCAGCATAACAATGTTTTCTGAATAGAAGACACCACAAGGCGTTGAGATTCGGTTACCACCGAGGTGATGTCTAGCAAGTTGCCGCACTGGTGTGGCCATCCTACAATACTGCTCCGAATAACGGCGTGGGGTGCCCGAAGGGGGGGGGAGCCGGCGTGAATGGGCCTTCCTAGGTGGAGGCTCGTCTGCTGTAGTGGGGCGCCCCTTTACCGTTTCAGTTGCCATTCAGCTGAGTTTCGGCTGCTCTTGATGCTACAGCGACAGGCGGCTGCAAGAGGACTCTCAAAATGGCGGCCTGTTCTTTGGATTTGGGCCTGGTCCACTAAAATGGCCCTGGGACACCTTAGAACTCGGACGCTCGATTTTTTTTTCCTTTCCTGTACATGCAAAAAAAGGTAAATGCCCGGTACGTTACACGCTTCATCTGCCACGATGAACTCTCCAGAGGAACCGAAAAAAAATATAGTTGTGGTAACTATACCATGCATCGTCATATGGAGAGGTGGCACCAATTAATTATAGTGCTGCATAAAAGAGAGATTTGGAGGAGAACCCCTGACCTGCTAGTACATTCATCAAAGAAGTGGCACTGAGAGCTTCAGAGGCAAGGGAAACGGTCCCAAATATTTAGAAGAACTTTGGAAAGATTAAAATGACATGTTTAGATTGTGGCAAATTAATTTCATGTGGACAGATGAGTGTTACTCTAATAAATACAGCATATGAACATCATCATAGTCGATGGTTGGTAGAGACATTTTGACTATATCCTGGACCTGCCCGTCCTCGCCCAAAATGGCGCCGGAATAAATGGGACTCGTAACTCCTTGTTGTGTACTGGTTGCAGAACCTTGAAATCACGAGATACGTATGCAGTTTTGAAGCACATGGCGGGCGGGGACGAGAATTGATTGAATATTTCGACATCCCTATTGATATTAAGTTCTGATGTGTTATTGATTACTGTACTGTTGAAAGTTCGAATTAACGTCACCCATGGTACTTGCCCGCAAATGTATATCTAGATAATTTTATTGTAACTGGCCCTGTCGTATTTTAATTATAAAATGTACGTCCACCGATTCCGTAACTGTTAGACACCTTAGTTCTTGCAACCTAATGGCCCGCCCGTTACGTTCCTCTACAGTGTAAATGTCTATTCATCATATACGATTACAGTTTGCTCCGTGGCAGGCCCACGTGGTTATAGGCTCGTATTTGTATAATGAAATTTTCACAATAAAGGTTTTTAAAAGAAAACATGGTAGTAGTATATACATTGGTAAAGTTTTTAATAATAGTGACTGTTTTAGAATCATTAAAAGGCAAGTGAAATAAAGCAGACCAATTACATGAAGGGTAAAAGGTATAATACGAAGGAACGCAGTAAAGATAAATGGTCAAGGGCTGTTGTGTTTTCTATTCCTGCAACATAAAGTGATCGATAAGAATCTCATATTCAGGCGTATCGGCGACTAAGACAGCAGGTCGACCCTCTTTTGCTCAACGGCTCCGTCATGGGACGAAGAAACGCTCTTTTTCTCGAAAAAAGAATATATTTTACTTGCAGGACAGTTGTAAAATTTCCGGGAAAGTACATTAGCCTGGAACATTATAACATATATTTAAGAAAAAATAATGTTCGGAAGTAATGAAAAGCGTAATTTTTAGGTCATATGACCAAGCCTTTCATCATTACAATAAGAAAAGTAAAATGAACCAATGAAAAGTTTTATTAACAAGTCACATGACTTGTTATGCTTACGTTACGCGCTGCGCGCCCCGGATGACTTCCGGATGCGCTAACGCGGCGCGTCATATGACGCATTACGCGACAACGCAGGTACAGAATATAGTCAAAATGTCTCCACCAACCAGCGGTCGGAACACAACCTCTTTCAGCAGGCTAAATAGTTCTGTTAAATGACAACTGAAGGGACAGGCAACAAGAACCATCAGTCAAAGAGGGGAGGGCTAGTTCTTCTCTACCGGGTTACATTGGGGCGCTACCGGAACTGATCGAATTGGTAGTCTACAGTGTTTCTGGATGTTTCAGACTGAAGCTGGGGTTAGCATGAGAGCAGCACCATTTCGTAGCTCCGTCATGGCCATTCCGCAACCAATCATGGCAGCCGCTCTTTATCGTTATTTTGGGCGGGGTGGGTGGCGGAGCCGAGCTGTTTTGCAGCCATCATTGTGTGGAGTTCAGTTCATCTCACTAGTTTTGTATTTGTCATGAGGGGTTGTTCCTAATGTTTCTATTTTAGCGAGGTCAAAAAGAGATCCCATTAGTGGCCTACTGATTTTGCTCGATTCCTTTTCTTTTTTTTTACACGATTTTTCGTTATCTGCAAAGACTAAACAGAGTATTGCGACTCTGTGTTTGTTTGTAAATAGAGAATGAACCAAAGAGAACTAATTCTAAAACAGTAAATACTTGGATAACAATCAATCAAATGGAGAGAGAAGCAGGCACGACAGATTACAACGGGGGCAAAGGCCTGCGTTAACTACCTTTCACTATCTGCAAAGAGAGAGTACTCCTAATAGAAATGAGGGGGGGGGGCACCATTCAAAGCAGATCAGTGTGCATAAACACGAAAATGTTTTCACTTACCACGTACTTGACATTCGACAGCTTATGATATTTGCTATTAAAAAACCATTGAAATTCACTGAAAAAACCATAGGTTATAGACCATATATAGTTAGGAATTAGCATTTACAAAACCTTGAAAATTCACTGAAAAAACCATAGGTTATAGACCATATATAGTTAGGAATTAGCATTTAAAAAACCTTATTTTACTCACACAAAACCATTGAAATTCCATATATAGTTAGTTGCACTAACTATATATCGCGCACCCGCAATCCACTGCTGATCATGTCACATATTACATCATTCATGACATGGTCAGTGACATCACTGATGACATCACTGATGACATCTCAAATGACATCACTGATGACATCACTGATGACATCTCAAATGACATCACTGATGACATCACTGATGACATCTCAAATGACATCACTGATGACATCTCATTTGACATTACTGATCACATCACTGATGACATCATTCATGTGATAATACGATGAACCTCTTCAGACTCTAATATAACCTTAGATACACTCAGTGTAAACAGACACTCATAGACTGTCACTCATCCATGGAGTTACTCAGACACTTAGTCAGTCATGCAAAGAATCAATCACACCTCCATTTCCTCAACTATACAGTTATACACACCTTACTTATTCAAACATATACTAAAACATATTTACTCACTTATACAATCCTGGATACAAGTTCACAATGATCCATACAGCCACTCACACATTCACTGGCTCTTATGCACAGTTATTTATATATGTCAACTCTGACATGTACTGTGTTTTACATATGTACTTACTTTGACATGTAGCACTGAGATATCCATTCACTCACCAATACACTCATGCACACAGTCAACCGCCCATACAGCTGTTTCCACATGCACTTTTGAACCCATACATCTAGTCAATCAACTGCTCACACATCTATGCAGAGAGTCATACACCTCCCAGCCACCCAGACACACACTCAGTCTCCCATACAAATGCTTGGGCAACCAATCAATAACCCATACAGTTAATCATATAGCTAATGATCAACACATGCAGCAGTTTACAGAACAACAGACATAATGATGCACAAATTAAGACAGTTTAGTCACTAACCCATGCACTCAGTGAGACACATTTAATCAGTCACTCATACAGTCAGCCATGCCCCTACTAAATCCTTCATCAAGACACTTATACATCCACTCATTCTTCAATATGTAAGACATATTTTAACTTTACAGAATTATACAGTCACTGGATGTAGTCATCAGTGATGTCATTTGAGATGTCATCAGTGATGTCATCAGTGATGTCATTTGAGATGTCATCAGTGATGTCATCAGTGATGTCACTGACCATGTCATGAATGATGTAATATGTGACATGATCAGCAGTGGATTGCGGGTGCGCGATATATAGTTAGTGCAACTAACTATATATGGAATTTCAATGGTTTTGTGTGAGTAAAATAAGGTTTTTTAAATGCTAATTCCTAACTATATATGGTCTATAACCTATGGTTTTTTCAGTGAATATATATATATATATATATATATATATATATTCCAAGGTTGCTTTTTCAGTCCGATAAACAAGGGAACACAGCGGGGCCTGGCGAGATCGTTTCTTCAGAGCCCGGCATGGCGCGTTTCGGCGAAGCCTTCCTCAGATGCCTTTGGCGCTGTTGGATTCCATTTTAAAAACAGTAGTGTTGGCCCATCACCTAAAGTAGTGTGGGACACACCTGTGTTGCATTCCTCCCAAGACACTCCCATTGTTGGTATTCAGGACTGCATTTCCCAGCATGCAGTTGGTTCTCGGCATGGAAGTGTGGTTCTGTCTGCCCGATTATTCCACTTCACAATTGAAGGGCTGACATCGGCCGCGGCACAGAATTGGAAGCCAGCACTCATGCTGGACAGAAACAGTCTCATTGAGCCCTCTCTTCCCACCGCCTGCATCCCCGTCAGCAGCGTGTCTGCAAACACCAGTTGCAGTAGCGACGTCTCTCCATACAGTATGGATTGCCATGCGACAACAGCTTCACTGCCCTCAGGAAGGGGCGGTGATCCGCGTACCTGCCAATGACCCTGGAACTCTTCAGGAAGGGTCCCCAATACGTGCCATTGACCGCATGTTACATATTCTAAGGTTGCTTTTTCAGTCCAAAAAGCAAGGGGACACAGCGGGGATTGGCGAGATCGTTTCTTCAGAGCCTGGCATGACGCGTTTCGGAGAAGCCTTCCTCAGATGCCTCTGGCGCTGTTGGATTCCATTTTAAAAACAGTAGTGTTGGACCATCCACTAAAGTAGTGTGGGACACACCTGTGTCGCATTCCTCCCAAGACACTCCCATTGTTGGTATTCACGACTGCATTTCCCAGCATGCAGTTGGTTCTCGGCTTGGAAGTGTGGTTCTCTCAGCCCGATTATTCCACTTCACAATTGAAGGGCTGACATCGGCCGCGGCACTGGTTTGGAAGCCGGCACTCGTGCTGGACAGAAACAGTCTCATTGAGCCCTCTCTTCCCACCACCCGCATCCCCGTGAGCAGCGTGTCTGGAAAAGCCAATTGCAGTAACGACGTCTCTCCATACAGTATGGATTGCCATGCGACAACAGCTTCACTGCATTCAGGGAGGGGCGGCAATCCAGGTACCTGCCAATGACCCAGGATCTCTTCAGGAAGGGTACCCATTACGTGCCATTGACTGCACGTTACATATTCCAAGGTTGCTTTTTCAGTCCAAAAAACAAGGGGACACAGCGGGGCCTGGCGAGATCGTTTCTTCAGAGCCTGGCATGACGCATTTCAGCGAAGCCTTCCTCAGATGGCTCTGGCAATGTTGGATTCCATTTTAAAAACAGTAGTGTTGGCCCATCCCCTAAAGTAGTGTGGGACACACCTGTGTCGCATTCCTCCCAAGACACTCCCATTGTTGGTATTCAGGACTGCATTTCCCAGCATGCATTTGGTTATCGGCATGGAAGTGTGGTTCTGTCAGCCCCCGATTATTCCACTTCACAATTGAAGGGCTGACATCAGCAGCGGCACAGGTTTGGAAGCCGGCACTCAGGCTGGACAGAAACAGTCTCATTGAGCCCTCTCTTCCCACCACCTGCATCCTCGTCAGCAGCGTGTCTGGAAACACCAGTTGCAGTAGCGACGTCTCTCCATACAGTATGGATTGCCATGCGACAACAGCTTCACTGCCCTCAGGAAGGGGCGGTGATCCGGGTACCTGCCAATGACCCTGGAACTCTTCAGGAAGCTGAGTCCCAAGATGGATGCCAACAGTTCCTGGTTGAAGGGTTGGCAGCCAATCACAAAACGAGCTCCTCATTATTCACGAAAGATTTGCGCCTCCAGATATGCAAATTTGGACTTCCTCTAATCGCTCCAAAACTACTAAATGCATTTACACCAAATAACAAAAATCATGATTTCCGGAACAAAATCTAACTTTCTGTCCATTTTGGTGTAATTCCGTCCAGCAGTTCAGGCTGTAGTCTTGTTCAAAATCTCTATTGGAAACGCACATTTTTTGATCCCCCCTTTTTTCTCGGCCCCTGCTTGGTGAATCCCTCCAAAACCTTCAATGCAAAACTAAAGAAAGGGGGCCACTATCTTTGGGAAATTTCATCAAGATACGTCAAATGGCGCCAAAGTTATAAACAAGTCAGAAAATGCTTTTCCTATGGAAACTAGGTCCTAACAATAACTACCTACTGGTGACCGTCAGGACCTATTATCCAGAGGAAAACCACAATATTCTATTGCCAATAACTTTTGCATCGAGTGATGAATCTTCTTGAAAGTTCCCAAACTATTGGCCAGCTCAGTTCCGCACCTCCCCTGAAATTTTGGGGTTGAGTGGTGAAGCGGGGGCCGAGAAAAAAGGGGGTCCCAAAACGTGTTTTCCCTGTGCAATTTCCTATAGGACCTTTAACCACGGCTACAGCTGGAACGGCTGAACGGATTTAAACCAAATTTGGCAGAGAGGTAGTCCTCAGTTCCGACTTGTGCCTTTCACATATCTGGTGACAATCTGTACTGTAGTTTCTTTGAAAATTACGGTTAAATTAATTTATATATCTATGGGCGCGGAGGACCCGCGGATTGTGCAAGGATTGGCCTCGTAGGATAAGCGCACTGTCCCGATCACGCGCTCAATTCTAATTGGCTTTCAAGCAGTTGTAAACATTCGAAATCAGGAACTGTTGGCAGCCATTTTGTGCCTCGGCAGAAGCCAGGCTGAGGAAGTCAGTGGAATATGTGTGCAAAATGTGAAAAGGGGTCAGAGTACACACACCCTGACTCCCTAGGCCTCCTCAGGGGGTCACATAAGGACCCGTAGGGCCACAAAAGTAAGATAGTATTTTTTTTTTTTTTAAAGTCGCAGGATGCACGTAGGATCCACGCATTTCAACGCCGAAAAAAAAGAAGCATGTATTTTTGAGATATACATCAAGCTTATGTGTTTAGATGTTAGGTGGCTCTAAAAAGAGCCCTTGTGTTTATTGAGTGATTTTATTGAGACTTGCTGTTTGCAGCGCGCTGGCTGCTGTTATATTTTAAACTTCTTTATTTGTTACTTTGATATTTTAGTTGCGCCGCTTATTATCTCCGCGCCGTGTACCCTGCACTTCTAGCATCGCGCTAGCTCTTACCCGCACATTAAAGGTTGGATCACCCTGCATTTGCAGGAATCAGGGCAGCTAGGGACCGATACTGGGTGCTTTTGCGGCTGCCATCTTTGAGAGGGGATTCGTGGCAGCCGATTTACGGGCGCCATCTTTGCTAGGGGAATAGTTCCTCCCCTCACACTCCTCCCACGTCTGGAAGAGCGCGCAGGAGCGTACTTAATCGGCAGAACGATCGCGCACAGGTAGACTTGCTGTTTGCAGCGCGCTGGCTGCTGTTATATTTTAAACTTCTTTATTTGTTACTTTGATATTTTAGTTGCGCCGCTTATTATCTCCGCGCCGTGTACCCTGCACTTCTAGCATCGCGCTAGCTCTTACCCGCACATTAAAGGTTAGATCACCCTGCATTTGCAGGAATCAGGGCAGCTAGGGACCGATACTGGGTGCTTTTGCGGCCGCCATCTTTGAGAGGGCATTCGTGGCAGCCGATTTACGGGCGCCATCTTTCCTAGGGGAATAGTTCCTCCCCTCACACTCCTCCCACGTCTGGAAGAGCACGCAGGAGCGTACTTAATCGGCAGAACGATCGTGCACAGGTAGACTTGCTGTTTGCAGCGCGCTGGCTGCTGTTATATTTTAAACTTCTTTATTTGTTACTTTGATATTTTAGTTGCGCCGCTTATTATCTCTGCGCCGTGTACCCTGCACTTCTAGCATCGCGCTAGCTCTTACCCGCACATTAAAGGTTGGATCACCCTGCATTTGCAGGAATCAGGGCAGCTAGGGACCGTAACTGGGTGCTTTTGCAGCCACCATCTTTGAGAGGGCATTTGTGGCAGCCGATTTACGGGCGCCATCTTTGCTAGGGGAATAGTTCCTCCCCTCACACTCCTCCCACGTCTGGAAGAGCGCGCAGGAGCGTACTTAATCGTCAGAACGATCGCGCACAGGTAGACTTGCTGTTTGCAGCGCGCTGGCTGCTGTTATATTTTAAACTTCTTTATTTGTTACTTTGATATTTTAGTTGCGCCGCGTATTATCTCCGCGCCGTGTACCCTGCACTTCTAGCATCGCGCTAGCTCTTACCCGCACATTAAAGGTTGGATCACCCTGCATTTGCAGGAATCAGGGCAGCTAGGGACCGATACTGGGTGCTTTTGCGGCCGCCATCTTTGAGAGGGCATTCGTGGCAGCCGATTTACGGGCGCCATCTTTGCTAGGGGAATAGTTCCTCCCCTCACACTCCTCCCACGTCTGGAAGAGTGCGCAGGAGCGTACTTAATCGGCAGAACGATCGCACACAGCTAGACTTGCTGTTTGCAGTGCGCTGGCTGCTGTTATATTTTAAACTTATTTATTTGTTACTTTGATATTTTAGTTGCGCCGCTTATTATCTCCGCGCCGTGTACCCTGCACTTCTAGCATCGCGCTAGCTCTTACCCGCACATTAAAGGTTGGATCACCCTGCATTTGCAGGAATCAGGGCAGCTAGGGACCGATACTGGGTGCTTTTGCGGCCGCCATCTTTGAGAGGGCATTCGTGGCAGCAGATTTACGGGCGCCATCTTTGCTAGGGGAATAGTTCCTCCCCTCACACTCCTCCCACATCTGGAAGAGCACGCAGGAGCATACCTAATCGGCAGAACGATCGCGCACAGGTAGACTTGCTGTTTGCAGCGCGCTGGCTGCTGTTATATTTTAAACTTCTTTATTTGTTACTTTGATATTTTAGTTGCGCCGCTTATTATCTCCGCGCCGTGTACCCTGCACTTCTAGCATCGCGCTAGCTCTTACCCGCACATTAAAGGTTGGATCACCCTGCATTTGCAGGAATCAGGGCAGCTAGGGACCGATACTGGGTGCTTTTGCGGCCGCCATCTTTGAGAGGGCATTCGTGGCAGCTGATTTACGGGCGCCATATTTGCTAGGGGAATAGTTCCTCCCCTCACACTCATCCCACGTCTGGAAGAGCGCGCAGGAGCCTACTTAATCGGCAGAACGATCGCGCACAGGTAGACTTGCTGTTTGCAGCGCGCTGGCTGCTGTTATATTTTAAACTTCTTTATTTGTTACTTTGATATTTTAGTTGCGCCGCTTATTATCTCCGCGCCGTGTACCCTGCACTTCTAGCATCGCGCTAGCTCTTACCCGCACATTAAAGGTTGGATCACCCTGCATTTGCAGGAATCAGGGCAGCTAGGGACCGATACTGGGTGCTTTTGCGGCCGCCATCTTTGAGAGGGCATTCGTGGCAGCCGATTTACGGGTGCCATCTTTGCTAGGGGAATAGTTCCTCCCCTCACACTCCTCCCACATCTGGAAGAGCGCGCAGGAGCGTACTTAATCGGCAGAACGATCGCGCACAGGTAGACTTGCTGTTTGCAGCGCGCAGGCTGCTGTTATATTTATTTTAAACTTCTTTATTTGTTACTTTGATATTTTAGTTGCGCCGCTTATTATCTCCGCGCCGTGTACCCTGCACTTCTAGCATCGCGCTAGCTCTTACCCGCACATTAAAGGTTGGATCACCCTGCATTTGCAGGAATCAGGGCAGCTAGGGACCGATACTGGGTGCTTTTGCGGCCGCCATCTTTGAGAGGGCATTCGTGGCAGCCGATTTACGGGCGCCATCTTTGCTAGGGGAATAGTTCCTCCCCTCACACTCCTTCCACGTGTAGGGCTATAAATAATGGGCAGACGGTCAGAGCGCAGCAATGACGCGCAGCAGGTGCACGCCGGAGGTGCGCCAGAGGTAAGCCCGTTTGCGCCCGTTCGCGCCCCGGGCGCGTCCGGTGTGTTTACCTCGGCCATTCTCCGTGTGCTGGATCCTTTAGTAGATTCTCAGGACTCCCGGATGGATTCTAAAGCCGGTAGACACCGTACTATGACTCCTCCCCTTGCCACAGTCCTTTCCTGTGGCCTATTGAATGTTCGTTCTCTTGTGAAACATCACGCGGAAATTGCTCTTTTGATAGACTCTTTGTAACAGAGACCTGGACTAAGTCTGACTGTGGAGTGGAACTTGGGTGGGCCTGTCCGCCGGGCTATCTTATAAAACATGCCCCTCGAACAACTGGCAGAGGGGGCGGAATAGGCTACATATTCAGAGACTCAATCTCGTTTACACAGCTGGAGGTGAAGGAGGTATCAGGGCTCGAGCTTATGGGCTTTTCCATCATGGCCCAGGGCGGTACTCTGGTAACGGGTCTTTTATGCTATAGACCACCTTTCCTCAACCACCACGGCCATTCAGCCATTGATCGACCTGATCTACGACCTCTCAAACTCCCACACCAGACTATTAGTGCTAGGTGATTTTAACCTTTGGCCCTCGGGCCCTCAAGACCTGGCATATAGAGAACTTTGCCAAGCATGTAGCAATATACAACTCGCACAGCTGGTTATGGCACCTACTCACGCTAAAGGACATATTCTAGACCTTGTATTTGCCGATAAAGATCTTGTCTCAGTGGGAGAGGTCGTGGATCAATGCTGGACTGATCACGCACTAGTTCTACTGTCTAACTCTATGCCCGGTCCATTAAGGACAGGTGATCCAGGTGTTATTAAGATCAGTAGGCAATGGTCCCGTCTTTTGAAACCCCCAATTAGACCTACCTTGATGTCCAGACCATTTATGGCGGAGGATAGCGCGGACAAAAGCTATCAGGCCCTTTGCCAGCAGATCGTGACATCCTTGGATGAACTGGCTCCTTTAAGGAAAGTAAGGGACAGATCTAGAAGAACTAACGCCTGGTTCACTGCGGGCGGAACGACTCTGGAGGAGAGAATATAGGGAGTTATATAAGGTAGCATATAAAGCGACCTTGCAGGAATATAAGATTCAGCTGAAGAAAGCCAAGGCCCAATTTCTGGCAGATACGCTGGCCAAGACCTCTAACAAATCGCAGGCACTGTTTAAATTGGTCAACAATTCAGCCCATCCGCCATGTAATGCCTCAACTATCCCTGTCTCCCAGGATTTGTGTGACTCTGTGGCTTCTGCGTTCGAGGAGAAGATTAGGAAAATTCTGAGTGGACTCCAGATCTCTGCCCAGTTGACATCTTCCTTGTCTCTCCTCGTAGAACCCCCCGTTACGGCGGCTCGGCTGTCCTGCTTTCCGAGTCCTTCTTTGGAGGAATTTTGCCTTCTGGCTAACGGTGTGTCTTCAGGGTCACCACTTGATCCTATGCCTCATAAGATCTGGAAGGCATTTCAAAACGAGCTGTTTCCTCCGCTCCACACCATCTGTTGCCAGTCACTGAGTACAGCAGTGGTCCCAGATAGCTGGAAGATGGCAATTGTTAGACCTTTGCTGAAGAAGGCTTCTTTGGACCCCTCAAGCCCGGCCAATTACAGGCCCATCTCGCTTTTACCTTTTATAATAAAGGTCGTAGAGAAGTGGGTCACAAGAACACTATCCAGTTTTCTGGAAAACAACTCCTGCCTGGATACCTCGCAGTTCGGCTTTAGGCCGGCTCACGGCACGGAAGCTGCATTGGTCGCCGTGCTGGACGATCTACGAACGCGTGTCGACATGGGAAAGTCAGCATTTCTAGTGTTGCTTGACATGTCGGCCGCGTTCGACACGGTGGACCATGCAGTATTGCTAAGCCGTTTACAGGCTACAGGAGTAACTGGCCTGGCTTTGAGTTGGATAACATCTTATCTCAGCAACAGACAGCAGGCAGTGGCACTACCACCTTTTCAATCTGCCACTCATCAAGTGGATCAGGGCGTCCCCCAGTGGTCGGCGATTAGTCCGATTTTGTTCAATCTGTATCTCCGACCTCTGGTTGCCCTGATAAAGTCATTCGGCATATCTGTCATCAATTATGCCGATGACACTCAATTGATTTTTTCATTTGAGGGTACCAAGGCAGTATTGAGAGATACCTTCCACCACTGTATGCCGGCTACAGCTGAGTGGCTGCGTGCCAACTCGCTTCAATTTAATGGATCGAAGACGGAGGTTCTTCATTGCTCCCTAGACCGTACCCCTCGTCCGCTTCCGGACGATTTCTGGCCTACATCCATCCCAGGTACGGTAGAGGCTGCTGAGTCGGCTCGCAATCTGGGAGTTCTGTTCGAATCCAACCTACAGCTTGATGCCTCTGTGAACAGAACTATAGCGGTCTGTATGGGCTTACTTTGCGCCCTACGTAAGATCTTACCGCTTCTCCCCAAAGAGGCAAGGACAGAGGTAGTGCTCAGTTCTATTCTTAGCCGATTAGATTACTGCAATGCACTACTTCTGGGAGCCCCCAAAACTTTGATCTTAAAGCTGCAGAGGATCCAAAATATGGCGGCTAAACTGGCTCTATCTCGTCCCCGCTCTGCCTCTTCTTCCGGCGCATTGGCTGATCTCCATTGGCTACCTGTCCAGCAGAGAATTTCTTTCAAGGCGGTATACCTTGTCTTTAAGGCTCTGCATGGACAGGGGCCGATACCGCTTCAAAATCTTTTCTCCTGGTACTGTGCTGCCAGACCTTTAAGATCTTCCTCTGCGTTTTGAGTGACGGTCCCTAGGATCAATAGAGTGAGGATGGGGGTCCGTGGTTTTAGTTTATTTGGCATAGCAAAATAGGAAATAGCATTTCATTATACAAATGTTAAGCCGAGATTGGTCACTCACTTCATTTACAAACTCCTGGCCTTGATCTGATAGAACCATTTTTTGGTCTTCCATGATATAGAAATTGAGAAATAAACATCAAGAAAAATTGAAAGGCACGTCTTCAAATAATAAAATTCTAAACAACATTTTCATTTTGTATCTCAAGTGCAGGCTGAAAACGTGTAACGAGCATTTAAATGAGAAACATGTGGGTTTCAGAAACAAAAGTCTATAAGACTATGACAATGGAAATTTACATGTTATAAAAAAATGTTTATAGAAGTAAGAAAAATTATAACACACATTGTTCAATTTCAAATCACATATTTAGCCAATAAAATCGCGAGGACATGTTTTTATACATTTTCTTGATACCAGAATGCCCACTAATTCTATCAAAACATGAGAACAGCACGGTTATCTGTCTGAAAACACAAGAAATACACAAATGCTTATCTCAGAAGGCTTTTCAATCATGAAATGTTAAAGTTAAACCTGATAACTCCATTAGGTCCATTGCAATTTTCGACTGATAGCATATGGAGAGCAGTCAGTGGATCTGGTATGTCGAGTGGTTGACCAGCATCTGGTATAGTGCATCGGCAGGAATAAACAGCTTGTGGCGACCAGTACGTCTCATGGTTGAGATATCTGTATAATGAGATAGAACAGGGGACAAATCAAGTTTAAGGTTATTAAAAAACTTGGAGAGCATGCTAAAATACAACATTGGCCTATTGATTACATGAGCAGTGCATGGGGAGGAAGTAGCACGTGGGAACTACTTACAAAATTGAAGGCATCAGGATTAAGTGATTTGCCTGGAAACATCGCCTACCAAGGTAAGGTATTTGAGGTATAAGAGCTGGAAATCGTGCTAAAATACACTATTGCCAAAAACATTACTTTTGCAATGCATGGGGCACGTAAATCACTACTTACGTGAGAAAAACGACATTGAATTAACTTGAACAGTAAGTAGCACACTGATGCGGGAAGGGCCACCTAGCACTTGGCAAATTAAAGAAACGTGGCAGGATTAACTGATTTGCACAGAACAAAGGATAAGAAATCAAGTTTAACGTTATTAAAAAACATGGAGAGCGTGCAAAAATACAACATTGGCCAATCGATTACATGTGCACTGCATGGGGAGGAAGCAGCACGTGGCGCACTACTTACAAAATTGAATGCGGCAGGATTAAGTGATTTGCTCGGAAACAAAAGTTACAAAGTCAACTTTAACGATATAAAAAAGTAGGAAAGCGTGCTTAAAAACAACATTGAATTTAAAGATCATTCAGAATAATTAATGTAATTATTCTTAAAAAAATGTGCTCACCTACGAAGAAGTGGATACGAACACCATCAATGGATGTGACTGCGGAATAGGAAAAGTTCGAGAAGATTGGCAGGTTATAAATGCTTTGCAGAAGGATGATTGGTTGAGCATGATGTCACTGGGTGTGAGAGCCGTGATTGGGCATGTTGTAATTGAGCATGCCCAAATAAAATGAAATACGTTAGCGGTACATAGACAGACGGTGGGACGTATTGTGCGCATACGTAATATTAACAATGATGCGCTACCACAAACGTGCATGCGCAAAGTGAAGGCATCTTCTAGGTGGTACATAGACAGATGGACTTCGAATGTCGAAAGAACACCGGCTCCCTCAGTAGGCAGGGAGCCGGTGGGACTTTGGGGGTATTGAAGACCCTCGCATGGTCCCCAACGGTAACGGCCATTATACATTTTTTAAAAAGGCCGTCCCCGGGGAATGGGGTCCCCGGGGCCTTGAAGTGGTTCCATAAAATAATAATATATAATTAGCCATGCCCGGAGGTGGGGACCTTGGTGCCCGGAATTGACCATGGGAGGGGGACCATGCTGCCCCCTTCCATTAAAAAATTGAATACTGATACTACACTTATTGTCGTCGTACCATAAGCGCAGCCTTCAGATCATGCCCTGAATGCTAATTGGCTGTCAAGTGCTTGTAAACATTTGAAACTTGAAACTGTTGGCAGCCATTTTATGCCTCGGTAGAAGGGAGGCTGAAGAAGCATGTGGAATGTGAGTTTAAAACGTGAAAAGAGGGAGGGTAGACACACCCTGACCCTCTAGGTCTGCTCAGGTGGTTCCACAAGGACCCCCATGGCCCCAAATTTATTTTGTAATTTTTTTGTAAAATCGTGGGGTGCGCGTATGATCCGACCATTCTAGCGATGTTAAAAAAAAGAAGAGAGATATGGTCTTCCGCGCGTCTTTGGTAATTTGCATTCTTTCAACTGTTTAGATGTGATGCAGCAGTGCTGGATTCAGGATCCATCCCTGAGTAAGAAAAAGTAATAATAACACTATTTACCTGCTAAGTGAATTTCCTTTCATAGGCTGACATTGACTGGTTTCAGTTGCAAATTCTTCTAAGTGTGCAGTTTTCGAACTTTAAAATTTTCACCTTAAGTCATCTGAAGAACGAATTCCGATTTATTCATTTGTTATCAGGAGAGAAACCAGTGCTGCATCTTTTAGCCCAGCACTGACCCTGAAAAGTAGTTCCAACCATACTTACATGTAACTTGTATTTACTTCCATAGGAATCCCATTTCTATAAAAACAAGCATTTGCAATGCAATAGGTCTCGCATTAGGAAAGTTTGAGCTATTGGTATGGTAAATGACATTTTTTTTATTTATGTGTTGGTTTTGAACATAGCAAAATGAATAGCTTTGTCATTTACAATGCCAATAGTTATAACTTTGGCAAATGTGACAGCTATAGCATTTGTAATGCAATATGTGTTGTATTTACGTGACTTAGATGTATTGATATTATAAATAACAATGGCTTTTATTTTTTTAAATAATGAATACTTAAATAAAAGTTCTTGTAATTTATGATGGCAATAGTTTAAACTTTTGTAAATAACTTTTGTGAAGATTATGTTCAGTGTATTTGATTGTGGCGAAAATCCAAGAACAGAAGTGAAATATTACATTTTTTTTGTGACATTTGTAATAAAGCTTGAAACATTGAGAGAACATATTTGAACCAGTTGTTGTTGAATGATTGCACAGATTGATGCTGTGGTGGCGCTGAGTGATGTTGTGGTGGCGACGAGTGATGCTGTGGCGTTGAGTGATGCTGTGGTAGCGCATAGTGATGTGTGGTGCCCCTGAGTAATGCTGTGGTGGTGCGATAGATAGAGTGAGTGCAATAGATAGATAGAATGAGGGC